>NC_088835.1:26910222-28190222 GCF_904066995.2 Poecilia reticulata | reverse complement strand
AGAAGTACTGAAATTTAAATACATTTTCTGCAGCTTTTGGATGTTTTCCTTGTCCAACACACCCGAATCACAAGAGTAGTTAATGACAAAGTCTTTGCAGAAATTGCTGACCATAAGATTTTTACTACAAGAACAGCGATAACAGAAGAAAACAGATGCAGAAGCTGAAATATGAAGAGATTTTGGTTTATTTTTTTTAGGTTGTTTTAGTTTTGCTTGTTTCCAGGAGCAGACCAAGTGGTGGAAATGTATGGAGCACTTTTTGCTTCACAAATAAATGTTGTTGCTAATCTGTGACTATAATGTTTTAAAAACCACAAAGTCATAACATTTTCGGTTTGAGAAAGTTTAAATGTTTTATTCAAGCAGAAAAACGACTAATAAATTTTAAAATCAGATTTTCATGGATGTACATTTTCCCCACAATGATGCAAAGAGACGAGAGTTTTGACACTGGATGGTGAAAAACTGCAAACAAAGAGTTCCTGCTAAACTTCCACCAAAATAATCACTACAGTGGACAACTATATAAAATCCACTTGTGTTTATTGTGGATTTTTATGTTATAAATGCACACAGACCACTCAAGTGGACACTAGGGCATCAAACAATACACTGCCAACTACTGGCCATTCACTGCAAGTGCAAGAAAATTTTTGTTAAATCCAATATGGCCGACAGATGGAAAACCAACTCAGGAATATCCAACTCCTCCTTCTACTGTAGAGGACTTGCAGGTAACCCCTACAGACTAAAACTACTGATGTATTTTCCAAATAACAGCTTTGTATTTGGAGAAAATTACAAATGATTACCTAAAAAAAAATCCTTTCTTATTGTCTTAAGAAAATCAAAAACACTTTGGAAAAAAAAATCCTGCCATAAAGGATCATAATTCATGCATGAAAGTGTTAATTTCTGTGCGCCAAGAAGTTCTCATTGACAGGCTGTGTGAACATTAAAGACGATAAAAAAACACTAATGCAGTGGTGCTCATAAGAAATGGAAACACTTTGCAAATAACAGCAGGAGTGTAAACATTTATTGCAGTTTTTGATGCAAAATTCCAGGGTTAACGACACTGGATGCTGAAAAAGCTGTCAACAAAGATTCAGCTAATCCTCAAATATAACAAAGAAAATAATCAGGAATAAATTTCTCCCATCATGTTGGAGGATTTTTCTGCTCCTTTGTGACATAAATGCGTCTGTTTGTTCAGAGAGTTAACAGGAGAATTAACTAGTTATGGCCGCAGACAGCTTGTTTGCATGTGTAATGGGCGCAGCCACTAATAATGGAGGCGGGTCGGTGTTGTAAGACTTTGCCGGGCTAATGGCCTTAAAATGAGTCTTAACTGGTGTTAAATTCACCAACAGCTGCTGTTCTGGTTAAGAATCGGAGCAGCAGGTCGGAGAGTCTGTCGGACCAGGAGGACAAATTAGTTCTGCTGATGCTCATCAACCATCTGCTCCACTTCAGCACAATGGAGGGATTTTCTGAACGAATAAAATGCTCTGAATGCAACACTTTCTTTTTTTTTTTTTTTTGGTTAAGGTGTCAAATGTCTGAGCGGAGCAGATTTAATGATCTCTTCCTTTTTGTGGAGCAGCAGATCGTTTTGTCGTTATGCCTTAAAACGAGGCGTTCATGGGATTAAAATGCTGCACAGATTCACACAGATTGGTTTGATAAAAGCAGCAATTTCTACTAGAGAATCAGCAAAGAAAGTTTTCAGATTTCCTTTAGTTTCATCCAAAAACTTTTGAATTTGTTTGAAGATTTCAGGCAATGGTGAATATTTATGTTTCACTAATAAAAGATAAAAGGAAACAAAACAAAGCTGGAAAATGAAGGATTGATTTCTAAAGCACTGGAAAAAGTGCTTTAGAGTCGATGGATGGATGGATGGATGGATGGATGGATGGATGGATGGATGGATGGATGGATGGATGGATGGATGGATGGATGGATGGATGACTCTGTTGTCCATAGAGACATAATCATGCAGGTGAATCGACACACTTTGTTAATCCAGAAATTGTGAGAAAAATGCAGAAATCTTGTTTCAAAAGTCTTAATTTTTTTTTTTGGGATTAACTTCTGTAGTTTCAAAAGTTTAACATTTTTTACTTCTGAGACTCAATTATTTGTATTTTTTTCTAGCAAATTTTCAACTTTTCAAATTCAGACCTTTCTTTGTTTTTTCTTGAAAATTTCTGAGATTAATTTCAAAATTACTGAGTTTTTTATTTTTCAGAAAATGTACTCCTGTTTTCTTAATCTGCATTTTCCCTAAAACCTGTAATAAACCAACTGGTGAGCCGGTTCCCTTATCCAGTCCTGTCATGCACCTCAGCGCTCTGAACTGGTTTCCAACTTTCAGCTCTTAATGGGAGGTGAGGGTGGACCTTCTGACGCGTACTGGTGTGTGGGAGTAACTCCAGTATAAAACCAGTTACAGCAGCTTCAGGGACCAGAGGAGCGTTTCTTTTATTTGCCCCAGTTTGGAGCACCATGATGTTCCCGTGCAGCGCGCTGCCGCCGCCTCTCTACCCGGGCTTCCTGCGTCCTCCCGCGGCTCTCTCCTCGCCCCTTGGCCGCTCGCTGCCCTCCGGCTTCCTGGTGGAGGATCTGCTGCGGCTCAGCCAGCCTGTCGGCTACATCCACCGGGCCTTCTCCTCCGGGAGCCCCGGGGAGCTTATCCAACTCGGCCCGGGGCTGGGAGCTTCTGCTCGGCCGGAACCACCGAACCGAACCGTGTCACCGCACACGAGCTGCTCGGACTCGGGATACCTGAAGTTCGGCGTCAGTACCATCCTGGCCCCGTCCACACGGAGCGGTGAGTTCCTGATGCTGTATCAACTAATAATTAACACAAACTAATAACAATATTAGTCAGTGATAAAATTACTAAAGACATTTAGTTATTAGTAACGTAATTATTAGATTTTATTTTCCTCCCAGACATTTTACTTGTTTGAAAAAAACCCTTAATTTTGTTACTTATTTTTAAAAATTTTTAAGTAAACATAACTGCTTTTAAATTTGAAATAAGTGTTATTAATTATTTAAATAAAAATAATGAAAATTAATCAAAATTTAAATACATGTTCGTATATATTACAATAATTAAAATAACTAAATATTAATTTAAATCATTTTAAAGAGCACATTTATTTCCTTTTGAAATCAAGAAAGTTTATTATTTATTTATCTTTATAGAGACAGATTTAAGACCTGTTGTGATGAAACAAACATATATTAATTTAATAAAATCTATAAAGAGATTTCAAATGTTTTTATATAAAGCATTAACATTTCAAATGAACTCAGTGGAATGCAAACAATATATATGTTTATTAAAATCATTTCAGGGGCAGTGATAACTATCACTGCTTATAATATCCCATTTTTGCAACAAATTAAGAGGAAAATCTTCTTTAAAATATGCAATAATAAGATGTATTTGTTTTTCCAATGTTTGGCACAGGTTTTATATTTAAAATGCATATTTTATGAGTTTATATACATTTATATCAAAATCTGTTCTTCAAAATTGAATCAAACTGAGTAGAAAGTGGATCCAGATGCTGATTGGATTATTTTAATCATTTTCATGTGACTCAGTGGGACTCCTTCCTCTTCCTCCTCCTCTTCCTCCTCCTCTTCTTTCTCCTCTTCCTCCTCGGATGCAGTTCAGAGTCTTCAGACGAAGTCGCTGCCGTTCTTTGACGGAAACCTTCATCCTCTCATCAGAGCCTCGTACTTCTCAGGTAGGCCGCTGACATCAGGTCGGCTGAGTTTATTCAAGGTTTAGATCTGAGGATCGTATTTAATCCTCCTCTAATCTGTTCACACATTTCTACACTGAATCTGAGTTAATTATTCCTTATGAGTTTCTTCCTCAAAAACCTCAAGATTCTGGTAATCAGACAAATAAAACTATTTTTATTTGACTTATCATAGTTTTTACAGAGTTGGGTGGTAACTAGTTACATTTACCTGAGTAACTTTTTTTTAAAACATACTTTTAGGAGTATTTTCACTATGTTTTGCTCTTTTCTTTGTATTTCTTCTCTTACTTGAGTAAAATTTCTGGATTTTCTACCCATTAAAAGAAAAATAAACACGTTTTAATCAAAAATCCACCAGACACAGACACACACCTGCAGTTTTTGTTAAAGTGTCATAAGTTTTATATTGAAAAAAAAAAAAATGATTTAGAAACATTTTTCTTTTGTTTGATTTTCTTATTTTTTGTTACTCATATGAATTAATGTCATTTTGGTCCTTAAAATACTAAAATACATTTTTTTTTCTCTTAGTTGAGTCACTTATTTATTTACTTGTTTTATTTTTACTGGCATAAATATATGTTGAAGTATTGCCACTCTTACTTTAGTATAGTTTTGGATAATCTGCTCAACTCTGACATTTTGTTTGACAACACAAAATATTTAAGGATCCTTGTTTTAATTGTGAGAAAATGTAAATTATTGGATTCAACTTTGAAAGAAATGAATTATTTCTGCAAAAATAATTCACTGAATATTACAGATGTTTTTTTTACTTATTGTGTTCACCTATGTTACTGCACAGATTAGTGCAAAACACAAAATAAATTAATGACAAATAAGTTAGAAACACTTTAAAATGCTACATTTAAACTTTCCTCAACTTTAAACATTTATAGGAAATATTTTAATGCATCTTGTTTATTTCAGGTAATTTCTCCCTGAAAACACAAAACAAAATAAATCAAGAATATCTCCACATTCATAAGGTCTAAATGAAAACTTCTGGTACATTTGTAAAGTAAAACTTTGAAGAATATTTTTCAAATTGAACCATTTTGGTTTCGATGCCTGAGTTATTTGTGATCTAATTTTATATTTTGTAACTGAAGGCCTCATCCTGTAAAAATGACACATTTATGATGTGAAACTTCATCACCAATTTAATTTATATTAAACTCAAATTAATAAACTACAGTAAAATAAAAACTGCAGCCAGAGTTTTTTCAGATCTGCAGTTTATTTAAGGTTTTTGGAGCATCTGAAGCTCAAATGATGATTTAATTTTCAGCTGTAAAGTAAATTTGTTACAGTATATTTAGAAAATTTGAAGCGTGGCACAGATTTTAAAGTGAAACAAAGAGGTTTGTGATTGATTTCTCAGTGAGTCCTGGTCTCCATGGAAACAACAAAATGTCTTCAGTTAATGTTTCTTTTTGAAGCAAATGTTTGTTTATTTTAGTCAATTGCTGTGGAAACATTAATACATTTATGGAACATCCTGAATGAAACAGGAGTAAAAACAGGAGTAAAAACGTTTCTGAGTCACAGATTTAGAAGAAAACTTTAATTTTAAATAGGTTTCTTTTTTTAGCTTCATCTTTTGATTATAATAACATTCAAGGTGAATTAAAACTTTAGAGCTGGAAGATGAAGAATAAAAAAGTTTACATTCATTCATTCATTCATTAGTAGAGGTTCTCAGCCCTTTATCTCTTCAGTTTCTTTCCTCAGGTCAAAATGCACAAGATGGATGGATGGATGGATGGATGGATGGATGGATGGATGGATGGATGGATGGATGGATGGATGGATGGATGGATGGATGGATGGATGGATGGATGGATGGATGGATGGATGGATGGATGGATGGATGGATGGATGGATGGATGGATGGATCATTCACTCCTTTTCAAACCAGTCCAGAACCAGTTTAAAGTCACTGGCAGATCTTCTGTCCCAGTTCTCCCAGTCTGTTTGTGTTTCACTCTTTCATCCAATAACTAAAGTTTTCTGAACTGTTTTGGTTTCATCCTGAACTGTCCTCAGCTCTGATTGGTTGTTCAGCGATGGCGGCCATTTTCTGTCTAAGGCATTAAAACAATCATTATGAGGAAATAAACATTTATAAACACGAGTCTACATATGATCAACATCCCAACCAGAAACATGAATCTGCCTGGTGGGAATCCATGGATCTGAATCGGCTTGTCTGGTCTGAACGCCTCTTTAGCCACAACACTGACCGCTGACATTAGCACCAGTTCTCCTGATCTACAAATTAGTCCAGTTTGTTCCGCTCTGAACATACCAGTGGTGTTTGTCATGCCTCTACATGTGAGGCGGGTATCTTCCCAGCTCAGGATCTCTGCTGTTTTCCCACCAAACCCCCTCCGCCGGCCCACAAAGCATCCGGCTCCGTGACCAATCGGAGGCAGAGACACACATAGACACACACTTTTACATACAAGCACAAGAACAGCTCTGGGATTCCAGTGAATTAAGTCTAAAATTCATGTTCAGCTATTTTTTAATCTATCAGTTCTGACTCTTTATATTTTTAGATTATTTACAATTTCTCATCTGAATAATTCTTGCCTAAACATGTACATAATCTCATTTTAGCGCTCCAAGTTAAACATTTCTACTTCTGTCTCGGTGTCAGAGGTAAAGAATCGTGTATTTGGTTGTTTCCCTTTAAATATCGATCCCCTCTGCTGTCTGAAGAAACACACCTGTAAAATTATGTCAGTAATAATTTCAACTTGATTACAAACAAAAAGTTTAATAAATCACTCCAAGGGCCACAGATAAACGTGCTAGCATAACTTCCACTGGAGCATATCTTCTGTTTTAGCGTCACTTCCGTTAGAATAAATTCTGCTTTAGCATAATTTTCATTTTAGCATATCTTCTGTTTTAGCATCAATTCAGCTTTAGCATTACTTCCGTTTTAATATAAACGTGCTAGCATAACTTCCATTGGAGCATATCCTGTTTTAACATAAAGCGGGGCAGGTCTAATTATCATCCAATTATATCAGTTTGAATCGATTCAATCAATTAATTAATTTCCAATCCATCAAAACTGTTTCCAGATGCAGAGGTCTGGGGAAAAAATTAAAAAGAATAATTTAAAGGCATCAGAAAGTTCCTTCCGGTGTTTTCTCTGATTTATTTGCTGCTAACGTGAGATGATACTCACATGCGGGTTTGCGACTCTCTGACAGCGCTGCCTTTAATGTGCCTGTAATATACCGGCCTGTCGGCGGCCTTTTCCACTCAATTCATTACAACACAATCAGCTTTCTCTGTGCATTTGCAGCCTATACAACCTGCACTCCCCCCTCTTCATGCTTCATTAGAGGCTGTGTGAGCCGCTCTTTGGAGGGCCCGTCTCATTAGCATCGGCTGTGTTTCCAGCGCCGGACAAATTGGGCTCTTCAAGCGTCAGATTTGAGGCAGAACGGGGATATTATGAGGAGCATCGGGGAGCCTGTGTGCTCATTACGGGGACAAGAAGAGGCTCACAACGCCGACAAACGTGGAGGATAATCACGCGACAAAGTTCACAAGACCTCACGCTAAATCTGCTTCTCACGTACGAGAGAGTCCATAGTAACTAGTTACATTTACTCAATTACATTTACTATATGAGTATTTTTTCACAACGCTGTCATTTTTTATTTTACGTCAGTCAATTTATTATTTATTATTTCTGTCTTTTCTACCCACTAAATGAGAAACAAACATGTTTTAACCAAAAATTCACCAGAATCAGACACACACCTGCAGGTTTTGTTAAAGTTTCATAAGTTTTTATTGAGAGAAACTGATTTGGAAACATTTTTATTTTATAATTTTTTATTATTTATCTTTGGCCGGATTTTGATATTTTTTCTTACTTATGAATTATTGTCATGTTGGTCCTTAAAATGCCAAAATTTATACTTAACTTTACATTTTAGCTCTTCTGATGATGTAATTTTTACATATTAAATTATTTAATAATTTGATCAGTTATCAAATTTATGAGTAGACTTTTTAACAAATACCTTTTCACTCTTCGCTACTTTTTACTTTTACTTGAATAAAAATATGTTGAAGTAGTTCTACTCTTACTCAAGTACAATTGGGTACCAAAATGAAAATAATTTATATATATTTTAAATATATTTACCATCTATTGATTTCATATCTTTATATATGTATATATTTATGTTTTCATATAATTTTTCACACCGAACAAACATGCAACACTACATCTTTTTATATATTATAAACACATTTTATAAATCTGAATACATGATGGTGGATATATAGAAATATAAAATTATATATATTTTTGGAAAATATAAGCACATATATTATTTATTCATGTTTAACATATGGAAAGTGGCAATTATTAGCATATATTGCAATATATTACATGAATATATAACATCTTGTATAACATATAATTTTATGTATTTACAACATATTAGAAAATGTATTGGGAAAATAATATATTAGAACATATTTCATTGGTGAGTGTATATACCTTTGATAAGGGATCTTGTTCTTCTTCTCTGTTCCTGCAGCCTCCTCCTCTTCTTCTGTGGTTCCAGTCCCAGGAACGTTTTCTTGGCCTCTGGCCCCCCGGGGGAAGCCCAGGAGGGGCATGCTGCGGCGGGCCGTGTTCTCGGACCTCCAGAGGAAGGCGCTGGAGAGAACCTTCCAGAAACAGAAGTACATCAGCAAACCAGACAGGAAGAAACTGGCCAGTAAACTGGGACTGAAGGACTCACAGGTACGACTGGGACCAGTCCAGGAAGTGATTAATAATCACCTGCAGTCGGTTTGCTGCCCTCTACTGGATCATCTATGTAATGCAGGACATATATTTTTTGTAGATTTTGACATACTTATCAGATGCAAAATCTAATATTTCTTCAATTTTAAAAGTTTTCTTTTTCAGTTATAATATAAGTGGATTGTTTAAAATATTGAAATTAATCAGTTAAAGTTTGTTATTCAGTCGTTATGGAGCAACGAAGGAAAATTTATCACCGTTTTCTGATTAAAACGTGAATCTAGTCAGAAAATTCTCAAAAGGAAAATATCAGAAAGAGAACAAATCCATCCATCCATCCATCCATTTACGTATCCATCCAACCATCCATCCATCAATCAGTTTATCCATCCATCCATCCATCCATCCATCCATCCATCCATCCATCCATCCATCCATCCATCCATCCATCCATCCATCCATTTACGTATCCATCCAACCGACCAACCAACCATCCATCCATCAATCTGTTTATCCATCCATCCATCCAACCATTCATCCATCCGTCCGTCCATCTGTCCATCCATCCAGTTCTTTTCATCCAACCATTCGTCCATCCATCTATTCATTCCAAACAACCATCAATCTTTCCATCCATCCATTTTTTCATCCAACCATCTTTTCATCCATCCATCCACCCTTGTAGGTTTTTTGTCATTTTTCTGATCATTGTCTCTCTGACCTCGGGGTGAATTAGCCAACCTTTTCCCTTTCTGAGAAATGTTGCGTCCACCTTAAATATTTCCCCAGATTGATGGTCAGCAAACAACCCAAAGTCTCGTTAATCAATACCTTTGATCAGCAGCACCTTTTGTTAAATAATGTGTAGAAATTAAAGATGGCGTCCTTCCTAACCCACGCTGCCTCCCTGTTTGCGCTCTTCGCAGGTTAAGATCTGGTTTCAGAACCGCAGGATGAAGTGGAGGAACTCCAAGGAGCGCGAGTTGCTTTCGACGGGCGGCTGCCGCCAGCAGACCCTCCCCACCAAAACCAACCCCCACCCGGATCTGACCGACGTGGGCAGCACCTTCTGCAAGCGGCTGACCCGAACTGCAGCCGACACCCAGGAGTCGCATCCCCACCACCACCACCATCATCATCATCACCTTCACCACCAGAGCCCCTCCTCTCCATCAGATCTGAGCAAACAGTCGGAGTCGGACGGTGAAGAAATCACGGTTTCATAAAGAGGAGTGACGTCAGAAGCTCCAAAGTGCCTGAATCTGCTGTGTATATATCTGTATTTACTCGCCGTGTTCCTGTACAGAGCTGTTTATTGGCAGCTGAATAAAGTTCACTGTGCTGCTCTAGATTTAATATTTGTAGATTCGAAAGTTTCAAACTTAAGGTTGCTAAATGTTTTGCATTTTTTTCATATTTTTGTTCAAATAAATAAAAAACAACTCTCCTTTGTGTGATTATTGGTGTATCCAGCTGAGGTCACATTGGTCTTGTGTAATTAGATGAAAGTTATCCATTAATGAATTAATATAAAGTTGATCTTATCGATCATTAAGAGATAAGCAGCTATTTTATTAAAAACTTGCGTTTTCTATTAGGACTGTCTTTCCGTAAAGGGCAACATTTTTCATAATATTTTAAATAAAAATTTTAATATTTATTAAATATATTTAATTTTATTGGTGGCGTTCGCCACATGAGGGCGCACAAGTACCAGAAACAACAGACTGACTCACTCAGCTGAACCAGGGATCTGCAACCTGCGGCTAATAAGAGGAAACTAATAAGGTTCCTCTTATTAGTTTGTTAATAATTAAAGTTTTTGACAAAATAAAATAAAAATAAAAATCGCAAAGAAAGAACGAATAAAGAATTTAGCAGTTTTTCTGTTTTTTATTGCATTTCCACAACAGAATGAGACAAAAAAATTATCTGTAATTTTTTTTAGATAAATTTTTCTCTTTGTTAGATTAGGAAGTTTGTGCTTCTTTAAAATATGTTATGATTTATCCATCCACCTTTTGCTATTTTGTTTTGTTTTCCCCTCTTTTAAAAACAAAACATGTACAGTAATACATTTCCTCCATCAGATATTCATCAACAATTACAAGTATTTTTCTGAAAGGTAACATTTGTGGCTGTAAACCAGTTTTTATTTAGCTGAACTGAGGGCAGAAATGACTATTTTGATTAAAAGGTTGCATATTCCTGAACTAAGAACACACTCCTGGTACAAACACAAGGTTTTTGGATTTAAGGAATATTTTTATCCCAACCAACTTCATCAGTTTTTTTCTGAATCCTTAAAAAAATTTTGTTTTAATGTTGAAAGAAGAAAAAATATTTACAGACCGAGTATAAATAAAATAAACTGACAAAACATCAAACATCCTTTAATAAGGTACAAATAATTATTAAAAAGTTTATTCTGTCACTGAAATCTTTGAAACCCAACAAATGAAATCATTTTAGTTAAAAAGAAAACTTTTGATGCTCCAGTTGTGTTTTAAACATTAGTTAATCCGTATATGCCTCTGGTCTCTCTGCTCCAGGTGAGTTTGACTCGTGTCTTTGGGTCTCACTTTGTCCCATTTTGTCCAGCAGAACCTTGGATTATGTCTCGGATTATCTGGGCGTCCCTCTGCAGCTCCTCATTGTGGGGCTCGATCTTCAGAGCTGCTTCATAGTCTTGTAGTCCTGAAAACAGCAGATGGATCAGCTGATCACCTGTTTCCTGCATCGCCACCAGTAAAAAGAGAAACAGCATTTTGTCCTCAAATAATAATCACAGTGCCTTCAAATGTATTGACATGAATAAAATGCACAGAAAACGGGGCGTGAATACTTTTGTAAGGCACTGTGAAGGTGTTTGAGCCCTGACGGAAACAGCAGACCTTCAGCGTAGAGCTCCAGCTGGCAGAAAGCGGATCCTCGGCGGACGCTGGCTCGGACTCTGGCTGCAGCGTTGGCAGAAACGGCCGGGGTCAACAGGTCCAGCGCCTGCAGACACAATCCAGGGTTAAATTTGGCACCTGAAGCTGGACAAGTATACAAAAAAAATGTTAAAAAATACTTCTAACATCAACATGCACAAAGATCAACCTGAGACTGGACGATATGGCTGAAAAACGCTATACTGTATAAACGGTTCATATCGAAAATTATTGATTTGTTTCTTGTTTTAAATATTAGAATTACTGTCAAAGTGGCAAAGTGACATTTCCTGTTTTATCCACAGTTTTCACTCCATGTCATTGTTTTTATTTATTTTTAAGCAGTTATGATGCACATTGGAGAAACCTTAAACTGATGCGCAAGTTCTCAACAAGTTGTTGTCCAAAGAGTGAGTGAGTTGCTAGGTAACCAAAGAGTGAGTGAGTTGCTAGGTAACCAAAGAGTGAGTGAGTTAGTTGAGTCCACCAACCTAGCTTAGCTGTTCCTGAAGGTTTTTTCTTTGCCTACATCAGTCAGAATGTTGTGCAGTTCTGGATCAAAGTTCAGGTAAAGTATTGAATTTTCTATCACATGTATTAGCTATTAATATTGATCTCATGTCTATGGGGCTATGCACTGTTATTGATTTATTGTCCAGCCCTACGTAGAGGTCTAAAAAACCTCCTCTACCAACCAACCTTGGAGGAGTCCTCCACGGCTTTGTGAAGGTTCCTGAGCTTCAGGTGACACGCCGCTCTGTTCGAGTAGAGAGCGGGCAGCTTCCTGTTGAGGCGGATCCCCAGACTGTACGCATTCACCGCTCCCACGTAGTCTCCATTTGAGAAACACTTGCTGAAGAGGAGAGAGCTGGTTTAGTAGATCTGATTTCACTAGCTGTGTTTTGCAAATTACAAATGAATTTGTTCAGAGGAAACATTTAAACGTCAAAAAAAAAACAACAACCATGTGGTGATTTATTTGGTCGTATCAAAATTAGCATATTTTGCAAAACTGCAATGGAAACACTTTTTTCACATCACACAAGTCATGTGATCAACAACCGGATGTTACTACTGCTGGAAATGATGAGAAAGACGACAGGAAGTGGAAGGAGGATGATGTTTTTTGATGACTTATCATGTGAACAAACTTATTCACGTGATTCTAATTACGTTTCTTATTTAATGGAAACAACACAACTACAAAGTGTGTTTTTTCAACGCTAGTGGAAAACTGACAAAGTTTTGCGTTGATTTGTAAGGCGGCTTCTCACTCTCCCTTCTGCTTCAGCCAGTCGGGGTTCCTCTCCTCCTCCGTCAGATCCTCCAGCTCCTCCAGCTCTGCACTCATCGCTCGCCTCGCCTCAGCCTGCTTCTTCAGCCACTGTTTAGAAGCAAAACATTATGACTTTTTTTGCTCCAGAGAATCAAATAAGGTTAAAGCAGTGTGAAAAACCTTGATAAAAGCTGAGGCAGAGATTGAGGAAAGCTTTTTTAATTAATATTAAGAAATTATTGACTTAAAATAAGATTCTATATCTTGCTGAAAAGTTACTTGTGAGTTAGTTCTGTCTTATTTCAAGTGTACTAAGATATTTGTATTAGAAATTAAACCATGAATACTTGGTGATATGTTGTGTTTTTGCAGTGAAAGACATTTCACTGCTGGACTGTTTGGAGAACAAGTGGGAAAATCACAAAGTGGGAAACAAACAACATTTTGTGGAAAATGTAGCAGGAATGTTTGGATCCTAACAGTTTTCCAGTGAAATGTCGAGCATCACAGACTCGCCTCTTCCTCTTCGGGAACCCGTGACTCTCGGAGCGCTGTCGGGAAAACTCGAGGGGTGAACGTAACTGGAATGTTCCCGCAGGTTCTGGGAGGAGGCAGCTGGGCTCGGATCTTCTTCTTCTTCTTTTCTGCGTCGCTGTGAACTACAGCAGGAGGATTTTCATTAAAACTGACTTTATGGATCAGGAGGAGGCGTTTGATCAGCAGGAAGGGTCTCACCTTGATTGTTCTTCCTGATATCCGTTTGTCTGTTTCCTGGTAGCTTTGTGCCCGGGTTCTGTTGGATCTGATGGTTCTGGTTCCGTTGGGCTTCCTGTGCTTCCTGTTTCTGCCTCAGCTGCCACGCTGCCAGCTCCGCCGTCGTTTTCTCTCGCTCTGCGTCCTTCATCTGCTGGATTCTGTCCTTTTCCTCCCTCTCCAGCTGATTTAAAGTCATTTTAAGTCACTAAACATTGCACTGTAAAAAAGAGAACGCAGCTCCAACTTAAATTAATTCTTCACAGAAAATCAAATCAAGTTTATCCAAGTTAATTTATTGCGTTTATTAAGTTATCAAGGTAAACACATGTAAATAAAATAAATTAGATCAATTTAATTCAATTACTTGTGACCAGTTAACTCTATTTTTTTAAGTTGGAGCTGCAATGTCATTTTTAAGTGCAGGTTTCCGGTAAACTAACACAATTCCTGATGGTTTTGATGAATTAAATGTGTTTTTTTTATTGATCATGGGTTCGGAATTACAGCTTATTAATTTGTCAAGGTAAACAAATGTAAACAAAATAAGTTTGGTCAATTTAATTCAATTACTTGTGTCCAGTTAAGTCTTTTTTTTAACTACATTCTCTTTTTAAGTGCAGGTTTCCAGTAAACTAACACAATTCCTGATGGTTTTGATGCTATAAATGTGTTTTTTTACCTTCATCATCGTCTCCAGAGCATACTTCTTCTCCGCTTGCCGTTTCTCAGCTTTTTGTTTCAACTCTGCAGAAAGTTTCTGCTCCTGTGTCCGTAAAGCTCTCTCTCTGATCTTCCTCTTTGTTTCTTTATCATCTAAAACACATGATAAACTTTATTTATTACACAGCATTAACACCTCTGCTGGTGAATAAAACACATTCAATTCAGATCTTTTATTCCAAATCTGACCTGTGGTTATCATCAGATGCTCCCAGACTTTGTGAGTCTTTTTTGGTAAAGTGAAAACAGCGACGCCGTTTCCGACTTTCGCCGAGCTTCGGTCGTCATCGACGGGTTCGAACAGGAAGGCCTCAAACAGGAAGGGAGGAAAATGGACCTGAGGAGGATGAGGACAAGAAGCCAGATGGATGAATCCATGTTTACAACTACAAAACAGGAAACGTGTTGCCATGTTTTCATTTATCAAACTGATCACATATTTCAACAAAACGCCAGAAAAAAATTACAATTTCATTAAATTTGAAAAATGTTTCCATCAGCAGAACATTTCATATCATCACCACTAATCTTTAAACTTTGAGTAAAATATGTCTTGAATTTCTAAACAAGTTTCTCAATGCATTGTTCTCAAATTACTATATGTATTCTTAATTTCTGTAAATTTAAGAGATGATTTAAGTCAGATGTATCATTTCTGAAAGTATCTTGTGAAATAACCATGATTAGGTATTGAGAAGGCTGCGATTTATGGCTTTTCCTCTGTACCCGGTCTAAGGTGTTTTATAGAGAACGAGCCACAAAAAGTTTAAAAACTCTTTTTCTGTATAATACATAAACGTTTTCCATGCTTCATGTCCCATCTAAGAAGTTACTCAATTGAGAGTGAAAAAGTAAACATCAATCATGTAATATTTAAAAATTAGATCATAGGACAGACCAAATATTTAAAGCTATGTGGAAATTTTAGCGTTTTAAATGACCAAAATGAAAATAATTAATGTAACATGATTAGAAAATTACAAAATCATGAAAAGCAGAATTTTCCACATCAATTTCTTTCAACATAATGTTAACAAAAAGTGCAGCTTCTGGTGAATTTTGGTTAAAACAAGTTTGTTCTTCATTCAGTGAAGTTCTCACAGTGAGTAGTGTATCATGCTTGAGATATTCAAGTAGCTCAAGTACAATTAATACAATTAATCAAATAAAAAATCCTCCATAGCATATCAATAAACTAAATTGAATTAAGTTTATTTATATACACCAAATTTTTTTACTTATTGTTATTAGAATTATTGTTAATATATAAATAGCATATTCTGCTATAGTTTTCTTTTGGTTACTCTTCTCCCTACACATTCTGGTCTCACATTAAATCTCTGTTATTACCAATCCAAAAATATATCAATAAACCATTATTATTACTATTATCATTATTATTTATAATTATTATTACTACTAGTAGTAGTTGTAGTTGTGGCAGTAGCATGAGCCTCCTGACCCTTCACCTTTAGATACTCCTCCGTTGACACGATGTCCACTCCAGCGGCCGTCGCTCCCTTTAAAGGCACGCTGATGTGGACCGTGGAGTCCGTCTGGGTCCACGTGTAGTCGGTCACGTGCAGTGGCATGTCAGCCTAACCGCGTGTTGGTGGTGCCGATAAAAACACAAATGTTGTCATCAAATTTCACTTCTCCATAAAACTCTGGGCCGTTGAGTTTCCCTGCGCTTCCCCTGTGTTCTGTTGCTATGGCGACAAAAGAAAAACAGCGTGTTGCGTTCGAGAGCGTCGGACATTTCACCGCTTTACTTATTTATAACACGGGTTATCTAGACGCCGTAACGTGGTAAACTATAAAAATAGGGTTTGTTTTAAGTTTCGGCCTCTGGTGTTTTATACAAAACCTAAAATGATCTTTAATGGATACCTAAAATCACCTCTAGGAAGAATTAGGCTGTTAAAATATATTTTCCAAGCTCTTTTTATAATTTTTATCTTTTTATAATATTAATCAGAGAGCCAATAAATGAAAGAAACTCAGAGGCCTGCGAGAAAACGATATTTAGTTGGTGGAAAACAATATAACATGAAGAGGTAAATGTCTAGGAATTAGAGAGAAGTGGATACAGAGAAGAGACTACAGAGAAATAAATAAAGCAGAAATCAAATTGAAGTATAGTATTTTTGATGTTTAAAGGGTAAGACAATGAAATTAAAATAAATAAATACATTAATGGATAAGTAAAATTTTACCTAAAAATACCTTGGCAGATTTATGTGATGTATAATGAGCTTGAGATGAAACATTTTGCAGTTTTTCTGACATCTATGTTCTTGAGGTGAAAGTACACCCTGTAATAAATTTCTGTCTATAATTATGGGTGTGGTGGTTTCCGCAAAATTAGATCAGTGTGTTAAAACAGTTGAGAAATGAAACTGATGTGAGTTTGAGGATTTATTCTGGGTTCATGCTCTTTTTATCCCATTCACCATCACTTATTTATCTTTATTGACTCCTCTTGGAGTAAAGAGCACTGTGTATGCTTATCAGGATGGTGTGACGTTTAAAACACTCAGAAACTCAGAAGTCATAAACTTCTGGCCGTAAGTGTCTAAATACGGTTTGTGAATGAAAACTAAGGGTCAAATACAGACAGACAAATGAAACTTACCAACTCTCAGCCTACACCTCAGTATTTAAAGTACGTATGATATTGTAACGGTTTACGTATGAATGCGCCCTGTTGGTATCCTGCAAGTCATTTCAATTGTTGACTATGTGCTTCATGACTTTGCACTTTTTGTGTTTTTATGATGTAAAGCACTTTGAACTGCCTTGTTGCTGAAATGTGCTACACAAATAAAATTGATTGATTGATTGACTGCATAACCCTTCTGTTTGTCTCAGTTCCAGGAAGTTGACTTCACAACAGACACACTCAGGTTCACAGTATTTATTCTAACAAAAGAGGAAAACAAGTCAGTGGTTAACATCAGTCCAGCAGCTTCTGCCCCATACTTTAAATAAAATACAATAAATAACGCTAAGCAAACTTCCAATTAGCAGTTGACAACAGTTAACAGCTGTAAAATTAAACATGGGTAAAATACACATTAATAATGATAACAGTTAAAAACATATACATTGCAAAAATTACTCATGAAACACTACCTATGATTAAATTTGTCTAAAATACATACCATATTTTCCGGACTATAAACCGCACTGGACGATAAGCCGCAGATATCTCTGGCGCTCCAGGTTTTCCACAACGCTGCAGCAGCAGCAGAGGGGAGCGGACACCCAAAATTTGAGTCATAACACGTCAATTGAATATCACATTTATGGACCTTACCACAGGGGCTGCGTTTCATTGGCTAATGCCCATTTTACGTCACAGCGCAGCTCCCACGTGCTTGACCGTCTCACAAACGCAAGCTACAGTAGTAAATACATGCTAATGTATATTGTGGACTAACAGATCGGCAGAAAGTTTTTGCGTCAGGACTCGAAAAAAAAATGGTTCTCCACTGTCAGTGGGGTATCTGTACAGGCGATGTCAGGTATCCTGATCGTATTTGTGGAACTAAAATTCACAGATTTTCAAAATCTGAAACGGAAAGCCTTGCTTGTATCATTGCTTGTGCACGACAGCATTTGCAGCTCAACCGTCATAGGATCAATAAGAACAAAGGATTGTCTGCTGGCGTAAGTATTATTGTTCTGCTTTCTTTGTGTTCAGTGAATAAAAAAAATAAAGTCAATAATAAACACATCCATTATGAAAACCTTTTAGCCAAGTACAGCATAATGGCAGTACCGATACAACTTCTACACCTTGAAGCCTGTCTGTTACAGCCTTACGCTAGCTGAACAGATCAATATGCAATGTGTACCGTATCTGACATACATTAAAGATTTTATTTTACATGGGTAAAAAACCTTTTTACTAAACTGTAATCATGTTAGCCATGCTAGCACCGAGTACCGTGTATAAGGCCTGGGCACATTCAAACCCTCAAAACCATGAATGCCCGACTTACCCTGCCTTGCAAGAACAATTGGCTTCAGTGATCTTGTCCACAGCTATATTTATGCTGAGGGTCTGAGGATCTGCTGTTTTCTTCATCGACCGGTAGCTTTTCGCTGTGACGCGCACAATGTTGGAGGCTAAAACACCTTGATGTTCTCCAAAAAAGATGACATGAACTTGTTGGTTCCCCTGTCCATTGTCGTGGCTGATATTTTGTGAAAATCCGGCAGAAATGCTACACTAATCGACTCAGAAATACTTTGCAGAGTCGGTTGAAATGAAAAATGCCATGTTTACACATAGAAGCTAAGCACCGCGAGGCTTTGCTTGTGAGACATGTAGTCATGTGGGACTTTCGAGGGGCGTTTCTGGGCAGAGCTTGGTAAGGTCCAAAAAGAAAAAGTTGCCAAGTTTAGATTTAACTGAACTGATTATGAGGGCGTATGAGTTTGAAGAGAGAAATCTCCTTACTGTCTGCTACTAGCATGTGCTAAATGAAAATGGGCGCTTTCTTCTTCTTTAGATTTCAACAGCAGCTTGCATCCATTATTTCCATTATTATTGCACTACTGCCATCTATTGGATCCTAATATCTATACCTCAAATTCTCATAATGAATCCAGTATTATTTAAAAAATGAAAAATCTTTTCCGCTCAATGCTATTTAACTGATCAACAACATTCTCAAATTTCAATCCCCTATTAAAACCTAATTCCGTTTAAATGGGTAATTTCTTCTTTTATTTCCAATTTTGACTTCCAATGATTCACTTCCTGCTAAAGAGCCCCCTGGTGGTTGAAGAAAAATCCACATATAAGCCGCATGGTTCAAAGCTTAGGAAAAAAAGTAGCGGCTTATAGTCTGGAAAATACGGTACTAAAATATAGTACTTAAAAAGAAAACACAGAACTGATCCTAATACAGATGGCAACAGAAGAAGGGGGACAATCTGTCAGTTACTGGTTGCTACGGTAACCACCAACTGTCAGGAGTAACATAAAAAAAACTTAATACACGAATAAATGTCTGGAGCAACAACTTCTTGACTAAACAAAATGAATTTGAAGAATGAATAAACAAATTCTGACAAACTTCACATCTATAATGCTGTTAAATTAAAACCCTGTTACATATGCAAAGAATTACTCACCAAATATTGTGGATCACCTAAAAATACACCATAGGTATCCTGTAATTACCCTGAAACAACGAAAGTACCAAAAAGTATCTGTAATACTCTGCAGATATACTTATTTGCCTGAGAACACACTGTAAGTACCGTTAAAAGAAATGCAGTTGTTATCCTGCAAGCATTAACAGGTTGCTACTTCCTGCTATGTTTTGGAGCTGAAGCATATTTTGGTATATTTACTTTTGAAATTTTGAGCTAAAATAGTTTAAAAACTGACAAAAACTGGCACTTTTTATGTTAATTTTGTTTGGGTTTTTTTCCCTTCAAATGACAAACACTTATTTATCTAATAATCTGAACTTATGTCTATACACAATCTCGGTTCTTTCATCTTTGGCTTGGGTTGATAATGAGTCATAAAAACTTTTACGAGAGATAAAACAAGATAAAAAGGCCATGACATAATCACATAAACGGTCGCTTGTGAAACCTCTGCATTCAGACTCACTCACTGATATTTATCTTCATCATAACTGAAAAATATTTAACCGTGGTTTCCAATAAATACATGGAAACCGAACATATTGTGTTTTATATGACCTCGTAATTTTCCCTTTTTGAAAGGAGAGTTTTTCTTATGTGACGTGAGAAAAACTTCACGTGAGAACGTTTAGGGTTTGCTCTGACTTTAGAGCTTGCTAAAGTTATTATTCAGTCATGAATGTCAAGGAGAGCGGCACATTGATGACATCAAAGGCATTTTTGCAGGAATAAAGCAGAGACCAGTTATAAAAGAGGTGGAAAACTTGTAAAAACTGGGATATATAGGGAAGTGTGATAAAATATTTGTTTTAGGGACATTGTGTTTATTGTTATCTTTGGTTTTAACAAGATGTCCATTGTGTCACATCCAGGTTTTTCAGTCCAGGCTATTCATGTTTCTATATTTTTCCTGTCACAAAAAAATCAGGAACAATCTGACTGAAACATTAACACAGAATATTTCACAAACTTCTAAAAGCAGATATTTTGGAGCAATATCTTTGCAAAAGAAAATAGTTTACAACATCTTTTTTAAGTTGATGTCACCATAAAGTGGATGTAAGGATAGAAATATGTTTGCACAGATCATCATTTTCTTAAACGCTAATATGAGGCTTGGTGTACCTCCAGCTTGTGTGTTCGGCTTTAGCTTGTTGGTGATATTCCCAAAGTTTGTCCAATTTAAGGTAGCTTGAAGTTTACTAGTGATATGGATCTATGTTGTTATGTTAAGAAAAATCAAGCAGCAGAACTCAAAGTTAATAGCAAGAAGTCAAAACTAATGAATTATGGACGCTGACTTGATCATCCAGTTCATCAAAGGTTTAGTAAAACAAACACTGGAGAACCTCAAGGTTCTTTGTTTGGTCCCCTGACTTTTTGTGTTTTCTGTCTTTGTTCTCTTCAAGCATAAAGATCCTGAAATGTTGTTGAAAACAAGAATTAAATTGAATAAATTACAAACTTAAATGAATGTTTAGATAAAATTTAATATTTTTTTACTAAGCGACTAAATGTCATGACTTTTCACTGTTATCATTGAGAATGGTAAACCGAACAGAATTAAACGGCAACGGTCAAGCTGGATGAAAAACCCAGTTCTCATTGAGGTTTCTTTCTTTCCAAACAGGAAAAAAATATAAAATCGATATTTTATATTTGTGGACTTTCCTTCCCTCCCTTTGTTGAGTAAATTTGGATTCCTTTGCCTAATTAATATTTCAAACATTCTTTATTCATGCAATTTCTTGATTCTAAAAATCTGGAACTAATTGGGTGTGTATTTATTTACTAAAATTAAAACATGAAGCCAAAAATTCAGAAAGGTGTTTACTGTTTGGTTTGTATACCTTTTCTCTTATTAAATAAAATCATTTCAAAACTGCTTTCTTGTTTCCATTATGTTCATTCAGTGGTAAAAATTGCTTGATTATGTCAAATTTGTGAAGAAGAAAATTCTGACCCCTACTGTTTCATTATCGCACAGTAATTTAATTGGTTTGTAAGTGACATGCATGAACATAAATAATTAAACCCTTCAGGGGAGATAATTCCCTTTACATCCTGGGTCTTTTTCAGTCATTATTGGCCATAGAATGGCTGGAGATACAGATCTTAAGAAAGTAAAAGGCTTAAGGACTGAAGCTGAATATGATGTTTCCAGGGGCGGATCTAGAAAAATATTTATGGGGTGACAAGAGGGGGGCAGGGATTTTTTCAGCGGTGGCTGAAAAAATCACCTAAAATATATATATATATATATATATATATATACACAAAATATTGTTTTTAACTTGCATTGCTTCAGAATGAGCTCCATGTAGCACCAAGGCTTGAATACAATTTCTTAATGTGAGCTAGTTACTTATTTTTATGTCTTTCATACTCCTGCTAATTGATATGCATTACTGGACTGGACAGCGCCTATTAGTCGCTATGTGATTCATTGTGTCCAGAAAACCATTTTATCCCAGTACAGGACGAAGAGAAATCTGTCACGAAAATATTAGTAGCGCCATCATTTGTTATTTGATATATCTATTAAATACGACTTAAAATAAAGATTAGAAAACTGATGTTTGATAAATTCTCCATGATACAAATCTATAAACAGTTTAGTTTCTGTTAGTTCTGTCAAGATACAACAAGTGGAGAATTTCTATTTATATTGGTCAATCGTTTAATTTTAAATATGCTGTAGGAGCCGCAGTTTGACGACTGTTATAAATATCACCACGTTTTGTGAACACAGGGGATTAGCTCAGTTTTTGTTGCTTGTTTTTAGGAATTGCAGCTGCTGCAGTGCACCGCAATAAAGGTACAATAAAGCTGATAAACAGGTGAAGAGCCAAACTAGACAGAACCACTTCTGACTGTTTGCCAAGCCAAACATCCAATAAAAGTTCCACCAAGTCACTACTAAGACGCTGGGGTCAAGTTTCTCGACACAAGCAAAAGAAGGTCCAATGTCCAAACTTATTGATTGTTCTTGGTGATTGGTGATCTATGTTTTCGCATCTACCTGAATAATGTGTAGTTGCGCCACTGGCTCTACTGATGACTTGATGACTTGGTGGGTGGGTTGTTTAGTGCTAACGGTACCAAAACACACCGAACTGCGCAGCACATGCTAAGGTTATCAAAGTCAATAGAAGGCTAACAATTAGGCTAGTATAACTGACCCACTGCTCACTTGTTCAATCTTTTCTTTAAATTAAAACGTTTTCCTTACCTGTGAAATCTGAAGCCCTTATTACCATTATCTATGGTTGAATTAACTGCTAAACATTGCGTCCATTGTTCTGATTATTTGCGTGACTGTAGTAGTTTCCTGACCACTAATATTCCTGACTCAATGGACAGCAATGGCGCATGTATGACTTACAATAAATCACATAATGTCCAGTCCAGTAACATATATATCCATCAATGCTGCTGCCTCGCGCTCTGTCCTTCTCTCGCACTTCCCGCTACTTAGCAGTGGGTGTCAGGTTACATAGCGTTGCATTCAATGTTGTCGGAAAAAAGTTTCGTGCGCTTAATGTCGGATTTGCCATAACTATTTATTGAATTCATTGTCGCCAGCTGAGGTGGCAACAGGGGTGGCAAGGCTCTTGTTTGGGGTGGCAACTGCCACCCTGGTAGATCCGCCCCTGGATGTTTTATAATCTTTCTTCTGCCTGCTCATCGTGACTCTGCTTTACTGCTGCAAAACCATAAAATAATATTCATAAAATAAAAAGATGATGGAAAATTGCCCACCTGTTAAAGTCCAACCCATGAGATAAACTCTGATTACACCAACTGGTGGAAATGTACTCATTAACGAATATAAAAGTTTGAAACTGTTTCATGTCTTCTGTTTCACATTCACTTCTTTTGAAATATTGATGCTGTGAACTCTAAATAAAAGGAATATTTATTCTACTGTTTAACTCTTTTTGTTACTTTTATTGTTTTATGAAAATACAAAACCCAGAATGAGTTTCTATCAAAAACAATTTCCAGAGACAAATTCTGTTCGCCTCCAAGCCACATTTTCTTTTCATTAGCTCAGTAGCAAGTTGTTGGTACTTTAGTTAAGTTTTACTGTAAATTAACACATTTTGAATTGCTTACATCATTTTAGCTTTGGTCATCTCAGCTGGGTATAACTTAGCTTTGATTTTATTAGCTTTATTTCAGTTTACCAGCTAAGTTTAGTACTACTCCTTTCACATTAGCTTAAACGAGTTTAGCCTAGTTTCATTTTGCATATCTTAACTATATTTTGTTAGTTTAGAATATAATTTTCCATTTTACGTTAATTAATCTTTGCTGAGTTTAGTTTAGTTCTGCTTATCTAAACGAGCTAGCTTAGCTTAGCTTGTTTAGGTTTTCCCATTCTAGCTGCATTTTGTGTAGTTTAGCTTAGCTTAGAGTTAATTTACTTTTAGTTTGACATAGTTCATGTTAGTTTAGAATATCATACTTGCATTTCATTGAGCTTAGGTAGAACAACTTACCTCACTTTAGCTTAGCTTATTTATTTATATTAGATGCACTTAGCTTAATTTAAATTAGCAACATTTTGTGTATATTAGCTTACCTTATCAGCCAGTTTAGTATAACTTTTGTAATTTTAGTTTAGAGTAATATACTTTACTTAGCTGTTTACCCTAGCTGCATTTTGTTTAGCTTAGCTTAGCTTGGTTTTGATTATTGGTCTGTGTCTCCTGAACTGATATTTTTCACTGTTTTATCAAGCTAGCTGTTCTTTGTGTGTTTTTCTACTGCGGTTCTGAAATTTGGTCCTGTAATCAGCGGGTCCTGATGCAATCAGGAACAACTTATCAACAGCCACTGGGAATTTGGATCATTGATTTATTTATATTTTGTTTAACCTTTATTTCTCCAGGACAAATCACTGAGATTAAAAATCTCTTTTGCAAGAGAATCCTGATCAAGACTGGCAGCAGCACACAGAGATTACAGAACATTAATGAATAAATAAATAAATAAAATCCTTAGTTGAAACATTTACAGATTATTCCTTCTCAAAATCAGTAAAAACAGCCTAAAATATATATTTCTGCAACTGTCCAAAAAGAGCTAGCAAAATATGAAAAGAAGATCTTACCTTTAACTTATTATAATTCAATTAAATGGCAAGAATGTTTAATGAGAATTAATTCAAATTAAATTTTGGGTTCCTAAAGTTTCTCATTTCAGGGAGTCGCCGCTCAGGTAGGTGTTCCGGTCTCTGTTAATATGTCACCTGTTGCTGTGAATGGGAGGGGCAGATGCTTAATGGTTACAAATAAAGGTTCAACAGGCATCACTTCTTACAGAGTCCCGGTGCAGGCAGACTGACACCATGGCGAAAGGCATCTTCATCAGTAAAACTCTTGCAATCGCAGGGATCGTTATAGGAGTGGCTGCCCTGTCCACCATCATCGCTCTGTCTGTCGTTTATGCTCAGGAAAAATCCAAAAACAACGAGGCATCACCAACTCAGGGAGGAGGAACCACTTCTAAACCCACTACTACACCTACAACACCTTCCCCTTCCAACGAACCATGGGACAAATATCGGCTGCCAAAAACCCTGGTGCCGAGCCACTACAGCGTGACTCTGTGGCCCCGACTGACACCAGATCCGAAGACTGGGCTGTACATCTTCACAGGTAAAGCTGGACGGTGGAAACCTTCAGTCTAGATCACAGTTAAGGTCTAAATCTGCCTTTCTTCAGCCACAAGGACTGAGCCCAGCATCAATTTTAAAAATCCAACCAAATCGTGTAGAACAACTAAAATGGACGCAGACTGAAAGTTTCAGACCTAAAAGCATCTTGAGTCAAAAGTGGAAGAAACATGTGCAACATCTGCAGCAATCTACTAATTTTCAATTAAATTACAAAACAAAACTGATTGAGTAACATTTATAATTTACCTCAACACAGTTTGGAATTTTACCAGATTTTTAAAAGTAATAATTACAATTAAATTTAAATATATATATATATATATATATATCTCAATGGAGAGTCCTCTCAAAACTGAAGCTCGCCTTTTTGAAAAGTTTCACAATTTTTCTAACAAACCTTTGGAGGTTTCGAACTCAGAAATGGTCAAAGATCGTCTGATAATCTGAGATCAGTTTAAAAACAATTTATTTGATATCAGTCCAGTCAAAACAATTGGAAAAAGTTCCCTGAATTTTCCACTTAAGTTCTGGAAAACTGAATGATCAGGACTAGTTTGATTACTGGGTCCAGGTGCATGTTTTAGTTCTGGTTTTAACTCAACACAGTGGGAAACATATGTGCAAATATCTGCAACAGAAAGATGTTTGGATGAGGTGCTAAATTTGTCTTCATTCAGTCAGAAGTTGAATTGAAACATTTCTGATGGTTTTCTTGTGTTTCAGGAGACTCATTTGTGGATTTCGAGTGCGTGGAGGAGACGGACCTCATTCTTATCCACTCTAACAAGCTGAACTACACGACGCAGTCAAATGGGCAGCTTGCGGCGCTCTCAGCCATCGGCGGTGGCAGCGCACCATCCATCACAAAGTCCTGGCTGAAGGAAGAGACTCAGTTCCTGGTTCTTCATCTGGACGGTAAACTGGTGAAAGGACAAACGTATCGCCTCGACACCACGTTCACTGGAGAGCTGGCCGACGATCTGGGAGGTTTCTACAGGAGCGAGTACATACAGGATGGAGTCAAGAAGTAAGAACCGTCCCTGTTTGTGTTCAATAAAATGTTGTCCTCCTCCACCCTGAGCTGAAATGCTGCTGTTAAATGTTCTGCACAACTATGTTGTTTTCTAATTATTAATTAGAATTATAAGCTTCTTATTCAATATTCAACTGAAAGCTGTGTTGATCCTTCAGAGGAGAACATTTTTAGCCTAATTTTCACAGAACGAATTATTCACTATGAATCAGGGATCTACTAGTTTTACGGTGGTTATCTTTAATGTTTTCTCTGTCATCTTAAGGGACTTTTTTATCACTGCAATCCAGAGAACTTTGCCCCTCTGTTATGTAACAGGGTCTAATGGATGGATGTAGCCACGGCAACATGATCCATAAACAGCCATCTTTAAAACCTCTTGTTGGGAATTTGAGTGTTGCTCACAGCAAGAGAGGGAGGGAAAGAGGGAGGCATGGCTTTTTCGGTTGGTTGGTTGGTTGGATGTATGGTTGATTGGTTTAGTTGGTTGGATATATGGTTGGTTGGTTGGTTGGTTGGATGTATGGTTGATTGGTTGGTTTAGTTGGTTGGATATATTGTTGGTTGATTGGTTGGTTTAGTTGGTTGGATGGTTGGATATCTGATCTCTACTGCTCTGTTCCCTCCAGGGTCATTGCCACCACCCAGATGCAGGCGACCGATGCCAGGAAGTCGTTCCCCTGCTTCGATGAGCCGGCGCTGAAAGCTTATTTCAACATCACTCTGAATCACGCTAAGGATACTGTGGCTCTGTCCAACGGCGCTCAAATAGGTCTGTTTCATATCTCTGACTGCTGAACAACCTTAAACAAGGAACCTCTGGTTTGCTGTCCAGAACACTGTAGAACAAAACAAAAAAAAAATAGCGAATGATTGAAAGTCTGTTGGGTCTAGTTAAAATGTGGAAACAAGGAATTGCTTTTCAAAGTTGATGTTTCCTCTTCAATCATTATCATAAATAAAATGTAGATTTGGTTTTTGTTTTTATACAGACAACAAAGTCGTCACCATAGATGGTCAAGAGGTGCAGCAGACGGTCTTTGAGCGCACTGAGAAGATGTCCACCTATCTGCTGGCCTTCATCGTCAGTGACTTCGGCTTCATCGAAGACACCATTGGCGAGGTTCAGGTACTTCACCACTTCCAGTCTCTTTAACCTCATTGAATTTGTTTGGAGCTTTCATGTGAATCACTGTAACACTAACACTCACCGGGTTCGGATCTGACATCAGGTCTAAAATCTGTGGATTTATGGGTTAGAATTTGATTTTTGTTTCCGTTTCAGATCCGGATCTTTGCCCGGAAGCCCGCCATCGCTGCTGGCCAAGGAGCCTATGCCCTCAACATCACCGGACCCATCCTGAAGTTCTTTGAGGAGTATTACAACTCCACGTACCCACTGCCCAAATCTGGTCAGTCCAACTCTCTGACACCGGCTTTATGACACATCCATCCATTCATACATACATTTACACATCCATCTATCCATTTGGGTATCATCCATCCATCCATCTAGATATTCATCATCCATCTTCCATAAAACCTCCATCCATCCAGAACAATTTACCTAAATCGTTTAGGAAGGTGATGGCCACATTAACATATGTATTTGCCACAAATGGCCCCCGCCCCATACTTTGCCCACCACTGCTTTAATGAGACTTTACCAGGAGAGAAACGCTGTCATGCTGTGCTTTAGCCTCCTCCCTGACAGTGCTGCTTTGTTCTTCTGTCTCAGTGAGGGAATATTTGCTTTCAAAATGACATAAAAACATACATGAAATGAAGAATTAAATGTCTGAAACAGCTGAAAAACATTGCTGTATTCCTGCTGGTTTATGAGGCGTCACAAAGAGCATTATAACCTTGTTTTTCAGTCATCATCGGTTCTGAGGGTTTATAGTGTTTTTACAACCAACTCTCTGAATGATTTACCTTTATGGACGACTCAATGAAGACAGTGAAGCTGCTCTATCAGCCTTTCTGAGATTAATTTTTAAAAAATTATCTTCATCATCTGTTCTCACTGTTTCAGTGTCAGGCCGGAAGTCAGAGCAAAGCTGTTATTTGTTGGTTGGAATTTTTTTATGATGCGTTCTGTGAAGATATGATAACAGCATCAGGGTTGAGCAGATAAACTTTGATCTTTTGATTCACAGCCGTTCGTCCAGTAAATACGTTTTATGGCAGTCATCACATCTGAGAAGAACAACGCTTTACTGTCACCTGACAAGGCCGGATCTAAAAATAGGAACCGTTGTAGCTTCCACCTGAGCGATCCAGCTCACACAGAAACAGCTGTTTCTTCTTTCTGCTCTTTCAGGTTCAGTGAAGAATTTACGGAAGGCCAAAAGAGTCAAAATTAAATGAATAAACCAGTACATCATTAAATCATCAATTTAATGTACCAATATATAAATACATTTAATTTAAATGTTTAAATCATTTAACAGACAACTATTTGATGAAATATGTCAATATTATTAAAATGCAAAGACTTAAAAGCTCATTTAAATAATTAGCCCTGCTCATAAATGTGAGTTTGACAGATAAAATTATTTTATGTTGACGTTACAGGACCCATGAAATACTTAAATACCCATTTAATTAATGATATACATCAGCTGTTACCATAAAGATTACATCTTTAAAATGTAAACATATATTGCGACCTGTCCAGTGTGTACCACTTTTGTCAAAAAATGACAGAACAGAAATGTGGGGATTTGCAGGTTGTGTCCATTGGAAACTCGCCTGACTCTTTAAAATCTCCTCTGTCCTGCAGATCAAATCGCCATCCCTGATTTTAGCGCAGGAGCCATGGAGAACTGGGGTCTGATCACCTACAGAGAGACGGCGCTGCTGTATGACGAGGCCTTCTCCTCCAACTCCAACAAGGAGAGGATAGCCACCGTCATCGCTCACGAACTGGGCCACATGGTGAGCTAAGACCAATGCTAAGCTGCAGAGACATTCACATACTGTTATGAGGAAAATAAAATAAAAAATTTAATCTGGAGGCAAAATGCACCAAAGTTTCTCTTATTACAAACCAGACGGGATGCAAGTACAGCGCTACGGAGCCCCCTAGTGGACATGGAGGATTTATTTTCTTTGCACAAACTAAATGCGCAAAGAAAAATGGAAAAACAACTTCTATTATTTTTATAGTTACACAAATATTAGGTTAATCTATTCCTGTTGTTGGTTGTTTCCTCTGTTTCCTCTATTTGGGGAAATAGAAAACATCAAACTTGTTTACTATAAATTTAGTTTTTATCAAGTGAAGTTACTTTACATATTTTAAATAATATGGCACAAAAACACCAACAGTCATCAACAGCCATAACACCATAACGTTATAATATTTAACTTTTAACTTTAACACCATGTTATGACTTTATTCTCGTAATATAACTTCATTCTCATCAGTTTATTTGATTTTTTTCTCAATATGGCTCCATCGTACTTTGGTGAGGTAACGCAAAAGAAAAAATGTCTCCCATGTCCTCTAGGGGGCGCAGTAGGACCCAGACTGCTTAGTCATTATTTATTTTAGTTTCTATAGATATAATTTTCTCATCTTATCTTTGTTGTCCCTGCAGTGGTTTGGAAACCTGGTCACTCTGCGCTGGTGGAACGACTTGTGGCTGAACGAAGGCTTTGCTTCATACGTGGAGTTCCTGGGAGCGGACAAAGCCGAACCCGACTGGAACATAGTATGAAATTAATCTACCTTTGATGCTAATCATCATTCCAGATGTTCGATGGCGCTCTTAATGGAGTCACCTTCCTCTTGTTTCCTGCAGAAAGACCTGATAGTCCTCAATGATGTCCACAGAGTGTTTGCAGTTGACGCTCTGACGTCGTCTCATCCGCTGTCCTCCCTTGAAGACGACATCCAGAAACCAGCTCAGATCAGCGAGCTCTTCGATGCCATCTCATACAGCAAGGTCAGGGAGCACACGCAAGCATATGGGATGCCATTTGTAAAGTTACACAATAAAATGAACAGCTATACTTTTGGCTTATTTAGCCTTCCATAGAGAAAAAAGTGGCCATTCATTTTTCACATTTAGAAACGTCAGCATTCCAAACTAAATATTTAACTCACAAACAAAATATTTAGTAGTCCACCTCAGCTTATTAGCAAGCTAATGAGCTAAACATTTAGCTTGGATCTAAGTATGTAGTTATCAGCTAAATATTTAGCTCATAACTTAATATTTAGGTTTAGTGAAAGATGCTCACTTGTAGAAATTGTAAACAAAGATTGATAAAAATGCCTCGACTTTAATCCTCTTCTGCATGTCTAATATCCGAGCCGTGGTGTGTAATAAGATCTAAGTGAATATTGTTCTCATCTTCAGGGAGCCTCTGTAATCAGGATGCTGTCCGACTTCCTGACTGAACCGGTCTTCACCAAAGGAGTCCAGGTGACTTCCTGAAAAATATGATCAAACAGTTTTTGGATTTTCTGCTGTTAAAATATTTTTATTAAAACATGGAGATATAACGTCTCTCCCTGTCGTGCAGAGCTACCTGAGGGAGTTCGCCTTTGACAACACCGTCTACACAGACCTCTGGCAGCATCTGCAAGTGGTATGTCGTCTTCACGCACTTTGAACATTCAGATTATGTTTTTCTGAAGAAAACTCATCTGTCAGTTCTGGTTCACTCCCCAGACAAATTACAATAAAACCCAAGGGCTCCATTTCAAACTCTACTGGGATTATTAAACATTGACGCTCATGCTTTTTCAATTAGAAAAACAGCTGACGATCAATATCAGCAGATAACACATCTAATAGAATATTCAGTATCATAGAATATTGACAGAACTCTGATCCAGAACCGCACAGCATTCTGGGAGATGTAGGCAGAGGAAAGAGTTTAGCCTCTCAATCTCTCACAGCGAGCTAAGCTATGTGGGTGGAATCAACTAATTCACTCTTTGGTTGCCTAGCAACTTGTTCACTCTTTGGTTGCCTAGCAACAACTTGCTGAGTAACTTGCACAGCAGCAGTTTAAGGTTTCGCCGACGTGTCTCATAAATGCCTAAAAATAAACGTCAACAGCGTGGAGAGAAAGATGTGGATATAGGCGGAAACGTCAGGCAGTGTTTCAGATATTTAAAACAAAAAACAGAATCAATAATTATCTGTCTCGACTGATATGAAATGCTTGTGATGCGTTTTAACAGCCATATTGTCCAGTCGTGATGCATACCAAACTATTCTCGATTCAAATTTGAGACAATTAGTCCAGAATGAGTCCAAACTGGGTTATCAACAGAAAAACGATCCCAAATGCAGCAGAAATTGGCTGGAAGAGAAAAATCAAGATGTTGTAATGAGAGTTATTTCTGCAAAAGGTGGTTTTATAAGTGGTTCATTTAAATTTTCCCCTCATTGGGTGTGCAAAATACTTACACACAGACAAACTCACCACTTTAAGAAAGCAAAAAAAAAAAAAACCACATGTCTCTTCACCAACAGCATAAAATATGCTGTTGGTGAAGCATATTTCATGCTTCACCAACATAGATGGTTGGTGAAGCATAAAATATGCTTCATTTCAACATACAATGAAATGTTTTTTATTGTATGAAAAACATTTTTCATACAATTTGTCAAGAAAAAAAAATCCACATCTTAATTTCATTTGTGTCTCAGAATGTTTTCAAACTGAACTTAGTTAGTTTTATATTTTCTGGTGTTTATCAGGCTGTGAACGCCAGTGGAGACGAGCTTCCTACAAGTGTCAAGGAAATCATGAACACCTGGGTGCTGCAGATGGGCTTCCCTGTGGTCACCATAGATACCGCCTCCGGCAGCGTTTCCCAGAAGCACTTCCTCCTGGATCCAGACGCCGAAGTTACCACTCCATCTGAGTACAAGTATGTAAACAGCTCTCTGACATTTTTCCAAGAATGCCTGTGCTATCACAAACTGTTTTCCCACAAAATCATTTTACTGTCCATAAAGAGTGGGTCTAAAAGTACTAACAGTGGTTTCTGCTCCAGTTATGTGTGGAGCGTTCCAATCAGATGGATGAAGAAAGGAGGCAGCAAGAGCTTCACGTGGCTGACGGAAAAATCAGGTATAAAACTATCAAATGACCATGTGACTCAGTTATTTCTGTTCTCACAGAGCAGCCAGTTAGTAGCTGGTTTGTTTTTCTTTTTAATGGTTTTGGAATAGATAAAAGTTAAGACTTTAGATGTCAAATTACAACGGCGCATTTAAAGAGTAAATTTCCAAGAAAAAATGCTGAAATTTCTGAGATTTAAAGGTGGAAAAATTGTAAGAAAAAAAAAAAACAACTCAGAATTTTCTTGCAAAAATGTGAAAAGTTAAAAATTTGTGGGAAAATTTTCTCATAAATGTATTTCTTTTTTTTTCTTCTTACGTCTACAGTAACTATAGTAATTACACCAATTATAGATAAAAATGGGGGTAAATATCTTCAGCAGCCACACTTACTGTTTCTGCAAAATTAAAGATGGAAATTTTTTTTAAAAAGAAGCTTTTTTGAGATATGTATGGGTTTTTTATCTTCTAAAAAGCTCAGAAATGTTGCTATTAATTTTCAGGCTAACATTTTATGAAGTAATTTCAGCCTAATTAGAGCAGAGGTGATATAAAGGCTAAAGCATAGCATTCAGTGAACTCTAAAGTTATGTCATTTAATAAATAAAGAAAGAAAAGCCCTGAGCTAGTCTGACCCCCAAAAAGCAAATCTGTTCCTTCACTGAATTCTGACTCTTTAATGGCTAATCTGGCAACCCCAACAAAGCCCGTTACCTAGCAACCCCAGTAAAGCCCAGCCTGTCACCTAGCAACCCAAACGGAACTCAAGCATTCAAATTCAAAAATACTTTACTGATCCCAAAGGGAAGCTAAATGTTTTTGAAACTCTTATTAATTCAAATTCTTCAAAGAGTTAAATGTTTGGGCAGCAGATGTTACCACTGTACAATGTACACTGGTAAAGACAAGTGTTTTTCTGTATACATACATTTTTAACATCGATAAGAACATTAATGCTGTTTGCTGCTTCCATGTAGCTGTAAAAAATGCAGCACTGCACCAGATTTTATTTAAAGCCCAAGTAAACAAGCAGTTTTTGCTTTTTTTTCATCTGAACAGTCTTGGCTGCATCCAAATCTGGTTTTATCAGTTTGTTAAACTTGGTGTAGTACATCAGATTTTTAAAGAAAGAGTGACCCAGATGCTGTAGTCATTTCTGAGGTGACTGTACAGTTCTCTGGCAAGAAAAAGAGAGTGCAGCTGACCCCAAAAGACTTTCAACTTGATGATTTTGGCCCATGTGATAAAAAGCTTTGACATCGTCACTTTAAATTAAAGTTGCATATTTAACATTTGAAGTGGCAGAAAATTGCAGATATTCAGCAAACTGACAAGAATAAAACAATCAAATTGGCCGCTCTAATGTAAAAAATAATTTCTCCTGTAGCTACTAATAACGACATGAAGGTGACGGGTGATGACTGGGTGCTGGCCAACCTTGATGTGGTTGGATACTACAGAGTCAACTATGATGATGGCAACTGGGATAAACTGCTAACCACTCTGAGCAACAACCACGAGGTAGGAACATCTTCCTGGAGGCTTTTCCATCTGTGTGGTTCAACTGTACCTGACATGTTGCTGTTTGCATTTAAGGACATTCCAAAGATCAACAGAGCTCAGCTGGTGGACGATGCCTTCAACCTGGCCAGGTACGTCTGAAGCTAACAGACAGAAACAGGGATGAGGGTCGAGCCTGTGATGCCTTCAGGAATAATATGATAACAGTTTGTAGTGTTGTTAGAAACTGGTGAATTAGAGTCATAGTAGATAGAAAAAAAAGTAAATTCCTGTAAAAAACTGAAATTTTCAACTTTTCAAACTCAGAAGATTTCAAAAAGTAGAAAATGTTCAACTTTTGTAACTCAGAAATGTCTAGGTTTTATCAAGAAAATTTATGAGATTAATCTAAAAATTTTATTCATTTTATAGCATTTTTTTTCCTCAGAAAAGTATTTGTTTTTTCTAGTAAATTTCTAAGATTAATCTCAAAATTTCTGAGTTTTTCCAAGTAAAAATTTTGATTATTCGAAATCAGAACTGTCCTTGTTTTTTTAGTCAATTATGAAATAAATTTTAAAATGTGTTTTTTCAAGTAATTTGACTTTTCAAACTCAGAAATTTCTTCTTTTTATAGTTATTTTCTGAGATTAATCTCAAATATTTGAGCTTTTATTAGGAAATTTACTGTTTTTTTTCTATCTATAACGACAATAATTCAAATTTTATTAAAATTTTGAATTTGAAAACATTGTCGCAGAGACGTACAGCTTTGAGATTGTTAAAATACAGATTTAGAAACAAATATTTCCTAAATTGACCTTTTTTGTCATCTGGGTGAGTATATATGATAATAAATCCTACTGCCTGTTGTCCCCCAAAGAGCTAAGATCATCCCGACAGTTCGGGCGCTAAAAACCACCCTGTACCTGAAGAACGAGAGGGACTATATGGCGTGGAAGTCTGCTCTGGACAACCTGGACTTCTTCCTCCTGATGTTCGATCGCAGCGAGGTGTACGGAATCATGCAGGTGCTCGTCTTTCCTACGTTAATCTATGAACGCTTCTTTACGTTTCCCAACCTTTGTTTAATATTTTATTGCCTCCTGAACTGTGGATTTCATGTTTGCAGGAATATCTGAGGAATCAGGTCACCCCTCTGTTCCAGTACTACAAAGAGATAACAAGTAACTGGACCAAAGTACCACATGGTCACACGGACCAGTGAGTACAGAATAATATAACATTGATGAAGAAGTACTAGTTCCATTGGCAGATAGATTAACTTACATTTTCCCCTGCTATAAGTTATAAGCCTCTATTACTTGCTGAAAAGTTACTTTTAAGTTAGTCGTACTTCAAATGTACTAAGATATTGTTTTTCCAGTGAATTTATGCACACATTTGTTTAACCACACCGTCTGGACTGACCAACTTTTAGGACAACTCAGGGAAGATCTGTGGATAAATTTAGATGTCCAAAAAGTGGAACAGTCTTTTATTGCATTTTCTTAACAGTTGCAGATTCTGAGAAGAGTCCAAAAAAAATTCAAACACTGGGAAGGTTAATGCGGTATTTCTCAAATAGTGGGGTACGTCTTGCATCAAGACAGTTTTCATTAATAAAATAGGAAAATTATGCTTCCACTTGGATCTTTCCTGCTTCTGAAAACAGCTAAAGCCCTTAAAGAAACACCCAGAAGGTTTTTGGCAATGTTTTTTGGTGTGTGTTTCAAAAGGCTTTAGAATTTAATGTTACAAATCAGCAGGCACTGTCCGTTACCTAGCAACCCCAGCAACTCCCAACCCGTCACCTAGCAACCCCAGCTACTCCCAACCCGTCACCTAGCAACCACAGCAAAGCATTGTGTTGTGGGGGCGAGGCCATACAAAAGTTCATTCTGAAAGCAGCTCAAAATATTATCCAAGAATAATTTTGCGCAAAAAATTTAATTAACATGTTTTTTTATTGTCCATAGACCCAACTTAACCTGTTCAAGAAGGCATAATAGATCACCTTTAAGGTTTTTTTTGTCATGGGTTTACCACAAAACAAGCATTGTCTTATATGACAGTCTGTAACTTTTTAAGTTGTGTTCAGGAACCAGTAAATAAAACATGGTTTTCTGATTGTCACCACCAACTGGTTTGTCCTCAGTTTAAACTCCAAGTCTACTGTAATCTTCCTGCAGGTATAATCAGGTGAACGCCATCAGCCTGGCCTGTAAGACCGGTCTGGAGGAATGTCAGGATCTGGTCCAGTCGTGGTTCAAAGAGTGGATGGAAACAGACAAAAACCCGTGAGTGGCAGAACATTAAGTCAGACCTCATAAAGGCCGTCCTTTAAGGCTGCTTCATCATCATGGTGACGTCTCTCTCCAGAATCCACCCCAACCTGCGATCCACTGTGTACTGTAATGCCATCGCAGCAGGGGGCGCTGAAGAGTGGGAATTTGCCTGGAATAAGTTTAAGGCCGCCACCATCCCTATTGAAGCTGATAAACTGCGTTCAGCGATGGCTTGCGCCACAAAACCGTGGCTGCTCAACAGGTTGGTTCAAATGATGCTAATGAAGGAGATATTAGATCAGGAATGATGAAACATCTCACGTAGACATGTTGTTGTGGGCCCAATAAAAATCTGATCAGGGCCCCAAAAAGTCTTGGGCCAGCCATGGTCTGGAAGGTTGATTCAACAATAACAGATTTTCAAAAGAAGTATTTTACAGTCTGTTCTCTGTCTAACTCTGGTTTTGTTCCTCAGGTATCTGGAGTACACTCTGGATCCACAACAGATCCGGAAGCAGGACGCCACCTCCACCATCGTCTACGTCGCCCAGAACGTGGTCGGTCAGTCTCTGGCGTGGGACTTCATCAGGGCTAACTGGAATTACATCTTCACTCAGTGAGTGGGACACTGAAGCCGTGTGAAAGTCACATGCAGACATGACCTGTTGGGCAACATCTGTCAACTTAAAAACCATAAACTCTGCCTTTATGAAGGGAGATGAGCGTTTTTATGAGGCTGTTTACCATCAATGAAAGGTTTTATTGATCAAGACGGGTCCTCAGCTGATCTTTGATCCTCATAAAACCATCTGTAATTAAGTTTGGTATTTTCTTTAGACTCATTTTATTTGTACAACTACATCATAAAAGCTTGAGCTTCAATGGCAGAGTGAAATTACAGAGATTTATTGCGTGATGCGGCCGTCAGATTTATCGACTAATGTATGCAAGAGGAGTATTAGATTAGCTGATGTTGGAGGTATATGAAAGAGGTTTGAATATTTTTTCTTACAGATTTTTGCTTTGTTTTTTTTTGTACCTCTGATATCTGGTGATGTTTCTTCTCGTAGGTACGGAGGTGGATCCTTCTCCTTCGCCAACCTCATCAATGGAGTCACAAAACGCTTCTCCACAGAGTTTGAGCTTCAGCAGGTTAGAGAACATTTTAAAATGATTAACATTTTTGCGGACACATTGTAATTTGTATTCTCGGCTGATTGACGAGGTGTTTTAATCCGTTGTGAAAGAGTATTAGCTGTTTGTGCAAAATCTCAAGGATATCTGAGGATATTGATCATGTGTTCTTTGTCTCAGAGATAAAGAACCTTACCTCGAATGATGAAAGGATTCAGGTGTTGCACAGTGATGAAAGCTAAGATATAAAGAAGACATATTGTGCTAAATTTACATCTTGCACATTTTTGTACTTCCGTTTAGGTTTCTACTGCTTCGAAAATCAATCAAACCGCTAAAAAAAAAAAATAAAAATAAATCCCAGCCAGTTTTTGACAATAAATTTATGTTTTTTGGTGTCTGGAAAATGAGCCGTTTAAGGAAACCTTTCTAGTTTAACGACAAAAATTAGCAGGCACTGCCTCTCATCTGATGACCCCATCGAAGCCCAGCCCGTTACCTAGCAACCCCAACAGAGTTCTGCCCGTCACCTAGCAACCCAAGTAGATCTTCAAGATGTTTTACTGCTTTAAATTCTAAAGCTCTAATTTACTTGCATGTTTTGTGAACATTCAGCTGAATAACGTTCAACATCGGTGTCAGAGTTTTAGTTATCGTTTGTTAATAATTCCTCAAATAGCTAAACGTTTATATTCATGTTCTTTTTTTTAAGTTGTTGGATTGATTGCGCAGCAGTTAACATGAAACATAAATGCAATATCTAAGGGTATTGTGGGACATGTAAATTATAATATCAAATCAAATTGGTACTTGAAAGCTGAAGGTTTTCAGGGGCAGATATGATTTGAATTGAAGTTCGCAGTTTAGCGTTAGCTTTTGTTTGTGTTAGCAAACCTAATGTTTATTATTAGTGCTTTAGGGTTAGCATAACTAACTTTTTAATTAGCTGGTTAAGATTGCCTGCTTTCAGAAAATCTGAACTTTTACTTGGAGAGTTTGTGAACTCAAGAAATTTGACTTCAGTTCCACTTGAAGACAAATACATATAGAAGGTTTTTACAAAAGTAGAAGACACTCAGATGTAGATTTAGGCTCTCCAGTTACAAGAAATACAAACAAGAGAACATTTACCCTATTAAAGGTTGTAAAGTCAGAAAATTCAGGCCTGTTTTGCTAAAAGCAAACTGAATGTCCATATGTGGTCTGTTAAATAACTTAAAATGCCGTTTATACGCCATAAATGGAGCAGACCTAACCAATTATGTTCCGTTTTGTTTCAGCTGAAGCAGTTCAAAGAGGATTATGCCGATGTGGGTTTCGGGTCCGGGACTCTGGCAGTGGACCAGTCCATCGAGAGAACACAAGCCAACATGAAATGGATCGCCGAGAACAAAGAAAGCATTCTGGAATGGTTCAAGAATCCAGTTTAGATCATGACAAACATGAAATCTTACTCCTATTTATTTAATTAGAAATGCCTTCTTCATGAAAATAACCCCTTTTTTCAAGAAGTTCATACTTTCTTACGGTCCAATGATTATTTTTACGTCTTGAAGTAGCATTTAGGTGGTACTCAGCTATAACTTCACCACTAAAGTTGTTCAACTTGTTTCACATTGAGAGAAAAAAAACATATTTTATTTCAAGAAAACTGAGAAGTGCCCAGATAAATATAAAACTAAACAAATGTGACACCTACATGTGAATATGAGATTAAAGTTGTTTTTTTCTTCAGATCTTTCTAAATGTTTTAAAACAATTAAAGGAATAAACTTTTAATGAAGTGGACTATTATAAAAAGCAGATTTTGTATTTATTGGGTTTGTTTTGGTAATGAAAGCTGTCTTCAAACATCACATCAGCCTGAACCAGTTGTCTTTTACCTGTTGTTGACGATACGGAGACGGGGAATAAACCTTAATGTATTTTACGATATCTTGTGTCTAAATTAATACATTTATGCACTGAGTTTATGTGTTTACTGTCCTTTGCTCTAAGTTTATGTAAGATGGTCCTAATTGGATTCCATGTACTTTATCATGAAGAAGTTTTTGTAAATTCTTTTGGACATTTCATGAGTCCACAGATAATTAAATTGTTTGTACAGAAATCAAACTGGGTGTGTAACCCGCCCCCCGTCTCCCAGCATGTTTTATGAGCTGAACCAAAAATACTCCCTTTTCAGGTCTTTACAAAAGAAACTAACAATTTTTATTAAAAATGTTGAAAGTGAGCATATTTAAACATCTTAAAGCAACAATTTGACTCTGTTTTGAAAAAAAGCCAATAAAATATTTAATTAAATCGCTGTTTGTCTTGTTTTTTTCTGCAACACATGTACTATTATCCACTGTGGCTTTTATAAAACAAGTAAAAAGTCATTTTAATGAAAACAGTAAGAAAAGGTGGTTTTAACAGGTCTTCTGCATTTGCATTGAATACTTCAATACTAATTCCCACCAGTGAGAATCTGTAAAGTTTTATATTTTGAAGTGGGCTTCAAATCTTTCACCATGTTCCATACTTTTGCAAAAAGCTCAATGTGTTTCTTTATTGTATAAAATAAAGAGTTTTCTTTTCCTTTGTAGATGAATCACTTTCTACGATCTAAAAATAGAAAAATATTAATTTTTCTGGCTTACAAACTAAACAGTTAGTTTGGTATCCGTGTATCTGTAAGATCTCTGAATCCACAAACAGCTTCATGAACACACTGATCTCTGTGTAATATTTTTCTACTTTATGGACCCAGTGGCTATCTTTATCTTAAAAATAGATTTTTTACTATCTTCCCAGATAAGTTGGTCAAAAGAAGTGGAAAAGAATAACACAGCATTTTAAATACGAGATGTTGAAAGAAATAAAAATGCATTTAAAAGTGCATTTTGATTAAAATTCATAATAAACATAATAAAACAAATTCACACCAATATAAATAATCTGGGCAAACTTAATTTAATTTGCATCAACACGCCCAAAGTTCTGCAACACAACAAATGAGGAATCAGAAATGAATGTCCAGGCAGGTCTGTGTTGTGGTTATTTTCTGAAATGTTCGACCATTTAACTCCCACAAATAGACAATAAAATCCCTGCGTCACACGTGTGTGTGAACGCCTGGCAGAAATGCAGAGTTTTACGACTGGAGGGAGATCATATACTAACTTTCTGAGTAGTTTATCAGTGATTATCAGCATAGATAGTTCCCACCAACGCTACCCTGACCTAATATATAATCCATTCATTCCTCAAGGGTGACAGCTCCTTATGGAGGAGCAGAGGGGGAGCTTAACTGCTGACAGACACTTCTGTTTTTCATTCCTGCATGAACCAGACTAACCAGACAAGAGCAGGTTTGTTCAGCCGTCTGCAGCAAAGCAGTGATTGAGCTTGAAGCTGTGCTGTAATCTGGATTAGCAGATCGGAGTACCATGGGGAAAAGATGCAAAGTCAGCTGGCTGCGTGTTCTCTGCGTCGTCTTGGCCGTGGTTTCTGTGGCAACCCTCGTCACGTTGTGGACTATCGCCATCACAGGAAGGGAAAGAGATGACGTCACAGCGGCTTGGGACAGGTACGACATGACAGACACTCACACCACAGGATGTTTTGACGAAAGACGCAGAGGTGCTGGAGATCAAGATTCACACCACAAAGCAGCATGAGAGTTTCTCTTCTTTCAAGGAAACTTCAGCTGGGCATCAAAAAACATGTCAGCTGACTCGTATTTGATTTTGTGCAGATTCAGAAAAATGCATCTGAATTACAATAATAAAAAGGAGAATGCTTCCTTTTTGCACAAATCAGATTTATAACAGAAATACATCCAGGAAGCAGAGCTGAAGGTCTGAGAATTGCACTGCAAAGGAAGTCATTCAAAAATCTGGAGTTTTACCAACAAAAACAAAATGAAAACTTTAATCTAATCTGCACTTAGGTTGCAACTCTACCATCACACTAAATATCGTTTTGCTTCATTTTTTATGCCTCTCTCTTCAGGGATCGTCTTCCTGGAGATTTAGTCCCTGAGTTTTACAACATCACTCTGAGGCCTCGACTCAAACCCAACCCAAACTCTAACCTCTACATTTTCACTGGTGAGTAAAAGTTGCAATGTGAGCCGAATCCCAGGCGTGGGTGGGGGGCTCTGAATGCCGGCTCCTGGAGTCATAATCTGGCTCTAGGAGCATGAAATGCCTCAGACGTCTGCCAGGTACCAGGCTAGCTTGGGTCAATTATCTATTTTGCTATCATGCCATCAAGCATAAGGCCATATCCGTCAGACACTTGGGTAAAGAAAGAGGGAGAATGGTCACCTGATCACCACCTGGTGATGAGTTAAAGTAGATGGAGTAAGTCCTGACCAGCGATGTAGGTCGAAAGGAGAAACCTCAGACAGGCAGGTCCTGACACTTAATATCCTAGCTTTATGTAAGTATGTGCTGCTGAAAGAAGTCACACGTTTAAAACAAGATTGTTTTCACTGACTCACAGTCCATCTTAACCCGTGTGCGTGCGAGGACTGAGGCAACTGATACAGTGATATGGGTGTGGGGTCAGCTGGACCCCATTTGTAGGGTTAAATAACCTAGAGTGTAGATAGCCTTATCAGAGCTGCAGTTAGACATTTCCATAATCCTACAGTCATGCACCAACTAATTGACAAATTGTCCCTTGATTAGATTCAACAGGTGATCAGCAGATCAAATACAAAAAATGTTTGGATGTTGTCTTATCTATTGTGTTGGTAAGTTCAGTTTAAACGTTGTTGGCCTTGCATGTCTCCATTTTTTCAGGTTGGTCCACCGTTCAGTTTGAATGTCTGGAAGCAACAGATCTGATTCTGATTCACTCCAACAAGCTGAACTATACAAAGATGGAAGATGAACATTTTGTCACGCTAACCTCTGAAGGTATAGAAAACTTTCATAAAAAACATGTTTCTCTCAATGAGCTCAATTCAGTTTATCCATAACAGGCTGATTTACTACGATAAATGTCATCTCAAGGCACTTTAAAAGAAAAACAATCAAATAGCGAAATCCCAATACAAGCGTGTGCACCATCCACGAAGGCTGGGGCTTTCAATTCCCAAACACTTCCTGTCTGAATTCTGCAAAATAAAAGCCACTACTGCTACAAAATCCTTTTGTCTAAATCTAAATACTGGAAATTAAAAAAAATCATTAGTTTTGTTGTAATGGCTGGGTTTCAATCTGATTGAAATGCTGTTGTAGGAACTTCAGTGCAAAGCTCAAACAAATGTCTGGTGACACATTGGATCTTGCTGGAGCAAATTTCTCACATAGAGATGTTTATTGCCCTAACGGTGGTTCTTCCAGTTATCGGCTCATTACTTTAAAGATATTTCACAGCTTTTTTTTCACCCTAAATGTCTTTTCCAGAAGGTGCATCTGTCCCCAAAATCAAGTCAACTTGGTTTCAGCCTCAAAAGCAGTACCTGGTCATCCAGTTGAGGAGTAAATTAACTCCAAGACATAAGTACCAGCTGTTTACCCAGTTCACAGGAGAGCTTGCTGATGATCTGGCTGGATTTTACCGAAGCGAATATAAAGAAGATGGAGTCACAAAGTAAGTTTTTCTACCCTGTTCTAGTATCTTTGTTAGACTTTTTAAACAGTTGAAACTCTTCACAGGATTGTTGCAACCTCCCAGATGCATCCCACTAATGCCAGAAAAACGTTTCCTTGTTTTGATGAGCCGGCCATGAAAGCAGTTTTCCACATGACCCTCATCCACCCAACAGGAACCGTTGCCCTGTCCAACGGCATGGAAATGGGTAAGGAAGACTATAACTGCACAAACTTGCAGCTTTAGACCTAAAATGGCTCTCAAAGGACAAAAATATTGTCATGGGTTTGACTAGAAAGAGTACATCTGTCCATTGGTTTACAAAAGCCCGTCTGGAGCAAACCAAGTATAAAGCTATATTTAAGCAATTTCTAAATCTTAAATGTCCTTCTTTAAGTAACTTTCTGTCTTTATAAGCTAGATGTAGCTCAGAAACCCACGCCAGAAAATCCCAAAAAGGAGAAAATGTGATAATCAGGAACTTGAGAGCAAAAATTAATATTCGATTCAGGACCAATCCATAAAAAACTAGAAAGCATCTGCCCTTCCTTTTTATTGACCCTTGAGAATTTATTTATTGTTGCTAGTCAGTCAGCTTTTACAACAATAAATTAAGTACTTTACTAAATCACAGAGTGAAAAAACCCTGTTTATTTTAGACAACAAGTGCAACCTGCTGAGTTCTGCATCTGCTGCAAGATGTCCGACCAGTTGAAACAACGGAGAGTTTTCAGGAAGAATCCACCTCAGACCAACTCAGTTGGCTCATCTTGACGATGCAGATCTATCTGGAGCAGATCCCAATGTCAACCCTCCCATCCTATTGAAGAATCTCTTATGTCTCTAGTAACTAAGACCATATGTGAGGGTTGCAATATAGATCAACTAGTCCAAGAAGTTGTAGCTTAGCTTCTCGATCATCAAAGCAGTATCCCAATTACTGTAGATCTGTCGAAACAAGCATATCCATCTCCTGCTACATCACTCTCCTAAGGCCCATGGTTGTGGAGAGTTTGGTCTAAAGCTTTGATTGTTGAGGCTCAGTGGGGCTCAGCCCATAAAAGCAACAAGAAGTCCCCTCTAGATGGGACCATCAATCTATCACGAATATTCAAATCTGAATTTTCTGTTTAGTATTATGATTGTAATGATGCAGTTGGATATATGCTCCGGTTTGTGCAAACTACTACAAAACATCTTTTCTTTTATATTTAATTGCAACATCATTACAATGTATGCACCCACTTTTAAACTTTAACTGCTTGCACTGTTTAGATCACGCAACCATCACCGCTGACGGAGAAACGTGGCTGCAGACAAAGTTTGAAGCCACCAAAAAGATGTCCACCTACCTGCTGGCCATCATCGTGTCCGACTACGCTTACCTGAACACAACCCAAGGAAACATTCAGGTTTGACATCCTATTCTGTCATCTCATATAGTCCTATCTTTAGGAGAATCAGGGAATCAAATGAATCATTGGTTTCACGCTGCTTGGTTTAGCTTTACCAGTCTTCATTCTGTTATGTTTGCAGTTTTTCCTGATCGTTCACTGAAAATTTGCTTTTGTGTCTTCAGATTCGAATCTGGGCTCGCAAAAAGGCCATCGAGGAGGGACAGGGGGACTACGCTCTCAACGTAACTGGACCCATACTGGACTTTTTCCAGTCCTACTATAACATCTCGTATCCCCTGAGAAAGTCAGGTGAGTGTTCTTCACGGTGAAGCTCAGAAAACTCATGCCTTAAACACAGACAAATCCCAAAGGTTGTCCTGAATCCTTCAACTCTGATTCACAGACCAAATCGCTCTGCCAGACTTTTATTTTGGGGCGATGGAAAACTGGGGACTGGTCACATATAGAGAAACCAACCTCCTCTATGATCCCGTGACCTCTTCTATCAGCAATAAAGAAACCACAGTCACCATCATTGCTCATGAACTGGCACACATGGTAACGTTTTTCCATTTTAAACTGAAAACTTCATGGATTAGTGGGCCAACAAACTTTCCCCTGGTGTGCTGCAGTGGTTTGGTAACCTGGTGACACTGCGTTGGTGGAATGAGGTTTGGCTGAATGAAGGCTTTGCTTCATACGTATCCTACCTGGGAGCCGACTATGCAGAACCGGACTGGAATGTGGTAAGGAGCCAGCAAGGGGTTCAGGACATGCAGTGATGTGAAAATATTTTTCAATTTTTGTCTTGAAGGTAGATAATGACAGTATAAGTGAATACAAAGATATGTTTTCAAATGATTTAATTCACTAAGGGGAAAAAATAACTATCCAAACCTCCTTAACAGAAGACCAGAAACCAAAGTAAGTGCCTGAATATCACCTGAGCTGTAAAATTAATTTAAACAGAACCTTTCTGGCAGCTAAACTGTCTGAAAAAGCAACACATTACCTAAAACAAAATCCAAAAATGGTAGAAAAACTAAGTAATTGGCAACTATTATTGGAGAAGGTGGCATAAAACCATTTCTAAGGCTTTGATACCACTTTGGTTCATACTAGTGAACCAAAGTGAGAGTCACAAACCACAATTGGAGAAAACTGGAGAAAACATAAAGCACTACTGAACTTTCCCAGGAGACACAAAATCAGTCTAAAGACACTGATAATTAAACCAGAAAGTCACAAAATCACTCAGAATAATGTCTAAAGCTTGCCTCAATTAAGGTCAGAGTTCTAGAGTTAGCAATAAGAATGAGAGGCTGCACGGGAGAGTTAGGCCACAACCAGCAGAAGAACACAAAGGCCCAAATCACATTTACAAAAACATTTGGGGAAAATACTTTTAAGACTGAAGAGATAAAAGTGAACCTTTTTGGAAGGTGTGGGCCATCTGATCTAGAACTAACACAGCATTTCAGAAACGGACCAATCAAAAACACTGATGGGTTCTGGGCTGTTTTGCTTCCTAAAGGCCTGGACGACTTTCTATAACTGAATCATTAATTCTGCTCTCCACCAGAAAATCCTGCAGAACATCCAGCCATTGGTGCTGGAACTTTCACCAGATCACACCTTGGTTCTGTAGCAGAATAATGATCCAAAGTACAGTAACAATGTTGCCTCTGAATGATTAAAAAAAAGAGGTTTTAGAGTGGTCTAGTTAAAGTCTGGACTTAAATCCAATACAGATAGTGTATTATGACAATAACCACACAATTTATACTCATAAGCATTCTAATTGGCTGAAGAAAACCATTTCTGCCAAGCAGAAAGGTCCAAATTCCTCTGGCGATGTTGATGTCAGTTGTTGTTGCTAAGGTAGGCATTTCTATTTATTATATTTTGAAGGCAATTTCTTTTTCACATTGATCCAGGTTGTTTTCCCTTAATTAATAAAATTCTAATTTGAAAACTGCTCTTTGCATTTACTCCGGTTATCTCTATCCAACTGCTACATTAAGTGACTTTATGTCCATCCATTTGATTCAGAAAGACTTGATCGTATTGGACGACGTGCAGAAAGTCTTTGCAGTCGACGCCTTGGTATCTTCTCATCCTTTGACTTCTAAGGAAGACAGTATCAACCTGCCAGGACAGATCATGGAGCAGTTTGACACCATCTCCTACAGCAAGGTACAGCCAAGCTATCCAGCAAACGGTAACATGGCAGTTTGAGTCCGCTCTAACACAATTAACTCCTTAACTAGTTAATTAAACCTTACAAGCTAAAAACCCTAACCTGTAAAATTTAGACATTTTTCTTGACTTTTTCCTGACAGTCAAAGTTCATTTGATTAGCACATTTCACCAACACTGCAGTTTTTAGTGCTTTACAATGTGCAAATATTTAAAAAAAAAATCCTAAACACATCATGTGTCAACAGTTGTGAAAACTAAAAACAGACATTTAGCATTTTGTCAAGTGCGACTGTTAAAATCATCAATACATTTCAAATACGTTGGTCAACATTTCATTTATGTTTCAAAACCAACTCTGACCAGGTGGGGCTTGAGTCTTGATTTAAAGGAAATCAGTGTTTCAGCTGTTTTGCAGTTTTCTGGAAGTTTGTTCTGGATTTGAGGTACATAAACTGAATGCTGCTTCTCTGCGTTTGGTTCTGGTTCTTTAAATTCAGCGGGTCTAAAAAGGCATTTAGTTTCTTGGTTTATAATCTTTATTCTTTTTAGTTAAAATCCACCCCTTTTTATTTTTCAGGATGCAACATATTCCTAAAAACATGTTTAATTGAGGTGTTTTTTATGTTTAGGTTCCCTCTCCCTACACTTAACGCCATTCTGACATAAGGCCACTAAGAGTTCCAGTAATGTGATTTTGAACCATCTGCATTCCTGGTCCCAAAAGTCAAAAACTCTACTACCATTCAGTCCGTTTGCATCTTAAATTTCACAGCATCTATGTCTATCTATCTATGTGTATATATATATATATATATATATATATATATATATATATATATATATATATATATATATATATATATATATATATATATATATATATATATATATATATATATTATATATATATATATATATATATATATATATATATATATATATATATATATATATATAGCTGACTGTATAGCTCAATAGGTAAGTCACCAGTCTTCCACCCGGGAGACCCGGGTTCGAGGCCAGGCTGGGGGCTGGGGCAAAAAGTTACAACGGTGACATTGAGCTGTCAGTGTGGGTCCTTAGGCAAGACCCTTGGAGCTATATAGCCTACCTCATACCATGAGAGACACAAATAAGCATGACATGCCGGCTCAGACGTCGCCCGGTCAAACAAGGTCTGCGTCAGGTGCTGGGGACCAGAGCACCCTGATGAAAAGTGGGCTACTGGAACAAGACGGAAATGGGCGAGAGATGAAAACATGGATCTGTTGGAATGCTACTACTCAAGTAATCCTAGTCAGAGGGGCTACATGCAAAGACTGTGGGAGGAATGGTTAGCTCGACATCCCCAGTCAACACTAACTGCCAAACAACTAGTAGCTCAGTGTTCCAACATCCGCAAACGGCAACTGCTGTCACAACTGGAGATTGACGAGGTACGACACAAGTGCTACGGGAAGGAGCCAGGATGCCAGGTCAGAAGGGAGTCAACTACAACTCCCCGCCCAGAGACTGGGTATGTAGCCCCAGTAATGAACCAACCATCTGAGCTGAACGAGGCAGCAACTGACCTGAGAGAGAGAATCATGGCCCGAATGAACACCAGACGACCCCGACGCCAATTACAACGGCTGAGTGAAGTACCATCAGAAAGTCTCATTGAAGATGTGAATTCGGCATTGAGAACGATCCCTACCAACACCATAACAGAAACCAATGAGCTGATATACAACTCAGCATCAGTGATCCTTGAGATGCTTGGTTATAAGAGCAACCATGAGACCCAATACCCACCATGGAAAAGACGGTTAGAGGCTAAGATCAAGATAACAAGGAGGGAAGTGAGTCAACTGTCAGAGCTCCAAAGGGGTGCAATGAAAAGATCAGTACCCAAGAAGTACAGCCAGATGCCCATACCTGAAGCACTCGAAACTGCCAAACAAAGGCTCCAAGCCTTGGCCAGCCGCCTAAAGAGATACACGAGAGAGAATGAAGCCAGGAGGATTAACCGGCTCTTCGCCACCCAACCAGCTAAAGTGTACTCTCAATGGCAGGGTAATAACAACAGAGCAGACCCACCCAGGCTGGAGACTGAACAATACTGGAAAGGCATATGGGAAAGGGAGGCGTCCCACAACAGCAATGCACAGTGGCTAACCTCTCTACGAGAGGACCACAGCAACCTCCCTGAACAAGCCCCGGTAACCATCACTGTGGCAGATGTCCAAGACAGAGTCTCGGGTATGAAAAACTGGACAGCACCAGGACCTGACATGATCCATGCCTACTGGCTTAAGAAACTCACTGCCCTCCATGAGCGACTGGCAGCTCAACTGAACCAGCTGCTACAAAATGGGACTCACCCTGAATGGTTAACTGAAGGGCGCACAATCCTGATACAGAAGGAACCCTCGAAGGGTTCAGTCCCATCCAACTATCGGCCAATAACCTGTCTCTCTACAACATGGAAGCTCATGTCAGGCATCATAGCGGCTAAGATAAGCGGACACATGGATACATACATGAGCAAGGCACAGAAGGGCATAGGCATAAATAGCAGAGGAGCCAAACACCAACTCCTTGTAGACCACACAGTCGCCCGAGACTGCAAAACCCGACACACCAACCTGTGTACCGCTTGGATTGATTACAAGAAAGCCTATGACTCAATGCCACACACTTGGATCATTGAATGCTTAGAGATGTACAACATCAATAGGACTCTAAGAGCCTTCATTGCAAACTCGATGGGGCTGTGGAAAACCACCCTTGAAGCCAACTGCAAACCACTTGCACAAGTGTCCATCAAATGTGGCATATACCAAGGAGATGCTCTGTCCCCACTGCTGTTCTGCATAGGCCTGAACCCTCTCAGCCAAATCATCAACAAGACTGGCTACGGATACCGACTCAAGAATGGGGCCACGATCAGTCACCTCCTCTACATGGATGACATCAAGCTGTACGCCAAGAGCGAGCGAGACATCGACTCACTGATCCACACCACCAGGATCTACAGCACTGACATTGGGATGTCATTCGGACTAGAGAAGTGTGGTCGGATGGTTACAAAGAGAGGGAAGGTCGCCCACACAGAAGGGGTCTCACTCCCAGAAGGAACAATAGCAGACATAGAGCACAGCTACAAGTACCTGGGAATACCACAAGCAAATGGCAACCTCGATGAGGTCACAAGGAAAGGAGCCACAGCCAAATACCTCCAACGAATAAGGCAAGTCCTGAGAAGCCAGCTCAATGGCAAGAACAAGATCCGTGCAATAAACAGCTATGCCTTACCAGTAATCAGATACCCTGCCGGAATAATTAGCTGGCCAATGGAAGAGATGAAGGCCACGGATGTTAAGACTAGGAAGCTACTAACCATGCATGGAGGGTTCCACCCCAAATCCAGCACCCTGAGACTGTACACGAGCCGTAAGGAAGGAGGCAGAGGACTAGTGAGTGTGAGAGCCACTGTCCAGGATGAAACATCCAAGATCCATAAATACATCAAGGACAAAGCCTCAACGGATGATGTGCTCAGCGAATGTCTCAGGCAATGGGGAACAGAAGACAAGGTGCTGGAAGTACCATCATGGGAGGACAAGCCCCTACATGGGATGTACCACCGACAAATAACTGAGGTGGCTGATGTCAGGAAAACCTACCAATGGCTGGAGAAAGCTGGACTCAAGGACAGCACAGAGGCTCTCATCCTGGCCGCCCAGGAACAGGCCCTAAACACCAGAGCAATAGAGGCTCAGATCTACCACACCAGAGAAGACCCAAGGTGTAGGTTGTGCAAGGAGGCCCCTGAGACAGTCCAGCACATAATAGCAGGGTGCAAGATGCTGGCAGGGAAAGCATACATGGAACGACATAACCAAGTGGCGGGCATAGTGTACAGGAACATCTGTGCAGAATATGGACTGGAAGCCCCGAGATCAAAGTGGGGAACACCCCCAAAAGTGGTGGAGAATGACCGAGCTAAGATCCTGTGGGACTTCCAGATCCAGACAGACAAGATGGTAATGGCGAACCAACCGGACATTGTGGTGGTGGATAAAGAACAGAGGAAAGCCGTTGTGGTGGATGTAGCAATACCAAGTGACTACAACATCAGGAAAAAGGAGCATGAGAAATTGGAGAAGTACCAGGGCCTCAGGGAGGAACTGGAAAAGACCTGGAAGGTGAAGACCACAGTGGTGCCTGTGGTCATCGGGGCCCTCGGGGCAGTCACCCCCAAACTGGAGCAGTGGCTCAAACAGATCCCAGGAACAACATCAGACATCTCAGTCCAGAAATGTGCAGTTCTAGGCACAGCCAAGATACTGCGCAGAACCCTCAAGCTCCCAGGCCTCTGGTAGAGGACCCGAGCTCAGAGGATGAAACAGACCACCCGCGGAGGGTGAGAAGGGAATTTTTTTTTTATATATATATATATATATATATATATATATATTTAATCTTCAAGGTTCTGAGCCTCCACTGTCAGTTTCATCCTTTCTCTGGAGAAGCAAAGCACCATCACCGTGGCACCTTATCCAAATTCTTCCTTTATTGTCCAACAAGCCGAATTATGTAAACATGCTATTTTGAATTCATTGGTGAACATTTTCTTAAGTGCAACTTCTAAACACAGTAAGGTAAACTTTAGTCTTTAGCTGGTATAGGTGACCTGGTTCCTTTTCTCCGTTTGTGTCTCAGGGAGCCGCGGTGTTGAGGATGCTGTCCGACTTCCTGTCAGAGTCGGTCTTCAAACAAGGACTCAGCGTATGAGTTTGTTCTTTCCACACAAAAACAGTAGATTAGTTCATCTTATTGTGGTTTAAACTATTTGACCAAAAGCAACTTTTTTCCCCTTTTGTCCACAGAGTTACCTCAGACATTTTTCCTATGGTAACACAATTGGAAGTGACTTGTGGAAACATCTGCAAATGGTGAGATGAGGGCTTCTGACTTCAATGCCTTTTCCTTTTCTTGTGACTATTCTGGTTTCTTCGCATTAGTTGGATAAATACATGACATTTACCATTCAGATATCTTCTATTTACTGATGGAAAGCATTAACATCCTTCTTTTAGACGTAGTTTGTGAATCTATTCACAGTAACTTGATTTCTGCAGGCAGTACAAGACAACAATGTGTCTCTTCCTCATCAAATTGACGCCATCATGAACCGCTGGGTGCGTCAGATGGGCTTCCCAGTGGTTACCATAGATACAAGCACAGGACTTGTTTCCCAGAATCACTTCCTGCTGGATCCAGAATCGAATGTCACTGTGGAATCGCCATACAAGTACGCAACCATGAAACAATTTAAAACACAACTTCTGGCAAAGCTGATTTCTGATCAATCAAGATACATGAGCTTGTTTAAAGTAAATCATTTATTAATGTTGATGAAAAAGTACTACTTCCACTGGCAGATTATTTCACATATATCATGGGAAAAATGTCTATTAGTAAAATAATCTCCCAGTTGAACTTGTACTTTTTCATCAATATAAAGAAATTATTTACTAAAACCAAGCTCCTATATCTTGCAAAAAAAATACTTGTAAGTTAGTTTTGTCTTATTGCCACTAAGATATTTGCAGTAGAAACTAGACCAAAAACACTTGGTAAGATTTTGTGTTTTTGCAGTGTACCATCTTCAGACAGTGTTGATTCTGTCTTTTTGCCAGTAGTTGTGCATCCGCAACACTTTTCCCACTGCAGCTCTGCAGACTGAGCTCTAACAGCTTTGGGTTTTTCAGGTACGAGTGGATGATCCCTGTGCGCTGGATGAAAGACGGAGACGTCCACACAGACACTTGGTGGCTCTTGGAAAAGGAAGGTGTGCAATTAAAGTGTATTAAATGTGCAGAAAGCTTAAGCTGAATATAACGAAATGTTTTCAAAATGTGTTTGTCAGATCTGAATGTGGACCTGAGGACTGGGCCTTCCTGGGTTTTGGCTAACATCAATGTGACGGGGTATTATCGGGTGAACTACGACCTGGGGAACTGGGAGCGGCTCTTTTCTCAGCTCAGTACAGACCACCAGGTAACCAAACACACTTTACCTGATGGAGCTAGCAGAACATCTGCCAGCTGATAGATTTACCTTGTATTCTCCAGAAGTATTTCAACCTCTGCAGACTGACTTTGTAACCCAATTTAGGTGATCCCACTGATCAACAGAGCTCAGCTGGTGGACGACGCATTCAACCTGGCTAGGTAGGACCAGTCAAGTCAGTTGTATTTATTTTAGTGCAAATTACAAATACTTGCTAAAGATCAGGGAACAAGTCTTGTGTCAATTTACCTTAATATTTAGCAGATAATTTTACAAAAAAAAATTTTTTTGTGAACAGAAACATGTAAATGGTACCTTTGTAGTCCGAAAATCTTAAAGTCATATCTTGTCATATCTTGACTGATAATAATGAAAAAGTACTAGTTCCACAAACTGATGTAAAAATGTTTGTTTTAGTCACATAAATTATCATGCTCAGCAGCAAACAATAAGCCTAACTACAGCTCAGAGTAGGTCATTGATATGTTAATGCAGTACCCATGTAGCCTGATGTAAAAACACTTTGGCTAGACAATGTCAAAAATTCAGAAGTTTTAATTATTGTTATCAAACAATAATTAAGGTCAAAAAATCTCACAAATGCAATCAACTAATTTAAAGTTAAAACTCAGTTTCACACAAATACAAAGTTGCTAGCTAATAGGAGCTAATTTCCTATTAGCAGCTCTGCAAATCTTTTTTGATAAACATTACTTTACCAAGTGGCAAGCTAACATACCTTTATCTTGGCTCTTTTTCCTCTTTTCCTTTTCATTTCTCGGTCCCTGAAGGATAAGTCCTTTTTTGCGAGTTTGTTTTGCTAACTTGTCTTCCTCCGTTGCTTTGGAGGTTCGGAAGCGCATATTACCGGTGAAGCGTAACCTAACGCACTCACCAGGGGAAACACGTTCCCACCCTCATCTATGGTCATGAGCTTTGGGTCATGACCGAAAGAACGAGATCACGGATACAAGCGGCCGAAATGAGTTTCCTCCGCAGGGTGGCTGGGCTCTCCCTTAGAGATAGGGTGAGAAGCTCGGTCATCCGGGAGGGACTCAGAGTAGAGCCGCTGCTCCTCCACGTCGAGAGGAGCCAGTTGAGGCTCGGGCATCTGGTAAGGATGCCTCCTGGACGCCTCCCTGGCAGTGGCGTAAAAAGTGGGTATGCAGGGTATGCAACGCATAGGGGCGCAGCACCAGAGGGGGCGGCGCCGATGATTGTTTTCCCATACACTTCGGCGCGTGTAACGCTCCTTCACCTCGCGCACATAACGAGGTAAATGTAGCGAGTTTTACCCTTCACGTATCGTCGCCTGGGGGGGGGGGGGTAGAGCGTCGCTCCTTCACCCTGACGATCCTTCCCTCGGGGGGTTGGGTGGTGGGGGGCGCCGATCTATGTTTTCGCATCCACCTGAATAATGTGTAGTTGCGCCACTGCTCCCTGGTGAGGTGTTCCGGGCACGTCCCACCGGGAGGAGGCCTCGGGGAAGACCCAGGACACGCTGGAGGGACTATGTCTCTCGGCTGGCCTGGGAACGCCTTGGGGTTCCTGGAGGAGCTGGAAGAAGTGGCTGGGGAGGGAAGTCTGGGCCTCCCTTCTGAAGCTGCTGCCCCCGCGACCCGACCCCGTATATATATATATATATATATATATATATATTTTTTTTTTTTTTTTAATCACAATTTTATAATGAAACTGTTTTTGTTAATATTATATGATAACATAGAAATCAATACAAAAAAAATCAGTTCCACTTAAGCCCTGATTAAATGAATTGAATGTGACTGCTTAATAATTGTGGGAGGTTTCAACATCCATGTTGACAAGCCTAAAGACCGAGAGGCAGAAAAGCTGTGTGATATTCATGATCATTCTGGTCTAATTCAGCATGTTGACCAAGCAACACAAATCATCTCCAGTTTGGATGCATTGTACGTCTGTCCTCTGCAGAGCTCAGCTGCTCTCTACCAGTCTGGCTCTCAGGACGACTTCCTACCTGATCAAGGAAACCGAGTACATGCCCTGGCAGTCTACACTCAACAACCTGAACTACTTCCACCTCATGCTGGACCAAACCGAAGTCTATGAGCCCATGCAGGTGAAGACTTCTCAGACGTTAGCCGTTTGTATGCTATGAGCATTTAAACAGGTAAACCTCAATCTTCTCCTGTTTCTGTGATTCATCAGGAATACTTCAAGAAACAGGTGACTCCACTCTTCCTGTACTTCAGGAATATAACGTCAAACTGGACCAAAGTTCCAGAGAAGCACACTGACCAGTGAGTCAAATTAAATTACGAGAATAAAGTGCTAATATTACAAGAATAAAATCATAATATCATGAGAATAAAGTTGTATGAGAATAAATTCAAAATATGATAACTCTATTCTTTTTCTTATTTTCTTTCTTATGAAAGAAAGAGTAGTTCTGTCATAAAAACAGAACTACTCTTTAAATTCCACAAATCCGCATCTTTATGGGTTATAGCGCCCCCTTTGGCCACACATGGCAGCTTTGTGTCAGTGTTGCTGCTTCGTGTGCAGAACGTCTTGCTTTAACACGTTTTGTCTCCCCCTGCAGGTACAATCAGGTAAATGCAGTCAGCACAGCCTGCAGAACCGGACTACCGGAGTGCCAGAACCTGGTCCGCATGTGGTTCCGGCAGTGGATGGACGAACCTGAACGCAACCCGTGGGTCTGATTAATGCAACATTCCATCATGTTTATTTCAATGTGTGTGAAAACAAGAGCTGAAGAAAAACCTACAGAGACACAAGGGAGGGTAAAAATAATCAATATGTTATTTCAACTTATGTTATGGTAAAGTATTTCCCAGAGTGATGCTTAATACTGATTAACGTTAAATTATGTCTTTAACTTATAATTGATCAAATATACACCAGTAACACTAAATACAGTTCATCAGGACAGTAAAGTGTGTAAAAAAACCGCATTAAATGTTTACTAAGCCGAGATATTTTATTAAAGTTTATGGCAATAACTTCCTCTGCTGCAAATAGAATGCTACACCTGGAGCGACATATGGATGAAATATTTACCTAAAAGCATAAAAAAATATTAAAAAATATGCAGGAAAAAATAAATAAAACTGAGGTTTTTAAAAATGCCATTAATTAATTATTAGAAATGTAGCATCACTGCAAATGAGCTTCGTCAGAGCGGGTCCAAGATCGCATGAAACTCGAAGTGAAATCTTTTCATTCAGACTGCAGACGCTTTTAAAACTAGCCGATAAGTTTACGAATTAGTTCCACATATGAAAGAGGCACAAATGGGATTTTGTTTAGGATGAAAAGATCGGAATGCTGTGAAAAAGTCAGAAATGACCAGTCCTGTCACAATAACAAACTTTGCCGGACAATAAATTGTCCCAGAATGTATTGCGATAAACAATAATATTGCTGCTTTGAGAACACTTTCAAGTTTTGGCATAATAATAATGAAAGAACCCATTCTCAAAAATGAATAAACTTTAAATTCTAATGAACACTTAACACTGAAACTGGAGGACATTTTAAATATCCAAAATAAATAAACAAAACGAACCAAAATAACAAATTAAATTAATTATTAAGTCAAAATTGCCCTTCAAGAAAAGAGAGCTTGTTGAGACAGACTTTTATCATCCAGTTTTTGGTAGAAAGACAGAAAAGAGAAAAACAATAAATAACACAAACTGAAATTATTAAACTTGTTTTAATTTATAACACGATTAATTGATTTAATGATTATTGTGACAAGCCTACATATGGGGAAAAAATAAATTGGGCTTGGTTCCCATTTAACGTAGCCTTCGGTTGCTCATACCTTGTTCCGTCTCTGGTGTTTTGTAATTTTTGTCTTTTTCTATTTAAAATGGCGTCTTTTGTTGCTGTTTTTGTTTTGCTCCTATGGAGCAAAATCAATCAATCAAGTTTATTTATATGGCATATTTCAGCAACAAGGAGTTCAAAGTGCTTTATATTATAAAAGTCACAAGTTCCATCGTTACACATCAAAATGTTGGTCAATGTTTCATTTACTGTCATTCAAAATCAGCTCTAACCAGGTGGCGGGTTTTTGGTCTGGATTTAAAGGAACTTAGTGTTTCAGCTGTTTTGCAGTTTTCTGGAAGTTTGTTCCAGATTGTGGTGTGTAAAAAAAGGAAAAAAAAGTGTAATCTGAGTACAGTACCATGTGGAACTCCATCTTTTTGATGAACAGGTGAAGCTAATCTGCAGCTCTGCATTCTTTCCTTCAGCATCCACCCGAACCTTCGCTCGGCGGTTTACTGCAGCGCCGTGGCGGCCGGCGGCGAGGCTGAGTGGAACTTCACCTGGTCGCAGTTTCAGGACGCTACGGTGGCCAGCGAGGCCCATAAACTCATGCTGGCCCTGGCCTGCAGCAACGACATGCAGCTGCTGGAGAGGTGAGCCTGGCCTTCACTGACCCTGCCTGGTGGTCCAGGCCTCCGATGGTCCAGCAGCTCGAACCAAACGGAAACCAGTCTGGTGTCCAAACTGGCAACTTTAAGCTGGACCATAAAATTCATTAAATTAAAAAAAATATTAGAATAGAATAAAATTAACATTGTAAAAAAATAAAAGATTTATAATATTACTGCATAAATACAGATTTTACCATGCAGGAAAACATGTGATATGGTTGAAATAGTTTGTGTGTTAAGGTATTATCTCATGTCTTTTCAAGATGTTTGCAAGTTGTTGAAGCAGGTGATTTGAATTGTACGTTTAATTTAATTTTGTTTGTGTTTTCAGAAATACCTTTATGTCTTTTTATGAATATTTGTAAAGGATCCTTATAGTAATGAATCTCAGGAAGAATAGTCTCTACTGCAAAAGAGACAAATGTAGATCCTTAAATGAACAAATAAACATTATTTATACCATAGTCAATGTTATGGCTATTAATAAAAACTCCAAATTCAACCATCTAGATGTTTATATCTGTTAACTGTAGGTAATCTGGTGAGGATCCGAGATACAATTTCACCTGTGAAAAACAGATGATCCAAATCCTCGGTCACTTTTTCACAGAACACAAACTCATCCACTTCAAACTGACCTGCAGGTATCTGGAGTTCACGTTAGACCCGGCAAAGATCCGGAAACAGGACGCCACCGCCGTCATCACCGCCGTAGCCAATAACAGAGCGGGACAAAATCTCACCTGGCAGTTTGTCACAAAGAACTGGGATTACATGTTCACAGAGTGAGTGTCAAACTCCGCCTGTAGTTTTAACCACTCAGTTTTAACCACTCAGTTTAAACGGTGTGTTGATTTTTAACGATGTATTTATTGGTTTATTTATTGTTCACCTGTTGATGTATTTAAGTTTTTGATCGACAAGTTTTGTGTTTTTAACCATTCTGCCTTTTGTCAGAGTGTTTCTTCTGCTTACAAACCTCCCACTGACGTCACTTTAGTAATCCGTTTGTTTGCAGCTGTGAGATTTTAAATCTTTTGTGGGTTTTGCCAGGTATGGTGTGGGCTCTTTCTCCTTTGCTTCTCTGATCAGCGGCGTCACAGCGAGGTTCTCCACACCTGAGGAGCTGCAACAGGTATGTGATTTAGATTTCACTAAAAAATACAGCGGATTGAGCTGATCTGCAGCCAAAGCTGCAGGCTGACCTTGTAGGTGATTAATTACTGCATGTGTTTTATCAAAAGAAAGATAGAGATGGTTGTTTTGTTGTCTGGAAAACTTTGAATTTGACTAGATGGATTGGCTGGAATTGGCTCAAATGTTTTCATGTCCAACAATGCAAAAGAGCCTCTAGAAAATGTGCTGCAAATATCAGAAGTTGGTATTTCTGGGGTTTGTTTGATGAAGATGTGCAACATGTACATATAATAATAATAATAGTGGTTTTTATTTCGAAGCGCCTTTCAGAGTACTTCTGTACAGATCAAACAGGAAATGAAGAAACGGTACACATTAAAAATCGCGCAAAATTTTGAGTGTTGTGTGATAATTGGATTTTTGTTTGTCACTGATTGATTCCTAACGAGTTTGGCGCCCAACGTGGGGCACCCACAGCCCTTAAGGGTGCATTCACACCAGCCCCGTTTACTCTGCTTTAATCAAACTCTAGTCTGTTTGTCTGGAGAGTCTGTTACGTTTGGGGAGTTATGAATACACAAACAAACTCTAGTCCACCTGAAAACCCAGGTCTCGGTTCAGTTGATGTGAATTCTACTTCAGTTTGAATGCATATGTGATTAACCTCTCTAAAAGCAGGAAGCAAACTACATGGCATTCTGGGTAAATACAGCTAAAACAACGTACAACGTACAAGCTAGCAGGAGAAATGGTTTGTGGCCTTTCACCAAAGACAAAAGAGAAATCCTCCAATCTGACGCTACTCCATTTTGGTTTACATTTCATGAAGAAGGAAGCTGCGCTCACCGTCTTTCTCTGAGGTTTGGTGTTGATTCTCTCAGTGGTTCTTGGCGATGGGGGAACAGATTTTTCAAAAGGTTTTGATTGAATGTGAAAGCCAACCTCAGCAACTGAAAATGTTTGATTGTGTGTGAAAACTCCCCAAAAATCTCATATTCTACCATAATCTGAACTTGAGTCTGACCTGTGTTTAAACCTGAGGTCCTGTGATTCCTTTGATAGTTGCTGGATTTTGAGGAGGAGCACAAAGATGCAGGATTCGGTTCTGCGGCGCTCGCAGTGGATCAGGCCGTGGAGCGGACCGAGGCCAACATCAAGTGGGTGCAGAGGAACAAACAGGAGGTCCTGCAGTGGTTCAGCAGCCAGACTGGAAACCAGCAGAGCTAACTGGGCGCTGTGAGTCTGGAAGGAGGTGGTGATGATGAAGAGCAGCCTGAAGGTGAACATGTGTTGATCAGAATCACAAAGAAAGAATAAATGTCCTCAGTAAACAAAAGGGAGGCTTAACAAATAACAATTTCTCTCGAAACCAAGGCAAAAGGGAAAGCCAGTCATTGTGTAGTATAAATTCTTGTAAATACAGTAAATTGAATCTGGTTGTTTTGAAGTGTTTCAGCACTGTGTTAATGATCTGGATTTAACTGAATTGAATTGGAGTCTATTATTCTGTTTTACAGTGGCATCAGAAAAGCAACACATGGAAATAAATGTTGAAAACCAATTAAATATTAATTATTATGAAGTTTTTCACTGATTAGGTAACTGTACTTGTATTATTAGAGTTGATATAAATTATAAAATAAAGATAACTTTGTTTTCTTTCTGAAGGCACAAATCCATCCATGTAAAGACATCGGGTACAGTTCAAGCACTGACACCCTAATGAATGTTTTCAGCTTGCTACACTACAAAAAACTAAACAATTTATTTATTACTACAATAATAAGCCATTTTCCCATAAGTGAAATAATCTACCAGTAGAACTAGATCTTTTTCATCAATATTAAGGAATTACAGACTTAAACAAGCTCCCATATCTTGCTGAATAATAACTTAAAAGTAAAATTTTGTCTTATTTCAAGTGAACTAAGATATTTTCACTAGAAACTGGACACAAATACCTGGTAAGATTTTGGGGTTTTGCAGTGCAGCTGCATTTCCACTGACACTTTGAAAATAAATTCTCTAAATGGAAAAACGAAATTAAAAAAATCTTTTTCTAGATTGAGGTGTTTGTTTTTTACTATATCAAAATTGGTTTATGTCCAAAACTGTGACAGAAACACTTTTTTTGCATCACGCGAGTCACATGATCAACAACCAATTACTTTTGAAAAACCACGAAGAAGAAAACAGGAAGTAGTTGGGCATGTTTTTAATGACTAATCGAGTGAACGAAATTATTCACGTGTGATTTTAATCGCATTTCTTACTTAATGTAAACACCGAAATTGCGAAACTGTGTTTGTTCACAATAGCGGGATATTGACGACGTTTTACGTAGCTTTTCATTGAACTAAACCATTTTCTGAATCAAGAACAACAAAAATAAGAGATCCGGGTTGTGGTTTGGTGTCCCAGTGCTCATCTCTCCTTTTTATTGAGTAAAAACACAGTTCAGATTCAGACCACGTTACACTTACACATTATGGTGAAAACGCAGAGCCAAGAGAAAACACCAGACAGACATGCAGCCACCTACACAACCAGAACCAGAACCGAACAAGATAAATAAAACAACAAACGTGTGCCACCGAGTCAACCCCCCAAAAAGACACAAAAAACAACAGGCCGGTGGGAAACTTTGATTTAAAAAAAAAAAAGAAAAATATGTCTCAGTCCTGGATGTGATTGTCTATTTTGTCCACTAGATGGCACTGTAACCACATTCAGAGCGATTCCATTTTGAGTGGAAATGTGAGGAAAAAACCCAAAGATGGCGGCAACGCACGTCAGTGAAAATCAGAAGAAAAAACAAGATGGTGAAAACAAAATAAAGTCTGAGCACACAGAAACTGTTAAAGTTACACACAGACAGGTTTGTCTTTCTGAGAAGATCCAGCAGTCAGGACGGAGGTTCTCATGCAGGACACGGGACAGGAAGACACACACAGCTGGAGTCTGGCACGGAAAAACAGCTGTTTGATCAGAAGCTCCGGTTAGTTTCATGGGATGAGAGTTATAATCCATCTGTAAGATGCAGCAGCTGCAATTTGATATCAACACTTTGAAATTAACCTTATAATTTGAGAAAAATCACTAAAACTCCAATTAAATACGATTAAATCCAGCTGGTTGGTACCAGCTGGTTCTGGAATAAAAGATCTGGAATCACTCCTACTGGAAGATGTTTTACTTTTAGTTACCAACTATTTATTCTGGTTTTCAAAACATAATCAGTACCTGAGATTTATCTCAGATAATTTCTAGAAAACCGTGGACATTTCTGAGCTCCAAAAGTGAAAGAAAAAAAATCGACTTTTGAAACTCAGAAATTTCCAAGTTTTCTAGAAAAATTTTGAGATTATTTTAAATAATTTAGCATTTTTTTCTAGTACATTTTTGATTTTTCAAGCTCAAATATTTCCAAGTTTTTCTCTAGAAAATTTCTGAAATTAATTTCCAAAATTTATGGAGTAATTTACAGTTACTCTGTTGGCAGATTTCAGAGTAAATTAGATTTTAGAAACTGCTGCTTTTGAACTTCAGGGGTTGAAAACTTAAGCATCTTTCACAGCACCAACATACAAACAGGAAGTTTGTGAAACTGCTGGAAGGCGAAGTTCCTCCTCATGCATGGAGCTGCTGCTGACAGACAGGAAGTAGAGGATGGATCGAGTCATGATCAGTCATCAGTAGCTCCACCGCCGGGTGATGGACTGAGCTGAAAACAAAAAACTCCTCCTTCCTCCACTCTGTAAAGATGGATGTGGTTCACATGAAGAAACGAGCGCTTGGTGTTGGACCTGAACAGCTGAGGTGTTTCTGTTCTCGCCTTCTGCAGAGAGCAACATGAAGTCCGACAGCTTCCGACGTGAAGCGGATTCGCCTCTCCTGCCTCCGGACGCCGCGGCGGAAATCACTGCAGGATTTTCTGCCTCGTGTCGGGCAGCTTGAGGGCCACCAGGCCGCCGCACACCAGGGCGGCGAAGGACAGGAGGATGGGGATGGCTTTGGTGATCCCCACGAAGCTGGCGAAGATGGAGCTGCCGAGGATGGCGGCCAGCTTACAGAGCGCGTTCAGCACGCCGAACGCTGTCGCCCTGCGACAGAAACACAACGGGGTCGATACGAGCTGCTGCAGGACCAAGTCTGATGGTCAGCAGGACTCGTAGGCCCCGTTCACATGGAAACAAGAGTTGTTTTGTAAACGATTAAGAAGAAATGTGCGTCTACAAGACAGAAAATGGTGCAGTAAATCTGCCGGGCCAATCGGTGGCGCTGTAGCACTGTAGCCAGAGAACGACACCAAAAACACTGAACTGCAGTCAGAGTTGGGTAGTAACTAGTTACATTTACTTTAGTAACCTTTTTGAAAAATTTACTTTCAGGACTATTTTTCCTACATTGTATGTTTTTACATTTACTTCAGTAATTTTACTATGAAGTATTTCTACTCTTACCACCATTAGCACATTTAGCAGCAACTACATGAACATGATTTACAGCGCTAAAACCCTCCCCCTGGCTCTGATTGGCTATTTTGGTGCATTTTTTCTGTAACTCGGGCAGGATATGGAGGAGGAGATTGCTCTTTTCACAGATAATCTGTCTCATAACGACAACGGCGAATAAACTGTTTTCCTGAAATGATAAGTTGTTTCTCTGCTATTAGCACATTTAGCAGCGAGTACATGAGGTTGATTGTCAGCGCCCAGACTCAACTTCTGGCTCTCATTGGTTGCTTTTGTGCATTTCTTCAGACGGCAATAGAAACTCATGGAGATCAATATTTTCCCAGATAGTCTCATAACAATATGATGTTTTAATAAATAAGTAAAAAGAGATTCGTTATAAAAGTTACATATTTTAGCTTTACGATACTTTAGGTGTAGAGAAGAAGTTACCTTTTCGAAGTCGGGTAGAGCTCCACGGTCACCACCTCGATCCCGTTCCACGCAGCGGCGCTGACGGCGCAGAACATGCACTGCAAGGCGATGATTGCTGATTGGCTGAAGCTCAGGAACAGGAAGAAGGAGCATCCGGCAGAAATGAGCATGGAGCCACCTGAGGAGGTCAGAGGTTAACAGAGCTGTAATCTGTGAACCCTCTGTGATAATCCGGTAGATTTCTGGCGTCACCTATGATCTTGACCCGGCCGATCTTCTCCACGAACAGCGCAGAGATGATGTTGCCCGGCAGCACGGCCAGGCTGCCCAGGAAGCTGACCAGGTAGATCAACACGTCGTTCTCCTCCACTGAATCCAGGTGGCAGCCATGTTTGTTGTGCTCGAAGGTGGTGTTCTCCATCCGGCAGTCGATGAACTTCTCCTCCCACAGGTCTGCAGAGAGCAGGAGGTTCAGGGGAACAAACTCGGCCTCTTGGTAGCTACGTCTTCATTACAAATGTTTATGAATCTTTGTCTATATTCCACTAATGTAATAAAACAATTTCTCAATTGTGGTGTTTCAACATTAAACAACATTAAAATGAGACGTAAATAAGGTTGTTATTGTTTACAACTAGTTTGCAGATCATTCAAGTTCCTATTAACAGATTTAGTTTGAAACTAAATATTCAGCTTCAGACTAAATATTTAGCTTCAGATTGAGGCTAAATATTTGGCTAACCAAATAATTTTTGGCAAAAATATTTAGCTTCATGTTAAATATCTTGCTTGCTGACTAGATAATTAGTTTGCAGCTAAATGTAAAGTTTCTAACTAAATATTAAGTTGCTAAATAAATAATTAGTTTTTACCAAAATATTTATCTTATTTGCTTACTAAATATTTAGTTTGAAATTAAATAATTAGTTTCGAGTTAAATATTTAAGCTTCAAATAAAACATTCAGCTGGCAAATTATTATTTTTTGCTTGAAGCTAAATAATTAGTTTGATCACTAAATATTTAGTTTGAAACTGACATTTATAATTAAATGAATAACATGGTGAAAATATCAGTTTGAAAAGGAGCTCCCACTTCTTCTCTTATGACAGGTGAAATATAAATAAACCAAATTATTGCTCTGAATTTCTGCCTCTCTTAACTTCACAAACTGAACATTATGCATTTATTTATCAGAAATGTATCTGTTTAATTAGACTCTAAATGAAAACATCTATATAATTTACGGATAAACCACAACTCAAAGAACTCAGCCTGCCACTGTATTTAGAACATATTCTACTATATTTACGTATATACCTAAATATATAGAGAGTATATTCATTAACTGGATCTAAGAAGAACCTGGTAAATATTCCACAGAAGCGAGCAGCTCCACCTCCAACCAGCCGCTGAGCCCACCTGTGTTGTAGAAGACGGTGGAGAGGATGGTGCAGTTCTCGAACACCGTGTTCGTGGACCGGATGTCCTCAAAGGTGCAGTTATCGAACAGGGAGTCTTCGAACCTCACTGATTTCATCTCGATGCCGATGAACCTATGAGGATGGGATGGGACACACAGCAGCAGACAGACACAGGGCCTTTCTCAGTGCACAGCTCCGACTCCTGCTTTTGGGATCTCAGGAGAATCAAAGCCTTCGGGAGCGAGAGTGGAAGAGTTTTGCTGTGTAGGGAAACAGAACTTCACCCTCTTCAAAATAAGAGCAAGAATATAAACATCTAACTACAAAACTTCAACGCAGACCTCAAACTTCACTCAGCTGAAAGTTTGCAACACATTGAAGTAAATCAGCGCTTCAGTATTTAGCCAGAACAATTAAGTGCAATAAATGTTAAAAGCTAAAGAGAAAAACAAAAAAAAAATTAGCTCCACCAATATGAGATTAGCTAATCCAACATATATGAGAGATTTAGCAGCCGTTGTCTTAAGCAAGGCTGACAAATCAAAAAAGGTTCTGAAATACTGAATTCCTCATTTCTTTTCCTTACCCACTCAAATCACCCAACGGATCAGGAAACATTAGTAAAAGTCAGATCTGGATTATCTTAGTTCATATTTTAGATATTCAATTTATGATTTAAAAAATATGACAGTATTAGGGCAATACTAAGAAAAAAAAAAAGTCATATCACAAGAATATAAACAAGAATAAAGCTAAAATAATATGAGAATAAAGTCAGGATATTTAGAGAAGAAAGTCAAAGTGTTATAACTTTGTTTTCATAATAGTACCAGACTTTATTTTTGTGTAACATTATTACTTTATTTTCATATTATTGTGATGTTATTCTCAAAATATTATGTTTTTATTCTCTTAAAAGTTTATCTTCGTAATATTATGATCTTATTCTTGTAATTTTTTGACTTTAGTCTTGGAATTTTATTCTTTTTATTTTCTTAGCATAGTCATAATACTCTGTTGTAAAATGACTTGCCCTTCTAGCAACGATTGTAAAGTCAGGAAACAATAAATATAAAAATGTACGTCTTCATTTTTACCTTCTTACTTCTAAACGTAATAAACTTAACTACAGTAAGTAGCGTTTTATGAATCCCAAAGAACACGAGTGCAGAGCGTAACGCAGGTTGAGAAAGGCCACCATCGACTTCTATTGCTGCAGAATGAACCAACGGGCCCAGCGTGGAAACGCCAACATGTCTCATGTTCCGGCAGCATGTTGGGCTGGGAATGGTGGGTTACTGGAAGTTCTGCTGTAATCCCAGTAAAGGGCCCATTCGGTCTGTGGCATTCTGCTGGAAGCATAGAAGTTTCATGATATACAGCAGTGGTACGTACTGTATATCTGCAAAGTCTCTGATCCTTTGGTCAAAACAAACCATACAAAAGCTGACAATACAGCAAAGGTCAAAGTTCACTGTAAAAATATGAATGAGTCATGAATGTTTCAAATCAAACAGGAAGCAAAAAAACAGAGCAGAAACAACAAACTGAAATTTGCTTTCAAGACATTTTAGATATGAAACTTTTCCCAGCCAACCGAGGCGACGACGTGTCAAAAACAGCGTAAATTATCACAGGATAATCTGACTTCCACTCGTTTAGATTAATCCATGTGTTCCTAACCCTAACCAACATTTAATCACATCATCACTGTAAACCAGTTTTTCTCAGACTTTTTCAAGGAAAACCCATTTAATCTGAGACTGACCTCGCATTAACGCAACATCCTAACAACCTGGAGTAAAAATGTTTGTTTATTTACTCGATAAACTACTTTTCTTTTTGGTAAGCCTTACCAAACAAAAGTTCAGCAGTTCACCTGAAAACTGGAAAATATTCCTGCAAACATGAATTCATCCAATAATATAAGTCAGGGGTGTACAAACTTTTGGAATGGGGGCCAAAAAATGCCAAGTGGAAAGAACTACAGGGGCCACAAAACTTTAATGGCAAACACTGTTTTTTTTTAGCTGCTAAATAAAAAGTAAACTGAACACACAATATTTTATTTTATTTTTAAATAATAAGTTTAATTTTGTCTGATTTGAACAACATTGGGGGATGGTTGACCTTTCATGACCTCTGGAAACATTTATCAACATCTTTAAAACGACAGCGGCACAAACAAAACCGTTTGCTGTACAAACATTTGGCACCAGATGCTTTTACCTGCTGACTGGTTCACAGTGCAGCTCTGAACGGACAAATAAAACTTCCTGTCTGCCTCTGACTTACGTGTCCCGTTTGTATTCTCCCTCTTTGTGGATCTGGTTCTTCAAGGGAAAGTCGAATCTGATGTCCACCACTCGTTCTCTGTGGAACGTCTGAAAGAAAACGACATCAGTCTGTGCAGAGGTTTCTTTAAAAACAAAAAAAGTTTATATTTTAGGTCTTCACTGCAGCAGTAACTTCCTCTTCCAACCAAGAAGCTTCTGGATCTGTAAACTAAACATCTGATCTCTGTTAGGTTTATGATATTTATCATGTATTTGTGAATGCAGTACGTTCAGTGAATGTCGTAACTCATTAGTTTTACAGCCTGCTGTCATTTATTAAGATGTTTTGTTGATGCGATTTGCACTTCAGGGCCACCGTAGTTATGTAATTTATATTCAAAGTAAACCTGGAAGCTCTGCAGGATTCTGTGATTTACTCACGTTTTGGGTCATTTGGTCAGGAGGTAATAAAAACATGTGAAGAATATAAGAAAACCTGTTTTCTATTAGGATAAGCTGCTCACCTTCACCTTGGTCTCATACTCCTCGTACTGCAGGTGTTTGATCATGTCGGGGAACCACACAGACAGGCCGTAATAACTGCATAAAACACAGCAGAGACGACCGCATGCGGTTTAAAACAGCACAAATGTAATAGATTTTTGGAAAAATTGGAGATAAACTAAAGGAAAACAGAATTATTTTTCAGTGTTCATAGCCTGCATGCTTTTCCTTTCTTCATAAATGTGCAACTTGGAATTAAGAAAAATAATTTGCTTAGTGAAAAAAACATTTTGCCGATAAGTGTTTTTCCAGCTGTATTGAAATTTGTTTATTTCATAGAACTGCAATGGAAAAACTTTTTTCACTTCACACGAATCATGCGATCAACAACCAGATGTTACTTCTGGCAGAAATGACAAAGAAGACGACAGGAAGTGGTAGAAGGATGATGGCGTAGCATGATTTTTAATTACTTATCGTGAACAAATTTATTCACATGTGATTGTAATTGTGTTAATTCCTTAATCAAAGCACAGCCACTGCAAAATCTCGTTTTTTCAACACCAGCAGAACATCTAAAACGTTTTGTGCTCATTTGTAAAGTAAGCTGCAGTCAGGCTGGACGATGAGCGTCGAACTCACCTGAAGGCCATGCAGAACCAGATGGTGGCCATGAAGAGAGTGGCAAACCGCAGCTCTGCAGACAGCAGGGACGCCATGTTCCTCAGCACCTGCAGCAAACACACAGCAGCCTGTTCACCTCACCTTTACTCCACCTGGATGCTCGTCAGGTGTGAACACAGCCAAATGCCACAAGGAAGGAAAAAAACACAGCAAAGGTCTGAAGCTGTCATCCAGTTTGTCCCATTTGAAATCAGGCAGAAAAATCTAATTTTTTATGTATATTTATGCACCTGAAGGACTTGAATGTACAGAAGAGGATCAGGGCTACAAAAAAAAAAAAAAGAAAATTATGACCAATTATCAGAATTCTGACTTTTATGGTGCGTTCACACCAAAAGTATGACGTGCGTCAAAAGACGTGTGTGCACTTTGAATGCAGACGCTTGACATCTAGCTGTTTCTTCCTGTGTGAGGGTTTGTAGACCTGCACTTTATCCACACTGAAAGCCTGACAGGGAGATTTGGAGGATTTGAGTTTTAAGACTAGATTTCCCTCAAAGTGCAAGAAAAATGTAAACAATTCTGATTCTGAGGGGGGAAAAAGCCAGGATTACTGTAATTAGTATCTAATCAAGTCTGTTTTCCTTGTCCTGTGAAGTCAGTTGAAACCAGACCAGTCTGAACCAGTTTGTGTTCCTGGCGTACCAGTTTGCAGAGTGTAAGCGAGCGAACGGCCCAGCGCTGCACCGGCGTTCCAGTGCCGCTCTGGATCTCGATGAGTTCGTCTTCAGCCATCTTGGGCGCCTTAATGTGAGTCACCTGGGAAACAGGAGAAAAGCAATGGGTTCGCTGGAGCCTCAGACCAGAATTAAACTGGTTTAACTGGTTTATAGGATTCCCCTTCACCACCTAAAATGTGATTTCATGGAACATCTTCTGTTCAAGGTAAGATTAAGGAGTAAAAATATGATTTTCTGGATCCAACTAATCCAAAGGTTTATTTTAATAATGCAAAAACTGTCTTTTATTCAATAAACTATATTTTTGTGAAAATAAAAAGCACCATAAGAATGTTTTACGTTTTATTACCATGAATGATTATTTGTCAAGTTAAACATGTTTGAAGATTAATTTTACTGTACAGTTAAATAAAAAAAAATAAAAAAATTTTGTCAGATTTTCTAAAATTCTAATTGAAATAAAGAAAGGAAATGAAACTTTACCATAAATATGGAATAGAAAATGGATGTTCAAAGCTCTTATTAGCTTCACCTGCATGTGTGGATCCACTCAAACACAAACACAGAAAATGCACCTTTTTCTTTTTAAGCCAGAAGAAAAAAGCATCTAAATCCTAAAAATACATCATGTTGACGTACGAAGGTGTCAGGAACGGCGAGCCGCTCCTCGCATCGCCGTACCTTTTATTTGTCAGGAGGTAGAAACTGGGCCAGCAGGAATGTGCATGAATCTATTCTGAGTAAAAACATGAGCTTTGCTTTAAAAGCAGCTATATTTTGTGGTTCCTAATATTTGTAAAACAATCTCCTGATTATCTGTTTCTGCACCTGCTTGTGATTTTCTGTGATGAATTTGATGAACTCACAGTGAAAACTTTCTCCGGTTTCCCTTTGGCTCTCCAGTTGGTGTCATGAACCTGCTTCAGGATCATCCACGCCTCGTCGTGTTTGGCATGCTGCACCACACACACGCACACACACAGACATAAACACACACACACGCACACAGAGACATAAACACACACAGACAGTCTATCAGGAAGATTTCAGGATGATGTTTAATCCACCAAACTTCAACCCAGACCAATTATTATATCAAAAATCTGAATGGATTGTTTTACATTTTTACAACACACTTCAAAAACACAAAATCTTACCAAATTTTTTTTGTCTAGTTTCCACTGTAAATATCTTAGTACACTTGAAATAAAACTAACTTGCAAGTAAATTTTCAGGCTGATATAGGAGCTTCTTTTAAGCCAATAATGTCTTAATATTGATGAAACAGTACTGGTTCCGAATGTTATTTTGGGTTGAGGCTGTTTATTACAACGATGTATTATTGTAAAACGAAAAAAATGCAGGAATACTTTTTTCCAAAATAAATAAATAAGTTAATAAAAATATTATTTATGTTTAAAAAAAATTGTAAATTTTCAGGGAAAGATTTTGAAATTTCTAAGTTTCAAACGTCCAACATTTTTGACTTTTGAAAAAAACAAACAAATTCCATGTTTTTCTATAAAAAATTCTGAGATTAATCTAAAAATGTCTGAGTGTCAAAACATAGTGATTGGTGTCAACAGCAAACATCTGCAGGTCTGAAAGCAAACAGAAAAGAGCGACTCTTTGTGAACTGTGGAGGAAATGACATTAAAACCCAGCAGAAAGTCTTCACAGAATCCACAGAAACATACATTAAAAATACTTTGAGAGTTTTGATGCAGCTCCTATTAAAGCGACATCCATCAAAGCTGCCTGAAGGCAGCAGCTGCAGTAAAATCGTGTGCATAAAAAGCTCCCGGCAGGTGCAGCCGCCAGGTCTCACCTCCAGCAGGAAGCGGGGACTCTCCGGCATGAAGGTGAGTCCAACCAGAGACGTGACGGCCGGAAGAGCTGCGATGATGACGAAGACCCGCCAGCTGTGGAACTGGAGCTCTGTGCCCATACTGAACCCCCAACCTGCTCAAACACACAACGATGATGACGATGATGACAGCCAATCACAGAGCACCCCTCTTCTGCTCTACACTGCAAAAACACAAACTGTTTCCAAGTATTTCTGGTCTAGTTTCTTAGTTTTTGCAGTTGTTTTTCAGATGTATTTTACAAAACTGCAAAGGAAACACGTTTTCCGCATCACATCGTGTGATCGTCATGAACCGGATGTTACTACTGGCAGAAATGACAAAGACGACGACAAGGTTAGTTTTGTCTTATTTCAACTATAGTGAGATAGAAATGAGACGGAAAATACTTGGTAAGAGGTTTTTTTTTGCAGTGTATGCATACAATACAGATAATTTAATAATAACAGCGTAAGTCATCTTATCATAAAGTCTTAAGCATGCATTCGTACCGTATCTCGGGATGACTCCCCAGGCGGTGAATGAGGCGTAAATCCCACCGAACATCCAGAACATGCACAGCCAGGACAGATGCTCCCCTCTCTTATCCATCTGCAGGAACTCAGAGAAGTACGAGTAGACGATGGGCACCGTGCCGCCGATGCTGACAGCGTCAACAGAAAACACAGGAAATAAAATACTGTCAGGAACGGGATTTAACTGGAGAAATGCAGTACTGGTAAAACAGATAGCAAGAAGGAAAACAGGAAGAAAAAATAGGCATAAATTAAGATAGATGTAAAAAAAAGAAAGACAAATTCAAGGTGAGGATGCTGTAATTGTTTTCTCTAAGATATTTTATTTACCAAAGATATTTTAAAGAACCTTATGTTATCTGGATTCACCAGGCAAACTGTGCATGCCTCAGTGGCTCTGCAGACGGTTTTTACTGTTCAGCTCAGTTTGTGACCTTGTTTTTCAGTCCCAGCGGATCGCAGTTATTCTGAGAGCAACTCTGCTGCGTCACTGCAATCCAACACCAACTCAGCTGCAGCTGCATGCACGAAGCTCGGCTCTCACTGCTTTCACAAAAGGACAGAAAATTCTTTCACGTTTGCATCTTTATCAACTATGTGCTGCGAAAAAGAGGTTTTTTTTGCAACTCTTTTTTGCAAAAAAAGAGTTGCAAGTCTTTTTTTGTCAAGTTTAAAGTGCTAATATCTTAGTACACTTGAAATTAGACAAGACTAACTTAAAAGTAACTTTTTCAGCAAGATATACAAGCTTTCTTTAGGACAATAATTCTTGAATATTTATGAAAAAGTTCTAGTTACATTGGCAGATTATTTCATTGACAACATTTTTTTTTCCACTTGTCAATAAACCAATATTAAGGAATTATTGATTCTAAACACATCTCTTGAAAAGTTATTTATGAGTTAGTTTTGTCTTATTTGAAGTGTACAAAGTTATTAGCACAATAAACTAGACCAAAAATACTTGGTAAAATGTTGTGTTTTTGCAGTGTGTCTATAGAAATAAGATAAAATATATTCTTAAAGGGGCAGTATTACGTATTTTCCAGGCTAATTTTGCCATTTTGTAGTATTATCAAGTAACTATGTTACCAGTGGGTGGAACTCCCTTGGCATTGCTAGGTAACGGGCTGAGCTACCCTCGGGTTGCTAGGCAACGGGCTGAGCTCCCCTCGGGTTGCTAGGTAATGGGCTGAGCTCCGCTGGGGTTGCTAGGAAACAGGCTGAGCTCCACTGGGGTTGCAAGGTAACAGGTAGTGGCTTCTAATTTGTGACGTTTCTTTCAGAAGGTTTTTGAAACAGCTCATTTTCCATACACCAGAAAACATTAAATTATTGCTATAAAACCTCTGGGTGTTTTGGCTGTTTTCAGAAGAACACAAATGGAAGCACTAAAGCGATAGGTCTTCTTTAAACACAGGAGTAACAGACTCAGATATGTAATAGGCTCTGTGTGGACATTTTAGGAGATACATTTTAAATAGGCTTAAAAAATAAACAAGGGCCTTAAAAAAGCTCTTAAAGTTGACAGAGACATTAAACTTAACAGAATGATAGTTTAGTTACCCAATGCCAGACAGCAGCCTGAAGAAGAGGAAGAAGCCGTAGCTGCCAGCAAACGATGACAGGAAGGCAAAGATGCAGTTTATGCCTAAAGCTAAAATCAGGCAGCGCCGACGGCCCGTTTTATCAGCCAGACCGCCCCAGAGGAACGCGCCGACCATCATGCTCAGGAAGACCACCAGACCTGCACAGAAACACACACATCAAATGTAGTTATTTCTGTTTTGTTTTATGTATGATCACCTGGTGCAGAAACTGCTGCTTTGCATCAAGCTGCCTCAGAAAAACCAGCCTGAAATAACTGCGTAGGGTAATAACTAGTTACATTTACTCAACTACATTTACTTGAGTGACGTTTTTGAAAGAAAAAAAAACTTTTAGGTAAGGTGATGTACACAGATGGCACATTTTCATCAACAAGGCAGTTCAAAGTGCTGTGCATGAATTACAAGGCGAAACAAACAAAACAACAAAACCAGAAGAAAGACAAAAAACTCAAGTACAAAATTAAATATTGGTTCCCCATGTTTAATAAGAAATCGTTAATTTATAAACTAATACAGGTTTCTCTGGATCTTAGGTTTGTTCTGGATTAGAGAGACATAAAACTAAATGTTGGATCTCCATGTTTGAGTTTTGTTCTGGGTGGTTAAGTAAACTAGCACGAGTTTAGGAAGATTTTACTGTATTAGTAATTTTTTATTAAGTATTTCTTCTCTTACTTGAGTAAAATTTCTGGATTTTTTACCCACTGAATGAAGAACAAACATGTTTTAACCAAAATCTCACCAGACTCACACCTGCAGTTTCTGCTAAGATACTGATTTGGAAAATTTTTATTTTGCCTGAATTTGTTACTTACTGTCATTTTCATCCTTAAATTACCAAAATTTCCACTTAACTTTATATTTTAATCTGTCTGATTATGTAATTTTTAAATATTAAATGATTGATAATTTGATCAATTACTCAGTACTTGAGTCATTTGTTGGATGGGGACTTTTTACTTTTACTTGAGTAAAAATATGTTGAAGTAGTAATACTCTGACTTGCATATAAGAGTCCCTCTCTCGTTAAAAACAAAGTGCTCTGACAGAACTTACAAATGAACTCGACCCGGTTCAATACCATTATTCATCTCGTCAGACGGTCGGGCTGATTCGACCCATCAGGTCTGAGTCACGTTTGCTCGCTCAGCTCTTTCTGAAATCTCCAGGCCTGTCTGCCAAGAATAAACCCGATCGATGCCAGAAACCAGCTGGCGGACGACGTTTCGCCAGATGGCGGTGCAACAGGGGGCAGCAGACGCTGTGACTCAGCGCGCGGATCCCAGGTTACGAAACCCCGTTCTTTATGTATTTGTTTTATAGGAGACTCTGCACGGCTCCTTTCAACGTCAGCATCGATCGGTTCGCTGCTGAGTCAGAGCAGAAACACAGAAGGAGGTGGAATCGGCTCTGGATCGAAGCGCTGCAAGGTGGGCGGGCGGAGGAGGCATGGGACAGACCAGCAAGAAGGAGATCAGAGTTTCAGAACAGAGTTTGATCCCTGCAGGGTTCCTATCTGATGGAGGAGGAGGAGGAGGAGGAGGAAGGGGCAAGACTTGAGTTGTTGTTTGGAGAAGATGCTGGGAATACAATATCTGTCTAAAGAAAGACATACAATAAAAGTCAAATGACAAATTTGACTTTTATCGTAGCAAACTGGCACAGAGAAAGTGTTTTAAAGGTGACCTATTGAACAGATTCAGATAGGTTTATGTCCTACACAAAACCTGTTCTTAGATAATCAGATTTCAGTCTGCTCAGTTCTGACTGGATGTTTTAGGGCGTCTTGTCACTTTAAATTCAAATAAGCTGCTGCCTCCCAACTCAACATTTACAGTCGCATCTGAAAACGGCTGAAAACAAACGCAAAATTATACAACCATACGTCTTTGAAAAGCAGAAGTGAAGCCTTCTGTACATTTAACAAGAATTCAGCAAGTGGTTTCTGGATGGCAAGTCAACAACAAAACACTTCTCTTTTCCAGCAGCCATTGTACAGCACATACAGCGGTAATACCACCTGACCAAATGTGCTGAAGCTCAGCTGGGGTTGCTAGGTAACGGCCGGAACTCTGCTATGGTTGCTAGGCAATGGCACAGTACCGTCAAATGCAACTTAACAATCAGGTTATTTTAAATGGCCCATTTTACCAGACACCCCAAAAACAGCGGGATGTTTTTAGTAGAGACTTAAATGGAAGTATAAAAACAAGCAAAATGTGAATTTTGCATAATATTGATAAAATATTGATATCCAGGCATTATCCATATTGCTACTCTTGTAATCTCCAAAATTTAAAAGGATGTAAGTCCTTTATGGCTCAACATACAGTCAGCAGCAAGGACTCTGAGTACTGAAAGGTTAGTACTCAGAGGAATCACAAAGTCGCCCATAATAAGACTGAAGTCTAATTATACAATAAAATAGTAAGTTATAGTAACATTACTCTGCAAAATAAAGGACTCTGAACTTAAATTTGTCAAAAACCCTCTTGAATAATTCTCCAAAGAAGAGTGGGTGAACATTGTTCACTGCCAATTATTGCAAATGCCTTTTTTTTAAATAATTGAAACGATTACCATGGATGGATGATGCTCCAAGCCACAGCAGCATTAAATAAAAACTCTGTCAGTGAGCGGGGTGAGCAGTTGAAGACGGCTGCTGCATTTCTTTTTCTGCACCATCCATCCAGCTGAGTCACTGCTGCTCATTAGCTAATTAAGCTGCAGGAGAAAATTAACAGCTCCCTCTGAAAAGCTTTCAGGGCGTCAATCACACCAGAGCCACTCCGTTTTCAGACTTTATTACATCTGCTCACAGTTTTCAAGTATATTTGTTTGTGTTTGTGTCAGTAAAGCAAATTAAGCTCCATATGAAGGACGACTTCTGACTCTCAGATCCTTCACCCTTCAGTCAACTTCCTCTTGGAAATGTTTGCTAGTTAACGACTTCAGGAGAAATAAAAATCCTGTTTTCCCGTTTCTGCTGAGATCAGAATCCCAGAAGGAGTCCAGAGAGTTCTGGGTCCAAAACAAGGTTCTGTGACTCAGCACCTTTAAAAGCCATTTGTAAAGTCAGACGATCAAAAATGAACAGCAATAATTGGCATTAGTTGGCCTGTGAGAAGAGATAAAAATTGGAGTTTATTTTAAGTATTTTTTTCACCAAGTTATTCATTAATTTACAAATGTCACAGTTTCAAAATAAATATTTAATTAGCAAGTTAAATATCCAGCTTTCAAACAAAACACTCATAGCGTTAACAGCATAATGAAAACAAATACCTATGTTTCCTCTTATGACTCACATTACCTCTGTTAATCTTTGACTGTAACTTTGCAAAGGTCACTATATACCTTTATGTAGAAGTTTCCAAGTGAAATCAAATAAAACACCACAAAGACATAAAACACTGAAATACTCAAACATCGAGGTTGGATACGGATCCTTTGAAAATGTAATAAAATATAAATAAATGAAGAGCGTAAAGCGGCTCCAGAATCTGAGAAGAAGAGAGGAAAATGTCCTGCAGTTTAACTAAAACCTGTTCAGGAACTAAATCACAGCCTGACTGGAAAAGCATCACAGAGACTCAGAGAGGCGTCAGGATGTCGTTCTTTCAGTCACAAAACGTGATTTAAACAGAAAAGAGTAGCTGCACGTAAATCAGTTCAGTGGTATTTATGATGTCAGCTCTTACCCAGCATCCCTTTCTCCGCATTGGACAGACAAAGGTCCTTTTCGGCTGACGGCAGAGCGAACGCCACCACGTAGCATTCGACCCCGTCGGCCATGAGAGCCAGACCCAGCACCACGAAGAGCATCCACTGGAACTTCCCGTGGCCGCAGTCCTGCATGATGTCCTCATACTGCTCCGATAACTCCTCCAGCTCAGACGCGGCGCTGCCGCCTTCTCTGGACTTCGCCCTGACGCAGAAAACATTTGGACTCTATTGTTAATACGATGGAATCTGAGAATAACCTCATAACTGTATTATCACAGAAAGCTCTGGTAAAATGTGCTCTTTAACATTTCGGCCTTATTTTTCCGATTCTCTTTAGGGGTTTGCTTGATGTTCTGCGATCTGTGATCGGCCGATACTTACATGAAGCCGATCTTACCTCCTGATCTTAGCCAACCTCTAAAAATCAACCACTGTCCTCTTCTGCTTTGCAGTGAGACGTTTGACTGACAGACCGGACCACCAGATCATCTGAAGTTACCAATAGTCGCTCCTCTGTTTCCAACTCAGCGACTTTCTTGTGATATTTAGCTACATTTTAGACCAAAAAACATCCGTATCGGCCAAATGGCAGGTCAGGCTTTTTAAAGACCAGTAATTAGTGATCAGCCAGAAAACTTCAGCCGGTGCACCGGTAGTTCTCTGTTGTCCTGAAGCATTGTTTCCAAAAACAATGCAGTTACTCTGCCTCATCCTCGTCTTCATCTCAATTCCCGACGCTGGCAAACATATTTTAAAACTTCATAAAAAATATGTTTGTTACATATTTATTGTCACCAATCTGACAACAAATATCTACAATATGTGGAAAAGTCCCATAAGCTCAGTCAGAAACAACCAATTAGAGGCAGGAGGAGGATCTTAGTGCTGTCAATCATCCTCAAGAACATTTGCCTCACATCCACCTTTCCTTCTGCTATGCTGCATCTGGTTCATCACAACAGAACCGGCTATTTAGTTTGAAGCAAAATATTTAGCTTATTAACTAAACACTTAGTTTGTAAACTAAATGACTTTTCATTTATTTAGGCCATGTTTTCCTGTAATGGTAGATGTTTCTAAGCCATTATGAGGTTGATAGACAGCGCTAAGACCCTCCCCCTGCCTCTGATTGGCTGTTCCTGGTCGGGAGTTGTGCATCTCTTTAGACGGCGACAGCAGCTCAAGGAGGAAGTGGAGGATATCGATCTCTACACAGATTATCTGCCTCAAAGTTACAATTACAAATTTTGCCGGACTATAAATTGTCCCAGAGGTTTTTGCAATAAAAGATAATATTGTAGTTTTGAGACAATTTTCAATAAAGTAATGGTACAATAATGCAAGAACTCATTCTCAAAGATCAACGTTAAATTCTGATTAACATTTAACTCTGGAGCTGGAAGACATTTAAAATATACAAAATAAATAAAACAACTGAAACAACAAATTAATGACGAAGACCAAATAGACTTTTATCAACCAGTTTTTGGTAGAAAGAGCGAAAAGATAATAAACAATAAATCATGTGAATGGAAATTATCAAATTTGTTCTAATTCATCATTGGACTAATTTATTTATTTATTATTTCAATAGGCCTACTCATAACATACTGTCACGACATGCTGACAGTTTTAACAAACATGTAAAACCTTTTTTTTGGTAAAGTTTTATACTGTATCTGTAGAGCGAAGAGTAATGCCTCACCGTGCGGCTCTCTGTGCGGCCTTCACCTCATCAGGATGCGGAATCCCCTGGTATTCTCCTTCGTACATCTGGTCTTCATCGTCGTGTCCCTCCGTCACGTCGCTCGCTGCGTCCTCTTCCTGAGGAGGATAATCCGCCTGGTAACCGTAGCCGTCAGGACCGCCGCCTTCTCCGTAAGTCCCATAGCTGTCCCCGCCTCCCTGGTGGTACACGTTGTTCTGGTAATGGTCCGCCATTTCAGCTATATCAGCATTTAATAATGGGGGAACTAAAAGGCGTGTTTCCTGTCTCTTCTAGAAGAAAGATAACACAATGGACGTCCTTGTTTGCACTTTTTGGTGACCAAAAACTAAATCCTACAGAGATCTCTCATCATTTGCTTGTGTTTTTATTTGGTTGAAAGTAGAAAGTCAAAGTCGCTGCAGTCAGGTACTGTTGGAGGAAAGTCAAAAATCCAATCTGGAGTCTTCATCAGTTTGACCCTGGAAACAGAAAAATACCCATTAGTTTATTTTTCCTGAACAGCAGTGCCTAAAGCAAAAGATCAATTTGGGAAAAGGTACTCTGAAATTTTAAGATGAATAAAAAAAAAATAATCTAAATTTCCATTTTTTTCAAGAAAATGTCTGAGTTTGAAAAATCTCAAATTTGCTAGAAAATCTGTAATTTTTAGATGAAGCTCTGAAATTTTCTAAAAAGAACAAACAAAAACAAAAAAACAAAAACAAAACTGATATTTCTGAGTTTCAAAAGTCCAACATTTTCAAATATTTTCTGGAAAATTTCTCAAGACTTTTGTCAAGTTTTCAAGTTTTTTGGTGGAAATTTACTCCTTTTCTTTTTGCAGTGTATCTTCACCCTATTCCACTGCTCTTCATATTCAGTGGATGTGTATTTCCACTCTAACTGTACATATTATTATTGTCTAATGGACTTACAACTAAAAGGCCAGGAATGATGCAAAACAGTGTATCTCAGTGGAAACAACATGAGGCTCAAACCATGTTATAGTAAATTTCCTTCTCACCCCAATTTAATGAAATGGGGCAATAAATATGGGATATTTTGTTTCACGTTCTCTGGAAGCGATATCAGATTACATCAAACTCTGAGGTTGCTGTTCTTCAGTAAACGCACAGAATAAATCAAATGTTTTCCAGGCTGAGCGTTAAGATGATACACTGAGCAGTTTTCCACTTCGCTCATCGCCCATATAACAGATGACCATAAGAACAATATGCTTCTGCGGTTTCTTTTCTGCTGCTGGTGATCAAACAGCGTTACGCCATTAGGTCAACAGCACCATTAGTGGTCAGAACTGCTGCAGTTACTGCGGCACTTTGCTCCTCACAAACCAGCTCTGTTTATCCGCCCACCGAGGTTTGTTGGGTTAATTCGACGGGGTGTTGCCCTCAGGGTTTACCTCCATAATCTGGTTCTGTTCCTCAGATTAGGACATAGAACATCGGAATCGGCTGATGTTAGTAATTTTTTCACATATTTTCTGGTCCAAATATTTTAGAATACTTGAAGGACGAAACAAACTTCCAAATAACTTTTCAACAAAATATAGGAGCTTGTTTTAAATCAGCAATTTCTTAATACTGAATAAATAAAGTATTGGCTCCATTAGCAGATTATTTCATTTACACCAAGACATTTTTCCAGAGCAATAAGTGACATAATCTGCCAGTGGAACTGATACTTTTTCATCAATATTAAGACATTTTTTACTTAAAACGAGCTATTTCTTGCTGAAAGGTTACTTGTAAGATAGTTTTGTCTTATTTAAAGTAATCAAATATATTTGAACTAGAAACTAGATCTGCTAGATGTGCTATTTGTTTGCTTGAAGGCAAACAAAAATATGTCTTAATGCGCATAGGGTTGCATTTTAATTATTGCAACCCTATGCGCGCGGTCACCTGGACAGGTCGCCAGTCTGTCGCAGGGCAACACACAGACACACAACCATGCACACACACACTCACACCTACGGAGAATTTGGAGAGACCAATTAACCTGACAGTCATGTTTTTGGACTGTGGGAGGAAACCGGAGAACCCGGAGAAAACCCACGCATGCACATGGAGAACATACAAACTCCATGCAGAAAGACCGGGGCCGGGAATTGAACCCAGAACCTTCTTGCTGAAAGGCAACAGCTCTACCAACTGCGCCACTGTGCAGCCCACAAATACAGAATATATTATAAAATTTTAAGTGTTAATTACTTAATAATAAATTTCAGGTCTTTGGAAACTTATTACACAGTTAAAAGTGACAATAATGAGGATTTGGTTATTTTTACACAAATAGTGCAAACCATGAGGCTTACAAAAACAAATATGTGTCTACGACTGAAAGCTTCAATAATCAATAATCAAACAAGGAGATGAACCAAAGGAGGACGAATATTGTCATAATATTAAATTCATAAAAAGCATCACAGAACAGAAGTAAATAAACAAACAGATGAGGCAGATGGAGATAAAGAAAGTCTGTAAATGCAGTGAAACCATCTGATAACAGCGACACGGCCACAGGTTGTTCAGCAGGATATTAAAATAGACTTATTCATCCTGAATGCATCACATGATTGAACAGAGTTTCAGTCAGACTGTTTCTCAAGGAAAAAGCACAATTTGCCATTTTGTTGTTAATAGCTTCAAGAATTAACAATTAATTTCTTAGATCTACATGATCTAGGAAAATTAGCAGTCGAGTTCTGCTGATCAATTGTTGACGAGTTAAGGGGTCTGTAACATTTCAATATCGCCTACAAAAATCATTCATCCATCCATCAATTTTCTTCCGCTTATCCGGGGTCGGGTCGCGGGGGCAGCAGCTTCAGAAGGGAGGCCCAGACTTCCCTCTCCCCAGCCACTTCTTCCAGCTCCTCCGGGGGAATCCCAAGGCGTTCCCAGGCCAGCCGAGAGACATAGTCCCTCCAGCGTGTCCTGGGTTTTCCCCGAGGCCTCCTCCCGGTGGGACGTGCCCGGAACACCTCACCAGGGAGGCGTCCAGGAGGCATCCTGACCAGATGCCCGAGCCACCTCAACCGGCTCCTCTCGACGTGGAGGAGCAGCAGCTCTACTCTGAGTCCCTCCCGGATGACCGAGCTTCTCACCCTATCGCTAAGGGAGAGCCCAGCCACCCTGCGGAGGAAACCCATTTCGGCCGCTTGTATCCATGATCTCGTTCTTTCGGTCATGACTCAAAGCTCATGATCATAGATGAGGGTGGGAACGTAGATCGACCGGTAAATCGAGAGCTTCGCTTTTTGGCTCAGCTCTCTCTTCACCACGACGGACCGGTACAGCGCCCGCTTCATGGCAGACGCTGCCCCAATCCGCCTGTCGATCTCCCGCTCCCTTCTTCCCTCATTCGTGAACAAGATCCCCAGATACTTAAACTCCTCCATTTGAGGCAGGACGACCCCCCTGACCCGGAGAAGGCACTCTACCCTTTTCCGGCTCAAGACCATGGCCTCGGATTTGGAGGCACTGAGCCTCATCCCGGCTGCTTCACACTCGGCTAAGAACCGCTCCAGTGAGAGCTGCAGATCACAATCTGATGAAGCCAACGGGACCACATCATCCGCAAAAAGCAGAGATGCGATCCTAAGGCCACCAAAACGGATCCCCTCAACACCTCGGCTGTGCCTAGAAATTCTGTCCATGAAGGTAATGAACAGAATCAGTGACAATTAATTAATAATTAATTGTCACAAAAATCATTTAAGCTTTATTAGGGATTTCCACAGGGGAAACCCCACATGATCCTCATGCAGGTCGTTGGTTCAATACATTCAGCGGTTTATAAACAAGAGACGGGGTGCCAATGTAAAATTTTACAGACAAACATATTTCTCAAATCAGACGGCTGAACAATTCCTACTGTCTGTGCTTTATACGCCACAATCATTAGCCCTTACAGTTCATGACGGCTTTGTGATCAACGGCATAATGCTGTTTAATTCTGGAGTCAAATGTGAGGCCATCTGCCTGACAGCTGAAGCGTGGCCCAACTGGGTCATCAACAGGACAGGGATCCCAAACACAGCAGATTGGCTGAAAAACAACAGAATCAAGTCAAAGTCCAAACCTCAGCCTGACTGAAGTGCTGCTGTGGGACCTTTGGAGAGATGTGCAGAAACAAATGCCTGCAAACCTCAAAGAACTGAATCAATACTGGAAGGAAGAAAGGATGAAAAATCCTCTGCAACAACGTGAGAGACGGATACAGTCTAACCTGAAGGGAGAAGGAGTAGGGTCTAGGGAGCAGAGTCTTAAGGGTTCATTCACACCAGACCTGTTCAGTTCTCTTCAATCAAACTCTGGTTCATTTGTCTAGAAAGTCCGGTTCATTTGTGGAGGTGTGAACGCAGAATCAAACTCTGATGTGAACCAAACGAGTGAACTCTGATCCATCTACAAACCTCGGTCTCGGTTCGGTTGAAGTGAACGCTGGTCCGGTTCGAATGCATATACCAAGTGGACTGGAAACTGCTCCAAAAGCAGGAAGTGAAGTGCAGCGCAGGGCATTCTGGGTACATACAACCAAAACAAATATGCGAGGCTAGCGCTAGCGGGAAAAATGCCTTGTGGCCTTTTACCGAACACAAAAGAGAAATCCTACAGTCAGTAAAACCTGACACCACTCCATTTGTTGACATTTTGTGAAGAAGGAAGCTGCGCTCAGTGTCTTCAGAGGTTTTCACGTCGTTTCCTTCAGCGGTTCTTGATGCAGCGCCCCAACAAGTGAGGAGGGAAACAGGTTTTTCAAAGAGTTTGGTTTATTTGACAAAGTGCAGTGTGAAAGAGAAGTGCTACAGCTGAAAATGTAACAAAACAGTGTTTAATACCAATAAGGAAGGGGTTTAGTCCATCATCTGGACTGAAACAGGGTTCAGACTGAAGGAGAAACACTCCACCATCAAGAAAGAAGAGCCGTCTCATTCTGGGAGATAAAAGTAACACCTGCATCAAAACACCTGGCCCCGTTTCCTGCTCCAGAAACAGCACAGTGAAGCTGAGGCAGCTGCAGAGAGCAGCGTCAGCCCCGTCATTTAGAGCAGATTAATAATGCATCGAGTTTCTTTCTACACGGAATGAAGGCGCTTTGCTGCTTCAAAGAGGAGCAGAAGGAAAGTAGCAGCTTTAAACGGACGGAGGGCGGATTTTCTTCAACGTTTTTCAAATGACCTCGTTTAGAAGAACATCTAATTGTTGATGAAAGCAGGCTAAACCCGGCTGAGAAACTTACACCTTGGCAAAGAGCTTCACCAAGCTAACCCAAAATGAGAAAATAAGATAAATGTAGCTAAAAGAAGCTAGGCTAATATGTAGAAAAACGAAATAGACTAAAATCAGCTAAAATGGGATAAACTTAGTCATGTCAGCCCCCCTCCCAACCTCCCAATTACCTTGGTGCACACCAAGCTAGTACTAGCTAAAGTACAACAGATTAGCTCACCAAGCTAATTAATGGCAGGATAAACACAAAGAAATGTTTAGCTACAAGTTAATATATAAGAAGATCAAATAAGCTACATTAAGACAAGTAAAGGTAAAATAAATTCAAATGAAAACAGTTAACTAGGATAATGTAAGCTAAGGGAAATAAGCTAAACCACACAACACTAATTTATGAAAAGCTAAAAGTGTCCCGAAAACAAGTTGAAGTACAATAAAATATAATATGAAAGGCAATTAAATTTAAAATGAAAGTGAAAATATGGGATGCTATAATAATGTAGCATATGCTAAGCTATCATAAGCTAATAAAAGATAAATTATGCAGGGCTAACGTTAGGCAAGAAAAAATAAAACAAATTAAACTATGTTATTGTTGGCTTAAATGCATGTTAAACAAAAATAGAATAAGCTACGCTGTTAGCGTCAGTAAATTAAGGTATACCAAGCTTAAGTTCATGCACGAATATAATCTAGACCAGAGGTGTCTAAAGTGCGGCCCGGGATCATTTATGGGTCTTGGACTTAATTTTGTGGCCCCAAACTGCAATTCAAGAATGATTCAAATTGTCCCGTCCAGGATCGGTGATGGATGCAGAAGGAGACTTTATATTTGAAATTGTGGTAAAACTATCGCAGATAAAAATTTCTTACAATAAAAAATATTTAGTGCATCACAAAGTATTTATCTTTTCATAACTAAGCCATATAATAAGTCGAACCACGCTGGTCTGCTCTGCATCCCCAGAATCAGAACCAAAGAGGGAGAATCAGCATTCAGCTTCTATTCTCCTCTAATGGAGCAAACTTCCAGAAAACTGCAAAACACAGAGTTTCTTTAAATCCAGGCCTGTTTAGAGATCCCTTTGATTAATAATAACTTGAACTTTGATGTCTTGTTTTACTGTATGATGTTTTTACGATAAATCTGAACTCATTTTAAATTCTCTGTGAACTTTCTGGGAATTTAAATTGCAGATGCCATTAAAATCTGTGAGTTTCTAACAGCGGCTCTGGGTCGTCGGTGGCGAGTGGAACAGGGAATCCTGCTTCCAGTGAAAAAGATGCCCTGGTTTAGCCAGAAAGGTTTTTGTTCTGTGCTCCACAAACAGCAGACGAGTCAACAGTAACAATCTGTTTCTTTGCAGTCAAACAGAGTTGGCATGGAGCATGAAAAGGATTTCTGAAACGTGAGAATAGTGTTTGCTTTGGTGTGTGATTACATAAGGCTGTCGGCACTAAATCCCTGCTGAACAGATGCTTCAAAAGCTTCCAGCGGCTCATCAGAAACAGATCCATGTTCTGATTAGATCTGAGACATAAAACTGAGAGTCCAAGAGGTAAAACTTCTGATGCAGATCTCACGTGCTTCATTCAAATATCAGAATACAATCAAAGCCAGACAGAATTTAAAACCTGCAACTGACACAATAAAGAAACACAAAGCACTTCTCTTACCAGGACAAATAATCTTCAAGTATATCCGTTTGGGGGTTTTTTTGGTGGTGTTGTTTTCAGGAAATGAAAAATCTGCCCTGGACTTTGCAGAGAGCATCCCACGCTGAGGCAGGACTGAGGGATTACAGAGGGAGGAAGATGCCAGCCTTTCCCAGTTTCACTGCAGCGCTCCTCCCTGCTAGTGACGACCCCCCACCCCTCCACCCTGCCACGCCCTCAGTGGTTCAGTCCTCCTCAGAGAACCGAGATGAGCTGGAGCGTGCTACGTTCCTGCCAGGAGGGGGGAGGAGAGGCCTGAGGAGGCAGATGGTTGGCTGGTGGGAGGAGGGATGACAGATGTGTTGACTTACAGCAGAGATGCTCTAGATTCAATAAACGCATCACCACTTTGTTTTTTTCCCCTCTTTTCTTGATTGATTGATTGTATTGACTCATTCCAGACATGTTACAACCATTGTGTGGAGAATATCCACATTAACACTATGACCCTTTGCAACTACGTCACTTAGGCTACATTCACACTGCAGCCTGAAGAGACCCAAATCCGATTTCTTTTTCTTAATGCAACCTGAATCTGATCCATTCTTGACAGTCTGAACAACACAGATCGGATATTTTTAATGTGACCCAGGCCACTTGGATATCCGATGCATATCTGATCTTTTCAAATGTGACCCCAGTCTGTACAGCGACGTCTCATTCGTCCGACCTGAACGTCATTGATACTCGACAAACGTCACTATTCTGCGTCCTGATACGAACAAACGGGAAGAAAAACAACTATGCAGCCATAATGAGGATTAAGCTGTTAATGTGCTGGTTCCGGTCGGACAGCAACTTCAAATATGCTCCGTCATTAGCGTCCATGTTTACTTCCACAAACACTGAGCACTACTATTACTTTTTTTTATGGCGGTTGGTGAAACACTGAGCACGCTCTGCATCTGTGACGTTATTGCGCTCTGTACTGCGCATGCGGGACACTTTTAGGTCGTTTGCAGTTCACGCGGGAGTTTATATTCAAGTGGCATATATTTGGAAGTGTGAACGACCACGCCAAAAAAAATAAAAAAATAAAGATTTGACATCGGAATTGGGTCACTTCAGGCTGCAGTGTGAAGGCAGCCATTTTATCACTTGGCCCAATGATGGACATCGGAATTGAGGAACAGAGCGACTTAAATCGGTTTCCCAAGTTGTTTTTCTCAGTTTAGTCGTAGCTTCTACGCGCTCTATTCAAGCTAATTTGCCTATGAACGTAACACACTTCGTATATTTATAAAAGTTTGAAATAGTTAGCTTAGAAACGGACCCATACTACTTCCTCCCTCCAGACGTGTTAATCACATTTCCGACTTTACCTGAATTCACACCACACGATTTATGTCACTAAGTGATAAACGGCGTTTCTCCTTACATCGGAGAAGCCTTAAGACGTACAGAAGACGCGAAGCTAACCAGTTTGTTTGTTTTTTTCATACAGGCTAGGCGCTACATTATGGTGCGGCACTGTCTCCATGGTTACCAATGGTTAGACACGTAAATTCTCCATAATGCGATATTTAATATCTTTCTCTAGTATTTAACATCTAATCACACTTATATAGAATTTGAACGTTAATCGTCTTACCTTGTAAAAACTGTTCGCTGTAAATCGGCGGTTACACCGAGGGCTGCCAGTAATACAATAAAAGTTAAAAGTTATACAAAAGTTAAAAGTTATACAATAAAATGACAAGCTTGGTTTGCATCCCTGCCGACCGCGCAGCTCCCTGCGACCAGTTCGAAAGTGAAATCAACTAAATAAAAGCGATATTAGGCTACCAGATGTCTGTTTCTCGACAGGTTTTACAGGAGCCTGAAGCTGTTTTGACGTCCGTCATCAAGTACATCAGGGCGGAGTTCTGAAGAGCGTGACGTCACGAGCAAAACGTCAAATACGTCAGAATCAGTTTGTCATTATGAAGAAAGCGCAACGAAAAAAAATAAAAAATAGCAACTCTCAAAAGCAAGTCAAAAATTTTAACTAAACAAGTATATTTCAATAAATATAAAATATAGTAGAAACACAGAACTAATGTTAAAAAATAAATAAATAAATGATGCACACACAATTTAACGTCAATGATGGCAAAAAGGAAAAAAAAACTTGCAAAAATAAATTTATATTAATCAATACATCTACTGTAACGGAATGCACACAAATAAATATTTAAAGTGAGTATATACCCAATCTGAACACATCTATTCATATATACTGTTTACCTACATACACACAACAATAATACATAAATCCCATTTAACATGTCTGAAAAGGGGTAGGAAGAAGCAACAACTTAATTAATCCTACCCCTTCACCAAAACGCCATAATTACAACAAACATACAGAGAAAATAATCTAATATTATTCTAATGCTAAATGTTATAGTTGTAAATTCAGTTTCAGAGACATTCTGCACGCCGCTGCACCATGCTGGTCTTTAATTATATTTATCTCTATTTTTTTTTTCATCTTTAGACTTCTGCTCTACATCTTCTGGAGACTCTTTCTTTATGCAGGGAAGCATCATCACTAATTGATGAAGGCGGCAGTAGATGAACTAGATCAGTCTCTTTCGATCGTCAGTATAGCTGCAACTAATGATTACTTGTTTTAATCGAATATTCTGACGATTAATCGAATAAATTTTTATATTTTTTTTATTTAACTACCTCATTATGAACCGATTTTAAGGTGATATTTGCTCTTATTAACATCTCTAGAACAGCAAATTCCCTTCAAGGAAAGTAGAAGTGGTTCATTTTTAGAGATTTTAATGTTAAAGTGATTAAAAACAGCCCAGTTTGTCTCCTCATATCATTCCTTTTGTATGCATCAAATCTGGAGGTGAAAAATCTGTGAATCTGCGTTTGCGTTCTGTATCCTGCTTTCAGAGTGATTACAGTCAGAGCGAAGCCTCCTTCCTAACAGCAGGCCATATGGAGCCGCTCTGCTGGGCTCATTAGCGCGTTCATGCTGATGCTGTTTTCACCTTCAGGTGGAGGAAAAGGTGTCAAAAAGGAGGAACAGGCTTATTATCTTTGAAAAATCTGATGAAATCTACAGAAAAGGGGAAATTAGCTGGTCTGCAGGGAAGCTTTACTATAAGAGTCTCTCATGTGTCTGAAATCTCCAGACAAATAATCCGTTTGTCATTGAGAACAACAGTGATGAAAAACCGGAACGCTTCAACATACAGAATAAAGAAAGGCTTTCGAAAAGACAAACATTTGCTGATGGAAACAAATCTGAGCAAACCGTTCTGACAGGAAGTAGAAAAAAACATTCATGACCACATATACAATCCCTCCAATCTGGAGATAAAACACACAAAACCACAGTCAAAGTAGAACAAAAACAGAGAACCAGTTATTAGACAAATAAATGGATAAACAAGCAGACGTGGTGCAGTACTCAAATACAAAAACAAAGCTACATCATGACAATTTCTGTAAGAAACATGAAATAATCCAGCTGACGCATAACTAGAGGAGCTGCATTAAGTAACAAAGCAGCCAAAGTCCAAAGAAAAACACAAACAAAGCTTCACAAAACCTCAAGAATCAATAAGAAAATATAAAAACGACAAGAGGAAGCATATTCACACAAAGGTAAATATATAGAGAAATAAGAGACAGGAAAGGCAAACTTGCAACATAAAAATAATATCCAACAGTTATTAAAGAACAGCATACTCAGATTTAGTTTTAAGGAATTGAAACTGGGAACGATAATTTAAAAACATTTACAAAACAACAATAAAACAACAAGTCCATTTGTAAGAAGCGAACAACAAACAACTAGCGAGTTAGATAGACAAGCTAACTAGATAGCAAGTCCATAAAAACATCAACAAAACACACATACATGCATGGATTAAATGTTTAATTTAAGGTAAGACGTTCCATTAAAATAACTGATTACAGGAGCCAAGTAAAAAGCCCAAAGTGATAAATATTACAGATGAAAATGAGCATAATAGAAACCAGGCTGAGAAAGAAACACCACAGTAACGAAAAACAAGAATAAGAAACTGAAGAGCCAACAGCAAATTCACAACAAAAGAAAAATAACAGTTATTAAATAATAGCATACTCAGATATGAAAAATATAACTGAGTGAAGTAATCTAGTGAAAAAATGTTCAAGATGTTCATAGATCACAAAGCTAGCTAGTTACCTAGAGAGATGGATAACTAGGTTCAATAATTAATCATTTCTGAGATTGTTGGAAGCAGTGATGTTACTGCTGGGTGGAGGAAGGATCTGTTCTAACACTCATTTGTGCACTTAGGATACATCCAGGACTAATGAGGATCACTTTAAGGAACCAAACATAGTGATTCTAACTATTTAAAATATGTTTTTTTATTTATTATTATTTACTTATTACTCAGATAAATTGAATCCACACCCTGGATATTAAAATTCTGTGATCCAGATTTGATCCTGGAAAAGGTTAAAGTTCATCATACAGTGACCTCCCCTCTAGTAAAAGCAGTTGGTTTGGACCAGCTGACCCTAATCCTTCCACTCCCATCAGAGAGACTCTCTCTGCGGTCAGACCACCAGCTGTGGACGTTCAAACACACAATCAGGCGATGGGGAATGTCCATAATCCCAGCGGCACACTTCAGCAGGGATTACGTGGATGTAAGCAGTCGGACTGGAAACTCTACGAGTTCACGGCGAATCACCGCTCTCGTGTCACATGTGACCTCACAGGATTTCAGCTGTAAACCTCAGCGTCACTGCAGATCACAGGGATGCAACTCCAGTCCTCGAGTGCAACTGCTGATTGCCTACCTGCTCCGACGCACCTGAATCAAAAAGGCTGAATTACCTCTTTGGCACGTCAGTGAGTTCTGCAAAGGCTTGGCCATTAACCATTAATTTGATTCATCCAAAGGCTGCAGGTCAGTGGCACTAAAGGACTGGAGTTACAGATACTCCTGACATCATTAAAGGTGGTCTTCTATGCTTCCTTGAACAGCTTAGGATAGATCTATGGTCTTCAAAAAAAACATGTTTTTTCCACAAAGTCATTCTTAGGTTTGGCCATTTCTGCCTATTCTGAACACCTTCCAGCTGTTTTAGGGCGTCTTGTCCCTTTAAATTCAAATAAGATGCTGATGGCCACGCCCCCAACTCAGCATTTACACTCCCATGTGAAAATGGCCAGAAACAAATGCTAAATTAAACAACCATACATCTTTGAAAAGCAGAAGTGGAGCCTCCTGCACATTCAACAAGAATGCAGCAAGTGGTTTCTGGATGGTAAGTCAACACCAAAACACTTGTCTTTTCCAGCAGCCATTGTACAGCGCACGCAGCGGTAAAACCAGCTGACCAAACATGCTGGAGCTCTGCTGGGGTTGCTAGGTAACGGGCAATGTCTGCTGATTTGTGATGTTACATCCCGTAGGTTTTTGAAATGACTCATTTTCCATACACCAAAAAGAACATTATTTAATTCCCAAAAAACAGCTGGGTGTTTTTTTTTTTTAGAATAAGTTTAAACCCAAACTGAAGTAGAAAAACTTAAAAAATGTGAAGTTTGCATAACTGGTCCCCTTTAAGTTATGTCTGAACACAAAAACTCTATACATGCATGTATGTAAATGCAGGTGCTTTACTTTTCTGTTGCATCCGCAGCTGAACCGAAAGCTTCAAGGCTTCTACAGTTAATTAGTGAAGCTTAATTAGTGAACTAAAAAGAAAAAGAGTTTCTTGACTCTAGCAACAGCCTGAGTCCATGACTCTGGACATTAGTTCTTGTCATGGATCCAGAAAGCTGGAATTTCTCAGATTGATCTCCCTGATTTGGCTCGTCTCAGCACATTAGGTTGGATTGGACCGGTCCGCCAAGCGATTCTGCAGCCCGAGCAGACGACAGTGAACGCTGATCAATGAGCAGGATGCTGATTAAAATGCAACCCCTCCCTTTTTCTGCTGGAACAATCCCTGCTGGCTGCTTTTCTTCAGCCTTCAAATCCTGCATCAGATCCCCTTCAACCAGGGGAACGACACAGAAAACCAGAATTCAAGTACAAGTTCACTCACATTTGGTTATTGTTCATCTGAATTCTGCTTTTTCAGTCCTTCTTGGTCTAAATGTGCAGAAATTGAGCACATATTCTAATAAAAACATGAAAGTGCTGGATGTGAACTTGAATCTGTTTGCTTGAACTCTCCTCTGGTGTTTAGCATCATGCAGATGGATCATAAAACCCACATTTAGCTTTCCTTCCTCTCACAGCCACTTTCCTCCCCTCCTCCGCCTTCATCTTTTTTTCTGATTATGCCCCCCGTCTGTTTCCTTTCCATGCATTATAAATCAGGCTGAGCCCAAACAGCGCTCTCTGCAGCCCCCCGTCCCGTCGGCTCACTCCTCAGAAAACTCATGAATTAATTGGGGAGTGCAGATTCAGGGAAGCGGGATTCCTTTAAAACCATTCATGACGTGTTAAAAATGTGGCCTTTTTCCTCCATTTTAGCCTAAATGCAGATTAAAAGGGATTGTTGCACGAACCCAAACTGGTTTCTTAAAGCTGAAGGATCACCTGACTGCAGTCTTGAAAGCACAAATTAAAGAGATGGCATTAAAACAATACAGCAAAGGGGAAGACTGAAACTCACAAGATCCAATTTTATTTTTAGTGACCAACCTTAATAAAACATGGCCACCCTCTAATAATAGTTTGTGTGTTTTTATTTATTTGTTTGCTTTTCTTACTATTTATTTATTTTGCATTATTGTATTTTTCGTCCCGATCGTTGTAAGAGTTGCTTTATTTATTGTGACGACACGTTTTGTAAAATTTGCTTTCTTGGGAATCAATAAAGACAAAAAACGGAGCTTCAGAGTCAGGCCATTAATTCAAGCCTGAATAATTCATGCAATGATAATAAAAAAGCTGTTTGAAAACCAAGAACAGTCTTTGGTGAAAAGCCAACAAAACTCAAGGTTTTTAAGAATTTTAGGTTCTTTTAAAATAATATTTTATTTTATGCACATATCTACTGAAGCTATTTATTATTATTTGTAGATGTATTGTTATTTTATTTAATATTATGATTAAATTTGATTTATTGAAGCACTTATTTTTTCAAATAAAAATGTACATTTTTTTTATTTATTTCATTTAAATTAAAACGAACATGTCACATATGATATAAACAAAAGTGTTGAATGACAAAAGTAGTTGGAATAAATCTTATTTGGTTTATTCCTTCATGGATGTGATCAAAAATTACCACTTTAGCAAAGCGTACAATTTTTACTAAACTCTGTTTTGTCTGTAAGTGTAAAAAAAGATTAAAAAAAGGATTTAATGAAAAACAAATTATATATATATATATATATATATATATATATATATATATATATATATATATATATATATATGAATATATTTAGAAGTAAAGTAAAATCAGGAGTTAGCATTTCCAATTTTTATGTAAAAAAATTGGAAATTGGATGTTTTAACTGGTTTTAAATTATTTTAACAATTTCCTGTGAACAGCGACTGTTTTTAATACAATGTGGCTCTCTGCCCATTTATTTATCATAAATTCAGATATAGAAGTTTCTCAAAACGCACCAACGAAGAAAATTTACAAACAAGAGCCAAAAAAACATAAAAAATTCAATTATCTACTTAAAAGAGTTACATTTTTTACTTTAAATTGTTTTATCACCCCTTCAAAAACTCCTGGAAATAAGATTTTTTTTAATCATATAGTAAAATTTGTGTCTTTTACTGAGCAAATGATTCATAGAAATCCATTCAAAGTCCACAGAAAGTGCAGCTACTTCAATGAAAACATCTCAAGCTGCTGTTGCTGCCTGCAGGACCTGCAGATTACTGATGGGAATGGAGCCTGAAAATGGCCCTGACAGTTTGATCTATTTGTGTTTTATTTCAGATGTGAAGCAGCAGAACAGCTGCTCTTTATTCCACACAAACGAGCAAAAACGCCACGTTACGTAACAGCTGGAAGACGCATCTTAAAAACACGTTTGGCTTCTCCTGATGCATCACTGCAGCGAGTATCGGGGAAAGAACTTCATCCAAACTAAATGTGGATTTGAAGCAGCCAAACGCGGCAGCTCCCAAAGAAAAATGAAATATTAATATTTAAATGAGTGAGAGCCGCAGAGCGGAGATGAAAAATGACAGAGAGGTTGATTACTTGCCTTGTTTTCCTGCAGGATGGGCAGAAGAGGAGTGGGATTTCCCTCGGTTTCCTCCCTCTGCTCCTGCCTGGATGAAGGAGATCCCAATGCATCGATGGAGAGAGGAGGAGGAGGAGGAAGAGGAGAGGGAGGCGTTTCTGTCCTGATGCAGTCTAGACAAGATCTGAATACTTATCAGCTCCATGGGTTTCCTGCTCGCTCCACCTCATTCTGCACAGCAGCGCAGCTTTAAATCAGCTGCTTCTGAGAATTCATTATAATCTCTTATTTATTTAAGCTAGCTGCAGACTAAGTTTGACATTTTGAGGAATATTTAAATGACATTCTGGACCTGACCTTGAGGGATGCTCAGTCAGTCCTTCAATCAAACCAATTTTTAGTCGGATTTTAAAAGAACCTTTAGAAGAAATTCATATTTTTTAAGGGATCTATTATACAAAAATCACATTTAGCATGTTTTTATACTTCCATTTGGGTCTCAGATGCTTCTAAAAACAGCCAAAGTGCTTAAAAATAAACAAAAACTCCCAGCTGTTTTTTGGCAATAAGCTAATATTTTTTGGTGTCTGGACAAAGAGTCGTTTCAAAAATCTCTAGGGACTACACCGTTACCTAGCATATTTATAATAAGTCGCAAATTATTTCACTTATAACAAAACATTTTTCCCTTGGTAAGATTTTGTGTTTTTACAGTGTGGGTGAACTGAGCTCATCACGAGGTTTGCAAAGGTCAAAGCTCATTGATTAAAAGCATATAGGCTCACATTTAGATCTATTTTGCAAATCATTTTTCAATCATGTAGTAAAAACTCCAGCTGAAGTTGCTCTGTCAACCAATCAGCTCACAGACTTTTGTGAAAGCAAAATGTGAAGAATCTTTGTCTTCTTGCGTCAGCGATTCTTACCTCCAAGAGAGGCACAGTTTGTCTTTACTGTGGCCTCTAATGCAGAACCTGCTGCTCAGCTGCAGACGGGAGGGCGTCAGGATGTCCAATATACTAATAGTAAAAATACAATATTTATTAGAATGAGAAGTAGTAGACAGTAAATTACATTTGATGATCAATTTCAAGCAAAAACTTGGAAGATTTTCTGTTTTATGTCAAATTAATAAGTGGGAAAACTCTGAGTTATATAAGTATTATTCCTGATTATTTAATAGGATAAACTGCTTTTAGATCATAGTAAAGTTAAAAGTCTAATTTTCCTGGAAGATTTTCAAATTTCACTTTTGAAGCAGTTTCCTTTTTGTCCACAAGGCGTCGCTAAAACTCAAGAGATGTAGATGATTCAGAGAAGCCATCGCTGATGAAGGTACTAAATAAAACGAAGTTTACTTCTTTAATGTTCAGTAAATGAGAACATTTACTAAATCTATGTGAGAGATCTGTGAACTCTTACACAGATATAAATCATGTTAGAGACCAGAAAAACCCAGGAATGCACTTAAAAACTGCACAAACGTAAATCACATCACAGTCAAAAAGAAAATGGAACATTTCAGGGAGAATAAATAGATCTATGATAAACAGATTTTTTCTTAAATCAACCAGTTCTTGCATTTGAATCTGAAAGACAAACTAAATATGAAAAAAGATTTGAGAAACTATGAACAGGAAGAATGACACAATCTGACAAGCAAAGATTCAGGTTGTAGATTATTCTGAACAAGAAAAAAAATGTTGGTTTGAATATCAAAACCAAAATGTTTGATTCTCAGCAGCTTTAAACGTTTTCCTAAAAAGTACAGCTGGTCCAGGTGGTAATTTTTCCTCACCTGCTCACCTGACAGTGCTGCAAAATAAGTGAGGAAGATGAAGAAACTGTTAACAAAAGCTTCATTTTATCCAAAATTTACTGGAGTCGGAAAAAGATTCAGGCTTCAAGAAACTCAAATCTTTGTAGAATAAACGGCAGATCCTTATTTCTAACATAATCTAATAGATAATGTCCAAACTATTTATCTTTAAATTTGTTATAAAGTATTATTTGAATTTTTGCATCTAGTTTAGATAAACTATAAGTTTTCAATTTGATCTGGACCTAATATTTTAAACACTAAAATGAGGGAAAACAGTATTTAATAATAAAAATAGGCACGAATTAGGCTGATTTAAATAAATAACCTATAACTTTATTACTTACACATTTGGTTCGGTTGCCATCAGAAACGGTTCTGGGCTGGCATCTCCTCCCAGAGCGAGCCTGTTCAGTTCTCCTCCAGTCCAGCAGAGGGCGCTACGCGAAGAGGCTCTCGGTCTCCTGGAGGAGATGTTTCCCCGGTTCGGCGGTGGTTTGATTAGGTGTTTCAAGCAGATTCGGTTCCAACCTCTAACCCGTGTTCCTGCAGCTGACTTGGTCCCGGTGTTTATCTGCTCTTCTTGGTCCACCCGCTGGTTCTCCAGAACCACAGCGATGCCCCGGAAGCAGAAAGAGGTTAGTCCGAAACTGAGTCTGAACTTCAAGCGAGGATGGACCGGTGGTTCTGTCAGGATCTTTAACCGATCCTCGTCTAAATCCCATTGTCATTAAAGGGTTATTTAACTATTTTTCGTTGAATCCGAATCGAATCTGATTAATCCTGAACTGTGCCTTTCTACACCGAATAAACAGAAAATATGGTTGCAGCTCCATGTTGCATTCAAATGCACCTCCTGAAATAGAAAGCTATTATAATTATTAAATATGCGTTTTAAAATGAGACACTACGCGTTTCAGTGGCGTAGGATGATGCAAAGACATAAAACAAAAATAAGTGTCCAGCACCCCCTCCTTCTTCCTTCCTTTTCATCTGAAACTAAAGCGTGCTAATTTAAACTCTAGCTCAACCAGACTCCCACAGACTACTTCGAGTTAAAAAAAACAGCATGCAGTGATAAATGTGTCACTCCAGCAGAATCAGCACAAGTTCTACTTAGATGCTGCAGTCAAGACCCAGTAACAGCATTACTTTACTTCATACTAACCAATACACGTGCAGTGTCTGCTCTGATGAAAAGACCCTATTGTCTTTATGCAAAATAAATCAAACTAATGACAGCCTCACGTGTTTACTGATTAATTACTATTGAATAATCTGAGGGGGCTGGGGTATTAATTTTTTATTCTAAAATGGTAAGGTATGACACAATATGACATGTAGATAAATAAAAATTCAACAAGCTAACCAAAACAAGAGAAAATCTGATAAATGTAGCAAAAAGAAGTAAAAATAAACTGAAATAAGAAAAGATGGGACAAACCATGTGAAGGTATGGTAAACTGCATTAAGATCAGCTAGAGTACATCAAGCTAATGGCAGGATAAAAACGAAGAAATGGTTAGCTACATAACTTAAGATATAGGAAGATAAAATAAGCTACATTAAGACAAATTAAAATGAAAACAAATAAGGTAGGATAATGTAAGCTACACTAAACCACACAACACTAATATAAGAAAAACTACAAGTGACCCAAAATATGGGATGCTAGAATAAGGTACCATATGCTAAGCCAGTGGTTCCAAAATTGAGAGGCTACCTCCACAATAATAAAACCTCGGATAGATGTAAGTTTTATTGCTGAGAATTTAACCGAGGTTCCTGATAATCAGACAGAAGAAAATATTCAAGGAGAGTGTTTAAGTAAAAATCAGAATTTGCCCCAGACTTCTGAAAACAAAATAAGTGAAGGAAAGTGTACATGTCTTGAAAGATTTAAGGAAACAGAAATACAGAAATATTTAATGAGACAGCTGGATGACATGTTTGGTGTAAATCGTCAACTAAGTGCTAAACTTAGAAACCAGAAAGAGATGATGAGGAAAGGAGAACCCGAGAGAAACCAAAGGAAGAACTCCATGGTTTCTGTTCAAGTTCAGACGGGTTCAGAAGACCGCCCACAGCAGAAAACCGTCCGTTATCGATCTGTTTCGGTACAAACGGAGATGGACAAAGAGGAAGCCAGCCATTGGTTAAAACCAGACCGTCAAACGATTTCGACGCAAATGGAAATCGATGTGCTGGAAACCTTGAAACCAGTCAGTCGAACGATTTCAGTTCAGACGGAGATCGATGTGCTGGAAACCAGCAACAGGTTAAAACCAGTCCATCAAACAATTCATTTGGAAACTGTCGGTAAAGAAGAAGATTCTGAACCAAACAATGAAGAACAAAAAGTTTCAGTACTGGAAACAGTTGGGGTTCAGACAGTCACCATCAAAGATGAGAGTAATGCAAAAGAAACAGTGATCGCTGCAGTTCAGCAGATCACTGAGGAAGAAGCTGGTTCTGTGAACCAACCGGATGGGGACCAACTAGACAAGAAAAAGCCATCGAGGAAAGCAAAATGGAGGATCAAAAGAAAGGCAGCAATTAAAGCTGCCTCAGAATTAAAAAACCTCAAGGACAACGTTTCAGGAAAATACAGTGAAGAACCTTCTGCACCAGAAACAGTTGAGGACGAGACGGCTGCAGTCAAAAATAACATTAATATGACTGAAGCGATGATTTCTAGCCCTCAGAAAATATCAGAAGAGCCAGTGATCTCCGAAAGCCAACAAAATGTGGATCAAGAAGTTAACAAAAGATCTAAGAAAAATAAGAGAAAGGCAGCATCTCTGACTGGGAAACAGCCAAAAATGACAACGTTTGTGCAGAAAAGGAAGTTTCAATCCCGGAAATAGTCAGCAATCAGACATCCACCATCATAATTGAGATTTGTAAAACAGAAACAGTGATGGGTAAACCAGAGCTGGCAACTGTACATGAAATCCCTGAAGTAGAGCAAAGTGAGGACCAGCAGGATGAAGTAAATACTGAGACATCAACACCAGATTCAGAAACAAAACCAGACATCATCAAGATAGTTTCTGAACAAATAGAAACCAAACTTTGCTCTATTCCAGAAGACGTCACTGGTGAGGTTCGCAGAAGGGGAGAGCGGCCTGCTGGAAGAACATAGAACACCTCCTCCACAGGAAGATGAGATCCAAACGACACCACAGGAATCAGAACCTGAAGCAGCCAAAGAGTCAGCTGAACAGAAGAATACGTTGGAACAAGTAGAAAGCCCCAGGAAGAGGATCTCACTGTGGAGGAGAATCAAAAAGACTTTTACGCCAACATCTCAGCGCCAATTCAAAGATGGACGTTAAGAACTAACAGAGCAGACGTCAATTTATGTCTCCACTAAATTAGATTTAAAAGGGGGGTGAGGCCACATGTGTTTTGGGTGATTGGCGGGAATTGGAAAAAAATCTGCTGTTATTGCTAATTGGACATTTTAATATTAAAAGACAGGATTGCACAGTGGGAAATGTCTCCCTGTGTAGGTGTGGGTTCACTCCGGGTGCTCCGACTTCCCCCACGTTCAACATATTCATCCATTGAAAGATTTGTATTTCTAATTCTAAACAGAAAATAAGACAACCACATTTATTAATTAAAGGGAGATTTAGGAAAAAAAATTTAAACAACGTGGAACAAAAAAAGCATTTTAGAAGTCTAACCTATACAAATTGGAGAAATAAAAATTGAAAACTATCTTTCTGGGCAAGACACTATCTAAATTGTTCTATCTATAGACATATCTCTATAGAGAGAGATATCTATATAGATATAAATATCTAAATCTATATATATCCGTCTCTATAAATATATATAAATCTATATATAGATATATTTATATATATTTATGCACACTCGGAGGCCGGTTGGTTGGTTTTTAGGTGATTTATTGCAATCTGTAATCAGTGGTTGATAAAACACATATGGCGCAGTGAGCCTCTCTACCGGTCAACCTATGGCTCACAACAGAGCGCTGAACCAACTGTGTAATTCACAAACAATTATAGTGAATTCCGACATTATATTTTCTAGGCCATTTGATTGTATAGTTTTATAATACAAATAAAAGAATATGAATAATAAATACAACAGCAGTCATTAAAAGCTCTCTGGGGATTAGTGGAAAAGAAACATGTCATGTTGCCATAGAAACCAACAAACAAACAGAATGGCAAACACAACTGACAAACTGATAAATATAACAAACTAACTGACAAACATATCTGACAAAATAAATTACTGGCATTTAATATTAATTACCTGTAATCAGTGGTTGATAAAACACATATGGCGCAGTGAGCCTCTCTACCGGTCAACCTATGGCTCTGTGCAATGTAACAAAGATTCCAGTCACCCTCCTGAACAAACCTCCAACACCATTTAGAAGAGAACCGGATTTGTTGACTTGCCACAACAGAGCGCTGAACCAACTGTGTGGAATTTTTGGTTTCTCATCCAATTTATAGGTAACCAGTAGGGGGCGCCAAAAACCACCAATTACAGGATAATTGTGAAACATATTTTAGCAGGAATTTCATCTGTACATCTAATAACCGTTACACATACAGTGTGAAAAATGTGTTAATGTCAAATGAATCTTAAGCAAGTTAAAGTGAAACAAATATATATGAAACAAATTAAGCTACATTATCGGAGGCTTAAATGCAAGCTGAACTAAATTAAGATAAATTGGGCTAATGTTAGCTTCTGTAAAATAATCCAGTGACCTCTGTTCTGTTAAACAGGTGAAAGGACAGGTGAAGGCGGCTGTAGGTGGAACCACAGAGACACCGGATTCTGGTCCGGTAACCCGTGACAAGACCGGATCTGTATCCATCACAGTGCACGCAAAGCCAGGCTCCAAACACAGCAGCATCACAGGTCGGCCTCACGTTGCACCAACATATGACCGGTTGCTGCTAAAACAGAGCTCACACTTTGTTCTGCCTCTCTTCCAGATGTTTCCTCTCAGGCTGTAGGCGTCTCCATTGCAGCGCCACCTACAGATGGAGAAGCAAACACAGAGCTTGTCCGCTACCTTGCAGAAGTCCTGGAGCTGAAGAAGAGCCAAATTTCACTGGACAAGGTTTCTGAAACTCCTACATCTGTTTTTGTTTTTAATGTGTTTATTCAGCAATCATTGGAGTCTTAACATTTCAAGGGATACGAGTGAAAAAACACTTCAAAAGATTGCAGGACAGATTAAAACTAATGGTGGGACTCAACTGAGTCATTAATTAATTTTACATTTTTTGCAGCTAAATTATTGAACAGACATGAGTTCAACAACAAATATATTTACCTTTGTTAATCTGTTTAAGTTAATCAAGTCTCAATTAAAAACATTATGCCAAAAAATAAAGATTTACACTTAAAATATCCCTTTGATTGCAAAACTATTGAAAAAATTTATATATGAACTCAACAACATATAGATTTTTTATTATTCAACCATCAGATCGGTGCAACTTGTTTTTATACTTCACTTCAAAAACCATTCAGTTTTCAAGTGTTTCAGGAATGCCTGATTATGTCTGGCATAATCACGCATTTGAACTTTATTTTTCAAATACATATTTATAAATGCACCAGCAACCCTCCCGACCCCACTGAGGGACCAAGGGTGTTAAGGAAATGGACGGACCGTGAACGCCGACATTGGCGTTGGGGGCGGCTCTGCTGCTGCTACATGGTTAGCATAAATGCTACTTTAGACTTGAATAGCTTCGCTGACAGGCTAACTCCTTTTAGCATAACTTCAACACAACAAAAGTATTTTCCAGTGTCACATCAGATATTTTTTGAAGCAGAAATTTACCCTTACTGGTCCAAGAAAAGCTGCTTTGTCGTCCATTATTGTTGCTCGCAGATTCCTCTTGTGCGTCAGATTCACGGGCGTACCAGAAACACGCAGCAAAGGTTCCGGCTCGGGACTTTTGTATTAAAAAAATGCAAACAATAAATGTGATTAATTGGGTTAATATTTTTAATTCGTTAAAGTCACAACCCTATTTAAAACGTAAAGACATGAAGATAAAGTTAGGAGTTTATCTTCATAAAATTCAACATAACTAATATTTACTGAATAGCTTTTCAGTCAGCAGCTCTTTAAGCTACAGTTAATGCCTCATCATTTGGATTAACTCTCTTTTTTTCTTGTTTAGATTTTTTTTCTTAACTTGTGAATTTTATTCTAATGGATCAACAACATTTCACCCTCTAGGGTTCTAGATCCAGAGACAAAGTCATCAAGGTGGACTCCTCGTTGGATCCAGAGGAGGTGCTAAAGAGGCTCCGGCAGGCAGCCAGCTGATCGGCAAAGACTGGGTGGAAGAAGGTTCTTTGTTACCTTCTGAACAGTAATGGATCCGTGGGACTGGAACTTCTCCCACACTGAGATCAGCATCATCTTTCCATCCTTCGATTTTCTAAATAACAGATTCTTCCGAGGATGGAGCTGAAAAAACATGAAGCGAGAAGAAAAAACAGCTTGAAAACAACTGTCAGGTCTCTGAAGTGGCAACATGACGCTGGTTAGAGCTTTTCCACAGAGTCATGTGGGAAAGGTTGTGTGTAATCATGGAAAAGAGGAGGATTTCTATCCTTAAAACAGAACCCATTATACAATGTTCACATTTTTCACATTTCTGTACTTCCGTTTGGATCTCAAATGCTTCTAAAAACGCCCAGATGGTTTTTTGGTAATAAATTCATATATTTTGGTGTCTAGAAAATGAGCCATTTTCAAAAACGCTCCGAATGTAAAGTCTCAAGTCAGCAGGCACCGACCTTCACCTAGTGACCCCAATGAAGTCCAACTAGCAACCCCAGCAGAGCTCCCCCTGTCACCTAGCAACCAAGCTGAGCTCCAGTATGAAATAAGTCACTTTCAAATAAAGATTTAACTGAGCACTAGGTTCCTGACTTATTTATGTTGTAAGATTTTAAGTTTTTTAATCACTTGCGTGCTTCAAAACTTAATTCTGAATGTTATTAGGGCAGACACATTTTAGCTTTTACAAATCCAATCCAGTAGGTGGCGGTAATGCACTGCTGGTACGCAACCAAAAACTCCTCAACCAGCAAATTTTGCTTTTTTTTTACTTCTGTTTACATTATAAAAGGTAAGTTTTGTGGAAAAAATAGACCCATTTTAATATATAAATAATGTAAATGTAACTGTGTAAATGTAAGTGTGAAATAAAATTCCTTTAGAATATTTCAAACTCCAGCTGCTTGATTTATTTTAAGTTTAAGCTACAGCAAATTGATTATATAACTAAATATACATTTTTTAAAACAGTAAATGTATTTTTCTGTTTCTCACAAACTCAATTAATTCTGTTTTACTGAATATATTCACATATTGGCTTTGGCATGCTTTCCAGTTTTATTAACTCTATATACTAATGTGCTATTTAAAAGTAGTTGAACTATTTATCTGCTGCCAGGTTAATTCCATACAGGAAGTTGTGGTTGTTTTGAAGCAATTTGATTAGCTGACAGATTTTAGCTTTGACAGCATCTCCACTTTCATCAAATTGGAGAAATCCCTGGCTTTTGTAACACATTTGTTTTTTCATATTATTTCCAATTATTATTGGTAGCCTTCACTGTACCAAGGTATAAATACAATATCCTGGAATATAAAGGCTTCTAGACAGATACTTTAATATTGGGGATGCACCGATCCCTGTTTTCCACTTCAGACACCGATACCTGAGGTTTAGTATCTGCCAATAGATATAATACAGAAAAACAGTCCTGAATTTAAAAACATAGACACAAATGTCCTCAATTACAAATTTATTTGATGACTCTGCACCAGTACAGCACACTTAAATACACCGGTAGCTTCACAAGCTTGGTCAAACTGTTGGGTTCTGTGTTTCTGTGTATTTATTTCTTGTTTTTTTCTGTGTCCTATTTCCCAGTGAGTCTCCCTGTTGATTGATCCCAGCTGTGTCTAGTTCCCTGATTACCCTCCCTGTGTATTTAAGTCCACCTCTTCCTTGTCGGTCCTCGTCTTGCGTTCCTCTCATGTCAGATGTCTGTTCTCGTCGTTCACCAGTGTTGCGTCCGTGTATCATTTCTTGTGGACCTTTATCGTTAAATCTTCATTTCAACGTGTCTTCCTGGGCTCACCTGCATCTTCCTCACCATTCACAATCGCTAATCATGACAGAAACATGTAAAAACAACACGACTTTAACTTGTCTAGTCAGTGCAATTAGGCCAATGCAAAATAAACTGAAACTGACAATGTCGCGGCCTTTGGCTTCCAATACTCCAACTAAGGCCGTGTGTGTGTTAACAGGTGGGTTTTAGATTGAACGCACTTCATCTTCATTTGTTTGCGAAAATAGATTGTTTATTTCTTATAAAATTAGTAACAAAATATCAAAAAATGTCCTACATCTTAACCGAAAACGAAAGTAAACTTAACATGGCGTTTCAAGTAAAAAAGTGCAAAATAAAAGGTCAAATTGCAAGTGAAATGAAATGGTCAAAAAATCATTTACCAACCCTCCCGTACACACCAGACATTTGCAAAACAATGCCTCCACCAAGCACCCGGTGTGTTTTTAATTACCTAAATTAATGGGAGGGGCTAACCAATTACCAACATAATCAATTCTAATTTACAAATTAACCACAGACTTAATTCTAACTTTCCAAAAATAAAAAACTAAATTAATAGAACTTACAAGTTGCAAACATTACACAAATGGCCACCACATCCCGGCCCCTAATTCATCTAAATGAATTATAATATCTGCACACGTGGCCATTACCAAATACAAGATCAATATTAACATTTGTTTAAACATCAATTTATGCAGTAGTCCATATTATAATTTTTTTGTGGTCCATTCATCTTCTTAGAAAAATCAAAAAGCAAAAACAGTCAATATTTCATGACTTCCAAGTTCTTCTCTCGTCCATGTGCATGGTCTGTGTATGTATGAAAAAGGTGTATGTAGCAGAATGAGATGTTTAGCATGTCAATAAATGAGCATCAGTGTAAATGTAGAGCCAGAGGTTCCAGAACTTAGCTCAGTTGGAGACAAACATTCATTGTTGTCTCTACACAGCCTCCAGCAGGAGACATATCTTGTTGATCGGTTTCTCCAGCTCATTTGTTCTTGTCTTGACTCGAACACGTCGAACCAATCCACTTGCATCTGCCATGGTTTCTGTGATGCGTCCAATAGGCCATGAATTTCTTGGTGCAGCCTCGTCGACAACAAGCACCACATCATCAATGGCAAAGTTCCTGCGAGTCTTGTTCCATTTCCGTCGCTCTTGCAGCATAGGGAGATATTCTTTCACCCACCGTTTCCAGAACAGGTCCACAATGTACTGGGCCTGCTTCCAACGTCTCCAACTGTACAGGTCCTCCTTTTTGAACAAACCTGGTGAGAGCACAGGCTTACCTTTTAACTGGAGCAAATGATTTGGAGTTAGAGCCTCTAAATCATTAGGATCTTCAGAAGAAGGTGTAATCGGGCGATCATTTAATATAGCCTCCACTTCACAAAAAACTGTGTGCAAGCCTTCATCATCTAGTACTTGTAGGTTTGTGATGGAGCACAGCACTCTCTTTATTTCCTGCACCAGGCGCTCCCATACACCACCATGATGGGCTCCATAAGGTGGGTTGAAAATCCACTTTATGCCATCTTCTGCTAAGCATTTTTGGATTTTACTTTGTTTTAGCTCCAGCAGAGCTTGCTTTAACTCACGGTTTGAGCTGACAAAGTTGGTTCCGTTGTCCGACCTGATTTCCTTGACTTGTCCTCTGCGGCAGATGAATCTTCTGATGGCGTTTATGCAGGAATCTGTGTCAAGAGAATGTGCCACCTCCAGGTGAACTGCACGACAGGTTAGACATGTGAAGAGAACTCCATATCTTTTAACAATAGTTCTCCCTCTCTTCACTTCTATCGGTCCAAAGTAATCAACACCAACATAAGTAAATGGTGGAAGATCAGTTGAGAGTCTGTCAACAGGAAGATCTGACATTTTTTGCTCACCTGGCTTTTGTCGTTGTCTTCGACACACCATACAATCTCTTATGATCTTTCTAGCTGCTGAATTAGCATGAGGGATCCAGTACTGTCGTCGAAGAGTAGAAAGCATATGATTTCTTCCTCCGTGTCCAACTTTTTCATGGATGTGTTGAAGAATGAGCTTTGAAACATGGCTTTCTTTAGGCAGTATTGCAGGATGTTTTGTTTCTTCAGGTAATGCTGCTTTGCTTAATCGGCCACCCACTCTCAACACACCATCAGTAACAACAGGATCAAGCTTGTACAGATGACTTGACTTTTTCACTGTACCAGAGCTCAGGGCAGCTATTTCCTCGCCATAATGTTTTTTCTGCACAAAGCTCACTATGGCTTCCTCAGCCTTGAAGAGATCATCAGTTGTGAGCTGAACATTCATCTTATTGTCCTGTTCATTACACATTTTATTTCCACAGTGTGCAGCTAGCAACTTCTTTGTTTGCATCCTTTCTTTTAGTTTCAGGATCCATGCTACACTTCTTTTTAGCTTTGTCCAACTGGAAAAGTACATTAGCAGCTTAGTAGTCGGACACACTTTTTCCAACAAGGTTGCACATGTCATGATCTTGTCTTTAACCTCTGGATCAGTTTCCAAATGGACAGGTCTTTCTTTAATTACTGCTGGCCATTGGATCTCAGGTTTTGTGAGGAATTCCGGCCCACTGATCCAGGTGGAAGACTTTAAAAAAGAGCCAATTTTCATGCCTCGAGATGCTGCATCAGCTGGATTTAACTTTGAGCTGATGTATCTCCATTGAGTAACCTTTGTAAGATCATGAATGATGGACACTCTGTTAGCTACATATGTTTTAAACCTTATCGTTGTGTTTGCAATGTACTGCAGGACGGTTGTGCTGTCACACCAGAAGACTGATTCGCTCAGATTGAGTCCAAGTTGCACTGACAGCATTTTGTCCAGACGTACAGCTAACACTGCGGCAGCAAGTTCAAGTCGTGGTATGGTGACTTGTTTTAATGGTGCCACTCTTGCTTTGCCAAAAACAAAGGAAACACACACTTCCTGTTTGTCATTAGATACCCTAAGATAAGACAACACCAAATCCAGTTTCACTGGCATCACAAAAGTGATGCAGCTGTGCACTTCTTATCTCTCCAAACTCTTTGGGTGTGATGCATCTTCTGACACTAAAGTTGTCAAGAAGAACTAAATCTTCAACCCATTTTTTCCAAAGTTGGGCTTTTTCTGGTGGAATTCTCTCATCCCAGCCAAGCTTCAGTTTACATAAATGTTGAAGAATTTGTTTAGCAGGGAGAATAACTGGAGCCAAGAAACCCAAAGGGTCATAAATAGAGCTGACAATGGACAGAATACCACGCCTCGTTAGTGGTTTGTGCTTGTTTTCAATGCTAAAGGTGAAAACATCCTGTTCAACATTCCATTGCACCCCCAGGGTTCTTTCAGTGGGAAGCTGGTCCCGGCTAAGATCTAGCAACTTTACACATGTTGCTCTATTTTCCTCAGGGATCTGAGAGAGGACAGAGCGCTCACTACACACCCATTTATTGAGTCTAAATCCCCCCTTGGTACACACCTCAGTGAGCTGTTGATAAAGAAAAATGGCCTGCTCAATAGTCTGGACAGACCTGAGACAGTCATCTACATAAAAACTGTGTCTGATTGTATTAATAATCTCTTCTGGGTACAGATGTTTGTTGTCCTCAGCAGTCTTTAAAAGTGCATATGTGGCACAACTAGGAGAAGAGACTGCACCAAAAATATGGACCAACATTCTATGCTCAACAAGCTCTTTTGTGATGTCACCGTTGGGCCACCAGAGAAAACGTAGGTAATTTACATGTTCTTCAGCAACTCTGACTTGGTGGAACATCCCTTTAATGTCTGTCATAAGTGCTATTGGATCTTGCCGAAAACGAATGAGTACACCTAATAAGGTGCTAGTCAAATCTGGTCCTTGTAACAGCTCTTTGTTCAGAGATGTTCCAGCAAATGTTGCAGCACAATCATAGACAACCCGCAGTGTTTTCTTGCGGGGGTGGTAGACCCCATGATGAGGTACGTACCACACCTTTCCTTCCTCCTGTTCCACTTGATCTTGCGGAACGATTTCTGAATGCCCTTCCACACTAACATTATGCATAAATTCTTTGTACTCTTCAAAAAATAGTTTATCCTTCTGAAATCGTTTTAACAGACATTGCGCCCTCTGCTGGGCCACCTGTTTGTTGTTGGGCATTTTTACTTCAGGATTACGAAAGGGTAACTTCAGGTAATAATGACCGTCTTTAAGCACCGCTGACTTTGACATAATGTCCATGAACTGTTTGTCTTCTACAGACATTTCAGCATGCTCATTGCACTGGTGCTCTACAAAATCTTGGTTATACTGACTGACCAGCATTTCTTCCAAATTATTTATAGAAATACGGTTCACCTGAATAGAACCAGCAACATGTCCATTTTCTTCACTAACCTGGCTGAGAGGACCATTAACAACCCAACCAAGGCGTGTTAGCACAGCATAAGGCCCACTACCTTCACTGTTAACTATTTTCCAAGGTTCCAATGCTTTGGGAGAATTTACACCAATGAGCAGCCCAATGCCAGCATCTATTGGTGTCAACTCAACACCTCTTAGATAAGACCATTTTCTTAGGTCTTCCTCTTTAGGGATATTTTCTTTAGTGACAGGAATGGATTGTTGAGTATATACATCAGGCAACTTCAAGTACTCATTTTCTTTTAAAGCAGCTACTTCCAAACCAGATAATCTATAGCTACTTACTTGCTTTTCCTGACCCATGGTTTTTAGCATGATTTCCACTTTCTTTCCAGACGCATTTAACTGCATCATCAAAGCCTCTGTACAAAATGTTGCAGAGCTGCCTGGATCTAGAAAGGCATAAGTCTCTACAATCTTTGTCCCCTTTTCCAACTTTACTTTTACTGGGACAACTGACAGAGCACACTCTTTAGACCCGGCCCCAGTGTAGCTACCAACATTTAAAGATACAAGAGCACTTGAGACTGGTGACTCTTCACCCTCGGCCTCAACTGTTTGACGTTGCTGCTCTGCCGGTTCAATGTGCAGAACCATAGGGTGACTTTTACTACAGGTGAGGCATGTTAGACGCTGTGGACAGTTTTTACTCATATGCCCCTTCTGTAAGCATCCAAAGCATATACCTTTACTTTTAATGAAAATCACCTTTTCTTTGTTGGTTTTCCTCTTAAAGGAGTCACATTTTTCTAAGCAATGACTTCTAAGACAGAATAAGCACAAAGTTTTAGTCAACTTTACATCTTCATGATTAAACTGGACCTGTCTGTCATTGTTCTGTTTAGAAACTACAGCAACAGAAGTGGCAAAACTGCTGCTTCTAGTTTTAAAAGGAACCTTTGATGGTTTTAAAGCCATCTTTTCTTTTGTAGTTTGACCTTCTCCAAAAACAGGATCTAATGCAGCTTTTGTTTGTTTTTCCAAAAAGTCAAGAAGATCTTTAAACTTTATTCTACGATCGTACTTTTCTGCTATGTCAACCACAATAAGTCGCCATTTGTCACGAAGTCTAAAAGGTAACTTTGAAACAAGAATCCTCATATTGGTTGAGTTTTCAAGCTCATCAATAAACCCAGCTTCATCCATTGTGTTGAAACAACTTCTTAGAAATAATGTATAAGCTCTTAAAGCAGTGGCATCATCAGACTTTAAAACTGACCAATTCAGAGCTTTGTCTATAAATGCAGATGTTATTTTTGCTCTGTTACCAAAGTTCCACTCAAGCTGTTTTTTAGCCTCTACATAAGCAGTTTGTGGACTCATGTGCATACAACTTCTCACTAAAGTTCTTGGCTGTCCTGAGGTAAACTGTTCCAAGTAGTAAAGCCTGTCCTGCATGTTATCCGTCTTAGTTTCTATTCCTAGCTCAAAAGCCTTAAGAAAGGACCTAAAATGTAAAGAGTCTCCACTAAAAACAGGGATTTCTACAGATGGCAGGAGTGACAGTCTTTGCTGTTTTACAAGCATTTCAGTGATTTCATTCTGCTTCTTTATGATCTCTGTTAAAGCACTACTGTGAACATCAACCTGAGATATTTGTCTTGGGCTTTCCCCTTCCGGTTTCACTTTTAATGTTTCATTAATAGATGTCTCTTGGGGCATTGGCAAAGGTGCAAGAGTTGTTGATCGCTTCTGTGTTCTTGGAGCCTTTTGAGCTGTAGCAGCGGGTATGAACTCAGATGCTGCGGAACCTGATGTTTCCCGACTTGCGACGTCAGCGCTGGAACTTTTCTGTTCTTGCGCAGAGTTGTAGATTTTCATCTTTGCATCCGCCTTCACCAGCTTGGTCCTCAAAGCCAATGCTTCTTTTCTTGCTTTTAACTGGAGTTCTTCCAGCTCGAGCGCGTGTTTTTCTTGCAGCGCATCCGCCTCCGCTTTCAGAGCGGCTCTTTCCACCTCGGCTTCCTTCAGCGCCATTGAAGCCGCACGAGAGCTCAAACTCCGAGCACTAGAGGTTTTACTCACTATACTAGGCGTCGTGCTGGTTGTCTTGCTCGCTGGTTTAGCTGCGGACCCAGATAGCCTTTCAAAGTCTTTGCTGATGGTCTGTTGCACCGTCTGTGAGACGCTGTCATCCGGCTCAACGTCACGGTCATGAGATGCCGCTTTTGATTCAACTTCAAATGCTGAACATACTTCGCTCTTCTGCGCATCAGGATCGCCATTCATCCAAACTTCTACCTCATCCAGGAACTCTTTAAAACTGATCAACTTTGGTTCATACCAATCGCAGTGATCGGTTTCTTTTTCATCAACGTTCAGAAGTCTTTGAACTGAAGATTGCAAGTCCATAAACTCTGCTAAATAATTATGGAAAGTTTTCATATGCTCATCTATGGAGGGTTTTAACTCTCCAGCATCAATTAAAGCATGAATGTCATTTCTTTTTCTTGTCAGAACGCCGAGTTTGGCTCTGCGTCTTTTAATTAAATTAAAGAGTTCTCTTTCCTTTTCAAATCCTTCATCTTGTTCATCCATTTTCAACACAAACTTCGATTCTCTAAATCCAAAAGATAATTGTCCAAAACAAACTTTTCAATTTGCAGCTCAGCGTCTGCTTTCTCCAACAAAGTATCGCATTTACTCACGAACTTTGTGCGTCTTCTCCAAGTCCATTCCATGAAGTTTCAGTCGCCAAGTGCGATCATCCAATCTTCCAAGCTTTTCCAATATCCAAACCTTCCAAAAATGTTCCAAAAAAATGATTTTTTGACTTAAATGTCGCGGCCTTTGGCTTCCAATACTCCAACTAAGGCCGTGTGTGTGTTAACAGGTGGGTTTTAGATTGAACGCACTTCATCTTCATTTGTTTGCGAAAATAGATTGTTTATTTCTTATAAAATTAGTAACAAAATATCAAAAAATGTCCTACATCTTAACCGAAAACGAAAGTAAACTTAACATGGCGTTTCAAGTAAAAAAGTGCAAAATAAAAGGTCAAATTGCAAGTGAAATGAAATGGTCAAAAAATCATTTACCAACCCTCCCGTACACACCAGACATTTGCAAAACAATGCCTCCACCAAGCACCCGGTGTGTTTTTAATTACCTAAATTAATGGGAGGGGCTAACCAATTACCAACATAATCAATTCTAATTTACAAATTAACCACAGACTTAATTCTAACTTTCCAAAAATAAAAAACTAAATTAATAGAACTTACAAGTTGCAAACATTACACAAATGGCCACCACAGACAAAAATAAACTGCAACAGACCTTCTTTCAAATGGTTCAGAAAGTGCAGTTAGGAATTATAAATATGATGTAAAACAAATAATAAAGCGTCAAGTGGAGCACAAAGCATATGTGACCGGTGGATTTCTGCGTTGTGTGGTGATCAGACAAACCACAAGACATCAAGTCTGGGTTTGGAGGGTCTCCGTTTATTTAATCTGTCAATCTGGAGATATTAGCATTAGCACCTAGCATGTGCTCCAGTTCTCCAACCCGATCTATACAAAATAATAGTTAGCATGCATCAAATGATATAAAGGTGTAATAGCAACTCAAATGAAAATATCCAAACACTTATCATTAATACAGAAGGAAAAATAAACATTTGAACAATATAAATGAAAGGATTTACAATAGATTATAAAACTTGCCTCTCCCCAGTGGAACGAATAACAAAAGGGGAGAGGAAATTAATAACTTAATATTTATAATAGTCCTGGAGGGCCCTGAACAAAAGAAGAAGAAAATAAGGCGGAGTTGGAGGACCAAACCCCTTATAGTAGACACAGAGGAACACAGCAACAGTCAAGTAGAAGCAGACAAATACATGAAAGAACACATTTTGTGGAAATATACAACTATTAATACAGACCCAGTTACACATAGAATTGGTCTGAATAGATTATGGTTCAGGCACATTGGCACCGATACCCAATATAGATTTTTTTCAATATCGGTACTCAAGCATTAATATCAGATCTGTGCATCTCTACTTTATACAATGAGAAAGTTCAGATTCTTTATAATTTCTCTGCAAAACTATTGTTAAAGGATGTTAATAAGCAAATCCAAACACAGGAATGCTGCCAGGGCAGCTGTGCTTTATTCAGGTTCTTCAGACTCACTGTTGTAAAACCCAGAAGACTAAATGCTGCAACTAACGGCGTTTCAGAAACATTTGTTGTTTAAAGCCGTGAACGCTTATGCAACCATGTTATTACAGCTTTCTAATTACTTATACGTTCCTTCAGTGAGTTTCAGCTGAACAGCAGACATGCCGAGATGAAACCTTCACTAAGTGACTGCAGAGATGATCCACGGTCCAGCGGCAGCCGATGAGGAGCTTCTGAGCACATAAGCTTCTGAATCCTTTACATTTGGGAGGAAAATGTTTGTTCAGTCATTTGAGGCTTAGCGCAGCGTCTGATGCCCTTCGTCACCCTGACAGTCGCAGACGTAAAGCTGCTGATCCTGGATCAGCAGAGGAAGACAGACACTGAGCAAAACTGACTCTGAGGTGGTTCTTATGTAATCCTGCAGCTTCCTAAACCAAGCAGAAAGTTTGTTTGCCGAGCTGGCTGCAGAAAGAAAGTCAGCGGACCTTTGATATTCGGTCCTTATCTGCTCGGCCTTTCATGTCGCACTCTCTGAAGCCTTTTAGTTTGAACAGGAACAATCTGAGCCTCATTACCGCTTCACTAATTCACAGCTCTCTGATTCAGAGCCTGATGACTTGATGCTGATCAGAGATGTCTGAAAGAAGGAGGCGTTCAAGTCCTCGGAAACCCCAGGAGATCCAGAGGGGGGCAAAGCTAAGCCCTCTGCAGCGTCTGATGAACATTTCTCCATGTAACGCTTCTTTTTAAACTCTTATGAAACATGGAATCATCACATGTTGTAGAAGTTTGTAGTAGTTTATTTATACAGCACCAAATTATAAGACTGTAAGAGATCAAATTCATATCTGCATCAAACTCCATAAAGATTCATGAATTTTCTGCTATTGCAAACCACAAAATCCTACCATGTGAAAATATCTTATCAGTTGAAATATGACTTACAAGTAACTTATTAGCAAAATATAGGACTCTGAAGTAAATAATTCTTGAATTTGGATTTTTAAAAAGTGCCAGTTCCCCTGGCAGATTTAGATTAAAGCAAGACATTTTTCTGGAGATGCAGATCTTTAAGTGTCGAGCGATTCGATTCAGAAATGATTTTTCTGCTCAAACGGTTTTGAGATTTTGCTTAAATTATGTGACTGCGAAGAAAATACAGTGATTTAGTAGATCCAGAGGATTTGGATGAAACTATTACAACCAGTAAATATGCTGGCTACATGTCTTTCAAAACCCAGTTTACAAAAAATAAAGTTCTAATTTACAGGCATTTTACAGCTCTTGTGAAATGCAGGATGTGATCTTTTAAACTCTTCAGGTTTGTAATCCAGGTTTGTTGAAAACCTTGAAGTTTCTCCAAATTGATGGGTCACTCTGGTTAAATGCAATTAAAAGATAGCACGAGGTTATTAGCTTCCATGCAGATAAGACTGAATGAGGCGATTAGGATGAAAGGTTGATCAAGACGCTGAGCTCTGACAGCCTGATGGATTGAGATAACGTTAGAATGTTTCAAACTTTAAACTTCACTCAAGGAAAACTGTTATTTTCTCTTGTAAAATGTTGGAAATCAAACTTGCATTGGGCTCAAACACTGTTAAGGTGCCAGTTTCTCCAGAATTATGAAGTTAAATAACCTAAGCTTGAACCTGATTGTGCCAAAATAGATTTCAGTCTAAAACAGATCAGCTCTGCAGGATGGAGCCTTTAAGCACCAGTTTAAGTTTCCATTTTGGATTTAGCTCTGACCGAGAATCTGTCCCAGAACTGGTTCAACACTGAACTTGATTTTCCAGTTAAATTCCCCATTAAGCTGAAGATGAGCCAGTGCTCCAAGCTGGACCTGTAAGTGCAAAGGGTTTAACTGGAATAACAAGTTTTGGGGCATGAAATGAAACCCAAACCATCCGGATCAATTTGTACTCAGATTAAAGCAAAAACGATTTAAGGATCTAGAGTGTGGAAGTCAATAGGGTTCATCATGAATGCCTAAGGCCTCCAAACCCAACTGGTGATGTTCATACTTCTCATGTGTCACACTTCGGGGAACTTTGTACCTGACAGCCATATTGGGTGGTAACTGTAACTAACTGTCACAGCAGTTACTATGGAGTTGCTATGACAACAATAAACAAGTCACAAGCTTAGAACTAGCTTTCGTCCAGGTCCTGTCTAACTTATAAACAATATAAACTTTTTATTTTTCCCTTGTACTTTCTTTTTGTTGGTCTCAAAGCCATGGTTCATCTATGCTTTGTACTGCACTTGCCTACCAAGATGGCGGTTCAGTGGCTCGGATGACTGAACCGCTCTCTTGCTCTGTAGTTTATTTAGGGTTATTTATTGTATTTTATTTAATGCCTGGGGGCAGAAACTGCTGGACAGATGTTTGATTTTCTGTCCTGTTTGAATAAATACAGTGAACCCGAGTGTGTCTGTCGTGAAGACAAACTGGACTTGAGACAAACAAAGAAAGGTTGTAAATGCACAACTTATCTAGAAGTATTCTGTAACTTTGTCTCTGACTATATTTTGAGTGTTTTTGTCCTGTAAAGCTAATTGTCGTCACGCTGTGACAGTGATGAATGAGGTGCGATCAACAGACTGGCACATCCTCCAGGTTCCGGTTTGTTTACGACGCGAGAGGCGAGGATTTTCAGATGCAGCTCCTCTGGCTGTCAGAAGGGTTTAAGTTGTGTTCGGATGAACGGCGTCGACAGTAATACCTTTATCCCAGCAAACTGATGGGAAATATAAATAGAAGTGCTGCAGCCAGAAAGTGACTGCCACGTCTCTTACACTGTTTCAAAGTTTGTCATATAAGAAGGGAGTTGAATATGTTTGTTTCATCGCAGAAGGTGTTTGAGAAGAAGTAATGTGTTTACATTTCTCAAAGCTGACTGGTTCATCCGTAAACAAGCTGCTTCTTCAGAGGATCAGTCTGATGCTAATCAGGGAGGAAAACATGTTGCTGCACCACAGATTTAAGCTTTTTTTCCATTTGTGTGCAGCAGCTTTGAACAATTAGTTTGGCAAATGTCTTGAGTGACGCAAATTAAGTTAATTAATTTGAAGCTAATTAAAAACCTTCACGATTTTTAGAAGTATTTTAGGACAGACATTTACTTCTACAAAGCTCCCATTAGTAGCATGTGGACTTTGTTTAGGTCTTTGCAACACCTGAGTTATTTTCTTTTATCTCAGTTTGTGATTCTTTTCACCTTAATCTGCATTTCTCCACTGTGGGACAGTAAATTATATTCTTTTCTGTTCTGCTCTGCTCTGCTCTAATTGCTTATTCCTGTCCATCTTGGTATTGTTGTGGCACACAACCACCTGACTCTGCAAGCTTGTCACACCATTTAGAAGTGAAATAATCCCTAGGATTATGTCTGGATTTCTGTCTTTCTGTAGAATATTTACACCCAGGTTATTTTCCTGAAGCTCATCTTCATTCTGTTTCTTCTCCTGTGTTTTCTCCTGAGAGGTTTTCAAATTAAAAAACAAACTAGTGCTTAGATTTAGGCACAAGTCAAAGTGTTTGAATTAATGTAACAAAAACAACACAAAACACACAGCATCTACGTCATGTTAATGACGTCATGTGGGGGTCCAAAGATGCCCCGCGGTGCAGAGCGCGCGGCATTCAGTGCGTGAGACTCAGGTAGAGGAAGGTGAAGTCAACTCGCGATCTGACCTTTAACTTTCCCGCACTTTGCTTGTTTGTTTGCTTGCTTGTTTATTTGTTGTTTTGTCGGCATGTGGGCGCGTGCTGTGTTGTGCGCGGCGCTACTGTCGGTTCTGTGTCCGGCCGGCTCGACGGAAGCCGAGAGGGACGAGAGAGAAGTGCAGGACTACCGCAACTCCAACAGACTGGTGAGCCCTCCTAAAAAATACATGCATTAAAAAGAAACTTATGAGACGCATAGACTAATATCACATGTTTTCAGACTTTATAAACTGCCTTTTTATAGTCATTTTGCGATTATATTATTATTTTATGCCCCAAAACTAGCAAAAATATTTCTCTTTGACTAATATTTTTTTATTGATAAGAAATAAGATAAGCATCTCTCAAAAGATTATATACAATAGTGTAAAAGGACTATAAAATTAATATAGTTTTTGATAATTAATTTGCTGTTATTAATGTTTTGCTACAAAGATTATCTGCCTGAGTCATTTCTTTATAAAATATTATTTCCAATCATAAGAATATTGTATATATTAAATAATGTTTTATCTTTTAATTATGTTTCTATTTGTCTAAATATCTTAAATTCTTAATTTCAAAAGCAAAAAGCATTAAAATATATTTTAAAATGCATCAAATAAATAAGTAAAAGTCTTTAAAGAACAAGTATAATTATAAACATTTTTTATTTTATATATTTAGAAATATGTTTAAACTTTTTTTAAATACTTTATAAATTGGTGAAAATAATCAAATTTTCTTTTATGACTCCAAGAAAGAAGCATCTTTCTAGTCATAAACCCTCCTGAACCCAGCATTTATTGCCTTAATGCTTCTGCAGTCTCACTTTTCTTGTCTTTTCTTGTCAGCTCGGAGCGCTGCATGAAGTTCTGGAGAAGCTGCAGACAAAGAGGATCAATCCCTGGGAAAAGAAGTACGGACAGGTTCCTTCTGTGAGTCTCTGCAGATCCTTTTTCTCAACTTGAAATATATTTAGACATGTTCAGTGTACAATTAAAACTGAAATATTGTTGACAAAAGAATCCAGAACGTCGCAACAGATTTATTATTAAAAGCAATCTGGGGAAAAAAATAAACAAATATTGGTTCAACCAGTTGCAATGGCGTAATTTTGCCAGTAGATGGCGTAAAAGCATCTGTTTTAAAATTAAAAACCAATAATAAATAATGTGTTTTTATGAATATGTCACTTTTATGAAGGCAAAATGATGTCCAGGTTTCCCTGCTCTGCTTACTTCTAATTTGTAAAGTTTTAGATTTTATGTGTAAAGCTGCACATCATCAACACAAATAATATTAATTTTGGTCTTTTAATGATTTTGAATGTGAATCGTTCTTTTTCCAAAGTGGAATAATTGCATAACAACTTTAAAGTTGGATGCACAATTTATGGATTTGATCAAATCCAGTCGGTGTTAAAATTACCCAAACTTTAGCTAGCTAATAAGATAGCTTCATTCTGTGTGGATATTTGACCTCTGCTCTTGGTGTGATTGCTAAACTGATTAATTCACCATAATTCATCAGTTTTCAACAGAGTTGAGTGCTTCAGGACCTGCTTGGGATCATTGCCTTGTTGCAACATCCACCTCTGGATGTTGCAACAAGTTGAACCAAAGTTGAACTAACTGTAGATTAGCGGTTAGATGAAGACTTTGCACTATGAAATGCACCAGTACCATTGATAGTGAACAGACCCACAGGGTGATGCAGCCACCACCAGGCTTGAGGTTCTTAGGTTTGAGGATAATCAGCTCAAATCTTTTGTCTCGTCAGACCATAAAACTTTTCCCCCGAAGGCATCAAACTTGACCATCTGGACAGCTGAAAGCTTTGAATTTAGAGCAGATACTGCTAATTGTGCCATTCAATTTTATTTATCCTGTTTTATCATTTTTTTATCTTAAGTGTTTGGCATCCATGCAAAGATGGACACTCGTGTTAAAACAACCTGAAATTGATTTAAAATTGGCTACAAAAATATTCTCAATTCATCTAATCAACAGTTCTCCCTCTGGGGAATTCATTAAGTTTCTTGGACCATCTAAGTAACATTGCAAAACAAAATGGCCGACCCCGTTCAGAACAGTTTCTTCAGGTTTCACCAAGTCAGATCTAAGACTTTTTAAGGCCATTAGAAATTAAATCTAACAGAAGCGTATTGCTATCACTTAGGAAGATACATTTCTAAACACTATTAAACAATATAATTGTCACGTTACAACGTGATTGCGTTCGAAAATGTATTTTCCTCCGCTACAGCAAAAGAAAGCTAGCTAGCAGCTAGTTAGCGGAAGTCTAAAACACGAACGTAATGAAAATGTCTGAGGGTGGCTTAAACTTTTGCCTGACAGAAAAGTCGCACAAGAAAAAAAAATTACATATTATGCGAGATTGAATAGTTTATATTGTGCATCTTTAATCTGGATTAGATTTTTAAGAAATCTCAAAAAATTCAAACTTGAGTACCTAATTCTTGTTTTCTAAAATAATTTCCGTTGAACGCTTTATTATTCCACCATGAAAAGTGAATGTGTTACATTCCCTCTGATGATCAGTGCTCAGATCTGTATGATAAATCAGATACATCGTTAACCGTCATTATTCATGTATTGAACTATTTCTTCCTCTCTGTTCAGTGTGACCTCGGGGAGCACTGCGCCGTCAGGAAAGGATCTCGGATCGGGAAGATGTGCGACTGTCCCAGAGGAGCTTTCTGCAACTTCTTCCTGCTGAAGTGCTTATGAGCCAAAACACGCCATCAAGAGTGCATTGTAAAGCTGTAAAGTTTCCCTTAGAAAGACAAACATCCAGGCTCCATATAACGAGCCTTCAGTGTGGAATCAGTGTGTGTTCTGCATTAAAGATGTTTTTGCTTTAAAGTGAGTCTCCGCTTCATTTTATAATCCGCAAAACTGGATAAAACAGAAATGTTACTGGTTTTAGGGCTGGGCGATATGGTTTCAAAATAAACAATTATTTCCATACCAGTTGCAATTTTTTTTCACTTGTTAACCTAAGAAAAAATATAGAAAATATTTTCAAAAATGAATTTAATTTCAATCATTCCTTCTCTGACGATCATTTAATTATGAGAAAGTCACAATAGCAGAATAAAAAAAAACATCTTAAAATTGAAAGAAAGCTATAGTCTTCATATTATTTGAAAAAAGTTAAGTATTTTTATTTAGTATCTGTAAAACATATACCAAAGTAACTTCAAATTTTAAGTGTTTATTTTTGTAAAACTATTTTATTCTAAACTTTATCCTCATGTTATTTTGACTGTATTCTTGAAATATTAAAACTTTTTTCTTGTAATTAATAAAATTAAATTATAGCCTAGACCTGATATTCTGTCGTAAAGTTAACATGAATTCAAAGTCCAAACAAACAGAAGCTGTAATAAACGTTTGTGAAACAAGATGGCGGCTCTGGTCACGATGACATCACTGAACTATGGAAACCCAAGGAGTTCATTGGTGAAAAAACAAGATTTAATCTTCAAAAACCAAAAGTACAAACAATAAAATCAATTCATCGCCCAGCCTCACTGGCTACACTAAAAAAAGTTTGCTTAAAAGTTTTAATAAAACGTACTGAATCTAGTTGAAGATGTCAATTCAAAGATCTTAGAAGTGACAGGATTCAAACTCCATCTGAATTTATTCCAGTGAAACATAATTTCATAAATCAGAAGTCCCGCACAGTCAAGGCTTTTTTTGTCCCAAACGGATTTTATTAGGAATAAAGTTTACAGATGTCTAGACTCCTCGGGGCTGCTTGAAGTTCATGCCGACAGGTGGCTGGGTGACCTGCAGGTTGGACAGACTGCCGAAGTCCTGCAGGAAGACAGAGAGAAGACGTGGACAGGTGAGAGACGTGGACAGGCGAGCGGTTTTCCTGGGACAGGATTTGTCCGAGAGCGTCAGGGTCTGACAGGAACCAGTGATCCTTCAAACACGGGAAAGCTCTCGGTTTGATCTGCCTGTAGTAATAAATGGCAGCAGCTACGAAGACGCTGCCACCACCTTTCGATACAGGCGGACAAAACAAATTCACTAGAAATAATCTGCTCCTAACCTCATTTTAGATCATTACTGAACCACATCTACAGCTCAAACCAGAAGAGACAAACATTTTCTTAAGAGGCAACAATCAAATATTAATATCTGAATCGGTTCGATATTGGAAAAAAAATTCTAGATTGGATATTGGTGACAAGTTCAACCCATAAGGGCGGATCTAGTTAGTATAATTCTATGCTTTGTGCTCTGAGTGACATAATGCTTTATTTTATATTATATTTTTAATTCCTAATTGCACTTTCTGAACCATTTGAAAGAAAGTTTGTATTTTATTATGTCTATACTAAATAAAATGTCTGTTAAATGTTCATTAAAATGTAAAGTTTACTGATCTTTAGTTTTTAAAAAAACCTGTTTGAAATAAATAAAATAAAAATATTTTAAAATCTGTTTTTGCATTATTATATCATTACCATCATATAACTTGAAGATGGTTCCGAAACGACAATATTATCGTTTATCGCAGTAACTTCTGGGACAATTTATCATGCAGCAGCATTTGTTACCGTGGCACGCCTAAATGTGTTTCTGAAAAAATTTATAAATAAATCTGACATTTTCTGACTCATTATTTAGTAAATGCTAATAATTTTAGTATTTATGACCTAAAACAAATAAATTTGGTCAAACTTTCAGAAAAAGAAAAAAGTGTATTTTTAGGCAGCGCATGTAAATATATCTGGTTTCAACTGTGAATTAATTCTAATCTGATTACAATATGACACCAGATGAATCAGCCCAACCAGCGATCACTGGAGGATTATTTCAGTTTCTCTGCCTTAATCTCACAGCTTCCGCCTTTCTGAATGCGTCTAACTGGGAGCTAACTGGAACCAGTAGGTTTTTCCCAGTCAGAAACAAGAGAAAAACAGTTTTCTCTGTAACCACGGCAACAGTAATGAAACATCCTGGCGGACATCCAAGCGGACTTCACAGAAAGTTCTCAGAGGTTCTGATCCAAACCCTCGACTTTCCGTCTGTGATGTCGCTAACGAGCGCAGAAACGACCCGACGATCCCTCAGCGCCGCCAAACGCCAACTTCTTACAGAAGCACCTTTAATCTTCTGGGAGTTTTTTTAATTTTTTTATTTCCCTTTTACTCATCCGGTCCAGAACCAACAGAGACCCAGGAAAAGACGAGCGTGGAAACTCACCAGCAGCTTCAGCATCTCCTTGGTGTCGGGGTCGACCTCGATGAGCTCCTGGTCCAGAGCAGACACCTGCACAGGTAAACGCAAAGCAGACGGTCACAACGCAGATCTGCAGGATCTGAAGCCTTAAAACCGGCGATAAACAGTGAAACGCTTCACACAGGGCTGAAACGATTAATCCTGATTATTTAAATAATCATCAACTAATTTATTAATTGATAAATTATTAACTGGATTTTACAATTCAACAATTGATGAAAAAACTAGATATTCAGAGCAGAAATTAAACCAAAACTGTACAAAAATATAAACGATTTGCATTTTAAAAAATATATAAAAATCCTTGTCTGTAAATATGTTCTATTCGGAACGTTCAAGCTGAAGTTTAAGCTTCGCAATTCTGTAAAAACTGAAAATCTATTAAGCACCTTTTGCTATCCAATAATTAATCGGTTAATCAATAAATAGCAGATCATCTCTACAGTACCGATATTAATTCAAGCAGAAAGGCCTGAGATGTTAGAAGTATTTTTAACTGCAGATGCATCCTTTGTTACAAATAATAAAGTGTTTACTGAAGTAATGCTGTGAAAATGTTTATTTTTTTCCATTTAAAATAGGAATTTATTTATTTGCATCTTTTAATGCATTTCTAGGATATATACCTAAAAAAGTTACGTAGTTAAAAAATATTCAGAATCCGATTAATCGTGATGATTAAATAATCATTAGTTTCAAAAAAACATTTCTCAGCAGTTTTTAACATTGACAGTTAAAATGTTGTCTGGTAGCGCCAGGGTTCAAGAGGAACAGGAAGTCCTTCAAACACGGGAAATGCTCCCAGGTTGATGTACCTGTAGTATCAATGACCTGACAACAAACATGTCATGATCACTTTCGATACAGGAGCAGAAACACCAGACAGAAACCAGCAGGATAAAACTAAAGGAACGGATTTACAGGGAATCAGGCCGACATTAAACCAAACTTCAGGAAACAGATCCAAACAAAGTTTGATTTCACAAGGAGTGAAGAGTTTTAATGACGGGATGTAAATACTGTCTTTTTTGTTTTTAGATAAAATGTGTTTGGGCCAAACTCCAAACTAAAAACTACAAATAATCTGCAAATCGAGATTTTTCCTGCAAAATAGTCCAGACTTTTTAAATTCTCAGTCCTTTATATTTAATAATAAAGTAAAACACTGAAGTTTTCTCCATTGACTTGTTGAAAATATTTCTACAAAAATGACAGGACACCTAAAACAGGGACGTGAAAAAAAAAAGATTGAAGGACACATGTCCTTATGTGTCCTTTCACATAAGGACATGAAAAATGAGTTTCAAAAAGAAGGGAGGGAATAAAGGACAAAAGGCATGGAGGTAAGAAGGAGAAAACAGAGTAAAGGAAAGAAGGACACAAGGAAAGAAGTGGAAGGTCAAGAAAGAAGGAAGGAAATAAATAACGGCAGAGGAAAGGACGTAAAAACGAGCCGTGAGGGAATAAGAAAGGAGATGAAGAAGGAAAGAAAGGACGCAAATTCCCCCCTAATTATCCAGAACTGGAAGACACAGAAATCAAATTCCACACTTTTCCAAACCAATTTTAGAAAAAGAAGCAAAGTTTACGATGTTTTCTTCAATATGAAATAATACACTGGCCTTGTTGTCCATTTTGCCCTAAAAATAATTTTAGAAAACTAACTTAGACAGCAGGACAGAGATTTCAGTCTGGAAAAACTGATGTCTTTTCATACATTTAGACTTTTTCTGTCATATTATGGAAGACGCTGAAAGTAAACAGTCCACATGATTTTCCATCATTTCAAACAAAAATAAATAAATAAATAAAAAAGCAGTAAAATCAGTAGCTCAAATCCAAGTCCGGACATTTGAGATGTAGACTGACAACCAAAAAAATCCAGAACAGCTCCAACAAAAACAAAACGCCTGAATCACCAGCGACATTTCTAACGATGCGTTCACTGACCTCTGGAACGTAGTTGTCCCTCCTCTCTCTCTCCTCCTCCTGCAGCTTGATGGAGATTCCTCTGACGGGACCGCGCTGGATCCTCTTCATCAGATGTGTCACATACCTGCAGGCGCAAACGCACTCTGGTTTTTAGCTCCTCCTGTCCTCTGCAGTGCTACAATCTGACCGTTCAGCTACGATCCACTGACTCACCCGGCAATCTTGTTGCGGAGCTTCTTGCTCGGGATGATGGCGATCTCCTCACACACCCTCTTGTTGGTGTGGAAGTCGTTTCCCAGCCGGGTGTAGTATTTCTCGATGATGACCCTGGCGGCCTTCTTCACCGTCTTGGTCCTGACTCGTCCCTGCAGGTGCAAAGATTTTAGATTCGGTGATTAGGAAGACATGTTGGAAAAGACTCCTGCGTTATTCCTTCACATTTTTAATTAAATGCATGTTCAGGTCACTAAGGAGTAACAGAACCGGCACATCGTGTAGTTTTCTCAGAATCAGTTGACCTAAGAACATTTCTGCCTGCAGACTACAGATAATAATACTGCCCCCTACAGGTTAAACTGTTGGCACAAAGCATGATGGGAGCATCTCTTCCTGATACTTCTATCAATCCGAAATAATGCTTCCGAGTTTCTAATCCGGTTTGTTTCTAGATTTTTTTTTTTTAAATGACAGCATGTTATTCAGCCTTTTAACTTCATAAACCCTGTAATTTTCATCAATTAACCGAAATAGCTGCTTGTAAACCGTATCATCTTGCTGTAATCTGTAAGGTTGCATCAGGAAAACCATAAAAAAAAGCAGCTGTTTGAAATAAAACAGCTTCAAGTCCTCAAATAAATTTCTGAGACCTTTAATACCAGTGCAGTAGCTTTTATCTAACCTGACAGGACATAGGACGTTTTAACATGGCACGTTTTACACTTTTTCACGTGAAACCGAGACTTCCTCCGCAACACAGCTCCAGGTCTGTTCCGCCCTCCGGCTACTCTGTCCGGGCTACCGAGCAAGCTGTCTCCGCGGCAGACCGAAACACTCCCGCAACTTTGATTTATCCACATTACGAGCCGGTGTTAAACACAAAAGTAAGAACCCGATACCTGCGGCCTCGCCTACGTCTGAACCTGAGGCTCATTCAGACTAACGGCGGCTAGGTTTACTGACAATAATCTTCTTAAATTGTATAATCTAATGTCAATACTGCGGTGAATCGCAAGCTTCAGCATTCCGGCGTTTATCAATATGACTATCAGGATGAATAAAAAGTTAAAACGGAAGGATTGATGTGGATAAAACAGAAAGACGTGAAATTATCACCCACCATGTTGGATCGGCCTGATAAAAGAGACCGAGAAGACTTCCGGTGGAAGTTTAAAACCGACGGAGGTTTAACTGCAGCGACACCCCATGGCTAAAGGCTGAAACTACAAAAACAAAAGCGATATAACGCTTAAAATATTGAATCACACTTCAGAGTGATTTAATTTCGATCAGTGGTATTTTTAGTATAAAGAAGAAAATTCCCTACTGTAGGAAATAAAATATTGTTTTTAAACAAATCATGACGGGAAAATCCCGCTTTGTCTTAGTTATCAGGTATTCTATTATCTAGAATTTTTACATGACTTACCATAAAAAACAACTCTTTTATCAATTAGGCTGTCCTGCAGTTTGATCCCTTCTCCCATAAAATATGCAAAACCCTTCAGCTGCAAAGCCAGAATGTAAATTAGATAATTTGAGGGGTTTTCACTTACTTGTTTGGTATTTATAAAATAGTTAGGCAGGTTGGTTAGCATCAGGGAATGTTATAGTTTTACAATGATTCCAGTGCACATATATCTTGATGTTCCTGTTCAAGAGACAAACTGTATGCCATTTTTTAATCCAGAAAGTACCATGTTTTTCTGCTTAAATGGTAATAATGATTGTAGTTTGGCTACAACCATTATCCTATATTCCTTATCATTTTCTAACAGTTTTCTCAGTGATACCTGTTCCTGTCCTAAATTGTATTTCATGACTTTTGTCACTTGTTTTCTCTGAGTAGAGTACATTGATTTGTCTTTACTTTTGCTACACTTTGTCAGGACCTTGTCAAAAAGTATACATTTATATATTCTGTAAAAATTTGGCAAAATTCAAAATAACTCATAGCAATCAGTCCTCAATTAATGTTTGTAGCAGATTTATGAGAAACTCTTTCAAAGTACAAAAAAAACAAACACATGAACAAGAATGCACCACAATAATCTGATAGTCATGTGATCTCATTTATTTAGTGTAAAATAAATCTACAAAACAGATCCACAACAATGCTGCTTATTAGATTAGCTAACATACATTCAGTAGCTTTCTATTAAAGGGAAAGTCCAACATTTCAGCAACTATACTCAGGGTTATTGCATGATTTACAGTCTCTGGCTCTAAGTGATCATTTGTAGCTTATTCAGAGTTTAAATGAAAATAAAATGATTGAACAGATCTGAGATTTAGTTTCCTTTACAATCAACCAAACCACACATTTCCCCTGATTTTAGCATCTGCAGAACTCACCTGTTTTTAAACCTGATGCATTGTTCTTGTAATGTGTGCTTTTACCTTTATAACACCTTATTGGAAGTCACACAAATTAAACAAAAAAAGCATAGTAATTCATCTAGATAATGTGATAGCAATGGAGTCTAAGTATAAAATCAAGGAAAAAATACAAGAAAAACAGAGCTCATTAAACATTGTGCAGCATTGTTTGTTTGATTTTTTTGGATAAATACACGAGCAAATAAGACAAAATGGACCAATAAGAGTTACGTTTGCAGTGCTCATTGGGATTTTTCAGTGATTTGACTTCCTAAGAGCATAAGTTGATTTGTTTTACCTTAAAAGCCATTCTTTAGATGGTTTTCTCCAACTGCTTCCTCCATTTAGGCTTTACTGTTGGTCTAATTCTATCCGGATTTCCCTGAGCTCTCCTTGAAAGAGCCCCTCTCTTGCTGCTTTGAGTTTTCAGAGGGAAAAATTAAGCCATCAGATGTACTGATTTTCTTGTAACCATCAGTGTAAGTACTAAAAGAAGTAATGTTGGCAGTTTATCTGCAATGGACCACATGGGTGTGTTTTAATACAGTACCAAGACAGAAAGACATCAGCATGATTTTAGAGAAACAACGGCTGCTGCCCATGAAAGGGTTACAAGGTCATTTACAGATCATCTATAATCAATCATTCTACATGGAGAAAGATTGATCAAAACAAAAAGCTGCCCATCTTTTAAGAAGTGGAAAACCCACAAAATTCACCATAAGGACCAGGATCTGGCCACCTTGCAGTTACCAAGGCAACCATTAACTCCTCCATATACAAAGGTGTGTGAAGCCACCTGTCCAACAGCTGAAGTTTGGTCATCAACATGAAAATGACTCCAAACACAGCAGCAAATCTAAGATAGAGCAGCATCAATGTGTTGTTCTGGCCTAGTCGAAGCCCAGACCTCAAATTGATTGAAATGCTGGGGTGGAACCTTCAAAGAAGTACAGGAAAGTAAAATAAATCCTGCTGAAAGCTTTTTCTGCTGGATGTGGTTCTACCAGCTGATGGATCCTGTGGCCAACTAAGTGTTTCACACATAGTTTCTAAATTTTTGCTCACTTTTTTTATTTTGAGCCACTTTTCGACCCACTGAAGGCCAAACTATACTTACCAAGTATTTTCTGTCTAGTTTCTAGCTCAAAAATCTTAGTACACTTGTAAGTAACTTTTCAGCAAGATACAGGAGCTTCTTATAAGTCAGTAATTCCTTAATATAGATTAAAAAGAACTTCTTCCACTGGCATTTCTTTCGATTAAAAATGTCTTGTTATAAGTTGAATAATCTGCCAGTGGAACTAGCACTCTTTCATCAACATTTACTTAAAATAAGCTCCTACATCTTGGTAAAAAGTTACTTGTGGGTTAGTTTTGTCTTATTTCAAGTGAACTACATTAAACACTAGAAACTAGATAAAACAATACCTGGTAAGAAGAAGAGTGTTTGCAGTGTAAGAGATAAAGCCTTGGAACTTGAAGAAGTTGAACCTCTGAAGACCAAAAACTGAGCATTAAGTCAGGTCCAGTGGAAACTCAACAAACTCTATGTGAAGTTTTTTTTCCTTTGTGTTTTTATAAAATACGATTTATGAAAAGAAGAACAAAATGCAGTGAGAAGGATTCTCCTGAAGGCACCCGTCGACCCCGTTTCTCTTTGTAATGGATTCACTTATAGAAAAGTGCAAACAGACGCGTCAGAACTTGCATATCATCAGAAGTCGGACCCGACATCCGGCTCCAGAGTCCGATGAGACGTTGTCACGGTAACGGCAGAGGCACCAGCACCTCCACGTAGCTGACAGGTAGAAGCCCGGATCGCTCCCCGAGCGTTCCCTCGTACCAGTCGCCGTCCACCTGGCCGGTGAGCACGATGACCTCTCCCTCGCTGAAGTCCAGCTCGTCGTCGCGTTTCGACGTGAAGGAGTAAATCGCTCGGCAACACGGCTGATTCAGGAGCAGCTTACAGTCAGCTGAGAGGAAATCAGAGAGGAAAATGCAGTTAAGCCTCCAGTTAAACCTCAGATGTTTTCATCGCTGATGCTGGACTCAGGTTGAAAACTCTGAAACTTCTCAGACAAAAAAAAAAAAAAAGACGAGTGGAAGACACTGGAATCTCACTGGGGAAACTGATCCCTGCTAAAACAGCCTGATGATGTTTTCTCACCAAAGTTGGAGATAAAGCTGTCTGGGCTGGATGTTATCACTGAGCTCTCTTCTCCTGAGTCCAGATTGGATGAAAACAAAAATACGTTTTACAAGACACTCGCAGATCAGCCTTAAAGGGCAATATTATGTGTTTTCCAGCCACTAGAATGATTTTATAGCACAATTAAGTGCTATAAAACTGCTACCTTCAGTTGTTATAAATATGACTTAAAACAAATAAATATGGCTTAAAACAAGTTTACCACCTTGAAATTGGGCTCCTGTCTCTTTAAGAAACTCCTGCGCTTTCTGAAACTCTGGCTTTAGGAAGTCATCCTCCATTAACCCTTTAACAGCGTTTCACTGAGAAGCAGCTCATATGATGAGCTCAGAAGTCGCATCAGGTGTTTGCTAATTGCTGCTGGCTTGTCTGAACCAACCGATTGGAAACCAGTTTAGGGAGACCAGAACATCTGTGAGATGATGATGTTCCAGAACCTGAATAACTGATGTTTTGTTTTTGTTCAGGTTCAGAAAGTTGACCTCTAATCACCTTTAAAAAGGTTCAACATGAAGGAAGTTTCTGAACAGACCTGAGGGCCGAGGAGCCGCAGCTGACAGCTGGTGGTAAAACCCGACGGTGCCGCTGGGGTCGCCCTCCACCCGAATCTTTTCGGATCTGAACTGGCGAGCTGGTTTGTTACTGGCAGCAGTCAACCTGATGTAAGGGTTATGTGGAGACAGATGTAGCACTTTAATTCTGATGGTTCTGATAATCAAGAGGATGTCAATAAACATCTGTTTTTTTCCCACTAATGTAGAAATTCATTGATCCGATATCAATATCTGTATTGGAAACGATACTGAAAAAAATTCTAGATTGGCTTTGGTGAGGATGTGTCCAATCCATAAGGGCTTCATAACTTATCTTGCACTATATTTAAAATGTGTAATTCCATCGTCTGGACCATTTGAAAGAAAGTTTGCAGCAGTTTATTTTTACATGTTTGACCAAACATGTTGTTTTCGTCTGTTTCAGTTTCTTTTATTTATTTTACATAGTCTGGTTTACTCCCAGCTGCACTGACTGAACAAATTAAAGTTGATTTGTTTATACATGTTTGACCAAGCTCATGATGTTATTTGTGCTTTTAAGTGTGTCGTAATTCAGTACATTTATCTCTGTGTTTTCTAAAAAAAGAAATATTTTAAGTAGCTGTTTTTCTGAATCAGATCGGTATCAGCCGATACCAAACCTCAGATATCGGTATCGTAAGGGGAAAATGTGGATCGGTGCATTGCTACACGAAGCCAAACTCACCTGGCCTGCAGGTCACTTTGCAGGTCCAGCAGGACGCGCTGGGCGTTGCGGTGGAAGTCGAGCAGAGCGGCAATCAGAGCAGCCAGCGGGCCGATCAGATCCACCTGCAGGAGAAACACCAGAGCGGATCGGTACCACAGCTTCCTGACTCCATGCGTGAATCAAGTCCAACTCATCATCTCTACTGATGTTCTCCTTTAAGTCATCGGTGCTAATCAGACAGAAAAACGCCTTTTTTCCCAGTTCGATGGTCATTTGGAACATTCTCAATGCACATGTGAAGAAATGCAACTAATAATTATTTTATTTAATTAAGACAAAAGTATTTTCTATTCTATTCTATTCTATTACTTTATTAACCAGTCAGTGGATTGTGCTGCCCTCAGTGTCAGAGAGAGTTAGAAAAATTCCAGTTAGATTCTATTTAAAATTAATTTAAGACATTTCTTTTTAGCCAAAAATTTTTGTTCACTTTTTTAGATATTTGTTTTAATCTCTTATTTATTCATTTATTTTGTTATTTTTATTCATTTAATTTGCTTGTTTTTTTGTTTTGTTGCCCTTTGAGATGTAAAGACATAAATGTCATTATAAATAAAACCCATTATTACTGTTATTGTTATTATTATTATTTATATTATTGTAACTGACTGAATCCTTCTGTATGACCTTTTTTTTTGTCTAAATTGAACTAAGATTTTAAGAGCTGATATTGTGGTTAAAATTGGTGAAAATTAATTTCCGTGAAGGATTGAAGTGTTTCAAAGTCATACTAGATAAAAACGTTTTTTTAATTTTATTTTGAAAGTTAGAGATGAATCAAAATGGCTGGACATTTTGGGGGATTTAACATGCAGAAAAGTGTATTTAATGTCTTCCTGGAAACCAAGTCATGAAGATTCTTTCTGGTAATTAGTCCCAAACTTCCTTCAGATTTGTCTTATGGTTTCCTGCAGTACAGGTTGAACAAAATTAAACAGAAACAGTAAAAGAATAAACATCTGGTTCCCAACTCACATCACTGTCCAGCAGGACGAACATGCTCCTCTCCGCCAGCTCTTTGGATGTCATAAACTTATCCCACGCCAGCCGAACACTTTCTGTTGACACTTTTCCTCTTCGTCGCTTCTTATAGTCAAAATCGAGCCGTTGGCTGTTCACCTTCTTCAGCTGGTGCTGAGGAACCAATCAGATAAACGTAAACAAGCTTCAGACGTCCTGCTGGCCGAGATCCTAGCACCAATAACAAATGAGCTCATCTAATTCAGTTCGAATAAAGACTCGAGGTGGGATTTAATGGCGGCTCACCTTGATCTGCTTCATGTCTGACTGCTGCAGCCCCTGCAGAGGGTCGATGAACGTCCGCTTGATGCCGACGTCCAGAGCGTCTTTGGTCTGGCCGACCTTCTGCAGAGCTCCACCCACATCCATCAGAGCGCCGCCTGATCAGGAGGCGAGGAAGAGGACGACCGCAGAAAAACAGCAGGAGAGTCAAGACGAAGAGTTCAAACACATCTGCAGGTGTCTCATCAACAGAGTTTGGCAGTAACTAGTTACATTGTTACATTAACCTGACCATTACTAGTTACATTGACCTGAGTCACTTTAGAAAAAATATACTTTTAGGAGTATTTCTACTACGCTGTACTTTTTACCTTTACTTCAGTCATTTTATTATGAAGTATATCTACTCTTACTTGAGTAAAATTTCTGGATTTTCTACTCACTAAATGAAAAACAAACATGTTTTAACCAAAAATTCCTCAGACACGCAAACCTGCAGTTTTTGTTAAAGTTTCATTTTCAGTTTCTGTATTGAAACTGATGTGGAAACATTTTCTATGGGATGATTTTATTTTTTGTTACTTCTATGAATAATTGTCATTTTGGTCCTTAAAATACCAAAATTTCCACTGAACTTTATATTTTAATCTGTCTGATGATGTAATTTTTAAATATTAAATGATTGATAATTTGATCAATAACTTAGTACTCGAATAGACTTTTTACCAAACACTTTTTTACTCTTGAGTCATTTCTTGGATGGTTACCTTTAACTTTGACTTGAGCACTACTTCATATACACTTCATATATGTTGAAGTAGTGCTACTCTTACTTGAGTACAGTTCTTAGGTACTCTGCCCACCTGTGCTCATTAATTTGTTTAAATTTATTTTAATTTGTGTGTACCAAATTCAGAAGCAGGTCCGAGCTCCTGGCCGTAGAACAACATGCACTTCCCCAGCATTCCCTCCGTCTGCGGGTATCCCACCGTCCGCACCTGCCCTCGGATCCTGGACACTGTGCTGATCATGCTCAGTTTAGCTCTGTAGGCTGCAGACACAAGAACACATTTCAATTTACATTTTTATTCATTTTAATTTGCTTCATCAGTTTCATTTCTGAACACAACACTTTCAGGAAAAAGAAGTTTTGCCACTGAGGACAAGGGGTGGGCTTTATTGTGCATATCAGCGATATAAATCACACTTCTATAAATGAGTGACATCCTAAATGAGCTTATTTCAAATGGGGATATTTTCCCAATAATTATATTTCTGTTTGTGGCTTTGTAAATGTCATGCCATGCAGTTACATTTCTCCATTAAATTCCTCCAGATTCCTTCAGATCTGAAGTATAATTCATAATATTCTGATCTGGAGATGGAGAAACATCCAAATTAATTCTGATCCTTCAATAATAAACTTTTTTCTCTCACATTTTTGGTGCTAATTTGGAGATTTTCTGCTTTTCATGCATACAGCTTTATTCAGCTTGGCTTTCATATTAAAATTATAAAATCTATTCCTCATGTCAACATCCCACAACCTTCCAAAGATTTACTTTTTTAAGCTAATTTCTGTCAGAATCTGTAATAAGCAGAACTTTGCCTTTTTAATTAGGAATGCACAGCATTTATGCATCAATATTGGTATTTACTGATGATGTGTTTGTTTGGACAGCGCAGGAGAAGCAATGGGTGTTTTTTTCTCCGCTTTGAAAGGATAGAAAAATATATATTGATTGAATATCAGTAAGTTTCACTAATTAGCCATACTATCAATATGAAATACTGATATTGGCTACGATTTTTCATATTGGTGCATCTCTATTATTCATTTTAATGATGTAAAATGTGTTACAGGATCTGTTTTGGTTCAGATGTTGGTTGGACTGTGAATCTGGGCGTTAAATCATCTGGTACCTGGGTTTGGCTGGAGTAGCTCTGTGGTTCTGGACATCAGCTCACCCAGCAGGACGTTCATCACTGCGACAGTCTGATGAAAAACACACAGAAGGAAGAAGTTCAATCGGTTTTTATCTTCAATCTCAGAGGTACACTGCAAAACCACAAAATTATACCAACTATTTTTGGATTAGTTCCTATTGCAAATATCTTGGTAAACTTGAAATAAGGAAAAAAATAACTTAAAATTAACTTTTTAGGAAGATATGAGCTTGTTTCAGATCAATAAGTCCTTAATATTGATTTTTAAAAAGGTACAAGTTCTACTGGCAGATTTATTCACTTAAAATATGGAGAAAATGTCTTGAGAAAAAAAATCTGCCATATTTTAATCAACATTAAGAAATTACTGATGTAAAAAAAAAGCTCCTATACTTGGCTGAAAAGTTTCTTGAAAACTTGTTTTGTCTTATTTCAGGTATACTAAGATATTTGCACTAAAATCTAGTTAAATAATACTTGGTAAGATTGTGTGTTACAGCGAAGGCTTTCAGCGCTAATATAACATTAACGTGTAAATATACTTTACTAATGTGTTGTTTGCTTTTGTGCTAAATTTATTTTTGTTTATTATTTTGTTACAAGACAAACTCTAACATTCACCTTCTCCATCTTCAGGAAATCTTCATCCAGTTTGGTTCCCTCAGCTCCCATCAGGCGCTCGTTCAGAAGCTGCCGACAGAAATCAGGTTAAAACACATCAGAGCTCCAGAAAACCAGACAGTTTTCAGAAATCAATCAAAAACTAAATTTCTGAAACTTTCAGCCTCTGAAAGTGGCGAAAGATGGAAAATCTTTTCAAATTTAGATTGATAACTGCTCTAGCTTGACACAAACTCTCTGAACTGCTGCATTGTAAGGCGCTTGATCACCTTGATCACTCAGCTTTGAACTGATCCAGATAAACTGGAGATGACAATCTGATGAAGCCAAGAGAACCACATTCCTTCAACTCGTAATAAAAACTGCACCGATTGCAGTTTTCTGGTCGATCGCCGATTAACAATCTTTAAAAAGGCTGACTGGCCAATTACAATCTTGGCCGATACCAATGTTTTCATCTGAAATGTCGTTAAATATAACAAGAAAGTCACTAAGTTGATAACAGTGGGAGTGTTAACTGCAAACAGACATGACCTGGTGGGCCGATCCATCAGTCAAACCTCTCACTGCAGAGCAGAAGAGGACAGAGAAGCGGCTGATTTTTAGACCTTTGCTGAGGTAGATAAGATTGACTTCACATCTTCCAAAATTAAGAAAATCTGCGCCAATAAATCGGCTGGCCGATAAATCGCTGCATCCCGACCCTCAACTGCAGCTGCATCAAGAAAGTTTGACAGCAAAGGTTATGGACAGAATTGGTGACAAAAGGCAACTTTGTCAAAGTCCAACTCTCACCAGAAACAAGCATGACTTACTTATTTGAAACACTGAATGATAAATTAAGAAAAGGAGAGGAAGAAGTATAAACAGAGCGCCCGTTAAAGTGTTTATCTCAAACTTTTGTTCACATTTTTTTGTAAGAATGTGGAAAACTTTTAAGTTTTTAATATCTTATTTATATCAGGAGCAAATCTGCAACTTACAACAGCCACGGTGACATTGAAGATCGGGAGAATTTTGTTTACTTATAGTCAGATTGCAATATTTTGGTAATAAAGTTCAGAGGAAAAGTTCGTTTGGCCTTGTTAAATCTAAACCAGAGCTTTAAAATAATCGTTCCCTCCACCTTTTGGAGCGAATTAACACATAATCTCTTTCTGATAATTAATGTTTAACCTATAATTACAACCCTAACAAAGTGCAAAGTGCAGCCTACATCATACTCTGATGTACCGGGAATAAAAATCTTAATAAACATAAACAAGGCGGACCCTCATCCTGCATCTTTCCTGGGGAGACGCTTTCCAGGTGGATCGGAACCAGGCCCTGTGTCGCAGTGGAGCCTCGAAACACGACGGCCCACATCCTAAATCTCCACTCGTTTTAACCTGGTTCTGTTCGGCTCGGTTCGGCTCTTACCTGGCTGGCTTTGTGGAACTGCTTCTTCATTCCGGACACGGACATCTTGACGGCTCCAAGCGGCGGACCTGCTGCTGCTACCGCCGGGATCCGGACAGCCTTCAGCCCGTCTACGATGCGTTATCCCCCCGCAGGGAGTTTCTGCAGGGACCTGCCCACACCTCCGCAACCACAACGAGGCCAGGACCGGAAATTTGGACCGGAAACAACTCCGTTTAACACTTCCTACGACAAAGAAGTGGACAGAAAAAGTTCTGCAGCCTGTAACAGTCAATTTAATTTCGTTCTGTCTGCTGTAGTCTGAAGTTTGCCGTATGTCTCATATTTATTATCTTTTCTGTGTCAAATCTGTTTATTTTCTTTTCATTTAAAGTTAGCCGTTCTTTCCAATAAATTATCTTGTTCAGATTCAAAATATAAAAAACATTTTTTTACTACTTTCTCTCACTTCTGTTTTTTTTTGTCTCAGTCCATATAAAGTTATTATAAATCAGTGAACAAAAAAACTGTACTGAATTAATTACTTAAATATTATGGTATAATTCTTATAATTGCATAGGATTACTTTTTTATACTTAATTATATTTTTTATTATGGTATTTATGTTGTGTTGTTTTTTATTTGTGTATCAGGGGTCTGTCAATAAAGTTTGAATTGCATTTTATTGAAATATTGTCGAGCTTAATCGTTTTTCTGCCTAATATATTAATATTAATTTTTTAATAGTAGTTTTAATTTTGTTTTATTTTTAGGTTTTATTTGTATTTTTTTATTGTCTGTTGCTTTGGCCAAAATTACTACTAGGAACTTAGATATTCTTTTTGGTAAATCATTGTATAATTTTTGTTGAAGTTATAATTACAAAACAAACTGTAAAATATGGGATGTAACACATGGACATTTGCATCCACGCCATTTGTGGTTAGTAGTTTTATTGATTTGTTTTTTAATATTTTATTTAATTAATTTTATTTTCCTGCTAAAATAAAAAAAAGTTTTCTCTGATTCTTAGTTGACTTACATCGTGGTTTGAACTTCATTTCCCATCAGTCATAGCGGCAGCGTTGCATCACATGACTCCTGTCTTGTCAACATGGCTGCTGCGCTAAGCAGTGAAGATTTCACCAACTTGCAGCTCCTGCTAAAGGCAATAAACGTTGTTTTTGATATTTTTTTAATTGAGACTTGATGGAAAACGTGTAATTGTCTTCTGAGTGTTTTAGAAAACGTGGTTAAAATAAGAATATCGGTTATTTGCTTACTTTAATCTGCTCTAAGCACTTTATCTGCGGCTTTTTGTATTGAAAACAAGAGTTGTTTTTCTATGGAGGGTTATTTCACAAAACCAGGACATCGGATTAAGCCTGGATTTTCCGGTTGAATTAAACCTCGACTCGTTTTGATAAAAGCAGTAGCTCATAAGTTATCATGGCGATTTATCCACTTCAGCTAGCCTGTTCCAGACCAGGCTAACAACCAGTTAAACTTGGAGCTTCATTTGTTCAGTCAGATCGATCATATTCAAAACATTTTCCTATTTCCGTCATAAACATACCTTGTGCCTCCTTCAAGGGGGCTGTTTTTAACAAGATGCATTTTAAGCTGTACTTCAAAATATCTTGTCTTTAGATTTCCGTTAAGCTCCATTTGCGCTAACAGTTAAACAGGAAGTTGTCCCTGTAAAATAAAAACATGACAACTCAAACAGGAAGTTAACCATAAGTAAAACTATTTAAGGATCTAAGTCATTAGTACATGTTCATTTGTACATTGTATAATCTTTACCAGGCACTGAAAATTGTTCTTATGTTGAACCCTAACCTATTGTCATGTTTGTTCTTTATAAATATTGATAAGATGTGGAACAAAAACAGAGTAACATGAATACATTTGCTGTCAGATTCAAACGTTTTAATATTTACTACTTCTGTTCATTTTTTTAATTTAAATGTTTTTTTCATTTGAGCAAATGATGGTATGAATATGACATTTTTAAGTTTTGTAGCCACACCTCCTGAGCCTGATTTGGTCTTCAAACTGATCACCTTATGTCAAGGCTGGTTTTATCTCACTTCCTGGATTTCTGAATTGTGGTTTTAGTGAAAGAGTCCTTTAAAGGCCATGTTTATTTTCTGATTTTTTTGTGTGTGTGTGTGTTTCAGGCTCCATCTAAAGACGCAGTGAGAGATGTGTGTGTTCAGAGCCACGGAGCCCTGAACCGGAGGTTGACAGAAAACACTGCAGCCACCTTCAGCATCCCTGCAGCACAGGCAGCTCAGGTAACACACACACACACACACACACACACACACACACACACACACACACACACACACACACACACACACACACACACACACACAGAAATCATTGTGTTTAATAATAATCAAATTTTTAGACCATTTCCAACTAGCATAATAGTATTAAAGGCAAGAACACAGTGGTAGGCAAGAACACCTACCACTGATCTTCTGGAAGATCAGTGGTAAAGAACACTTAACACTGGAAATTAAAAACATTTAAAATATCAAAAATGTAAACAACAATAGTTAAAATGAATTATGAAGTGTCTGTAATTGAAATTGTGTTTAGAAAAATGTCCATCTTTCAGGTTAAACAAGAAAAACAGGCAAAAGAGTTTGGCAAAAAAAAGTGAAAGTACTTTGTACTTGGTGTCAAACGTTTTTCAGAATGGCAGCTTTTCAGCAATATTAAAGGGGAGCATCTCTGTAACAACTTTTGTCCGAATGGAAATTATCAAGCTCATTTTGACTTGAAGTGACTTTTACTAAACTAGGAGAGAATTTTTAACAATCAGCATCCAGATTTCTCCACTCACAGAAAAATTAAAACATAATTTAATTTGGATTTTTGATCTGATTCTGTGCCATCCATCTGTCGGTTAGCTGGTCCAGTCCCTCCACTCTCTGTCTCATCACGTCCTCTTCCACAACCTGACGTCTCCGGATCAGATCCTCGCAGTATTCCCAGAGTCTTTCCACTCCAACCTGAAGAACCTGATCACTAAGATCCTGCTGGAGAACAGGTCAGACTTGCTGAATCTTTAAGAAGTATTCAAACTGATTTGATTATTTTCCAGGTCTGATAAGGATGAGAAAAAAAGTCATTTGATTATTTTCATACTTTCTTTCCATTTCCATATCCTATTTTTCTAAAACACAAAACTCTGACAATGGTTTTAAGTAAATGTAGTGGTTTTCACATTGATTTATATTAATTTGACCTGCTTGCATTTGCTAAATCACTCAATATCCATATTTTGGATTTTGTGTTTCTTAATTAACACATTGATCACTTTATATTCAGGTTTTACTTGAATTCAAAGAAATCCAATTTTTAAATTAGGTCAAAAATGCCATTTTTTATTAATTTAATATTATTAATTAAAACTGATTTGAGTTAGTTCAGATACAACAAAAGCAGTAAAAACGACTCTGTCACAGTACAAAAACATTTTTATTGTTGTTTTGCTTCTTGGCTTTTGTTAAAGTCACAGAAAATGTAACAAAATTTTCAGAATGTTATAAAAAATGAGTCTGTAAAGGTTTGGCACTAACGATAAAGTGAGGGATAAAAGCAAATAAGATTGTAAAATACACTAATTTTGATACAAACCCCTCAAAAATTCTCATCCTACTGCAAAAACTTAGTATCGAAAAATGTGAGTTTTTTTCAGAATGGGCGTGTTTCCATTGAGCAAATTTATTTTTGAAATGTCAAAATGCACAATTTCAAGGTTAATGGAAATGCAGCTAGTGACTCAGACATCTCAGTTATCTTCGACTGATCAGGAATTAAATTATTGGTTGACATTAAGTTTGATTTTTCAGTCCGGCGTGGAGGACAGAAGCTCTCAGCCATCAGGGTGAGTAAACGCCTTGCTTCTCTTTACCGTCCTTGTGAGGACAAACACTTCAGGAAATGTTCTGCCGCTGATTTATTTAACCTTTAATTAGAAGCTGCAGTGTTACCTCTAAGTTTAAGGTTCGGTAAATAACTGCTTGTGTTCAGAAGTGGGTAGAGTACCCAAAAACTGCACTCACGTTAAAAGTAGTACTACTTAGACATATTTTTACTCAAGTAAAAGTAAAAAGTAGCCGCCCAAGAAATTACTCAAGAGTAAAAAAGTATTTGGTAAAATGTCAACTCAAGTATTGAATAACTGATCATAACAATCATTTAATATTTGAAAATTACACAATCAGATGGACCAAAATATAAAGTTAAGTGGAAATTTTGGTATTTTAAAGATCAAAATTAAAATATTTATGTAAATTACATAACAACAAAACAACAAAATCAAGCAAAAAAAATAAAACCCAGAAATTTTTCAAAATCAGTTTCTTTCAATGTAAAGTTTATTGAAACTTTTTCATAAACTCCAGGTATGTGTTTGTGTCTGGTGAATTTTTAATTAAAACAAGTTTGTTCTTCATTCAGTGAATATCCAGATATTTTACTTTATTAAGAGTAGCAATACTTCATGATAAAACTACTCGAGTAGAAGTAAAAAGTAGCGGTCCACAAAATTACTCGAGTAAAAATGTATTTGGTCAAAATGCTACTCGAGTTCTGAGTAACCGATCAAAACAAACATTTAATATTTAAAAAATACATAATCAGTCAGACCAAAGCATAAAGTTATGTAAATATTTTGGTATTTTAGAGCTCAAAATGAGAATAATTCATATAAATCAATCAGTATTTTTCAAATCAGTTTCTGTCATATAAAAGTTATTTTAAAAAACTGCAGGTCTGTGTCTGGTGAAAAACATGTTTCTCATTCAGCGGGTAGAAAATCCAGAAACTTTACTCAAGTAAAAGTAGAGATACATCATTATAAAATTACTCAAATAAAAGTAAAACAAACAGTGTAGTAAAAATACTCATAAAAGTAAATTAGTTCAGAGTAGTTCCTCAAGCAGATATAACTAGTTACTACCAAACTCTGCTCTTGTTTTCAGTCTCTCTCCCTCAGCTGAAGGAGCTGGACTGGAGAGTGGACCTGGTGACCGGTTCTGACTCGGTCAGTAGGATGGCGGTGCCGACCTGCCTGGTCCAGCTGAAGGTGAGAACCTGAACGACCCTCTGCAGAGGTCGTGACCTTCCTGATGACACAATACATGAAACCGAATCTCGATATGCGAAACCTTTTCAGATGGAGGATCCGTGTCCGTCAGCAGGCGGGGAGCCGGTTTCCACGGTTACAGTGGAGCTGAGCAGGGAGTCACTGGACACCATACTGGACGGACTGGGACGGATCAGGGACCAGCTGGCTGTGGTGGCAGGGAAGTGAGAACACAGACTCCAGATTCCCTCCACAAACAGTTTACACTTTAAAACGTGGCTCAAGTTCTACGTTTTTCATCAAAACCTGCTGGCGTCTCATTTATCCGGCGATTGGAAACTTTTTAACATGTGTTGAATGTGATAAAGTGATTTTTTTTTCATTCTGTTTATACATTTAATATTATTCAACTCAACCATCATTCATGTGTAAAAGTACTGTTTCCATTTCTACTAATGTGAAAATAAACTGTTAAGTCAGCACATCACAGAAACGTTCTTCCATTAAGCTGTTTACAACTGTTGAACTCGAATGTAGCTTGTATGATGAGCTCAGCAGATGTGCAGTTCCACCAGGTGTTTGCCAATTCCTGCTGCCACTAGTCTGGAGGATTTCTCAGTATCACACAGTTTGAGCAAGTATGTAGGCACCCCCAAATGTCTGCCTCAGTAGATTTAAAGATTCCTCAAACATCAGTGAAAGAATCAAAGCAACACTCCAGGTATGTTTTTGATGATGGAATAACATTAGAATATAAAGTAACGCTCAAGAAAGTGAATTTTGCACAAATTTAACATGTCAGAGAAGGGAAAAAAAAGTGTTTTGGTGCAAATTAATCAATACTTACCGTCCTGAGGCAATGGGAAGGTCCAACCTCTATTTTCTGATCTGTAGGCCTCATTGCGGTGCCTGGATCTGGACCTTGAAGGCCCATCGTGGTGCCTTCAAGGTCCAGATCCAGGCACCATCGTGGTGCCTGGATCTGGACCTTGAAGGCCCATTGCGGTGCCTGGATCTGGACCTTGAAGGCCCATTGCGGTGCCTGGATCTCGACCTTGAAGGCCCATTGCGGTGCCTGGATCTCGACCTTGAAGGCCCATCGCAATGCCTGGATCTCGACCTTGAAGGCCCATCGCGATGCCTGGATCTCGACCTTGAAGGTCCATCGCGGTGCCTGGATCTCGACCTTGAAGGTCCATCGCGGTGCCTGGATCTCGACCTTGAAGGTCCATCGCGATGCCTGGATCTCGACCTTGAAGGTCCATCGCGGTGCCTGGATCTCGACCTTGATGTTTTATCACTGTGCCTGGACCTGGAGGAGTATTTATGGTGCCCAGATGCTGCATCATCGTGCCTGGATCTTGACCTTGACGCCTCATTGCGGTGCCTGGATCTGGATCCACTGCTGGATCTAGTACAATTTTAATTTATTTGAATAATTTAGACATTTTATCACTAGCAATGCAAGACCAGGTCATAAAGCAGAAACTGTTTAACTCCTACATTTTGCTGGAAACCAACCAGAAGAAGATAATCGCTATTGATGTGGTGCTTTATGTCGTTTCTTTACCTGTAGTTATAGCCATCAAGAATTTCATCTTTGACACAGCCATGTCGAGATCCTAATAAACAAAACTAAACATTAGTTTTGTTTATTAGGAGTGATGTGATGTATACTCACTGGGAGATGACGGGTCACTGCGCCGAGGCGCTGTGTTTGCATATCGAGGGCCTAAAAATCAAAAAATTATTAATCGATGAAAACTTAGATCAAAATAAAAAGTGAGGATTAGTTGGGACAGATACTTACTGGACATCAACGTTTCCCATCCTCGAGGTCCATTAGATCGCTCTACAAAGCCATTTAAGTCTAAAAAAACCAAAAACACGTAACTGAGTCTGAATCTGTTGTCTTGTGTGCAAATAAATAATTACCAGATTGGGATGTAACGGAGTTAGCAACACTTTTAAATTGTTGGTGCAATGATTGATGTGAATACTCACTGGAAACGTCCCTGTGGAGAGATCCTGCAGATTGCGAGAAGGCTTTCATAAGGTAAGCCAAAGTTTGATTTAAAGAGCCTGAAACACATGAATTAGCCTCTGATTACATTACAGCAGCATTAAATTACTAATTTTTTTATAATTCAGTCTAAATTATTTGGATTGGTCGTCATAAATTGACCCATCCCTCTGCAGCTTGCCGTAGTGGAGCGACTTTGTGAAGTTGGACAGGTGGATCAAGGAAAAATGTAAATCTATTTATGAAACGTTGACATGTCGATGTCCTGAGAACCGTCTGCAACCTCCCCTCGAATGGACGTGGCTTCATCTTCAGACGCTGAAACAAGAACACCGGGACATTTTATATTAAACATTCATAAAGATGCTGGGTAAAGTGCAGAAAAAATGCACATTACCCAGAATTTGTTACAATTATGTTGTGTACACACAACTTTAAAGTGCCTCATAAGTACTTACAAATGTTATTTAATCTGTTAGTGTCCTGAATGGTGGGGAGTTTCTCTGGTGCTTCTGACTGGATGGGCAGCTTGACGACTTTATACAGATAATTTAAAGTAAATTCCCAAGAAAAAAAGATATAACATTTTGAAACTGGATTTCAAACAACATCATGTCTTAAAGCTCAAAAAAGTTGATTTTATAACATACTGCCCCTTTAAGCAGATAAAGAAAGCCCGTTACCCCTGATGTCATCCTCTTCATCTGAAGATGTTAATCCTAAAAAAAGAAAAAGAAAAAAAGGTTGTCTAAAGTCTCAGGCACAACTTCTGTCTCTAAATTACAAATGTATAACATGACAAAATGTAGTTACTGTCTGCGTGTTCTATGACTTTGTATTTTTGTGTTATTTTGATGCAAAGCCCTTTGAAATGCCTTGTTGCTGAAATGTGCTGCTATACAAATAAACCTGACTGACTGAACTAGATTGATTAAGTTAACTTTCTCTGCCCAGACACAACATCTTATTAGAACAGTTCTTACGAACAATAAGGCATCTGATGGTCAGTGAGTTGTTGGTTTGATGAGCAAAGAAGCCAAACTAAAAAGGTGTCAGCAGCTGCTGGGATGAAGCGTCTGGGAGAGGATTCCTCTCAGACAGCCGCAAACTTCAGGCATCCAGAACTACGGTTCTGATCTAAAGGAAGATAGAGTGGAAACCACTTCATCACTGTGATCAGACACAGAGTCTTTTCTTGAGGAAGCTAAAACTTTGCAGGAGCTCATTTAGGTTTGGTGCAAGCTTACTGAAATACTGAAAGTATAGCAACTCATCTATATGAAAATATTGAGGTTGATCCACTGTAGAACTTGTTCTAAGTCCATAAAACTATTAATCTAATACAAAAATATTTCTGTAGACATTATTAGCTGAAAATTGAAACATCTAAATTCTCCTCCCAATCTCTACATCTAAAAAGAAACATATAATTCTGTAACTGGCATCATTAGACATATTTTAAGTTACTTTGAAGTTATCTGAATTAAATTTCTCCCTCTTCATTGTTGTCTTCTAATCCTCCAACAGCTAAAAAGGAGACGGAGCTCAGGATTGTTCTTGTTGGGAAAACCGGAGTTGGAAAAAGTGCAGCAGGAAACACCATGTTAGGAGGAAGATTTTTCAATTCTTGTCTCTCTTTTTCCTCTGTGACATCAGTCTGTGAGAAGAAAATCAATGATTTTGGTGGTTTAAATCTGGCTGTTATTGATACTCCAGGTCTGTTTGATACAGATAAAAGTAATAAAGAGATTATGGAAGAAGTCGCTAAAGGCATCTGCCTGGCGGCTCCTGGTCCTCATGTGTTCCTGATTGTGCTCCAACCCACCAGTTTCACCACAGAAGAAGAAAGAAGCTTGAGAATTATCCAGAAAATTTTTGGCAATGAAGCAGCCACATACACCATGATCCTGTTTACCCATGGAGACGAACTAAAACGGGAAAATATGACGATAGGAAACATGTTACTAAGACACAGACCTCTACAGCACTTCATCAGTCAGTGCGCCGTCTTCCAGACATTTGAAGATAAATATCATGTCTTTGACAACACAGTTGAGGATCCTGGTCAAGTCAGAGGACTGGTGCAGAAGATCAACAGACTGGTTAAGGAAAATGGAGGAAGTTTCTACACCAACGAAATGTTTGAAGAGGCACAAAGAGCCAAGCAAGAAGAAGCAGAACGACTAATCAGAGAAAATCCAGAAATTGATCCTGACGATGCAAAAAGGCAGGCAGAGAGAGAGAACTCATATATCCGTGCTGCTCTGGGGGCTGCAGCTGCTGGAGCTGCTACTGGAGCTGGTGTTGGAGCTGCTATTGGAGTTTTAGGAGGACCGATAGGAGTAGCTGTTGGAGCCGGTATTGGAGTTAATCTGGGAGCAATTGTTGGAGCTGCAGCAGCCGTGCAAAAGATGGGATGTTCTACCCAGTGATAATATGTGTGATGTTCTGGCTGCAGCTTAGTAAACTATGATGTTACATGAATAACAAAATATTTACCAGCATAAGCAGATATTTATATAATTAGTTAATGGCTTAACTGAGGATGGATTAACTGTCAATCAGTTGAAAAGCTGTCAATGATTAATATTTACAATCATAACCTGATTGATTACATAATGTAATGTAAGCAAAGTTCATGGTTATTTGTCTATGTTAATTAACATGTTTGATTTTGGACATAATAGCAAACAGCATAAACAATTGTGTAATTACTACACTGTTTAAATGAAGCATAAATATTATCACAGCAAAGCCATTACTAAAAAATCAGATTTCAGAATAAAGGCACTTTTACTCACAAATCAGTTTGTCTGCCGTCACATTCACATGAAACTGGACAACATAAGTTGATAACTGAACTGAAATAAGGGAAGTTTCAGGTCCAGCAGCAGAACAGATATACATTGAGAATGTCAGAAAACTGGAAACGTGATTTTAATCAGCAGGTGTTTCACATGAAACCAGTTGAGCTGTTTCTGCTACACTAAGAGCTGAAGGATCCGGTTCAAAAGGCTGCAAACAGCGCCACCCTGTGGAGCCTTAGAGATGTACGATATGATATGTATGTATGATAAAGCAATGTGCATGTGCACAGGCCTGGTACACAAAAAAACACATATGTTTTTTGTCACATGCGACTGGATTTTGCACGACAAAATCTGTGGTGCAAAATCAGAAATATGGACACAAAAGCTTTCAGTGGCTGAGCGAAGTGAGAGTTCATCTATTAAATTGACTCAATGAATACATAAAAGAAAATTTGATATTTTTATGAATTTTCTTGTGATTTTTCTATAATTTTTGTTCAGGTTAACTGAAAAAGTGAGCCATTACTGTTACAGGTTAAGTTTCTAAACTACAGAAAAGTAATTATTAGGGATGCACAAATACAAACATTTGGGCCAATGTGGATATTCAATGTTATTACAGCTGGTATGGCAGTTTTTACTAATATTTTATTTATCTATTTTTTTATTTGATTACTTGTTTAATCATAAGAATAATTGATAGATTACTTGATTACTAAAATAATTGTTTACAACAGTCCTAATACATATTCAGAAAGGTTTAAGTTTGTTAAAATGTTCAGAGAAAAGGTCGTTCATACAGTTCTACAGACCGTCGGCGTCTCTTGAGGAAACATGACTGTCTGCAGAACATTCCTCCACAATCTGAAGATTATCAGCGTCTGCATCAGAGCACTGAGTATCAGCAGACACTTTGGTCTTAATTAAGGTCTGAATGAAGAAACTTCACAATGTTGATACAGAAACTGTCTGCTGAGAAGAATAAAGGAAAAAGATCAGTTCTGCTACCTCTCTATCCAGGTCTCCATCATGACTGCATGTTTTCTTGCAGAAAGCAGAAGAAGCTGAAGTGCCGTCGCATCGGACTTGACCAGCAGATTATTCCAGCAGCAGGACCCTGGAAGCTGCAGCAGATGTTTTTGCACCCGTTTTCTGTGAAATGAAGCAAGAAAAACGTTTGTTTGAACAGTCAGTTCACTGGGTGCTGGGAAACTGAATGTCAGAGAGAAATCAGGTGTTGCCAGCCTGCTACAGCTCTAAAACTCCACAAGGTGGCGCTGTTTGCAGCCTTTTCAGACACATCCTTCATCTCTCAGTGCAATAGAAACCATTAATGTGAAAAACAAAAAGAACCTGCTGATTGGCATGTTTCCAGTTTTCTTACCTCCTCCATCTGCTCTGCTGCTGGACTCCATATTCAATTTCAATTATCAATCCATGCTGTCCGGTTTCATGTGAATGTGACGGCCGATGATCTGTGTGTGTTTTTATTCTGTGAAAATAGAAATCAGTTTGGGTAGTAATGGCTTCGCTGCGATTATATTTACACTGCTTTTATACAACGTAGACTTAGATTTTAATAATTGCACAGTTAGAGTTTGTTATATGTTATGTAAAACATATTAATTAGCACAGACGATCATGAACTCAGCTTACATAACATTACTAATAGAAATAAATTTCCAATGTTATACTTTGAGTATTTGGAGACAAACTAAGAAAAATTAAATTACAAAAATAAAATTATACAGGAATTGGTGCCATTATTAGCATAAAAAAAGTCGTAACATTATGGCTGCTTTGTAGTACTTCGACTTTATTCTCGTATTATGACTTTATTCTCGTCATGTCATTAGTATATTCTCGTCATTTATTTATTATTTTTCTTAGAATGTGTGGACTCGTGTTTGAACAAATGTTTTCTTTCTTTCTCATAACTCGCTTTCTGTTTGACAACTGCCAAAGAAAGGTCACTAGAGCCGACAAAACCTTTAAAAACAAACAAATGATACATTGTAATTTCCCTCTGACCAAAAATCACTGGGTAAATAACTGTAAAACCAACAAACTTCTTCTTCGAAGATGGTAACTGAAAGCACTTTTAGTAAAGTCAGTTTCACCAACGGTAGTTAGCCTCAAACTTAAAAAAAAAAAATCATTACAATTCCAAAAGTTTTGATTGCAATTTTATTTTACTTAACTGAGGTTAGTTTTTTTTCCCCCATTGAATAATTGGGAAATAAATTTAACTTCATACTCTGAGAACCAGACCCTAAACTTACAAGTCTGGATTGAGTTTTTTCCCCTTCATTAATGACAAACTTTTATTACATACATTATATATATCATGGTAATTCAGGGCGAGTTATTTTTAATTCTAAATGAATATCCTTGTTGGACAATTATTTAAGTGCTATTCTCCTTCAAGACACATTTATCTAACGCCAGAATAAATGAAATGTACGTTATGCAGCAAAGGAAATAAGAAGATCGGACATATATCCATTATGGAGATGATCGGTTTTGGACGGGTGATGTGCCCTTATTGCATAAGCAATACTAAAGAATGACAGCCATCATTAAAGGTACAGGGGAGCTTTTTAGTTGTCTAGCTTTGCTAGCAAAGTCGTTAGCCAGCAGCTAGCTAATAGCACAACAACAGCAGCCTAATGTCTGGATGATAAAAATACTGAATCGATAGATAACAGTTTCTCCTCACCTGGCTGTCTCCTCCCCTCAGTAGTTCTTCAGAGAAAGGCAGACGCAGAGGCCTGTCAGTGTCTGTTGTATTTCATTACCTCTCTGCTTAAACCACGACTCCGAGCTGAAGCAGAAACGATACTTCAATGTTTTCCGTCATCTGACAAGCAGCAAGTCTACTCCACTTTATTCACCAAAAACTTTTTTTTTAATTCACCAAAATCTGTTCTGTAATCTGGAACGTTCACTACGTTGAGCTCCAGTTAGCCGCTTTATCTTACTGCGAGAGGCAACTGCGTCATGCGTCACCGGCCAAAGGTCAAAGGTAACAAGGTGACCGGCTTATTATGTTATGCAAAAAAGAAACAAAAAAGCAAAGAATTTTAGCACATGATTTTATGTGTCAGAAGAGGGCTTAGGAAGTAATACCCAAAAAATAAAAAATAAAAAAATTGACCAAAAGGGCAGTTGGGGGCAAGGAGCAAAAAGGGCAGGTGGTCAAGCCCCCCCAGCTCCCCCCTCTGCACGTGCCTGTCTTACACTGACTGACCAGGCCAAACCATCCAATAGTGTCAACAATAAACGGCATTAAACACGGTCAACAGAAATTATGACCACCCGGCGCACCCGCTTCCTCAAACATAATAAGCCAGTATGGCTCCCATTCATACCCTCAGTGACAGCCACGCCCACCTCGACACACCCACCACCCAGGTGTCAAAGGCATGCGCTCCCATCACCTCAATAATCATTCATTTCATTCATATGGCTCTTACAACAGCGTTGCATTCTCTTTAGTTTTCTCTGGTCTGTAATGGAGACTTGAATTTAACGCGCCATTTCAACCAAAGGTTTTGAATGCGCTTCCTAACTAGACATATTGTTAAATAAAAACTTTATTTAACAATATGAGGTGTTGCTTAATTTATTTTTAACATTGGGTCTCATTTTCCAGAGCTACTATCTGCAACTTTAGATGCATTCCTTCTCTAACACACCTGGATCATTGACTCATTATAAGCCTCTACAGAACTGAGTTGATGCTGATGAGGGAAGTCGACCTTTTGTCTGAGGTGTGTTTTAGCAGGGATGCATCTAAAAGTTGCAGTCTGGAGGACTGAACCTGTGAACTCCTGACTTGTACCATCAATGTGGCCCGTTGAGGGTGGCCAATATGCTGAAATATGGTGAAATTGAATTTGACACCCCTGGTCTTAATTTTATTTAGTTTTTAGAGTGTGTTTGCTAGTTCTTGTTAGTTTTTATAGGTTGAATATTGTTAATTTTAACTGAAGATACAATTTTCCAAAAATGTATTTAACTGTTGTTGAACAACCAACGGACTGGTGTTTTCTTTCAGCTTTTGCTGACGCCGTTTTGCGGACTAGTGTAAATGACAGGAGGAATAATGGAGGAACATAATTTGCTAACAGCTGACGTCAGTGGTGGGAAGTAACGAAGTACAAGTACTTCGTTACTGTACTTAAGTACAATTTTCGTGTATCTGTACTTTACTTAAGTAGATTTAATAATGGGGACTTTCTACTTTTACTCCACTACATTTTACAGTAAGTATCTGTACTTTCTACTTCACTACATTTCTACAAAACTGTCTCGTTACTCGTTACATCCAAGTCTCGTTGCTCTTTTCTTCCGTTAAAATGTGAAGTTCAGGGATTTAAGGTGGCGCCGTAAAATCCGAGCAATAACGTGACTTAGTGTCTGTTGTCACCCATCGCCTCTACCTTTACTCGCACTCGGAGCTCCAGACATGCGCAGTGGTTTCCTCTGAGCGGGAGGAGATGTTTGTCTATAATATAATAGCGCTGCATAAATTGATATGGCGACATGTAAAATTAGCAGCGCTTCGCTTTCACAGACGGTGGGACTTCGTCCAACTTTTAGCGTCACTTGGAAGGAAAGCTTAAAGAAAGGTAAGATCTGTGCTAGCAAAGCTAGCTGTACTGAGACACATGTTGCATCTGATGAAAAAAAGTTGTCAGTCATGCGCTGAATTATTGTGTGGAGGTGTTGACTGAGGTGTCGCATATATGGGACAACGCTGTGACCAAAGTCTGCAATATAGTGATATAACATTCACTAACGATCCGATTCTTCTGGACGGATCTTTACTAAGTCCTAAGGACTGAAGCCTCACTGAGAGCCGTTCTTTGTTCTTGTGTACACTGCGGTAGCTATATATATATATATATATATATATATATATATATACATTCATTTAATCGCTGAATAAGTAAAAGTTGAACGTATGAACACAGAGCATGCTCAATGCTCATTGCTCATTGATTGATTTCGTCTCCTGTCATGGTGGCAAACATTGCAGTGGGAGGGAGGATGAAAACAGTCACGGTGCTCATTCTGCTTAGTTACTTGTTGCGCCGTTGGACAGTGTTCATAGTTGAACGTTGCGATGTTTCAGTTATGGTTTCTGACATATGCAATATGGGCAACCGCCCAGGGCGTTATTTTTCTAGGAATAGCAGGAGACCTCTGCGGATTGTAGCACAGCGATGAAAGCAAAACAGAATGAAGTGAGTTTTTATTGATACTGGTTAAATATATTTCAGCTCTAAGTATTTAATATCTAGGTGTTTTTATGGGAATGTGGATCTTTCAGATCAATCTGAAAACCAATTTTGATAAACTTAATGTTATTGTGTCATTTAGCGCGGGGCGCTGGTCTTGGTCTCGGGTTTGGTGGTCTTGACTACAACTCTGCTACATGGCTCCTTGGTTGCATGTCCTCCACCCCGCCCGCACCTTCTTTACATCCCCTTTCAGTTAGATTTCTTTCTAAATAAATGTGACTAATGAAGTTCATGCTATGTTAGGACAGGAGACAAAATGTTTCCATCCCTGAAATTATGATTCATAGAATCACATATCTAAGTCTAAACTGTTACAGAGAATAAATACAATAAGAACATGTTTAATCTGTGGTAGTGTTCAATAAAATGGCACATTTCTGATGTATTAAAATTAAATACGATCAGCACACTTAATGATATTAGCGATTAGGTAATGCAGTCAGCGAGTACTTTTACTTTTAATACTTAAGTATTTTTAAAAACCAGGACTTTTTTACTTTTACTTAAGTAAAATGTTAATGTGGTACTTTGACTTTTACTTAAGTACATTTTTGACTGTGTATTTGTACTTTTACTTAAGTAAATTTTTTGAGTACTTTCTCCACCACTGGCTGACGTAAACTGCTTGTGTGACGGAAATAATAAAAAAAAAACAATTACAGAACAGTTAAAAAGGCTAATAAATAGATTCATAAAAACAAAGGGTATTATATCTAGTTTTATAAATACATGATATAGTTGTAGTTAGTTAACCTTGGTAGAAACTGCAGCGCTCAGACAAACAAAAATCATGCGTTTGCATAGATCTGAAAATGACCTAGCCTTGACATTTACTGTGGCTCACATTGTGTTTGTGGTGGTCAAGCACGGTGGGATGGGTTTGAGATCCCTGGTTTTCTCATGGGTAAATCTTAAAACTTTATTTGTGCTCTGTCCACAATTTATTTTGTTTGTTACTTTAATTAGTTCATGTCATTTTCAATTTATTGAATGATTTTATATTTATGGCATTAACTTAGCAAAATGGTACCTGTTCCCACATCAATGTTCCAATGTTTGCTGACACAAGAACAAGAAAATAAATGTTTGACTAAACAAGCAAAATTAACTTTCTCATGTATAGATACTGAAAAAAGTTCAAAATATATGGGACAAAAACCAAGTGAAGCAAACTATTTTGAATATAAACAATAGAAAGTATGCTATTTGCTGGTGGGATGATGTAACAGCACCAGCAAAAGAAGATTCTGTGATGTCACAAGTGAGGCAGCGTCTGTGATGTCATAAACTACATATATATAGAACAGAATTCTGGATATTTTTCATTGCTATATCACTGACTAGTTCAGACATAAGCAAAGCCTTTTCGAGCGTTCAGCTAATTTACAAATCGATAGATTTTGGAGAAAGTCATCAAAAATGTCTTATCAAAATCCAAGAAGACACAATGGAATGATGGGACCCCAGGGGAGATGGGGCAACCATCGAAATGTCCAAGGCGGGTTTCCTCCTGTGCACCCAGATCTTTTGCATGAGGAAATCCACAGGATGGGCTCTCTTTTAGAGATGGAGAGAGCCCAAAGGTTTGCAGACAACCAAAGACTGGCCCATCTGGAAGCCGAGCTGGAAGAAACCAAACTCCAGTTAAAGAGGCAGAAAGCGCTCAAAGAAGTCTTCATCAACAAGGGCAAAGAGACCAAGAGGGAACTCGAGAGAGTAGAGAGGCTTAGTGATCCAGCTGTTGTTGATGCTGCCATTCTTGCTACCAAGGCGCACAACGAAACGAGATTTAAAAACAAGAAGCAGCTCCAGCAAGACTTTGTGGAATTAAAGACGGCCCACCTCCTCAGCCAGGAAGCATTTACAACAGAAATCCAGGCTGAGAAAGAAAGAAACAAAACGTTGCAACAAGAAATGGACAAACTCCAGACTTCCTACGAGGAGCTTTGCTCCAAGTATGAAGCGTCTGAGAGATCCAACGATGCTCTGGTGAGGCAGGAGGCTGAGATGCAAAAGTTGTGTGAAGTTAGAGTTAGTGAGATACAACTGGTCCTTGACAAGATAAGAGCTGAAAAGGACGATATCTTTCAAAAGATGTCAGAAGAGGTCACGTTTCTGAAAAGCAGCAGAAACAGTTTACAGGCAGAATTGGACGAGATGAAATGTTCATATGAAGAACTTGAGCAGAAGTTTGAAAGAGACGTTTCTGCTCTTAAAGCTGAAGTGGAAACATCTGAGCACGAGCTACAGCGTGAAAGAGAAGCCAGTTCATATACAGCAAAGAGATGTCACTTTGTTCTATCTGAACTGGCTTCTCTTGAGCGAGAACAAGAACTAAAATATAAAGCAGCATCAAAAGAGCTCCAGACCCAGCAGCAGAATTTCTACAAGGTCACGAATGATTTAAAATGTGAAAATTCTTCACTTAAACAGCAGGTGGAAAAGCTTCGGATCCAGATGATTCAGGAGAGAAAAGCGCACATGGAGGAGATAGTGCTTCTAAACAGCATGAAAGCCACCATCCAAGAAAATACAGCAAAAGATATGCAAATGCTGGAAGAGAAGGAAAGGGATGCACAGACCCAGTTAGAGAAGATGAAAGATATATACAAGGTGCTGCATTGCAGATATGACACCGATATTGCTGCACTCAAACAAGAAATTGAAAAATTTAATCAAGTAAGTTGTGAGACAACAAGTAATTTGGAAGGAGAATATGACTATCTGGAGATTGACACTTCTCTGAGAGATGAGAAGGAAGATGTCAAAGAAGAAACACCACAAGAGTCCACAAATATTCAAGACATGGAGAACGAGAGCCAACCTGACCATGATGAAGTTTTATATCAGGAGATTTCTTCTGATGAGGATCCCTTAGAAGGATCCTCATCAGGTTTTCCCAGGCATTTGGAACCCATGACGGACTTCGCTGCAGAATCCAACCAGGAGGATTTGGACGACATGGACGATGGAAAAATGAAAAAACCAAAGCTATGGAAAAGAATGCTAAACTTCATGCATTTGAAGAAATCAAAAAAAGGAAGAACAGACTGAACTAAAGCCCAGAACATCAAGTTTAAACCATCGTTCCATGCGACATCATCAGGAAATTTAGAAAGGCCAGCTTTTTTCCTGCCATTAACCATCTAATAAAAAGATCCCTTCCTAACCCAATTCAAAAAAAGATTCAAACTTTAAGACGAATTTGAAATAGAAAAAGTAGTGGGCAGCACGGAGATGCAGTGGCTAGCACTGCATCTGCACAGAGAGGATGTGTCACATCTTTGCTGTGTGGAGTTTGCATGTTCTCCCCGTGCCTGCGTGGGTTTTCCCCAGGTGCTCTGGTTTCCCCCCACATCCCCTAAAACATGTAGGTTAGGTCAATTGGTCAATGTAAATTGCCCCCTAAAAGAGTTTAAGAAACTGCAAGAATTGCTTTAACAAAAAAAAGTGCAATTTAACATGAAAAACTGAGTAGAAAAGGTGTTAAATAAAGGCCACTAGAGAATGAAAGAACTGACCACCACATGTTTCCTCATGGAAAAAATAAATAAAACTCTTTCTTAATCTCTCTCTCTCGTTCTCTCTTAACCCTCCTGTTGTCCTCATTTTCTGTGTATAGGGAAAACACATACAAATCTCGGTCATTTTGACCCGAGGACAACAGGAGGGTTTTAATACAGAAGTTACTTAATATACATACACACATATACATACATAAATGCATACACACATGCACACATATACATATACAAACATGCACACACATACACATCCCTTCCATAGGCTGCCACCTTATCGTGGTGGAGGGGTTTGAGTGTCCCAGTGATCCTAGGAGCTGTCAGGGGCTTCATGCCTCTGGTCACCCAATGCAGACAGATCCTAGGTGAGGAACCAGACCAAGTGCAGCCCAAAGACCCCTTATGATGAGCGCCTGGTGGCCGGGTTTTAACCCACGGAGCCCAATCAGGCTAAACAATACATATTTAGTTCACAAAATAAATTTAGCATTAAGCTAAATATTTATTTAGCAAGCTTAACATTTAGTGACTAAGCTACATATTTGGCATTGAGCTAAATAAGCCTTGAGCAAAGCTGAATACTTAGCTCTGAACTAAATATTTGACTGACAAGGCAAACATTTGTCTCTGAGTTAAATATTTAGTTCAGTTTGGAGTATTTACCTCCAAACTACATATTTAGTTTGAAGCTAAATACTTTGTTGGTAAAGTAAATATTTAGCTTGCTATTTGAATATTTAGTTTGAAACGGTGACATTTATAAATCAACGAATAACATGGAGAAAATATGAGTTAGAAAAATTGGTAACACTTTATTTGAAGCTTAAGACTGACATGACACTGTCAAAAACATGAACCTGTCATGAACATAAAGAAGTCTTTATGAATGTTTATGACAGTTGTCATGAAGTAATTCTGTAAATAATGACACTTCTAATGCAAAGTTGCTCTAAAAGTTGCATTGAACGTCCATTAAAAATGCCAGCTTTGCATTATTTTATAATTGATCAAAATCATGCAAAGTTGGCACTTTTAATTGACTTTTAATGCAACTTTTAGAGCAACTTTGCATAAAAAGTGTCATTATTTACCGAATTACTTCATGACAACTGTCATAAACATTCATAAAGACTTCTTTATGTTCATGACAGGTGTTACGTCATGTTTTTGACAGTGTCGTCAGTCTTATGCACACCCCGTCAAATAGTGTTACCGAAAAATTAACCACATTGTTTTCTGACTGTCGAAATAACACAAATTATTGCTGTCAGTTTTTGACTGTAACTTTAAAAATGGTTCCCAATAATTGTGACAAAGCAATCATTCAGTTTCTCTGAGCAGCTCTTCTGTTCTAGGCTAGCGGCAGTTAACACTTCTAATAAAATACACACAGACATTTCTCAAAATACAATGTGTGCCAATAAAATACTGTTCTCCACTCACAAACACTTACAATAATGGTACCTTATCGATTAAATGTAGACTTCACCCACCTGTTAAAACAGAAATCAGCTTTTATATCAATATAATGGCTTCGTAGCTATGCTGACTCTGAGCTTCTTCTAGGCTTGAAGTTAGCCTCTCTCGTATTTGCGGCTACTGCCATCTTCTGGTGGAAACTGGTATTGCACCAGAAATGTGCTCAGTCATACGGGTGAAAAAAGAAACAAAGAAAGTGCGACGATTATGGATAAACAGATGACGAAAACTCTAAATTTAATGTCTCAGAAAACGCTGTAGCACATTCATAAAACGTTGAGAGAAAGGTAAAAGTTTGAGAGGTAAAGAACTGGACTGTTTCTGAAATGCGTGACAAAAAATTTCCCTTTATCATAATATTTTTAATAATATTCTACATTTTTGAAGCTTTACTTGAGCAACTACTGATGATTTTCAACAAATTAAGTGAAGCGGAAGAAATGTGAAATTTTCTATCTTTAAAAAGTCATTTCTGTTCAGACTAAAGATGGACTGAAGGAATAAAAGACTAGCGTTATCTTGTAGTGAAACATGATGCACCGTCTTTCAGCGTTTGTTTTATTTTGAATTATTTTCCCAAATGTGACTCGGTGTCTTGATAAACTGACTGGTTCAAAATGAAACCATTTTCATTTCAGGAGTTCTGCAGGATGTGAAGTATTTGTTCAGACACTGAATATAATTAGAAGTTAACCAAGAAGTCTGACATGATTTGATTCACAGGAACTTTAAATCCTGTAGGACAAGTCCTCTCTCTGTTTGTCTCCTTATCTCTGAGTTTCTTCTGTTTTATTTGAGTGATCAAAATTAAACAGTGAACTTCATGCGAAATTTATTGAGAAAAGCAAATAAGCCATGTCCTTCCTAAATAAACACAGCTGCTTGTTCTGCAGTCTCAGGCTCTTAAACCAATGCTAAATATGTTTAAACTTCATTCCTTAAGAAAAATAGTTTGTCAATTTATTGTTGGGAACTTAATACTTTTTTTAACCTCAGTTATCCAGATGTTAATGATTTGGATCGCCTCACTGTTTAAAATTCACACATGAACTGGGACTGTTGGACTCTATGAAAATTAATGCAACATTTATTGACATATTTAATTCATCCATCTCAAAAAGTTTTATGTGTGGATACATTTTAATACTCAGAGTTGATATATAACTTCACTGCAAAAACACAAAATCTTAAAGTGCAAAACTCTTAATGCACTTGAAATAAGACAAAACTAACAACTTCAGCAAGATATAGCAGCTTATTTTAAGTAAATAATTGCTTAAAAATTGTCAAAACACAACTGGGTCCACTGTTAGATTATTTCACTTTCATCAAGACATTTTTCCTGTGTCATAAGTGAAATAATCTGTCAGTGGAACTAGAACTTTTTCAAATTTATATTAAGGGATTAATTACTTAAAACAAGCTGGTATATCTTGCTAAAAAGTTACTTGTAAGTTAGTTTTGTCTTATTTCAAGTGTAATGAGATATTTTCAATAGAAACTAGACCGAAAATATGTGGTAAGATTTTGTGCTTTTGCAGTTTTTTGTTGTTTTACATTTAACCACTAGTTGGCAGCAGAGTTCATGTAGAGCTGTAAATTGAGTCACTTTGCTGTATTTTTGTTGCTCCATTGCTTAGAAATTACATTTCACAACAAAAGAAATCATCTAACAATCCACACAAATGAATCGTTCTGCTCTACATAGTCTTGGTAGATTAGGGCAGTGTTTTTCAACCTTTTTTGACCCAAGGTACATTATTTTAATTGAAAAAATCTCAAGACACACCACCAACCAAAAATGGAAACAAAGATACCCTGTAGCCGCCTCTATTCCATATATAGTCATTCTTATCAAAGTCTCTTGAATAGGAATCAAATAAACACAAAAATGCATTTTTATCACATTTTACATTGAAGAAATTGAAGAAAGACAAAGCTCTTCCTCCACAGCTCTCAGTCACTCTCTGGTTTTAGTTTTTATAGTAGCCAGACTAGAGAAGCTCACTTCACACAGATATGTTGTGGGAAATGGACCCATGTTCTTTCCAACCCAACTACTGCTGAGCTTCACTGTCTTTTCTATCACTCTCTTGCTAGATTCGATGCTCTCACCGCTGCCTGTAACATTCATACATCTCTAATACATCTCAAAAATCTTTTAAAACCAATTACCGTATTTTTCGGACTATAGAGCGCACCATACTAGCACCCTCAATTAAAAAAATAAAATAAAATAAAATAAAAACTGGAAGCTGCTCCCGGTTTTCCATAAGGACTCAGCAGAGGGCTGCGACCTAATAAATCAGCTGGACGCAGCACTCCGTCTCCAAAGCCGAACCATGGTTTCGTGCACACCGAGCTTAAATGCAGCGGCTCCATTTCCCTCCTGTAGTGCCAGATCGACAGCCCTCAACTTAAAAGCTGCATGATATGAGTCTGAAAACATTTCTCTGTCGTGCCTGCTGCTAGCATGTGCTTGCTCTAAATGAAAATTAGCCGTTCTTCTTTGATTTACAATTTTGACTTCTAATGATTCACTTCCTGCTAGAGAGCCCCCTGGTGGTTGAAGAAAAATCCACAGAAAAGCCACAGCGGGCTACAATCCGCATGGTTCAAAGTTTAGGAAAAAAGTAGCAGCTTATAGTCCGGAAAATACGGTACCATAGTGAAATTGAATAATTTCCACGGCACACCTGACGATCACTCACGGCACACTAGTGTGCCGCGGAACAGTGGTTGAAAAACACTGGTCTAACATGACAAAATGTAGTTACTGTCTGCGTGTTCTATGACTTTGTATTTTTATGTTATTTTGATGCAAAGCCCTTTGAAATGCCTTGTTGCTGAAATGTGCTGCTATACAAATAAACCTGACTGACTGAACTAGATTGATTAAGTTAACTTTCTCTGCCCAGACACAACATCTTATTAGAACAGTTCTTACGAACAATAAGGAATCTGATGGTCAGTGAGTTGTGGGTTTGATGAGCAAAGAAGCCAAACTAAAAAGGTGTCAGCAGCTGCTGGGATGAAGCGTCTGGGAGAGGATTCCTCTCAGACAGTCGCAAACTTCAGGCATCCAGAACTACGGTTCTGATCTAAAGGAAGATAGAGTGGAAACCACTTCATCACTGTGATCAGACACACAGTCTTTTCTTGAGGAAGCTAAAACTATGCAGGAGCTCATTTAAGTTTGGTGCAAGCTTACTGAAATACTGAAAGTATAGCAACTCATCTATATGAAAATATTGAGGTTGATCAACTGTAGAACTTGTTCTAAGTCTAAGGCACTAGTGTGCCGCGGAACAGTGGTTGAAAAACACTGGTATAAATCACATGAGACAAACATACCGTTTCTTACAAACTCCTCTCAAGTTGCTTTTTTGGAGTGGCTCCTTTTCGCTGTCGTTGCCACGTTCTGTTCCTCCTCACCTTCCTTCGAAACAGCTTCAGCGTAGCTGTCACTGGTAAAACTACGTGGGGTCCCAGGAACACCGTTACTAATATTTTCAAAGCCTCGAGGGTCGTTCTCACTTTCAGAACGAAGCAGACCGAGGACTCTTCTGTTTCTCCGCGATTGTCTCATTCTCACAGTAATCTGTAAACAGATTTGAGTCCAAGTTAATCTGATGATTATTTGTGTGACTGAGCATGCACAAAGGGGGGAGATGAGGTCACAACACATCATATTGAAGAGGGTTAGGATAGGATGGCACGTTTCTCACCTGAAGTTAGAAAGACACACCTCACAGAAAGGCAAAACTGGTTTATGAAAACAACTGAACCTCAGGAGCAACTTTTAAACACTGATAATTATTATATTGAGGTAAGAAAAAATACTAAAGTGTTGTCTCTAGTAATATATTTAGAGTGACATTTATAGTACAATGAAGTTGGAAATGGAAATGCCCTCTGTAACTTTAGGGAGCTCCTGCACTTTCAGACACGCCCCCTTCAGCATGGCATCACAACAATGCTTCTCCACTCCATGATGCCATTCACAACCATCCTTAGGAGGGTTCGCCTGAGAAGTGGACGGGGCCAACTTGTATACCTCTCTTTCGTGTTGTAGTGTTTACATTTTGTTCAATTTGATTGTGCATTATTCTTCCTGATGCGAGTGGACGAAAATACACTGCGGATGCATCTAGCTTCGTGTGGACTATAGGCCTGGACTTTCACAAGACAATGAAAATTCAAATTGAATTAAAAATACTTTGCTGATCCCAAAGGAAGATCAAATAATGCAGCAATGCGCAAATACTTCAAAGCATAGGGCTTATTTAAAGCTTATTCAGATCCAGAGTAGTTCATTTTCTAACCTGCAGTGCTAGATTTGCCTTAACATTTGTTCAACACAATATACACAAAGTAGACACACGTTTTACCAAACGTTAAAGCAATTTAAGACAACAATGCTATAGAACCTAATAAAATCAAGCAGAACTTTCACCTTTTTGGTCGATCGCGGTGAACAGTAAGCAGTTCTGTTCAGTAACTGAACAGAAGTTCAGTTAGTTCAGCAGTTCAGTAAGCAGCAACTGCTCAGCTCCAGCAGAAATAAACACAGGTTGTCTTATGAAAACGTGCTGCTCAGCAAGAGTGCTGCTGATTGGTTATGATGGTCACGTGCAGCCTTAGCCAATCAGAGTTTGTTGACGCTCGGGTTCCAATATATTATATTATATTATATTATATTATATTATATTATATTATATTATATTATATTATATTATATTATATTATATTATATTATATTATATTATATTATATTATATTAGATATATTATTATATTTACCTTATTATATTATCCTTATATTATGTCTATGCCAAAGCCCGCGAATTCTTCATTTATTTTTTTAAATGGCGGAAAGCCAATAATTTTATATGTCCCGCCACCTACTAGATGACTGTATAACCTCACAGCCTCAGAACTAAAAAACCTTTTTAAGATAAAAGTTAAATTTAATAACTGCATCAATTGAATAATGATACTGAAAATTTAAAACAATTGATAACATTCATTAAAATGTAATTTTAAAAATCACATAAGTAAATAGTGTACATAATGAAAAATATATATATTTGTTCATGTTATGAAAGAATACTTTCCTAATAAAATAATTCTCAGATAAATGTTCAAATTTTTCATTCAATTTAACTGTTAAAACCAATTTGTGGTTCAGCTATGATAAATTATTTGGCTATTACTCTAAAAGGACCATCTTTAACTATAAATGACGTGACTTTACAGAAAATTTAATAAGAAGTTAATGACAAACTCCTCAATATTCTGTCTTTCTATCCTGAGAAGAAAACATTTATTAAAAAATAATATATCTCTTTAAAGAAAATCAGAATCAAATATCTTCTTTCCACTCCATTAAAAAGTAAAATAAATTAATGTCACAATTATGTATGTTTAACCTTATTAGAACTTTTTTCAAAAGAAAATAAAAATAAATACCAACTCTAGTGTGCTTTGAGACAACATTTCTATTGCAAGTTACATGTTTTTGTAAGGATTTTCAAAATTGGTTCTTGTATAAGAAATCTTTTCCACTTCAGCGTTTTGATAAAGGTTGGTCTTCAGTGAAATGACTGTAGCAACAATTTAATCTTTCTGGCTATTTTCCCTCACAAGTGCCAGTTTTAAAAAATATGCAAGATTTAAAAGTAAAATAACTTTATTTTACAGAGCACTTGATAAACGTTGCTTCAACACAAGAGTGCAGCAGACCGCAGCAGAATTTGTATTTTTTCAAATACAAATATTTGAAAAAAATCAATTAAGGTTTGAAATTCACTCTTACCTTGGTAATATTTTCTGTTTATTTCCCCCCCATTGTTTGTTTTGTATTTTAATAGACTGCTATTATTTAGGTAATTTTCTTTTTTGTGGAGAATGCCTAATCTTTAATAAAGATAAAAATAAACAGGAGAAGGTAGCAGCTCCCCCCGCTGGATGAAATACGTACAGCACCTGGTATTTCCATCCGGTTTCTCGTGCGCGCTCCCGCTGAAGACCCTGCTGTGGCGGGAAAATCGATAGCGCTGAAGCTAGATACGTTGCTGACCAAGTTTATGTTAGTTTACTTCGTTTTTTTGCTCATAAACATCAACCTGAAGAGATTATAAAGACCCGTTTAATTTAATGTTATAATTCAGCTCCTTAGTAAACTCTTAACTCGACGTTAGACTATTTTTTGTTGACGCTTAGCATTAGCATTAGCATTTTTTCTTTAACGTTTGTTTTCTTTTTTTAACAGTCAGAGGTTTTCAAAAATGGCAGCAAGAAAACAGATGAAGAAAAAGATACTAGAAGAGAAAACAGAGAAAAATGTTTATGATTTTCCTGCAGTAGATGATAAAAAGGAGCTCAGTGGCTCAGAGGATGACGTCAGGGAAGGTAAGGTAGCCGATTTCTGAAGATGGCGTCGTTTTTCACAGCTCTGAAAATTTACCAGCGTGTAAGATCAAAATGGGAGAAAATTAAACTAATGTGAATTTTTAACCCTTTTTTGTTCCAAGATGAAACTCCAATTGTGGACAAGCTATCAAAGAAAAGGCCTGCACCTGATTTTGATGAGGGAACAGCATGTGCCATGGGGTATATACATCTTTCACATTATTCTTCTTCACATATCAACTTTAGGTATTTAAAAATGATTGGTATCACATTGTATTGCTTTAAAAACAGTGTGAAGTGACAATATCAATACATTATGACACACATTATCAAGACAAAAAATATTTAATATTATTAGTTTCTGTAAAAATAAAAACTAATTAGATTAAATTCAATTGAGTTCCCAGCATTTATGCTGAATAATTGTACATGCTGAGTGTTTTCACTGGTTTATTTAACTGTCCCCCCCTCCTTTTCACTTATTTAGAAATGAGGTCCAGTCTATGTTGGAGAAATTTGGAGGTAAGCAGTTGGATTTTTGGTAATTTCTTGTTTACATTGATTAGATACCATCCATCCATCCATTTTCTTTCACCCTTGTCCCTGAGTGGGGTCGGGAGGGTTGCTGGTGCCCATCTCCAGCTAACGTTCCGGGCGAGAGGCGGGGTACACCCTGGACAGGTCGCCAGTCTGTCACAGGGCAACACAGAGACACACAGGACACACAACCATGCACACACACACTCACTCTTAGGGACAATTTTAGAGAGGTTTTTGGACTGTGGGAGGAAACCGGAGTACCCGGAGAAAACCCACGCATGCACAGGGAGAACATGCAAACTCCATGCAGAAAGACCCCAGGCCGGGAATCGAACCCAGAGCCTTCTTGCTGCAAGGCAACAGCTCTACCAACTGTGCCACTGTGCAGCCTAATAGATTTAGATACCCAAAAGGGAAAATTGCAAAGAAAATACACCGAAATAATATTTGTATTTTTATTACAATTATATTAAGTCCTGGTTCATGTTTATGACACCTGACTAAACAGATCCAGGAATTAGGATTTTTTTTATTTGTAAGTTACTTTAATTTTTTTAAAGGTTTTGGCCTCAGAAAGATAATCACAAACATGTAGGAATTATTTTCTGTTATACATACATGTGAAGAAGCAACAAGAGAGTTGAAAGGTGCTGGTTTCTACATCTACAAATGAAGACACCATCACTGATTAATTAAAAGTCAGAGGAGCAGGGTACTGTGTAAATGCATTAAAGATAATAATAACATTAATTTTCCTTGACCACTTTTAGTTTTAAACCAGGCCTTTCGAATAAGTAAGGTTCAGGCTGATTGAATCCTTTTCAGTTTCTAATAGCGGGGTGTTTAGCTGTTTCCTTACTGCTTACTAAACTGGAGGGTTGTTGTTGGGAATGGAAATCCCGATCGATGAATCATAATTTGTATTGACACACGGAGCATAAAATCAGCCAAGAAAAGCATTCAGACTTTACTTATTTTATTCACTTTCAGCGCTGAAAGGAGACGCTTTTACCATTACATCCGAGAAGAGTTTCTAAAAAAGTCTGTAGCGTCTGAGGAGAAAGAGGAGGGCAGCTGATTATATGGACTGAAGACACTCCCTGAAATCACACCATGTCTCTGTGGCCTGGGAAAACGTTTTTTTTTTTCGTGAGAAATGGACCTTAGTGTCTAACAGAATCAAACATGTAACTTTTTACTATGGGCCTTTGTCTACCAGCGTATGACTCTTTCTCGACCTTGGTAAAGCGTCTCAACATTGTCCAGGTATCCGTCTGAGTATTTTGCTTAAAAATACTCAGGTTCATTTACTTAAATGGGTCACAGAGAACAAACAACTGAGGCTGTGTTGTAAAATCTATATATATATATATTTTTTTGCCTTGTCATATGCCTTTTTTTGTCTTAATCAAGTTTAACTTCTGTTGTAGAATGGAGCTGTAGCTTTGTTGGTGCATTATGGCTTAGCTTAGATAGAAACACTCTGAATAAAAATGCTTCTCTGTCTTTTTCTTTACTTGTAGCTGATATCAGTAAAGTGATGCAGGCCAAGAAGAAACGCCTGGAATGTCTGACAAAAAACTACATGAAGGGAAGCCAGCACAAGCTGGAGCAGCTGTGGACCAACTACCATGGACAGAGGTTCTTCTTTCTGTAACTTTAAGAAAACTCAGAGAAGAACTGCTGAAGCACCAAATGCTTCGCATTGAGTAGTTCTCCAGACCTCCTGATAGACCTTTAAAATATGTTCTGGTTTTTTTTCTCCTGTTAGATGATCTCACAATGATTTAATAACATTCAGCTCCAGGCTCTGATGTGTCTTTTTTTCCATTTTGGATTCATACTTTGAGATTAGAAGACTTTATTGGCCCAAATAATTCATACATCAGCAACTGTAGAACAAAATATTCATTGGAAACTAACCAGCTGCAAAAAACTTTACGAAAAAACAGCAAAAACCCAAACAAAAACACAAAGGGATTATAGAAAGACTGGAGAACTCTACAAGAAATAGAAAGAAAATATGAACTGAATCAGGAATTTACTTTACAGCTAAACTATAAAAATGTTAAAGCAGTGAAAACATGGATTTATATTAGAGTTAGAATAGCAGGTGTGCTTTTTTTTCCAGATTTATCTTTGGGCTGCAACTAGCGATTATTTTACTAATCAATTATTCTATTGATTATCCTGTTGATTAATCAGATGAAAATAATTAGCACATTCTGCAGCTTTGTCATTAAGCTACTTTTTTAGATAAACACATCAAAAGATAAAAATAAACTATTAAATTCTTTTCAATATTTTATTAACTAAAATGCAGTAACGTATCATTCCTTTAGTTTATGTTTGATCACTTTTAGCAAACTTTTAGCTAAAAAATACTTCTAGCATCAAAATCTGAACTTTCTGTTTGACCTAACATTAATACAGTGTAGGGCTGATCTATTGATTATGTTTTGGATCAATTGATTAATAATTGGATACCAAAAAGTAAATGTTTTTGTACAGTTTTGGCTTAATTATTGTTCTGAGTATGTTGTTCTTTCTGCAAACTGCCTTTTTAAGTCTCTATTCTCCAGTTAATGATTAATTGGCTACTAAATTAGATTATTTCAATAATCAATTAATCACCATTAATCTGATTAATCGTTTCAGCCCTAGTTAGTTTTGATGAGTTGATGTGGATCAGGTGACCTGTAGTTTTCGCTCTGAAAATGTTTTTTCCAGAGAATTATCTTTTTGAGTCTCTGTGCTCCAATTAACAATTAATTGATTACTAATTTAGTTGATAATTATCTCAATAATTGATTAATCACAATTAATTGTTTCAACCCAACTTTATAAGCTTTATTACATTGTATTTTCTGTAAAGGAAGAAGATGACCCAGCAGTACCATCAGCAGGTTTCTTCTGCGCTGCAGCAGTGGGAGGTTGAAGCTCAGCGAGCCGAGGAGCAGGAGGAGAAGCTCAATGTCAGTTTATCTACATTATGCCGCACTACAGGCTGCAAAAACACAATGTGACCAGTGTTTACATTGACTTTTTTCATTGCAAGAAGGATGGTATGACGGTTGTTTTCTGGTAGCTTCCATGATCTGTGAACATTTTGCTGAAGTTCTGTTTACTGACTGCACAGAGATTTTAAAAAGTCCCACATTCAATTCACAGCAAATAACAAAGATGGTTTGATTCTACAAAAACACGATGCTGACGGTTTTGCTTTGTGTTCACAGAATTTGTTTCGGCAGCAGCTGAAAGTCCTGCAGCAGGCCCGAGTCGTGCAGAACCAGAAGCTGAAAGCTGTCAGAGAGCTGTATGAGCAGTTCATGAAGGTGAGCCAATCAATAGCAATTCCTAACTCCATCCATCCATTTTCTTACACCCTTGTCCCTCAGTGAGGTTGGGAGGTGCTGGTGCCCATCTCCAGCTAACGTACCGGGCGAGAGGCGGGGTCACCCTGGACAGGTCGCCAGTCTGTCGCAGGGCAACACAGAGACACACAGGACACACAACCATGCACACATACACTCACACCTAGGGGCAATTTGGAGAGGCCAATTAACCTGACAATCATGTTTTTGGACTGTGGGAGGAAACCGGAGTACCCGGAGAAAACCCACCATGCACAGGGAGAACATGCAAACTCCATGCAGAAGGACTGGGGCCAGGAATCGAACCCAGAACCTTCTTGCTGCAAGGCAACAGCTCTACCAACTGCGCCACTGTGCAGCCCCAATTCCTAACTCAGTGATGGCATCTTTGATGCTGCATGAGACTGGTTTTTAACTTTGTCTTGAATTATTACATTCAACTGTGCCGTCTTCTAGAGAGGTCAGCTTAAGAGTGACTAGGACAGCAAGTTATTAATTAGGCAATTATGACAATTAATCATGTAAAAATTTGGCATATTTTGCCATTTTCTGTAAAATATTGGAGATACATTTAAAGATTCAAACAAATAATTAAATTAATTTTTTAAAAAGCTATTTTGTTGCCTAAAATGCAATAACTCAGCATTTGTTTAGTGAACATTTTATTTTTGTAGCATCTGCAGCTAAAAAAATACTTATAACATTAAAATGTGAAAAGCTCAGCTCTTTCTGCTTGACTTAACATCAATGCAGTTTACAGCTGATTTTTTTAAAATTATTTTTCAGAATAACCAATAAATAACTGAATAGAAAAAGGTGCTTAATATGAGATTTTTTTTCACAGAATTTGAACTGTGTACTAAAGTACTAAATTACTTGATGGCTACTTCAATAATCATCATAATTTATAAATTTGTTAATTTGGTTGCTTCAGCCTAAAAAAAATGTCATACCCAAAATTAATTAATTATATTTCAGGAAGTACCAGGTAAGTGTGGGAATGTGGTGTTGGAGTATTTCACATGGTCCCCAGAAGACAAGAAAGACAAAAACAGTCAGAAACAACAACATTTAAGTTACTGATATTGAATATACAGCAGGCTGTTGACTTATGGACGGTAGTTTAATATATTGTCATTGTGTGACAGAACTGAACCTGCAGTTGCAGAAAGAAAATATTCTGTGACTTATTGAGAAAATATTTGTATTTTAGTCGTGACATCAAGTTTATGTGAAACAATAACCTGACGTTTTGCTGTTTGCCTCCAGAACATGGAGGACATGGAGAAAAACCACGAGATGTTCCTGCAAGGAACGCAGCAGGAACTGAGGAAGGAGATGGCCACCCTGCAGAAGAAGATTCTCATGGACACGGTGAGATTTAGGCTGCATTCATACTCAGTCTGTTTTAATCAAACTCCAGTTTGTTTGTCTAGAAAGAGCATTTTGTTTTGTGGAGGTGTGAATACGCAACCAAACTGTGATGCGGATTAAAAAAGGGAATCCTGGTCCGTCTACAAACCTCGACCTCGGTTCAGTTGAAGTGAACTCTGGGGCGGTTTGAATGCCTATGTGAACGCCAAGCAGAGTGGAAACTGCTCCAAAAGCAGGCTTCAGACTATAGCACAGAGCATTCTGGGTAAATATAACCAAAACAAACGCAAGAGTCTAGCGGGAGAAATGACTTGTGGAGAAATCCTACAATCACTAAAATCTGACATCACTCTATTTTTGTTTACATTTACTGAAGAAGGTTAGTTGCGCTCAGTGTGTTTTTTAGATGTTCTTGTATCGTTTCCTTCAGTGGTTCATGGAGCAGCGCCCCCACAGGTGAGGAGGGAAACAGATTTTTCAAAGTAAATGTAACAAATGTTGCAACTTTTGTCCCCAATCAGGTGATAACACACTACAATTTTATATGCGCAAATATACTGGGCAAAATATTGCAACTTCTGGCACCTGTGACCAGGTAACAAGTCCAGAACAACTTGGATGCATTTCTAAGTTCCTCAGGATTTCTTGGTTTGGCCTCAGAAATGGCATATTCGATCGATGTCTCTAGGATTAGATCTTAATCCAATGTCATTGAATTAAGATCCACGGTTTGGGCTGACCACTTCTTAACTTTCATCTTGTAGGTCCGGAGCCAAGGTGCTGATTACTTACCTGCTTGTTTGGGTTATCATCAGGTTCAAACTTTAATTTTAAGGTCATTTTCTTTTCCAGCACAAAGCAAAATGGCCGTCTGGTAGATAATCTCTACCAAAAACAGTTGTTGTTATCAGTGTGGACTGTTTTATTATTTTTTCCTTTTTGTCTGTGTTGGGAGTTGTAAATCAAATAAAATGCTTTCTCCGCTCGGGTTCTGACGCCATATTGTCATGTGTTTCCACAGCAACAGCAGGAGATGGCCACAGTCCGCAAGTCACTGCAGTCCATGCTCTTCTAACCTGCCGTTACCATGGCGACCGTTCCAGTGTTTGAGTTCGTTGTTCCTTAATGCAGTAACATTTCGGTTTCTAAACCACCTCAATGTTTATTTTAATAATTTCAGATTTTTAAAAGATGATGCAGTTTGTTTCAGCCCCTCTCACTGTGCTTTGTTTTTATCGCCAGCAGGTGGCGCTGTGTTAATATATGAAGTCATTTTGTAAAGATGAGCTCTGTTGAGTGCCTGTTAAATGTCACAATAAAAATGTAATGTTTAAGTGTTTTGGTTGCTTTTGTTTTTAATAGTATTTAACTTGTCACCCAAGTAAAAAAATATACATATTTTTAGCTATTTGAGACCCAGAAGTGTCTGAAAAGTCCCAACAGGGAGAGGCTCACTCAGGTCGGCCATTTTGTAAGGAACGGCCTTGTCAGTCAGACACAACAGACCAACTTCAGCTTAGTGAACCCACCTGTGTGGAATCATGTCATATAGAGGTTGGGTGCTGTTCAATATTTTATAGTTTTATCTTTGACATTTTACATTAAATATGATTTATTCATTGATTTTCTTTACAGTGGAGAAAATGCTAAAATTGACAATTCTTGCAATACTTTCAATTTTGGATAAATGTCTCAGGTTATGCATCTGGATGTGACGGTTTCCCTCCCTTCTTCTTGCTAAGTTGTTCCAGCTCTGTCAGGTTTCATGGGGATCAGCTGTGAACAGGTCTGGGCTTTGACTAGGCCACTCCAAAACATACACTTTGTTGTCTTTAAACAATTTCTGTGTAGCTTAAGCTTTAGGAAGTGAAATATTTACTCCAGCCATTTTACCTTCTATCTTTACAGCCTGCTGCAGAGAAGCATCTCCACAGAATGATGCTGCCACTACCATGCTTCACAGTGGGGATGGTGTTTGGTGTCTTTCAAACATATAGAATCTTTAATGGCCAAAACACTCAGTTTTTGCCTCATCAGAACAAATAACTTGATTAGGACTTAGCTAAACTCCAGGGGTTGAGTTTTTATTTATCCATCCCCTGACTTATACTTTTCAATAAAAGTTTTTTTTGACCTGCTGAAGACTGTTCTTCAGTCTTCATGCTTCCAGACACAAGTGTCTTTGTACTGCAAACACTTGATAAGGTGATCACCGTTCCACTCATTGTGAGATTACTGGCACCAGTTGGCTGGACCTTTGTTAAATTAGGTCAGTCATTTTAAAGAGGGTGAATATTGTATGCAATCACTTATTTTATGTTAAATATGTCTATCAGTTGTCACTATTTTATAGCAACCAGGCTCCATTTGACATTTAAGATTCTTTTGTAATTTTTTCTTTTGCCAAAAAAAACAATTTTTGTTGATCAAAACTGGTTGTTTTGAGTCTTATGCTGAAAGTTCAGCATATCATTCAGAATTTAAGCTCCACAATTCTTCAACAAAAGCACATTCATGTTGTCTGGTGTAAAAAAAAAAGAGTTATAAATTAGATTATTTTGTGTAAGAGCTGAAAATGAATCAAGGACATTAAATACAAAAAATAGATAAAATGCAGTTGGCTTTCATACCAAACGGAAATTATTTCTGTCTTAAACTTTTGAGAAAAAAATAATTGTTTCAGGTTATGCATCTCCTTTGTTTCAGTCTGAATTCGGTGAGAACTTTACTAATAAATAAATCTATAAATGTAATCGAATTTTGTTTTCTTTCTTATGTCATAATGAAACCGAAAGACTTTTATTATGAAGGGGGATTTTTCGGTACTTTCTCCCCAGAGTGTTACCGGAAGTAGGATACCTTATTTTGAAAGGGACTTTCTGTTGTCAGCTAAGCGGCGGTTCTCAGACTGTATGTCCGTTCAGAAACCGAAAAAAAGGCAGAAATTGAAGGTAAACTCATTTTTAATCTCATCATGTTTTCTGCTCTGGCGAAGGCAGTGAAGTTTAATTAATCTCTGATGTTTTAATTGTCTTGTTTGTCATTAAAACGCTCATTAATGAGCCTGGTGCAGCTAACTGGGCTAGCTATCACTGAAGCTACTTTCAGTTTAAAATGAATTATTTTCTGTTTTTAAAAACAAATTTTTATTTGAGGTATCAGTTCGGCAGGTATTTCAGGTTTTTTACCGGTTTAAATCTGGTTCTCTGCTACAGGCGACCTGCTCTTTATCCTCGTCACCATGCCGTTGATATGAGACTGAGCCGCAGGTGATTGGTCAGTTTGGAGACAGGTTTGTGAAACGCGATGGCTGAGAGGTTCCCTGCCAGCCCTGGTTCTTCAGAACCGGACAGCCCCGGAGGTCTGAACCGACGATGTCTGCTGGAACCCACAGAGAACCTGTTCAGTGATCTGTCCGTCATTGTCCCAGAAACCCCCAGGTACAGACACACAGTTGTTTTTGTTTCGCTGTCAAACTGCTGCTCATCTCTGGCTGTAGTTTCAGACCTATTTAAACCAGATTCGGTTCGGTTTGTTGATTCTGGGTCACAAATTTTAGTTCAGAGTTTTGTCCATTTTGTGAACACACAGCTATCACAAAATGTACAAGGTTTCCTTTCTTGAGTCTAATCTGTTAAGATTTAAAGATGGCACAGTTTGACAGATGGAATATGGAAAGTAGGCGTGGGCGATATCGCGATATTTTGTGGTACTACTGTGACAATAGAAATGATTTAAAAAATGCAAATTATTACTTACTTTTTTTTAGGTAACAGTATGTCTGACACAAATATATGTGCCCCAAACACAAATATTGTTCTTTAAAAACACTCCCATCTGAAACTGAGTTCTTCAGGAGACCTCTTATTTATTTATTTATTTAAAGTGTGATTTTTATATTACTAAGCTGCACACAGTAACTGCATTTAGTCATATTTTCAAATTTACTTTTATTTTCCATGCTCTTGTAGAACAGTGGGTGGAGAAAATGGCAAAAGTAGCATTTCCAATCATACTACAAGTGTTTTCTTTTTTCTTAAGGCTGATAACTGAAATTTGTCATAACATTGATAAATCAAAATTTTTATCGTAAGAAATTTTTCATAATAAATGCTCAAACATGAGTTATTCTCCATGTTAACTAGTTTTAGACTGCAGCTGAAGGCCACAGAAATGTCAAGCTCACAGCCAGTTGGTTCTGTTTCTTTTTCTCCAGCCCACAGCTCGGCAAACGGAGGAGACACCGCCGTACTGCGGAGGATCTTTACAGCCCTGTGAGTCCCGTTCTGGCTGAAAATGATGTTTTATCACAATATTTGCAGTGCTACATGTCATAGAACACAGTCAACAATTGAAACATTACATTTCGCTAAATGCCATCGTTACACATGAAAATGTTGATTTATATTTCACTTATTATGTTTCTAAAGCATAACAACCAGGTGGGTTTTTTGTTTAGATTTAAAGGAACTCAGTGTTTCGGCTGTTTTGCAGTTTTCTGGAAGTTTGTTCCAGATTTGTGGTGCATAGAAGCTGAATGCAGCTTCTCCATGTTTGGTTCTGGTTCTGGCTGCAGGACCAGAACTGGACGATCTGAGAGGTTCTGGAAGGTTGCTATGACAACAGCAGATGTATTGTGGTCCTAAACCGTTCAGTGATTTATAAACTAACAGCAGGATTTAAAGTCTATTCTCTCAGCTAGAGACAACCAGTGGAAGGACTTTAGAACTGGGTGATGCATTTTACCTTCCTGCTTTTAGTCAGAACACCAGCAGCAGCTTTCTGGATCAGCTGATAATTTTTTAAGCAGACCTGTGAAGAAGAATGATAAATGCTTAGTCAGCGTTCTCTCTCTGTTTAGGGACCTCAGGTGGCGGCCGGCGGCGCTCCAGGACCAGAGAAGTCCATAGGGCCCGGCGAAGGTTTTCCACGTAAATCTAAGCGCCGGCGACTGGTCAACCCGAGTGTTGGCTTCGTTCCAGCATCATCTCTCAGGAGTTTTTCTCTGGGCGGCTGGCTGGAAACCCCGTCCTCCTCATCATCTTCTTCCTCCTCGTCTTCGTCGTCTTCGTCGTCTTCCTCCTCCTCTGTCTCCTACCTCACTCCAGAGTCGGTCCTCAGGTCAAACCGGATTGACGCGTCAGCTTCAGCGTCTCCCCCCGCAGCAGCATCCTCATCCAGCTCGCTGTCCTTCCTCACCGAAGAGGAGAGGAAATGGCTGAACGAAGGACAAGGAGACGCCTCACTAGGTCAGGACACGGCGGCGCTCAGTGATAAGACTTAAACATTAAACTTCATGAATTCATGCCAGATTTAAGTAAATTTCTTTTTTCTCACTTTATTTTCTAAAAAGGATATGACAGAAAATATGTTCAAAAATGGCTTTTATTTCAGTAATCCCTTTTATGAGAAGCATTTTGGAGGTTTAATTGGATTAATTGATTATGGAAATAGTCGTCAACTAATTTAGTGATCGATTAATCATTAAGTACAGACTTAAATAAAAATTTTGCTGAAAAACCCCCAAACATTTTCAGAGCAGTACTAACTAGAGCTGAAACAAGTAATTGGATTAATTGTGATTATTGAAGTAGCTAATCAAGTAGCTAATTACTAAATTAGCTGTCAGCTGTCAGTTTAATCATTAACTGGAATATAGAGTCTTAAAAAAAAGACAATTTCCTGATGGAACAAAAATATTCAGAGCAGAAATTAATCCAAAACTGTACAAGAAATATTTGCATTTAATTGTTCCTAGGGCTGGACAATAAATGAGTTTTTTGAATTTTTGGTTTTTGAAGATTTAACTTTTAGCAAATCTGGATTTTCTTTCCACCGATGCACTCATTTAGTTTCCATAGTTCAGAATCAAACAAGATGGCTACCCTGTGCTGACATCATTCTGAAGTATGGAAACCAAAAGGGTGCATCGGTGAAAAAAATCCACATTTTCCAAAAACTTAATCTTCAAAAATCCAATAAATCAATAAGATCGATTTGTCTCCCAGTCGTAGGTCAGAGTTTGGACAATAAAGCTGCACCTGAAGCTTCGTAGCTTCATCTGTCTGTCTGTCTGTGCTGCAGACGTGGTGGAGCAGATCGTCATCAGCGACGATGAGGAGGCGACTGTTCGCTCGTTACAGGTGAAGGAAGACGAGGCGCTGGCGCGGAGCCTGCAGGTGGGACTTCCTTACTTCCTGCTGCAGACTCCCAGCAGCTCACCTGAACAGGTGGGACTAACTTCCTGTTTTGGTTTTGTTTTGTTTCAGGCTCAGTTCGACCATGAGGAGTCGCTCAGCAGACATCATCATCACAGCCATCATCTTCATCATCTTCATCAGCAGAGCCACCAAAGGGTGAGGCGAATGATTTATCAAAATAAAATGTCTGCATATTTAAACCTGATTGTTTTATTTAGTGTTGGTTGTAGAGCAGTGTGCAAAGTGCAGCCCGGCTTTTTTATCGGTCGTATTTAACAATGGAAAATGTTAAATAGGACATAAAGTATTTGCATTTTTATAACCAAAAGTTTATAATAAGTAGAACACAGTCTATCTGGAAACTTTACTAAAAAGTCAACTTTGTGGGCATCCAGATCGGCTTTTATTTATTTTATTAAACTTTACTAAATATAGTGAATGTTTTGAAAGGAAGTGACACAAAACCTGTTCTTATAACTGAAAATAAAAATTTGTCCAGTTGACTTCAAAAGAATTTGGAAACTAGATGTTTCCTTTAATACAGCAAATTTGCACACACAAAAAAAACAAAACATTCTTTGAAAAAAAAAAAAGTAACGTATTCGTGGTTACGATCCAGTTGGATCTCTGACAGTCAGCTCCTGCTGTTTGGTTTAACCCGGTTCTGGTTCTGGTGTTGACGGTGCTTCTCTCTGTGTGCAGTGTTACTCCTACATGCAGCCCAGCTGGATGTCTCAGGTGTTGGCCGCCGTCTCTCCTCTGGTTGGATTCGAAGATGGTATGATCAGAAAGTCTTTTTAACTAATTTCTGCTGTATAAACAGCATTAGCTGCTTTTCCATTACAAATTAGCACAAAACTTTGTTGAAAAAAATCATAAAACAATTTTGCTATTGCTGTGTTTACATTTAATTAGAAACAATAAAATAACATGTTAAGTTTGTTTACACAATAAGTCATTAACAAACATGCTAGGTTTAGGTTTAGATCTTAAATGCAAAATGTGTTTTTTTGCATGGTTTTGTCCTAATTACAGCTCTGAGTGTGTTATTTCAGTAAATGATTTGTTTTAGAGTCTCTACACTTCAGTTAACAATTAAGTACTACATTAGTTGACGACTATTTCAATAATCGATTAATTTGATAAATCGTTTCAGGACACTAAAACTTTTTGAAAGTAATCATATTACAAATCATAGAGATGATATAAACTAGCATCTGATTTGTTCATGTTTTAACCAATGCACCTGGTGTGTTTCCATAGATCTGATTGGTCAGCACAGGCGGCGTGGGCGGAGCCGAAGGAGGAGCAGGGTACCCGACTTCGCAGAAGATCTCCAGGGGAACGACTACGAGGTGAGAAACCGACCCGAACCCAACGTCGTCTCTGAACAACGGCGTTTGTTTTTTTGTTTTTTTTTTCTTTTTGTAAAGTTCCAGAAGGTTCCCCTCAGAGCAAGGAGCCATGGAAACGCCTGGTTTCCGTGGTAACCGCGGTGAGGGGTCTCAGTCTGGATTCCTTTCTTCTCCTCTCAGGCTCTCCTGGAGTTCGAAGAGCGGCAGGGCACCGTTGTGTCAAAGAAAATGAGTCGCAGGGAAATCCAGAGGTTTCCAACCAAAAACTTCTGCTCTGCGACCAACAGCGGGAACACCCAGTGAGTCCAGAACCCGGTCCGGTCCAGTCCGGTCCGACCCGACCCAATCTGAACTGGAAGATTTAACCCGCCTCTCTGTTTCACCCGTCCGCAGGTGTCAGATATGTTTCTGCGAATACGCTGACAAGGACAAGCTGAGGATGCTGCCCTGTTTCCATGACTACCACGTCCAATGCATCGACAGGTGGTTAAAGGTACAGGCACAGAGAAAACCAACACCCAAGTTCTTATTGTCAAGTTGTCGAGTTTACAGTAATTATCTCCAAACTCTTAGAATATATAACGCGTAACGGTTATTTTAGTAAATGATTATTTTATCGATTATTCTGATGATTAATCGCACATTTTCCAGGGTTTTCATTTAAACACTTGAGCCTTTTTTTATATATATATATTATTATAAATGTATTAGAAAATGTGACTAAACAATTCAGTTCCGTTTAGTGAAAAGGGAAATATTTTATTCCCTAAAATGCAGCAATATATTATTCTGTTGATCAATTGCAGCTAAAAAAATACTTCTAACATAAACATATGAAAAGCTCATCCAGTTCTGCTGGTCTTGACATCAATTAACTGATTAGTAATTGGATTATAAAGGTGCTGAATTGAAGATTTGTTTATTTATTTTACAGAATTTGAACCAGGTGAAGCTAAACCAATGATAGTTGAAGAGTTTTTTGTAGCACATTTACAGACAGAGAAGATTTTTCATCTTTTTGTAGTTTCGGTTTAATTGTCTTTAGATCTTGTTCTTTCAGCAAATGTCCTTCTTTTGAGTCTGTGTATTCCAGTTGACAATCCCTAAGTTGGTAAACATTATTTAAATAATCAATTAATCATGGTTAGTCATTTCAGCCTTAATTGTTTTCCATTTTATGTAAAGCTTTTAATTTTTTAATTTTTTTAATTTTTGTCTGACTCGACAGTTTTTTCCCCACACAACAAAAAATTTGGACACGCCCGATTTAGATAAACCCTGCTGATTTTGTAACAGAGTGAGATGTCTGTCTGTGATGAACATCTCTGTGTTAACCTGCCTGTTTCCTCCCGACAGGACAACTCCACCTGTCCGATCTGCAGGGCCAACCTGGCTGATGGAGACTCTCTAGCGCCCCCTACGATGTGACCCGAAACTCCTCCCCGTTTTCTGAAGAATAACTGATACATTATTTTTAGACTGTTATTCCTTTTGTGTTTTTTTTTGTTTTTTTGGGTTTTTTTTTTTATATATTAAACTCTGCAGGGTCGGTTGAAGCTGCTGTTGATTAATCTGTTCTTAAATAAAAATGTTTCTATTTTCTCTTTTTTCTATGCGAGTCTTTGCGGAGCGTCTTCACTCCTCGTAGTAACGTTTCTTCATCGCCCGGTACTTCCTCAGGTAGTAGAGCGCCTCCAGCTCCCGCGCCACATACTCCCCCCGGGCGATCATGGCCTTGATCTGCTCCGGGTCCTGGACGGACTTGTTCTTGGTAAACGCCGCTCTCAGACGGTCCCTGAAGTAGTCACCGCCTTTCGGGTATTCCCGGCCGAGGTAGAGGAGCTGAGGATGAAGATTGGTGAATAAAATTTAAAGGGGACTTATTCATATTTTGCATATTTTTGTACTTCCATTTTGGTCTCAACTGCTTCTAAAAACACCCAGCTGTTTTTTGGCAATAAGTTAAAAAAAAATTTGGTGTCTGGAAAATGAGCCATTAAAAAAACAAACCCTAATAAATCTAGCAACCCTAGAAAAACTCTGCTCATTACCTAGCAACCCTGGCAGAACCCTGCCGGTTACCTAGCAACCCTAGCTGAGTTCTAGCACGTTTGGTCAGCTGGTTTTACCGTTGTATGCACTGTACAATGGCTGCTGGAAAAGAGAAGTGTTTTGTTGTTGACTTACCATCCAGAAACTACTTGCTAAATTATTCTTGTTGGTTGTTCCGGAGTTTCTATTTCTGCTTTTCAAAGATGTACGGTTGTACAGTATAACTGTTTATCTGTTTGCAGCCATTTTCACATGTCGGTGTAAAACGCTTGGTTAGCGATGTAGCCATCAGCAGCTTATTTGGATTTAAAGTTACAAGAGCCCTAAAACAGCTCAAAATAAGGAGAACTGAGTAGACAAACGAGACCTAACATGTTCAAAGAAGCATATCAGGTCACCTGTAAAGTGCCTCCATCTTTGTGCTGTCTCAGGTTGTTTTATTACATTAGAACTAGAATAAGGGGTCATATTTTGCTTGATGATCATGAGAAAAAAAGTTAAAGTGCAATAGAACCGTCACATTTGGACCTCTGATTCACTCTGAGCTTTTTAAAGTCCTAACAAATCACAGATGTGACTCTAAACTCTCCATTCATTAAATAAATAGAAATCACAAGGAGCTTATTGGATGTTCTGTGTCTTCACCTTAGTGACTTCACTGATAATCTGTCAACTGATTGGTTAATAACGAGGAACTGAAAACTCACGTTCTTGTAGAGCCGAACCACCTCAGACCGCAGAGGGTTGGCCATCATCCAAAGAGCTGCGAAACAAAACGGCAGGAATTTATCTGAAGTTTCTGTTGAAATGGACCAGAAAATAAGTCAATATTTTGCATTTCTGCACCAGGCACGTTCTCTCTGCAGTGGAGACGGCATTCGGTTCGTTCAGATTACATGTAAAAGGATATTTTTGTACTACGGTGAAGGTTAAACAGCTGTTCGAGCAGGAAGTTCACACAGTTGGCTCAGTTGGACTCAGGATAGTTACAAAATGACGACTACTCTGTCCAGTTAAAACCAGCAGCTTCTCACCTGTCCAGGTGACCTCCGGACTCTCCGGTCAACCCGGAAAATGATTTGGTTCGCCTTCTGTTTACAACCGTTTGTGTGGAAAATAAACTTGGGGTGGACCGCTCAGACAGACTGATTTAAAGTTCAAACTTTATCTGTAAATCTGATCCTTGAAAAAAAGCTGAATCTGGAACTCCGAGTAAACAACCAAAGAGTAGCGAATATCAAGATGGTAACCTCCTGAAACGGACACAAAAAGGCCGACGACGACAAAACTGGTACAGACAGCTGAGAATCAAAGAGCCGCGAAGGTTGGATGGTAATCTTCCAAACACTGACCCAAACGTCTAAAAATGTAAGTGACGAACGTGAAGCTAATGAGTTTTGAAGCGTAGCTACTTGCATTAACTTACGTAAATAACTTGTTAAACGTAATTCTACGAGTAGTTTTAGTAGTTATGCCATACTTTTTAATTGTACTTGAATAGTGTTATAAAATATGTAGTGGTGGGACTCGATAAAACATTTTTTATCGAAATGAATCGCATGTTACTAGAAAACCCAGACGTTGGGAACAGAGTCCCGAAGGTTTGGATGATAATCCTCCAAACTCCGACCAAAACTCGAATTGAATTGAAATAAAAGCATTAAATGTAAACTTCTGATTTTTAATAGTAATAAATACATATGAGATTCTCCTTATTGTGGCATTTAACAAATACAAATAACAATGGTATTTTTAACTGACCTAAAACAAGAAAGGTTTGATTTAACTTCAGGGGAAAAACAGTTGTATGTCTTGATTCGGTGTATGTAAACTTCTAGTTTTTGTTAATTACAAGTGACAGATGACTCTCCAGATTGTTTTTAAATAAGAGTCAATTTATTTGAGGTTCATATTAAGAAACTTTTGAACAAATTTAATTTGTAGTGGAAAAACAACTTCTCTGTTACAATTCTCTATTTTTCATCCAAGATGTTTCTTGATAAAAACACAAACACACAGACGAACCGCTCACAATTTCATGCATCAACAGACAAAATATTAAATTACAACATAACACGTTGAGTCAAAATGCTGGTTTCTGTCGGTCATTTACTGAATTTGATGCAGACAAACAGAATAAGCAGTTTGGGATGAAGGCACTGCAGCCTGTCAGACTCGACTCGGGGCTAAAGGCTGGATGGCAGCAGCTCAGTAGTTGGCTCTGAGCTGGCGGTTTTCCTCCCGCAGCCTCTCGATCTCCTCCACCAGAGACTCGTTGACAGAATATTTCTCGATCAGACCGTGGATCTCCGTCTGGAACAACATGTCAAACGAACGTCACCGGTTTTAGCTAAATAAAAGGATCAAATTGAACATAAATCCTTGAATTAAGTCCTCAGAATGAAAAACAGAAGTTTTTACCAGCTGGATGTAAAACTGCCGGATCATTTCCACCTGCAGGTTGAGGATGTCCTGGTGACAGGCGGTCCTAACGTCACAGGAAAAAAAAAAACAACCTTTAAATTTACTGTTTCCCAGTTTTCTGCACAAGTAAGGAAGCTTTTCAACTAATGTTGGTCAAAGTGGGGAGCGGGGGCCATTTACGGGCCCTGGAATGATTTATTTGCAGCCTCCCCCCCAACCACAATTCAAGAATAAATTAGTACAAAACTACACATTTTAAATTCAAATCTATTGAGAAAAATGTTAGCTGCAACACAAAGCAATCAACTTTTCCAAACTTTATGGTTTCCTTCTGTTGTCATGGCGACTAGGACCATATCTACTCATTGACAAACTTGAAAGTAAACCTTGGCGAACCACAGCCTGCTTTTAATTGCTGTATTAAGACTTGGCTACATACAGCAGGTGTTTTCAGATGGAGACTGAACTAGATTCTGGTTTTATTGCTGAAAATAGAAAATATTTCTCAGGATTCTTCAAAAATAACTGGATGCCTTTCATTAAAGAAGAAAAACATACAACAGTTAAAGTTTTCTATCAACAGCATTCCTACAAAAAATGTGTTTAATATAGTTAAACTTAATTTATTGTTGAGTAAATAAAAAAAAATATGTTGTTTTTGATTTTAGTTTTAAAAAATGATTTTATTTTTGACCCGCTAATAGTTTTGAGTCCAAGTGATAAAAAGTTTGGACACCTGAACTCCTCCAGCGTTTCGTGGATCATGTTCTGGATGAAGTGGATCTGCAGGGACGTGAGCGGAGCGGCGCCGTCCTGTCCGACCACGTCTGCGATGTTCTGGGACAGAGACGAGCACGCCGCTGCCATCGCAGCTGAACCTGAAGCTTAACGCCGGAATCAGGATGTTAGAAACGGACCCAGACTGGTGCCGTAACCATGGAAACCAAGCTGTACCTGCTGCTGCTGCTGCTGCTGCTGCTGCGCCGGCGGCAGATGAGCCGTAACTGAGCTGAGTCTGAATGCCGTTGGCCCCACGGAGGCTCGGTTCTGCAGCGTAGAAAGGCGTCACCGCCTGACTCTGATTGGTCTGCTGGGTTGTAGAGGGCAGAGTCTGAGACCCCCCTTCCTGGTTGGAGCCGCTGCTCCTCTCAGGCTGAAACAACAGAGGTCAGAGGTCAAACCTTCGCTTCAGACCAGAGTTTATCAAAGTGGGGGCCTCAGAAAATTGGAGAAGATGAGAACATGAAAAAAAAGCTTTTATTTTTAGTTATCATAATTTTTGTTACACGATAATATTTTTAAAATACAAGTTAAAATAATTATTTCTGACGCTCATTTTCTGATTGGCTGCCAGCTAAATTCATCTTTGCTCCTCAAACTAACGGAGCAATCAGAAAACGGAAAAGATTCAGACAAGAAAAAGACCAGAAGGACTAAATAACATCTTATGTGATTAATGTGAAATATTACATGTTTTCTTTTAATCTGGTAATAAAGTCATAAAATATTTATCTGATAAAAAAAGAACACATGATCATCTAAAATCAACATTTATGCTAAATTAATGTAATAATTATTGAATAATAAATAAAAAACACTGTAAAAGCTGATGTTTGTTTACATTTTGTAGAGTTTTCTGTAGGTTTCTTAATGCTTGTTCAAGAAAAAGTTTGTTAATCCTCCTGACTAAATATGGTCATCACCTTCCTGTCAGATGGCTCAACGCCGGCGGTGGCGTTGGTCGGCTCCTCCTCTTTGATCGTCTGAGGGGACAGGAAGATGGACAGCGGGCTGTAGGACCGGCCCCCGGCTGCGCCCCGTTGGGTCCCCAGGGGTGTCCGGCGCTGTGAGCCGCCACCTGAGTGAGAGTCTGACAGCAGCCAGAGAGGTCATCGCCATGGCAACAGGCAAACACATGTAGACTAATCTGCTGAAAACTCGCATCAGAACAGGGTTTCCAGTAAAACTCTGACCTTCTCTGACCGGAGAGAAGATGTCCAGGCTGGCCCGTCCCACCAACTGCTGACCTTCGCCCTCCACACCGGTAACTATGGAAACACAGTCAGGGCGTTAATCCAGAACCAGACGATTTATGAGGAGGTGGAAGGAAGTGATGCGTCCTGCGGTACCCTGTGATCTTCCAAAGGCAGCGTCTCCTTCTACGGCCTGAGTCCCCGGGTCTGGACCTGCAGCGGCAGCAGCAGAGAAACCGAATTAAACACATCTGTCTGCAGCTGGGATGGAGCATAAAAATGTAGATTTAAAAGTTAAACAGGGAAAGAAAATGTGAGACAGCTTCATAATTATTAGCAGCAGAACAAACCACTGTTGTGCTGTGATGGCCTTTAACATATTAATCATGGAAATTGTAAAAAGAAGAAGTTCAGTAAAGGCTTGAGTCGCCCTCTGCTGGCCGTTACGCAGAATGCAATCTTAAAGTTCTGAACTGATTTCATATTTTCTGTCTTATTAAAGTAAATATAAATTCAGAAAGAAATGTTAATTTATAAAAAATAGATTTTTGGACCTTCGCGAGGAGGAGAGAAGACGTCTAGACTGTTCCGTCCCACGATCCCGAACTTCTCCCCCTGAGGATGTTGCTCTGCCCCCTGCTGGCCTTCACCCTCACGACACATCACCTCCGCGCTGGCGCCCTCTGCTGGACAGAACACTCCAATCACTGTCTGGATTTTCTTCACAGAAGAAAATCCAGACAGTGATTGGATGGATGGAACAAAACAGGATGTTTTGTTCCATCCTGTTTTCTGGCTCAACGCTGTTTTCTGGCTCAATGGAACATGTTTTGAAGAGGAAAACCCTCACAGAACCAGAACTTTACAAACAAGTGTTTTGGGAAGCGCTTAATTTCTTAACACTGCCTTCTTTTGAGGATGCATTAATAGTTTTTATTTTGTATACTAATCACCATTTTTTAAGCATTTTGTTCAGTGTTATACTTTTTATTTCTTTGGTTCATTCTTCTGTATGTTTGTTACGCAGAACAGGATTCAAGATAAATTCCAATCAAACAGGAGCTTAAAATTTGAGAAAAGAAAAATCCAACACAAGTTTAAGATTTTTGATCCTTAACATTTGTTTTTAGAAATGGCAGTAGATCAAATTCCTGTGAAAATTATTGGAGTAAAACTTTCAAGTTTTTCTTCTTTCAGTTCAGAAATGACTGGACTTTATTCCAATAAGAACCAAAAAGGAAATTTTAACACACAGATTTATTTTTCCACTTTGTCCAGACGTAGAAAATGGTCTCCAGTTAAAGTTGGATTATTAATTTATCTATGGTATAGAGCCGTTTTCCTCTTTATAAAATATTTTTCTGACTTTATGTCACTCTAGATTATAGGACGCATTCATCAAAGCACTGGGAAATGAGTCAAATGTATTTAGAAATTGTTATAGCCTGGAAAATAACATAACTTAAATGTTATTCCATCTATTTTTCTGGAAGCTTGTTTTTCAAACCTGGAGACTTTCTGTTTATCCACAAGGAGAAGTGATTTGGGAAATGCAGTGCGTTTCGTGCAGGTTTCTCAACCCTGATGCTTCGGGCCCACAGACCTGCTGAAGCTTGATAAGCACCCTTTTATTTAGAAATTAACGTACAGCTGGAAACACAAGCTTATTATACCTTCACTGTTTTAAATATATGCAGTTTTATCACAATCAAAACAGTATATTTTTCAAAAACAAATCTTTGCAGCAGAGTCTGCAGATACACTCAAAAGAAAACAATCGTAATCAAACTTCATTGAATTTGCTTAACAAATGAATTCTATACTTTTTTAATTTAAAGAATGAAAAACAGCTTTAACTTCTCACAACAATTCTCCCACACATGAACCGCTCTGACTGAAGCGTTTAGGTCAGACAGCAGGGAAGGACAGTTGCGGTTACCTGTGCAGGTGACCTGTCTCTGAGGGGCGGGGCCTGCGCTGGGGGCGGGGTCAGACTGGATGCCCAGTTTGGAACTGGATCTCTTTGAACTGGAAGTCCTGGCATGCCCGAGTCTACTGGACTGAAGCGGGACAGAGAGAAAGAGTGTAAATGTTTTTACGTTTAATAAATGTCATCTCAGATTCATCAGCGAGGGAAGCAAGTTGTCGATTAATGAGTTAATTTAAAGTTAATTGATCTTATTTAACGATTACTTGATCAGCGGCCATTTTCTTAAAAACTTGTTTTCTCTTATGACCGTCTTTCAGTAACATGAAGAGCTCCATAGGTTACATTAAAAAAAAAAGAAAACATCAATAAATTTAGACATTATTTTGAGTCGGTTGTAATAAATACTGATTGAATAAACATAAACGTGTTTTTCCTAAACATTATTGAAATCAGACATATTTATAAAATATAACGAAACGGCAACCTCTTGGGTTGATGAATAGAAAAATAAAAGAAAACCAATATGTGACACACTTGAAACGGAGATATGTTAATAAATAAATACCGTCTGTAGTTGCTTTTGAAGGGATGTTAGAACTTCACTCCATGAAGTCTTAAAAAGCCATCTTGATTATTGGCATCGTGTTTTTTTCGATCGTGTTATAATTTCCCTGCATTATCTCCTCCGCTCTTCTGTTTTCACGACCTCCTGGCCTCCGGAGCGCATCAGTACATTTTAGGATGCCGTCGCTGCTTCGTTATGCATCTCAGCTGAATGAGCGACATTAAGATGAAACTTAACTTGTCGGGTGTTTACATTTTAAAACTGAACCGCATACACCGGACTCTGTTTGGACCGTTTCTCTTTCCCGTTCTGGTTTTGGCCGCCATCTTTGTTTCTGTATCAAAGGTTTTGCTTATTACGAATGAGTAGCGGCGCCCTCTGCTGGATGGCGGCCAAACTACAACACTAAAATAAGGCCTAATCAGACGTTTTCATTGGAACCTATTTTAATCTAATAACACATTAATCGACAATTTATTGTAAGATTATTAATTGCTTGCATCCCTACTCTGATAATCCAGATTTTACTCCACCTTGAGTCTGCTGGCGTTACTCTGGAAACGCAGGCAGGTGACGGAGGTTTTGTGGGCCACTGTGATTCTGGTGGGGCTGCTGGAGTTCCTCAGGTCGTACTGGTAGATTTTCCCCTGAGTGGACCCGACCACCAGACCGGTGCCGTCCAGCGTGAAGTCCACCGAGGTCAGAGGGGTGTCCACACGGATCGCCCGCAGGACTCTGCAGGGCGGTCAATTCAACACGGACATGTTCCAGTTCTCATTGCATCAGCGTGAAGCATCAGAACTGGACCGATGTCTCAAAGCGAGCAGAACTCACAACTTGCTGGCCGTGTCGTAGCAGATGATCTTCTTATCGAGGCCGACGCTGACGACGAGCAGGTCGCTGGTCGGGGAGAAGGCCAACCCCGAGCTGGGCGCCTTGTGGGCGCCGTCAAACACCTGCAGCTCCCTCTGAGTGTTGGCGTCCCACAGCACCATGGTGCCGCCGTCAGACACGCTTCCCAGCAGCGAGCGCTTCACCGTGGACAGCCGCAGGTCGTGGATGGGCTGGGGAGGCAAAATAAGGAGGGGTGGGCATTTATTGTATCATTTATCGTTATAAATTACGTATCATGATAAGATTTTTGATTTATCGTTTTCACAATATATTCCAATTAATGACGTTTAACTGTCCGTATATTGTTGGAATTGATATTTTCTCTGCCGTTTGTTCAAAGAGATCAATACATTTAAAAATATGATTAAATGCAGTTCCTATGTGGAGTTTAAGAGCATCATTCATGTTGGCTATGAATGTTGTGCAAATCTAATTTCACTTGTGATTAGGGCTGAAACTAAATTATTTTACTTATCGATTATTCTGACGATTAATCGATTAGTCTGATAATAAAATTGGCACATTCATTTATCAGTTAACTACTTCATCTTATTCTACGCAATATTAGAAATATATTCCAAAAATGAAAACAAATAATTAAATTCCTTTTTAATTAAGAATCTAAGCATTTTATTGCCTAAAATGTATTACTATAGCATTTATCTAGTGAATGCTTGATTATTTCAAGCAAACAATAAATCTGCAGCTAAAAAAATACTTCTAACATCAACATGAGGAAAGCTCAAATCTTATCAATACAATTGATAAAAACTGATCTGCTGATTATTATAGATTAGTTATCTATAAATAATTAGCAAAAGGTGTTTCATTCATATATATTTTACATAATTTGTATCAGGTGAAGCCAAAACTGCTATTTGAAGAGTTTTGGGTAAGACCTATTTATAAATATTTGTTTTTACTTTAAATGCAAAATGTTTATATTTTTTATACAGTTTTGGCTTATTTGCCTCTCTGACGGTTTCATTCTTTCAGCAAATGGCCTTTTTCTGAGTCTGTAAACTCCAGCAGTTAACGATTAATCAATGACTAAATTAGTTGATTATTTTTTAAATAATTGAACCATCATGATTAATCGTTTCAGCCCTGATCTACAATACTTTAAAGACAAGATTTTTTATGATTTAATGCAAATTGAAATGCAAAAAATCTGGATAAAAATAGGGAAGGCTGAGGAACCCTTTCTCCTGATGTTTGGCAGTAAATTTGACAGCTGGACCATTTAAATCAGGAAAATGTCAGCTATTGTTTTTTTGATCTTAAATGCAAAATGTATACATTTTTGTAGTTTTAATTACTGCTGTCATTTTGTTGTTTTTCAGAAAATGGCCTTATTTAGAGTCTATATACTCCAGTTAACAATTAACCGATTACTAAATTAGTTGATGATTATTTCAATAATTGTTTAATCATAATCAATAATTACTTATGATTGAATTCAAACCCCAGATGAGAATCTGTCTCACCTGGTTGCTGCCGTGGCCGAAGGCTCTGCTGGACAGGTTGGTGGTCAGGCTGTGCAGGACCAGGTCGCCGCTGGTGGAGCCGGAGACGATGCAGCTGTCGTTAGCGTTGAAGGACACGCAGGTGACCTCTTCTTTGTGGTCCTGAGAGACACAAACAGGAAGCATCAGCAGTTCAGACTCCCAGCTGGTGGGTCGGGTGGGCCTCTGTGCGCTGAGGTCTTCTTACTTTGAGGGAGCGGTGCAGCCTCTTGGACTTCAGGTCCCACATGTGGACGCACTGGTCCAGACCGCCACTGACCAGAAACTGGGATGAGGAACTCAGACACACCCGGGTCTGTTTTTTCTGCATCAGAAACAAGAATGTAGGAAAAATGTGAATAAAAGACTTATAATAATGATCATACTAGACATTTTAAACCTCTGACAGCGTTTCCCCCAGTGTATCATAAGCCTGGCGGGCCACCAGGCTTGACTTGTGCCCCCACCAGGCTAGATAAAAAACACTTTAATTAGGATGAAACCATTGACATCTATGTTGTGTTTTTTTATGTTTTCCTTTTTTAAGTTTTAATTTTTTAGTTGGTGTTAGGTGTTGATAATAATGTCTTCCTATAACACATATTTGCCTAGCCATATTTTAAAAATTTCTCTGAACTTTAAACGTTTCTTTACCCAAAAACGTGTTGGGCCTCTGGCTGACAGCTCTGGCGCCCCCTACTGGAAGGCTCAGTGATTTTTCCTCTGGTTTTAAATTTAGCTCTAAGATGAGGCGACCAGAGAGGACTCACCCCATCGGCCAGTTCAACCACTGGAACAGGAGCCGACTTGAGACTGGAAACCACCAGCTTGTCTCCGCTGCTGCTGGCACTCACCAGGTACTGGTCTGAGGGAACTGGGTTAAGGATGGAGACGTTTTTAACTTGGTCGGCTAAGAATAAAAATAAAAACACTGAAGTTACAGAAAAACATTAATATGAGGAGCAACACTGTTTCTCTCTGAGGAATCTGGCTTCCTCCCACATTTCTAAAACACAGCTGTTAGATTCTCTAATTTGTGAGAGTGTGTGTGTGTGTGTGCATGGTCGTTTGTCCTGTGATGGACTAGCAACCTGTCCAGAGTGTATAAGATTTAAAGGGGAAGTGTTATATGCTTTCCAGTCACATACTCCCATTTTACAGCACAATCAAGTAACTATTGATTGTGCTGATTGTAACTTCAGTTCTTACTAAAAATGCTGCATATCAAATCTGACTTACATTAAATTTCACTTTGTCACTTAATGCCTTAAAATTGGGCGTCTGTCTCTTTAAAGACTCCTTCTCAAGTCAGCAGAACATCGATCCTCTATTAACCCCTCAACATAATTTTTACCAGCGTTTCACTGAGAAGAGGCTCATATAAAGAGCTCAGCAATGTGCAGTTCAATCAGGTGTTTGCTAATTGCTGCTGGCTAGTCTGAAGGAGCCGAGTTACAGGGGAGGATTGCTCTGTGAGGCGAAAGCTGTGAAGCTTTTAAAATGCAGCTCAGGGGAGGAGCTGCACCTGGAAGGCGGGGCTAGGTCCACCCAGACGTTTTGTACAGCTGAATGGTTGCCATGGAGATTAAAGGATTTCCCAAACATAAAACTACACTCCAGGTTTGTTTTGGATGAGGGAATAACATTATAACATGATGTATAGCTCAAAAAAGTTGATTTTACATTAATAGTGTCCCTTTAAAGCAGGGCTGGGCAACTCCGGGCCTCCAGGGCAACCTGCAACCTTTGCATGTGTCTCAACTTCAACAAATCTGAGTTAAATAATGAGGTCGTTAGCAGGACTCTGGAGAACCTGACTGCTCTTAAGAGGTGATTCAAGAATTTTATTGAAGCGTGTTGAACCTGAGAGACATCTAAGAGTTGCAGGACATCAGCCCTCAAAGACATACATTGCCCCACCCCTGCTTTAAAGAGAAGTAGCAGAAGCAAATGAGGCAGATTAGCAATGTTTCTCAACAACTGATGGTATCAGCCCGGTTATGTTAGTGTGGAATATAATCTATGCTGTTAACTGTTAACATGTCATGACTGTCATGCAGTCTTCAGTCAGAGGCCTCTTCAGGGTCATTGCGAGACTGACTGCTACTGGAGCTCCTTCCTGCCCACAGCATCACCATCCACAATGCAACTTTGAGGAAACTTGGATGATATAAGTTTTGACATTTAACTTCCCTTTGGAATAAACAAAGTATTAATTCCAATATTTTGGATGTTTTGATGCAAATTTAATTAAAACAAATAAATGAATAAAATTTGAATAAATGTATTCGAGAGGAGATAGAAACACTTTTTCCCCCCCGTAAGCGTTAAGATTATCCATTTTCTTCCATCCAGATCTCAGCTGCAACCATTCATCAGGATACTGTTGGAGCTCCAGCAGGCCTGAGCAACGGGATGGCTGCCGCTGTGGGGGTTAAACTGCTCCAGAGTCGCCATGGAAACCGCATCCCAGATCTTCACACAGTCTCCGGTTGACACCAGGCGCGTCACCTCCTCCATGGCAGCAGCTGGGGGTTAAAACAAACACACCTCAATGTGGTTCCCAATCAAAAAACCCATGAACTTTCCACATTAAAAACTAATCCAGCATTTGAGGTTTTAACATATTACAGAAAAGTTTAGATGGAGTAATTTAAAGCAAACATAGCGGCAACAATTTGAGAAATCATAGCGTTCAGAAGTTGAACTATAACCTTCACTTGTACCTAACGCAGCTGAGTCTCTGCAGAGCAAAGATGAACAGAGGATCTCTTTGATGTGCACATTCATCACTGAACTCATTAAAAAGAGTGTTTCTCGAAAACGTCTCAGTTTTTTCCTCTAACTTGCAGAATTTTATGTCTAAAACTCCCCAAAACGTTGAAAAGCTGGAAAATAAATTAATTGAAACTTTAAATTAAAACAATTCATAAGTCTGTTCCATCATTGTCTTTTCGTGTATGCTTTATTTAAAGTATGTTTATTTTATAAAACACTCCAAGTCACTCTGTGCATGAATGGTGTACTATAATTAGGTTTTATTGTAGTTATATGGTGAGGATATAAAAACTCAGGTGTTTTGTTGCTTATATCACAACGAAACTAAATTTGCTGAAAAAATCATTTAAATGTAAGCAAATATAACAAATCTCCCCGCAGCAAACATCAGTTTTTAACCATTACACTAAAAGCTTGTTGGTTTATATTGATCAATCTGACCAACCCTGCTACAACTAGTCAACGTTAACTAGCTAACGTTTGTGAGCTACTGCAGGTTTAAAGTTCCCGAGAAGCCAGAAAAGTGTCGTGAACAACATGAAAGTTTTCCGGAATCTTAAAAGATTTTGGATAAGAAAGTTATACAAACCCTGAAAGTAAAGAAGATCCTCAAAAACTGACAATGTTTAGTTTTCGATCCTCCTGTAGCCGCTAACCGCCACTACGGAACACCAGGAGGTATAAAACACCCAACAGGCGCCTGTCTAAGCTGCAATAACACGTCAGCGAGGCCGCCATCTTGGAAGGGGAAAGGACAACCAAACGCGCAGACCCTTCAGTCCATCTGAAGATTACTTTTTAAAAATTAAATATCTGTCCTTCTTCCATTTAATCTTCTCGTAATCATGTACATGCTGTTAGGATGGTCGTTATCTCTAAACAGAACTTTAGGTCACATAAGATTTGTAAGTTTTATATAAAATAATAAATATATACGAAGAAATGTTTGTCGTCACCTGTTCACCAAACCATTTGCATTTCTGTGTGCAAATAGTTTGCAAAAGAAAACACCACAAAGATGGTGTATGGATACAGCGAAGAATGACATAAGGATGTTTGGTGTGAGAAAAAGACGTCTAAAGAGCTCTTTCTAGACTCTTAAGAGCTGCTGTAGCACATCTACACCGCTAGGCCGCAGACTCGCGTCATGTTGTCCCATGAACGGAAGAGAAGAAGTAATCTCCCGCCCCATCCACAAATGGTTTTAAACGGAGGCGGGACGCTTTTCTTTACTCGGTATAATTTTATCTGAATCATCGATTTACTGTACAAGGTCGCCGCCAACATGGTGAGGACTAAAGCCGACAGTGTTCCTGCATCATACAGGAAAGGTAAAAGTAACGAGATTTATTTAAATTCTACCAACGTATTTTTTTTATTTCGTATTGTTTAAAAAACTTGATTTTTGTATTGAATCTGGTGACCTGGAATCCGTCAGACATGCTTCATAAACCGACACAAAGAAGACGCCTTATATTTTTTTAGATTAAGTTTGTATTAGATGTAATTTATTTCCTCCCACATCTGATTAGTGTAACTGTCAATGAGTTAAATAATCGGCTGGTGGTGCATCTTTAAACAGCCTCCCGCCAACAGGAGACTGGTTCCGCACTTTTCGGCTCATACTGAATAAAACAACATATTATAACACTTTAAAGGTCGTTGTAGTTGTAAAAGAATGTTTATTCCAACAGATTCGGACTTATCTGACACCTTGTCAGCTGACAAAAAACGTTCGTCTTGTTTCGTTTTCAGCTTTCTGCCAAACTGGCGCCAGTTTTTAGCGCCTCAGAGCGTCTCTGTATGAATGTTCCACCAAACTCCATTCAGAAGTTTCATAATTACGTCTGTTCACGCTAATAACAAGAGATAGACTAATGATGAAATATAATAAACTCTTTATTTCTATTTTATTAAATGTTTTTGAAAATTCGGCGTAAAAATAAATCACATTTTCACTTCTTTGGTATGTTTAAACTGTATAATTTGATCAGTACCTTTTATAAATGCCGGTGTTTACAGAGCTGTTGCGTATAAATGCTCAAGCTTTAGTTATGGTTACATTGTTTCATTCACAAAAGTATGAAAATTGCTTGAAGGATATTTCTGGTCTGGAACTACAGAAAAAATAAATTAAATAATGGAAAAGCAACTATGTTCCCTTATTTTTGAGTGAACTGTAACTCTTAGTTCTTCGGTTAATTGGTTAATAATCACCAGTTTTCGGATGCATTTCAGTAATTCAGGTTCTGTACCAAGAATCTAGTAAATATTCTTGAAAGTTATAAAATGCACAACAATGTGATGATGAAATTCTGAAAATATCTAAATTGTTTCAATTTTCTAGAATAAAACTATCCATTTGCATTTTTTGCATCATAGTCAAGAGAAACACATGAGGTGGTTCTTTTAAGTGTGTGTTTCTCTCTCTCTCTCTCATCAGTCTGTCGCATCTTATTTTCCAGCTGTTGCAGCATCTGCGCCTCGTAAGTCACTGGGCTCCAGTTCAGCCAATGCGTCGTCGTCGTCGTCCAGCGGCTACTCGTCCAACCCGGGTCAGTTCGAGTTCACCCAGTCACAGCTGAACGCCGATCGTACATGACGCAACTGACACTGAAGTTTGTTCCACAGCAAAGAACAAATACGCCGGTGGGAACCCCGTGTGTCTCCGTCCGACCCCCACCTGGCAGAAAGGCATCGGGGATTTCTTTGGCGGGCCACCTAGAAAGCCCGAGAAGGAAAACCAGAAACCCACAGAGTCTGATGAAGAGGAGGCTGGTGGCAGCGGCATGTCGAAGGCCAGCAGGAAGTATGTTTGATGAAACCACAGATTGGCGTCTGGTCAGATTTCTGAGTTGGCAGATAAAGACGATGCTGAGCTGACTCTAATTTTATCCTGACCGTTTAAAAACATTGAGATGTGATACCACTGCAGTTAGAGGCGTGTTTCATATCGACTACAGATTTTAACACTTTGGCATTAAACTGCAGAGCTTTTTTGTAAAGTTTGAGCATGAATCCATTCATTCATTTGAGATGTTTACTTCAGGTAAAATGGTTTGTGCATTTCAGGGTTCATACAGGTGATTGAAATCCTTGAAATGCTTGCATTTCAATTTGGTGTTTGGAAGGTGCTTTTTTAAAAATTGTCCATAAAACTGCAATCAGTGCAGCTCTAAAGCCTAAAATTAGACATCATCTACAGTTGTGGACATTTTTATGTATCTAATAAAAAGACAAACTTTTTCTGTCTCTGTCTGAAATTAAATCGGATTAAATTTATCCTTTTTTAGGCCAGGTAGAATTACCAAACTATATGAGACATACAATTTTCTTCTATTTTAGTTGCTGCAGATACTAAATAGAAGATACCATCACAAGATGTTATTAATAATAGTAATAAATGACATAATAGTGAATTAATTTTTTTTTAGTTCGTTTTATTTTTATCCCAAATGTGTGGTGGGAAACTTAAATGGCTTAAATATAACTAAGAAAAGTACAAACCCTGGTGTTAATGAGGTTTGATTTGATGAGAATTGTGTTTTTGTTTGGATTCCAACAGATTTATTTATTTAGATTTAACCTCTGCTGTGAGTTGGGATGCACAATATAGTGCTGTTAACATCGGTATGTCAGTGATATGGACGCTTTTTTCACTGGGAAATCTGAATTACTCTGGAAAGTGTTAACTTCTGGATGTCCCCCCCTCCCTCATTTCCTTTATGAGCAAAAACATAAATGAGCAAATGTTTTTTTTTCCCCACACATTTTTCCAACATGTGGGTGAAAAAAAGATTTTTCTTCATTTGTAGCCTTGAGCTCCTTCTTTCCAGCACATTTTGATGACTCTATTTTCAGATGATTGAGAGAATCTTTCTCACAGAATGAAACTCTCCAGCAGGTGGTTTTTGGTCTACTTCTCAGTTTAATCTCATACGTCTTTGTTTTGCTCAGGTCCAGACCTCTGCCTGCCGAGGATGAGGAAGATGACTGAGCATGCCTGGCGTCTCTACCCAGGAAGGAATTTTAATGTATATGTGTATATAAATACTACTGAATTCTGTTGTATAGCTCATTAAACATGTTTTAACTGTTTATTTTTACATCCTGCAGAGTCAGGATTATGATTTGTGGCTTGACTTCTTCTCGGCTTTTTTTCTATTAAATATTAAATGAATGTCTGATGAGTAGTGTCAAATGTTTTACTAATGTGGGATTTTCTCAAGACATGCTGGATAATCTGTGGACCTAATCCTGATTAACGCATGTTTGTCTTCAGTTCTTGGACTTCATTCCAGAATAACATGAAATCAAGTGAGATTTTAGGTTGCTTATGCTATTAAAGACACTTTAATTGTGGAAAGAAGCTGTTGTGTGTGCAGAACTGAAATAACTAGATTAGCCTGCAAATACAAAACTTTAAGAAAATAGATGTCTCATTAATTTGATTACATTTTCCCCGTTAAGCAGAACTGAAGGCGCATTGTTTGATACACCGCCCCAACGGACGGGCGGGTAGTAGAAAACAAACCCTTACGGAAGCCCGCGCAGTCATGCTATTCCGAAACAAATGAGCAAGGGTTAAACAGACGCCATGGATCAGATTTATACTCTTTTTAAGAGTCGCTGCATTTCAACAATATCTAAAAATGAACGAGTTTAATGCTGACAGGTGTTGGTGTTTACTTCCGCCTGAAGATCCTCTGACCCGCCCCGCTTTTGCTAGTTTGGTTAACTAGTCGTTGATGCTTCTTCGTGCGCAGTTTGCTTAAGGATTGGTAGTTAAACCAGTCAAACAACTTCTGTTGTGTCCACTTTAACCGGGGGAAGATGTCGCGGAACGGCCACTTTCCGTGGACGGTGGTCGTCCTCACCTGCCAACACAAAGACAGCGTGTATGCTTTCCAGAGAGGTGAGAAGCATCTGTTCAATTTACGATCTTAGAGTAATCTTTATATTTTATACTGTGCAGTTGCATCAGTTGACCTGAGGGTGTCGCTGATGTACGAAATTAATTACAATGAGAAGAATCGACTTTATTCAAGAAATTTGGCTTGGGTTCCACTTAGCTTTCGATGAAGACATTTTAAATCTGTCTCTCTCTCTCTCTCTCTCTCTCTCTCTCTCTCTCTCTCTCTATATATATATATATATATATATATATATATATATATATATAAGTGGTTCTTAACCTTTTTTGAGGTACCGAACCCACCAGTTTCATATGCGTATTCACTGAACCCTTCTGCAGCGATAAATAAAATATGATTTTCCCCCCCAAATTCAAGACATAGAGGTGACCCGACTAGACTCTAGTTGGGTCACCCCATGATCATTAAGTCTTCTTAAAAGGTAGAGTCTCTGTGAACAGTTCTTCAAAATATAGTCAGTATTTTCAGCAAAGTTGAGCTGACTGTCCAGGAACCACCCAAGGTATTTAAATTTGCCACAATTTCAACAGGTTGGCCATCGAGAGAAACTGGAACCACTTTAAGGTCTTGTTTAGATGATTTAATTAGCTCTACATTCTTAAGAAAATGAAAAATTAATAATAAATAACAAAGACTTTGCGGTATTCTGATTTAGTAGTGTAATTATATTAGTTATGTTACCACCCCCACGCCACTAGAGGCAGTACTAACCCCGAAAAGATGCGACTAAGGAGCAGATTTAGAAGTACACTGAAAGCTACAGAATTTGTTAAAAACTGAGCTTTGCTGAAGTAATTAAAGACACAAGTTCAAATCCATGCTGAGAGTGGAGCTCCTTCAATCAGTGCTCCTCCGCAGCACTGATTGGCTAAGCAATGTAACGTGATCCTCTGATTGGCTAAGCAATGTAACGTGACCCTCTGCAGCAAGTGATGACAAAGCGGGGCGTCATCACTTTACACAAGTTATTTAATGAGGCTTTACCTCCGCGGCAGACGCTCCGCCGAACCCCTGGGGTTCGATCGAACCCAGGTTAAGAACCACTGATATATGTATATATAGCATAGGTATTTTTTAGTTATTTATAAAGTTATTGAATTAAAATAGTAAGTCAAATAAGATACTATTTATTTATTTTACAAATTTAACTGTTTAAACTGAACCTCAGGAGTGATTAGCTACAGCGAGTTTTTATTTATACAGTCAACAAATATAAGACCAATTTTTGGATTAACTGATCAATATTTTCTCAATTGGATTTTTTTATTTACAGAATTTAAGCCAGATGAAGTTAAGACTGTCACATATTTACAAAAAAAATCTTGATCTAAAATGCAAAATGTATTTTTTTTTTACAGTTTTGACTTATTTACTGCTCTGAATTTTTTTTTCTTTCTGGAAATTGTTTTTTTGAGTCTGTACTCCAGTTAACGATTAATCGGCTATTAAATTAGTTGACGATTATTTCAATAAACACGTCAAACCGATTAACATTTTCAGCGCTAATCCAAAGTAAAATGATAAAGCATATACACTAACTAATCCACAGCATCCAGAGGTGTTGCAGTATTCAGATTTCCAATATGTTGTGCTCTTGTGTGTGAAGAGTTGGAGTTGCGGCAGAAACGCGGCACCTTAGCTGGGAATGCGTTGCTTTTGACCGTGAGGGACCGCCAAGAGCCGCTGGGCAGCGGAGGGGCGACGCTGAACGCCCTGCTGGTCGCTGCTGAACATCTGAGCAGCAGAGCTGGGTACACGGTGAGTCACAGCTAGCTTAGCAAAAATCGGCCTCTTCTTCTAAGCTTATAGCTTCATTCAGAGTGTCCCAACTTTCGACTATTTAGAAACGATGGCTAACGTTTGCCCGTGGCGTATGTTACGCGCCAGTTCGACGCTAGCTTACCGGAAATTGCCGGCTTTGTAAATAAATAGCCACAACCCACTGAAAAAAGAGAACCGCTAAGCTAGGACAAGATGGCAGTTAATGTCAATTAAACATTTGGAAGTTTGGCCACCATGTACTTTGTTCGGCTTTGTTCACTGCTCCGCTGCTATTGCTAAAACTACACAGACTACAATTCTAAAGCGCCGCAGGAAATCGACGTCACGACTTCTCCTGCTCACTGATTGGCCCAGTAGAAATTATACCAGAGAAACATATTTCATTGGAGGAAAGCCGAGATGGGGCAACAAACAAAAGGAGGAATAAAAGAACTCAGAAATTTTGAGATTAGTCTCAGAAGTTTTCTAGAAAAAACAAGAACATTTCTGAGCTCCCAAAGTTGAAAAAGCTACAAAGAAAATTCCGAAAATGTCTTTGTTGCAGATTAATCTATGCAATTTTCCATTAAAAACATGGACATTTCTGAATTTTAAAAGTAAACAAATATTATTAAAAAAAATTAAAAATCTTTAGATTAATCTCGATTAATCTTTTATCTACAATGGCCCTATATGCAGTCATAGTGGCCATGTATAAAATCATAAGTAAAAACATTACACTTAAGATAATGTCAAAATGTATTAGTTTAGCTTAAAATAAGCACAAAAATTCAAATATATTTAAAGTACTATAAGTGTACATAAAGTTGTTCCATTTTAGCACATGAAAGTAAATAAAATACACTTTGAATTGGATTTTAATTGTATTTAAATTCAGCTAAAGTGCAAAACAAGTAGTTTCAAAATAGCACTTTTACTATACTTTCTGAAATATATGTAATATAAAGTGTATATATTTTTCACATGGGCAGGCTAGACAGGAGGTAAAAAGTTAAACTGTTTCATGTTATTGGAGCTAATCTGCCTCCTTTATTCCTTGTTTGTTTCCAGGTGGTGACCGCCGACGTCCTGGATGATGCTCACATCCTCATCCTGCACACAGTGAGTCCAGACCTGAGTTCGGTTCTGTTCTGGTGTTTTCATGCTGTAGATTTTAATTTTTTTCCTCTCCCAGGGTCGGGATTTTCCCTGGAGCTCCTGCAGCCGAGCCTTCTGTTGGCTTCCCGAAGAGAAGCCCGGGCAGAAAGTCCAGGCGCCGGTTTGTGTACTGGATGTGCTGCTGGACCGTCTCAGCTCCCAGGTCTGCTCAGTGAAACAGAAGAATCAGAAACAGACTGGTACCGCAGAGTTCTGTACCATCATTCATCCTGTCTGGCTTTCAGATCTGTCTGGGTTCTCCTCCTGGAGTCTGGGTCTGCAGCACCGACATGATCCTCTCCGTCCCGACAGACTTTGGTGAGCTTGTCTTCCACGATGCAGCAGAATCTGGTTCTGATCCGGATTAGGCCTTTCACAATAATGAATTTTGCTAAACAATAAATTGTCCCAGAAATTATCGCAATATATTGTTGTTTTGAGACCATTTTCAAGTAATATGACAGTAAAGGCATAATAATAACAACACATTCTCAAAGATCAGTAAGTTTAAATTCCAATCAACATTTATCACTGGAACTGGAAGACATTTTAAATATCCAAAATAGATAAACAAAACAACAGAAATAAAGAAAAACAATTAATCACGCAAATTAAAATTATTGTGTTTGTTTAAATTTATCATGTGACTAATTGATTTATTGCTTATTGTAACAGGCCTATGTCACAGTTTATCATTTGTTTTGATAATCACAAATCGATCAGTCTTTAATTGTCAGTTTTCTGATCGTTAAATGATTTTGTGTCCAGTTTTATCCTGGGACAGGTTCTCTGGAGTTCGGGTTTTGGCGGTACCGGGTGACGTCTCGTACGCAGCCGATCATGGAGTCTACCTGAGCGACTCGCAGGTGTGGAAACCTTCTGTGTGATTTCTCTGACTGCTGCGGTCAGCTGATGATGTCAGGGGTCGTTGTCTCCAGGGTCGGGTCCGCGACATCGTCTACAGAGGAACCAGGGAGGAGATCCAACGAGCCCTGATGCCTGATGGGAAAGTCCCGCTGGTGCGTCATCGAATGTTTTATAGATGCACCACCGCAGGCAGCAGCAGCTTAAACAAATCTTGTGAAATCCCTGCAGGTGTCAGGCCCGGTCTTCTTCTGCAGGTCCGTCTCAGAGAAACTGCTGCAGACTCACGTCAGTCCTCCTCTGGACGGCTGCACCTACCTGGGCCTGGACTCTGGAGCTCCGCCCCTCCAGGTAGCTTCCTTCATCAGATCACATCATTAACTGAAAAACCTGTCATGATTTCCTGACCTGTTGGGTGAACTGGGGTTACTCAACAAAACCCCAGTTTAGAAATTGAACAATCATACTTTGGTTACCTAGTGACATACTTTGGTTACCTAGCAACATAACTTTGGTTACCTAGCGACAACTTGTTGAGTAACTTATGCAGCAGCAGATGAAGGTTTTGCTATCATGCCTCATAATTGCATAAAAATAAAAGGAGCAAAAATTTGGATAAAACTGGATAACTTTCAACGGAAAAACTTATCATGATTTAAGCATTTCATATCAGTCAAAAACCTTAAACTGCTGCTGCGCAGTGTACTCATCAAGTTTTTGCTAGGTAACCAAAGAATAAGTGAGTTGCTAGGTAACCAAAGGGTGAGTGAGTAGTTAATGCCACCACCTTGCTTAGCAAAATGGTAATAGTTTCAACCAATACTAATAATCTATTATTCAATGATGTTCAGCTGATTAAATTAAAGCTTGAATGTTAACAGATTTAGTTGTTTGAACACAACTTTCCATCTCTGTCCACAGATCTCCCTCTTCTTGGACTTGTTGAAGTGTCTCTGCTCAGATCTGACCCAGGATCAGTTTGTGAATGAGGGGAGAGCAGGATGCAGTTCCACAGACGGTCCCCAGGGGGCGACAGTGAGGGCGGGCAGGACGGAGCTGTGGAGGATCCTGAGAGGGGCTCCACTCTCACTGGGTCAGCATCAGACGTTGCTTAAATCTGCTGGTAGCTGGTCTGAGTTTAAACATATCCTGTTTGTCGTTCTCACAGTGTACGTCCCCGGCGGTCGCTACGACTACCTGACTCTGTCCGGGAAGCAGCATGTCGAACGTCTGACCTCTGATTGGACGGTTGGAAACACTATGTCGCACATTCAGGTGGCACGCCTCACTCTTCTTCATCAACGTCATCCATAATTAAAACTGAATTGAAAGCAGGTCTAGATCATACAAAAAGGGCCAACAACTGCTCCCTGCGGGACACCAGCAGAGTTTAAACGCCTCAGAAGAAGAAATGATTTGTTGAATTTTAGCAAAATCACTAATAATTCATATTGATCATGATGGCGGCTAATAGCTTTAACCTGCTTTAATCCGTCCAGAATGAGAAACTGCTCAGTGAAGGAGCTCGGATCATCAACAGCGTTCTGGATGGAGACGTTGCCGTGGCAACCCGAGCAGTGGTGCAACACTGCCACCTACAGGTCAGAGAAAGTCTTAACTCAGTCTTTTCAAGGAAACACTGGGTGGAAATACAATTTGAGGTGGAAAAACTGGACAAAAAATGTAATAATTATCTCACAAAAGTGAGAAGTATGGACTCAAAGTCAGAAGTTTTTTTGTAGATCTGTAAAGAGCAAGCAGAGATCTTTGATCTTACCATTTCTGACAACTTTATTCAAACTTTACTCTCGTGTAAAGATACCTATAATATTTTAAATCTTTGAATGATATGCTGCTATTGTAGTTTTGAAATTTGCAAGATAAAAACAACAATAAGAGGCAAGATCCAAGATATTAAAGGTGATCTTGAACAGGTTTGGATAGGTCTATGGCTCCATGTGAAGCAAATTCTGTCTACATCATAACTGACATTTACATCCTAAGTGATGTTGAAATTATTTTTATATCAAAACGCAGTAAATTAAAAAGTAAATCAGTGAATCTGAATGTGAAACTAATTCATCTGAATACCGCAGGTTTGTATTGTGGTTCATATTCTGTCCTCTGGCGTCCCTCAGGGTCCTCTGGACGTCCCGTCTGGTTGTTTGCTCTCAGGTGTAGACGTCTCGGCGTCAACGTGCCTCAGGCGGCTCGCGCTCAGCAGTGACATCATCATCCAGGGACATCGGATTGAGCTGGGGGAGCTGAAGCTAAACGTGTACACGGTGACCGGCGCTCACGACGACCTGCAGGTAAAAACGCAGCAGGTCTGCTTCATCTGAAGCCCTCAGGTGGGTCTCATGGTTGTCATGGAGACACTGCGATGCTGAGGGAAGCAGAACGTGGCTTAGTTTTTTTATAAACTTAAGACGAATCAAAGTAAACTCTTTTTTTCAGAAGCCCAGGGGATATCAAGTCGATATTCATGTCCTTATTCATAATGAATGTTCTTAAAGGGCCGGTTGTGCCAGAATATATTGATTAAACACATTAACAAACTGCTGAATAAATATCTGTCTCTGAATTTGATAAGCACTTCTTTAAATTAAATAATGTTGAACATCATTTCACATCCCTCCAGATTTCATGATTTTGTTGAGCTAATTTAGAAATATTTACATGATATTTGCACTTTTTAAACCCTCAACTGTTATAATGAAGGTTCCAGATAGATAGATAGATAGATAGATAGATAGATAGATAGATCATGTGCTTTAAATGACCACAGTCTTCCTCCTCCATCTTCTTCTCCTCCTCCCTTCAGGTTCCCTTTAATGGCAGCGGCGCCTCCTTCCTCAACCAGACCTGGACTGCTTTCTTCAGCTCCTCAGGAATACAGTCAGATCCAAACCTTTCCACTGATCATTTTTTATGTCTTTTTCTTTATAAACATCAGATTATCCCTGCATGTTGTTTTCTCCTCCTCAGGCCGGAGGAGCTGTGGATGAAAGGAGAACAGTGCTCCCTCCTGGAGGCTCGGCTTTTCCCGGTCCTCCACCCCAGAGGGGGCACTGTGGGCCTTGAGGGAGGAGTGGGCTGGCTGCTGGGGGGTCCAGGCTGCCTGCAGAGGTGGAGGGAGGCGTGGAGAGTCTCTCTGAGGGAGGTGCTGTCACTCACCCACCAGGAGGCGGAGCTCCAGTGGAGGGAGGAGCTGCTGTTCCTGGCGGGGAGGAGGAGAACCGCCGACGCCCTGCAGAGTCGCACCGACGTCTGTCTGCTGCCGTGCTTCAGGGCGGCAGTGCAGGGAGGGCAGCAGGGGGCGCTGCTGGAGACTCTGGACAGCAGTGAGTTGCAAGCTGGTTTTCATGACACGAGGCAGTCTGCCATTTTGTTTTCACACCTGATAGTTCGGCAGATTTGGTTCCATTTGGGACCAAAAGTGCAACATTTGTTACGTTTTCAGCTGCTGCAGTTCTCCTTCACACTGTCAAACAATCCAAATCTCAGAGAAAAACGTTCCCCTCTGTTGAGGTTCTTTCACCTCTGGATTTGCTTAATTGGCGACTACATGAAAGCCCACTGGTCATCAGATGTTTAAATGGGCTTTACTGAAGAACTGCAGTTTACAGCAGTGTATAATGAAGCAGTTTCTGAAAATACAGAAATAAGAAATAAAGTTCTGACTTACTATTGTGATAAAGTAAATATAAAAATTAATAGAAGCGAGTAAATAGACCCAACATTAATTTCCTCTATCAAAAGTGCTGTTTAAATCTGAACAATGCAGGATATACCTGGAATCAATCTGGCTCTGTCTGCTCAAAGCTCAAGCAGTAAGAGCTAACAAGCTTAGTATTTTTAACTAGTTTTTTTAACTTAGTATTTTAAAGTAGAAAAAAATACTAAGCTTAGTATTTTTAAGTAGTAAGCTAGTTAACGTTAAGTACTAGACTAGTTTTAATACTAACTCACAACCATATTAACAATAAAAACACATAAAAAAATTACAGAAGTAGCAGCTAAGCGATGCAGTCAGAAGCGGTAACTACCATCCACCTATTTATGTCACATGACTGATGTCTACTCATGTCATCAATGACTTCTGCATCGCTCTAAACAGTAAACAGAAAACAGATCATCTGATGGCAGCCTTATTAATTCACCACTAGCTGAAATGTTATTGCACTAATCAAACCGTTTTTTAAATGGTTTTATGTCAGAAGAGGATCAAGAAGTGAATAAAATGTTGTTTTTTAGTTGCTGCTGGAAGCGTGGAGTCGGGGGCGGAGCCAGGAGCACAGGTGGGCGTGGCTGCCCGCTGTCTCTCTTGCATCGCCGACGTTCTGGTGTGCATGGCGGAGGGTAAAGGGGGCCTGAGGAGCGGTCCAGCTGCTAACGAGGCCTGGAGCTCCGCCTACTTCCTGTTGGAGGAGGGAAACTTGAGGGGAGGAGTTTATGCCCTTGCTGCACAGCGACAGCTCTGGCTGAGCAGGTTGGCGTCTCGCTGTCTGTTTCCACTGCTTGTTGAATGCGTAGTGACCTGCTTTACTGCCCCCTGCAGGCCAGACCTGCTCGTACGGGCGGCTCGGCACTACGAGGGTGCCGGCCAGGTGCTGCTGCGGCAGGCTGTGATGTCATCCCAGAGGTTCATCTCCATTGGACAGGGGGAGTCCCCGCCTATTGGGGAGTGGCAGGAAGTAGAGTGTCCAGCCAGACTGGACCTGGCAGGTGAGGAGCAGGTGTAATTTTTCTGTTAAAGGTGACCTGTTATGTTCCCTTGAACAGGTTGGATAGGTTTCTATACAAAACATTCATGACAGTTTTGGAAATTGTTCTTAGATTCAGAGATTTTAGTCCTGCTTATTTTGAGCTTCTTTCAAAATGATCTGTTTTAGGGCCTCCGTCACTTTAAATGCAAATAAGTTGCTGCTGACCGTTGACTGTGACTCAACAATCAGGAGGTTTTTGAAATGACTACTTTTCCAGATGCCTAAAAACAACTTGTTGCTAAAAGACAGCTGGGTTTTTTTTTTAACATGCTAGATGTGAAATTTGCATAATAGGTTGCCTTTAAATCACACGTTGTGGAAACCATTTTCAGCTTTTGAGCTCCAGTGTTTGTGTTTCAGGGGGCTGGAGCGACACGCCACCGATCGCCTTCGAGCACGGCGGATCGGTGACGAACGTCGCCGTGAAGGTCGACGGGAAACGTCCAATCGGAGCCAGAGCCCGTCGCATTGTGAAACCCCACCTCCTATTGGTCAGCTGCAGTGGTAGGCGGGGCAGCGGGGCGTCCACAGAGATAGTGTGTGAGAGCCTGGATGACCTGAGGGACTACAACCAGCCTCACGCTCCAGGTACAACACCATCAGGGATCCTGAAGAATGAAATTTAAGATCAACAGAAATCTACAAAGGAAAATGTCGTATTTTATATAGTAGTAGTGCTAAACCTTTTTGTACTGAATGAATGTAGCATTGAGCTAACTTGCAATAAATATACACTTGTCATAGGAGCAAAATGCTAGCTAGTTAGCTACAGTTTCACAAAAATTTACTATAATACTTTGACACATTTTTATTTAGGTAAAGGTAAAAAGGAATAACTCAAGTAAGAGTAAAAACGTATTTGATAAAACCTCTACTAAAGTACTGAGCAACCATTTAATATTTAAAAATTACATCATGAGATGGACCAAAACAAAGTTATGTGTTTAAATTTTGGTATTTTAAATATAAATAACATAATTACAAAATAACAAGCTCAGGGAAAAGCCAAAAAAAAAAAAGCTCCAAATCAGTTTCTTTCAACAAAAAAAACTTATGAAACTTTAACAAAACCTAGAGGTGTTCTGTGTCTGGTGAATTTTTGGTTTAATGCATGTTTGTTTTTCATTCAGTTGATACGTCATGATAAAATGACTCAAGTAAAAGTAAAAAGTTCAGCGTAGTAAAAAATACTCTCAAAGCTAAATTTTTTTCCAAAAAAATGACTCAAGTAAATGTAACTAGTTATTACTCAACTCTGCTAGCAAGCAGAATATGTTAGCAGCTAGTTAGCGGTAGCCTCAACTACCTAGTGCCAGTTGGCCTGACAGAAAAATCCCATGAGAAGAACAAACTACGGTACATAAAATATACGAGAGAAACTGGTGTTCTTAAAATTTAAGACCTTTGATTAACATATTTATGGCCAACTTAAATTTTTTTCTAACAAATTTAAGACTCCTTAATGCCACTGAATACTCACTGTTGGTGTGTTTGTGCTGCAGGAGCTCTGCTGAAGGCAGTCTGTGTGTGCAGTGGTCTGGTGTCTCTGTCCTCCCAGCATCCTCTGGGGCAGCAGCTGATGCAGAGCTGGGGTGGTGGAGTGGAGCTGCACAGCTGGTCAGAGCTGCCCACCGGATCCGGTCTGGGTGAGCAATGCTAAAATGCTAGAACGCAGCTGCCGCATAAAACCTGAGGTGACCAGTTATGCTTCCTTGGACAGGTTAGGTTAGGTCCGTAGTCTATACGAAACATTTTTATTGCGTTTTTAATGTAATGAAAATGTTTTAATTCTGCCTATTTTGAGCTCTTTTCAGAATGAGCCGTTTTAGGGCCTCTGTCACTTTAAATCCAAATAAGCTGCTGCTGGCCCCGCCCCTCAACTCAATTTTTACATTCGCAAAATGGCGGCAAACAGATGCGTAATTATATAACTGTACATCTTTGAAAAGCAGAAGTGAAGCCTAAAGTACAAACGACAAGAATGAAACAAGTGGTTCCTGGATCATAAGTCATCATCAAAACACTCGCCTTTTCCAGCAGCCATTGTAAAACCAGCTGACCAAATGTGCTGGAGTTCAGATTGGATTGCTACAGGTAACAGGTTGGGCTGGGGTTGCTAGGTAACAGGTTGGGCTGGGGTTGCTGGTAACAGCCCAGTGCCCCTTGAATGTGACTTAATAGCAGAAGGTTTTTTAATTCATGTTCAGTTAAAATTCAAATATACTTTATTGATCCCAAAGAGAAATTAAATGTAGCTGTAATTGATATTAATTCAAAAGTTAGTTATTGCAGATAATGATGGCTGTGGGAAAGAAAGATCTCCTGTAGCAGTCTGTATTACAGTGAATTTGAAGAAGCCTCTGACTAAAGACTGTGGTTTTAGAAAAACATGAAATGAAACTGCTAATTGTTCAGACGCCAACAAACTTTAATTCTTACCAAAAAATGGCTGTTCATTTAGTTGTTTTTAGTTTTTAAATGCTTGGTCTGTTTTTAGAAGCAGTTGAGACCCGAATGGAAGCACAAAAATACCCAAAATGTGAATTTATCATAATAGGTCCCCTATAATGCTTTGGTAAATCTGCAGGTGATGAAATAGCGTCAATTCCTGCAGGTACCAGCAGCATCCTGGCGGGGTCGCTGTTGGCAGCGGTCTACAGGTGTACAGGCCGGACATACGACACCGACTCCCTGATCCATGCGGTCCTGTACCTGGAGCAGATTCTCACCACAGGTCCCTGTCTCCCTCCACTCTGATCTCCTTCCTCTTCCTCTGCATCTCCCTAATCACTTCCTGCTGCTCCACCAGGTGGCGGCTGGCAGGACCAGGTGGGCGGTCTGGTGGGCGGAGTCAAGGTGGGTCGCTCCAGAGCGTCTCTGCCCCTCCAGGTGGAGGTGGAGCGTCTGAGTCCTCCGCAGGAGTTCCTGGTGTCTCTGGAGCAGCACCTCCTGCTGGTTTACACCGGAAAGACGCGTCTGGCTCGAAACCTGCTGCAGGTCAGCGACTGCGCTCAAAGATCCCACTATGAGAAGATGCTTCACTCCTCTCACTTTTAACTTTGAGAAAACATCATTAGTAATGTATAAAGTCTGGATGAGAGCTGCTGTGTGCGTTTGTTTCGTCTGGGAAAATGTTTAACTTCCCTTTAATAGTTTTGAGACTCAACTGAAAAATGTTATTGAGTTAAAGCTGCAATATGTAACTTTTATTTAAAAAATTGTTTTTTTAAGTATTTGTTAAAACTGTGATTGTCATTGCAGATAAGACAGATAAATAACTGAAAAGATTGATCTTTTCCCTAAGCTGCTATTTCTGTCTGAAGAAATTCACTGCTCCTGGCCGAAAACAACCAATCAGAGCCAGGAGGAGGGTCTTACTGCCGTCAGTCATCCTCGTGTACTCGCTGCTAAATGCCATGCTAACTAGCCTTAGCATTCACAACAGGCTATGCTGACAAAGAGAGCAAGTGGGAAGAAGAGCAAATGGGCATGATTGACAGCGTTAAGACCCGCCTCCTGGCTCTGATTGGTTGTTTCTAGCTAGCCCTGGGAGAATCCAGAGGAGATTATCTTGACAGTTTCAACAAATATATAAAAATATATTTCCTATAAAAGATACATACTTCAATGGCTTTAATGGCAGGGCCTGTAATTACTTAATAACTTTTTAATCATATAATGACAAAATAAGCAATATTTCAATTCAAAAGCCGTCATATAGCTGCATATAGCTGCAGCTTTACGGCAGACTGGACTGTTTGGGTCCAGTCTGCTTCAAAGTGCCGCTCGCTCTGTGTGTTTGTTTTGTACAGGATGTGGTTCGCAGCTGGTACAGCCGTCTTCCGGCGATGGTGGAGAACGCTCAGCAGCTGGTGTCCAACTCTGAGGAATGCGCCAAGTCCTGTTCAGAAGGTGAATTTCAGGAAATATGTAGTCAAGAACACATTCATCTCAATCAATCAGTCAGTCAATCAATCAAGTGTGTTTGTATGAACTTGATTGGTTCTGAAGTAAACCACAGTCAACAATTGAAGCATTAAATTTTTTTGTTGCTAAATATCAGATTATTGATTAATGTTTCATTGATTATGATTCAAAAGCAAGTCTGAACAGGTGGGGTTTTTAGTCTAATTTAAAGGAACTCTGTGTTTTGGTTGTTTTGCAGTTTTCTGGAAGTTTGTTCCAGATTTGTGGTGCATAGAAGCTGAATGCTGATTCTCCCTGTTTGGTCTTGGTTCTGGATGCAGAGCAGACCAGAACCAGAACCTGAGGGGTCTGGAAGGTTGCTATGACAACAGCAGATCTTTAATGTATTGTGGTGCTGATCCATTCAGTGATTTATAATCTAAATCACTGTTTATAAATCATAAAGTCTGTTCTCTGAGCTACAGGGAGCCAGAGGAAGGACTGTAGAACTGGGTGATGTAATCTAACTTCCTGGTTTTAGTCAGAACTCCAGCAGCAGCGTCTGGATCTGATTGGTTTTTTTAGGCAGACTTGTGAAGATGCTGTTGCTGTAATCAGTGCGATTAAAGATAAACGCATGGATGAGTTCCTCTAGATCTCAATGGGACATAAGTCCTTTAATCCTGGAGATGTTCTTCAGGTGATAGAAGGCCGACTTTGTTACTGTCTTTATGTGGCTCTGAAGGTCCAGGCCAGATCGATCCTCTTTATGTCCAAAGACAATAAACTAAACCAAGCCATTAAATGACTCAGCCTGGTTGGAAATGCTTCCCTCCCAGGTTCTCTGTCCCGTTTGGGTCGGTGTTTGGACCAATCCTGGCAGCAGAAGAAGCTGATGGCTCCAGGATGCGAGCCGGCCTCCGTCAGAACCATGATGGAGGCTCTGAGGCCGCTGGTTCTGGGTCAGAGCCTGGCAGGAGCCGGAGGCGGTGGCTTCCTGTACCTGCTGACCCGGGAGCCCCGACAGCAGGAGGCGGTTCTGAAGACCCTCAGGAACACGCCGGTGAGACGTCTGCAGACACACAACAGTCTGAAAATAAAGGCCATACAAGCAAAGGTCACACACTTCGGACCGCCTTTAGCTTTGATTGTTTCAACACGCTTCTGCAATTTAACAGAAAATATCACCAACATCAACAGACAAATATTTTATCATCCCCCATGAATGAAGGACGAGGCTTTACTGATGGAAATTAACCTTCAGTTTCACCGCTGGAGCTGAATGTACACACACACACACACACACAGTAACATTCATAACTTAAAAATAACATTTACAACCAAAATATATTGGCTTGTTTTTGCACACAATAAAACAAATGCACCATTTTTACTTCTCAATATTACAAAATAAACCTTGTGCCTCTATCAAGGGGGGATTCTAAGATACATTTTAACTCCGTTACAACTTGAACTCCATTTGATACAAAAGTGCAAGCTGTCCTATCAAAATAAAAGTCCACCCACCCATCCATCCATTTTCTGCCGCTTATCCAGGGTCGGGTCGCGGGGGCAGCAGCTTCAGAAGGGAGGCCCAGACTTCCCTCTCCCCAGCCACTTCTTCCAGCTCCTCCGGGGGAATCCCAAGGCCTTCCCAGGCCAGCCGAGAGACATAGTCCCTCCATAGTCCAAAATAAAAGTGTCAAACCAAAAAACGGAAGTTAACCATAGGTTGTACCAGTGAATCAAAGTAAAGGCAATAAGCGCTAAAAGATGATACAAATTAACTTAATCTGGAGTTATTAAATGTAAACTGTGCTGGTCAATGTTCCATTATGGTTCAAAAACAAGTGGCATTTTAGCCTTCATTTAAAGGCACTCGGTGTTTCAGCAGCTGTGCAGTTTTCTGGAAGTTTTTCCAGATTGGTGTTGTGTAGAAGCTGAAGTATGATATTGTGGTGCTAAGATAATAAATGACGATTTAGTTCTTTAGGAACTTTAGGCTGTGATTGCCTCTCCTAAAAAACAAAATCCCTGTTTGTAAAACACCTTAAAACCTCTGAGATTTGCCTCTAAACTGCTTTTAAATCACTAATGCTCAGATGAAAAGAGTCCATCTCCTCATTTATGTGTTTCAGGGTTTGGGAGATTTCAGCGTTCACTCAGTGGAGCTGGACATGGAGGGAATCGCAATCCGGCCGCCGGCCGTCACACAACCGGCAGAAAAATGAAGATTTTTCACTCGATCTGGCGTCACTTAAAGTAATGAGTCTTATTTTTGATTTTACTCCGACTCTGTACAGTCTGTCATGGATGGTAGTTTTGTTGGAGTTGATACAATCATATTGATTGTTCTCACCTGTTGAAACTAACTGAACATTAGCATTTTATTACATAAATAACATTTTTTGGCATATTTTAAAGATCTGTTTGCTCCAAATGATTGAATAAGTACCAATTTAACCAGTTTTCGCTTTTTATACATTTACTTTAGTACCTTTAAAAGGAAAGCATAAAATTTGGGTTGTTTTCTCATATTATTCTGTTTTTTCAGGATTTCTGCTCCTAATAAAGGAAAATTAAACAATGTTTAATGTTGGTTTCATATTTGTAAGTTACACCAAATCCTAAACATAATTTTGCTGAAACGGAGCTTCAAACTATGACCAGACCTCCGTCAACGTCATCAGAAAATAAATTACAACGTCTGTGTCTTTAGTGAACAATTAAAAGATTCCCAAAAGGATAATTTAAATTCCAGGGTCAGGAATTTGCTTTTTTCTTTATTTTTCAGAGATATCACAATTTATCTTCCACATAAATCATAAAAAGCAACCAAAGTTTAAAACAAGACTAACAGAAAAGACTCTGGATGACAGTAAGGAAAATGCAGGACAAGAAATACAAGGGAAATGTTTACCAAAGAAATACATTAAACATCAAAAAGGAATATTTACTGAAGTCTATCAGGTGGAAAACACCAAAAATCTGAATAAAACAACTTCCTGTCGATTTGTGAAGCAACTTTATAACCCAAATCGTTGGTTGATACACTCAGCAGATAGAGGTACAAAATGGATTGAAAAAGGAAAACGGGAGACATTTTGTATTTTTTAAGTAGTCTGTGAATAAAAAAGTTTTTGGGAATGTGTGCATCCGCCCCTCTCCTGATGCAGTGAAATGAGTTTGGAGTCCATCTGAAGATGGTTTCCGTCGCTGATCAGAGACGATCTCCGTCTGAAAATCAGTTTTTACTCAAATATCAAACTTCTCCTCACAGACGATGTGTCCGTTCTCCTCGTAATCCTCCCGCATCACCACCATCTCGTCGTAGTCCGGACTGTGAGCCAGCAGCTTCCCTCCTTCCCAGGAATAACAGACGGGACTGGAGAACAGGAACACAGGCACAGACGTTGGATCAGAATCAAAGACGCTCAGCAGCTGGTTCCTCTGCTACATGATTCACACTCTTGAGTTCCTCCACTTTTTTTCCACTTCAACCCCAATTCCAACCTCAATTCCAACTTCAACCCCAATCCAACCCCACTTTAACCCCAATCCAACCCCGATCCTACCCTACTTTTTGTTTTGACCTTTGCACCTGGACCTTATTTGTTAGTGTTTTAACGGCAGCTCAGTGTTATAAGCATCGTTCACTTCGGACCTTCTGGAAAACTCTGAGGCTCTTACTTTTCAGGCAGGAACACGTTCACAGGTAGGTGGGCGGGGACCAGGGACCGAAGCTCCGCCTCCAAACGCTCTCTAAAACCAGGAAACAGCAAGTTTCCTCCGGTCAGGACGATGTTCTTGTAGAAGTGGGGGTGCATTTCTAACAAACAAAATCAATCAATCAATCACGTTTATCTATACAGCACATTTCAGCAACACGGCAGTTAAAAATGCTTTACGTCATAAACATCATCTAGTCAACATTTTTAAAATAATCAATAAAGATAACACATATTGGTCAGCGTCCCAGTAATTGTTTCAAAATCAACTCTAACCAGGTGAGATTTATATCTAGATTTAAAGGAACTCAGTCTTTCGGCTGTTTTGCCGTTTTCTGGAAGTTTGTTCCAGATTTGTGGTGCACAGAAGCTGAACGCTGCTTCTCTAGATCTGTGGTGTCCAAACGTTTTGTGAAATGGGTCAGAATCCCAAAGTGGAAAGTATTCAGTGGTCATCTTGTTTTTCCAACTTAAAACATGAAATAATGTTGTAGTGAATTTTGCTCTATTTTTTAATAAAATAAAGTGCTTTTTTTGTTTGTTTGTTTGTTTTAATAAAAGGTGGAACATTTTCTAATTTTTTTTCACTTTTTTAGTCTAGAAAATCTTTTAGTCTATTTTCCAGCTTCAAAAATGACAACTTTCTTTTAAAAAAACTCCTTCTATAAACCAGAGTTAATAATGGACGCGCTCTGGTCTGCTTTTTTTTCATTAAGTCGCTGGATGTTTATAACTCTGCTTAATATGAAACTAAAATTAAAAGAAAAATACTTTCCACACTTTCCATTAAAGGAAGTATTTTACCTCAGTTTAGTTTTGTCTGCTCTCTAGGGATTTGTTTTGTTTGTGGGTTAAAATCTACTAAAATTTTATTGATATACTTTGTACCATATTTTTTAATATATTGCTAATAATCGATAAAAAAATATATTTGACATTTAAATTTGTCACTGAAATTATAAAAAATGACAAAAGAAAGGACCAAATTTGTAAGATTCTTGAACTGCAGTTGGGGGCCACACCAAATTGCTCCAAGGACCACAAATGGCCCCCCGGCCACACTTTGGACACTACTGCTCTAGATCTGTAATCTTTTAATCCTGGAAATGTTCTTCAGGTGATAAAAGGCTGACTTTGTAACTGTCTTTATGTGACTCTGAAGGTTCAGAGACACGTTCATGTTAAAGTTTTAACTGGATTTTAATTTACTTTCAGATCCGACATTAAATTTGAACCAGAAACCTTCTGGCAGCGACTGGACCGAGTCAGCGATGGCCTCCGGGATTCCCATCTCCTGGATGCCGATGTCCGACGGATGGAAGAGCATCTCCGGGACCGCGAACCGCTCGTTGGCCAGCCGCAGCGTCTGCTCGCCTGTCTTGTACTTTCCGCTGAAGACCATTTCCTCTCGTGGCTGCAGGGCGGAGAAAATGTGGAATCAGACCTGAACTGCTCTCACAGAAACATCAGAACTCCCCACAGAGCGAAAAGAACCAAAACCAACTGGTTTAAAGGAAACTAAGGCCCAAACATTTTGTTTCTGCTATCACAATAAATTAGAAATGTAACATTTTTTCTACATTTTGTATCAGGAAGTAGAGAAATGTAATCCTAAATTTTTAGATCAGCTCAAAAAAGACAAAATTGTGGCAGTTTGCTGGCCTGAATCTAGACAGAAAGGTATGGAGCTAAATTCGGACCATAAAGTTAGCTTTTTTTTCTTTTTTTTTTAAATTGAAAAATAAGTGTGAAATTGAAAAAAAAAAGTTCAAAACTACATTTCAGATACAAAGTTTTCGTCAGTTTTTAATATTTTTTCTGCTTTCTGTGAGGACGGGGTTTTATGACTGAAAAAAATTTCCAGCCTTTGCATTCAGGAGCCGTAGGAACTGAAAATGTCTTTACAATATTATTGATATCCTGTTTATGTGATTGGTTTTGAAAATTAAATTTAATAAAACCTGAATCAAAAAAATATTTTAGAATCTTTTTTTTCCAATTTAAAATCGTACTCTTTTTAGTTTCGAAATTTGAAACTGAAATTTCAAATTTCATTAAATTTTAAAATTTCAGTATCAAATTTATTTAAGTCATTTTTTTGTTTCCAGTTTTTTGGCACCAAGCTTTCTAAATTCAGATATGAAACCATTTGTCTGACAACTGAAGCTTGGTTACAACTGGTTCACCCACAAAGCAAAAAATCTACAACAAAATGACTGTGAAAATAATAAAGTGAAAAAATGTATTCTTATAAAATATTAGAATATTTCTGGCAATCAGTCTCACCTTACAAAAACCTTTTTTGATGGCGCTGAAATCTGGAAGAACATAATCCCTCATTACAGTGTTTTCTTCCCCTTTCATCCTGAAAAACAGAACAACAGAAAGTGAGATGGATCACGACATTAAGGGTTTGGTTCCAGTAAAATATGGAGCAACATCGGTGTTCCTCACTGTGCCATCTCCATGTCCTTGTAGAACTGCTGAGAGACATAGCAAACATCTTCCTTCACCTGGTTGATCACATACGTTTCATCCATCACGTGTAACTGACTGCAAAATTAAGAGAACACACATGACTATGGAGCTAACTGGGGCCGAAAAGTTAATTCATGGCCCAAATTTAGCTCCACAGTATTGAGCTAACTTTAGCTCAATACTATGGAGCTAAATTTGAGTAATAAAGTTTGTTCAAAAAAAATTTCTTTTTTAAACTGGAACAAAATGATATGAAACTGAAAAAATTGTTTGGAACTTTAAAAAAATTGACACAAAAAAAAAATCCAAACTTTTTTTTGCTCCCTTTTTTATTATTCCGTTTGACTGATCACATAACTGTATAATGCTGATTATATTTTAAAGACATATTCAGCTTCTATGGTTCCTGAATGCAACATCTGGGAATATTTTGTCGTGTTATGATTCCACACTAATTTTATCACCCCACACCAAAACACAGCCACAAGTTTAAAACTGAAAACAACTCTTGAATCTGAAAAGTAGTTTTGAAGTTTTTTTTGTTTCAAAAATTTTCAGTTTAAAAATAAAATAAAAATTTTTTACAAAGTTTACGGCACCAATTTGACTCCATTCATTTTCAAATAGAATAATTTTTTCAAAACCAATTCTACTGTTCCACCCACTCCATCTCATCTGAGGTCCCTCCTGCATTACAAATATGGTCAGATATTTGTAAATTAAGAACAAAATCTTGAATCTGAAAAGTACTTTTGAACATTTTTTTGTTTCAAAATTTTTCAGTTTCATACATTTGGCACAAATTTAGTGCCATACTTTTTCCATTCTGTTATCATTTTTCAGAACCAGTTCCACAGCAGTTTTGAACCTTTTTCAGGTTTTTTAGTGTAAAAATATTTTTTCCAATTTAAAATTTTTTTTTACAGTTTAATTTTTGTCAGTTTCAAATATTTCTTTTCAATTTCATATCTTTTTATTTTAACCAACTTTATGGTGTCAGTTTAGCTCCATACTTTGTTATTGCGCGTTGTCATTTTTATAACTAATTCCACGGTAGTTTTGAATCTTTTTTCAGTGTTTGTATGTAAAAATAACTTTTCAGTTCAAATCCTTTTTTTTTTAGAGTTTTGATTTTTTTTTCTCAATTTCAAATATATATATATAAATATATATATATATTTTTTCAACTTTATATCTTTTGTTTTCCAGCTTCAAAAGTTTTTTTTTTTAAACAAATTTTTGAAGCCAATTTAGCTCCATACATAACACTTAAACGACACGAGTTGTTGCTGTAAGAATCGCTCTCCGTACCGATATGAGATTATCTCTTTCAGGTGATTTGTCAGCAGTTTCCCTCCCACATTGATCCTGAAAGGTAAAACAAAGAAAGAAGCTCCTGTTAGCGCCTCCTGGTGCTGCTCTCCGTGTCATTTCCTCTAAAGGTCGCTGCTCTCTGACCTGCGGATGCCCTCCTTCAGCTTCTTACTGCGACAGTAGGGGACGATGTGGGTGAAGGAGAATCCCGAGTCGACCACCAGGCAGCAGAGCTCCGATGGCTTCGTGGTGAAGTAGTGATGAGCGCCGAGCGACCCGGCTGGAGGACAGCAAGGAGATTTTAGCCAAATGTTACAGGTACAAACCATAAAACAACTAAATTAGAAAGAATATGTAATTTTGATCACAATCGTCCATCAGTTTTCTATTGCTTCTGTTTGCAAACAGAATAACAAGCTGATAGGCTTTTTAGCAAATACTTTTTCACTCTTTCTTTTTGCTTTTACTTGAGTAAAAATACATTAAGGTAGTTCTACTCCTACTTGAATGCATTTTTTGGGTACTCTACCCTCCACTGTTAATGACTAGTCAATTACTAAATTAGTTGACGATCGGTTCAATAATCGATTAAAGCGACCGGTCTCCAGCTGAGACTCACCGTTGATCCGCAGAGCCGACTGGAACTGGTACTCCTCAAACAGGATCTCGTTCATGGACTCCTGGATGGAGGAGAAGTTGAAGTACGGCTCTGTGATGATGATGCTCGTGTCTGGAAACTCCACCTGCTCAGAGAGAAAACACCCTGAGCTACAGCTTCTAAAAAACAGAAATCATTCAGAGGTTTTCTCTTTGTGGGTAAGAACAAAGCAGCATAAACAAACCTTAAACATCTCCTTCCCGAACAGGTGATCCCACACTTTCCTCTGGACATCCCAGTTAACCAAGTAACCCTGCAGACCCAGAGAACATATTACCTTCATTTTGTTGTTTTCTTATCAGTAGCACCAGATATTTTCAGATTTATGCTCACCTTCTGAAAGGGCAGGATGTAAAAGAGACCCGAAGGATCTTTGATCTCATCCAGCTGGTTGGCTGTGAAAGTTTTTAATCTGGACGTCTTCGAGCGAAACTGACAGTTTGGGATTACGCTGAGAGGAAAGGAAAGAAGTCAGGATTATAACTGCTACATAAAACAAACCTCGTTTTTATTATTTAGAAATCTGATGATCATATGCGGGGTTCCTCAGGGCTCCCTTCTCGAGTTACTTTTATTCAATATGTAGTTCAGGTTATGAAGTAGAATGTCATCTCTCACCATACCCATGTTGATGATTGACATCTTTTTAGATCTGGGTCACCACATGACCACAGATATTCACAGTTTGTCCTCCAGATTAATTCTTAATTAACTTTTAATTCAATTCCGTTTATTTAGATGGCACCAATTGACAACAATTGACATACTTTACAGATAAATAATTTCTATTTACTTTATCCTAACTATCAAATAGTACAGTATGCTCTTCTTAGTTGAGTTTAGGTCTGGGCTTTGACTAGGCCCTTCTAACGCATGAACCGTTCCATTGTAGCTCTGAATGGAGGTTCAGTGCTGTTCTCTAAATAACTGACTAATAATAATAAACTGACTTTCATTTGTTTCCATTTTCATTCATTAACCCAACGGTAAAATTACGATTCGGACATTCCCAGAAGTAGGAACTTAACATTTCAACTACTTAACATTTGATTAATGATTATTGTACATAATAATCAATGTCGATCAGTTTAAAAACATCATAAAGCGCTGGGCAGACGCGTTTATTCAATAACTGGCTATAATAATAATTTCCTGCCCATATTGAATGTTTTTGTTTGTAGCCGTGTGCTCACCTGACTTTGTCCTGACTGTAACCGATCTTCGCCCAGTAAGCTCCGTTATCCAGAACCAGCGTAGCCATCCCGGAGCCTCTGATTCAATAAATCATCACTTTATTTTTATTTTAGTTTACTAACCGCGACACATTTTGGGATTTCCGCTCAAAAACATGTCCGGATGGAAACATGACTCTCCGTTGGTTCCGCTTCTCTATTTTTCCGCAGCGTGATCGCTTTTTTTTCACTGGAGGCGCAAATGGTTGAGGCACTCCATTCATTGCCTAAGTTACATTAATAAATTTTAGTTTGGCTTTATTTGTTTGTTTTTTTTAACTTGCTTGAATATGACTGACCCGGGACAGGTTGTTCTGTGTTGCCCCGAAGTTCCATCTCGGTGGAAAGTATGAAAATTGTTGTCAGTTGGTGCCATCTAAATAAAGGGAATTGAATTAAAATTGAATTCAGAATTAATCTGGAGGACAAACTGTGAATATCTGTGGTCATGTGGTGACCCGAAATTCCATCTCGGGGCAACACAGGACCATGAGCACACCTAACGGTCTAAGCCTGTTTATATCTATATTCAGAGTGATAGCAGCAGCGAGAACCATGAAATGCTATCTACATGCTAACTTTTGGGAGCCATGGCAGAAAAAAAAAAACTAAGTTTTATCCTTCAGTCACAAGCTTAAACCTGTGACGTTTGCTCAACTCTGCTGGTACTTTAACTAGAAATGTGCTTTAATTGGGAAAGACTCACGTCTTCCTCAGACCTGGTATTAACTTGCATCCTGACTAATCTAATAAGAAAATCACCATAACAACAATTAAATTCCCCAGGTCTGTTGATGTTTCTGTAACACTGCAGAAACTTTAAACCAATAATAATTATTATTGCAACATCAGGTTGGCCAACAGTAATCAGAGTTGGATTTTTATGCTGTTAGCTTAATTGCTGAAACAAAACGAATATGTTGAAAAAAAACATGGCTGCTGTTACATACAGTAGAGGATCTGTGATGCTGTGGGCCCACATCATATCATGAAATCTTTGATATATCAGGACACGTTAAACAGGTAAATTAAAATCTGGTGGAGCCAGGTGGATAGGAACTTTTTATTAAACTATTTTTTTGTTTGTTGAACACTTCAAAAAAACTTGCAGGATGTAAAAAAGGTACTTAATTTACATGACCTCCTTTAAATAGCTTTTCTCCTCTTATGTACAGAATATTTACATAATCTTTCTCACACTTAGCAGAGGAGATGGTAAGCTGGTCACACAGACAAAAACATGTAAGCAGAAACTAAATCTCAAGTTATACTTAATGTAGAAAATTGTTTGTTCTACCTGTAAGCTTTAAGTTACATAGAACAAAATGATATTATGCTATTGTAGCTAATGATCTAGTAACAGATATCTGATAAAAATAAACGAGAAAGAAATGAAGAAAAGATAAATGGATGGTATATGGATACAAACTGGTGTTCTTCACTCAGACAAATTAATACATGTTCAAATGGTTTTATCACATAATTTAAAATAAAACAAACTAAAAAAAAATGTTTTTTAAAATATTATTTACAAAAAATCCAGACCAAAACAAATGAAGTAGCTCAGATGAACGAGGTTCATTAAGAAGTTTGCTTTTACAGAAAAACTATAACTGTGGCAGTCAGTGATTATAATAATTAATAAAACCTAAAAAATAAAAAATAAAAAAAAAGACTAAAACTGCTGAGAATATTTTCTGGTCAGATCAGAAACTGGAACGTTCAGTTTTGTTCAGAGGAAAAAAAAGAAAGTGGTAAAATCTCTTCAAACTCCCACATTTAGCAGAACATCTGATTAAAACCGTCTGCTCGTTGCCATGGTGACGCCGTCAGTGGGAGGAGCTGCGGTCGTTGGCGATGTCCTGCAGGCGGCGCAGCAGGGTGGTGTGGCTGTCGGGACAAACCCGCTTCGGGGACGCCTCCTCCTCCAGGGGGATGCTGCGCTTCCTGCTGGGAGTCTCTCCGGTCCGGATCATGCTGTTGATCTCATGGAGGCGCTGCGAACAACGAACACAAATGAGACGGAGACAGCGGAATATTCACTGTATTTATGTAAAGTTTTAAAAGTCAACGCGCAGGACACTTTTTTTTTTTTCCTTAATGCGATCTGTATCTAATATTTTTACAACAGAACACAGATCGGATTTTTTTGGAATGCGACCCAGGCCACTTTGGATATGAGGTTCTAAATCCGACCTGAATCAGAACCGCCAGGTCGCCTTCAGCCAACCTGAACGTCATTGATTCTAGACAAACGTCACTGTTCTGCGTCCCTTTACGAGCAAGTGGGAAGAAAAACAACAACCATGGCGGACGATAATGAGGATTAAGTTCTTAATGTGCTGGCTCCGGTTGTACAACTACTTCAAAATCATGAGATATGCTCCGCTGTTAGCATTTATGTTTACTTCCGCAAACACTGAGCGTCTTCTTCTTCTTCTTTTTTATGGCGGGGGGCAAAACACTGATCACGTTGGCTGCGTGTGACGCTATTGCGCCCTCTACTGCGCATGCGGGACACTTTCAGGTCGTTTCACAGGAGATCACATACAAGTCGCATGTAGCTGGAAGTATGGAAGCCCATTCCTGCCACTCTGATAAAATATGTTTTTAATTAAACTATCTCAATGAGACTGCGACAGACTGGCGACCTGTCCAGAGTGAACCCCGCCTCTCGCCCGGAACGTTGGCTGGAGATGGGCACCACCAACCCTCCCGACCCCACTACGGGACAAGGGTGTAAAGAAAATGGATGGATGGATGGATCTCAATGAGACCTGTTGTCCATCAGTTAAAATGACCGAAAATAAAAAAATCTCGTGCGACCTCTGGACGGTGATGGCCTCTGCTGAGTCTTACGTTGGGGGGGCTGGTGCAGATGTAGTAGGAAATGCGGTCCCGGTGGGTCGGCGAGGGGGAGGAACCTGTCCTGTGAGGCGAGATGTAAATGGAGTGCTTGCTGGACAGCAGCATCCGACGAGGGGAGCCCGTCCTCAGGGTGGGGTACGGACACAGAGGGGGAGTCTCCACCTGCAGACAAGATGAACAGAACAGCACAGGTAAGATACAAGGCAGGTGGCATCAAACGTTGACTTTTGACTTGTGCATTGAACTTTGTCAATAGCAGAGAAACAAGAGATAAAGTCTCTCTTTTCCTTCAAAAGAGCTGAAACCCACATTTAGGCACCATTTTTTCTTTTTTAACATTAAAACCTCAGCATTTTCCAAATAAAAGGTTCCGAAAACTGGAAATTTTAGCTAATTCTTTGTGGGCTTACTACCGATAAACCAATGAGGAAACATGTACCCCAGCAGACGGTGAGCTTGGTGAGTATCTCAGAGCAAAGCTTCTCATGTGTTTGATGTAGACGTTGTTGTAGAAGAGGATCAGATCTCCTCGTTCGTCCTCTTCCACGGAGGAGGAGAAGTTTCTGTCGGAGGCGCTGGTCGGAGTGGAGGCAGCGCTGTCGGGTTGCGGAGCCAATAAGGTGCTGCTGGAGCGGATAGGAACTGGGCTGATGTCGCCACCTGCTGGCGGAATGTCAGAGGGACACTAAGTTAAGAGAAATTCAAATTTAAAAGGACAATTTTATAGCTTTTTTTCTTTCGTGTTTCGGTTTAATTGGGGATCAAAGTTGCAACATTTGTTAGATTTTCAGCTGTAACGGTTTTCTTACACACTGCACTGTGTCAAACGATTCAAACCTTTTGTAAAAACTGTTCCCCTCCTCAACTGTGGTGGCGCTGCATGAAGAACCACTGAAGGAAATCACATGAAAACCTCTGAAGAAGACCCTGAGCGCTACTTCCTTCATCACGAAGTGTAAACAATAATGGAGTAGCATCAGATTTTAGCGATAGTTGGATTTCTCTTTTGTCTTTGATATAAGCCATTTCTCCTGATAGCATTTTATTTACCCAGAATCCCCTGCGCTGTAGTGTACCTCCTGCTTTTGGAGCAGCCTCCGGTCCTCTTGGCGTTCACACATACATTCAAACAACACCAGATTTCACTCCAACCAAACCGAGACCGAGGATTTTAGGCGGGCCAGAGTTCACTTTTTTAGTCCACATCGGATTTTGATTGAGTTCAATTAAAGCTCACTGAACAGGGCTGGTGTGAACGCATCCTTAAAAACATGCTGGTCTCTTTCCCACCTGGATCCTGGCTGCTGTCAGCCGCTGCGCTCCGTTTGTTGGCGTCACCGCTAACGGAGGCTTGCCTTTTCCTGCCTGAAATCAACACGCTCCTGTACACCTGGAAAACCACATAGAAGTCAGTCAGTTGTTGTCCGGATGTAGTCTGGATGTGAACCGGACTCTGACTGAAAGCGTGGGATCTTACGCTGCTGCTGGCCTGAGGCTGAGTGCGGTAACACTTCATGATGTTCTGGAAGGACCGGTCTTCTTTGGTCACCTGATAGAAACAAATTGTTACTTTATGTTTGTCTACAAGATCGCATGATAAGTGCTGGGTTAAGACTTTTGTAAAAGACTTTTAGTTAAGATTCTCAAAATAGAAATATTAGATATTACAGTTTCGAAATGAGAAAACAGTCATTAACTCCTGGATCCTGGCTGCCGGGTATACTCAGATATTTGCACTATTTCAAAACTACTTGTAAGATTTTGTGTTTTTGCAGTGTGGGAGTGTTTTGTTGCCATTCAGAAACCACATGCTAAGTTTTTTTAAAACTTTGTGTGTGTGAACTGTAATCGCACACCTTAGCCATGACGTAAACGGCACACATGAGCAGCTGGTCCATGTGACGGTCCTTCATCATGTCGGTGCAGTGAACCACAGAATATTCGAAACACGTCCAGATCCTCCTCCTCAGCTCCGATGAGATGTCCAGTTTGGCACAGAGGTCCCTGAGACGAACGCTGGCCATGTGATACACCTGAGAGAGGACAGGTCACTCAGTCAGCACTGCAAAAACACAAAGTCTTTCCAAGGATTCTTGGTTTCTATGGCAGATATTTTATTTCATCGGTTCCTAAACTCTTCCATGCGATGGCCCCCCAAAGAGCATTAACCTCTGACCGGTGACCTCCTTTCATTATCCCTATAAAACGCTACAAAACATGAAACATCAACTTTTAGAATGTTTTTTCTTTCATTTAGCATAAATGTTGCCTCATACCTTCTGATTTTAGATGGTCACGAGTTTTCTTAATTTTATCTGGCAATACATTATGATGTTATTACCAGATAGTAAAATTTTTCAGCATAATTCCCTTTTTTGATTCATTTTCATTTCCCTCCAACTTTCTGAGTCCCCACAGCGCCCCCTGGCGGCTCCCACGTCTTTATACACGTGAAATAATAAAAACAACTTACAAATAACTTTTAGAAAAGATATATGAGTTTATATTAAGCCAATAATTTCTTAATATTGATGAAAAAGAATTAGTTCCACTGGCAGACTATTTAATTAATAACATAGGAAAAATGTCTTGATTTAAAAAAAGCTCCTGTAGCGAACTGAAAAGTTACTTATGCTAGTTGTGTCTTAATTGAAGTGTGCTAAGATATTTGCAGTAGAAACCAGACAGTCACGTGTGAGCGTGTGCAGAAAGAGGAGCGCTACCTTCCTGAAGAACAGAGACAGAGAGCCTTTCCTCAGCGAGCTGCTAGCGGCTTTAGCGGCCGGTTTGGTGACGGGTGACTGGATGGTGAGGGTGCCGGTCAGAGTCTGAGCTGAGAGTGGCTGCAGCGTGGCTCCGCCCATCTGCACAGGGATCAAAGTGATGCTCCCGCTCTCATTGGCTATACCTGCAAAGAGTTCAAAGGTCAATCAATCAAGCAAGTTTATTTTGTGTAGCACATTTCAGCAGTTCAAAGTGCTTTACATCATAAAAACACAAAATTACAAAGTCACAGTCAGTAATTTAAACATTACATTTAGTCAAGTATCGTTGCTAAATTTTTCCAGAAGACCTGAGAGGTTCTGGAAGGTTGCTATGACAACAGCAGATCTTTAATGTGTTGTGCTAAGCCATCCAGTGATTTATAAACTAACAACAGTATTTTAAAGTCTGTTCTCTGAGCCACAGGGAGCCAGAGGAAGGACTGTAGAACTGGGTGATGTTTTCTAACGTCCTGGTTTTAGTCAGAACTCCAGCAGCAGCTTCTGGACCTGATTGATGTTTTCGGCAGACATGTGAAGACGCTGTTGCTGTGATCAATGTGACTAAAGATTCTCCCCTGTCTTGGGTAAAATCCCGCTCCGAGTCTCTCACCCTGTAAAGGAATGGTCATGGTCTGGCCGCTGTTGGTGGTGACGGTGAACACAGTCTGTCCAGCTGGGATGGCGGTGACGATGCTGGACGGACCCGTCTTTGGGATGGGGGTCTGCGGCGGGCTGGTCAGAGCGCTGGAGCCGGTGGAGGTGACGCCGGGCTCGCCTTCCACAGGGTCAACAAACAGACGCCGACGAAACCCACCAGTGGGGGGGGAGCTGTACCTGTCCTGCAGGCTGGTGGGGGACGGAGACACACCTGTAGTAGAGATGAGTGGTAACTAGTTACATTTACTCAATTACATTTACATGAGTAAAAAAATGGGGCTGCACAGTGGTGCAGTTGGTAGAGCTGTTGCTTTGCAGCAAGAAGGTTCTGGGTTCGATTTCCAGCCCCAGTCTTTCTGCATGGAGTTTGCATGTTCTCCCTGTGCATGCGTGGGTTTTCTCCGGGTACTCTGGTTTCCTCCCACAGTCCAAAAACATGACTGTCAGGTTAATTGGTCTGTCTAAATTGCCCCTAGGTGTGAGTGTGTGTGCATGGTTGTGTGTCCTGTGTGTCTCTGTGTTGCCCTGCGACAGACTGGCGACCTGTCCAGGGTGACCCCGCCTCTCGCCTGGCACGCTAACTGGAGATGGGCACCAGCAACCCTCCCGACCCCACTGAGGGACAAGGGTGCAAGAAAAGGGATGAGTAAAAAAAATTACTTTTAGGAGTATTTTTACTATGTTGTACTTTTCACTTTTACTGCAATAATTTTATTATGAAGCATCTCTATTCTTACTTGAGTAAAACTTCTGGATTCTCTACAAACTGAATGAAGAACAAACATGTTTTAACCAAAAATTCAGACACATACCTGCAGTTTTTGTCAGTTTGATACATTTTATACTGAAATAAACTGATTTGGAAATTTTCTCTTTTGCCTGTTTGTATTTTTTGTTACTTATGAATTATTGTAATTTTCATCCTAAAAATACCAAAATGTCCACTTGACTTCATATTTTGGTCCGTCTGATTATGTGATTTTTAAATATTAAATGATTGCTAATTTGATCAGTTACTCAGTACTTAAATAGACTTTTTACCAAATATCTTGCTCGGACGCAGCTGGACTTTCAACATGGTGATGATGACACCGATCTGTGCTGAAAGCTGCAGGATGTACCTTTTTATAAAAAATGTTTTTTATATTTGGCTCTTACATGGATGGATACTTTTACCTTTACTTGAGCATTACTGTTAAATTCTGCCCACATTAGTTGGTTCCTGATTATTTTTTGCCAAGTGGAGGGTCCAATGAGCCTCAGTTTTCAGAACCCTGAGTAAAAGCGTCACCTTTGACGATGCTGTTGGTTCTCAGATCAGGTCCAGACTTGACGGGTGTGAGGGGAATGCTCCCGCTGTTGGCTTCCTCGCTTTGCTCCAGATACTGAGGAGGCATCACCTGAAACATTAATTAATGGTTAATTTGGAATAATTGTGTCTGTGTGGTTTTTATACGTTTCTGTGTTGCTGCCTGCCGACCTCCTGACACGTTGGCACTTTGGCTGAACGGAGGCTCTGCCACAGCGGGGAGTCGCTGGTCCAAGCCAGACTCTCCAAAACCTGCTCTTCCACCTGGTTCAGGTGCTTCACCACCTCCCGAAACAGACCCTGCTCTGAGCGCACCAGCACCTCAATCACCTGCACATGCACACAGATAGGCTTAATTAGAGAAATGTAAGTATTATCTTTATATCTGCACTTCAGCATGTTAGTTTGTTTTTGATTAAGCTTAACCAAACTCACAACTCGGCTCCTTTTTAGGAGGTTGAATATGTTTTTCAATTTACAGGTTTTACAAAAGGTAAACTAACCAAGAATATGTAGATAAAATGAGTAAAATGCTATAATATCTTAAGACAAAGAAGTTAAATAAACCAGTGGTATGCTAAGATATGGGAATGTGGAATAAATTAAGTCAAGAAAAAAAACCTATTAATTTAAAATAAACTAAATGCTTTAGATAGGTAATGCTAGCATAAGCTAAAGTTAGTTTTAGCAAAGGGAAGCTTTAGCCTATGCTAACACATGCTAGTACCAGAGTTAAGCTAAACTAAGTTAAGCTAAGTTATGTACGTCCAGGTTTTATATAGTCAAACTAACATAAGGTAAAGTTAGTTTTTAGCCAAGGCTTGCTAGCTAAAAGCTAGTTTAGGTTTTATCTAGGTCAGCAAATGCTAACATGAGCTAACATCAGATTTTAGCGAAGGCATGCTTAGAAAAAACAAGTTCAGGTTTATGCAAGTTATATTAATATAAGCTGAAGTTAGATTTTAAGGCATGCCAAGGTAAATGTGTTCAGGTTTATCTAAGTTATGCTAACATAAGCTAAAGTCAGATGTTAGCCAGACTCAGCTAATTGGTCTGTTATTTTTAAATGAGCTAGGTTTAGCATCAGTTACCTTATATAACATAATCTAAATCTAACATAATCTTATTATACTCATATTGCTAAACTACCAGTTTTTAGCATTTGTCCGTACTTTTTTAACCAGTTGTTGTTCGTTTGTTTTACACGTTGGTACCTTGTAGAAATGATAAGCAGGGAGCTGGAAGATGTTGATCACATTGGGAAAATCTCCTGGAGGCCTGTAGGAGAAAGTGACGATCTCCAGGCAGCAGGCCAGCAGAGAGCGGTGGAAGATGTCCTGCTCCAGAATACACTGCAACACACAAAATACAGGCAGTTAACTCCAGTCATTAAGGCTGTTTCCTGTTAAAACTGGAATTAAACAACTGAATATTCATAATTTATTTACGTCTGGCTTCCAATGATCAGATGCAACTACATGGAAAATGAGGGGTAAAATAACAAATGTCCAGAAAACCCTAAAAATCAATAGGAAAGTCTGTGGACATTTATCAGGGGTTGATCAAGAAATCGGCACAATACTAAACAAGTTTATTCACTTGCCATTTTACTATCCAGTGAAAATAAGCCCCAGTCAGGTTTCAAGGTTCTTTGCATGGTTACATGGGAGTTAGCATCACTAAAACCCATAAGTTTGACCACTTTTGTTGAAAATTTGCAATAAAATTGGCATGAAAAAGTGCAATAATTTGTTACTTTTGGGTGCATTTTTCCAAACACAAAATTGTGAAAAACTAGGACTAACTGATGTAATTTGGCAGCATGCAGATAAAAACTGCTTTGATTTAATTCATAAAACGATATGTAAGCAGACGTGTGTTATCTTAAAGGATCTATTTATGCATTTCTCTGCATTCTTGGAGCAATGACCCGGTTGGCGCTGCACTCACAGACAGGTCAGCGTCTCCCAGGATCATCTTCTCTCGCTCTATGATGGACTCCAGGATCCTGTAGTAGAGCGCCTCCGCCAGGTGGAAGTACTTCACTGCCAACTCTGTCAGGAGAAACTTTATTAACACAAACAGGCGGAACAAGTGAGCGAGGCGTTGACTGGTGAGGAACCATGTTTCCACCTTTCTCCATCACTTTGCTTTCAGCGCCGCTGTCTTCATAATGCTGAGAGTAAACGGCAAACATCTCCTTCAGGCGCTGGCTGATGACATCACTGGGGTCTCTGGCGCAGCCTCTGGGGGTCAAAGTGCGCAGGGTGAAAAACATCGAGATTCAAACCTTCGACAGTATCAGGGTCGCGCTAAGATTTTTGTTTTTTTAATTGTGAACATAAAGTTATAATATTATCAGATTAATACCACAAAGAAAGTCATAAAATTATGAGAAAAGTTTTGGTTTTATTGAGATAAAAGATCTGATGGTACCAGCTGGGTTTAAACAAATTGTTTAAACAATCATTTCAAAGTCCTGCTACTGGTAATAATGTTAATTTGATGCTGACGGGTTAAATGATAAAATATTTTCTTATTTGTCAAACCAACACCGAAGCATAACTTCCTCATTTTAATTTTTTAAATCTTTTTTATATAGGAGGCCACATGAAATTATTACTTCATTCTCCTAACATTACAACTTTATTATGGTGATATTATTACTTTATTCTATGTATTATAGTGACTAATTTCCCGTGTTATTACAACTTTATTCTGGTATTATTACGACGCCTCGTATCATTATTTTATTGTTGTATTATCAGAACTTTGTTGTACGAGTCTTTTATAGTATTATTACAACTTTATTCTCCTAATATTATGACTATCCACGTATTATTATAGTTCTCATGTAGTTACTACTTTTTCTCATCTTACTACAACTTTACAGTCGTACACATTTTCTCACATCTTCATACTTGTTTTATTACAACTTTTTTTATCTTATTACTATGACTTTATTATCTTAATATGGACTATTCTCATATTATTACAACTTTTTTCGTATATTACTACTTTTTTCTCGCACTTTTACAACTTTATTCTCATAAACACTTTATTGTGGTACAATTTTACGATTATTCTCGATTAATCTCTTACAAACTTTTTCTCATATTATTTCTACTTTATTCTCGTATTTTATTACTTTATTCTAGGATAATTTCAAATTTATTATTGTAATATTATGACTTTATTCCTGTCATTTAAAATGTTTTTTTTCCCTAATTCTTAGTAGTGGGATCCACAGGAAGCTGAACATCAACAAACCTCAATAAGTTGAAGCTGAAAACAACATCGAGTTAAAATTCTCCCTGCTAAAGTTTGATTTACTAATTAACAGCCTCGCAGCGCCTCCTGCTGTCGCTACACAGGAAGCGTTGGGTGCGTTACCTCAGCGTCTCGGTCAGCTTGGCGCTCGGCCCGTGTTTGGTCCCTGACAGCAGCGTGTGAAGACGGCCCACGCTCTTCATGGCGTACGACAGCGGAGACGACAGCCGGACCTCCTGGACGTACTTCCTCCCCGTCAGCGGAGTGGAGACCTTCAGAGCCGAGGCCTGGAGCCAGCGGAGGCGATCAATTACAAGAGAGGAGCGGAGGAGACAGGATGGGCAGGAGGGAGTCTTACAGTCAAGTTAGTGCTCAGCCTGTAGGCGGCGCTGTCCTGGCTCTCCATCCCATCACAGAGGCAAGGCCCGGGCGTCCCGATGTTCTCATTCGCCCCCTCTCCGGTGAAGATCCTCTCATCCAGACTGCCGGTAGCCAGAACGTGTTCCTCATAGAGCCGGCTGAGCGACAGGCTGAGGAGGCAGCAGGGGGACATTTTTTATCTTCTATCGTCTCCTTCTCTAACTAATTCTGTAAAATTTAGCGCTTTCAATGTTAACTTGTTAATATTACATAATGTAGATAAATTGACCGACATATTTTGACCTAAAATCAATCAAATTCAATCTAATTTTATTTGTGTAGCACATTTCAGCAGCAAGGCATTTCAAGGTGCTTCACGTAATTAAAGAAAAAATAAAAACAGCAAAAGCCTCTTTTCTGTGTGGGATTACCTGCAGCGGCGCGTTATGGGAGCAACAAAAGTTTAGACATTTTCAACTTTCCTGTGTTGCATCGCGTGTGCACATCAACGTGCTTTAGCTCAACAGGCACAGATTACGGCGGCGGCTCGGCTGGATGAGGACAAGCGACTGTCGCCTCAGGAAATGACTGGAGAGTTTCTAAACTAAAACAAAATTACTTAATTTAAACCTTCCTGGATATAAAAACCTGGACGACTGGGAATCTTCAGACATGTTTGGCTTTAGACAAAACACATTTTTGAACATTTTCCATATAGAGGTGTGCTGTGGTGGCGCAGGGGTTAAGCACAACCCACATATGGAGGCCTTAGTCCTCGATGCAGCTGTCGCAGGTTTGATTCCCGACCTTGGCGACGCTTACTGCATGTCTTCCACCTTCTCTCATTACCCACTTTCCTGTCAATTAACTATCAAATAAAGGCCACTAGAGCCAAAAAACAGAAGAAGAAAATTTTCCATATGGGCAGTTGCCCAGGGCAACATCACAAAGGGGCGACGCACACAACAACAAAAATCTATATATTTTAACTGTCAGCTGTCCCTTGAACAACTTGGCTCCTGTTTGTATACCAGTGCAGTGGAGTAAGGTTCAGTTAGTTACTGTTGGATACTGGGAGACTAGATTTCCTGCATTCTGCTGCAAATTAAAAAAAAAATTATTTTTTTTCCCATTTTAGTTGGTTGGAGTGCAACAAAAGGAGTGATTTATCTGATTACATTTTTAATCAATTAACAGCACTGGGGGAAAAAATTACATGTCAACTGGCATGACTTTTTGTTTTTTTCTGTTTTTACTTTTTTATTGTCTGTTTGAAATAAATAAAGCTATTTAGTGCGGACTGTGACTTCTGCATGAGGAAACTCACAGACTGTCTCCAAAGTTCATAGGATCCAGAAAACCAGTCAGACTGTCCTCCTTTCCTCTGAGAATCTGCAGAGAAAAAGAAGAAAACTGAGTTTCAGAGTCAGATAAAAACTCAAGGAACAAGAAAATTTGGTCTGATTTAACTTCAGACGGTGAGAAAAACAAAACACATCTCTGTCTTTTTATCATCTTTAAATATCTAGTTTCAACTGCAATTAACTTTTCCAAATTTAGGCGTTTAATTAAGCATTAGATTGCACTTTAATACTTTATACAAAAATCAAGCACTTTTTCAAGGATTTCAAGCACCTGATTGACACCACATATGGATGTCAGTTTAGTTTTTTCCTTTCAGGACTTTTTCCAGTGATTCCCAAACGAAGCTCACAGAGCATCAAAGTCTGATTAAATCTTTCCACAGGTAAAGCAGAGCTGGGACCGACCCGCTTGTGGAAGAGCTTCCGGATGAACGGTTTCCAGAAATGCTCTTTGACCCCTTTGGCCTCCAGCACCAGGCCGTCGTGCAGCTCACACAGCTGCTGGATGAAACAGAACGGGCCTGCAGACGGCCTGTAGTCCTTGTTGCTGAAGTCTTCTGGGAGACCTGAAGGATGCAGGAGACACAGGCAGCTGAGAGGAGATCTAAACAACCAGCACACCACCACGTTTCAGACAGTTTCAGTTCTGAATGGCCTGTTGGTTTGTTAGCCACCTACACTGTAAAAATACAAAAGGGTTTTAGGTCTAGTTTCTAGTGCAAACATCTTATTACATTTCAAATAAGGCAAAACTAACTTAGAAGAAACTTTTCAGCAAGATATGGGAGCATGTTTAAGTTGATAATTACTTAATATTGATTAAAAAGTACCTGCTTCTAGACATGTTTAGCATGTTATAAATGAAATAATCAAATTCTTCAGAGATTTGTTTTGTTTGATTTCATAAATGTGGGCTTTGGGCTGCTTGACCTCTGAAAGCTTTTTGATTAATAGCGGCACAAACAAAAAGTTTTGCTGCACAAATTTAGCACAAATGCTTGGCACCAATTTTTTTTTTTAAATAAATTAATTCAAGTTTAAAGGTCAAAACAAAATTGGTGTCAAATGTTTGTGCAGCAACATTTTAAACATATTAATAAAAATGTTTCCAGAGGTCATTAAAGGTCAACCAACCTCCAAACACATTTACCAAATTAAACAAAATCGGTATTAATCAACTATACTTCGTTTGTGCAGCAAACATTTGTGCTGCTTTTCTTTTTGAAGATATTACTGAAAATTAGTTTGTGTGATTTTGTAAATCTGGTGAAACTAGACTTAAAATTACTTGGTAAGATTTTGCGTTTTTGCAGTGTAACTGAGCTCTTATTTATCCAGGAAGAAAATGCTCTAAAACCCAAGTGTTGGGTCGACACCTTGGGGTCACAAAGACGATATTTGCTCTAATTTCTTTAGTTGAATCTCAGAAAAATAACACAGTTTGATAGCTAAATAATAAAACGTTTTAAAATGTGTGTTTGGGATCATTCAACAGCCCAAGGAAAACCGCAGCCCATCGGTCAGTGTGTCAGACTGACTGACTTATTTATCTGTTTTTGATGCAGAGGGTGGAGCCGTTTCCACGCTTCGGTTCAGGCGCACAATAAACTCTGGGTTCCGAGACGGAGGGTCTGCAGGAAACGCAGGAGTCAACAGGAAGTGAGGGCAAAGCTGATAGACTCCGCTGCAGGATTTTGGCTGGAATCCTTTCACTTTTGATTTATTTAGGTGTTAAACTGAACCCGAGCCGATAAGCAGACTTCCTTCACCGAAACACAAGTTTAAGTTTATGAGCCGTTAAAGTCATATTTCACGACTCGGAGAGACAAACATTCAGAACTCTGAGAGCAGAAATGGTTTTAAAATGTCTTAAAATGATGAAATATTCAAATGTTCACAGTAAGTTAATGACATGAATCAGCAAAATGTTTGGCGAAACTTTCCAGATACATTTCACAGGACAAGGAGTCGATGGATGCGTTTCCATTGACCTTATAAATGAGCAAACTGGAATTACAAAACTAAATCCAACTAACAGAAATACGCCAATTTTGAGGAAAAAAAAAGTTTTTTGATAAAAAGATTTTGCGCAATGATGAGGTGGTTTTTCAATTATGTTGAAATTATACTGATAAACACACAATCTTATTTTTGTCTAGTTTCTATAAGAAATATCCTACTGCACTTGAATTAAGACAAAACTAACTTAAAAGTAACTTATCAGCAAGATACAGAAGTTTAAGTAAATTATTCCTTAATGTTGATCAAAATGTTCTAGATTATTTCACTAATAACATGGAGAATGATCTGCCAGAGGAACTGCTCATTTCATTAGTATTAATGCATTTCTTTACTTAAGACAAACTTCTGTATCTTTCTGAAAAGATTTGTAAGTTAGTTTTGTCTTATTTCAAGTGTAATAACATATATGCACTAGACTAAAAATACCTATCAGTAAAAATACTGATGTTTTTGCAGCACAGTGTTTTTTTTCTTGTTTTTTTTGCAAAACTACAATGGAAACACTTTTTTGCATCACATAATCATAATAATAAACCTAAACTGCCTTTTTTAATGGTTTAATCACGTGTGATTTTAATTGCGTTTCTTATTCAATGGAAAAAATGCAGTTGTGAAGTTGTGTTTTCCAACATTAGTGGAATATAGACACAATTTTTGTGCTGCCCCAACTTACTGCAGAGTGACTGGTGTTTTCACCAAAGTTTCCATTGACAGAAAAAAGTCGCTGGATTTGTCAGCGATTATTATTATTATTACTAGTCGATTATTTTATTCACTAAACATAGCAATAGTGGATAAAATGGCAACAGAGTTTCTGCCATCTTGTCTTATCCACTGTTTCCATCCCAATTTAACCTCCTCTGTTCAGCCCCATGTTTGGCCACGCCCCGCAGCATCTTGGCTCCGCCCACTTTAGCAGAAATTCTTCAATAAAGCATGACGGTCCACTTTCAAAATATCAAATTTTGACTTTTTTCCCCATAGGATGCATTTATTGAATTGGTTGAAATAAATTTTGATGTTCTTCTGCACAATATCAGTAAAAGGCATCCTGATCCTGATTCTGATCCTGATCATGATTGTGATCATGATCCAGATTCTGATCCTGATTCTAATTCTGATCCTGATTCTGATCCTGATTGTGATCCTGATCCTGATTCTGAGCCTGATTCTGATCCTGATTGTGATCCTGATTCTGATTCTAATTCTGTTCCTGATCCTGATCATGATTGTGATCCTGATTCTAATTCTGATCCTGATTCTGATCCTGATTCTAATTCTGATCCTGATCATGATTGTGATCCTGATTCTAATTCTGATCCTGATTCTGATTCTGATCCTGATTCTGATCCTGATTGTGGTGTTAAGTGGTATCCACCTAACCAAGAATATTGCAAAAGAAAAAATTATATTTTATTATTTTTTAATGAACACACGTGTATCTCAAGGTTCAGTTCTAGGAACAGTTCTTTTTAGTTCAAGTTATTCATGTAATTGCAGTATTGTTAACAACACAAGTCTAAACGGCCATCAAAATATGTTCTTGAATACGTTATACAAGAACATATGGTCTGAAAAGTTGCATCTTACATTAAAAGTTTGAGTTTGCTTTTGGATTTTGCTCATTAATTATTTGAAGATGTAAAAAATGCTAAGCTAGCAGCCAAAGTTTCTCCTTTGACACTTTTCATCCCCTGTACATTACCTTTAAAGTCAGGGTTGAGCAGGTCTTTCCTGGCGTTGCACAGCAGTGCGTTGGTGAGGACGAGGTCGAAGGCACACAGCAGCAGGTGGTACGAGTTCACCAGGTCGTCGCTGATCATGGGGAAGTTCCCTGAGAAGGAAACAAGCAACAACATGTCCGCACATGAGGGGGAAAAAATCATGTCTGCAGGCTAATCTGGCACGGCTGACCATCACAGAAACACTGCCAAGCCTGAGTGGACACGCTCAGACTCGTCTCTGGAGGGAAACAGGAGAAGTGTGGAGGCAGTTTCCACTCCAGATTTTAGTTTCCACTTCACAACAGTCACTGCAAAAGCTTAGGACTTTCTTTACCTTTAGCATGGACAAACAGCACCCAGCAGAAGTTGAAGACTTCGCTCACAGTGCATGGATGGCGTCTGTTGAATAGAAATGTAAGAAAATTAAATGTAATTCTATAAAAAATCTGAAAGTCTTTACTGGAACACCTTCAGAGGGATTGAGGGAGGAAGTTTGTTTTACAATAATCAGCATTAAAAACGTCTCAGTGTTTATTCAATGAACAACAGATAAAGATTCTTAAGAAAAAACTGAGATTAATACATTTAAACAAACTTTTGCAAAGATTATTCATTGTCATTTTGAGTGGAAAAACAATCATTAAGACAAAGTAACTGTTGGGTCAATGAGTTTAATGCAGCTAGTAGTTTTATACGACAGGTTGAACCTTCAGTTTTAGGTTGAAAAGTTAAATTAAGAGCTGAAGCATAATAGGAATGAATCAGAATTTGGTTTTGGGTCCATTTTAATTTAGTAGTTTTAAAAAGCAGTTGAAGAGCTTTCCTTTTAAATGTAATTTTAGTTTAATTGGATAATATTGGTTTCTATTTAACTTTCCATTATTATCTTTCTTTTATCTTTCGATTAGTTTTTACTTTTATATTATAATTTACTAATGCACTGTAGTAAGGTTAAAGTAGATCAAGTTACCTACATTTGAATGTGCAGGCTGTACATAGAGATAATTAAAATTTTAAATTAAGCTCTGATTGTGTGAAAGCTTTAAGTGGTAATAAAGTGCCAATTCAGTCAATTAAAGTCCAGCTTTAAACTTTCAGCTTTGCTTCTGCTGGGATTATTAATAAAAGGGAAATAAATTTTACAAAGAAAGTTTTACATGTCCCTACCAAAAATAATAACTCAGTATCAATGAATGAGTTGCACATTTTAATGTACGTTTTAGTTTGAGTCACAACGGAGAGTGAGGTCAGAGGTCACAGGCTCCCACCTCTGCTTGCGGCTGCGGTGAACCCGCGGCGGCTCCTCCGACGGAGCCTTGAAGATGGATCTGAAGATGGGGACGTACTTCTTGAAGATGACGGCCGACACGGTGAAGTTGCGCTCCAACTTGTCCGTGCTCTGACGGAAATCCTGCGGCAGGTTGGCCATGTCCTGCCACTTCTTCATCTTACTGAAGAACTCGATCAGACTGGAGGAGAATCATTTGTCAGACCCGAGCGGCTGCGGTTTGACTCAGACACAAAACTCAAGCAAACAAAACCAACCTCATTTCTGAGCAGCGGAGGATCCTGGTCAGAGAGACGTAGTTCCCCTCAGCGGTGCCTTTCCCCACCGTCGGCACTGAAGACCTGCAGGCCACGTACAGAGCGCAGGCCAACCAGTGCAGCTCGCTGCCCTGCATCCAGAGAACGTTTATTGATTAACCGATTATCACCAATATGAAAAGAAGCTTCTGCAGCTGGGAAGTGACACTGTCCACACTCAGGAACTCAACTGGTCCGGTTTCTGCTCAAAACTGATTTTAGAAGATGGCTTTGGGTTTTCCTGCGGTTTTTGGCACCCAATTCACATTACACAGGTTTTATACAATACATAGTGAATGGCTAAAAAAATTATAAATAAAATCTCTCAAACAAAACTAGGTGAGAGCATACCAACAGGGAAGATCTCTATAGTTACATGAATAATCAAAATATATAATTTGTATATGTGTTTTTTTATTATTATTTGTAATAAAAATTATATTCAGAGGATTCATCACTGTTGTAAATATCATTTTCAAAGAAAATTTGAGGTCATTTTATTGTTTGTAATTTATTGTGATACATTCTTATCATTCTAAAAATGTTGAATTTATCGCTGTAGTGATAAATTCTCTGTTTTGTTATTTGTGTTGTTGTGCAGCACTTTGGTTCAGTTTTATACCTGTTTTAAAGTGCTATATAAATAAATTTGACATTGACATTGACATTAATGATGTTTAAAGCACCCCAAAAACTGTCTGTATTGTTGGGTTTGTTAGTTCTACTAGTTTCTGAACTGCTTGTTCAAAAAGAATAACAACAAATATCAATACGTTTGAAAATATGATTAAATGCAGATCGTGTGTGCAGATGAATGATACAAAACCCTTTAATGACTGGTGTCCTAAAGAAGCGTGCTACACATAGGAACATTTATCCACTATTGCCATCCATTAACAATGGCACTACAAAATATTGTGATAAAACGTTCACACCATATCGTCCACACCTACACTGTGTACATGTAAATGATTTTTTCGTAAATATAAGCATTATTAAGAAAAAATATATTAGTATATATAAAACATTTAAACGTGTAGAACACAAACTTCAGAGCTTTTCAGGTTTGGAAAACTCAGATTTTAGTAAACTTGTCACTGGTTTCCTGCCACTCACAATATGGCGGACCTGGTGACAGCCCCTGCAGCCTGGTGCTAGTGATCTGCGGGCCGAAAAAATGTTCACCTGCTGTATCTGAGAGTGCTTACCTCCAGAGTAAAGTTCCTGCTCATGCTCTCGTAGCTCCTCCATGCCTCGGTACTCGCCTCTTCGTCCATGTTAAGGGCTCGGCACAGATCATCGAACCTGGTTCGGGCTTTCTGCATTAAGTCTTCTTCGTCGCTCATTTTTAAAGCTCTACGGACAAACTGAACGTTTTTTGCGCAGAGAGACAGTGCGGAGTGCAGACCGAGGCGCTGTTTGTGGAGCTGTTTGCCTTAATAAATGCGTTATTACGGAGCTCCGCGGCTTCACGGTGTGGCTATTTAAATGTCCTCTTACACAAACAGAAGCCCAAACGCTGCCGGCGTACCCGACTGCCGCACATAGAGGGAAACGTCACATCTGTGCGTATGTCAGTTGAAGAATAGCGTGAACAGCGTATCTCACCCCAGCCCACTAAAATTACGTAAAAAAGCCGACTACTACTACTTCCGGTTGTTTTTGTTGTCTCTTTCTGCTGTTTTTCCGGAAGTCCGTTAAAAAGTGTTGATTTTTTGTTCTTGAAGCATGAACTCATCAATTATTTGACTATTAGTGGTTTATTAACGATCAAATGGCAGCGCTGGCTTCAACTCTGATTACGGGTGAGGTTCAACACTAAAATACCCACTTTAGTTCATAAACTAAAACACCAGAAAAAGAAGGAAACTAAACATCGGTTATTCCCGTTATTCAATGTTTGACTAAAACTCTCGGATTAATTTTTAGTTACAATGTTTAGATTGACACAATTCTGGTTTCACAGTCGTACTTTCTCTCTTTTACCTTGAAAGACAAAATAAGGCGGAAAAACAGCATAATATGGGCTATTTTGTAAGCCGAACAAGAGTTGGTTTGTGGAAGTGATCCAGCATACTAACAGGTTTTTAAACTGAAAAACTGCTGAAAGTGAATAAAACAATTATACCGTAATGGCTGAACTATTAATGTCTTGGTTAAAATGAATGATCAAGCCTATAGAGCTTATTCAATATTACATGACTCTGTGTTTCTGTTTTTAATTATGTAAAGTACTTTGAAATGCCTTGCTGCTGAAATATGCTATACAAATAAAAATTTAATTGATTGATTGATATAGAGTACACAGTTTTATAAATGTTTATAATAGTATCAACACAACAATTGCATACATTCCTCATACATTCCATACAGAACAGATTACCTCTGATCATCAGTTGAAGTGACCTTAGATGTAAATAAAGCAATTTAGTCTTTAACTGTTTTTTAAAGGTGGAGGTGAATTTGAACCTTTTTAAGCTCTTGTCAAGCTTGTTCCAAATATGTAACCCCCTCCAAACAAAACTTCGACTAGTGATTTTCATAGATGATGTTAAGTATGCCGTGGACCACTGATTGGAACAGCTCAGTCAGTCTATCATTAGGTTTGTTTACAATTTGAAACATTATGACTCAGCTTTAATTATCTTCTTTTGAAGGTTTTTATGTTTTTTTTAGATAGCTAAGGTAAGTGTTGCACCATATTACAGAAATTAATGTGCGACTCAATGAGAGTTGTATGTGTTGTTAAAAGTGTGGATAACAATGCTTAATTTAAAAAACAGGCCAACATATTTAGATAATATGAAGTTTAAAATTTAAGGACTCATCTATAAGAACCAACAGGAACTTTGCACAACTTATTCTCATTAATTTCTCATTTTTAATTTAGAGATTAATATAATCAAATGTTGATTATATAAACAGAATAAAAATTGTTTAGCTGATGTTAAGAGATACCTTGTTACAGTTGAACAAGGTATTTATTTTATGTAATTCAGCATTTACTATTTCCTCCAGTTCCGAAGAATTTGTCTGTGGAAAAAACTGGTTTGTATCAGCAGCAAAAATAACTTTAAGAAATATTTTTAAAAGAGTTTAGAAAGTCATTAATACATTATGAAAAGTAATGGTCCCAAGATTGTTATTGTTAAGAGAACATTTCTTGTTATGAGATAACTTTCTGTCTTCCTGAGTCAGGAAATGATTCGGAATCTGAGCAGATACCTTATTTTAAAAAAAGATTAATTAATTTAAACTGCTTTCTGTGCCAAAAGAGACAAGTGCTTTGTAATAGAAATGTCTGAATGTTAAATATGAACCTAACTGAGATAATTCAGCAGGTTTTGGTTGTTTCGGTGGTGTTTTCTTCTCGGTGATGCAGAATCCAGCCTGCAGCTGGAAGGATGCTGCCCTTTAAAGGTGGAGCTTTAACCTGCAGAGGCGTCTACAGCGGTGAGGCTCCCTGGCCTGCAGGGGGCGTCGCTCCATGCACAGTTGGCAGCTAAAGCCCTGGATCCAGTTAATATGTGGGTGATGAACAGTTTTCAGGGGAACACAGCTCATATGCAGATCTTCTCAAAGAGGCCACATATGAAGATACACTATCAGCACCAACAAACTGCATCATTCAAAATTGAAACTCAGCAGATTCACTTAAAGATGAACAGTTTGCTTCCTAGAACAAGTTAGGATAGATTTATGGTCAATACAAAACACGTTCTTTACATTTTTTGCACAAAGTCATTCTTAGAAAATGAAATTGTGCCTATTTTGAGCTCCTTTTAGAATTAGCTATTTTAGGACCTCTTGTCACTTTAAATGCAAACAAACTGCTGCTGGCCACGGCCCCCCAACTCAACGTTTACACTGGCATATGAAAAACAATGTACAATTATACAGCCATGCACCTTTGAAAAGCAAAAGTGGAACCTCCTGCACTACCAACAAGAATCCAGCAAGTGGTTTCTGGATGGTAGGTCAACAACAAAGCACTTGTCTTTTCCAGCAGCCATTGTACGGCACAGACAACAGCAAAACCAGTTAACCAAACAAGCTTGAGCTCTGGTGGGGTTGCTAGGTAACAGGCTGGGCTTCCCTGATTTGTGACATGCAGATGGTTTTTAAAATGGCTCATTTTCCAGACACCAAAAACCATTAACCTATTGCCAAAAATGATAGCTGGGTGTTTCTATTAAGCGCTTGGGCTATTTTTAGAAGCATTGAACCCAAGTGGAAGTATAAAAACATGCAAACACACAATATAAAATTTGTGTGTGAACCAGTTTTCCACAGCATGGATTGTGTATCTGTACCTGAATGGATGTGGGATGATGTGCAGATATGATCACAAAGCATAACAACCCACAGAGCTGCTTCCTGCTGTTCAGTGTTCAGCAGTAAGTCACCATCTGTCAGCTGCCTGCAGGATGATCCGCCTTCATTCGCACCTTCAGGCTGACACCAGACAGTCGTTCTGAACCGGGAAACCAGAAAACGACTGAATTCTCTTTAGTTCCCATCGATCACTGCATGGGTTCACAAATCATTAAATGTATGAAGATCTCAGAGATTCTTCTGCATTGTTGCAGAAGAAAACTCTCTGAAGATGACATGAGATCAGATGTTGCACATATTGTCGGCCCTAAATTGCTTCCTAATCTTTTAAGAAAATGTGATCATTTTTAACTGACAAGTTTTATTTTTGCAAAAAATATTTCCTCCCTTTTCTAGTTGCTTCACTTTCATAAAATATTTCTGCCTGTGTCCTGATAATTATTAAAATTAAAACAAGAAGTTTGGAAAGTATATGTTCCAAATTGCTTAAAAAACAACAAACAATTCCTTCATTTTTTTTTTTTGCAATTTTTTGAAGATTAGGTATTTTCTCACATTTTTACAAATTGGTGTGTTTTGAAAAACATTCAAACATGTTTGACCACTTGTAAAAGAGCCTGAAAATAATAATAATAAAGAAACAAAACAAAGAAACAGTTTGAGCCAAATCAACAGTATTTTGGACTAAACTAAACTAAACTAAACTAAACTAAACTAAACTAAACTAAACTAAACTAAACTAAACTAAACTAAACTAAACTAAACTAAACTAATACTTAGGAAGTATTGAAAATAATAATAAAAAATCAGAATCTGTGATATAAATGTAGATGAAACTATATGTTTTGATGTTGAGATAGTTCAGAAATGAACAATCAGACAATCATATTCTTTGATATTGGTGTGGTGGATATTAAAAAACATTCTCCATGCTACAGAGCAAATACAAATCGAGGATGAAATAATTTCAGTGTTTAAAAAGCAGCAACGGGACATAGTTTTTTTTATATTGTTTTTATTAAATAATGACATAACAGCAACAAAAATTTAAATTTAGGAACATTAACCAGTTCATCTTTGGTAGTAATATCTAGTAAATATGTTGAAATTTGAAGTTTAATTGTAATTTTAGAGCCATTGCTGTATTATTTATTCATTCTGTCACACATGAAAGTCAAATAAGAGAAGTTTGAAGATTAACAGTGTTTGTAACTTAGCCACCAGCAGGGGGCGATCAAAGCAAAGCAGAAATCAAACCTGGCCTCCTTATTTAAATGTAAATATGAGATTAAAAAAGTTATATTCATCATCGGCTGTTATTTTCTTAAACTCAAGAATAAAAATGGTTTTGCTGTATTTACAGTTCCAGTTGGCTTGTTAGAAGAACATAGTTTTAAGTGTTTTGTTAGAGAAATATGATCAGCTTTTCTTTCTGCTACTCAGTAACTTTAACATGAAAAGAGAAAAAGGAGAATTTTATGCCATTGTTGGACATTATTAGCAATGAACGGAAAGAGACAGAATACAAATTTATCTCTTTCTTTGTTTTCATGTCAAAGAAAAACCTTCAGATCTGTAGTATTCACTCTGGATTTCAGCTCCAACTAATTCATATCGGTTGTGAAAAACAGGAATTTTTGATCTCCAAATCAGTTTATTTTGAAAATAATTCTAGTTTTTGCTTTTAAATTACTAAACAATCAAGGGCATTCCTACCTACCTGACCTCATCTTGTCCTGGTAAAAACAGAAGGTCCAGATCAAACTGATTCCCAGGTCTAAACTTAAAATCTCAAGGTGACAGCGTCTTCTCTGCTGAAGGTCCACAGATTCTGGAAGTGGTTTGTCTCTAAATATTAGATCTGCACAAACACTGGAACATTTTATATCTCTGGTGAAGATACATGACCCTGTTAGCACATGTCGACCGAAACATTTTTGTTTTTATTGTTTTGTTTTTCAATTGTCAATTACATTTTATTCCTTTCATGATCATAAATTTTATTTTTGTTGCATCTTAGTTTGTGAAGCACTTTGTGCACCATGAATTATTGGAAAAGTATGATATAAATAAACTTAAGCTTTACCAGAACTAGCAAATAAATTAACTAGAAGAACGTAAACAACAAAAAGGCCTGTAATGTTTCCTGTTGTGGTGAAGTCTACTGATTAATAAATGGTTTGCAAACAAATAATGAGTTTAGTTGATTTCTAAAGCAAAAATGATTTCACTATTTTGTATACTTGATTATAAACACTCAAGATGTCTCCTATAATAAACTTCAAAACTTAAATAGGCTTCCTACATGAGAGACTGCAAATTAAAATATTAATCTTTTAATAATTATTGATTTATAAATAATTGTAAAAGTGACACATTCATATATAGACACACAATTAAAGGAAAAAATAAAAATATAGCAGTGGCATATTTGTACATTTCTTTGGTGCAATGTGAAAGAACATTTTCACACAAAACTTCAAAAATTCACATTACTGCATGGCTTCTGACTTCAATTTCCATATTTATTTACATTCAGAGGCTCTGATCTGCGACCAGACTGCTGTGAACAGAGGGTCAAACAGTGGGGATGGGAAGCAGAGCAGACTGGTTTGCAGCAGTCACTGGGGACACTGGTGTATTTTTAGGGCCAGCATGTTGCAAGAAGCCGCCCGCTGGTCGGCGCGCCTGTCCAGCTGCCGGAGGAGCCGCATGGCGGGAGGGTTGAGTGGCATCACCACCAGACGTCTGTCGGTCCTGGGGGTTAGACGGCCCACGGCTGGGCCCCTTGCTGGCTCGCCAAGATGTTCGCTGTCGTCTGACGGCATTTAGGTCGCTGTAAACACGCAGCTGGAAGCAAGAAGAGGTAGGGAGGCAACATGGGGAGAGTCCCTCAGCCACTGAGGGAGAGTTAGACAAAGTTTGAGCCGCTTACACGAGTCCGCTGACGGGAAGTTGTCAAGTTTTATCAGCTGTAGTTGTCATGCCAGGCCACTATATGGCGCTGTGGTTTTAGAATGTCATTGAACACGCATGCGCTCTTGACCCCTAGTGTCCACCATACAAGCTTCCACTCAACAAAGTAGGTGCTGCTACGTAAGATTAGCACTACGTCATATTTTTATGACATATTTAATATTTAATAAAACATATTTTTACTCAAGAAAAGGTAAAAATTAGCCCTCCAAGAAATGACTCGAGTAAAAAAGTATTTGGTAAAAAGTCTACTCAAGTACTGAAATTACCAATCATTTAATATTTAAAAATTACAGGATCAGACAGACCAAAATTTAAAGGTAAGTGGAAATGTTGATATTTTAAGGACAAAAATGACAATAATTCATATAAATAACAAAAAAATAATAAATTTGTGAATTCTATTTTTTTTCCAAATCAGTTTCTTTCAATATAAAACTTATGAAACTTTAACAAAAACTGCAGGTGTGTCTGTATCTGGTAAATTTTTGATTACAACATGCTTGTTCTTCATTTGGTGTACGGTAGTCACTCACAGAGGGTAGAGCATACAGAAATTTTACTAAAGTAAGAATAGCGATACTTCATAATAAACTGACTCAATTAAAAGTAAGTACAGCAGAGTAAAAATACTCCTACTTAAGTAAATATAGCTGATTAAATGTAACTATTTACTACCCAACTCTGATAAATAGTAACCCATCTCTCATGAAAGAATTGCTCATGTTCGAATTAAATAGTCAATATTCAATATATATTGAGTATTCACTGATCTACGTTTCCGAACCGCGCAGCATTCTGGGAGATGTAGTCTTAAATTCTTTAACCTATCAAGTGGTTGGTGGAATCAACTAACTCACTCGCTCTTTGGTTACCTAGCAACAGCCCATTGAGTAACTTGCGCAGCAGCAGTTTTGCTGTCGTGCCTCTTAAGAATAAAAAACTGTATGGAGTAAAAACTTTGGATAAAGAGGAAAGGTCCTGCCACCAGTTTGGCAGTATTTCAGATATTTAAAAAAAAGAAAAGTTAATCAGTAATTATTGATATTGACTGATATGAAACGCTTATATTGTGTTAAGTTCTTCAGCTAACATTTTATAGCCCTATATATTTACATAATCTTATAACAGATGTTTATTATCAAGAATTATTAGTGTTCTTTTTACAATAATATCTGTGGCTGACTGTGAAGTTTTATTTACCTGGACTGAGGGAGAAAGGGAGAAAATGTCTCTGGATTGTAAAAACGCGCTTTAAAAGCCAAGCAGTCTGAAACAGTCTGGCTCTCGCTGTTTGTTGGTTGAGGAAGGGGGTATCCATGCCTATTTGTTTACATCTTGCTGTCAAAGTTGTAAGAAAAAACTGATAAAAAATTCAGCGTTTGTATTTTTTCTGAAGACAAAAGGCTGCGGATTCACTCTCAAACTTTACACTATGATAGACAGCACCTTGTTAAATATGTTTTCCATTCGCCAGGAAATTCTGGATCCTGTCAGTGAATGAAATCTAAAATAACAGACAAAATCTGATCAGAGGTTAAAATGTGAGTGGATCTCATCCACCTTGAAAAAGTAAATTAAAACTAAACTGTTTTATGGCAATCAGTCAAGTATTTATTCCACCTGCTCCAAGTTGAGCAGATTTATTTTCTGCGAAGCTTGTTTTGTTTGTGTTACTGAACAAATCATTTAACATGTATACCAGAGGAGATTTTCGCAAACGCAGCTCGACTGCTAAAGCTGCGTTCAAAGCTCCCGGGAGGATCTTCTCGACCTTCACGCCTCGGTTTGGTTTTATCGGATCGATACCTTCAGTTTCCTCTGATCAGTGTCTGCGTTGCTCATGGATTATTTACTGATGTTGGTCTTACCTGCAGCCAGTCAATAATTCAGACTGCAAACTTCAGTCCTGCTGAGGATTCCTGAATTATTATTGTTATTTACTGTAAAACTAAATACAGTAAATAACATCTTCTAGCATATTTAATGCTAGAAGATTAAATATGAAAACTTTGATTTGTAAAGCTGCATGAATCCAGAAGTGACACATGGGCTATAGAAAACAAATTGATTTCACAATTTGTTTGAAACCATTAAACATTAGATTAAAATTTGATTTGATCAATTTAACATCTGGACAATAACTGACTGAAAACAAGTGAATATCAAATTAGTTCAGGATTAGGTTTCTGCTGAGAATCTAGAAGTTTTTGAAATTAAGAACTTGTTGAGAATCAGGAACCTGTTCAGAGTCAGTAATATGGTCGACAACTCTCAGGAAAGAGTTCAAATTATGAAATATTTTCAGAATCAAGACTGAGTTTAAAACCAGAAATCAAGAATCTGAATTTAGATTCAGAGCCTGGTCTACATTGCAGGCAGTAAGTCGGGCTCGTTTCCGGTGAGAGTTGGACTCCGCCAAGGCTGCCCTTTGTCACCGATTCTGTTCATTACTATTATGGACAGAATTTCTAGGCGCAGCCGAGGTGTTGAGGGGATCCGTTTTGGTGGCCTTAGGATCGCATCTCTGCTTTTTGCGGATGATGTGGTCCTGTTGACTTCATCAGATCATGATCTGCAGCTCTCGCTGGAACGGTTCTTAGCCGAGTGTGAAGCGGCCGGGATGAGGCTCAGTGCCTCCAAATCCAAGGCCATGGTCTTGAGCCGGAAAAGGGTAGAGTGCCTTCTCTGGGTCAGGGGGGTCGTCCTGCCTCAAGTGGAGGAGTTTAAGTATTTGGGGATCTTGTTCACGAATGAGGGAAGAAGGGAGCAGGAGATCGACAGGCGGATTGGGGCAGCATCTGCCGTGAAGCGGGCGCTGTACCGGCCCGTCATGGTGAAGAGAGAGCTGAGCCAAAAAGCGAAGCTCTCAATTTACCGGTCGATCTACGTTCCCACCCTCATCTATGGTCATGAGCTTTGGGTCATGACCGAAAGAACGAGATCACGGATACAAGCGGCCGAAATGGGTTTCGGCCGCTTGTATCCGGCCGAAACCCGCAGGGCCGAAACCCGCAGGGTGGCTGGGCTCTCCCTTAGAGATAGGGTGAGAAGCTCGGTCATCCGGGAGGGACTCAGAGTAGAGCTGCTGCTCCTCCACGTCGAGAGGAGCCAGTTGAGGCTCGGGCATCTGGTCAGGATGCCTCCTGGACGCCTCCCTGGTGAGGTGTTCCGGGCACGTCCCACCGGGAGGAGGCCTCGGGGAAGACCCAGGACACGCTGGAGGGACTATGTCTCTCGGCTGGCCTGGGAACGCCTTGGGATTCCCCTGGAGGAGCTGGAAGAAGTGGCTGGGGAGAGGGAAGTCTGGGCCTCCTTTCTGAAGCTGCTGCCCCCGCGACCCGACCCCGGATAAGCGGAAGAAAATGGATGGATGGATGGATGGATGGATGGATGGATGGATGGATGGATGGATGGATGGATGGATGGATGGATGGATGGATGGATGGATGGATGGATGGATGGATGGATGGATGGATGGAATTTAGATTCAAGAATCTTTTGAGAATATCAAATTTGTTCAGTCAAATCAAGGAACTTGTTGAGAATCAGGAATCTATTCAGAATCTAGAAATTTGTCAGAACCAGGAACCTCTTCAGGGTTAAGACAAAAGGCCAAAAACACACAATATTACTGAGTATTTTTGTTCAATTTTTCATTCAAATACCTCAGTACACTTGAAATTAGACAAAACTAACAAGTAACATTTGAGCAAGATGTAGTCCCTTGTTTTAAGGCAATAATTTTGTAATATTGATGTAAAAGTTTTAGTTCCACTGATTATAACATGAGAAAAGTATCTTGTTATAAGTGAAATAATCTGTCAGTGGAACCAGAACTTTTTTTAAATCAATATTAAGGAACAACTGACTTAAAACAAGCTCCTATATCTTTCTGAAATGGTCCTTGTAAGTTAGTTTTGTCTTTTTTTCAAGTGTAATGAGATATTTTCACTAGAAACTAGACCAAAAATACTTGGTAAAATTTTGTGTTTTTGCAGTGTTTCTGGAATCTGTCCAGAATCTGATTAGAGTGATTGATCTGTTCATTCAGTCTTTTCAGAATCAAGAATCAGAGCTCAGCATCAATCTAGATCAGATTAAATCTAGATTAAAATTGGACCAAAAATTATAGGAAAATCTGTATCAAGGGAAGGAAAATTTGAGAAATCATGGTTTTATTTTAAATTACGGCCCATTTGGAGTTTACTGAACAGAGCTGCACAGTTAGACCTGCAGACATTTGTTAAACATCCGGTAACAGTTGAAGGTTACACTGCAAAAACAAAATCTTACTAAGTAAGATTTAGCACACCTGAAATAGGACAAAACTAACTTAAAAGTAACTTTTTAGCAAGATATAGAAACTTGTTTTAAGTAAATAAATAATATTGATGAAAAATACTTGTTCCATTGGCAGATAAATAAATTTATAACCATGGAAAAATGTCTTATTATAAGTGAAATAATCTGTCAACAGAACTAGTATTTTTTTTCATCAATATTAAGGAATTATTTACTTCTACATATTGCTAAAAGGTTACTTTTGTTAGTCTTATTTCAAGTGAACTAAGACATTTGCACTAGAAACTAGACGCAAAATTACTTGGTAAGATTTTCTGTTTTTGCAGTGAACTTATGCAAACACAGCAGCTCAATACAAACTCAAATTTGGATGGATGGATTTTTAGTCGTCAGCCGATGTCGCTGAGTGTGAACTGGCATTGAGTAACCCTCTCACTCGCTGTGAGCAACACCTTTCACCACACACAGAGACACCTTGGTGTTTCACATTTAAAACCGCTCTGCGCTAAGCCACAGCAATTTAACAATTTTCCATCCAGCGTGAAGCAAATGTTATTTTCCAGAAAACTGAAGTAGATAATTTTTTTCTTTGAGGTTTAAAACTCTTAAAAGGAAAAATTCAGTAAAAACCAATACATATTTAGTTTTGTGCTTTGTTTTGGGTCCAGTTGTGTGGTTTTAAATGTACACTCTGTTAGGAAAATTAAATTAGATTTTTTATTTCTTCTCATCCTCCATGAGTGAAATAGCTGCTCAATTTGTTAAAACATTATTGATTTTCTGTGTTTTTAAATTAAGTTTATATATTTGGAATAATATTCAGACTATAAAATCATCATCTGTCAGACAGAAAACTGAACTTTACTTTAAAACTTTAATGCAGCAGGGTCTCTCACCTTTGCTCGACTCTAGCAGATTAGCTGAAATGTCACATAAAAGATTCAGTTTTGAAGATTTTTTTTCTATTTTATCTATTAAGCTTTTATTTGGTTTTTGAAGACTTTGGAAAATCTGAATTTTTTTTTTACCAATACTTTGATTTCCATAATTCAGAGTGATGTCAGCGCGCCCAGAGCCGCCATCTTGTTTGACAATCGTGTTTTACAGCTTCTCTTTATTTGGACTTTGAATTCGGGTTAACTCCACCACAAAGTAGCAGGACCAGAGTAAGATTATTTTTAAATTATGAGAATGAAGTCAGAATATTAGGAGAATGAAGTAGTAATTTTACGAGAACTCCGGCACAAAAATGCCAAAAAATCAAAATGAGTAATGTTGAGCATCTTGTAAAGTTATACTTTAGTATCGATTTTACAAAAAAGAAAATACTTCATCTTTTAACAGATTAATCAGCAAAAGTCCTGCTACTGGTACCATCAAAATATTATCAATGTGACAGGACTTTGAAACGACTTCCACATTAGCTTTAAATAACTTTAGAGAAACACTTTTCTCATTAAAGCGACTTTTCTTCTTCTAATTTTCAGACTTTTTTATTTTTGCGTCTTTAATCTGCTATTATGACAATATTATAGTCATTAAACAATTTTTACAAATTTTGTTGCCTGATTGTAATACTCCATTGTACAAGTCACAGAAGGGATGACTGAAATAAAACTAACCTTTTGAGAATATTTTCCTGCATTTGTATCGTTTTAATTTTGCCAATACTTCTTTAATATTGATGAAAAAGTTCTAGTTCCACTGGCATATTATTTTACTTATAACATGGGAAAATATCTTGTTACAAGGGGAATAATCTGCCAGTGGAACTAGTACTACTTAATCAATATTAAGGAATTATTGGCTTAAAATAAGCTCCTTTATCTTGCTAAAAAGTTAGTTGTAAGTTAGTTTTGTCTTATTTCAAGTGTATTAAGATATTTGCCAAGAGTCTAGACACAAAGTACTTGGTGAGATTTTCTGTTTTTTAATTGTATTGTCTAGCCATACTTTATATTTAGTAATATTTATCTGTCTTTTATTTTTTAGTATTTCAGAAAACACAAACTCCAATAATGTCGCATTAGTAACCCACAGCACTGACGCGTCGTTTTGGCACTTTTGAAACTGATCTTCGCTTTAAAGAAGCAGCTTAATAAACCCGACTGATAAAAAAAAATTTTGATCTTCTGCGCACTGCAAAATCACTAAATATTTTCAAATATTTTTGGTTTAGTTTCTTGTGTAAATACCTCACTAAACATGAAACAAGACAAAAGTCGTGTACAAGTAATATTCAGCAAGCTAAAAGAGATTATTTTAAGTAAATAATGCTTTAATATTGATTAAAAAGTTCTAGTTCCACTGGCAGATTATTCAACTTATAACATGGGAAAATATCTTGTTACAAGTAGAATAATCTGCAAGAGGAGCTAGAACTTTTTCAGCAATATTAAGGAATTATTAACTTTAAAAACTTCAATATTTTGCTGAAAAGCTATTTGTAAGTTAGTTTTGTCTTATTTTAAGTGCGCTGGTTTCTATTTGCACTATAAACCAGATCAAAAAATATTTGATGTGGTTTTGTGTTTTTCTGTTTTTGCAGTGCGGCCGGAGGAACCTTCTGCCAACAAACGCAGGCGCTCACTTTCATCTTAATAAAACTATTTTTTAATCAATGACATATCATGTTGGGTGCAGAAACGCACTACAAAGATTACATCTGATCAACATAGAAAAGCTGTAGAACTGTCTCGGGGTCAAAGTTCAGCAGGATTCTCTGAGCAGCTACACGTTCGTCATGCCTCTCTTTAGCTCCTGCAGCTCTGTCTGGCTCTGTCTGCGCAGTCGGCAGTCCCTGGCTGCGGCATCGGCCCGCTGCAGCATCTTCTGCTGTAATCCGTTAATGTGTGAGCAGGGGCCTCCCTGCAGGGGCCCCAGCGGCCTGAAGCTGGAGTATCCAGGGATGAACGGGGAGGCGTAGTACAGGTGCCTCGGCAGGGCGGGGCCGTGGCTCAGAGAGCTCCGCCCCCTGCTCTGCGGCGAGTCGCTACTTCCTGTGTTTTTGTCCACAGACGTTGCGATTTCAGCCAGGGACCACAGTTTGGGCTTCGGGGCCGGGTTCGGCCCCTGGGTGGCGCCGCAAGAATCCAAGGAGCTCGGTGATGACGTACGCTCGGATCCAGAGGCTCTGAGGGCCTCCAGGGGCCCGGTGTGAGGAGCGGCCGCAACATGGGGCAACCTCTGGTCCAAAGGGGCCCGGTCGGTGCCAGGGTCCTCCCGGAATGCCAACCGGCTGGAATCTGAGGCGGAGGGGTGATGGATGCCTGTGGAGAGAAGAGAAGTGGATTAGAACAAGAGAACAAGAAAAAATAAAACAAACAAAACAGAATCAATGAGAAACAGAAAAATCTGGGTCTGAACCAGAACCAGGGAGAGAAACAATTAATCGACTTATTAACAAATGCTGTATGGATATCTTACAGGAGACTTTAGATAGTAAACATCTTAACAATGCATTAATTTAATAGATATAATTTGCAAAGAGCAGAAATTCTGACATGAGACGTGTAAATATGTATAAAATGTGACATATTTGGATGAGACAATTATGCCTATGATTGAATAAGTTTGCCTTTTTTGTTACTTTTTTTCTGTGATATTTTACTTTCTCTAAGTATATAATGATTTAATTTCATTTCAAAGTTAGTTCCAATGAATGAACTAATAACGTCCGCTTAGGCCTTCTTTTAGTGTCGTAGTTTGGCCGCCGTCCTGCAGAGGGCGCCGCTGGTTATTAAGCGGAGCCGTTGATACAGAAACAAAAATGGCGGCGGTTTCTCAGAACGGGAAAGAGAAACGATACAAACAAGAGTCCGGTTTGTTATGGAAAATGCAACTTATGAGGTTCTGCTAACACCCGACAAACTCCTTAAGTTTTACTTTAGTATCGCTCTTTCAGCCGAGCTGCATGACGATGCAAACCAAAAATTATTGATGTGCTACAAAGGCGATGATGTGATGGGGGAAAAAAAGCGAAAACCGAAAATGTGATTGATAATGAAAAAGAAACCATGATGTCAGTAAGCACTTCTGAGTTAAAGCACTTCACAGAGTTTTAGCTTTCTTTTGAGAGCAACCACAAATCGTACTTTGAATATCTCTCTCTTCTTTCAGGATTGATTGTCTTCTTTTATTTTTTTTAAATCAGCAACCTAAGAGGTTCCTGTTTTGTTTATAAATATGTCTCAGTGTAATAATTTGAGAAAACCACAATTATCTACTTATTCAATCAGTATTTAAGACAGCTGACAAAAAAGCTCAAATTTAATGTTGTTTTCTTTTTAATTCAGCATATTATGAAAACGTAGTCCTTAAGACTGATGTGAGAAAACTCAAGTTTTTTAAGAAAATGGCAACTTATCAGTCATGATCAGATTAATCAACTTCAGATAAACTCAATCAATAACTTGCATCCTGATCAGAACAGAACAGTCCAAGCTGTAACAAAACAAACTGGGCCCAAACTGACAAGTTTGTACAGTAACTAATTAGAGCAGGTCCGCACTAAGCAAAGTGGGTCAGTCGGTATCGGTGATACCAATACCGATATGATTCTTTTTTATTGACAAATCATCAAACTTATGATCTTCAGATGATTTTGTGGTTTTTCCTTTGAATTATTTTGTTAGAACTTGAATGAAGTTTACATGTATCTACAAAATATTTCAATAACATATTAATATGATACACAAAATAATAGGACAGAACAATTTTGTGTGGGATTTTTCAGAACTAAAGTGCAAAAAATTATTTTTTTATTTGAGAGCATATCAAAACAACTTTTTTGAGAAACTGCAGTACAAACGTTAGGATAAATTAAATAGAAATTCAATATGACATATTTTGAAGCTGAAGTATTAATCTCGCCACGCCAATTATCGATTCGATACTGATATGGTATCAATATTCTGGATTGATCTGCTCACCTCTAAGGAATAGAATAAAATGGTCCAGAACAATAAATGGGGATATTTTTTACTAATTTTAATACAGACCTAGACAAAAAAAACTAAATAAATCGGAAAACAGAATCCCGGTTGTCTGTTGGTCAGAACCAATCAATCTGTACACTTTTGAAAATTCTGAATATTTTTTTACTTTTGTAGATAAAGAAATTAATCAGAAATTTCTGCAGCAGAAAATTAAAAACCAACAAATAACACAAGATGAACTCAGGAAGTTAAAATCAGAAATTGTGATGATCAGATTTTTGGTTCCAGTCACGTTTAAATGACAGGAAAATCAGATTCTCCTCCAGGATTCAGTCTGATTGAAAATTAAACCTCAGAGCAGATTCACCTCATCTATTTATCTGAACCTGCAGGATTTTCTATGAACAGAGCAGATCGGAAAAATATGGGAATAAGAGATTATCTGTTAATTATCCTAATGTCAAAGTTTCTTTTGGCAGACTGAATAAAAAATCCTCTTAAAATATTAAAAATGATCAAGCTGTCAGATTTTAAAGACAAAAATGATTTAAACTCAGACAAATCTGATTATTTTAGTTTTTTTCTATTTATCTACACATTTTTTCCAGATTTTCTGGAAAATGCAGCACCTAATCTGTAGAAAATCAGATTTTTATACTGTTGGATATTTTGAGGAAATAAAAGCTTCAGATGAAATAAACGGTTCCTTCTCGTCGTCTCTGGGAATCTGCATCTGTTTTTGCATATGCAGCCTCCAGCTCCATCCTCTGCTTTCTCTCTTCCAGGTCTGAAAATCCTCCACCGTCCAATTCATCTTCATCTGTGCTTCGGTATCAATTTATTTAGTTATCGATTAAGCAATTATTCTGGCAATTAATCGCATACAAATAACTGCCACGTTCTGTATATTTTTTTATCTAAGCCTTTTTATGCAATTTTAGAAATACATTAAAAGATGCAAGTAAATAATACCCTTTTTAAATAAGGGGAAAAAAACAAAATTTTATTGCTTAAAGTCCAATAACATTGCTTCAGTGGATGCCAGATCTTTTGCATCAAAAGATGCATCTACAGCTAAAAATTAACTTCTTGTGGAAAAACTCATCACTTTTATCTGACTTAACATCAGTGTAGGATTAATCTGCTGACTATTTTTTAAATTAAAATAATTATATGGCAAAAGAAGCTTATTTGATTTATTTTTACCTCATTTAAACCACGTGAACTATGATACTTGAGGAGTTTTGGGTATTTACAAACAAGTTTTTTCTTATCTTAAAACAATGCATGTATTTTTGTACAGTTTTGGCTTAATTTCTGCTCTGAGTGTGTTCTTCTTTCAGCAAACGGCCTTTTATTGGAGTCTTTGTACTCCAGTTAATGATTAATCATTACTGAATTAGTTGACGATTATTTCACTAATCAATTAATCACGATTAATCAATTATTTTAGATAACTCTTTGAAGAGTTTTGAATGCATAAGAGTGGCAGCATTTATTTCTCTTTGGGATCAATAAAATATTTCTGAATTTGAATTTAAAACAGAAGTGATCAGTTAATTGATGATTGAGCAATCGATTAATCGGTGCAGCTGACCCTCCTGTAACCACTCACCGCTGTCGCTCCGCAGCTCCGTCTCCTCCTCGGTCAGCTTCAGTGGCTCGTCGTCTTCCTCGGTGCGCTCCAGGTCGATGGCGTCCTCCTCCTCCTCGTCCTCGCTCCGGTTCCGTGGCGTCCACGTCATCTTGTTCTCCTTCTTCAGCCGCCGCCGAGCGTTGGCGAACCAGGTGGAGACCTGCGTCAGCGTCATCTTGGTGATGATGGCCAGCATGATCTTCTCCCCCTTGGTGGGGTACGGGTTCTTTCGATGCTCGTTCAGCCAGGCCTTGAGCGTGGCCGTGGCGTCCCGCGTGGCGTTCTTCCTGTAGGTCGGGTCTCCGTACGGGTAGGCCCCCAGGGGCCCGAAGGCATGGTAGTCCAAGGATCCGGAGACGCCGGAGGATGGATCGTAGCCCGGGTTCTGCAACATTAAAATCTTACTTTAGTCTGGGGAGACGCTGAAGCAGATTCCTAATCTGGATGGGATTATTTTAGTGAGGAAAACAGAAGTAATTTAATCTGATTTGTGCCCAAGGCAGTGAAGATGCAGAAACAACCTAGAAGTGACCACAATATTATTGTCAATTTAAACAAACAAACAAACAAACAAACAAAAAAAAAGAAATATGGTTGCTGAGTCAAACAAAAACAATTAAAGGTAAAAATACAATGTGTGAGGAGCGATTAAAGATTACAGACTGGAATTATGGCTGGACATTCAAATTTATATAACTTCACCTTCCTAAAGTCAGGTTTTGCCAAATGTTATTTTCTTTTTGCCTAAAACATAAGAGGTGGTGATTTTTTTTTTAGCTTGGACCATTATTTTATAAAGGCAATGATAATGTATGGCTTTTATCTATGTCTGCTATAGTTTACAGTAATTTTTACAAGTTGAGCAATTTGGTACTGTGTTTTCTTGTCTGACATAATGATATCTATCTATCTATCTATCTATCTATCTATCTATCTATCTATCTATCTATCTATCTATCTATCTATCTATCTATCTATCTATCTATCTATCTATCTATCTATCTATCTATCTATCTATCTATCTATCGCTTTGATTAATCGAAATAGTTGATATAAAAGTTAGAGTAAATATTCCCGAGAAAGATTTATCTTTTACATTTCTTACTTAAAATCTTCAAAACATTCTCTAAAGTCAGTTTTTACGCACACATTTATAATTTTCCGCTCCTCTCAGACTTTTCTTTCACTTTCTGTCCCGCACCTGAACGCAGAAAGCAGAACCCCCGCAGCTCGGACCCGACACTCACCATGAAGGAGCTGATGGTGGCGGCGGCCCGCGGCTCTCCTCCGTACGGCGAGTGGGAGCTGAATCCGGGGGAGGAGGTCGCGGATGAGGAGTACGGAGCAAAGGCTGAGCCCTCGGTCCTCTGACCCAGGATGATCCCGGAGCTGAAGGGCAGAGCCAGGGACACGGAGGGCTGGAAGAGGAACCCCTGAGGATAGGCCATGACGGAGCCGGACACTTTTACGCACAAACGAGCTCACATCGGAGAGTTTCCCCACTCAGAAGGAGGAGAGCGCGGACAGGAGCATCCAGGAGCATCGCAGGTGCGTTCAGGTGCAGGCTGAGTTTCTGCAACCGCTTCTCCACTCCGGCTGCCGCGGAACCCACGGACACACTGAAGACACGCAGAGGGAGGAGAGGCTGAGCTCCTCCTCCTCCTCAGACACGCACCTCCTTCACTTTCTGACGCTCCCGCCTCAGCAGAGCCATGCAGGTGAACACTTAGAACACCTGAGTTCCGGACAAAGCTTTGTGGTTCCCAACCTGAGGTTCGGGGACTCTGGGTTCAGCTCCTAACAGGGAAGGAGGTCAATTTATTTCACCTCCTAAACTTTCTTTTGAAAATAAAAATCTGTTTCATAATTAAAAAGTGTTATGAGTTAAACCCTCAGCTATTGCTCAGCTAATTTAACAGATGAACAATTCAATAAAAAAATATTATTTTACTTATAAATGCTGAAAAAGTTAATTTATAATGTTATTAAACACAGAATATGGAAAGAGTGACAAAACAGAGTGATGCAGATAAAGAAAAAAGTTACTATCACGTTTCTGTGACGCAAATGTTGCATTCAGTGAACACGGAAAAAGAATGCTGCATTCACTGTCCCAATGGAACAAAATGTTGCATTCACTGACATTATGTGACAAAATCCTTAACTTTTTGTCAATACTGGACTAAATGCTGCATTTTATGTCATTATGGAACAAAATGCTCCACTCACTTTTCTTATTTAATTTGCTGAACTCACTGTAGTTGCTGGTAAGAAAGATGCTGCATTCACTGTCTTTATTGGACAAAATGCTGATTAGTGTCATCATTGAGCATAATTATGTTTTCACTGTCTTTGCCAAACAAAATGCAACATTTACTGTCATCAGGGAAAAAAATACTACAGCCATTACCAGGAAAAAAAACAGGATTTGATGTAATTTTAGAACATCTCTAGTTGTTAATGTGGAAGAAAATGCTGTAGTTAATGTAATTTTTAACAAAATAATGTGTTTTTGACAAATGAATGCATTCAACCAAACAACATGTTCCCTGTCACTGACAAATTACAGTTAATTATTAGATTTCTTTGTTTTAGTGTTGTCTTTTTGACCATTCTGTCTTGTTAGAAGTTATGCAATAAGGTAAATATTTTTTTTAAAGGACAATTTATAAACAAAATAGATTATCTGTGACTTATTAGTTAGTAAAATACAGTAAAAAAATAATCCATGCTGAACTTTTCAAAGTTGTAATCAGCTTTTTGTAAAGACGTGTTGAATTAATTCTTTGCAAAACAATAAAACCAGGAATAGTGATCAGAGTGACGGTTATACTGTATGTCTGTCAGTTGCATTTTAATCTAGAATATTTGATTGTTAATGTCACCAGCTGAAATGTTCAGAGTGATACCAAGTCTGACTCCCTGCGGGGTGTGTTCAAATGAATGTGACTCTTTGTGCTCATTGAAGTCGTAGAGTAAAAGATCTGAGTGTTAATCTGATTTGTAGGCTCTATAATTAGCAGAGCAGAAGCCTTTTCTCTCAGCAGGAAGAGAGTGAAAGGTCCATCACTGCTCTTCAGTGGTGTGTTCGTCAGGAAGAGAAGTGGGTTTCCTCTGTTTGGATGAGCAGAATCAGGCCGGACTCTTCACATTTACAGGCAAGAGTTCAGTTGGAGGACCAAGCTCTAAATTTATCACCTGGTGAGTCTGATTACACCTCAGCAAATCCCTAACTGTCTGCTCTATGTTCAGTCCATACAGGCTGATAAATAATCTTTGGAGTAACTATGGGAAGATGGATCATTTATGAGAGTTTTTTAATAGATGGAAACCACATTTCCCTGTCTTTGCTACAGTAGAGATCAACAACGGAGCTTTTGTCTTTGTTTCTGTATGAAGAAGATCCCAAAAAGGTTCAGTTCATTCATTGTTAGGAATGGAGAAAAGTTCAACCTGATGCTGATGTGGATAAATTTCAGGGGCATATTGAAAAGACTTTAATAGTTGACACAAGATTTAACTGGAAGCAAGAGTTGGAGGTTTGGTGTGTTCAGGGCCTTGGACATTTTGGAGCCTTTCAAGCGCTTTAGTGAATTACCCAAACAAGACATTGTAGCAGTTATTCAGAAAAGGGATTATGAAAGTAGATTTAATGAAAGTTTTTTTGTTTTTATTGTGTTTGGGGTTGAATAAGGACTCCAAAACTAAAGATCTCAGAGGACAGGCAGAACAGCCTTTCCATGAAGTTCCTATAGGGAACATCAGTTTCCTGTTGATCTGCAGACATACAGGCTTTGATATCCTACAACATAGTTTTGCAAAGAGTGCAAAGGTTTTGGTTCTGATATAGATTTATGTTTAGTCATTTTATCAATGAAACTGCAGAGCATTGTGGAAAATAATTTGAAAAAGGTGAATCATGAAAATCATAGAAACGTAGTGGACTGAGTACACAGCTCTGAGGCGCTCCATGTTTGACTGACAGGCTTTTAAACAACTGGGAAGGTGAGTGAGTGACAAGAAAACCAGGTGTGATTAATTAGTGGAATCCAGTGCAATTGAGGAAGAATGTCATCAGGGAAGGTACCACTAAAAAACAAATACGGAGGGAACAAAACAGGTCATAAACAACTAAAAATATCAACACAAACGAATGAAAAATTACAAAAGCACCAATGGAACAAAAACCAGAAACTCAAAAATAACCAATTTGTTTTTAACAAACAACAAAACTTTTCCAGCATCCATTGTACAGCACATACAGCAGAAAAAACAGCTGACCAAATGTGCCAGAGCTCAGCTTAGGTTGCTAGGTAACCAGCTGAACCTAGCTGGGGTTGCTAGGTAACGGGTTGGGCTTCGTTGTGGTTCTGAAGGTTTTTTAATCGGCTCATTTTTCAGACACCAAAACACATTAACTTACTGCCAAAAACTGGCTGGGCGGAGTTTTTAAGCGCTTGAATTATTTTTAGAAGCAGTAGAGATACAAATGGGAATTTTGTATTCTAAATCCCCTTTAATTAATTTTGGTTAATATATATTGTCATTACATCACATATTATTTGCACTGATTTAAAACATGAAAAAAAAAACTAAAATAGTAGTGGACATCTGTTATTTTGAAGGTAAATTAAATCAATACGTTTTTACCAGAAAAATATTAGCTCCAAACCAAATATGAGAAGATGCAGTTCAAGTCGAGCAGAAGTCAGTGTCCTGACTGAGACTATAATCTCTTCACCAGCAGGAACGCCCGGCTCAGTTTTCCTGCTGAATCAGCTGAAAGTTTCTCTGTTTAAAGCATGAAAACATCTACGCATCTCTTGCCTTGGCGCCGAACGAAGGTTGATTCGACTCAATGAAGCCAGAGTAATGCGCGGAGCTCCTCACCAGCCTGGCTGCATTGATTGGTGAAATGATGCGAGCTGCTCCTCTGCAGCAGCAGATTGAATGGTATTTTCACGCTTCTTTAAGCACCTTTCATTAGAGCCCTCAGTGGCAGGACAGGTGAACAATCTTCTTCTACTTCTGCTTCTCCTGCAGGAGGAAGCAGTGGCTCAGAAAAAGGTCTAATTACTCTTTCATCATTGCAGAGTGGAGACCCCAGCAGACCTGAAATGACTCTGTGGTGCAGCTTTATCATATCAAAAAGTTATGTCCACAATTTGCATGAACAAAGTTGAATATTCAGGGAAATGTGCAGCTATTCTCAGAGGTACTTTGTGAGGGTTTTCACATGAAAGGAGCTTGGTTTGTTTTCCTGCAGCAGCTCATAAATGAGCTCAGCCCGCGGGGCAAATGTCCAGAGGTTACATAAAGACAGTGTGTTTAATTAATTGGAAAACACTCTCCTTTAATAGTTATTATTCAAGTCTGAAATGTGCTCCTTGTTATCTGAGCTCAGACATAATTACCACCCCTGGGACTCCTCTGCTAAGTGTTAGCAGCAAGATTCTTCACAGAGCACATAATAATTCCAGTGATGTAAAGGTCTCCTGTTAGTTTACACGCTGCAGATCTCAGAATTTTATCTGTCATTGAGCAAACAGGAAAACTTCTGAGAAACAGGAACCACGAGATCTATTAATGTGTGCTTCTGATTACATCATCCATCATGTCTCTCCATTTTAAGTTTTTCTCTCTCAATTGTTTGGCTTAGTTAACAAAAGAAAGCCAGAGGCCCATAGACTCATAAATTTAGTTACCTTCTTGCTCAGGTGATCTGCTCTTGATGTGTCCAGGTGTTTGTAGCTTTCTTAGAATAAGTTTAGTTACTCTGCGCAATCGCTTTGTAGCTGCATTTTTACATTTATTTTATTTTTTTACACAAATCTTTGTGTACATTCCGCTGTTAGAAAACTCCCCACACAATTGACGTCACACTTCCGTTAACTTTGTAACCGACAGCCACCTTAGCAGGCAGTTGCTATGGAGTTTCTATGACAACAATAAACAAGCTAAAGCCTCGAACTCGCTCTGGCCTCGTTCCAATCTAACTTATGAACAATATAAGTACATTACAACTATTACTCGATTACAGTTTTTTCAGTACTCTACCCACCTCTGTGTAAAACTAAGATAAATATCTCTGATATTTACTGCGGAAGTAGCAAAATTAGCATATAGCTTTTATCTACAAGCTAAGACATGCAGTCTGTCTTAGCTTGTAGACATGTACTTACTCTGCCAGTCACCATAACCTTATTCACGTAACTATTTCGTACGTCCTTTTCAAATCCGTTTAAAGATTGATTGTATGCCTCCATAGATTGCAGGCCGTGAAGCTCCTCCATGTTGTACGCATTTATTAGGTAGTGAACCATATGAGATCGAAGGCAGCTTGTCCACATCTGACATGTTTTTCTTCTCCGACTCTTACGGGTCGATCCCGCCAGCAACCATTTTGTTCTCTTTTTCTCTCGCACATTGGTTAAGACTGTCCACTTATTTTTTGTTGGCCTGGAAGTCATGGGTCTGATATGCATTGCGCATGCGCTGGTCTACTAAGACCAGCGTATCACTTCCCGTTCAGACTTGTGGGGACTATATTGCTTTAAGGAACTGAATTAAAATCACATAAGTTTGTTCACGAGATAAATCATTAGAAAACATGGCACGTCATCATCCCTCGTCCTCCTACCTCTTCCTCTTGTGTTTCTTTTCCGCCAGTAGTAAGGTCTGCTATATTCCTGCAGTGAGTGTTTTAATCCCGTTCAGTTTTTACACTTTTAGGAGTACAGGTTCCACCTTCCTTATCTGTGCTGGGTGAATAATGCAACTTTGTGAAGTTTTATTAGCCATTTTGCTCAGTGAATTTCTGTGTGTGTGTGTGTGTGTGTGTGTGTGTGTCTCCCCTCAGAGTTAAAATAAAATGGAAGATGTCTCTAAGCCTCTGTCACCTTCAGCTGCAGAGTCTCAAGATGACCAAGAACTGATGCCAGACCAGAATCCAAAGAGTCTTGGAGATGATCAGGACCAGAAATGTTGGCTGGTAAATCCAGATGAAGATGACATTTCTGGCAAAGTGCTTGAAGACCAGGATCCTCATCTGGATCATGAACCAGAGGTTCAGACAGAAGACAGATTTCCAACACAGACTTATGAAGAAGACTCATCAGGACAGTCAGAGTTCAGTCCAGTTGCAGAGGAGAAGATCCAGGACTGTATGGATGAAGGTGAGCAGAAACTGTAAAGCTTCTGCAGGGTTTCTTTATTATTACTTATCTGGGTAAATGACATTGGTTTGCAGGAGAGTTGGGTCAAACTTTCTGGCCCAGTTCAAATCTTACCTAAAGAACAGTGACAATAGGTAACTTCTCATTGGACAGAAATCGTGTGTGGGGTACCCCAAGGTTCAATCCGGGGACGCCTCCTATTCGATATGCTCCCTCTAGCTCAGGTTATCATAGGAAGTAAGATTAGCCATCATAACTATGCAGATGATACACGACTCTACATTATGATGTCACCAGATTGAAATGCTTTGAACAAATCAATGTGTGGATGTCCCATAACCTTTTCCAGCTGAACAGAAACAAAACTGAAGTTATCTTTGTACCTCAAGAGATACAAAGATAGTGTGCTGACTCTAGATCTAGAAATGATCTAGAGTCAGCACACAACTTCAGTTATTGTAGCTAGAAACTAGTGATCAGGCCCAAAATCCGGGTGTAGTGATGGACTTAGACCTGAACATTCAGAAACACATAAAGACAGTTACAAAGTTGGCCTTCTATTACCTGAAGAACATCTGCAGGAGTAAAGGACTAATGTCCCAACAATCATAATTGGTTACAGTGTCATGTTTTTAAAGTGTAAAGCTATTTGACCTACCTTGTTGCCGAAAAGGTGTATAAAAATAACCTTGAAATAAGCTTGATTTTTTTGGCTCAAGACCCTACAGAGTAAAGCTAAAATGCATGATTTGTTTGTTAGGATTAAAAGAGAAAACATCTTCTTCCTTCCTAAAATGCATCAAAGTTTCATACTTACTTTACACCAACTGTTAAGCATGGGGTTGGGGGATAATGGTCTGTGCTTCACCTCCTCCATATGATCTGGAATCAAATGTGAGAGCGAAGCTTGACCAAAACTAGATTATTAATAAACAGATGGTCCTGAAAACAACAGCAAATCTGTAATGGTCAAAAGGGTCAAAAGCAAAGAATAAAGACCTAGTCAAAGTCCAAACCATTCCTGGACTGAAATGCTGCACTGGGACCTTCAGAAAGCTGTGCAGAAACATGTGTAAGCTTCAATAAACTCACATGGTGTCCGCGCATCCTTAAAAAGTCTGACATTTGTTTCCCTAAAATTAAGGCCTCAAAATATTTAAAATTTAAAAACATTCACAGCAGCTTGTCTACAAACTTCAGTTTGTTTGGGGAGGTGTGAATGTGTAATTGAACTCTGATGCAGAGCAAAAAAGTGAACTCTGGCTTGCCAAAAAACCTAGGTTTCTGTTTGATTGAAGTGAACTCTGATGTGGTTCAAAAGCAAATGTGAACGCCAAGTGGACCAGAGACCGCTCCACAAGCAGGAAGTGGACTACAGTGTAGGGCATTCTGGGTAAAAACAACCAAAACAAATGCTAGAGTCTAGAGTTATATGGAGAAATTGCTTGTGGTCTTTTGCCAAAGACAAAATCCTACAACTGCTAAATTCTGTTGCTATTCCAAATTTAATTTACATTTTGTGAAGAAAAAAGTTCCAGTCAGAATTTTCTCCAGAGGTCTTTGTGTCGATTTGTTCAGTGGTTCTTGGTGCAGCACCCCTACAGGCGAGGGGGAAAACAATTTTTTAAAGGTTTCGGTTTGTTTCACACAGTACAGTATGAAAGTGAACCACAGCAGCTGAAAATGTAACAAATATCACAATTTTGTTACCAGACTACAAAGTGTGAAAACAGTCTGTAGAGACCACTGCAAAATATGCAATCTTTCTCTGTATATTTCTATTGTTATAGAAGTCTTAAATTTCACTCTTTATGGTTTTTAAAAAGCCTTTGAAAGTCTTAGATTTGAGTTGGTGTGGCCCTGCTCAATCAACACTTTAAAAAGAGTGGGATAAAATTCCTGCTGTGAGAGACGGGTGAATTCAGACAGAATCCCACCAGTTGTTGCACAAAGTTTTGATTTTCTCTACTCTGGTGATGGGGAATCTGATGTGTGTTTTTTATACACCTGAGGTTAAACTATATTAATTTAAGAACCTTCAGTTGAGTTTACATCTTATAAACCCCAATCCAACATATTAAAACTTTCCCCGTGCCGGAGACGAACCTGCCTTCTCAAATTGAATGAGAAGTTGAAGGTTTTAGATAGATCCTGTGAAAATAAAGCGTCAATCCACAGTTTAGACTGTTTCTGCAGAGAGTTGAGCATTGAGAGCCTGGGAGGTGTGAGTCTGCAGTCGGCCAAAGTGCACCAGGAGAACCACAGCAGGAAGCTGGTTGAAGCGCGATAACACCTTTATTCTGGGAGGCATGTGCTCTTCTGCATTGTGAGCGCTGCGGCTTTAACATGAAGACCTGAGAGCCGAGACAAACAGCGAAGAGGCCTCAGAAACAAACAGAAACAGCTCAGAAAGTCGCAGCTTCACCGCAGTCACTGCTGCTGTGTTTGATGTGACAATACCTTGCTTCAGGATCGAACATTACAAAGCTGCTGATTCAGGAACAAAAAATGAGAATCTGTGAGTCTGCCGTCAACCTGAAAGAGAAGTGACACAAACAAAGGCTCTGAATCCGCAACAAACATTTCTAAAAGATGCGGCCCGACCTTTGTCTCCATTCGTAGGATTCTTTAAACCCAATAACATGAAGAAGTGACATAAAGTACTGTGAGGATCTTTAACGGTTTCTGCTGCCTAGTATTTTTTCCTAATAAAAACATTTTGTGCATCAGTTTGGTTCCAACTGTGAAAACTACTTATATGATAACAAATTTGTGTGCATTGTTTTCTAAATAAATTGCAAAAAATATATAATTTGAGAGCAAATCAGAGTAAAAGTTTATATTATGGTAGAGTTGAGAACTGAAATTACAAAAATAAAATAAAACTTCTAGGCTGGGAATCTGAAACTTAAGTATCATTCTGATACTGATAAAGACCTGGTACTAATATTATCAATATTTTGGATTGATTCGCCCACCTCTATCAAAGACAGCAAGAAGAAATGTTTTATACTGGTCGCCATGATGTCTGTAGTTTTAGTTTTCACTGGTTCAGGTATCTCTGCTGGTGACCTTTTCTTTAAACAAGAATATTATGCTTACTTAAATAGGTTAGGATAGGCCTAAACATGAAACATGTTAGTCACATTTTTTGCACATTTTTAGATAATCAGATTTCAGTCTGCTCAGTTCTGTCTATTTTGAGCTCCTTAAGGGCCTCTTGCCACTTTAGATCTGAATAAGCTGCTGTTGGACACACCCTCAACTCTATGTTTACTCTCAAACGTGAAGATGCCTGAAAACTGATGGGCAATTGTATAACCATACATCTTTGAAAAGCAAAAGTAGAGAATCCTGCACAACCTACAAGAATGCAGCATGTGATTTCTGCTAGCAGCCATTGTACAGCAGTAAAACCATCTGTCAAGGCTGAAGCGCTGCTTTGGTTGCTAGGTTATTGCTTTGTTCTGTCCATTGTAATTCAACATTCAGGAAGGTTTTTAAACGACTCATTTTTCAAACACCATCAACAAATGAATGGGTGTTTTTTATTTATTTATTTTTTTGTGTTTGTACTGTTTTTAGGAGCAGTAGAAACCTGAATGGAAGAAAAAAAAAATTGCAATATGTAAATTTTGCCTAAGAGGTCCACTTTAAACTTTGTTTCTGTTGATATGAAATTATTGCTTCTCATTTTTATTCTAAAATTGGATATATTTCTTTTTTTTAATGTGAAGCAGTTTGTAGTTTGTTTTTTATGATGCTTAAAACAGCGCCTCCTAGATGTTCTTTGCACTTTGCATGAGCTTATGAAAACTAAATCACACAATACTTCTCTAAAAGTGTCTTTTTCCCCACCAATCAGCCTCCGGTGAGTATCAGAACCGATCAGGACCGGACCTGACGTCTGCTCCGACCAATCAGGATGAAGCTGGGGAGTCAGGTGGCGGCGTGCCGGCGCTGGTGGTCACTGAGGCGGATCAGGTGAGTCCAGAGACAGAAACGGTCTTTATTCATGAGCTGAGCGCCTCTGTTTGATCTCAGCTCCACGTTGAGCTTTTCTTCTGCCTTTAAACGCCGTCTCTGATCAAAGCCCAGCCCTCCTGACAGCCTTTCACTTTCTTCTTCAAAAACACTTTTCTGCTCACTTTTTATTACCTCTCCGCAGAGTCTGTGGGTTTAGGATGTAATTATACCTGTGTGCTTGTCACACAGTAGATTTAAGAGATGTTGAATGTTTTCAAAACTCTTTTTTTTTTCCTATGAACTCTTTATCGTATTTTTTTTACTTCATTCTGAGTCGCGCATCCTTTCATCACCAACCCGAAGCTCGGTTCATCCTGACACTTTTATTCCTGTTTTCATCATCGTCTGTGTTAACTGCTCATCATCTGCAAACACTCACATTCAGAGCTTTATTGCAGATGACAGCAGCCATGAAGTCCAGATCAGCACTTCATTCACTGAGACACACTTCCCCTTGAACATATGGGTACATAAAACAATAATAATAAAAAAAATCACAGTTTGAGAGATTCTCAGTTCTTTGTTGGTTCTGAAATCGGACGGTTTTAACCCAGATGTTTAACAGTTTAACGATTTCGGTTTAAGAGATGAAAAATTACATTTTAATATATAAATTAGCTGATTTTTTTGTTGTTTTAGGACAGATGCAATTTCTGATGTCAGATTATTTTTTTTGACATTTATGTCACTCCTATTTCTGCTTAAACTAGTCTTCCAGTTTAACCCAGTGCTGTTCTGGATTAAACCAGATTCCCTCCCGATTAAACCAGTGCTGTTCCATCTTAAACCACTGCTTTAATATGCGTTTAGCAAGCATTTTAAATTTATATTGATATAAATATAAAACAGTCTGGCAATAAAACCAGGCCGATATTAACAATCGATATTTATTTTCATCTTCTTGTCATTTGTCTCATTTTCTTTCCAAATGTATTGAAACAGCAGAGCAATATATATAATATTGGTAAATATTGATATCGGCCATATGTTTTATATCGGTGCATCCCCAGTTAGTTATATTATTTACTGCCATTTATATCCTTAAAATACCAACATTTCCACTTAACTTTATATTTTGGTTCGTCTGATGATATAATTTCTAAATATTAAATGGTTGATCATTTCATCAGTTACTCAGTACTTCCAGTAGACTTCTTACCGAATACTTTTTTACTCAATATTTCTTTAACAAAGTAGTGACACTCTGACTTGAGTTCAATGTTTATGAACACCTCTGGCCTTATTTCAAGTCAACTAAGATAGTTGGACCCACACTGCAAATACTTGGTATTTGCAGTGTGGCGTCCTGGATGGTTTCCTGCAGAGGGAGTAAAAGTTTGCTTTGGTGACTCGGCGGAGGCCCAGACGCAGGTTTATCCCTCTGTGGACCTGATGGGGACAGACCTGCAGCATTTCCTCCGCTGCTGAATCGCTGCGCTGAGTGGAAGGAAGTGGTCGGCACCGCCTCTGATGGAGGAGGGAAGGAAGACGTGTGAGAGAGTTTCTAATATACTTCCACGCTTCCTCGCTGAAGTGAAGCACCTCCAAATAAGTTTCCTCTGCAGCTCGGTGGCACACGGCGCAGGAGCACTTCAACCAAATTGACTTTACTGATGTGAATTATGAAGATACTGATATCATGCATAAAGTTATTTCGCCCTCAGTAGAATTCAAATAAGTCCTCCCTGAGATGGTGATATGGGAACTAATATGAATGCAAATAGGATTAGGCTCCTGCATTAGTGTCTGATAAACAATTTACAGGCTTGAATGTTCACTGGGGGTTCGCTTTCTCTGCTGTTTGGGGGAAGAGGGAAGGAGAGGGGGGGCCTCATCACCTTATCAGGGTTAACCCTCCATCATCTGCTGCTGTTAGCCTTCACCATGCTGCCGCTGCTGCAGCTGCAGGCGCAGGAAAATAATGAAGACAAATCTAAATGCAGCCAATTATTGGAGAGGTCTTCACAGGCCGCATGGAGCTGGATTCTTCCCGTTTAAATCAGTTTTAATCTGTCCTGAAGGGGGGGAACGCTGACAGAGGACGAGTTGAAAAATGAAATAAAAACATCACTGCGAGGAAACAGACGCTATAACAAAGGACTGCAGGTAGGGTTTGGACAACATGTGAATCTGCAGCAGGTCTCTTTCTGATCAAACAGCGACAGGAAGCGAACAGAATGACATCAAGGATGGCTCACCAGCTGCAGACAAACTGAAGGGGCTGTGGTCGTATTAAACCCCTTTTTATCGTCACCTCCGCTTCCTGTTTGTCTGCAGAGTCTTCAAGAAGAAAGATGTCGTGCCACACCATGCTTTCTTCCTACTTCTGTGATTTTATGTATGAAGACAAACAAAAGGATCAGTCAAGCAGCAACAGGAAATTACAACCATTACTGCAAAAACAAAATCTTACAAAGTATTTTTGGTCTAGTTTTTAGTGCAAATATCTTAGTATACGTGAAGTAAGACAAAACTAACTTAGAAGTAATTTTTCAGCAAGATATAGGAGCTTGCTGTAAGTGAATAATTCCACAATATTGATGAAAAAGTACTAGCTATATGGGAAATAATCCATCAGTTCAAAAGTGGAATAATTACGACAGAGGTGCATTGTAGATAGAAAAAAGCAGCAAATTTCGGTCAAAAAATGCTCATGAGTTATGAGACTAATCTCAGAAATTTTCTAGAAAAAAAGGTCCAAAAATCTTTTACTTTGAAACTCAGAAATGTTGACGTTTTTTCTAGAAAATTTCTGAGATTAACCACAAATGTGATTTTTAGCAAATTTTTGACTTTTGAAAATTCAGAAATTTTCTTTTTTTTAATATAGATTTTCTTAAATTAATGAGAAAATTTCTGAGATTGTTTCCAACCAGTTTTTGATTTCTCAAACCCAGAGATTTCCTTGTTTTTTTGAAACATTTCTGAGATTAATTGAAAAGGTTTTATGGCGGAAATTTACTCCTCCCTTTTTTCATCTATGACCAATATGCTGTAAATAATATTGCATTAAAAAGGGTAACATGACAAATCTGCATTATGTACCATTTTTAAAATCAAAATCGATTACTAAAATAATTGTTAGTTGAAGCAACTGAATGGCAAATTGGTTTCTCCTCATTTCTGGTTCAAACCAACTCAAGTTAAGGTTCAGTTTATTAAGCACACAGAGATAAACTTGTTTTTCTCATGGATGTCCGACGTTAATAGTAGCCCCACTGTTAAGTAGTTTCCTTACATACCAGAACGTCGTTTCGGAAGCGGCAGAAGCTGCTCCGAGTCCGGATTAAAAGTCTTATTTGAAATGCAAAGTAGTGTCATTACTGTTTACAGTAGCCGCCATGTAAACCTGGAAGTAATTAGCTGGAATCAGAATGATAGGTGCGATGTTGCTTTTCTCGGGCCTTCCCGGTGAGGCTCTGTGGACCTGAGTGGGAGTTTGTGTGATAATTAGCCCCCGTGGGACTGCCGTCCTCCCCAGTTAAAGGACAATCACAGCTTTGTGAGATGTTAAACAGCAGCTGCGGGCGTTTGCTGCCGACTGAGGCCTAATTGGACCGAACAGGCCCCGGCCTCGTGTGATGGTGAGCGCCGCGTTCTTTGACAGGCACGCGGACATTTTGTGGAGCAGAAAACACGCTAATATGCTAATATGCTAATGTTAAAGCTATTTGAGAACAGACTATGAAGGTTCTGTGTCTCCGACGTTCAATACCTAAAATGTTATGTTTTTGTAAATAATGCACTCTGTCATTCCTCCAGATGACTGTATTCAGACATTAGTGATTCAAAACCTGTTCTAGTTAAATTTAAAGGAAAAATAAATAACTGTTTAAAACTGATTATGAAGCTAGCAATGCCAAAGCTGCACAATATTTTGTGGAGTTGGATAGTAACTAGTTACATTTATTTGAGTAACTTTGAGAAAATTACGTTTAGTAGTATTTCTACTACACCGTACTTTTTACTTTTACTTGAGTAATAGTATTACAAAGTAATAATAATAAGTAATACTATTACTCAAGTAATAGTAATAGTATCTGGAAATTTTATTCTTGAGTAAAATTTTCAGATACTTTTCCCACTGAACAACTTGATTTAATCAAAATTTTACTAGACCTGCAGGTTTTGTTAGTTCCTTAAATTTTATATAAAAATTAAATAGATTTTGAATTATTATATATATTTTTTACAATTATGTTATTTATATGAACTATGGTCTTTAAAATACAAACATTTCCACATAATTTTGTATTTTGGTATTTTTTAAATATTAAATGATTGGTGTTTTGATCTGTTACTCAGTACTTCAGTCCCCTTTTTACCGAATACTTTTCTTCACTCTTTATTGAGTAATTTCTTGGATGACTATTCTTTACTTGTAGCTGAAGAAATATATGTTGACGTAGTGCTACTCTTTCTTGAGTAAAATTTTTGGGTACTCTGCCCATCTCTGATTATTAACATGTTTGTCTGACTGAGCCTGAGTTTGGGTTAGGTCGGTCCACCTTACACATGCCAGAAAAAACTCCAGCTTTGGGTTTAAAACTGCATCAGAAAATTCCACTGGTTCCTTCAAAAGACGCCTTTAGTGGAAACAAACTCTCATTCTACACATTGATGTTAATCAGAACCAGTTAATCATTTTACAGTGTAGCTCTGACATGAATCTGCCTCATTTCTCCAGGCCCGTCGGTCAGCAGCGGTTCCTCAGAGAGCAGTGAGGCCTCTGGACCTGGTGATCCCTGCAGCCATGAGTGTAAGCAATCTGAGCTCCAGTGGCGATGGAGGAGACGCAAACTTCTGTGACCTCCCGTCTCCAAGGAGCGACTCCTGCTCTGTGACCAGCGAGGTGACCATCTCCAGGAGGGTGAGTGGAATAAAACGGCATCAGACACATGTTTAGATCAGAGTGTGTGTCTAACATTGCCCTGATATGTCCAGCTGTAACTTCCAAATCGAGATGGAAAACCTTGTAAATCGATTAGATCCCCTGGCTAGTGGGTTCGCGCCATTTTCAAGATAGCTGAAAACTATGTTGTTTATCCAGGTCATCGAACGCAGCTTTTTACGTGTGACAGCGCTCAAAGCAGCATTCGATGACTCGGATAAACGGCATGATTTTCAGTGTTCAGAATGTATTCTTATAAAGGCATAAAAAGCGCCATTTTGACAGAATTTTTGCCATATTTTGTGGAGTCCTGAGCCATAAACCAGTGTTTTTTGTGTGACTTTTTATCTAGATGCATGGTAAAAATGGTGATTCATTGATGCTGCGTGAAATCCTGCTTGGACACAGATTTGAAGTTGTCTTCTTCTTCTTCTTGATTTTATTGGCCGTTGGCAATCAGCAATTTGATGAACATTACCACCACCTACTGGTGAGATATGTGGGTCAGAATAGCAATATTGTGTGAATATACTTAGAAATTATGCAAAAATTATGCATATTATCTGTTTTTCACAAGAAAAAGAGTATTACTGATATACACTTTCATCAGTTTTAATACAATACTATCATGTTTTAAGTTTGTACTCCATAAGTGTTATCGTGCTTTTATTTTCTGATATTTTGCTGATCAAAATATGAACGCATACCACCATGGCTGTTCATATGGGTAGGAAAAGTAAAAAAAAATGTTATACATAAAATTATTAATAGGTTTCCCAATGAATTATGTACCTACTACTTATTACTGGATCAGTATGAAAGTATTTAAGTCAACATTGAATCAAATATTGCACCACCATTTACAATTAGTAACTCCACCTTATGAACCAATGAGAAGGAAGCAGAATCCCACTGTTAGCTTTTAGACGATATGTGATGCTGGAAAATATGCCATTAATGTACAAAACAGCTTTCCATAGAACTATCCATTTACGATATGTAGTTGTGTTCATAAATGTTCTTGTGCAGGGAGATGCAACCTTATTCATGTCTGAACAGACGCCTCAGATGTTAACGGGTCAAACTTACGGATCAAGGCCAAATAAAATAAAAAAGTAATCTCCATTATAATCCTGTAATTTTCCCCTCAGTTTCATTTATTGGTTTGTGAACGACCCTCTCTGTTGGTGTCAGCAAACACGTGTTGAGTTCAGGCTGAGTTTGAATCTCCAGCTGATTTACATGTGAATCTCATCCTGCCGGGTATCAGAGACCTAAACGGGCCCCGCCGTGTCGAGACGAACCTCTGAACTGAACAACGGCTGCCGTCCCTCTTAACAAAACGCTCATGTTCCACTTTCATCACCGTCTCCGCGGAGGGGTCACCGGGGCAACGACGAGCCCGCCGAACGACGCTGTATCATAATCATAATTCCTTTGACCCCCTTGACCCCCCGAAGTCTCCGACAACGAGGGCCACGCTGCAGAACAGAAGGCGGCGGCAGCTCCAAAATGGCTTTTTCATCAGAAACAATCAAGCGGTGGTGGCGGCGAATGAGAGGGCAGATTACATAAGGCCGGGCTCCCCATCGACAGATAAGACGCTGCAGCGCTGCGGGTATCAGTCTCATTAAAACTGCCTCACTCACACTCGCCGCCTCTCAATCCGTCCATTAGCAAAACACGATTGTTGGGAAATCTCAATTAATATGATAATGAGGGGAGAGATTTCATCACTGGTAGGGAGCTGCTGGTTTTACTGGTTCCAGCTTCGTGTGATGCTCAGAGTCCTGCTGGAGGACCGAAGTTTGAGCTTTTCCAGATCTTCAGGAGTTCATAGAGCCACATGGACAGGAATTATCCTGGGAAGCAATAGTTATTATTTACGATATGTAGTTGTGTTCATAAATGTTCTTGTGCAGAATTATAAGCGGCATTAAAGCTGCAGGATGTAACTTTTATAAAACATTTTTGTCACCATGTCATGATACTATGGTATGAGACAGATAATCTGGGAAAACATTTGAACTCCTTTGCCTTCTCCCAGTGTTCCCAGTGCTAAATAGAAACAACCAATCAGAGCCCAGAGACGGTTCTTTGCGCTGTCAATCACAATTTTGCTAATCCCTGTCCTCCTCTCCCTTCCTTGCTTCCTGCTACACTACAGCTTTTCCCAGTTAGCAGATCATGTTGTGAATGCTAAGCTAGTTAGCATAGCCACCGATGATGGCAGATAAACGATTTCTCTTGTAATGGTAACTTATTTTTACACCATTAGCACATTTAATAACAAGTACATGAGGTTAATTGACAGTGCTAAGACCTGCCTTCTGTCTCTGATTGGTTGTTTTCGGTTGGGAGCGATGCATCTCTTCATACGGCTCAGGTGGAAGGTGGAGGACATCGATCTTTTCACACATTATTTGTCTCATGCTGTCATGACATGGTGACAGTTTTAGCAAATATGTAAAAAAAACATTTTATATAAAAGTTGCGTACTGCAGCTTTAATACATAAAGGTAAAGTAGAAAGCTTAGAGCAGTTCTGCAACTAACACTTATTTTAGTAATGATTAATCTATCAATTATTCTGACAATTAATTGATTAATCAAATAAAAAATTGTTTCTGCTTCTGCAGCTTTATCGCTTTGGTCTGAATATCCTTGAATTCATTTTCATGTGTGCTTCAGTGATTATTTTAGCTATTGATTAATCAATTATTCTGGCGATTAATCGTATAAAATAACTGCTACATTCTGCAGATTTTTCATTTAGATGTGGCTGTCAGGTGAGTTACTGCTTTTAAAGCTGACAGCTGAATCCTGCGGATGTGACTTCTCCAAGTTTAAAGCACATGAGCATTTCTTTGCTGCGCCAACAGCTTGATCATGCTCTGTGGCCTCCGACTCTTTTGGCGCCTTCACTTCCCAGCATGCCTCAGTCTCAGGTTAAAACTCCACACATGCCGCTGTTTTTTCCCTCGCTCGAAGACGCTGACATGTGAGGAGTTGTCTTCTCTGATCACTGAGGAAACAGACTTGAACGGAGACAGCTGCGTTCCTGCTGCTCTCTGTGAAGTACAGAAGCAGAGTTAAAGATCCTGCAGAGGTCATGGAGGAGATCAGCAGCTCAAACTGTCAGCAGGGACTCAGCTACAATGAAAGAGAGGCAGAGACAGAGGAAGACAAGCCTGCAAGAGAAATAAAGGCACAAACCTTGGAAATGAGTCGCTTCTCATTTCTTTATACTCCAAATTAAATGGAATGACGTCTTCACACCATAAAGCAGCAGTGTCCAAACATGGGTTAAAAGGATCAAGTCAAAAGGAATTGCGGCCCTGTATATTTTAGACAAGCATTAGCAGACAATTCTAATTGAACAAGAGGAAACGGACTTAAAGAAGTCTGGTTTTCTGTTATGAAAGGGAAATTTAAATCACTGTAGATCCAAAACTTAAAATGAGTTTCATGTTATTAAAAGATAGACATCCAGTTTGCAAAATAAAGAGAAAAAATGCAGCTTATTCCCAGAAATATGACGTGGGTCACTCTCTTGTGAAAAATGCTTGCTGTATTAACCGATCATAGGTCATAGCTATGCTTCCTTGAACAGGTTAGAATATGTCTATGGAATACACAAAACAAGTTCATTACATATTATTTTTGCACAAAGTCATTTTTAGATAATGAGATTTTAATCTAGTTAGTTCTACGTATTGTGAGATCCATTCAGAATGAGCTGTTTTAGGGCGTCTTATCACCTTAAATCCAAATAAACTGCTGCTGGCCAAACCCCCTCACCTCAATGTTTACGCTGCCATGTGAAAATGGCTGCAAACGGAGGTGCAATTATACAACTGAATATCTTTGAAAAGCAGAAGTAGAGCCTCCTGCATAACCAACAAGAATGCAGCAAGTGATTTCTGGATGGAAAGTCAACACCAAAACACTTGTCTTTTCTAGTAGCCATTGTACAGCGCATAGAGCAGTAAAATCATCTGACCAAATGGGCTGGATTCGAATGGGGTTGCTAGGTAACGGCGCAGTGTGACTCAACTATCGGGAGGTTTTTGAAACAGCTCTTTTCTAGACACCAAAAAACATAAACTTATTGTAAAAAACCAGCTAGGCGTTTTGTTTTTAAGTGCTGCGGTTGTTTTTAGAAGCAGTAAAAACCTAAATAGAAGTATATATTATTCAAAAAGTGAATTTTGCATAATAGATTCCCCTTTAAAAGTCAGAATTTGATACATACCGTAGTTTCTCCACTCATATATATATATATATATTTTTTTATCAGTTTTCCATTCTTTACTCATTCTTTACAATAATCAGAGACCAGAAATCTGCATCTCATTTCTCTGTGCATCATAAGAAGAGCCTGGAGATCCTCAGATGATACAATCACTACTAATATACCTTCAGATGTCTGCGCCAACATCTGTGTTTCAGAAGTTTGATTTAACCTCCTCAAACTTCATTTTCACTAAACGATGGGTGAAACTCCACCTTCCCCGCTCCTAACGACCTTCTGTGGGATTATGGAGCCTCTCCAGTCATAAAGCTTAGTCCTGTGTCAGTGGACTTCATCGGAGGCTTTAATACGTTTTGATCCGGCTTTCTGGACTGTGGAGGAACGTCTCAGTTCCAGACCCGCCAAGTTGTGAAAAAACGTGAATTAATGACGAAGGTCCGGCAGCGAGCTTCTCCTCGTCGTCAGGATGAGTCTGCCTCTGGTGGTGGTGCAGGATCGAATACCATCTGGGGATTTAATGAGCGGACTCACAGGCTGTTGGATGATTCTAACAGGAAGGATCTACGAGTTCAGCGCTAATTATTAGATATTTAGGTTAATTATGAGTGTTTACATTTAGATCTATGGAAGTTTTCATAGAAAGCATCAAAACAAACAAACAAACTAGCAAATAAGCTCAAATATTTAAAAGAAATGAAAGGTTTATTAAATATTAATCTAAAATGTTTAATAATAATAATAAATTTTATTTGTAATGTCCTTTTAATCTTGAGATTTAAAAGGGCTAAAAATAAAACAAGCAATTACATTTAATAAAAAATGAGAGGTTAAAATAAACATCTAAGAAGGTGGAACATATTTGCTAAAAAAATTTTGTTTCATAAAGCCCAACTTAAAAAAGTCTTAGTACACCTGAAATAAGACATTTATATTTTATACATTATCGTAATTCAACAATAAAAAAAAAAATTGTACCCTGGTCGTGGTTGTAATAGTTCAATCGTACAACTCAGAAGGAGAGAGAAATAAAAGCCTCTTTTTGAAAATATTTCCCGACATTTTTAACGTCTGTTTTAGGAAAGAAAGCGAGAAAAAAAAAAACTGATTGAAAATGGAAATCTGAAATTTTATTTTTAAGCCATACACTGCAAAAACAGTATTTTTTGTCTAGTTTTGTCTACACTTAAAATAAGACAAATCGAACTTGCATCTAACTTTCCAGCAGGATATAGGAGCTTTTTTAAAGTCAGTTTAGTGATTATAGCATTAAAAGGTTTGAGTTTAATGGGGAAAATGTCTGCAGGTGGAAATAGTACTTCCTACCAATATTTAAGAATTATTGACTCAAAACAAGTTACTACTTCTTGTTGAAAAGTTACTTGTAAATTAAATTTGTCTAATTTCTAGTCTGAGATATTTGCACTAGAAACTAGACCAAAATACTTGGTAACATTTTTTGTTTTTGCAGTGTAGTCAGGTGTCTTTATTCAGTGAGAACAAGAAAAAAAATAAACTTTAAAGGTCATGTCAGCCTAAAATGGAAACATCGTCAGATAAAACTCTCCCTTCTAAATGTTGCGTCTCCTCCTCCGTCGTTTTGCACCTCGACCCCTCAGGTTTTACCCCCCTTTGCTCTCTGCCTCTTTCACCCGCTCTGCAGGGCTTCCGCGCCCGGCAGCACCTTGTAAACGCCAGCAATTAGGACAGGCAATTGGCATACAAGAGAGCCACTCCTGGATGGTGATGAAGAGGAGGCAGCGGGGGGGTCTGACAGAAGATCTGAGGAGGGGGGAGGAGAAACCAGCCGACTGTGTTTTGACAGGATGAATAGACGGAGGAGTGGAAGTGGCTGGGAAAAGCTTTTGTTATGCAAAACGGAGGAAAAACTGGAAATGATTCCTGTCTCCTCCGAACTGACGGAGCTGAATTTAACATGGAGTCAGATCTGCGGGAGCTGCCATGTCTCGTGAGGGGACTCTCACCAACCACAGCAGCTGTCAGCACACGGTTTACTCTACTGAGTGTGAAGAAGCACATTTAGGGTGTGTTCACACCAGCCCTGTTTAGTCCGCTTTAATCGAACTCTACTTGGTTTTTCTAGAAAGTCTGGTTTGTTCGGGGAGGTCTGAATCCGCAATCAAACTCTGATGCGGACCAAAAACGAAAGTGAACGAAAAAAGGTGTGAAAACACCCTTAGGACACCCTAAAGCCTCGGTTCGATTGAACCGAGCCTTGCAACATTTGTTACATTTTCAGCTGCTATAGTTCACTTTCACACTGCTCTGTGTCAAACAATCCCAATCCTTTGATAAACCTGTTCCCCTCCTCGCCTGTGGGGGCGCCGCACCAAGAACCACTGAAGGAAATGACTCAAAAACTTCAGGAGACGACACTGAGCGCAGCTTCCTTCTTTTCAAAATGTAACAAAAATGGGACGCCGTCATGTTTTAGCGGTTGTAGAATTTGTTTTTTGTTTTTAGTAAAAGACCACGAATCATTTCTCCTGCAGCGCTAGACATGCACATTTGTTTTGTTGTATTTACCCAGAATGCCATGCACTATAATTCGCTTCCTGCTTTTGAAACGACCTCAGGTCTACTTGGCGTTCACATGCTTTCAAACTGAGCTAGAGTTCACTTTAATCAAACCAAAGCTGAGTATTGCAGGCCAGAGTTCACTTTTTTGGTCAGCAGTAGAGTTGAATTGCATATTCACACCAACTCAAACAAACTGGAGTTCGATTTAGGCTAGGGCTAAATCGATTTTATCAATTAATTGAATTATTAGTTTTTGATGATTTAATTTCTACTTCTGTGAACATTTCCCTAAATAAAACCACAGAAATAATCTCTTTCTTCAGATAAAAACTATCAAATTGAAACATTCTCAGCAAGCATTAAATCAGCAACTGTGGACGTCCAAATTCTTGTTTTCTTACCTTTAGTTCACCTCTGAAATGAGCCACAATCATTTAGTGAGACACCTCACTGAGACTGTGTTGGATTACTAATGAGGTAGAAGAAGAGCTTCTTCCTCCTCCTCCTCGTCTCCTGGGACTCCCTCCTCAGCAACACACCAACACAGTTAACGTCCATCATAACACCGGGACGCTGCAGGAAAGAGGCGATTGTTTCCTCCGTTCCCCCCCCCCCAACAATCCTCTTAGGGATTCTGTTCCAGATATTCAGGTTTCACATCATCATCATCAACACCAAAAATAAGAGGCTTCAGCTCATATCTTAAAACAAACCCAAGCAACGAGAAGAACAGCGAGTATGAGTCTGGATTGCTGCATCATCGAGTTATTCTGGATCAAATCAACAACTGAAAATAACAAAAGAACAGTTAAACCAATAAAACTGACAAAATCATTAAAACTACACATTCTAGACCCTGCCTAAAATGTGTAACTAAATTTATAACTGAAACCAATTCTAATCTAGACTGGAAACTAGTCTAGATCCAGATGTTAAAAAAACTGTTGCCATGGTGAACTCAAGATGACATAGACCAAATATTAAAACCGGTCCAAACAAATCCTGGTTCAAAATGAAAACCAAAAACATCAGCACTCATGTTACAAACCAGTACCAAACATCCATAAACTTTTAAAATTTGCCTCAATCAGAAATATAAAATTGACCAAAATTACTCACATTTCCCAAAATCAGCACGGAGGTAAATTTGAGTTCAAAACGGTTTCAATTATGTCCAAAAGTTTACTCCCAATACCACAAATTGGTAGTAAACTCCATAAAACAAACACAACAACAAACCAAACCATAAACTGCTTCAAAACCAGTTAACACCCGAAATTTTAAACATGTACAAAAAACAGTTAAAAAATGAAAGACTTGTTCAGAATGTGTACAAATATGTACAGCAGTACTAAACATCGGTAAGTTTCACTCCCAAAGCAATCTGAGTTAAAACCTAAAAAAGATCCAAAACTTAAACCAGTGAAATAAAAACAAAATACCATATTAAGCCCAAAACTAGTTAACAAACTCCTGAAAGCAGTCAAGTTTTTAAGAAGATATTTTTTTAAATAATAATTTGTGATAACCGAAACAAAACCATTGTACAAGAATATATACTTATTTGTTTTTGAACCAAAATATTTTATTGAATGATGAGAAATTTTAGCATTATGGAAAAACTTCTAAATTTGAAAAGCAGAGGAACTTATTCAATTTCTGTTGGTTTTATTTTGTCGTCAATGTTTCGCTAATGCTTTGGAGAAAATCAGAAAAATAATTTTAAGAAAAATGCATAACATTGAAAAACATTTTTAACATTTAAATTTTATTCTGGTATTCTGCATTGTTGTCATCTCAAAGGCCTCTGCACCAGCAGGGGGCGCCCAAGCACACGAGTAATCACAAAATTCTGGTTTATCGACGTTTGATTAGGAGGTCAGTGTCACTCAAAGGACAAATGAATCTTGTTTGACATTTTTATCCTAATCTAAAAACTTATTTTTAAATGAGTTTGTTATTCCAAGTGTTGTACATCATCAACACCGTCTGATGTTTTATGTTATGTTGTAATCTTTCCCATTATTATAATAATCTCAGATGTGTAATGCACATACGTTGATTCATGGATGAAATAAAGCCGATATTAACTGAGCTGTGTTGATCAATCATAGGTCATATAATGTAGAGTCGGCTCTGGTTTAATGTATTTCACAGTAAAATGTCCAAAACCAAACTGTCAACGTGTTTTAAAAAAAGCCATGAATCAGATTAAATGTTTTGGTGGGGTTGATGTTTTGCAGAGTGAAGAGGACGATACGAGGAGCGTCACTGCTTCGTCTGTCTTGGTGAGTTTAAGAGAAACGGTGTGTTTGTGTGTCTTTACACTCATTTTAATTATCTATTTAGGGTCTTTTCTGGTACATTCAACAATCTCCTGAAGACAAAAACCGCACGTAAAAACAATCGGTTTTCTGTGTTTCTAAGGTGATACTTTATCTCTGTATTTGTATAGTAAGATGCAAATATCTTGGCATACACGAAAGTCTGTTTTTGAGTGAAAACATGTTTGTGTCACAATTAATTATGAAATGAAAGTAAAAGACAAAAAAAGAGAAAGCTAACTAAAGAAAAATTCTTGGTGTTATTAACATCATTTTCCATTTAAAATGATGGAAACTTGCCACGTAAAAGCTCATCCTAAGAAATTTACAGAAAGTGTTTGGGGGGGTCCAAGTTAGTACCACTCTAACTGTGGTTTGGGGCCAAACAAAATAAATTCCAGGACCACAAATCGCCCCTGCGCCTCACTTTGGATAGCCTTTGGTTAAGTTTAGGACTAAGACATAAAGTGAGTTTAGGTTTATGGTGACGCATGTTAATGTTAATTGTTAGGTATAGAGTAAAGTAAAGGTTATTGTAATGAATGAATGAATGGAAGTCAATGCAGAGTCCTTGTAAAGATAGAAAGATGTAATGTGTGTGTGTGTGTGCGTGTGTGTGTATGCGTGTGTGTGTGCGTGTGTGTGTGTGTGTGTGTGTGTGTGTGTGTGTGAACCCTGCAGTGTAAATGTTTGCTGAGCATCTTTAGCCGCCAGCTTCCAAACAAGCTGCCCCCAAACCGTTCCCATGACGATACCCCATAATCACCGGCGTCTGGGACGCAGAGCCGGCTGCTCATTGGTTGTGACGGCCTCCCACTGCTGTCAGAGTGGAACCAGCAGGGTAACTGGAGATGAGCGGAGGTCGGCTCTGGAACCTGCTGCTGTTCAGTCAGAGAGCCGACTGCTTCTGTTACCTCACCGCAAAAACACAAAGTACTACCAAGTACTTTTATGTAGCTTCAAATAGTTTTGTCTTATTTCAAGTATTCTACCTTACTTTCATCAAGAATAGCTTTTTAAGTCAATAATTCATGAATACTGGTGAAAAGTATTAGTTCCACTGGCAGAGCTAAATAGCTAAACAATCTGCCAATGGAACAAGACTTTTACATAAAACAAGCCTCTATATCTTACTGAAAAGGTTCTTGTAAGTTAGTTTTTTTATTTATTTCAACTACTAAGATATTTGCTCTAGAAATACTTGAAACCAAAGAGAGATCCTTACCTTCACAGATATATTCTGATGTTATTTAGCTTTGTAAAATCAGTTTCAGTGTTTTTGTAAAAGTGAGCCAGCAGCGAGCGTTTGGCCCGGAGCCGCGCTGCGCTGTCGGGTTGAAGGACGGCCTCCCTCTGAGCTGCTCAGCCGCTCTAATTAACACGGAGGTATCAGGTAAACAGTGCCGCCGGCCCCACAGGCCGCTGATTAAACATCGCTAATGACATCGTGACCCTTCCTCGGTCCGAGGCCCCCGCCGGGGCTAAAGGGCAACCAGGACGAGTTTTTCTTTTCTACTCTACAGAGAAACAAATCTGCTGAAGAAGCTGCTGCAAAACCACAAACGTGTCTTAATTCACGACCTGCTTCCTTTGAATGTTGTGAATGAATCACAGCAGAAAAACAAAGGCTCCCCCATACGATGATTGCAAGCTTCCTTAATCATTGAGGAAATTACGTCACACTAGTGGAGCATGCTAATGCTAATGCTGCGTTCCAGTTTTACTGACTGAGAACTGGGAAATTCCGACTTCCCATTTAGAAAATCAACTGGAACGCCCTCGGAAGTCAGATTTCCCACTGGGAAATTGGGAGCAACTCATGTGGGATGTAATAAAGCTAGCAATGTAAAAACATAACACATTTTGGAGAGAAAAATTAATGTTGCTATAAAAATTTCTACCAAAACAGACTAGCCCAGGGCTGGGCAATCCAGGTCCTGGAGGGCCGGCGTCCTGCGTCTCTTAGATGTCTCCCTGGTCCAACACACTTGAATCCAACAGCTGAATCACCTCCTAGGTGCAGTCAGGTTCTCCAGAGTCCTGCTAATGACCTCATTATTTGACTTCGGTGTGTTGAAGTAGAGACACATCTAAAAGTTGCAGGAGACCGGCACTCGGGGCCTGGGGTTGCCCACCCCTTGACTAAACTGTTAAGTTAAAGGAGACCTATTATGCTTCTTGGAACAGGTTTGTATAGGTTTATGGGCGATACACAACGTATGCATTACATTTTTGCAAAAAATTATTCTTATATAATGAGATTTAGTCTGTTCTGTTCCTAATGTTTTGAACTGTTTTAGGGAGTCTTGGCACTTTGAATCAAAATAAGAAGCTGCTGGCCACGCCCCCAACTCAATGTTTACACTGCCATGTTACCATGGCTGCAAACAGATGCAGGGGTACATCTTTGAAAAGCAGAAGTAGAGAAGTGGTTTCTGGATGGTAAGTCAAAACCAGCTCACTAGAAGTGCTGGAACTCTGCTGGGTTTGCTAGGTGACGGGCAGAATTCTGCTGGGGTTGCTAGGTGACAGGCGGAACTCTGCTGGGGTTGCTAGGTGACGGGCAGAATTCTGCTGGGGTTGCTAGGTGACGGGCAGAATTCTCCTGGGTTTGCTAGGTGACAGGCGGAACTCTGCTGGGGTTGCTAGGTGATGGGCAGAATTCTCCTGGGGTTGCTAGGTGACGGACAGAATTCTGCTGGGGTTGCTAGGTATCGGGTTGAGCTCGGCAGGGGTCAGCAGGTCAGGGGCAGTGCCTTCTGATTTGTGACTTTACATTCTGAAGGTTTTTAAAATGACGCACCAAAAAACATGAACTTGTTGCCTAAAAACGGCTGGATCGCCTTTTTAGGTGTTTGGTCTGTTTATAGGAGCCGTAGAAGCCCCAAATGGAAGTATAAAAACTTGCAAAATGTGAATTTTCCATTTTCACGTCCCCTTTTTAAATTTGCTCTCTGAACTGAACCCTCAGCATCTCCGGGTTCATCCTCCAGGTGAGCTGAAGAACATCTTCTCTCCCAGTCTCTGTTCCACAGGGTGCAGCTGGATCCGCTGGAGAAGGACTGGCTGAGGAGTTCAGCTGTGGGGAACATGGCCGCTCAGCGCCTGCTGCTCGCTCAGGACCCTGGCCTCGTGTTGAAGAAGGTCAGCTTCTGAAACTGAACATGAACTCAGTAATTGAGTAACATTTTTACCAAACACTTTTTTATTTTAGTAATTTCTTGGAGTGCTACGTTTTACTTGAGTAAAAATATGTCAAAGTAGTGCTACTTTTACTGAAGTACAATTTTTAGGTTCTCTACGTTCCTCTGGCCAAATCTAGTTCTTATAATTTGAAAGTATATTTGTTCAATCGAGATTAAAAGAATTTAAAATCTAGATGCCTTTCTTTTGTCTAGATACTGTAACTTTCTTCAAAATCCATCTAAAGTTTTGGATCTACAGTCAATAACATCCATTTTGTACAACAAAAACCCAGATCTGACATTATTTGCTTGATTTTAGCATTTTTTCTTTTCACTCAACAAATTTGGCCCATGTGACAAAACGTTTGGACAGCCCTGCTCATCTTCGAAAATGTACACTGCTCAAAAAAATAAAGGGAACACTTAAACACTTAAGTGAACACTTAGGTGTTCCCTTTATTTTTTTAGCAGTATATTTAATGTGGAAAAAGTATTTTTCCATCCCCAATTTAACCCACATCATGTTTGTTTCCTCTCTGCTTCCCTAAGGACTTCATCACTGTGAGTAACACATAAACACTAAAATCAGTTTGTTTTAAAATAATGACAGCTGGTGTTTTAAACTTATGTAACTTTTATAAAAAATTTTTTTACATATTTGCTAAAACTATCACTACTTAATGAGACGGATAATCTGAAAAGACAGATCTCTTCTACTTCCTCCCTGAGCTATTAGTGCCGTCTGAAGAAATGCATTGTTCCCAACCAAAAACAACCAAAACAGCCAGGAGGAGGGTATTAGTGCTGTCAATCATCCCCGTGTATGTGCTGCTAAATATACTAATGGTGGAGAAAGAGCTAGATTTTTTTTTTCACAGATTATCTGTCTCTCTTTCTACTGTAGTGATATAGTTACAGCTTCAACAAATATGTAAAAAAACATATTTTTACTAAGAGTAGCATACTGCAGCTTTAAGTAGAAATTCACCAACTGACTGCGGTAAACATGTGAAAAATCCCTTATAGTGGATCAGCTTCCTGTTACCGTGCAACCAGGCAGTGAAACTGGAAAGCTGAGCGCTTTGAGAGAATAATTGGCTTAAAGGAAATGAAATGTTCAAAGACCCGTAAACACGTCAGTAATCTGCTTATTGGAGTGAATGGAGGAGAATGCGGCGCTGCAGAGTGACGATCCTGTTAGTGTGGATAAGACGCTGCTGAGAGTCAGACAGGAGGTGAGGATGAGGAGGAGATGAGGAGGAATCTCATCAGGAAGTCAGGACGTTATTCCAACACCAGAGAGCTTAAATGAAACCAGTTTTATTCAAACGGATCAGCGTTTAGGTGGTTAACAAAACCGATTCGTATCCAGCTCATCTTGTCTTCCTCCTGGGATCCAGACTGTTCTCCAAGTCTTTTTACTGTTTTTACTGTGAACAGTTCTTCAGGATTTCTAGATGCTTTTCAGAGTTTTACTTTGTTCTCAGGTTGTGTAGTTGCTAGTTACATTTACTTGGGTAACTTTGTTTTAAATGTATTTTTAGGAGTATTTTTACTACGCTGCGCTTTTTGCTTTACTTCAGTCGTTTTATTTTGAAGTATCTCTTACTTGAGTAAAATTTCTGGATTTTCTACCCTCTGAATTAAAAACATGTTTTAACCAGAAATCCACCAGACACACGTTAAAGTTTCATAAGTTTTATATTTAAAAAAAAAAACTGATTTGTAAATTTTTTCCTTTGTCTGATTTAGCTATTTTTTGTTACTTGTATGAATTATTGTCATTTTGGACCTTAAATGCCAAAATTTTCACTTAACTTTATATTTTGTTTAATTATTAAATGATTGATGATTTAATCAGTCACTCCATATTTCTGTAGTCTTTTTACCAAATACTTTTTTACTCTTCTTTGAGTAATTTCTTGAACGGCTACTTTTTACCTTTTTTACTTACTTGTACTTGAGTAAAAATATGTTGAAGTATAATTTTCGGATACTCTTCCCACCTCTGCTTGCACCTTTTTTTCACCCAGTTTGTCGGTTTAGCATTTTTCAGATCCTGAGCAGATTTATGATTTTGGAAAGTTTTCCAGCTTTGAAATTGAACAGATTATATGATTCTGAACTCATTCCTGATTCCTGACTCTATTCAAAGTGATCTGGATCAGTAGTTCTCCAGGCTTTCTGACTGTCTTTCACAGTTTGACACTGAACAGTTTTCCAACTCTTACCCAGATTTCTAAGTTGGAACAAGTTTCTAAATTTAAACAAATTCCTGAATCTGAACAGATGAGGCTAAATTTCCTGTTTCTGACTTTCTCTGTTGACCTCATCTGATGGGAACCTGGATCTTCATGAAGGGGGTGAGTTGATTTTTATTGGCTGCTTTCAGACAAATCGTCTGCTGGAAATGACTGAACTTAGATTTCTGTTGTGCTGCAGGCAAAATATTGACTGCTCAAGCATCTCCACATAACCTCACCTTCAGGGTGTTTTCACACCTGATAGACTCAGTTTAATTGGTGGAGAAAGATTGCAGCCTTTGTTACATTTCAGCTGCTGTTCATACTGCACTGTGTCAAACAATCCAAACTAATAGAAAGTCCTGTTCCCCTCCTCGCCTGTGGTGGCGCTGCACCAAGAACCACTGAAAGAAAGAAGACGAAAACCTCCAAGACACTGAGCACAACTTCCTTCTTCATGAAATAGAAACAAAAGCGGAGTAGCTTCAGATTTTAGTGATTGTAGGATTTCTCTTTTGTCTTGGATAAAACACCACAAGTCATTTCTCCTGTTAGCGCTAATCTCTCACGTTTGTTTTGGTTGTATTTACCCAGAATGCCCTGCTTTTGCTTTTGGAGCAGTCTCCAGTTCACTTGGCATTCACATACGTATTAAAACCAGTTCACTTCAACCAAACCAAGATCGAGGTTTGTAGGCGGAGCAAAGTTTGCTTTTTTGGTTTAATTTTAGAGGGAGCTACTTCTCAGCGTTGGACTCAGAGGAGCTGAGAGGGGGAATCACTGGGGATTGGGCTCTGTGAGGCAGACACTTACATTGAAACAAGAAAAAAACTTTTAAATATTGAGTTAATTTCTTACTAGTTATCAAATTAAGTTTATCCAAGTAAATATATAAAGTTTAATAAGTCTTAATTCAATAACATGTAACAAATTATCTTTTTTTTTTTTAAGTTGGAGCTCCATTCTCTTTTTTTCAGTGTAGAAAGTTCAGCTCTGAGGTGGAGCTTCGTCCTTGAAGGCGGGGCTAGGCCCACCCAGGCATTTTGGTTGTCATGGAGATTAAAGGGTTTCTCAAACATGAATGAATGAATTAAGGCAACACTCCAGGTATGATTTTGATGAGAGAATAAAATGACAACACGATCTAAAGCTCAATAAAGTCGATTTTACATAACACTGCTCCTTCAAAATCCGAGGTTTTATTCTTAAGTCGTATTGCCGAGCCCTAGTTTAGACAAAACAAGGCTGGTGTGAAGGGCCCCTAAAAAACGAACTACGTCTCAGGGGAAAAGTGTGACGCCACGCCCAGTCAGGGCCCCTAAAAAACGAACTCCGTCTCAGGGGAAAAATGTGACGCCACGCCCAGTCAGGAAGTGATGCTCACACGGAGCATTTCGATGCTCTGGAGCAGAAATTACAGCATCGGTGGCGTAAACCTTGCACCACTTGAGAGCATTAGGCTCCTTTTCACGCCTGGCTGGATCAAGACGGAGGGAGTGAAATTTTCTCCTTTTTGATGGTCTCCTTCCTGCTGCGCCTCATCCTGCCCGTCACTCTGGATCCAACAGATGCTGCTGCTGGCAGGCAGTTGGCAGCTTGTGCCGGGTCACCGCCGGCAGTCCTCCCTCCTCAGAGAGGCTGATGGTGGGCCGGACCTCCTGCCGAGCCTGATGGGTGTCTGTCATGTTTCACAAACGTGTGAATGTTTGACACAGAGCGTCTTTACCTTTTACGCAAAAGCTGCAACTGACTGATGGGTCTAACGTGAATTACTGTTAAAAAATACAGGTAATGCACTGCAAAAACAGAATCTTCTTTTTTTTGTCTAGTTTCTAGTGGTAATACCTTAGTACACTTATTAGTTTTCAGCAAGATACAGGAGCTTGTTTTAATCAATAATTCCTTAATATTGATGAAAAAGTTCAAGTTCCACTAGCTGATTGTTTCATTTATAACCAGAAAAGTGAGATAATCTAAAAATTGAACTCTGAACTTTTTCATCAATATTAAGGAATTATTGACTAAAACAAGCTCCTGTATCTTTCTGAAAACTTTTTGTTATTTGAATATTAAAAAAATATACAAAATACCAGTTCTACTGGCAGATTATTTTGCTTATAACAGAAAAATGTCTTGTTAAAAGTGAAATAATCTGCCAGTTGAACTAGTACTTTTTTTAAAAATAGTGACAAAAGAAGCTCTTAATTCTTGCTGAAAAGTTACTTGTAAGATCATTTTGCCTTGTTTCAAGTGTACTAAGATATTACCACTAGAAACTAGATTAAAAATAATTTGTGTTTTTGCAGTGTAACTTTTCAGCACTTTTCAGGAGCATATTTTAGTCAATAATTCCTTAATATTGATAAAAAAAAGTTCTAGATTTATAAGCAGATGTTTCACTTACGATGACTTCTGGCAAAATATGACTTCAGCCATTGTTTTATGAAGGCAAAGATATAGTAAAGATATAGTGGATTGACATTGTACAAGTGAAATAATCTTCCAAATGAAATGGTACTTTTTCATCAATATTAAGGAATTATTTACTTAAAACAAGCTCCTATTTCTTGCTGAAAGTTACTTGTAAATTTGTTGTTGTTTTTTTACTTTAAATGCACCAGAAGCTAAATCAAAAATACTTGATAAGATTTTGTGTTTTTGCAGTGACTCCTGTGTGTAAAAACCATAAAACCCGTAAGACCGATCCAGAATACGTCTGGTGGTTTGGAAGGAAAACTTGCTGAATCAGGAGGTTTATCAGCCTAACGTGTCGCCATCGGTAACGATTACAGCAAACAGAAATGCCCACTTTAAGGCAAGATAGCCTGTGCGGTTGTGATTTAGGTGCGTAGAGGGTTTCGTGTTTGGGTCTCAGGTGGAGACACAGACTAGCCCAGCGTGTGATGCCGGGTTCGGTTAGCACCTGCTAATGAAATCTCCACCCGCTGCCCCGCCTGGCCTGTCCAGCCTCAGCAGTCGCTCTGCGTCGGGCTGCCATCACAGGACAAAACAAACCTCAATTAACCTTCCTGCAGACAACCGCAGGCTGCACCCATTTTAGCCGAACATCAGCACGGAGGAAATAAATGGATAAAAATATCAGCAGACTGCAGTGTTTGGATTGTTTGATTCGCTGCAGCAACATGAAAAGAAGGAAGTAACAAACTGTCAGAGATTGTAATTAAATTAGGAATAAAGGGTTTTTGGATTTTCCAGAAAATTAACCCTGTACCATCCAGTGTTTTATCCTGAAAACACTGGATGGGTAAGGATTAGATATTTAAGCTCCAAACTAAATATTTAGCTGGCTCACTGCTAAATATTTAGTTTGGAGCTAAATATTTAGCTAGCTAGCTCAAAGCTAACTAAATATGTAGCTTAAACTACATATTTAGCAACTTTAAAGCTAACTAAATATTTAGCTAGCTCTGAGCTAAATGCTTAGTTTGGATATACATATTTAGCTCCAAACTAAATACTCATTTAGTTTGAAGCTAAATATTTAGTTAGCTTAATTTAGTTAGAACTAACTAAATTTTTAGATAACTCAGAACTAAATATTTTTGTAGTTTGGAGCTAAATATTTTGCTTGTTCACTAAATATTTAGTTCAGCGCTGAATATTTCATTTGAAACTAAATACTTAGCTAGCTAAATTTACTTTGGAGATAAATATTTATTTAGTTAATTCAAACTGAACATTTAGTTTATAAGCTAAATATTTATTATGGAGCTGAACGTTTAGTTTGTAAACTAAACATTTCAGTTAACTAAATATTTAGCTTGCTAACTAAACATTTAGTTTGGAGATGAATATTTAGTGTGTTAATTAAAATTTAGCTTGCTAACTAAACTTTCTGTTTGCCAAAGAAACTTGCCAAACAGAAGTTTGATTTGATTAAACTTCTGTCAAGAATAAATTTATAGTTAAACTGTTTTTTTTTCCTACTTTCCTTTGGATTCATCCAGTTTGTAAGTTTAAGATTCTGAATTAGTTTTTTATCCTATTATTTAGTGTCATGTTGTGGATTTAGTTTGTAGAAATTGCTGGGATTTAAATTTAATAGAACATCTTTAAAAACTATCAGCAAGTTTAATCCTGAACTTTTCTGACATCTTAACAACAAAAATCAGTTTATCTTGAGTTTTCTAACTTCTGGATGTACTGAGCAGAAAACGATAACTTAGCATTTTAATTGAAGGTGTTTTTATTATAAAGGAGTTTGTGGTTTATCATTAGGGTCAGCTTTATTTTACTTTGTAATTAAATGTAAGTATATTTAGTATAACCAAACTGTGCAGTTCATTTGGTAAAAGTCGACCAGAATCCAAAACACACAAATTAATTACATCCTAATTTCTGCTTTTAAGTGTTTTAATAAAATGTATGTGGATTTTTAGGAAATTAAAAGAAAACTGCATGTTGTTTGTTGATGTTTACCAAAACACGCAGCAGTTTTCAGGTTTATTAACTAATCAGTGCTGATGAAGGAAGATTATTTGACAGATTGATCTGCGATCAGAAACTTTTCTGTTTTATAAACCTTGTTTCAAACGTTTTTGTTGTTCATTCGCCTTCGTATGGGACATTAAATTAACTTAATTTCTCCGTTTATTGCAGCCGTCTTGCAGTTTCAGTTATTCCTCTGGAAGTTTGCCTGAGCTTGAAATGCACAGTAGATCTTTCGGTGCTTCTGCTGACACAGGAAAAGCTTTCGGACAGACTATTTTTTATCATTTTCTGCTCCTTTCCGCTCGTCTCACAGATTCTAAAAATCGTTTCCTTCTTTCTAATGTGTTTCACATGTAGGTAATTTCTTTGTGTCCTTCACAGTCGTGCTCACACAGATTGATTAGGGGACATTAACAAACACGATTAGCAACACATTTCCATTCAGCACAATGGTGATGGGATAACCGTCCTTGAATGTGGCTCTTTAGTCGAGAATTAAATCCCACTGGGCTGAATTAAAGCTCACATTACTGCGAAGCAGTTTGTCTGTCTGCAGCTCGCAGCCAAAGCTGTTTAAACTAATTAACCATGAATTCACTTCAAAGCGGGACTTTATTGAACGAGCCGCGCTTCTCTGTCTGTCTGACACAAAGGCTGAAGCTGGAAAACGTCTTAACGGAGAAGATCGGTTCAAAGCCGAATGCAGCGGAGAGAAAAAGGCAACATTCCTGCAGCGCAGAGACGAATATTCCCATGAAGATCTGAGGAATACGAAAACTAATCATCTTTCAGGCAGTTTATTTACTGGTTTATTGATTTAAAAATCATTTCAGTAACTGTTAGCGCAATTAAAACCATTTCATTTGATTGACTTAATTGCTTTAACTACCATAAGAAGATACACATCTGCGGTTTATCGTTCTCAAAGCTGCATCTGTAGTTTTATTTTGAAGGGCATATATTATAATTTTTTACTCTTCATTCTATTCTGTTTAATCTCATAGCTCAGTTTAATTATATTTACCTTCTTGACAAAATAATTTCATAACGTAAAAAAAAAGAGAGAAATCAGCTGAACACGTGAAAGTGAAGCTAATAGCAATCATAAAGTGTACAGCTTGAATTTGGTTAAATAAAGTAACGATTTTACCAGGGAAGAGTGTCAGGAGACCTAACCACCCGGCATCTAGCTCAGTGATTTAAAAGCTCTGTGTGGTGAGATCAGTCTGTGTGTAATTTACCACGGTGCTTATAATGACAAAAATGAAACTTATTGCAGCATTCATGTAGGTGTTATGATTTCTGCTCCAGTTCTGAGCAGAAATCATTTTTACCTTGATGTGCCTTTCAAGAGCCAACATTCACTGCTTGGCAATAATAATAGATTATGCAGATCAATCTTATCGACAAGTAGTGATAAGAGAGAGGATTACACTTGTCAAACAGGATGCCTTTCTGTTTTTTACGTGCCTTCATGCCTTCTTGATTGTGAATCTGTAGACCCAACTCCTGCTGCTGGGCGCCCCCTGCTGCCCTGGAGGCCATCAGCAGCTTCTTAATTTGTGTTTGTACTCAGTTTAACTTAAAAACAGATTCACCAATTATGCTGCCATTTTACTCTCTGTACGTCTGTCAGGCGTATAGGGTTACAGGTGTGTGTTTTAGCTGACGTTCAGGTGTGTGGTTGTGTTAGAGGTGTGTGTTTTAGCTGACGTTCAGGTGTGTGGTTGTGTTACAGGTGTGTGTTTTAGCTGACATCCAGGTGTGTGGTTGTGTTACAGGTGTGTGTTTTAGCTGACGTTCAGGTGTGTGGTTGTGTTACAGGTGTGTGTTTTAGCTGACGTTCAGGTGTGTGTGGTTGTGTTACAGGTGTGTGTTTTAGCTGACGTTCAGGTGTGTGTGGTTGTGTTACAGGTGTGTGTTTTAGCTGACGTTCAGGTGTGTGTGGTTGTGTTACAGGTGTGTGTTTTAGCTGACGTCCAGGTGTGTGGTTGTGTTAGAGGTGTGTGTTTTAGCTGACGTCCAGGTGTGTGGTTGTGTTACAGGTGTGTGTTTTGGCTGACGTTCAGGTGTGTGTGGTTGTGTTACAGGTGTGTGTTTTAGCTGACGTTCAGGTGTGTGGTTGTGTTACAGGTGTGTGTTTTAGCTGACGTTCAGGTGTGTGTGGTTGTGTTACAGGTGTGTGTTTTGGCTGACGTTCAGGTGTGTGGTTGTGTTACAGGTGTGTGTTTTAGCTGACGTTCAGGTGTGTGGTTGTGTTACAGGTGTGTGTTTTAGCTGACGTTCAGGTGTGTGTGGTTGTGTTACAGGTGTGTGTTTTGGCTGACGTTCAGGTGTGTGGTTGTGTTACAGGTGTGTGTTTTAGCTGACGTTCAGGTGTGTGTGGTTGTGTTACAGGTGTGTGTTTTAGCTGACGTTCAGGTGTGTGTTTTAGCTGTCATTCAGGTGTGTGTGGTTGTGTTACAGGTGTGTGTTTTAGCTGTCATTCAGGTGTGTGTGGTTGTGTTACAGGTGTGTGTGTTTTAGCTGTCATTCAGGTGTGTGTGGTTGTGTTACAGGTGTGTGTTTTAGCTGTCATTCAGGTGTGTGTGGTTGTGTTACAGTTGTGTGTTTTAGCTGACGTTCAGGTGTGTGTGGTTGTGTTACAGGTGTGTGTTTTAGCTGACGTTCAGGTGTGTGTGGTTTTAGCTGACGTTCAGGTGTGTGTGGTTGTGTTACAGGTGTGTGTGTTTTAGCTGTCATTCAGGTGTGTGTGGTTGTGTTACAGGTGTGTGTTTTAGCTGTCATTCAGGTGTGTGTGGTTGTGTTACAGTTGTGTGTTTTAGCTGACGTTCAGGTGTGTGTGGTTGTGTTACAGGTGTGTGTTTTAGCTGTCATTCAGGTGTGTGTGGTTGTGTTACAGTTGTGTGTTTTAGCTGACGTTCAGGTGTGTGTGGTTGTGTTACAGGTGTGTGTTTTAGCTGTCATTCAGGTGTGTGTGGTTGTGTTTCAGACGGCACTCCACTGGGCAGCAAAGCAAGGCCGTCAGGAGGCCGTGGACATGATGATTCACTCTGGAGCCGACGTCAACGTCCGATCGGTGAGGGTGTGTGAACTGGATGGATGGATGGATGGATTAAATCCTGACGGATTTAATACAGGATCTGCTGGATCTCACTCCTCTTCCTCCTCCGCTCCTCTTCCTCTGCTGATGAAGATGTGCCTGTAGGAGATAATGTTTTCGGCCGGCAGATTAAACCATAGCAGACAAGTCACTTATTGGCTCCATAACTACATAATTAACTTTCTGTCTCCGATCGTTAAGGCCGTAATGGCTCTGATAGAAATGGCCTCTGTTGGAGTCACAGATAAATCAAAAATCAATAATCCATAAAACAGCAAGAAGTCGAGAAAAACGTTTGGGATTCACTGGAGGGTTTCAACAGGATGGATTTTCCTGGTCTGTATCCGTCTGAAGAGACGCCTGAATGTGGGGGAAAAAAGGAAAACAAATCGGGAAAAATTTACGGATTTAATTTAAAATGATAAAGAAAAACTCTGAGATTTGATTCATTACTGGGAAGAATTAACAATAGATGATGGATGAATGGTTAATGGATAAACGGATGGATGCATGGACAGACGGACGGACGGATGGATGGATTAATGGATAAACGGACGGATGCATGGAAGGATGGAAGTAAATGAAAGTTTTATATATTTTATTTCAATGATCTTTTCTTTCTCCCCTTTGCTGATCCGACAGCATGTGAGTTTCTGATCTTTTTCTTTTCTTAAATCTCAGATCCGTGTTGATAATGAAACATATTTTAAATGATCCGAGCCAAAACATTTCCTGATGTTTTCTAATTCTCCGTTTCTCTCCGCTCCTCGCTGAAGGGGGTGAGTCATCCTCCAGTGTCTCCTTACTCTTATAAAAAATAAATTTGTGTTTTAGCTGTCAGCAGGTATACACTGTTCATTTGAATCTAATAAGACACAATAAATTGACATGTGGGTATTTGGACTGCAAATCAGTAGCTGCATTTCTATTGATCGTATAACAGCGAAAACTGGAATTATGGAAATAAATTTGCTCAGTGGAAGCACTTCAATTTCGTCTCTCGTTTTTCAATAGGGATAAGGTGGGGTTTTTTTTGGCTTTGTCAAAATTACTGTATTTGACAAAACTGCAATGGAAACGCTTTTGCATCGCATGAGTCATGTGATCAACAATCGGATGTTGCTACTGGTGGAAACAACGAAGAGGACAACAGGAAGTGGTCGGATGATGGTGGCACACCGTGTTTTTTAATGACTTATCACGTGAACCAACTTTTTCACGTGTGTTTCTTATTTAATGGAAGCAAAATTGTGGGGGTTTTACATTTTTTGGGCAAATTTGTAATGGAGACGCAGCTACTGACATTTTGTGCGGCCAAAGTCTAAAGCTGATTTCTACTCAACAAATTCACCAAATTTCTTTTATTTAAAAGCCTGAAACAAAGTCTCATGATCTGCCAGTATTTGTGCTCTAGCTCTCTTTATTGTTTCTTTTCTGATTCTTTCTTGGGTTCATTATTACTATTTAGGTTAGCCATATTTAGTTTTTCACCTGAATCCATTATTGTTTAAAATGTGTTGCCATATTAGTCCATTCCTTTGTGTTTCGTTTCTTAGATTATTCTTGTCTGTTTCTTCTGCAGTTGAATTTAGTTTCTTTAGATCAGTATTGGCCGCCTTCTCTTGATTGACATAAAAACAAATATCTCTGCCACATCATTTAAAATATATAATATTGTTCTCATGGGATTGGTTTCAAAAAATTTCATCCGTTTTCATCCAACACAGACTGAACGGCTTTGTTCATTCCTCTGCTGCTGTTACTGAAACTACAATTTTAAAACAGAAAATCGGCGTCATCATTCACAACTTCTTCTTTTCACCGATTCAAATTCAACCGGAGAAATCCAGCTCAATGGGAGAAATCCCAGAGATGGGAGATGAGAATCAACTGGAGGGCTTTGGCCAGGCTAGCCTCTCAGCTCTACTGTTGATCAGCCGCAGAATCCAACAAATTTCTGATTGTTTTTGCAAAAACATAAGAGATTTACTGTTGTTGAACGGAGCACAGATCAGACCGGTTTGTGCTCCAGGTGGATGTTTCCTTTTCGGATCGCCGTCTGGCCTTGATGTGGCTCCCAGAACCCCCTGCTGCTGTGGCCTTTAGAGCTGATATTAGACTCAAAGAGCGTCTGAAAACATGAAAGCAGCTCGGCGTTTGAGGAAAATGTCAGATATTTACGTCTTCATGCTGCCTGTCTTCCTTTGACATCCAGACCCTTGAAAGTGGCAGCTAACAGTCGGCCTTCTGTAGCAGCTGTTCGTCCGGAAAAACAAAATCCGTGTTTTAAAAGGCGAAAATGACTCGGTTTCCTCTGATCCAGAGTCGGCTGGTTGTCTCGCTGCTGCTGGGACAGCAGGAAGAGTGTGACGGTGAGGAGGAGTCTTTGTGTTTCCACATCAAACGTCCTCCAGGGCCAAGGCTGTGATGAGAGTTTACCGTGTAATCTACAGACTCGTCTTCCTAATGAACGCAGACTTCCACCTCTGCTTTGAGTCTTCTGTCACCGGAGTCGGGTTTAAACGGCTTTCTGACAGTGAGGAGAGCGTCTGCTCGTCTCTGGCGCTGACAGCAGCTCCGGGTGATGAGCAGCAGGTCGTCAAAAACTACAAACAACCCACGTTTAACACGATACCGGCTCTGAGACGACGAGTTTCTGACAGCGGCGAAGGAAACAAATGGACACAAAGAACAGGAAGTGATCAAATCTGAATCCTGCTGAGTAAAATAACCTCCAGTTGTTTACACTTTATTTAAATATATTGGTTTATTCATACTTTATTTAAATCAGCCAATCAGATTATTCCTGTCCATTTATTTAGTTTCTTTATTTTGCATGTCTTTGCAGTTAGGGCTGGAAAAAACGATTATTTTAGTTATCGATAAATCTGTCAAATATACGATTAATCAGATTCAAAATTTTGGCACATCCTGCAGATTGTTTCAGAAACACATGAAAAGATGTAAACAAACAAATAATTCCTTTTGAAAGTAAGACAAACATTCAAACAATCGTTCTGCAAAAACAATATTGTAAAGCTCGGCTGCTTCTGCTCGACTTCGCATCAATACAGAGTAGAGCTGATCTGGTGATTTATTTATTGGGATAACCAGTTTATAATTGGGTAACAAAATCTGCTTCCTTGGATAATTTCTTCTTTTTGTTGTTTTGTTTTGTTTATCGTGAAATGAGATCATACACCCATTGATATTACATACATTTTGCTCTGATTTTTTCCCCCTCCCATCCTCGTCATTGGATAATTTTTTTAAGAATTTGAACGAGGTGAAGCTAAAATTATACCACTTCAGCAGATTTATTTATGTTTTTCTTTATCTTCAGTAATTACTTCTTTCAAAATTATGTTTTTTCAGCAAATGGCCTTTGCTCCAATTAATTAATCAAATACTAAATTAATATTAGTGATTATTTCATTCATCGATTAATCCAATTGATCGCTTCAGCCCTTTATGAGATAATTTCCAGTATTTGCTGACATTTTTCTCTCCCTAATTCATTAAAAGGATATTAAGACATCGATCCATCCATTTTCTTTCATCCTTGTCCCTCAGTGGGGTCGGGAGGGTTGCTGGTGTCCATCTCCAGCTAGCGTTCCGGGCGAGAGGCGGGGTCACCCTGGGCAGGTCGCCAGTCTGTCGCAGGGCAACACAGAGACACACAGGACACACAACCATGCACACACACACTCACACCTAGGGGCAATTTGTAGAGGCCAATTAACCTGACAGTCATGTTTTTGGACTGTGGGAGGAAACCGGAGTACCTGGAGAAAACCCACCATGCACAGGGAGAACATGCAAACTCCATGCAGAAAGACCGGGGCCGAGAATTGAACCTTCTTGCTGCAAGGCAACAGCTCTACCAACTGCGCCACTGTGCAGCCCGATATTAAGACGTATTTTCATTAACTTCCACTTCTGCAGAAAAAGGTTAACCGGCGTGTTTGTCCCTGAAAGGAAATGATTTGCTATAAAACTTACATGAGAATCATCTTCCTTCAGGCAGTTTTCTGCTCACTTCTGCACCGTTTAAGGTCATGAGCTGAGGTGAAAATCCTGGCTTGGTTAACAAAATGTTTTCCAGAGTCTGCAGGTACTTTTTCTGCAGGAAGCATCTAGTTTGCATATTAATAACTACATTTGAAAGTTATATTTCCATTACTGCTGCAAATATGGAGCTTTGTGTAAAAAATAAATAGAAAAAAGGAAACTGACTTATTTTATCCTGCAGTAAAGGAAGAGTGATTTATTTTACTTGGTACAGTTTTGATTCACTTTAAAATACATTTTTTAGTTTGGTTTTGTAATTGTTGATGTAAATAGAAGAGGTTGGGAGCTTGTCTTGTGTCATTGTTTTCAGGGTTACACCGCTCTTCATCTCGCCTCTATTCACGGACATCAGGAGGTGGTTCAGACCCTCATCAGCACATACAGTGAGTCACACCCAAAAGAAACACATGTTGTATTATTTATCCAAGTTCAAATCAGTTTTAACCTGAAAAAGGCCCTTTGGATGGGAAAACTGATATTTTCTGCTCCACATGTGCTGCTTCTGCAGACTAGACATTCAGAAACATTTTAAGAAACAATCACAGCGTCAGGAGAATATTTTTTCCTCTGCTGTCAGTCTGTTTTCCAGGCAGGTTTTCTTTATATGCACATTTCGAATTGATATTCAGACAGCGAGCGTCAGTCAGCGAGGGATTCTTCATCTTTACGCCTCACAGACTCACCGGCCAGAAGAAAGCACTGATGCAAAGCGCTGCTGCCAACAAAGAGCTCAGATTGACAGTGGAACCTCCTCCACCTCCATTCCTCTGTGCTCCGGTCTCCAGCTGCCTCCATCACGGACCTGGACCATTTACGACACAACCCTGGGATACACATGGATTTATGTGGATACATTGGTTCAAAATTTAAATATCTGGACATCAGAAGAGAGGTTATGTTCAACCAAACCAAATGTAGCAATGCTGGAAGAGCCGAATGCCAGCTGTGAAGCCTGGAGGTAGAAGTGTCGTGGTTTCAGACGCTTTGCTGCAGCAGAACCAAAAGGAAATTGAGGAATAAGTGAGACCATCTGTATGCAATCTAAAGGTGCTCTATTAGGCTTCCGTGAACAGGTCAGGATAAATCTGTGTTACTTACTTATGTTTTTTTTTTTTTTAACAAAATCATTCTTAGATCACGAGATTCTATTTTGAGATGTTTTAGGGCGTCTTGTCTCTTTAAATCTAAATAAGCAGCTGCTGACCACGCCCCCCCCCAACTCAACGTTTACACTCACAGGTGAAAATGGTTGCTAACAGATATGGAATTATGCGACCATACATCTTTGAAAAGCATTAGTAGAGCCTCCTGCACAATCAACAAGAATGCAGTAAGGGGTTTCTGGATGGCAAGTCAACAAAACACGTCTTTTCCAGCAGCCATTATACTGCGGTAAAACCAGCTGACCAAGCATGCTGGTGCTCTGCTGGGGTTGCTAGGCGACGTGGCTTGGCTTTGCTAGAGTGCCTACTGATTTGTGACGTTACATTCTGAAGGTGTTTGAAACGGCTTATTTTCCAGACACCAAATAAAATTATAAGAATAATGCATTTTATATATAAAGCGACACTCAAAGTCCAGTTATAAAGATTTAAAACAGCAACAGTAACAACGAGCACTCAACAGTATCTTTTTGCCAGAAAGTGGCATTTGGGCTACTTTAGAAGCAGTAGAAACCCAAATTGAAGTATAAAAATATGCAAAATGTAAATTTTCGCCTTTAACACATTCAGTGTTTTACAATAATGAAAACAAAGCCAATGGAATTGTCAAGTCAAATTAGGTTTTAAAATGCCAATAAATCCTAGACTATTGTTCACAAAGTCTGTAGGATACCTGATCACAGGAATATTTTTGGAAACACAGATTATTGATACTGTATTCAGATGGAAAACCAGCTTTTCAGTCTTGACTGCAAAGCTCTGACTGTTGCATTATTTCGTCGTGTTTCCACCTCAGCTGTAGGCGGATCTGTTGTTTAACTTTGAGAGTTTTGTGAAGTTAAACTGGGACGCATGCGGCTCGTGTTGATGTCCCACCTGAGGAGGCTGGAGGCTGAGCGGAGCGGCTAATGGTTACCAACGGTAACCGACCCTCGTCATTACCGACACTTTAACTCCCACCCTCATCCTCCCACCAGCGTTAAACACAGTCTCTGCTGCGACTTCAGAGAAATCCAAGCTGCTCTCCGCAGCAGAGAGAGAAGGACGCGCGTCGCTTGAACACACTTTACATGAAACGGGATCTTTAAACTCCAGCTGAGGGAAACTAAACTCTCCACTCCAGCAGTTTCTGTTTTATTTCAGGAAAATTACACCCACCGCTAAAAAGTTAGGAGGAACTCCTCACTTTCAGCTGTGAGATGTTTCAGGGGTTTCATGCTTTCACAGCCAGTTTCAAGTCACCCCACAGCATCTCAATGACGTCAGTAGAGTTGACTTTCTTAATCATCATGCAGCTTTGGTATGTTTTCTTTCATTATAGCTCAGCTTTAGTCTTAAAAGAGACCTATTATGTATAATTCAGATTTTGTATTTTTTTTTATGCTTTTATGCTTCCATCTGATGCTTCTAAAAAAAAAACCCAAGCACTTAAAAAAACTCACGAAGCCGTTTTTTGTCACTAAGTTAATCTTTTTTAGTGTCTGGAAAATGAGCCGTTTCAAAAACCTTCAGAATGTAACGTCACAAATCAGCAGGGACCGGAGCAACCCTAACAAAGCCAAGCCCGTTACCTAGCAACCTCCAGCTGGTTTCAACACTGTATCCTATGTACAATGGCTGCTGGAAAAGACAAGTGTTTTGTTGTTGACTCTCCATTCAGAAACCAGCTGCTGCACTCTTGTTGGTTGTGCTGGAGGCTCCACTTCTGCTTTTCAAAGATGTACGGTTGTGTAATTGCTAATATGTTTGCAGCCATTTTCACGTGCGAGTGTAGACGTTGAGTTGGGGGTTGTGGAACTCATTTGCATTTAAAGTGACAAGAGTCTTTTAAACAGCTCAATATGAAAGGATCAGACTAAAATCTGGTTATTGAAGAATGATGAAAGGTAATGAAAATGATTGTATAGCCCATAGATCTGTCTTAACCTGTTCCAGAAAGCATAATTGGTCACCTTAAAAACTGACCTGGTGCTCGCTCTTCAGTCTATTCACAGACACAATCTGTGTTTATTTCCAGTTTGAAGTTTCCTGGAAGTTTGGAGCTTCAGATAAGCGGACCAGCAGGATCTGGCTCTGCTGGAGTGAACCTGGATGTTGATGCTGTTTTATTCTTCCTGAGAAGCTGCCGCCTCTCCTCCGTCAGAGGAAGGTGTTGACCTGCTCAGCTTCGCGTTTTATCTCTAATTACTCACCGTGTCTGCGTGGTCTCTGAGCTCTTCTCTGAGCCTGTTTGTGGAGGTTGAAGAGGTTTAAAGTGGTTCCTCAGGCAGGCTAACCGTTTGTTAATGAAGGTCAGCTGCAGGCTTCATTATTTGATTGGTTTCAGCTTTTATGACCGCAAAGGCCTGTCTGCACATCATGTAGTGACATGAAGATGGACTTTAGGATCGTTACGTCACTACACTAATCCAAACAGAGCATCCCGCTGTTTCCTGCTCCTCTGTAAAAGCAGGAATAAATTCTTGTTATTTTGTGCTAAATTCCTAATTCAGTCCTAACTTGTTTTCCTTTATGTCAGCCAGACTTCCATGTAATCTGTTACTGCTTCACCTGTTTGCTTTCCAGTCCTTGTTCACTGGCCAAAAAATCTGGGTAAAGTGGACAAATGGAGGATAAGAGATCAAAAAGTCTAAAAACAATAAAGTCAACAGTGTAACTAAAAATCTACATAATCAGACACTTTGATGTGTATTTTTCTCTTCACCAGATGCTAAAACGAACATCAGAGATTACCATGGGAAGACAGCGGTTCAGTACTGGAGCGGCTGCACGGACATCTTCAGCACAGCAGATCCTCACAGAAGTGAGCGAATGATGCTAACCGCTAAGCAAAATTTATGTTTTGGTGTTAATTTGAATTTACTTTTGATCCAAAAATGTATGTGAAAATTCACTTTTTAGTTGATTTGTCTGAAGAAATATTTTGATTTATTTTTATCTTTTTACTTTTTGGATGGATGGGAAGTCACTGGCCCAGTTGGTGTGTTTTTGAAATGATGCCTGTTGTGTTGTGTCAGTGTGTTGTGTTGTTTCTGTGATAGTGCGATGTTGATGTGTTGCTGTTGCGTTGTCTCTCTGTGATACCCGTGTGATTCTGATGTTGTCTGTCGGCCATGTTTGCAGGCAGGACGTTTTTTCCCGGTCGCTGTACGCAGCGCTTTGCTCTTCCATCACTGCGTCTTTCTCGGTCTCGCAGTCAAGGACATCTCCACCTGGAGTTTGGGGCGGTGCACCAGTCAGCGTCCTATGAAGCATTGGACCTTCATGTTTGACTTCCTGCCTGCTGGGTTTTGTTAGTCACCAGAGAACGGTGTGCAGCTTCTGTACATGTAATGATTAATTCTCAACTAGAAAGATATGGAACCTAAATGCAATGCAGATTTTTTTATTTTAAAATCTTAATTTTACATTTAGTTGCACCTTTCATTCTCCGTTTGAACTTAATTATTTTAAATACTTAAATGTTATTACCCTCATTAAGCTCCACAGAAAATTTAACAACCTGTTGTACACAACAGTTTGAAAATAAAGAATTAGACAATTATAAGGCAGTATTTCAAGTGACTATGCCAAGTTTGAATAAAAACTTGTTAAAAAACATGTTTTTCTTTCACCCTCACAAATATTTTCATTAACTTCCTCATCGTCCAGTGGAATAAAATTGGTTATCTGCTTTAATAAGACAGATCGGTGCCATTTGAGGAAATGGTACCAAAAGAAAGAGTGAGCTGAGAATGAAGAGGAGGGAAAAAAATCCAGTCAAAACGACAAATATCTGAGAAGATCAATATGATGAGAACCCAGAAATGTTACACTTTATTTTGCTCAGTGCCCTTTAATCTCTAATATCATGAATTAAAATTACTCTGATTTAGCTGATTTGGGTTAAACTCTTTATAAACCAAGAGCAGAGAAAACCCGACAGCCTCCCAGAGTTCCTGCAGCCGATGTTTGCTCCTCCTTGTCTTCTACTGGTTAAAACCAAATAAACTTCCAGATCCTCTTTGTTTTCTGCGGACTCTGAACGCCGCTCAACGGAGCATGTTATTGCAGAGCATGCCAACCCTGCTGATAAATGTCCCCGTCCAATTACAAGATGTAATAATTCTGCACTCGGCCTGGTAATGAGGTCTAATGCCGGGCCCCTGTGATAATTCCCGGCCGGATGCCAGCCTGATCAGATGTTGAGCTTTGTAATTAGACTGGCAGAAAATCATTATTTGGTGTTCAAATCGAAAATGAGGTTGGTGAAAGTCAATTTGGCTCGGCTCTGTGAAGCGTAGACAAGAATTTAATGATTTAATTACGGCTCTAAGCTGCTTGGATGAGAGTCGAGCTGAGACTTTAGCCGGTCGGCTGCATCCTGGCGGCCGGAGCTGAACCGACGGATTTCTTCAGGTTCAGGGATGTCACCGAGGTCAGACTGCGGACCCATCTGCCATGCAGTTTTAACATCTGTTTCCCGACTGGCTAAAAATAAAGCATTTTTGCTTATTTGTGTTGTCTCTTCTGCTGGTGGCCATAAAAAACACTAAAATATTTGAGTGAATTGAGGCCTGTTCCATCTAACACAGAAAAGATTTGGGTGTCATGTGAATTATGACCACTGACAGGAAACCTGCTAATTAATCATCATTAGATTCAGGTGTTGAACCAGAAATACCTGAAACTTTTGACACTAACAGTAAGTTGTTGACATAGGCTCCAGATTTCCACCCAGTTAATCATCGACTGGATGTTCATCTTCAGCTGACCCAGATGCCACAGCAGACACTCAGAGGTCCACAGGAGATTATGAAGATTTAATTTGCTAAAGGAATACACAATTAATTATAACAACAACAAAAAAAGTAATTCAGATGTAAAAGCAATTCAATAAAAACACAGTAAGGCTGTTTAGTTTAGATAAATAAAAAACTGCTACCCGGAAGTCACCATGTTTACGCTGCAATGCAACAACATGGCGACGTTCGTGTTTCGGATGCTAGGTGCTAACAGCGATAGCTCCGACCAGCCAGAACAGTAACTTTTGCGCAATAAGTAACGATCAGTTGTGTCAATTTAAACTGAAGCGTGTTGAAATATGAAGGAATGAAGAAACGAAAAGAGGAAATAATCAATGGAGAGGAAGATTTGGTCGAAAAATCTATTTATGCCTCTGGTGCTTGGAAATGCTAACCTGACTGTAGCAAAACATTCCAGTTTTTAACTCAAGCTGTTTACGGTAAGCTTCCGGATCAAAACTTTTTCTCAAATATATTAGAACAGTGTGCTATGAAGACTTAAAGATGCTTCAATGCCACTTTAAACATCCATTACCTATTTCTCAATTTGTTTTGATTTAGCATTAGCTCCTGCTAATTGTGTTAGCGCTAGTTAATATTGTAAACATCAGATCACAATCTGATTATTGTTTCTTTCAACAGATAAATTGTGCAGAACAGCATATAAACATTTTTTTCACTTGCAAATGTTTTCTTGGTGAAAAATATAAAGAAATACAATTTCTGAAGTAATGAGTTTTTACATATCACAATGCTTTTGGGTTAATAGGACTGGGTCATAATTTGAACATGAAGTGCAGAACTAATGTTGTTTCAAGCCAGCTTCATGCTTCAATCAGAGTGTAATTAGTGAAATGAGAAGAATGGTCTTCTAATTTTTCTACTGATGAATCAGTTTATGTGCACATTTGTTTGACTTTATGAGATGTAAAGATGTAATTTAGTGCCAGTTTTCCCATTAACCTATTAAACTCTCCCTTTCTAGTTATCATAAGCAAATAAATACAAATTCACAAATTACAGGTGTTTGTGTATTGGTAAAAATCAGTTTCTGTCTCTTTCAACAAAATCTTTGTTGTTCAAAGAAGCATTTTTATTTTAGTTATTTTTAGAACTCACCTTTTTGTTCAAAGAAGTCAGCTATTAGGCATTGCTAAATGTATTTGATAGTTTGATAAAACTCAAATTTCATCATAACCATAACCATTTTTTCTGGTTCCAGGCAGGACAACCATCATCCCGATGAAGAGTAGATAACAGTGAATTCATAAAGCGCTCTCTGTAGATCCTGACTGTTACACCTTCAGTTAAAACAAGCTGTCGGGATTCCCACACCTCCTATCCATCCAAACTTCTTAGGCCTTCCAAGGCCAATTATGGATTTACCTGCTGAGGAAAACAGCTGTTGTTGCCTCAGCTTTCTTATTCATGTGGAAGTTGAGCAGCAGCGAACAACCTGGGAAGGAGAGGAGAAGGCCATGAAATATTCACCCTGACAATAAACAGTCCCAGGACAGACATGAACAGGAGACAATGAAAGAAGATGGATTTTGTTTTCCATGGAAGAACAAAGAAAAACCATATTGGAGTTCACTGTAAAATCAGTTGGTAAACAGAAGTTTATTGACTGCAGGACGAGTCCAGAAGAACAACAGCCGCTGATGAAATGTTGGATGGTGTAGAAAATGCTTCACCCTGACTGATTTCCAGTAAGAGAACAAAGCTTAAGATGTTCAGGTAGGATGATTTAATACCATGTTCCAGCTCTGAAAACTGATTTATGTCCCATAATATAAATAATCAACAAGTTTTCCAGCCTCATGTAGCTGCAACCACTGTTAGAGGAGTTCAGTGCCGGCCTGGCTGTCGTCCTTCGTGCCCATTGCAGCTTCTCTGAGTTGACCTTCCAAACTTTGTTCCTGGATCCAGCAGTTATCATGCTGTCCATCACCAGTTTATCTGGCTTTATGACCTCCAGATGTTCTTCAGTGGAGCTGGCATCCACAGGGTCACCCTCCTAATGATCCTTGCCAGATTCTGCAGCCACCACATCACTCTTCAGTCCTCATTGAATTCTCCTAGTCACCCTCCAGAAACTCTTCTTTGGCTCCGATATCCTCCTGTTTGCTAGCCAGAATATTGTAATTGGGTCTGACCTTTTCTTGATCCACTTCCAGAGATTCTCTGTTGGATCAGACCAACTTCTGGTTAGCCGTTAGGGACTAGACTCTTCTGACCCCCCAGACGCTCCCTGTTGAGGCTGGTACCATTCTGATCTTTTTCCATAAATTGTTGTTTGAGTCCAGCCTCCTCTGATGGGTAAAGTATCTGTCCCATTGTTCTCCAGAAATATTGGCCCTGGCCTTCTCCGTGTCATCCTTGAGAAACTTCCCATTGGAAGTTTCTCAGAAACTTCCCATTGGAAGCTTCTGAATCATTTTGCAGAAACTTTCCTTCAAGGTCACCTGAGGAATGTCCTTCGGCTTTCCTGATCTCTTTTCGGAAATCATTTATTGGATCTGGTCTCCTTTGGTCACCATGCAGAGACTCACCATTGGCCAAGGTGCTCTTTATTGGGTTGAGCCTCTTCTGTGTCCAGCCTATGGGTCACCCACTTTAGATGCTGTTGGGTATGGTCCACTTCTGATTGCACCCCAGAAGCTCTTCATTGGACCGGCCACTTCTGTGTCGCCATTGAAAGACTTGCTACTGACTCCCATTAAGAAGCAGTTGGAAAAATCATGGTACCAAGAGAAAGTACACAGAAGAATACTGTGCAAACTCCATACAGAAGGTCCTGCCTTGACCTATAAGGCCGAAACATCAGTCTGAGATCAAATTTAAACCAAACATCAGAGTTCTGCTGCAGTGCATCGAGGAAACATGATTGACAGATCCTATCCAAAGTTAAAAGTGGGGGGGAAAAAAGAGGTGCAGCTTCTTGACTTTCATTGTAAGAAAGCCTTGCTCTGAAATACTTCTCCTTTTCATCAGAGAATGATTGTACAACAGACTGATTGTGAAGATAAAGGCAAACAGAGAAGATTAAGAGCGATCTCTGAGGATCTTGTTTTCAGAGACTGATTCAGTGATATGATGATGAGCCTCAGGCTGCCGCTGCATGTTTACATTTAAACCACTCGTATTGTTAAACTACAGTCACCTGAGGACTGGCAGCTTCAGGCGTCTTGCTCCTTCGCTGCTATAAATGTAATGAAATTCACTCAGCATTTTGTTTAAAATGATGAAAAATGTGCACATCAGAGTTGACTAGTCTGCAGTGTTACTGTTTCTAAAAGGTGCTGTGTTCACACTTGCAGCATATTTGCATCAGTGTACATTCAGAGACCCACTGAGCCTCCTCTCCACTGCTGCAGCTAATTAATCAAAGAAAACAACGAAGACAGTGTGAAACGTGGCTGTCAAACGGCTCTCCAGCACAAATGCCAAACACAAAAAGAGTCTTCAGCCGCCTGTCACCTCTTCTCTCTCTATCACAGCCAAACGCTCGTCAGGGGCCATTTACTTCTTTATCTAATAGAAATAAAGCCCCAGCCTGCGTCTCATTCCTGTGCTGGCAGCATGTGAAGGTCTCAGGGGCTTCCCAAGAGGAACCAAAGGCATGATGGTCCCGGTGTTTGTCTCAGAATGATGGCCGGCTTGCTGCTTATCGGAGCTCTGTTAAATGAATGAGGTCGTTATCACTGAAAGGCAGAGCTGAGAGCCACAGTCTGACAAAGCCCAGCATCTCCAGCTCCGATTTGCTGATGGAGGAGAATAAGAGGGGAAGTTATTCATTATGGTAATGAGTTCAAAGAACTGTATTCATGCTGCTTCGCCGTCTTTCCTCATTCTAGAAACGGCTTCCATGAAAAACCACAAATATTTGCAACCAAAGTCCCCAGGTTGAGTTGTTGATCTGCACAAACATTTCTTGGAAAGATGTGTAGCAAAAGTGTCATGAATGTAGTAGGCATAGCTTAGATTATTTTTTATTTATCTAAACAAATTTACATCTTAAAGCAGCATCAGCCAAAAAAATTGCCAAAAAAGAGGCAAAGAAACATATTTTCAACAGTAATGTCATCCTAGAGGGCTGTAACCCAAAACCTGGAGCACACACCTCCAAATTGTAGCTAGTCTCACAGCAATTTGCATCACAAAGCCTGGATGAAATCTAAAGAGGAACGCACTCCTCCAAATTGTACCTAGGTCTTGTGATACAAACTTTTGTGAGATAGACAAGTGATTTGCAATTGCAGTCCTCGAGGGCCGGTATCCTGCAACTTTTAGATGTTTCTCTGCTTAAATACACCTGAGTCAAATAATCTGGTGATTAACAGAACTCTGGAGAGCTGAGTGGTGATTCAGACATCTTAAAGTTTGAGGATGCTGGTCTTTGAGACATGGAGTTTTAGAGTCCTGAATTAGAAAGGAAAACCTTGGCACTGGATTCAATAAGGAGGACTGAGACATTGCATTTAAAATGGCAGGCTTGTTGTTTTGAGCTTTGCACAGAAAGCGACACCTTCACCTGTTTCTTCTCCTGCTGTCTAAAGCTGATTAAAATACTGATGCTGTCTTCTTGTTCCAGCAAGACTGAAACTGATGGTGGAGGTGCAGAAACATTAAAATTCAAAGAAACAAATTAGAAGTGAAACCAGCAGTTCAGTTTTTCCTGCATGTCATGTTCTGATACAGGGATTTCCACAATGTGGTCATATGAGACTTTCAGAATGATTTTGTGCTTTTCACCACTGAGGTTTATGGATACAGATTTGGCCTGTGAACATTGGAGCACCTCAGGGGAGTGTACTCGTCACCTTTCCTTTGTCCTCCATGCATCTCAGACGTCCAGTACCAGAGAGCTGGTGGACTACTTTACACCTTTCCTGCCAACACCCATTATTATTTACAACAACTTTTAGAAGCAACATCTAAAATATTTTTGTGTCATCGAGGAAAGTTCAGCTCACACATGGTGTGCAGGAAAACATCTAACCATTGTAAGAGTAATTGTACTTGGCGATTAACAAAAGGAGTACAGTGTCGTTTCAACCTTCACTCTGATGGGACACTTTTTAAGAGCCGATCTGTCTTCTGTCAGAAATGTTTTATGCATCACGAAGAGCAGAATCGAAGAACGACGACCACAGATGAAGTACGTGGGAATCAAACTTATAACCTATACCTTGTTTGCACTTGTATCATCTGTGAAATGTGAGTTTTGGAAACTTGGTAATGACCTCAGTGTGTTATTGTTTGTGTTTTTAACACATTGATGTCATAACCACAGTGCTGCTTTCAGTTCTGTTGTCTATTTGTTTATTAGGATTAAATTTAGAGCTGTTTATTGTGTCGTCCTTCTACTAGATACTTAAATTATCCTCAAAAAATAAATATTTCAGGTTTACAATTCTTCTACCAGATACACCAAGAGAAATTAGAGGAGAGGTAAACTGGAAAACTGAACTGTATCGGATTCAAAAACAGGCAAACAGACTTAATTTGGAGGATAAGGAAAGATAGAACAATAGCCTGACATTAAAACAAGGTCAAACCTACAGGAAACAATAAAATTAATCCATTTCAAATAAAACAGGTTGAGACAGAAACTAACCAGAGACCCAACAGGAACTTTACACCCAGCAGCACAGAAAACCAAGGCTGACCTGACTAAACCACGAGATATTTACAGACCATGACATCACAAACTAAAATTGATTTATTTAGAAAACTGCTGCCGACCAAAGGTTCCCATATATCACCACAAACACCTCATGCTGTGAGGCACGGCGGTGGAGGACTGATGGTCTGAGGTTATTCTGCAGCTACCATTGAAACGACCAAAAAATCCCCAGCATACCAGAGCGTGGTGGAGTCAAAAGGCCATCTACCTGAGAGCTGAACCTTGGCCCAAACAGAACATCAGTCAACAGAACAACAATCCCAAATACAGCAGCATTACTGCAACAGAGCGGGTCAGAAAGAAGGGAATCAAGAACGGTCCAATCAATGTTCAGACCTGATAGAACTGCAGTGTCAGGACATTGGTGCCCCGAAAGGTCCGCCCACCTTTCGTTTTATTAATTTAATATTACAGGACTTACAAGGCGATCACCAGAAAACTACGACATGTTGAATAACCAGAACCGTTTAGCACCACATACACTAAAGATCTGCTGCTGTTGTTTCAACCTTCAGACCTCTCAGGTCTTCTGGATCTGTTCCGCTCTGAATCCCCAGAACCAGAACCAAACACGGAGAAAGAGCATTCAGCTTATAGGCACCACGAATCTGGAACAAACTTCCAGAAAACTGCAAAACAGCTGAAACACTGAGTGCCTTTGAATCTAGAGCAGGGTTGTCAAACTCATTTTAGTTTTGGCCCCAATCAAGATCATGGATGCTCTTAAAGGGCCGGTTGTTCCAGAATGTATTGATGAAACCTGTTCACAAACTGTTATATCAATGAATTCTTAAAATTTTATAATATTATTGAACATCTTTTCTGTCCCTCCAGGATTTCAATACTTTTTGTGATTTGTTTGCAATAAAAATCAAAGTGTTTGTGGTACTAATTTGGAAATATTTGCGCTTATTTATGACGATAAATGCGACATTTTATTACTCGCTGCACAGATCAAATCTGACATCAGCTAAGGCTGAAGCAACTGTTTAGTACAAGAAAGTTTTTGACAATTTTTGAGAAAAATCTGCACTAATCTCCCCAACTATGTTTTAGTACAAAAAAGTGGGGATTTGTTGATTTTGCGTCCATTTCCACGATAATTCTCAAGGAACTGGAGGGAGTGATTGATATAATTAGGCAGTAAACAGGTAAAAACTGCATTGATTTGATTGATGACATAATATTTCAGCACACTTAGTGTTTAGTCTAGAGTTTCTTTTGGTTAATAAATGAAACATTAATCAACAATCTGATGTATAACGAGGGAAAATGTAACATTTCAGTTGTTGACTGTTTTATGACTTTGTATTTTTGGTTTTATGATGTAAAGCACTGAAATGTGCTACACAAATAAAGTTTAAATTTAAATTAGCGGCCTTGCTCCAGATCCAGGAGGTTTTCCGGTGTTAGCTCACCACATGTCACCATCTCAGCTGTTTAATTACTCCTCAGCCTGATAGCCAGTTAATATTCGCTGTCCCCCCCACCAGCTCAGAGTAATGTGAGCTGATGGGGTGTACACACCTCTGCACCCTGCAGACCATCCCGACTCGCTCCACCTGCTCCGAGTCTTCACCGCCATTTTTTATTAACCAAGCAGCAGCGTGGCGTTATTGATTTTGGCAGAAAAATCCAGAAGAAGAAGAAGAAGAGCTGAGTTGTTGTCTCAGAGAGGAGCTGTCACATTCCACTAATGAAACACTGGATCTGTTTGTTTTCCCTCCACACGCCTCACATGTCACATCCGGCCAAACACCGACTCCATATTAATGGAGCTAATTAACTCTGCTTCTGTCAGCTATCGGCTGCTAACCGAGGTGACAGCGAGGAGCTGAAGGCTGCTAATAACTCAGGAGGATAACAATGGCTGACAGCGAGGAGGAGAACGAGACCTGTCCCATCAAATCCACTTATCTCTCCGAAGGAGGGGAGAGAAAACAGCCAATCTGCTCTTAACGGCGCCTTATTGGCAGCAGCAAGTGGGCCTTTATTCACCGCCGCTCAGAGAGGCTCTAATGATGAGGAGCGGCCCTGCGAGGCAGGGGAAGATAAGTCCCCAGAGACCCCGGGAGCCCGGCACCCTGATTCAGGACACATTTATCTGAGCGCTGTCGCTCTGTGGAGTCAGGAGGCCCAGCTGCTGAATCAGGGGCCCGTAATTATCAATCATGGAGGAGATGGAGAGCCGCACGGGAGGCGTTTTCATAAAGAGGTGCTTAGGGCCGCGGAGAGGTGGGTGGGATTAAATCAGAACGATATGAATGCTGAGAGATCCACCCTTCACATCACAGTATCATCCATCTGCTGATGGATTCTGTTTTTTCTGTTTCTCACTCGAAGTGATTCGCTCAGAGACGACAAACAACCGAGACAGAACAAGAAAATCTGAGCGAGATTAAAGGGGCGCTGTTGTGTGTTTTCCAGGCACATTGTGCTATTTTATTGCTCAATCGAGTAACAATGGCACCTTCACTTATTATGAAAATATTAAAGATACAGCTCTGGAAAAAAAAGAAGAGCCCACTGCCCTGAACCCCATCGAAAACCTCGTGGTTATTCCACCAAATACTGATTTCTGAACTCTTCCTGAGTTAAAACAGCATTGTTGTATCTAGACGAATATTAACTTGTTTTCTTTGCATTATTTTAGGTCTGAAAGCACTGCATCTTTTTTGTTATTTTGACCATTTCTCATTTTCTGCAAGTAAATACAAAATTTTATGCTTGGATTTTCAGAGGCATTTTTTTTAGTAGTTTATAGAATAAAAGAACAATGTTAATTTTACTCAAACGTATGTCTATATAAAGTAAAATCAGAGAAGCTGATCATTTTAAGTGGTCTCTTAATTTTTTCCAGAGCTTTATATATCAAATATGACATAAAATAAATCTGACGTCATAATTTAACGTCTTGAAATTGGGCCTCTGTCGCTTTAACCCTTGTGCGTGTGAGGACTGTGGCAAATGATACAAGTTTTACATGTGTGGGGTCGGTTGGACCCCATTTATAAACACAGGGGTTAAAAACTTCTGCTCTGGAAACTGAATCATTCCAACGTAGGTCCTCTACTGACGCTTTAACAACATTTTACGGTGCATAGCTTATATAATGAGCTCAGCAGATGACCAATTCCACCAGGTATTCGCTAATTACTGCTGACTAGTCTGAAGGAGCGGCTCTGTGAGATGGAGGCTTGAAAACTGCAGCTCTGAGGAGGAGCTGCGCCTTGAAGGCGGGGCTAGGTCCACCCAGGCTGAATGGTTGCCATGGAGATAGAAGTATTTCTCAAACATGCATTAAAGAATCAAAGCAGCACTACAGATATGTTTCTGATGAGGGAATAACATTAAGAAATGATGTAAAGCTCAAAAAAGTAAATTTTAAATGACACTGCCCCTTTAAGACTTTAAAGGATCAAAGTTCTTTAACCCTGAATCAAATGGCTTCATTGCAAATATACAAAATCTTACCAAGTAATGTCTAGTTTCTAGTTCAAATATCTTTATATATTTGAAATATGACAAAAATAACATTTTCAGTAAGAAAAAAGAGCTTGTTTAAAGTAGTTTCACTGGCAGATTTATCCACTTATATTATCCTTAACATAGTGTGACAAACCTCATCGACCTGCCTGAGACTTTTTAAAAGGTGCCTCAGCGTCAGGAAGTCATTAAAACATCCAGCTACAATTGAAAGTTAAAATATGTCTCTGCTCCAACATGAATAAGAAGATTTAAACGCCTTCTGGTCCTCACTGGGAGGAAATTCAGAGTTCAGTCGCAGGAATCGCACTGAACCCAAATCCTTGAACACTGATCTGATCTCAGCACAACAACGATGTAATCTCAGCTCTCAAAATAAGAGCATCAAGTGTGTGTTTAACTGAGAGTAAACGGCTTTCCCGACTCCTGCAGCTGCATCCAGATGTGACGGATGGGAAAGAGGAGAGAGGAGACGGCTGGCAGCCGGCCTGATTAGGACGAGAGCAGCCGAGTGGAAAACTCATTAAACTGGATATAAGCCTCTTAATCAAATCAATAGCCAAAGTAACTCCAAACTGATAAGCGTTATCAAAGCTGAAGTAAAGCTGCCGCCTTCTCGCATTTTAATTATGATGAGGGAGACTTAAGAGTGAAAAACAGACGAGAATCCAAATGTTTGAAGGAGCCAAAGAGGACAACAAATACTGAGAATGACGTGCAGACTGCTTGAAAAGGAGAATACATCATTTATACTGAAATAACACAAAAGTATTTTAGTCTAGTTTCTAATGCCCACATCTTTGTGCACTTGAAAAAAAAAGACCAAACTAACTTACAAGAAACTTTTTTGCAAGATCCAGGAGCTTGCTTCAAGTCAGTTTTGATTACAGATTCTTTATAATACATTTTATTTGTTGTTCTATTTGCTTTGTTTATTTATTTTGGTCATTAAAATGTCTTCCAGTTCCAGTATTAGATATTCATTATAATGCTTATTGATCTTTGAGAATGTATTTTTGCATTATTATGCCATTACCATTATATTTCCTGAAAATAGTCTCAAAATAACAAATGTATTGTTTATCGCAATAACTTTATAAATTTATCGACCAGTAAATTTTGTTATCGTGACAGGCGTCTTCTTCGTCATTTCCGCGAGTAGTAACATCCGGTCGTTGATCATGTGATGCGAAAAAAGGGATTTTTTTTTTTTATTCCATATGCCCGAAAAACCCACATTTTTTAGTTTTTTGTTTTTTTTTTTCGTAAAATTGGCGTGTTTCCGTTAACCAAATTAATTTTCGTAAATAGTCAATGTAAACGCTGCTATTGTTGGCGGATGAGCTGGTGGAGACATGCAGTCACCTCGCTGCCTGTGCAGATGTTTTTTTTTTGTATTTGCATTCTTCTTGTGAGTATCACACACACACACACACGCACACACACACACACACACACACACACACACACACACACACAAACAGCCGCAGCATCTGTCAGCTTCCCCTCCATCTTTTCCCGCCGTTCAGAAGCAGCTGCAGCCGCTCGGGGATCCGGAAAGCCCTCTGTGCTGTAATTAATTGAGGGGAGATTACACGCTCCTCCAACCATGTAGTCTGTCATCAGAAGCCATTACACATTGATATTAGACGCTTCTCCACGGTGTCAACAGCAATTTGGAGGGCAGCTCAGGCTGAGTGGGTGTGAAAGTTTAGACCTGATGTGCGCCGGGGCCAATTTCCGGACACGCGTGTGTTGGGATTGAGTCTGCAGGTGTATTTATAGCAGAGAGGGGTCAGCGTGCTCAAAATGCAACGGCCACAACAGATGGGTCAGAATAATTCACTCCAGACTAGAGATTAGAGTTTATATTCTGAGTGCATTCAGCTTTTCTGCTCTGTCAGTCTGGCTCATTTACATGCAAACAGCTTGTTCATACTTTCTATTAAAGGTTTCATTGTGCATATCTTAATATATATGTGAATAACAATGATTAGTATTTTTTTCCATATTTTTAATATTCATTTTTCTAGAATGTCCTTGTTTATGTATTAAATTAGCTAAAATATGTTTGTTTAAGCTGAGGTGAACCGGAACTCCAAATGGCCAAAGTCGAGGTCTGGCATATGGGAAGACGAAAGTGCCACAAAACTAAATGCAAAATTAGAAAATAAATGTAAACAAAACTGGATAATAGTATAGTAAATTTAAAAACAACAACAATAAATTAAACACAAAAATAAAATGATTAGTCAACTATTTAGTTGGGTAAATAACCAAACAGATCTGTACATTGCGTCAGTGCTTAGACAAAAACACAAATAATTTAACAGGTTTGAGAAATGAATATATAAAGAAACTCATTATTTAAGTTTTTAAATAAGTAAATTAATAGATTAGCTAAAATTAGTTAGCTTAATCTAACTAATAAATAGCTAGTTGAGTTAGCTAGATAGCTGTTAAATAAATAAACTCATGAACTTTTTAAATAAATAAATACATTAGCTAACTATTTAACAAATAAATTATTTAACTGTTTGATAAATAAACTAATTAATTAATTATGTAACTTTAAAAATAAACCATTTAAACAAACCTTCATTATGTATAGCACTAAACGTTTGCACATCAAGATTTGTTGAACTAAATGCTTACATGTTTGAAATTATGAGTATGGAAGAAGATTAGGGCCGCTGCAAAAATAATAATTCGAACCTTTTCTCTCAGAATTCTGTCTTTTTTCTTGAAATTCAAAAGTCTTAAATCCCTATTCCTATATATGAGATAATTCTGAATATTAAAGAAAAGAAAGAGCAGCTGTGTGTCGTTTTATTTTTTTAATAAAACCATTAAACCAATATTTCTATTTTAGATACAGATTATCTTACAGTTGCAAACCAACTGAGCAGAAACAATAAATCACATGTTTTTGCTGCTTCCTCTCAGAAACGTGTTTGACTCCAGAAATCCTGATATGGATCTGAATAATTAACTCCAGCTGAGTGCAGAGGAACCCCGGCTGCAGGCGGTTTGTTGGCGATGTTTATCTGATTGTAACGCCTTACTTTTCGGCGGAGAAAGAGAGAGAGAGAGACGGCAGAACAAAAGCAGCAAAGTGACACGGAGCAGCAGGGAAGACGAACGGATTGGAGGAGATTTATCTCCCAATAAGGCAGAAACAAAGAGGACTTCTTCTGTTCTGACGTATTTACTCCTAATGAGGTGAGTGACCCTCCCTCTGAAGTCCCGCTGATTAAACACCGAAACCAGCAGAATAATGGGATTAAACCAGACAAATACAAGGAAAAACAAACCAGAGCTTCACTTCATTGTGATTCACATTTGAATTGGATTTAATAAATTTCACGGTTTGGTTTTAATCTGCATTTAATAATCATTACAGTTTATTAAAGACGCAGAATCCCTGAGCTGTTAGAGGCTCAATCTGCAGTAATTATGTTAAAACAAAATGGCTGCCTGTTGGCTCAGGAAACTCCTGAATCATCAGCTGCTCAGATGGAAACATGGCTGGTGCTCATCGCCACGGCAACAGCCCAACAGGAAGTTACCTCACGGAGAAGTTCCTCTCAGATTCACCATCAACAGGATGGAAGAGAAGATGGATAGATGGAAGGTGGAGGGCTGGATTCAAAACTCCATCCATCCATCCATCCATCCATCCATCCATCCATCCATCCATCCATCCATCCATCCATCCATCCATCCATCCATCCATCCATAAGTCGTTGAAAAGCACCAGTTTTATAATTATTCATCTTTTTCTGGTTGATTTTATTTGAAAACTTTCAGACTCTCAGACGAAGACGTCCTCACCTGAGCAGGTTGTCACCCACAACAAAAATCAACGTGTCACTAAATCAGTAAAATGGACAGAAGGTGAAGATCTAATTGATCTGAATATTTACCGGGAGTTTGTTACTGGTTGTTTCTTGCCTTTAAACGCAGAATATGAAACTGATTTCTTCTGTTTGTCAGTGACAGCTCCTTTAAATCAGAACACCGGCTCCTCCCGTACCGACCGTAAATAAAACATTAGTGAGTTAAAGCTGCGGCTGTAATTGGTTCAGCCGCGACGGGAGACGGGTTTCCAACCTGACACGCAGCGGAGGTAATTACACCTGAACGCTGCGCCGCAGACTGGCCGACATGTCGTCACATCTCCAGCGCTGACGGCGGGATGAGAGGCGACGACAGAAACACTGAGCCGCGCTGACAGCGGAGTAAACAAACACCATTCATCTGTCCTCACCGGAGGAACAAGCTGACCTTTTTTAACTCCTTAGACAATTCAGCAGGGAGCGATTTAAACATTTCAAAGTTTAATCGGCTCCAATTTGAAGTGTTTTCTTCTTAACTGACACCTTTGTCTTGTTTCAACCCTCCATCATGATCCCCAGGAGGAGCAGATTAAACAATTTAGCAGCAGATCGTCTTTTCATGAGTCTGACTGCACACTTAAAAGATGGTTTGAAAACACAAAGCAGAGAGATGACCTGATGACCTCATCCAGCACATTAAAAGGAGTGTAGATTTCTTGATATGACGAAACGTCTGTCGTCTTTTTTTGGGAGGAAGTGAGAAGTCTCTGCAGGAGTTCATGCTATTCATGTCTGCGGACCTGAAGGCTTGACTTGTTAAAAAGACGTTTTGGTGTGTGTGTGACTGACGGTGAAGACGTTACTGCACGATCTCAGTTTAGTTTTGTTTCCAAGAGCAGGCGGAAAAAGCCACAGAGCGGACATGATGCTATCAGGACGTTTCCATTACAAATGTTCTCAGAGATATTCCAGTAATGTAAAAAAAAACTTACCAACTAAAAACAGAAACAATGTAAATCACATGATAATACATTTGTTCATAATAAGTCATTAAAATTATACCGCACCATCATCCTCCAACTACTTCCTGTTGTCTTTGTCTTTTCCGCCTGTAGTAACATCCAGTTGGGAAAAAATGGTTTCAATTGCAGTTTTTCAAAATACACTGATCTTGATTTGGCTGAATACTCCTTCCTTTCAGTGTTAAAACATTCTAGCGAAAAATACGAGCTTCTTCAAAATTTCCATGTCATCATCCTCCAACTATTTCATGTTGTCTTCGTCGTTTCTGCCAGTAGCAACGTCTGGTTGTTGATCACATGGCTCTTGTGATCCGAAAAAAGTGTTTCCATTACAGTCTTACAAAATATTCTCATTTCAATACATCCCACCTCATCTTAGTGCAGAAAACTTTTCATTGAAAAATGTGAGATTTTGTTTTAGAAACTGGCGTGTTTCCATTAAGCTAATTTATTGATGCGGTAAATGGAAACGCAGCTAATGCTGGGTCAAGACTCAGCCCTGGTTTTTTGACAATTCCTTGCTGTCAGACATTAATTCTCTGCTTTAGTTTCCTTTATTTCACAATTATATGGACATTTGGACACATTAACTAAAGTTATTGTTATTTGACACCTAGACATTTACTATTTTAAACTACTGGTTTTCATATATATTCTGTAAAAACAGGTAAGTGTTCATAAATTCTGAGATTCTTTTGCATTTCGCCTTATTGGATTTTTTAATTTTTATATGCAGAGAATAAATTAATTATTTTATGAAGCAGAAGCTAAAACATGAACAACGCAGCTTTCGGAGGAACAGACTTGTGAATGAAGGGCAATGACAGTGGGATCCCCTCTGACGTTCAACAGCTGCCACCTAGCGGTGCATCGGGGTATTTCAGAGATTTCTGAATAATTTAGCGGACCAGGGTGCCGCTATAACTGTGTCTCACTCTAATTTTAAGTCTTTAACAAACATTTAATCCAGGTCAGAACCATCAGGTGTTGTAAGAAAAACTATCAAGGCAACTTTAAATTCAGTTTCTTGTTTCTTTTAGGGTCCATACTATTCATTTTATATAAATAACTGACAATTCTTTGATGATATTTATGTTCTGATGACAAAAAGGTTTTTGCACACAAAAATCTAAATTAGTTTGAACAAATAGTAAACTAAGAGCTAATGAAAATAGATACTTAGTGTCAGTACTTACTTTTCTGTTGGATAAAACAAATAGCAAAATTATTAGTCCAAAAATACATGAACAAAAAATTGCAAGAGGAAATGTTGCAAAATTAATATCTTTAATATTTAAGATATTAAATATTTAAGATATTTAATATCTTAAATATTAAATATTGTTAGATAAGATTAACAATTATCTATTGTTAATCTTAAATATTAAGATTAACAATATCTTAAATATTGTTAATCTTAACAATATCTTAAATATTGTTAATATTTAAGATATTGTTAAGATTATTATTAATCTTAATAATATTATTAAGATTAATAATATTAAGATATTAATCTTAATATTTAAGATTAACAATATTTAAAATTGTTGGTCTTAAATATTATATTGAGTATTTAACAAAAAAAAAATCCAAATATACTGCTTTATTTTTAAGAAGTATATCTATATATGTATATTTTCCCCTATTTAATATTTTTTGTGACTTAAAACCCTTTGAACTTCCTTGTTGCTGAAATACAAATAAACTTGACTTGACTTTGAGACTATTTTACATTATTGCAGTTTCTTATGATGTAATGTTTTCCCAGTTCATGCAAAAATCTAGAAAATCTCAAGAGTTGTCATCTTATTTTAATAATACAGAATAATCTAACAAATTAGAATATTTGTTTGTAGGACTATTGTATGTTCTTTGCACGTCGCTGTGTTGAAGAAATATTTTCCTGCTGATGTTTATGCAAGAAAATCTAACAAAATCCTAAATATGAATTGCTTTGACATGCTGAACATTAATTTCACTCAAAAAGAATGAAACCCAGAGATGAGACAACTTGTCTGCAATTCCTTTTTTTTAATTGCTTGTTTTAAGCGTCTTAATATTCCAATTGCTTCCATCTCTTTCTGGTCACCTTGCATGTTTTTTGTATTATTTTAAGTCTGTTTACGGTCAGCGACGCCTGGGTTTCTCTGGACCTGCAGACACCAACATTTTCCCTCTCCCATGGAAGAGTAACATGCTCAGACCTGCCTGCCTCCCTTTTCTTTGTGAATCTGAACAAACAGCCTGACGCCATATGCTTTGGGGAAATCTGAATATATTTGAATATGGGGGTAGAGATGACTGTACGGAGGTCCTGCACGCTCGTCTGATCATGCACTTGACAGCTGCTGCACGGACCCGTGCATGGCCTGCTGAACACCAGCTTGGTGGGCATTATGGATGTGAACGGCAGACCAACTCCCTGACAGATTTCACTGCGTTACCAGAAGAGGGCAGGGGTCAAAGGTTACAGCACTCTGTGTCACAGCCCAATGGAGTCTGACATGTGGAGAAAACTCATCCTTTCCAGCCGGATTGCTCATCTCAGGATGCAAAATTAGATCCATCGGAGATTCATGAGAGGGGTCTGACAGCCGGCCTGTCAGACTGTGTGATACGGCAGCGAGTCGCCTCTGCATCACGCTGCTCACATGTGCATGTACAAACTGTCAGGCTGTCATGGCTTAAACATGATGGAAATCACAGGAGATGAAGGAGATACACAAATATTCATAAACAAACACAAACTCAGCCTCTTTGCACAGTCACACAAAGTTTTGAACTGTATTTATTTAGATTCCTGTTCGCTTTAAGAGCTTTATATCACTTAACATCACTATTTCAATCCTTTAAAACTGTATGAACACGAAAAAGAAAGACTCAGACATTATTTAAGAAAAGACTACAATTCCCAGAAGGCTCTACCCTTCTGCGCATGCGTTCTAGTACCATAGCGACATAAACGGTTGTTTTCGGTAGCAACCGTGACTTTGAGCGAAATAAAGTCTTTTTTAAAGGTAAGAAGCTATTAAAAAGTAGTCAGGATACTAAAGGTGGTACATTATAGTGATACATACACTTATGTATGTTAAAAAGGTCATATTTGACCTTAAATAGGTGATTGAGTGATACCGTTAGCTTCGACGTTAGCTTCAGTCTGATGGAGATAAACTTGAATAAACCATTTACTCTGGAATATTTCTGAAATTTTATTAAGATGTTTACAGATCAGGATATGACATGAGAAAATATAGTAAAAGGAAAAATAAAATATTTGTGTAATTTTCCAGAAGGTTCCATTAATTTCCATCCATTCATCTAACCATCGTTTTATTTAATCGAAATAAATCCATTTGGCAGGTCAAATGGATTTATCCATCCATTTGACCTGCCAGAGAGGATTTGGCAAGTTTCTCAAGAGCACAACCCTCAAAATAAACTCGCTGTTCAATCCACAAAGGCATTGTTCTTACAAATGTGCCTCCATAAGGAAATAAACAAACTGTCCAACGTATTATTCTGAAGTGTTGTTACAAGAAAGACATAATAAGACAAGTTTTGTGGAAAGTTTATGACAAAATCTGTCTGTAACACATTGATATTGTTCAATTTGACGTGAAGGAAACTGTAAAGTTGTACTCAGATTGCTTATTTTTATTACAGTACGCATTTAGAACTACAAAACATTAAAGTATGTAATGTGTATATGTTTCCCTCTATCTGTGAAATCACAAATGAAGTCACATCAATATTAGTTCTTGATATTGTTGCCTATAGTTTTTATTAAACATTTTATAACTAAAGTATATTAACTCTGGAAAATAATGCACAAGTGTACCTGAAGGAGAAATGGTGGAACCAGCAAGTCTTCTTATCAGATGTAGTCATGTATGAAATTAAAAAATAAATAGCAGGAAGTTAAGGTGGTCAAAAAAACTCAAATGTTTGTGTTTATTGTAGTTCCTGAACTTGACCTGTGGTGCGTTTGTGCTATTTAGGGATGGATGATGTGGAATTAAAATCTTGTCACAATATTTTAACGTATTTATTTTAGTAGCAATGAAAGTGATGATAAAAAGCATCTTGATTATGAAATCATGATCAACTTTGCAATAATTCTTCAACCCCAGTGCTGTTTCTGCTGTTTGCTCTGCAAATCAGAGGCTGAGTTGGAGCTAGTTCATAGGTTTGCAGCAAAAACTGTCTACAGAGAAATATTATATTAATCTGAATGTTTGCAGCTGGGTGATGTCTGTGACTGAAATCTGAGAATTTAAAGGAGGCTGTATTTGTTTTCAGATTGGAACATGTCATACGTCCTCGATGAGACGGCTTCAGACCTTCCGGTCAGAGACATGACCATCAACTTGTCCCGACTCACCGCCGCTCCACAAAGTGCGTCACGCCTCATGGATAACGTGTGCACATACATATGTGTAGACCTGTCACAATTAATCAATTAATCACATGATAAATTAAAATGAGCCCAGTAATTCCTATTTGCATAATTTATTGCTTAACTTTTTTCTCTCTTTTTTCAACCAAAAACTGGATGACAAAACTCATCCGTCTGGTTTATTTTGGATATTTAAAATGTCTTCCAGTTCCAGTGTTAAACGTTTGTTAGAATTTAAAGTTTATTGATCTTTGAGAATGTATCCTTTCATTATTATAACATTACCATTATATTACTTTAAAATGGTCTCAAAACAACAATATTATCGTTTTTTCTGGGACAATTAATCGTCCAGCAAAATTTGTTATTGTGACAGGCCTACATATGTACAGTTCCTGTTTCTACTGTTAAAAGTTCAACAACAGCTAGACTTATGCATCGAAGTGTATTTTCAGTTATCTCTAACATGTCTGCCGTTTCCTTTTATTGAAATGTGAAATACCCAGGCTGAGGTCTGACGTTAGTAAAGGTGTTGATGCTGTTTCCACCTGCAGATCTGAGTGTGCATCAGCACGCCCTGGAGAAGCAGAACATTGGGAAGATGTCCAGGGACGAGCTGGAGGACCGCTACCTGCGTCTCCTGGAGGAGACGCTGCAGCAAAAACAGCAACTTCACAAACAGAATGACAAGATTAAGAAGTGAGACTTGCACCCCGATCAGTGTTACTGTTTTCAAATGGATCTGTTCCAAACAAAGGAGCTGACCTGGTTTTTATCTTTCATGTTTGCCAGTTATCTTTCGCAGTGTAAGCAATGCATATGTTTTATAAAAGAATTGGAGTGTAGAGTTCTGCAAGGCAGCTGCTTGGGACCTGTGTTGTTTTCAGCCTGCTTTTTGCCCTGCAGCATGCCACGACGGTGATTTATGCTAATAATGCCACAATACACAGCTCTGGAAAAAATGAAGAGCCCACTGCAATGAAAGCCTCCTGGTTATTCCACCTAATGTTGATTCCTGAACTCTTCCCGAGTTAAAACGTTAGTATTGTAGTTTCTAAATGAATACAAACTTGTTTTCTTTGCATTGTTTGAGGTCTGAAAGCTCTGTACCTTTTTCATTATTTTGACCATTTCTCATTTTCTGCAAATAAATACTAAATTTTTGTTTGGAATATAAGAGACATGTTGTCAGTAGTTCGTAGAATAACAGAGCAATGTTTATTTTACTCAGAGAAACTGATCATTTTAAGTGGCCTCTTACTTTTTTCCAGAGCTGTCTGCCAGGAGTAATAACAGTATTTGGTAAAAAGTCTACTCAAGTAATGAGTTATTGATCAAAACCTATCATTTAATATTTTATTAATTACATCATCAGACCAAAATATAAAGTAAAGTGGAAATTTTATATTTTAAATAGTAAAATTATCCATATATATATATAACATAATTACAAAATAACAGAATTAGGTTGAAGGAACATTTTTACAAATGTAAAATGTAAAACTTCTGAAACTTTAACAAAAACTGCAGGTGTGTGTCTGTGTGTTTTTGGTTAAAACATGTTTGTGGGTAGAAAATCCAGAACTTTTACCCAAGTAAGAGTAGAGATACTTAATAACAAAATTACTAAAGTAAAAGTAAAACGTACAACATAGTAAAAATACTTCTAAAAGTACATTTTTTTCCAAAAAAGTTACTCCAGTAAATGTAACTCTTGACATTCAGTGACGCTGCGACTCTTGACCAGGTTGGGCACGAAGCTGATGAAGCTGGTGAAGGACCGCGGGCGGATGGAGCAGCTGGCTGCCGGCGCAGCTGCTCCGACCCGATTCAGAGACGTGGAGATGGAGGAAATGGTCGAGGAGCTGCAGGAGAAAGTCAGAGCGCTGCAGGGTGAGAAGGAGGGGCTGAAACAGCGCCTCCTGGTGGCCAAACAGCAGATCCTCAACTCGTACAGCCGGCGGCAGACGCAGTATGAGCACGTCCCGTCCCGGGTGAACTCTGGCCTGAAGAAGCTCAGAGACGATGCTTCATCTCCGTCGCCTGCTCGACCAAGAAGTGAGTCCAGGCTGCCTGCACAACCTCCCCCCCCCCCCAAAAAAAAAACTGATAATGAAGAGAAACATTTACAGAATGTCAGAGGATGGAGCCAATTTATAATAATGTCTGTTTCAGTTCTAATATTGACAGAAATTCTAGATCAATTTGTCCAATCATAAGGGCAGATCTATTCAGTCTAATTCTACACTTTGTTCTCTGAGTGACGTTATGCCTTATTATTTATTTTACATTATACAATTCCTAATTTCACTTTCTGAACCATTTGACTGAACATTTATTGCAATTTATTTTTACGTTTTTTTGACCAAATACTGAGTTGACCAAGTGCAAATAACAAACTTTGTTTATGAAAGTTTATTATTTATTTTAAATTTGCTGTTTTACTTCTAATTGCACTGACGGGATAAATTAAAATAGTTTTTACATGTTTGACCAAGCTTGGGTTTTTAAATGTGCTGTACTGGTGCAGAGTTAGCAAGTAAATCTGCAATTTGGTACGTTTCTGTTTAAAAAGAAAATAAATGTTTTTAATCAGTTGAGCTGTTTTTCTGTATCTGATCAATATCGACCAATACCAAACCTCAGATATTGGTGTCGGTATCAGAACTGAAAAAGGTGGATCAGTGTGTCCATTACTATTAGGAGACCGAATCTGTTCAGTCAGGATTTATTAAATCATTATCATCTGAGTCTGTTCATTCAGAACTAACTGAATCTTTTCAGTTCAGACCTTTTGGTTCTTTTCAGTCAGGATGACAGAAACTGACTCAGTATGTCTCTTCCTCAGGTCGGAGGAGTTTGGAAGGAGGCAGGAGACCTCCGACTGGCCAGATTCCTCGATACGGACACAACCTGCTGGAGGAGGCGAGGGCCGAGATCCGCAACCTGTAACTTCTGTTTGTTTTGCATCATTATTACCACAAAATTATTAATTATGTCTTTTTGTATCATCTGAGTCATATGTTCCGTGTTTGTCTCAGAGGTTTCTTGGTTGAATACTATAGAGCCGTTGCAGCGTGACGTCACACACGCATGACCCCTTCCCCTGTCTCCCTCCTGGAGGACAAAAAGCTGACAATGACTAGCATTGTTTTTAGCTGTCAAGTTATCAACGTAACACACTAAATCTTAAATGTATGCCTGATATATAAAAGAAAGAGGGACGCAGTGCTTTGCTACTAAATGTCAACATTACGACAACTAGGTAAAAAGGTCAGGAAAAAGTTTTAATTCAGAAAAAAATAGCGAGAGAGAGGGAAGTAGTTTGGTTATGCTAGCTTGACTTTGACAACTTATTAATGATAGCAAAATAAACGTCAAGCGTAAAAACATAAAACTGTAACGGACTGGATGTTCTGTTCTATGTGTGGGAAATGTTTGCGTGTTTTTTGGTGCTGAATCCTGATACAGTTGCTATGGTAACGAGTCTGCATGTAGCTCAGTTGGCACAGAGAGTGAGAAAAACGTGGTTTTGAGTTGATCTTCCACAGTTTTTCTGCTTTATTTTTCCCTCTGCTGAGTCTTTCTGCAATAAATTAGTAATACCTACATCTCCAGGTCTCATTTTGTGAACAGAGTTGTTCTACCGCTGCTGCGCGGCTACGGACGGCATGTAAAAGAATCGTCTTTTTACCTTCCAGCGTCGTATATATGCGCAAAATTTCCAGATGTAAATAATAACATGCAAAGGATTTATTACTGTAGTGAAGAAGCCGCTGTGTGTTTGTTTGAAGATGTTGAGGAAAAGCTCATCCAGAAATGTTTTAGGAGCTGTAGTGAGTGGATGTTTCCTGGTGCTCCAGAGAGAACGTGGTGGAGTCTCAGCGGAGAAGTATGGAGGAGCTGGAAAGAGCGTCAGAGGATCTGAAGGAGGAGCTGAGGAGGAGAGAGGAGGATTTTGAGGAGAGGCTCCTTCTGGCCCGACAGCAGCAGACTTCCACTCTAAAGTTGGTTTCTTCATGGAGGAGCTGCCTGACTGCAGCCGGAGCACGGGGATCTAAACACACCCTGTTCTCCTCGCAGGTCACAGGTCAGCAGCAACGTGTCGATGATCAAACTGCAGAAGCAGCTGGCTGACAGATCCAACACCGTGACAGAGCTGGAGAACCGATATCGGCTGCTGCAGGAGGTGAGAAGTTTGATCCAGAATGATCATTTAAAGAACTTTACAGGAAAATAAAGAGACGTTAGAGAGAAACAACCAATCAGAGTCAGGAGGAGGGTCTTAGTGCTGCCAATCACTCTTATCCTCACGCCCTGCCCCTTTCTCTTTGCTCTGCTACAGCTGGTTCACCACAACATAGCCTGGCACTTATGCTCAGGCAGTTAGCATGGCCACCTATGATGGCAGATAAACACACATTCACATTAAAATAAAACTAAAAAGGAAGCATAATGCAAAAATTAAAAAAAAAAAAAAATCGAATTTAAGTCAGATAAAAACTGGACAGAAATTAGTTGTTAAGGTAATCTTTATTTGATTGGTTGTTTTCGAAAACAATCAATGAGAGCCAGGAGTGTCTTAGCACTGGCAATCAACCTCATGTACACGCTGCTAAATGTGGCAATGATGTTTGACCCCCAAAATGTCTTTGGGTCAAACCAATAGCTGAAATCTTTCTTCTTGTGAGAGTTAGCATTAGCATTCAGCGCCGCAGCAGGAGAAACCGAAGCTCACCTGTGTTCTCCAGGCCCAGCGGACGATGAAGGCGAGTAACGACGCGGCGATGGCGAAGGTGGACGAGCTGATGGCCCAGCTGAAAGCAGAGCGCATGAAGAACCTGGAGCTGGACAAGCAGCTGCAGACCGTCCATGTCACCAAGATCCTGGTAGAGCAGGTGAGATGCGGCGCCGTTACCGTGGCTACAGGCATTCCGGTGAGCGCGCTCAGTAGCCTCCGTGTTTGCCGACAGTTACAGGAGCGGATCGGCGACCTGGAGCAGGAGAGGGAGCTGCTGAAGGAGAGCAACAAGAAGCTACTGAACAGGTGAGCAGGTGGACGGGCTGCTGACCTTTAAAATTGTCCAGATTCTCTCAGACTTTAGGTTTCTGTAGTTTCGTGTCTCTGTCGGGTCTGAGCTCAGCTGTGTCTCACCGACATCGCCTCGCATCGTTTCTCATTTCGTCCGCAGCGCCTTCGACGTCTCTCAGCAGCAGAGGTGGCATCTCCAGGAGCAACAGCTGAAGCTACAGATCGTCCAGCTGGAGATGGCGCTCAAGGCCGACCTCGTGGACAAAAACGAAATCCTGGACAAGATCAAGTCTGAGAGAGGTCTGTTCCCGTCTCATAACGCCCACCTCCAGGTTACACCAGGATAATAAGCAACGTAAAATAAGTAAATCTCTCTGACTGATTCAGACAAAAATGAGCAGCTGACAGAAGAAAACCAGAAGCTTCAGCTTCAGTTTCTGGAACAGAAGCAACAAGTGGAGAAACTGAATGAGCATCTGAAGCTCCAGAGCAGAGTGAGCGTCTCCACCAACCCTGAGATCTGATCCTCCAGATGATAAATAATCTGACGCTGCTCTCTTTACAGGAGAAGGATTACACCGCGGCTGAACTCACAGAGGCCCTGCTGCTCATTAAAGTAAGACGATCGAACATTATCACTGCAAAAACACAAAATATGATCAAGTCCATCAGTCAGTCAAATTTATTTTTATTGCATGTATCAGCAACAAGGCAGTTCAAAGTGCTTTACATCATAAAAACACAAAAATACAAAGTCACAGAACAAACAGTCAAGTATTGAGAAAACAAGTAGACATTATATCATTACACATCAAAATGTTGGTTAATGTTTCGTTTATTATGGTTCAAATTCAACTCTAAGCTGGTGGGTGCTTAGTCTTGATTTAAAGGAACTCAGTGTTTCTGCTGTTTTGCAGTTTTCTGGACGTTTGTTCCAGATTAGAGCAAATATCTTAATGCGCTTAAATTAAGACTAAATTAACTTACAAATAACAATTTAGCAAGGGACAGGAGCTTGTCAGTAATTTATTAATATTGATTATAAATAACTAAATTCACTGACAGATTATTTTACTGATAACGACAATTTTCCCACGTTGTATATGAAATGATCTGCCAATGGATCAAGCACTTTTTCAACAGAAATAAGGAATTATTGAGCTAAAGAAACTCATATATATTCCTGAACAGTTTCTTCTAAGTTAGTTTTGTTTAATCTAAGTGCACCAAGATATTTACATTAGAAACTAGGCCAAAATTTCTTGGTAAGATTTTGTGTTTTTGCATTGACCCTGTTGATCCCCCTGAGCAAAACTAACATCCAGATCTTTTCTCAGAAGCAGAGGTGTGAGAGGAGCGGAGATCTGGCCTTCCTGGTAGACGTGGATGAGGACGGGAGCGGCGCCCCGCAGGGCTCCATCAGAGAGCTGCGTGCCGCTCACGCTGAAACCATCCAGGAGCTGGAGAAGACCCGAAACCTCCTGAACATGGAGAGCCAGATCAGCAAAGACTACAAGGTGGAGGAGCACGCACAGACCAGCAAACATCATGTTTGGTTCAGAGTTCAGCCAATTAGAACGTTAATGATCTGTTCCGTCTGTTTTCCGTTCCGTCTGTTTTCCGTTCCGTCTGTTTTCCGTTCCGTCTGTTTTCTGTTCCGTCGGTCTTCAGGTGGAGCTGGAGGCGGCGTTACAGAAGATGAACAGCGATAAAGTCGGGTTTGAGCAGAAGCTGGAGCGTCAGATTCAGCAGCTGGATGCCAGAGCAGCAAAGATCTCCAAGCTAGAAGGTTTTCATCGAATCGTCCATCTACATCAGTGTCATTAAAACCAGAGGTTACTGTGTAGACAAAAGACTGGACCTGTCTAAATGTTTAGTGCCAATCTAAATAGAGCTTGGCAACTAAATATTTCCCTCCAACTTAAATATTTTTTAGTTTTCTAACTGAATATTTAGCTCCAAACTAAATATTTAACTCAAAATCAAATATTTGCTTTTAGCTTTTTAGCAAAATATTTTGCTTCAAACTAGTTATTTAGCTTACTAAGAATGCAGCTCCAAACTAAATACTTATAGTTTCCTAACTAGATATTTAGACACATATCTAGTTATGTGTCTTTGTTAGATTGTTAGTAATCTAACAAACAAATTGTTTGTTAGATTGCTTACTAAATATTTAGCAACACACTAAACAAATAGCTTTATAACTAAATATTTTGCTTTAGTTAGCTAACCAGATATTTAGTTTGCTAATTAAATATGTAGCTCCAAATTAAATCTTTAGATTTCTAACTAAAAATAAGCTCCAAACTAAATAATTTTTAAGCTTGCTATCTAAATATATTGTGAATATTTAGTGCTTATTTTGTAAACTACATTTTTATTTGCTTATTAAGTGTTTAGATTGAAACAAGAAGATTTATAAATGAATGAACAACATGGGCAAAAATATGATTTTGAAAAATGAACCTCCATTTTTCTCTTATTACAGATTAAAAAAACAAAATTGTTAAATAATCTGAATTTCTAACATGAGTTTTGCTCTCATTCAGCATCACAGTTGCAGGAAACTTTGTGTCTTTAAACGACATTTGTTTGTTTTCTAGAAACAAACAGTCGACTCTGATCGTCTCCTCCTGTGCAGCCTTTCAAACTTTGGGTTTCAGTTTCTGCTCCTGCAGAATCCTTCAGCTGATCCTTTGTTCTGGTTCTGTAGGTCAGCTCAGAGACATTGCTTACGGCACCAAGTCCTTTCCCTTCAAACCGGACCTGACGGCTGAAGATGAGGCGGAGCTTTCCGATGAAGACGTCCATCTGGCCCGAGGAGAAAACCTCCTGGAGCTGCAGATCGTCGGCGCCTCGCTGTCTCCTCCGGCCCTGCAGGCTCTCGGCGGCGCAGAGCCCTCCACCTTCTGCACCTACTCCTTCTACCTGTTTGGGCCGCACGCCACTCCGGTGGCGACGGGCCGCAGCCCCAGGTACGGCTTCACCTCCAAGTACGTGATGAACACGGACGAGTGCTTGGTGGAGTACCTGCGCCGCAGCCCGGTGAAGGTGGAGCTGCACCAGGCGCTGGGAGTGGACTGGAGGACGATGGCGACGGCGCAGCTGCGGCTGCAGCAGCTGCTGGAGCAGCAGGGGAAGGTTTACGGCAGCATCCCGCTGGTTGGTGAGTCACAGCGCCCACATGCAACCGGCAACAGACTATAATTCATAATCAGAAACACTCGGGAGACGACTTCTGCTCTCATTTGACCGAAATGACAGAGAAAAACCTGGAACCTGGAAAAAACAAACTTTGGTGGACCTGAGTGAAATTAGTCCCGCCCATATTCTTCAAATAAAACCAAATTGGTGTCAAACTTTTGTGCAGCAAAAGTCTTTGTTTGTGCTGCTGTTGCTTTAAAGATATTAATAAATGTTTCCAGAGGTCATGAAATGTCAACCAGCCCCATCCGACTTCTTCAAATCAGACAAAATTGATCTTAATCAACTCGACAATGTTGGGCAGTAATAATTTTCATTTGTAAATGAAAATAAAAATTAAATAAAAAGTATTTATACATTTTAATCAGGAATTCATGAAGACGCCCGAAGCTTCGGGTCCTTGGAATACTGGCTGCGACTGAAGAACCCAATAACAGAGACGACCAGCGGGGACAACAGAGACAAGATGAAGGCTGGAGACCAACCACAGGTCATCCATCCATGAGAACATCCAACCATCAGAACATCCAACCATCCATCAGAACATCCAACCACCCATCAGAACATCCAACCATCAGAACATCCAACCATCAGAACACCCAACCATCCATCAGAACATTCAACCATCAGAACATTCAACCATCAGAACATCCAACCATCCATGAGAACATCCAACCATCAGAACATCCAACCATCCATCAGAACATCCAACCACCCATCAGAACATTCAACCATCAGAACATCCAACCACCCATCAGAACATTCAACCATCAGAACATCCAACCATCAGAACACCCAACCATCCATCAGAACATCCAACCATCAGAACATCCAACCATCCATCAGAACATCCAACCATCAGAACATCCAACCATCCATCAGAACATCCAACCACCCATCAGAACATCCAACCATCCATCAGAACATCCATCCATCCATCCATCCATCCATCCATCCATCCATCCATCCATCCATCCATCCATCCAACCATTCATCAGAACATCCATCCATCCATCAGAACATCCAACCATCCATCTAACCATCCATAAGGACATCCATCCATCCATCCAACCATCCATCAGAACATCCAACCATCCATCAGAACATCCATCTATCCAACCATCCATTAAAACATCTAACCATCCATCAGAACATCCAACCATCCATCAAAACATCCATCCATCCATCAGAACATCCAACCATCCATCAGAACATCCATCCATCCAACCATCCATCAGAACATCTAACCATCCATCAGAACATCCAACCATCCATCAGAACATTCATCCATCAGAACATCCAACCATCCATCAGAACATCCAACCATCCATCAGAACATCCATCTATCCAACCATCCATTAAAACATCCATCCATCCATCAGAACATCCAACCATCCATCAAAACATCCATCCATCCATCAGAACATCCAACCATCCATCAGAACATCCATCCATCCAAATATCCATCAAAACATCCATCCATCCATCAGAACATCCAACCATCCATCAGAACATCCATCCATCCAACCATCCATCAGAACATCTAACCATCCATCAGAACATTCATCCATCAGAACATCCAACCATCCATCAGAACATTCATCCATCCATCAGAACATCCATCAGAACATCCATCCATCCATCCATCCATCCATCCATCCATCCATCCATCCATCCATCCATCCATCCATCCATCCATCCATCCATCCATCCATCCATCAGAACATCAAACCATCCATCAGAACATCCAACCATTCATCAGAACATCCAACCATCAGAACACACAACCATCCAACCATCAGAACACACAACCATCCATCCATCAGAACACCCAACCATCCATCAGAACATTCATCCATCAGAACATCCAACCATCCATCAGAACATCCATCCATCCATCCATCCAACCATTCATCAGAACATCAAACCATCCATCAGAACATCCATCCATCCATCCATCCATCCATCCATCCATCCATCCATCCATCCATCCATCCATCCATCCATCCATCCATCCATCCATCCATCCATCCATCAGAACATCCAACCATTCATCAGAACACCCAACCATTCATCAGAACATCCAACCATCAGAACACACAACCATCCAACCATCAGAACACACAACCATCCATCCATCAGAACACCCAACCATCCATCAGAACATTCATCCATCAGAACATCCAACCATCCATCAGAACATCCATCCATCCATCCATCCATCCATCCATCCATCCATCCATCCATCCATCCAACCATTCATCAGAACACCCAACCATTCATCAGAACATCCAACCATCAGAACACACAACCATCCATCCATCAGAACACCCAACCATCCATCAGAACATTCATCCATCAGAACATCCAACCATCCATCAGAACAACCATCCGAACATACATCCATCCATCAGAACACCCATCCATCCATCAGAACACCCAACCATCCATCAGAACATTCATCCATCAGAACACCCAACCATCCATCAGAACACCCAACCATCCATCCATCCATCCATCCATCCATCCATCCATCCATCCATCAGAACATCCAACATCCATCCATCCATCCATCCATCCATCCATCCATCCATCCATCCATCCATCCATCCATCCATCCATCCATCCATCCATCCATTAATTAATTAATTACAGTTCATTCGGTAATTTTCTGTATTTTTTCTCCTTTCTTTTATTTTCCTAACTCAGCCACTGACCGGCGCCAACAGGAATGAACTCCTGATCCGTGTCCAGCGGTGCCGAGGCCTTCGGTCCAGGAGCTCCGGCTCTCCGAGTCCCTACGTTGTCTACAAGTTCTTCAACTTCCCCGATTATCCGACGGCCACCGTGGACAACAGCGGCGAGCCGGAGTTCAACGACCTCAAGTCCTACTCCGTCCTGATGGACGACATCCTGGACCGGTTCCTGAAGACGGAGGGGCTCCAGTTCTACGTGTTCGACTATAAAGAGGAGCAGCTGGACACCTACCTGGGGAAAACCCGAGTGCCACTGCTGTCTCTGACCCGAGGTCAGGACGTCTCAGGTGAGATTTATGAGGGATTTACTGGAATTCAGGTAAATAAAACACTTTAATAATCCTGAGTGGAGTTACTCAGAGTTACTGGGCCAGACTTTAGAAAGGCTTACTAGGCCAGTAGAGCAGGGCCCCGATTTATGTTTGCAGGGTGCCTGAAAATATTTTGCTTTTCTTTTTTAACAAATGTGTGTTTTCCAAACATTTTATCAAATATAAAGCTGCAGTATGAATAGTAGATCCAATGTTCAAGTATGTAAAAATTATGAAGCTATACTAGATTTCACACTGCAAACACACAAAATCTTAGCAAGTATTTTTGGTTCAGTTTCTTGTGCAAACATCTTTTTACATTTGAAATAAGTAAGTATGAATGAAATGGTGCTAACTTTTTCTGTGGGTAAAGTGAACCAACCCTGATTGTTGTTGCTGCTCAGTTTGGTGTGTTTTTTTTTCAGGTATGTTTGAACTTGCTGATCCTTCTGGAAAACCCGCCGGCAGCTTAGACGTAACGCTGAGGTGGAAGTCCGCCTACAGTCCCTCTGCGGGGATCACCAGAGCTGCTGAAGAGCGCAGACTTTTCCCAGAGCATCATGCTGGAGAATCGGTCAATCCTCATCAGGAACAGCTGAACGTTGAGGAGGAGAAGAAAGACGGATGGCGGGAAGATGTTGAAGAGATGCTGGAGGAGGAGATGGAAAAGTTTAGGAGCTCTGACTCTGCAGCTGTTTCTAAGGTCAGAGCTTCACCTTTGGCATCTGTGAGTTCACAATCAATCTGCAGAAGACTGAAAGCCGTTATCGTCTGTTTTAACATTAGGTGGCACTGCCCACAATCAGAGGACAGAAGACCCTGGAGCGGGATGGATCAGGGGCCAAACGGGTCACGTTTGTTGATGTGACACCTGAAGAAGAAAAGGTGAGATCCAGGGGTTGGGGGGCGTAGCCAATAGCAACTTACTTAGATTTAAAGTGGCAGGAGACCCTAAAACAACTCTGAGCAAACTAAAATCTCATTATCTATACAAACATGTAATTAACATGTTAGACCCTAGACCTATCCTAACCTGTTTAAGGAAGCGTAATAGGTCACCTTTATTGCCTAATATTCAGTTGACGATATCGATAAGCCACATTGTCTTCATCACAATGCTCCCATCGCTCTTTGTGAGCTTTAGCACCTCGACCATCAAAAACAGGCCAAGCGTAGTGTTGTCATGTAGAATTAACATCCTAGCTAATGTTGCAACAAATCCAGATTTGATTCTGAGCAGAGTCGGATGTTCTTTACTCTTCATGACTCTTCAGGCCTTCGTCTTTCATGTTCAGTGCATAAAAATGGTTTTCATGTTTCTTTCACAGTTTAATAAGCGGAGCTCAGCAGAAAGTCTTCCAGAGAAACAGAAGACGACGTTTTCACATGAAGTTCAGGTAAACTCAAACATGAGTTATTCTAACAGTGACTCTTGTGAATGACTCGTCCTCACCCTGACCCGTTTGTCTTCACAGGCGGCACCCAAAGCTCCTCACAGGACAGCCGAGGAAGGCGATGACGAGGAGGAAGAGTCTCATGTTTCCGAAGGGCAGCTGGTTCAGGGCGCGCAGCCCTACTCTGACGACTCTGACATCTCCGAGGAAATCATCGAAGGTTGGAATGTTGATCATTAAAAACATTTTCCACATTTCAGGATGGATTCATTTAGCTTTTTATTTATCACAATTTACAAATAAAGAACAGCAGAAACTGCAGCGATGGAGCATCAGTCTGAGATGATTTCAAGGCCTTCGTCTTACAGAGCGAAGAAAATCCAGCAAGTTTGATGCTTTACCATGTAAATAAAAAAAAGCTATTCAGACTTATAATACAGAAACACAAAATCTTACCAAGTATTTTTGTTTAGTTTCTAGTGCAAATATCTCAGAACTGAAACAAAACTAACTTACTAAGGAAGGCAGTTTCTTGTAAGTTTCATCAGCTCTTTTTGGCGACTGTGAAGAACCAGTGGCAGTATAGAATCATTTATTATTTCCCACACTAATTCACTTTAAACTTGTAATTTGCACATAATTTTGACAATTTTTTCCCCAAGGTTGCCGTTTTTAACTTGAAAACTTGTATCTTAAAATTATCAGTCCATGTTAGACAGATATTCCTAACATGGACTGGTAACCCCTACAATGCTGTGTGAATTATGTGCACAAAATCTTGGCACTTATATATAAGATATCTGATTTTCTTTTGGAAATTTCTCTCATGAAAGTTTATTTATAATGGTCTTAAAAAGTCTTAAATTTAGTTGGTGAAGTCCAGCTCCATCTGATGGGCACATTAACTTTCTTCCCCTGATATTTCCTGAGAATAAATTTAAAGCAGACATAAAAGTTTAGTTTTTTTGTTGTTTTGACTTGTTCCAGATGTGGAGGAAGCTCCAGCGGCTGCTGAGCCTCAGGAAGCGTCCGACAGCGACGACTGCATCGTTCAGGGACAGGCAACACGGAGGAAGGTCAGTGAATGCCACATGATGTCATTTAACTAAGGGCGTCCAAAATGTGGCTGCCGATCCATCTGCAGCCATTTAATGTTTTGTTCTGTCCTTTTCTTTTTTTTTTCCAGGAAGCAAATGTCAGAATTTTAAAATAAAAGATGTGGAAAGATGACGCTGTTTGCATTTTAATTTTGTTGTAAATGATTAATCTCAGAAAGGACAAACACGTTGAGCCTAGATTAAAAATTTTTTCCAGCCAGAAAAAAACACAAGTAGCTCAAACCTTTTGCCTCATTTGTTAAAGCAAATGTCCAAAAGATGGAAAATTTGGCCCAATATCAATATTTCTATTAAGGATGATAACCGATATTTACAGATATGTAATTTTCTACTGTTCTGACACCTTTTGGGGAAAAAACCACCAGAAACAGACGGCAACAATATGGACAAAGACATTGATTGTTAATATTGGCCCAGTTTTATTTATCCTGCTGATACCGATATATTAAAAATGACTAATATTGGCCAATACTGATGTTAGTACCGATATGTTTTTTTTAAACATTTTTTACCTACAATTGCTTAAATATTACTGTTTCACTACTACATGCTTTATTAATTATTTTTAAAAATGTCACAATATATTTTTGCATTTTATTTTCCAACTGAGCATTAAAGTTCACAGATGTTTTATTGTTATATTTTATTGTATTTTCTAACATTTTAAAACACTGAACTAACATGAACTCCAGCTTTTTAATTCAGTAACTGAAGTCTAATTTGTTTACTAATAACTTTCATGACGAATGTTAAAGAAAACATATTTTACACAATAACAGCTTCCGTCTGTGACTTTGTGAACTGAACCATAAAGTTAGTTTTTAAATCCAGCTTCATTAACGTGATTCAGTGAAACGATGTTTGGTTTTCAGCTGTGTGAGCGGGTCCGGGTGGAGGTGGTTTCTCTCAGCCTGACGCCCGAGTCCCGGCTGGCGCGGGACGACACCGTGATGCGTCTGTTTGTGGAGTACAACTTCCTGGATCTGCCCACCGAGGAGACGCCGCTGTCGCTACCCAAACCGCCGCTGGGCCGCAGCATCAACTTCAACTACAGCAAAGGTCCGTAACTCCTGGATCATGCTTGGTTCTGTTCAGGGACTCTTGAGTTTCAGTTTTCGTTTTGAGACAAATTCCAGTTTCTGAAGCTGAATTTAAACAGGAAGTTTGTTCTGTTAAAGATAGAAAATGGATCTAAGTCTGACTACGGCCTGAAGTGACCCAATCCAACTTTTTGTCAAATCAGATTTTTTTTTGGCCAAAATTAAAAATTAACTTTATATTTTGGCTCATCTGATGGTGTAATTTTTAAATATTAAATGACAGTTACTCAGCACTTGAGTAGACTTTTTACCAAATACTTTTTTACTCTAACGTCTGTAATTTATTCAATGGCTACTTTTTACTTTTACTTAAAATTATATTGCAGTAGTTCTACTCTTACTTGAATCCGATTTTTGGCAACTCTGCCTAAAACAGATTCTGATTCATCTGAAGTTTGTTTTGGTTGAAATTTGCAGCTCTGCATACTTGAATATGCACAAATCCAAAGAGATTTTTTTTACTTTCAAGATTAGTTTGTACTGATAACCAGCAGTTACACTGGTTTAAATTTACATAATTTTCCAAAAGCAGATAAAGCCAGCATGTTTCACAGTTTGAGATCATAATTACAATCCCAGAAGAAATCCCGTTAAGCTTATTGTTTGTCTGTTTGTAACATTTGTTTGTTGGCTTGTTTGTGTTTCCGTAGTGATTCCTGTAGACGCAGAGAACAACGCAATGAGACGACGGCTGCTGAAGGAAGTCCTGCAGGGCCGAAACGCTCAGATGGAGAGGTCAGAAATATTATTATATTTAACCAACACTAACAAATAACAAGAACTGGAATAGAGAAAACATTTTCATTAAATAAAATAAATAAAAACAGTAATTAAAGGAGGGGAAAAACTACAACTAACTGGAACAATATTGTGCGTTTATAAAACTTCTGTTGAGTATTCATTACCCATTTGATGTAAACATAATCACAATATTTTGACCTTTTAACCAAAGAATAAAAAAACTAAAACTATACAATATGTAGCTAATAATAACTAGCAAACCCACTGTAAAAACTAATTAAAAGTAACTGAAATGGATAAACAAAAAAGGTCACAATAAAATAGAACTACACTGTAATGAAAAACCCAAAATTTTTAAAACCTTGGAGGCCAGGAGATGAAAACGGCGAGACAGGAAATGACATCAAAATGGCTACCCAACTCTGCTGTCCCTAATCAGATTACATGGAATATCTTTAGAATGAAATACCTTTATTGCGTTGTCTTTTATGACAGAATATATAAATAATAATAACAATGTAAATGTCTTCAGGGAAGTGAACATTTATTGGTTTTAAGTCTGTTGGGAGGAGCTTTGAGTTTAAACAGGTTCAACTCCATATTCCTGTTTTTATGCATCAGATTGGTCTGGGAGTGTTTCAGTGTTCAGTTAATCTCTGACTTTCCTTCTTGTTTGAGTGAATAAACACAATTTCTTGATGCGGCAGCATTTTCCTCCAGCAGGATCTGGAGATCAGATATGAAGGAAGGAAACCAGAGTCAGCTGTTAGTTTGCCAACGAAACAAAAGAAAAATGAGCAAACCTGCAGGCTCTGAGGAAGCTGCTTTGTCAAAGAGATTGATATTTAAATTTAAATGTTTAAAAATATTTAAAAGTTCCTCCAAAAAAAACCCAAATCATCATGAGAGCCTCAGTTTGATCAGTTTCTAGTTTTAGCATGAAATTAGATTTTATACCTTCATCCATTAGTTAAATGTATGAAAAGTAGCCAAAATTATTATTTTGGCTACTTTCAGCTCATGCACTGTTCCATCTGAAGCTGTATTGAATTTCTCAAGACAACTGTTTGTGATTTCCTACTAGATTTTAAACCAATCCCACATTTCAGAAAGAGAGGGACAAATGTTTGTCACTCGCTGCATTTTTGTGACACATGTGAGCGAAACTTTGTTTATATTCCGTTAATGTCGAAAAAACAAAACTTTGCAATTGCTGTGTTTTCATTAAATACGAAAATCGCACGTGAATAAGTTTGATGATGATGATGATGTGTCTGCCAACAGAATCCGGTTCACCGTGGTGAGCGAGCCGCCAGAGGAAGAGGAGCAGGAGAGGGAGTGTGAGGATGTGGGCGTGGCCTACCTGAGGATCCCAGAGATCCTGGAGAAACAGGCGGACATGATGGAGGCCAGCCTGACCGGTGAGCACACACACACCTACGCACACACACACACCTACACACGCACACACACGCGCACACACAGAGAGTAAAAGGATCATCTGAATCAGCTCCGTCATTAAGATCTACCAGTTACAAATTGTAAGGTGGACTTTGTGTTTCAATATGGCCGCTCTTCGCCTCTGCAGTAGTAACATGTGGTGGAAACATGTTTATTTTTACAGGAAGTCACACATGTAAGAGTTCATCTAAAATCAGCGTTACATGTAGCGCCTGCAGCTCTAAATTGAACAAATTGAAAATTATGTTAGCTTGTGGAAAGTAAAGTATAAATGATGTGTTTTGAAAAAAATGTTTATGGGCACCGCCATGTTGAAATTCTGACTTGTTAACTAGAACGTTGTTTCGTCAGGTCCGATGCCAAACCCAGCTCCGTACCCACTTCCCAGGTTTACTGGAAAGCAGCATGACTCAAAGATCTGCACATTTTTATATTCAGATGCCTGCTTTAATAAATATTTTAAAGATTTGTAGAAGATTGCAGATCTTTTTTCACCAACAAATAATTCTTCTTCCTGTACTTTTTGTGTTTTGCTCCAAAATCTGCAGCTCTGTCAGTCTCTTTGCTTATCTCTGCAGCTGTATCTCCCCTCTGCTGCCCATTATCTCCATGTCTCTGTGTCTCTGCAGTGCTGGACGTGGAGGACAGCAGCCAGGTGGTGGGACAGCTGACCGTGTCCCTGGAGGGACTCCAGGCTCTGCGGGCCATCATGGAGGACCAGGACCTGGAGTGAAGTTGCAGCTCTTGATTTCAGGAGGATTCGGGTCGCTGTTCTGTTGGTCCATCAGGATAAATGGAGAGTAAAGCGTCCTGGTTTTTAAACCTCCAGGAGAGACTTTGAACTGCGCAGTGGGAATCAACCAGAGTGATTCTTTCAGCTCCAGAGCCTCAGCTGACAGGAAGCTCTCTGTAAAAAAGATCGCTCCTTAATTTGTTAGGATCTCTGATCAATTTCCCATCTTCAGATCTCTAACTGCTAATCAGACAAAGTCAGGACAGACAGGATAATGTCAAACACGGTGTTCTGCATTTTCTGCAGTCTGTGGGCTGTTTGGACTCAGGTTATCTGCAGAAGCTGCAGGTTGGAGCAGCTCCTCTGGCAGCTCAGCCTCAGGTGGTTCCTCCTGCAGCGCCGACAGGTGAGAAAACACCTGAATGTTTTACAGTTTCACTTCCGATGACGAGAAACAAGCAAAACAATGCCTCACTTGATTTCATGTTTTTATACCAGACTTAGCAAACCGTCTCACTCTGTGCCTTAAATTATTTTGAACGTAGATCCTTCTAATAAACTTCAGAGTCCAAACATGTCTGTCCTGGAAAATGTTCTTTTTGAAATTTGATTTTCTTTATTTCAAGACAAAACACAAGTTTTAAAAACCGTGTTAAAAGTAAGACTGGAGTATATTGGCTGAAAAACGTTTCATATCAGTTGATATCAATAATTATTATTTTATTTGTTTTAAATATCTGAAATATAGCCAAACTGGTGATGTGAACTTTCCTCTTTTATACAGTTTCCCTCCACGCTGTTGTTTTTATTTTTAAGCCTTTTTGAGAAATAGTGGCGAAACCTGAAACTGCTGCTGCACAAGTTACTCAACAAGTTGTTGCTAGGCAACCAAGGAGAGAGCGTGTTAGTTGATGTCACCAACCCAGCCTACATCTCCCAGAATGCTTTTGGTTCTGGACCAGAGTTCAGTGGATATTGCATAGATTGAATATTCAATATATAGAGTTGAATATTCTATATATTGTTATACACATATTGATCACATGACTATCACAATATATATTTTTATTGATTTACTGTCCAGCACTAAGTTTGAATTAAATAATTTAATCAGTGAATAGATTTTCTGGGATTGTTTTACGAAGCTGTAGGAAAGTTTAGAGCAGCAGCGGTTTTCTTTTCCTATGTCGAAAGGGAGAGCTGCAGATTAGGCTGCGTGTGTGTGTGTGTGCGTGTGTGTGCATGTGTGTGTCAGGCAGCGGCGGCTCAGCGGGCGGCAGGATGTCGGCTGCAGCTGACTCGCCTCAGAACAGCAGCAGGAGAAGCAGAACCAGACGGAGGAGATCCGGAGCAGCAGCAGAACCCGAGCCGGACGGAGCCGTTTCCACTGCAGCAGGTAAAACTGACCTGAGAACAGTTTCCCTCTGAGAATAGAGCAGATTCAGTTGCTTTCACTGCAAAAGGTACTACTTAAATAAATAAAAGACTCAATAGCAAGAAATAAAATGCAGATAAAGAGTTGAATAGTTGCAGTACATTTCTGGTGGGTTTGGTGCAGAATAAAAATGACACTACGAAGTTTTTTGAAAAAGTAACTGAAGAAAATGTTCTGCTGGATCTACTGTGGATTTCTCTATAGCTCTGGAAGAACTTGTTTGTGATCTCTAACTTCTCATCACTAATTTCTTTTTTCATTTTCAGTTAAATCTGCATTCAGTGAAGTTTGCAGACTAATTAAAAGTTAGTCTAACCATAATGTCATTATTTATCCTTTATTTATGGTTTTTCTGCTCTTAAAATATCAGATTAAACATTTTTAATTCCCCAGTTATCCTAAAAAAAGTCAGAAATATTTTGGTTTTATTTTCCTCCTTTTAAACTTTTCTCCAAACATCTTCCAATGCCCGTTTTTCTAATTAGCGCTGTTGCAAAGCTGGAAGAAATCAAAAATTTTATGTTTTAATACAGAAAATTAAAACTTATGTTACTACCTGAAGGACTGTGAATCAAATATCGGATTGAATAATAAATTCAACAGGATTTCTGTTTCCCAAAGCAAAACCAAACTATCATCAGTAAACATAATCAGCTGTATTGATCAGAGTTTTTTGGAAATAAAGACATAAGGAGCGTTCCTGGTTCTGGTGTCAATGGCGGCGGTGTAGTCTGCAGCTGATGTTGCCATGACAACGGCCTGCTCTTTGGTGTCGAACCGAAGGACGATCAGCTGGTGCTGAAGGCTGAGCGAACCGCAGCAGCAGATCGTCTCTGAGAACAGTTTCGAGTAGTGACTCAAACAATCAACCAATTCACGATTAACTGTCGATTGCTGGTTTATTAATTTAGAATTAGTTCCAATCAATTAACTTCCGTTCAGACCGCCTTTTAGTGTTGTAGTTTGGCCGCCGTCCAGCAGAGGGCGCTGCTGGTCATCAAACGGAGCCAATTGATCGATACAGAAACAAAGATGGCGGCCAGACCAGAAACGGCCCAAACTGAGTCCGGTGTTTGATGCAAAATGCACTTTATGCAGTTCTGTTTAGAAATATAAACACTCGACAAGCTGCTTAAGTAAAGTTTGATCTTACTATCGCTCATTCAGCCGAGCTGCTTGTTAGAGCGGGGTTATTAAAGTTTTAATAACATGTTGACGATAAGATCAATCAACTTAGCATCCCAAGTTCGAAGTATTGATTATTGATGAGTCGGAATATGTTCAGCTGTAGACAGAACCGAGTTGCTATGATTATGCTAGATCTATCTAGTCTGCTAGATGCAGAACAAGATGATTATCAAACGGCTGGACTGTTATTGGAGAAAAGAAGAAAATGTAATGAGGACATGAGGTGAACAGATGAACGGTGCGATATTTAAATTGAAATATTTTTCTTTCAAAGAATTCAAACAGGGAGTTTTAACAGTTTCCCAAAGCAATTCCTGGTGGATGATCATGACTGAGTGGTGCTGAAAATTGCCTGCATTGTGTCATTGATTTTGGAGCAAAAAGCGTTTGTTTGGAGGCGCAGCTTTATAACTGATATCTATATATTTGACCCTACATGGATTTGAGAAAATTATCTTGTTGTAACTTTCAAACCATCATTGGTAAAAAATTATCAGTCAGGAGTGCTGACATGTTTTCCATACACTTTCTGCCCTATAAAATAAGCCATGAGAGACAAAACAAAAGCTTTAAAAAAATATGCCAAATTTAAAATTGACAATAAAATGTCAAAAACAGAGTCTGAAAGTAAAAATCCTTAAAGGGGACCTATGATGCAAAAAACACGTTTTTTTTTTTTTGGTTTTGTTTCTTTACATTTTTGTCCAGTTCAAATTCAAATGCAATTCAAAAATATTTTATCCCAAAATGAAATTAAATATTATTGTAACAAATTTAATAAGTTATTGTTGAATAATAATAATTGGGTCTCAACTGCTTAAAAAAAAAGCCCAAGCACTTAAAAACATACCCAGCTATTGTTTTTAGTAATAAATTAAAGTTTATTTAGTTTTAAAAAATCTTATGAATGTAATATCACAAATCAGCAGGCACTGCAATTTACCTAGCCACCCCAGTGGAGCTCAGCCTGTTACCTAGCAACCCCAGTGGAGCTCAGCCTGTTACCTAGCAACTCCAGTGGAGCTCCTGCGCATTTCATCAGCTGGTTTTACCACTGCAATCTGGCTGCTGGAAGAGACAATTGTTTTGTTGATGACTTACCATCTGGAGACTACTTTCTGCATTCTTGATGGCTGTGCAGGAGGCTCCACTTCTGCTTTTCGGAGATGTATGGTTGTATAATTGTGCATCTGTTTGCAGCTAGTTTGACGTGCGAGTATAAACGTTGAGTTGGCCAGCAGCAGCTTATTTGGATTTAAAGTGACAAGATACCCTAAAACAACTCAGTCTGAAAGGATCTCAAAATAGGCAGAACTGACTAGACTAAATCTAAGGATGATTTTGTCCAAATCATTTACTGAACGTATTTTGTATTGCCCATAGACTGATCCAAACATGTTCAAGAAAGCATAAGTCACCTTATAAGCAGCTTTTTCACTGACAGATCCAGAAACATCAAAAGGTTTTTCATTTGCGTTGCTCATGTAGAACTGACTTAAATTTTGTTTCTGCACAGCTACAGTCTCCCTTCAGACACGCAGATCCACGGATCTCTGTTATCCAGAACAAAAACGTTGTTCCTGTGTGACCCGACCCTGAAAAAATGCGTGCTGAGTGTCGGTTCTGTTGCCAGCAGAAAAAAACCTACCTACACACTCAGGATGACGGCTGTGTGTTTTGGACTGTATTCAGCTCTTTACTCAGTTCACATGAGAAGGATTTGTTCTTCAAGAAAAAAAAACATTCAGATCCGATCACCTCCCCTATGTCGACATGTTCCTTAAACTACTGAATTTCTGTTTATTTTGAAAGAGAATCAGATTATAGCTGCTCTGTTCAAACACTGAAAGAAATGCAAACAGAAGAAATCATGTCAAACAGAATCTGACATTTTTTATGTTTAAACTAAACATTACATTCATTTTGGAATATTCAAATCCAAACTGTACTGTTGATAAATTATTATTAACCATTCATACACAATAATTCAAAGTTCCTTAGGCAAGTCAACTTTATTTATGTAGCATCTTATGTAGCAACTACAACTTAACATACTTAAAGATAAAACACATCAAAACAGATTGAGATTAAAAAGATTTAACTATCAAATTAAATGAAGTAAAAAAAAAAAACACAGTAGGGAGCAGCGTGAGATTGTATTTAATCAGGAAAGATGTTTAGTATTTTATACTTTAGGGAGATTATGTAGCAATTAGTAATAAAATAAAAGTGGCCCGAGATTGGCGCCATGAGGAACTCCACATTTTATTCTTTTTTGGTCACATTAGCAACTGGTCCCAGCCGGCAACGTAAAATCTCACACTTTTCTAGTCTGGATCAGTTTGAAGTGGGTCACCGTTGAAAAGTGAGATGAACGGATAGTGATGCCTGAAATGTTGGATAAATCTTTCTCCACAGTGAAGGGTTTTAATCATGAGTGTGGATGAAGATTCCCGCTGGCTGGAGTGGGTAAAAAAACAGTTTGAGACCATCGCTGGAGACGACAAAGAAATCGACATCGATGAGTTTAAAACTGCACTCAAAGTCAAAGAGGTAAGAAACAGCCTATAGCAAAACCTGATTTTACCAAAGGGCAAAAAGACAGGGTGGTCTTCTACTACCAGATAAGGTAATCAGGGTGTAGATGCACAAAAAAACTGAAAATACAAGATTTAAATCCACTATTTGTTTCTTTTCCTGCAAAAATTAATTGTGCAAGTTGTTTGGCATTGAAATGCTGAAGCTGTTATTTTGAATGTTTGTTCTTGTTCTTTTTCCATAAAAATATTTGGTTTCCATATATTAAAATTTAAAGCTGATCCCGGAATAAAATGGCACTATGTGGCTGGAAAATACATAATACTGCTTCTTTAATGATTTTTTTTCTAACTTTCTCACAGAAAGTTTGATCAGATGCTTCAGATTCTGATCCTGAGAAATATTCAGAAACATTTCAGTTCAAACTATGTTTATGCCCACAGTTTGATTTCCACCTCATGTACGGTTTGCACATCAAAGCGTAGATATTTCCGATATCTGCAGGGAGCACACAACCAAACTGATGCTGCTGTTGAAGGTTTTTTCATGTTCATGCTGCTTTATGATTGTTTCCAGGAAGTCTTGTGTTTTCACAGTTTGTTCTGAATATATTTTATTTGTTTCCAGTCTTTCTTTGCCGAGCGTTTCTTTGCTCTGTTCGACTCGGATGGCAGCGGGTCCATCAGTCTGGACGAGCTGCTCAAAGCTCTGAACCTCCTCATCCACGGCGACGAGACTGACAAGCTGCGCTTCCTGTTCCAGGTCTACGACGTCGACGGTGTGTTCGCACTATCGCCGTAAACAGTGGATGCAGGGCAGAGATGTACGACGGCGTATTAAGGCCTTTATAGATATGAATGAAGGAGGTGTAAATTTTAGGCAAAAATGTTTAGATTTATCTCAGAAATTTTCTAGAACATGGAAATTTCTGACTTTGAAAAGCCAAAAACAGCCAACTTTGAAAATAAAAAATGTTCATGTCTTTCTACATTTCTGAGAAATCTTAAAATTTCACAAAAAAAAAATCTCAAATTTTTCTTTTCAAGCTCAAAAATGTTATTTTTTCTTGCAAATTTCTAAGATTTAAATTTTTTTCTTGCAAATTTTCAGTTTTCAAAGTTCAGTAATTTACCTGCTTTTTTTCTAGAAAATGTATATTATTAATCTCAAAATTTAAATGTTTTTCTTGCAAATATTTCTACTTTTCAAGCACAGAAATCTATAACTTTTTTCTAGAAAATTCTTTGGTTAATCTCACAATTTCAGATTTTTTTTTTTTATCAGAAATGTTCAACTTTCGGAACTCGGACCTGATTTTATGTTTGCTAATTTTTGACTATTCAGGGTCAGAAATGTCCTTATTTTTCAAGAAAATTTCTAAGATAAATACAGAAATGTAAACGTTTCTCTTGCAAAGTTTTGACTTTTCAAGCTCATAAATGTTCTTACTTTTTCTAGAAAATGTCTGAGTTTAATATCAAAATTTCCAATTTCTTTCTTGCAAATTGTTAACTTTTGGATTTCATAAATTTCCTTGTTTTTTCTAGAAATTTTCTGAGTTTCTTGGCAGAAAGGTAAAATGTTGTGTTTGTTTCGTGCCAACAGGCAGCGGTTCGATCGACCCGGACGAGCTGAGAACGGTTCTGAAGTCGTGTCTGCAGGAGAGCGCCATCTCTCTGCCAGAAGAGAAACTGGACGACCTGACGCTGGTTCTGTTCGAGTCCGCCGACAAAGACAGCAGCGGCTCCATCACCTTCGAAGAACTGAAAGCTGAGCTGGAGAACTTTCCGGAGGTGATGGAGAATCTGACCATCAGGTGAGCGCGTTGTTTTCTGCTCTGTGATGTCATAAAGATGGGTGTTGATAGCTGTCCTCCACAGCGCCGCTAACTGGCTGAAACCGCCGGATCAGGAGCAGAAGAAGTCTCAGACGCCCCGGTACCTGACCCGAGCCTACTGGCAGAACAACAGCCGGAAGCTCCTGTTCCTGTGCGGCTACGTTCTGCTCAACCTGATGCTCTTCGTCGCTGCCATGTTGTACCACCGCAAAGGTGGCGGCTGGTTCATGCTGGCCAAGGGCTGCGGCCAGTGTCTGAACTTCAACTGCACCTTCGTGATGGTACGGCAGAAATATTGTCACCAGCTAGCGCCTTTTCTACTTAAATATAACAAATACTGACATTATTTCTGCTAAGGCTGTTAGGGTAGGTCAACAGCTGAAATGACTGTTTCAGATTGCAGAAAATGGAGAATGGAAGACAATTAGAGCCACTAAAAAAAGAAATTAAATGCTGATTTTTACTCTGAATCTTGATCTTAACAATATAATTCTTCAGAATTCTGACTTAGTCTTAGAATTCAGAATTTTTCCTCAGAATTCTGAGAATTTTTTCCTCTAGAATTCTGACTTTAACCCCAGAATTCTCTTTTTCTTAGAATTATTTTTTTCCTGAGTTCTGAAATTTCTTACTAGAACTTAGATTTTTTCCTCAAAATTCTGACTTTTTAAATCAGAATTCAATTTTTTTTTCAAAATTCAGATATTTTACTTACGAATTATAACTATTCCCCTTAGAATTTTGACATTTTTTTCCTCAAAATTCTGAATTTTTTCACAAAATTAAGATTTTTTTTTCTCCAAATTGTGACTTTTTCCTTCATAATTATAACTTTTAGTCTCAGAGTTATGACTTTAGACAACAAATTCTTATTCGGTGTCAATATATATCAAAATCCAAATAAATAGCTCAACATTCTTAGGTGCATGTCAGATATGTTGCTTGTACATGAAAAATAATCACATAATCTTTTCTTCCTTGTTACAGGATTTGTAAACCTGCACTTTATCCACACTGAAAGCCCATCTCAGATTTACTTGGTAGATTTTACGGCTAGATTTGTCTGATGGTTCATAAATAGTTTTTATTCTGAGAAAAGTCAAGACTCTGTGATTGTTTTTCTTCACCTGATCATCAGGCGTCTGGAACCTGTGGCTCCAAAGCCTCCAGTGGCTCTTTGGACATTCCACAATGGCTCCTAATAACATGGCTGAAATAGTGAAGAACTAACTAATGTTTTTTTAATACCTAAAAGTACATTTTAGTCTAATAAAACAATTGCATCGAATTTCCACTAAACACACACCAAGTAGGTCTGTCTAGGTTGAGGTTTAATGAGCCTCCAGCTCATCTGAATCAGTTTTCTTAGCTTGTGTTTGTGTGTTTCCAGGTTTTGATGCTGCGCCGCTGTCTGACGTGGCTCCGGGCCACCTGGGTCGTTAGAATCCTTCCTCTGGACCAGAACATCCTGCTGCATCAGATCGTCGGCTACGCCATCCTCTTCTTCACACTAGTGCACACAGCGGCACACGTCATCAACTTTGGTACTCAGCATAAACATGACCACCTGATCGATCAATAATGAGTTTTTTCAGGGTTTCCTCGCATCCTTATGATGTATAAAGTCTAAAATCTATGTATCTAAATTAAGGCTTTAAGGGTTTTAAATTGATTTCTTAAAAGTAAGTTGCCTTTTAACATGTTAATCACGGATCTTAAATTTTGACTATTTGATCTTGGATTTTGTATGTATTTTTTTTCTTTGAGGTAGGACGAAATATTAGGGCCACATTAAGTAAATAAAAAGAATAAAATTACAAGAATAAAGTGATGAGAGCAAAGTCGAAATAATACAAGAATAAAGTAATAATTATACAAGTCGTAAAAACACGAGAATAAAGTCATAGATTGAAAATAAAGTTGTAGTATTACCAAAATAAAGTCGTAATGCCTCGAGAATAAAGTCGTAATTTTGCTACTTTATTCTCTACTTGACTATTCTCGTACGTTATTCTTGTAATAGGACTTTATTCTCATAATATTATGACATTATTTTTTTATTTTCTTACTTTATTCTCATTATTTTATTATTTATTTTAAGGTTTGAGTGGCATTCAGGCATATTCGTTGTGTTTTTATGTTGTGACTAATTTTGTGAGTTGAGGCGACCGTTAACTGACTGCTAGCATACTCTTGCTAACTATAGGTGGCTAGCTTGATAGCTTATTTGCGTTTATCACGCAAGTTTACTGGACAAAATTCGTACATTTCAGTGGAGATATAGATCTTAAATTCTACTCATAACTGTTTTTAAACGTTTTAAAATGTTAAATTTGATTTGGTGAAACCTGCAGAAACTGTTTTTACAAGAAGCTAATTATACCTGTTGTTCTGACGCCGTGTATCTCAGCCCAGAAGTCGCAAAGCGGGGGGTTCAGTCTGTGGGAGTACCTGCTGACCACCAGGCCGGGGATCGGCTGGGTAAAAGGGACGGCGTCGCTGACCGGGGTCATCCTACAGCTGCTGATCTGCCTCATGGTGTTCTGCTCCAGCACCTTCGTCCGTCGCAGCGGACACTTCGAGGTCTGAATCTGTAAAAACTTAGCCTGGCCTTTGAAATCCTATTCCGCTCGCTCGATTAAAATCTCGCTTCACAGACAGCTTGGGCTTTCTCCCGTTTACAAGGATTCCCTCCGGTAGATTTTTTTTACGGAGCCAGTCAGCGAACAGAAGAAAAATGTTGTGACTGATGACATTGACTTTCTTTGTCTATCTGTAGTTTTTGCGAGTTTTAGCCGTTCAGTTTGTGATTGTCATACTTCCAAATATTTAATTAACTTTAACAGCCATCTTGTTCCACAGTGGAGGATGGTTGTTTATGCAATTTCTGGTAAACTTCATGGATTCCAACTGGCACTTTACACTCACCATGGCCAAAAAAGTTGCTGAGTTGGTAACAGTGGGCTAGCTATTATAGTTAACTGCAAACATGCAGACATGACCTGGTGGTCAGTCAAACCTCTCTCACAGGAGAGCAGAAGAGGACAGAGATTGATTTTTAGACCTTTGCCAAGTTAGATAAGATTGGGGGATAAGATCAGTTTCACATGTCAGTATTGGGCGATCACCAATCTCCCAAAATAAAGGAAATCAGCAAAGATTAATTGGTGCACTCCTGTTGTTAACGATAAAATATTCTCATTAATTGTAGTACCCTTCATCTGAACCCAAGTGATTTGTATCACTGAACTGCTCACAGTGACTGCATTGAATCATATTTTCAAATTTATGGATTCATCTTTTTTGAACAATGGAAAAATATAATATAAATAACAATCCAGAGAATAGAGACAGTTTTTGATAGATCAAAAATACTATGATAAGGAATTTATCACAATAAATGGTAGACAATAAAAATTTCCTGTAAATCCCCACCCCACCACTGGGTAACATTTAAAACTTCAACAGACTCCAGGAAGCAATTGTTTCTTAACAGCTCAGAAAAACTAGTTTGCTTCATGACTCTTTCAACAGCTGATTATCTTTGTACTTTTCTGATCTCTACCTGTTGTGTCTCTTCCAGGTGTTCTATTGGACTCACCTGTCCTACATCTGGGTCTGGATCCTCCTCATCATTCATTGTGCAAACTTCTGGAAGTGGTTTGTGGTTCCAGGCTTCGTCTTCCTGCTGGAGAAGATCGTGGGAATCGCCGTGTCTCGTATCGGAGGCCTTTACATCGTAGAAGTCAACCTGCTGCCGTCCAAGGTGCACAAAACAAACATCCACTCTAGTGGTTTCCTGAAGTGATTACAGGCAACAAAAATAAGACTTTTGATTTTAAAATCCTGAAATTTGTACAAAAAAAAAATATTTTTTAGAATCTGCACATGCAATATGCAGTTTACTGGACAAAATGTGTACATTTCAGTGGAGATTTACCAAATACAAGTCATTTTTTTGTCCATTTTTTTCCTCTTATTCACATTTTTTCCCTTTGTTTTTCCCCTTTTTTATTTTCCCTTTTCTGTTCTTATTAGCTATTTTTCATTCATTTTTCTACTTTTCCCCCTTTCTAGTTTTTCCTTTCTATTTTTTCCTTTATTTTATTTTATTTCTTTTTTCCCATGTTCCCTTTTCCCCCTTTTTAAAATCTTTTTAATAGCACAATTTGACAAGTTCTGATATCTTTGGTTAATTTTAAATGCGTAGTAAATGTTAACCACAAAAATCTGTTTTTGCTTAACAATATAATATAATTCGCATATGTTAAGTAGCAGAGATCAAGCTGATCATGTTTAAACCCATCTCCTCTTGCATTTTCCTGTTTGCTCCCTGTTCCTGAATTAAACAGGTGACTCACCTGGTGATCAGGCGTCCCCAGTTCTTCCAGTTTAAACCTGGAGATTACATCTACATCAACATCCCTGTGATCGCCAAGTACGAGTGGCACCCGTTCACCATCAGCAGCGCCCCCGAGCAGCCAGGTGTGAACAGACATTCGCCCCCTTTCTCATTAAAATTCACCTAAGTCCTTTCAGGAAGTCAAACTTTTCTGAAGTTTAAATTCTCAGCAGGTCACATTCACAGTTTTGAAATTTGTTTGAATTTTGTCACCAAATACATCAAATAAATGTACAGTTTTATCATTGTCTGTTCATGACCTCTGACCTGCAGACACCATGTGGCTACATGTGCGCTCCATGGGCCAGTGGACCAACCGGCTGTACGAATACTTCAGGCAGCCGGAGAGCCAGGCGGTTTGTCCCAAGCGGCTGGCCACCAGTCTGAGGAAGCGGCACCAGGAGAAGAGGCAGCAGGTAGGAACATCTGGACGCTCTGCGGGTGGTTCCAGTTGTACCCAGAACTGGGAAATTCCAACTTCCCAGCTGGGAAAAAATTAACGCATTACATCTCTGAAAAGCAGAAGTAGAGCCTTCTGCACAACCAACAAGAATGCAGCAAGTAGTTTATGGATGATAAGTCAACAACAAAGCACTTGTCTTTTCCAGCAGCCATTGTACGGCACATACAGCAGTAAGCCAGCTGACGAAAGGAGCTGGAGCTCACTTTGGGTTGCTAGGTTACGGGTGGAACTCTGCTGGGTTTGCTGGGTAACGGACAGTGCCTGCTGATTTGTGACATTACATTATGAAGGTTTTTGAAACAAGTAAACAACAGCTCAATGTTTTTTTAATTGCTGTGCTGTTTTTAGAAGCAATTGAGACCAAATTGTTGTTATTCTACAATAACTCCTTAATTAAAAGAATTATAACATTTACTTTCCCTTTGGGATAATAAAGTATTTTTGAATTTTATTTGAATTAAACTGGACAATAACTGAAACGCAGTATTTATCACTGACCTCTGTGCTCCTCAGACGAACCAGATGTTCCTCTCCTCAGAGTCACAGAAAGCCGTGGCTTCGAACCAGGATGACACCATCAAGCTGACGATGTTCCGGCAGAACGGGTCGCAGTCCGGATCGGCTTCGGACCCAGAGACTCAGGTGGAGTTTCCTCTGGAGGAGCCTGTGCTGACAGAGAGAGGAGAGGTCCCACCGCTCAGAGAGGTCAGAGCTGCTGATTGGCTGGATAACAGTACCGGTTCTGCGACAGATCCGAAGGAGAGGAGCCGTTATGCTGGAGGGTTTTATGTTTTTTGTGCCTCTAACATTCAAAATTACACACTGAAACACTGCAGCCTTTTAAAATGGTTCCTCGTTTAAAAGCATCCCTCTGTCAGCATCGCTGTTCATAGAAGATCTCAGATCTGAGAAACACACCAATAGTTCTGATTAAAAACTGATTAAAATCTGATTTCACCTAAAGTTTAAATGTAAACAAGTGAAAAAAACATATTTGGTTTATTAGTATCAACTGACATCCATCCATCATCATCCTACAAACATGTTTACATTACAGCATAATAATCTGCAATGAATCTGTACAGTGAATTGTTTTGCTGCAGTGTAAACTGTAAAACAAAATCCTGTCTAGTTTATTTAAAGACATTTTAACTCTCAGGTCTGATTCTATGCTCCTTGTTTTACCTGCAGGTTTCTGCCAAGTCTGGTGAGAATCACCGATTCTGCAACATAAAGGTACCAACCTGATAACTCTGATAAATCCACCAACCTTTGCACTGTTCATGTCCAGTCAAAAGGGTGAAGATGGATGTAAACCTACAGAAAATATCCCTCCCTATCTCTGCTTTATGATGCTGCTGCTTGGTGTTTGGATGGTTTACACTGTTATGCCAAACTGTTGCAGCTCATTTAAATTTTGTTTCATTACAACCAGAGACTCCAATGTGTTTTATTAGTATTTTATATGATAGAGCAACACAAACGGCTGAATAACTGTGCAGTGTTAACAAGATAACAGTGATGTTGGAACGTCACAAAACGTGCATCTGTCAGGGCAGATGATTCTGAGTACAGATGCACCGATACGATATTGGTAATTGTATCGATCTTGATATTGAGAAAAATTCTAGATTGAGTATCAGTGACAATGTTCCCGATCTGTATTAGCAGATCTATTCAGTGTAAATCTATGCTTTGTGTTCTGCGTGACGCCATGCTTTATTTATTTATTTATTTATTTATTTATTTATTTATTTATTTTACCTTACATTTAAAATTCCTTATTACACTTTCTGAACCATTTGAAGGAAGATTTGTTGCAGTTTAATTTTACGTTTGACCAAGGTAAATAATATTGTTTTCATCAGTTTTAGTGTCTTTAATATTTATTTTACATTGGATGTTGTACTCATAATTGCACTGTCTGAACAAATTAAGGTTGTTTTTACATGTTTGACCAAGCTTGTGAAGCTGTTGGTGTATTTAAGAATGTAATAAATAAATTGGTAATTCAGTGCATTTATGTCTGTTTAAAAAAAATAAGCATTTCAAGCCAACTCAGTGATGTATCGGCTGGTGCCAAACCTCAGATATCGGTATCAAATGTGAAGAAAGTGTATCGGTGCATCCTGAGTTCTGAATGTGTTTGTTTTATGCGTCAGTGTTACGTAGACGGACCGTACGGAACTCCGACCCGGCAGATCTTCGCCTCGGAACACGCTGTGCTAATCGGAGCAGGAATAGGAATCACACCTTTCGCCTCCATCTTGCAAAGCATCATGTACCGGTGAGAAAACCCTCAAACACTCGGTCCATGCCCAGTCCTCTGGTTATACTGGTTACACTGGTAGAGAGCACACAGAGCTACTAATTAAACCATTTTACCATCCAGCCATCCATCCGCTCTCTCTTTTTTTCCACTGAAGTTTTCACTCGCCTCCACTTTTCCATTACATCTCTTTCAACCTGACCTCTAAAGCTGCTCAAAGATCTGCTTGATGATGTTCATCATCTCCTATAATAAACATTGAATCCAGATTCAGAGTGGAGTTATCACATTTCGTCTAGGCAGGGCTTCCCGTCTGCTCTGATGTTAATGAGAGCCACCTGTCTCTTACCTGGTTGTTGTTCTACCTCAGGTACCGCATGAGAAAGCACACCTATCCCAACTGTAGCTCCACAGGGTGTGAAAACGTTAAAGACAGCGACATGAGGCTGCGTAAAGTAAGAACACGTCATCCTGCAGTCTGTTCAGAGACATTAACATGTCCGATCTGATGGAGCGGCCGTGTTTCCATCTGCTTCCACTCTGCAGGTCGACTTCATCTGGATCAATAGAGACCAGAAGTCCTTTGAATGGTTCGTTAGTCTGCTGACAAAGCTGGAGATGGAGCAGGCCGACGGGGAGCCGGAGGGTGAGAGTAAAACTGTAGCTGGTCACAAAAAATGAGCTGATTGTGAACTAAACTGCAGGGCTGAAGAAAGAATGGATCCAGATGTTAGCATGTTATGAAAACAATTAAAAAACGTACAATTAATTGTCAATTAAAGATCTAATAAATTAAAATTTGTTTCAGTCCATTGACGTCTTTTAGTCTTGTAGTTTGGCCGCCATCCAGCAGAGGGCGACGATGGTCATCCTTAAGCGCAGCCGTTAGGAACAAAGATGGCGGCCATACCAGAACGTGAAAGGGACGGTCCAAATAGAGTCCGGTTTGGGATTAAAAAAAAAAGCACTTTATGTAATTCTGTTTAGAAATATTTGTAACTTTAATAGCGCTTATTCAGCCGCTTATTCAGCCGAACTGCAACGGAGCGTCAACTTCTCAATTAAAAATTACTGACGTGTTCCGAAGGTTAGAATATGATGATAGAAAAGCGAAGTAGATGATGGAGAAAAGATGTAACATGATGGAAAAAAACACGATGCCAATAATCAAGGATTTAACATTCCTTCATGGCCAACCACAGTTCTGTATGAATATTTCTGTTCATTGGGGAAATAAGTGTTTAATATATTTCATTTTAAGTTTTTTATTTTTCTATTCAGCAATATGTATAACAAGTTCCTGTTTTGCTATATTTTACAAATATGTCTAAGTTTATTAATGTGAGAAAATCACAGTTTTCTGTTTATTCAGTCAGTGTTAATACAGCTGACAAAAATATAATAAAATTTAATGTGTTTTTTAAAATTTAACATATATTCTAAAAAAAAGAAAAAAGCCCTTTATGTTGTGGAAAGACGATCATCTCTTAACACAAACGCATAAACTCAAGTTTTTAAGAAAATAGCAGCTTATCGATTAATTGTTAGTGATAAGATCAGGCAGCTTTAGATGAACGTATTAGCTGATACCTTGCATTCTTATCAACACCATATTTTATAATAAATCTGAAATAAATGATGATAATTTGTTTTAATTGTGTTATTGGTCTAATTTCACAGCACCAGCTCAGGTTTCATTGACTCATAAATGTCCATATTGTTGCATCGTTTTGTTATGAGTCTCATCTCCTCAGGTGAAGTCGGGTTTATTAACACAGCTGCTGTTTGCCAGGCCAGTTCCTGGAGATGCACATGTACATGACCTCAGCGCTCAGCAAGAACGACATGAAGGCCATCGGCCTGCAGATGGCGCTCGACCTTCTGGCCAAGAAAGAGGAGAAAGACTCCATCACAGGCCTGAGGACCAGAACTCAGCCAGGCCGACCCAAATGGGAGAAGGTGAGAATCCATCTGAGGATGATGATGATTCACATTTTAGTCAAATTATTAGTTTATGTCTGACATCACAACAAAAAATGAAAGGTTTTGTTCCTGGCAGCCATTCCACTGTTCTGCAGCTTTTAGATTCACTTATTCTGGATCAAATAAATGGTTAATGACCAGGCCTTTGTAAAAGTTGCCGACAATCCAGGTAGGAAATTCTGCGTTTTGTTCAGGTGCGTAGGAGAAGCGATGCATCCAAAAGTTTCAGTTTGACCCTGAAGGACCAGAATTAGCTTTACTTCATTGTGACTTTGATTGTCAAATTCAATTCATTTTAATTATCTTTGAGTGAATATGCTAATATTTATTAGGTATTATTAGTTAAATATTGCTTACTTTTTATTAGTTATAAGTAGTAGTTTTTTCATCCTTTGATTAATTTTTAGGTGCAGAATTCAAAGAGGTCAAACTATTGTATTGTGATCATGTATACATACATCAATTGGATAATGAATACTTAGTAGGAAATGCCATTAACAAAATGTATTAAATTATTGTGACTGGTGTTTTTTCCAACTTTTGCTGTTTCTGTCTTGCGGAATACCATTAGTGCCGCCAGACGAAATATAGAGAATTATTTGCTGACAGCTGACGTAAACTGCCTGCGTGGGGAGAAAAAAATCAATTTCACATCAGTTTCAGAGGCTAATAAGTAGAATTATTAACACGAAAACAAATAAAATTATGTCTATAATTTTAGTATATTTTAATTTATAAATATGATAGAGTTCTAGTTAATTATAGTTTTCCCCCATTAATTACCATTTTCATTTATTCCAGTTAATAAAAATGTTTTCTCAATTTCAGTTTCTGTTAGTTTAACTATAATAATCTTGGTCAGCAATCCAGTTTTATCTGTTAAAGAAAAAAAAATCAATTGTTTTCATCCACAGAATGTTTGAAAAACAACAAAACACTTGTCTTTTCCAGCAGCCATTGTACAGCGGTAAAACCAGCTGACCAAAACTGCTGGAGCTCCGTTTGGGTTACCGGGTAACGGGCTGGGTATTGCTAGGTGAGGGGCAACGCCCAGCCCTGTTGATTTTGTTGCGGCTCATTTTCCAGACACCAAAAAACATGAACCTGTTGCTAAAAGATAGATGGGTGTTTTTTATAAGCAGATACACTGTTTTTACAAAGTGGAAGTATAAAAAGTTCACAATGTGAATTTTACACAATATGTCCCCTTTAAGTGGACATATTCATCCAAGAACCATTTCTTAATTCAGTCCAACCTGGTCACGAAGAAAGTCATAATATTCCTGCAATACTTCTGATATTATTTCGACTTTATTCTCATAATAATATGACTTGTAATTTTGACTTTATACTCATAATTTTATATTTTTTAATACTCTAATACTCCATTGTAGTGTGTGAGAGTTTTCAAAACATAAAATTTTGTTGCATCTCAGTTCAATTTGTCCCTGCTATGGAATACTATTTTACTGTTAGGAATAACAGTAAAATATGATGTCATATATAATAGTGAATTGAAACTGTACATTTATCTCCAAGGTGTGGTGCTGGAAAAGATTGAAAACTTACCTTGTAAAATGCTTGAAAAGTTCTTGAATTTTGCTGTGGGGAAAGTGAACAAACCATCAGTCAGGTCTTCTGTTGTTTGTGTTTCCGTTTGTCAGGTTTTCCAGAAACTGTCCGAGGAAAACAAAGGAAAAGTTCACGTGTTTTACTGCGGCGCTCCGGCTCTGGCTAAAGTCATCAAAGCTCAGTGTGAACACTTCGGCTTCAACTTCTACAAGGAAAACTTCTGACGACGTCTCTGTTCATTTGGTTTTATATTTCTATGAGGACAAAACCTGACATGGTGGGACTGCAGTTTGCTAAAGGAAGCAAACTGCAGTCCCACTAAAAATTTAAGACTTATCTAGACTTAGAGTTAAGTTTTAGTTAGATTTAATGTAGGGATTCGGTTATGATGCTTACTGTAAATGGAATGTCTCTGTTTGTATCCCAAAATATAAATCATAATTGTTCAAAATCAAAATTTATTTTCTATTTGAAAAAAATAATAAAAACCATGAGCCATAAATCTCAGAGTCAGCCATTTGTTACAGCTAGTCTTTGTTAAATTCAATAAATGGATAAATTACACACATTGATTCAGTCTACTTTAAGCATTTCTTTTCCTGGTATAATGCCTTGTCTCTCACTCCTCGCAAAGCTGTCATCCCAGTAAGCTGCCTACAACACGCTTTCTTCCACGCTTTTTCCTTCCACTCAACTTTCTACCTCTATGTTTGAAACAGCATAGTAAAGAACAGCTTCTTGTGGTGACTCACCCTCATTGTGAAAGTCCATAGCATAATTTTGTAATCCACAAATCGTTTGAGTGTATTACTAAAATAAAGTAACTTTTAATGCTAATCTAATTATTGGAATTGACTTGGATCTATTCATATGTAGGTTAGTTAAAATAAACTTTTTTTGTTCTTAATTTTTTTCTGTGACTTATTATTTTTAGATTACAGGGCCGTGATGACATCAGTGGATGATTTGTAAACCATTTGACTGTGATTTTATCCAGTCCATTTAAGGAGCGCCAGTCGACTGAAGAGCATCTTCTCTGTCAAGATTAACCAAACAGCCTGATTTTCTGGTAGCTTTATTGTTTTAGAATTAGTGCAGAACACGTATACCAATGTTAAAACTAATATTTCACCTTTGCGCCTTACGTTGGTGGTTTATATTAAAAATATTTTCCTTAAATTAGTAGAGTTCGATTACTCGACCATCTGCCAGCCAACCTGCGGAGTTAGCCTGGTTAGCCGTTAGCTGGATGCGCAGCAGCAGAGTGTCGTCTGGCAGCTACTAAACCATCGGACCAATGTCTCAAAAATCAACCTGGATTTGTTTTACCTCGTTGGAGACGAACATTGGTCGCTAATCTTAACGGAACCTGCCCAGCAGAGTGACCCGGAGACGCGGATGTTTCTGTCTGACGGTTTATTGTTCAGCGGCTAACCGAAGCTAGCCTGTTAGCAGCTAACCCGTTAGCAGCGGCTGTGAAGGTAGGCCGAGTTCCGATGATTTTTCTTTAAATGTGGATTTTTTTCATTCTGTGATTTAAATGCTGGGTTTATACTCTCACCCTTTACTGTAACTTTTTATAATGGATATTTAGAAACACTGAATATATTTAAACAACAATTAATGTAGGTTTTAGCTTCATCTAAAGGTTAGCTGGACATATTGAGCTAACATCACCAGATTAACGATTACTGGTTTGTTAGTGTCTCTTTTAGGTTAGTTAGTGGCTTTGTTGTAAATAAACTGTGCTTGGGTGACTTGGTACGTTAACCTCCAGTTGATGTTGACGTTTTATAATGTTTTTAGATGTTAGAGAGTCGAAGTGGGACACAAACAGTATTCAAAATGGATTTATCCAGACCTTATTTCTCGGTATCACACAAGAATATTCAAACAAAAGACAAATACAAGACCAGCAGCAATGAATAATATACAAATGTAACATTTTTGCGTAAAAATCTAACTTTAAGCAATAAAAAATTTCATTAAATACTGTGAAATGAGATAATTTCACATAAAGGAGAGTTTTTCTTCAGCCCAACATCCTAGTTTGCAGAAACTGTTCCTGAATCAGATTCTTGGAATCTGGAACCTCCTGTTACTTCTGCCTCATGACAGGAGTTAGAAATGATCTTCTGATCCAACATAGCTCTCTGCAGAAATCCTGGATGGCTTCAGATCTCTACTGGCATCATGCTGAGCTCATCAGATCATTACAGCTGTCCCACCATGATGCAGAAGTTCCTGGAGTCCTGCTGGTTCTGTGACCAGGTTGATGAAGAGACCATATTTCCTTTATTCCCAGACAAAAAGTAGTACATATCATTTAAAAAATAAGAAATAAATCAAGTGAAGAAGACAACACATCCATCTCAGGTTTAGCTAAGTCTGTCACCATAAGGAATAAATCAGTAAATTGCGTAATACATTAAAATAGATGTGACATTTTCCATTTGCGTACATGTTTGTGTAGTTTGCCTAATCTTTAATGTAAAGCTGGCCTTTAATATTGAAAAGCCACCATTTTGAAAAATACAGCAAGCTTTTGACCCGCAGTACAATGAAGTTAGTTTGACTCTTTATTTTGTTACAAAAGTCCTGACTGGAAGTTTTGCTTGTTTCTCCAGACTGAGCCTAATGATTCCTATGTTGTTTTGTTGAGACATCATCATTTATTTTGTTTGTTTGCATGTTTAAAATGTCTTCCAGTTCTGGCATTAAGTGTTCCTTATATTGATACTGATGTTAATGCTGATATGTTGTTGATTTCCACTGGAAACTGTTTTCTTTCCAGTTAATCAGGAATTTCTGCTCTTTATCTCTGACTGACTGTGTTAGTTTGAAACCTAGATTGAAATCAGATCCTTGTTATAAAATGGTTGCTGTTTGGTCTGATTGGTTATGAAGTAAGACTAGTCATAAGAATATGGTAGTTGTTGGGAAAGGTGAAGTGTTGGCTCATTAGCTCTTTTAAATAATCATAAAGCTCCATGTCAGGGTTATTACTGCTTGTTCTCAGTTATAATGGGAGTTCAGGTTGGTTATAATTTCTTGTGACTATTGTCCTCCTGATCAGGTTTACTTTGTTACCGGAAAATGTTTGGAATGTTGTTTGATTTCAATTTTTATGACTCAATCTGACCTGCAGTCCTCAATCCAGACAGTTTATATTTATTTTAATTTAAATAAAAAAGTGTAGAGTGTTGTACGTTTTATTCATGCATCGATAAGTGTGAGAAAAGTTGTTGTAGCTGAAGGAAAATGCAGATCGTCCATTAACTTGGTTTGTGCTTTTCAGACGGGATCAGGAAGAAGTTGGAGAAACTGTGCAGAAATTAAAAACCTTAAAGTGAAAAGCAAATCTGGCTGGTATTTAATCCAGGATCTTCCTGCTGTTTCCCTCTGCGTGAAACCTGTTAATATTATTATTACAGAGCTTAAAGTGGAGGAAAATTCCTCCATTAATATGATTTACAGTCCTTACTGTGCCCTGACGACTAATCGAGCTGTGTGTTATGGACAAAAATGTTATGTTTTCATTTATTTTTCCAGCTATTTCAATTATTACATAAGCTTGTCACAATAAGCTAACAATTAATCACCTGATAAGTTAAAACAAGCTTGTAAAAATACTTAAATGTTATTGAACTTTTAAGCTTTTCTTTCTGTCATTTTCTCCTCAGTAAATTCTTACTTTGTAATGGAAAGTTTTCTCTGAATTAAATGCACTGACTTCTTTCCCTCTCCTCTGACTGAGACTGATGGTTTAAATCCAGGTGTTACTCTGATCCGCCCTGCTCTCTGAATGAAACCCAAACGCTGCTGCCAGGGTCAGCGAAAGGTCACTCATTAACCAGGTTCAGCTGTGTGGATTATTCTGATCTTAGGCGCTTTATGCCGACATGTTTACTCCTTAATCTGGCGGTGACACATCATCTGTTCATTCCTCAGCTGATACTGAGTTGTAGCGGTGTGTGTGTGTATGTGTGTGTGGGGAAAGGAGTTAGATATGCAACTCTAAATAAGGGTTTGTGTTTAAAGATTTCAGATGGGATCAGTTTTAGAGGTCAGGTAGAATCTGTTTGTGTGAATTAGATCAATAATTAATAAAGCAATTAATGGCATTTTAAGTTAAAATGAGCTCAATAATTACCATTTGCATGAACTATCATCTCTTTATCTCTTTCTTTAATTTTTCTCTTTTTCTTCCAAAAATTCAATGACTCAGTCTGGTGCTTTAGTCTCAGCTAAACCTTTTTTTTTTTTTTTTTTTTTTTAAATGACAGTTTTTGGATATTTAAAATTTTTTCCAGTGTTAAATGTTCCTCAGAATTTAAAATTTATTGACTTTGAGAATGTGTCATTTTATTATTGCGTAAATATCACAGTTTCCCCCAGAAAACTTACTAAGCCCGGCGGCCCGCCAGGCTTATCATACACTGGGGAAAACCCTGTATCATTAAATTATCTCAAAACCACAGTATTATTGTTTATTTCAATAACTTCTGGGGCAATTTAGCTGTAATACGTTTCTTGTTTTTACATGATCAATAAAACAAAATTTTGTATATCAGAATATTGTTTGTTTTTAATGAAACAAAGTATTCTGATGAAAATGCTTTTGTGTGTTTGCCATATTTGAAAAGAACAAAAAGAAAAAGCCTCATGTAGATTATCTCGGCAACGAGAACAGGAAGCAGGTCAGTCAGTCAGTCAGTCTTTAGAAACTTTTGCCTTATTTAGCAGAGTTTGTCGTTGGTTCCACCAGGTCTGCTTCTGAAAAGTCTGTGGTTTTATTTACTCTAAAACAAAGTTGCAAGTGAAAAATGTGGTCAGGAAAAGTTTCCATTTTATGATTCTAATTTGTATCAGTTTTGAAAGCTCAGGCCTTTAACAAAGAAATAACAAAACGCTGTGTCTGAATCAATCTATATGGACTCGTGAAACAAGTTTATGTGGCTCACAAATGGCCCCCGGGCCACACTTTGGACCCTTGAGCTAACATTATTTTTACAGGTGATTTTGAACTTTTCTCTGCTTATTTACAGGACTTTTTAAAAAATTTTTGTTTACAAAAAAGCAGAACGAACATATTCAGATTTTTCTCCTTTCTGGGTGAATCAGTAAAGCTGCTGAACTTTTTTTGAAATTAAATTTTCCACCTTTAATCAAACATCTGGAGCATGTAATCAGTATCATAAACTGCTGTTTCTGTTGAGCTGTTGTGAAAAACGAGGCGGAGAAGCGCTGTGTCATGGATGTTTGATTTATTGAGCTTGCGGCTCATCTGACGGCATTCCTGTTGCAGATGGAAACTCTGTAAATTTGAGCGCTAGTTAAACCTTAAAGCTGCAGAGATCAGCAGCCTGAAATCTGAATAAATGCTTTTTTTTTTTCGTTTCAAACTGAGAATAATTATTACTCTGGATTAACGGCTGCTGAGGAAACGAAGGTCCTTATCGTCTCTGCAGCTTTGGTGCTTTTTAAAAATAATTTCCTCCAGGTTTGATTCAGAGTTTATAAGTTTGCTTAAATTTCACTTTGGTGTTTTTAAGGTTTGGAAAGTGCTTGATTTCTTATAAAGCCCTTGAAAATGCTTGATATTGAAATTGCACAGTTTTGTAATAATGCAATAAAGTGCAAACTAATGCTTGATTAAAATCTGTTTATATATTTTAGTATAAAATTGTTATACTGAACATTTCAGACTACTTTGTGAGCATAATAATAATTAGTAAAATAAATGTATTGTTGAACAAATGGTGTCCTTTTCACCCTTAATGCACAGTAATCGGTTACCAATGATAACTTATCAATGATCAGAAAAACAAGATATGAATACTTAACTGATGTGAGTTTTTTGGGAAATTGCTGCAGCTGAACTAAATTAAACATGTCTTGGTTTTTTTCATGTTACTTTTTAGCATTTTCTGCCAATTTTATAATTGTCTTATTATTTTTACCAAACTTAATTGAATTTTCCGTTGCATCATTTATCCTCCTGTGATGTTGTGATTGTTGTGAAGCTTTTTGGTGAGCTGAGGTTGTTGTAAATATACTGCATAAATAAACTTTGACTTGATTTTTTAAAAGTCTTTACAGATTAATAACGTATCTATAGACCATTAGTCATCTATGAAGGGAGCATTGCTACAGAGTGGTACCAAATTTTGCTACATTTTAGTTTATATGGTAAATGTCAAATTCTATAACAAGACATTATTAATAACAGTAATTAATCATATATAATAGTGAATCGAAACTGTATTTTTTTTAGTTTATTTTTATTGTTTTATCCCCAAAGTGATGCTGGAAAAGTTTGAAAACTTACCTTGAAAAGTGTTTGTACGCTTTTCTCAGAGTAAAATTCAAACTGCTGATCGTTCCTCAGTGTTTTTGCTGTTAATAATAGAATTATGGTGAAAATATTTTCTGAACCGATCCGTTTCTGTCGTAGCCTGGCCTCTGCATGGCGACAACAGACTGACGGCAGCAGGAGAGAGCAGCCAATCAGCTGAGGCCCGCCCCGTAGCAACATGGCGTCCCGTCAGAGGAACTCGGTCCGGATCCTGTCGAGCCGGGAGCGGGGATCCCAGACGTTCGGCTCGCAGCGGCTCCTGCAGCTGCTGGTGGAGGAGAAGGTCCGCTGGATGAAATGGCAGAGTCAGGTGGGTTAAAAAAGCTCGAGTCCCAAGAGCTTGGATTTAATGAAACTGGACATCCTCAGCACATAAATGCTGCGTTCAAGTGCAGCCTTCCACCAACGCCTAGCGTTCTCCTGATCATCCATTAAGAATGGCAATAAATGTAGAAATAAAAGCTTAATAGAGTAATCTGGGTCAAAAAATATATATATAAAAAAACACTTATCTGATCATACAGTGTAGCAAAATTTATATTATTTTTAACATGTCACTGTTTAATTTTTCATTTTATTTCCAATCTTACTGTTTTTATTAGTTTCTTTTTCATTTTATTTTGATAAATTTTTGTATTTACTCAGATTTTATTTCAGTATTTTTATTTTTATTTTTGCATATTCTGTATTTATTTACACTCTATTTTACGTTTTCACAAAGAATCAGAAGGGAAAAGAGAAAATTATGAAAATGAAAAAATGAATCTTCAAATAAATGGACAAAGAGGAGAAAATCAATTTATGATTAAAAAGTGACCAAAATAATGTACAAAATAAATAGATAATTAAATGTGACAGTAAATTAAAAAATAATGTTAAATACATTATATTAAAAAATTGAAAACGTTTATTAAATAAAAAATTAATTGAAATGGAAAGTTAAATAATACCAATAATTTTAAATTAATACTGTTGAAAATGATAAACACTAACTTAAGTCAGGAAAGTTTTATTTTTTAGAATCAAAATGGACACTTTCATTATTTTATCAAATCATTTATTTATTTTTATGTTTATTGACCAATTTTGTCAGGACCAGTCCTCCATAGCCAGCTGTAAGGGACTCATATTTTTCAGCCATTTTGTTTTTATTATTAACAGGACATTAATATTATTTAAAGTTTTTCAAATAACGGATGTTTTAGGTTTATTACTTCATTTATTCTGGATTCAGTTTAAATGTTTTGGTTTGTGTCTCTTCTAGAAAGTGGAGCTTCCAGACAGCCCTCGATCAACGTTCCTGCTGGCCTTCAGCCCCGACAGGTCACACACACACACACACACACACCTTCAGAAGACTGTCTGCTCTACTAGACATGCTTTTAAAAACATAAACATTAGAACTAAAGACCAAAGCAAACTCTTGGATTTTAGAATAAAAGATGAAGCTTTTAAGCTTCGACCAGCTTTTTATTTTTACGTTAGCATCCTTGATCAATTAGATTTCATCTTTAGGAAATAAAACCTCTTAACGTCTCTCTCTTACTTTGCTGAATCTCTGTTTGAATAAAATCTGAGATCGCTCTGAGCTCCAGAATAATGAATAAAGTTTTCATGTTCTCAGTTTTCTCTTCTTGTCGACTTTAATGTTAAACCAACTGGAATCATTCATGATTGAAACTGCCTCATTTGTCCCTGCAGGTCTTTAATGGCCTCCACGCACGTCAACCACAACATCTACATAACGGAGGTGAAGACTGGAAAGTGCCTCCATTCCTTAGTGGGCCACCGGAGAACCCCCTGGTGTGTGACCTTTCACCCCACCATTCCTGGCTTGGTGGCCTCCGGGTGCCTTGATGGGGAAGTCCGCATTTGGGACCTGCATGTGAGTGCAGAACAAGTTGGGATTGTTTCAGGAAATCTCTTTATCTTTGTCCAGTAAGAAGTTAAACTGAGAAGACTAGAAGGAATCCTCAACCAAACGAAGTAAAACTTTAAAAAATGTGACAAATGCTGATTAATCCGATTAATTGATTATTAAAATAATCGTTAGTTGCAGCTTCACTTTCATTAACCTATTCATTATCCTAAAAAAGTCTTAATTCATAACTTTAAATATAAAAATTCATAATATTGTTCTTACATTGAAAAACAAAAGAAAACCTGAGCTTCTCATTTTGCACCTTTAACATAAAACCTGCCATAAAAAACAACATTTCAGCTGTTTGTTTTGCAATCAGAGATGTCTGAATTGTGACTGAATGAAAACGGGAATCTAAGCATTAATCACAAACCAGTACAAATAGTTTGTTTCCATGACTTTGTTGGACTGAACTGGGCGTTTTGCTTTCAGGGCGGCAGTGAGAACTGGTTTACGGAGAGCAACGTGGCCATCGCCTCTCTGGCCTTCCACCCGACCGCCCAGCTCCTCCTGATCGCCACCAACAACGAGCTTCACTTCTGGGACTGGAGCCGGCCGGAGCCGTTCGCCGTGGTCAAGACGGGCAGCGACACGGAACGAGTGAGGTGGGTAGAAGAGCCGTCGCCACGATGCGAGGCCGGGAACCCAACCGGAAGATTTAACACTCCAAAGCGCTGCGTCACACCAAGGCTTTAAATGCAAACATGTTTAGTTTTAGTTCAGGCCTTTTGGAAATGAGTTTCTGTTCAGTTTAGGGGAAAAAATTATATCACCTTATGTTTTTTAATTACCTTGATAAGATATGATATTCCACATTTTCTGCTTATTCTTTTTTTGCAGGGGGATAAGGGGAAGGATTTTTTATATATTTTATATTTTTAATACACAAATTTTTTTTTTTACGATATGTTTAATGCGTAAAAGAAAATATAGAGTTGATAAATAGAAATGTAAACTAATTTGGCTAAACAAACCCAGCCTGAAATAAAGATACTTAAATACATAAACAAACTGTTGTGGTTCCACAGAACATTAGTTTTAAATTTTCTGTTGCTGATGACAAATTTATAAAAAATTTAACTAAACGACAAACTATCCCTTTAAAGAAAATTGTAAAAATAAAAGTTCTGTCCTTGTTGTTGTTCCAGGTTGGTGAGATTTGATCCTCTGGGTCACAACCTGCTCACGGCGATCGTGAATCCGTCCAATCAGCAGGTGAGTTGTGCAAAAATTTCCAAATCTCCCGGCATTCTGCAGTTTTACTGAAAGATGTTGACTTTTATACTTTTTGCTGTTTATTTCTGTCCCTTTTGCTCAAACTGAAGGCTTTCATTCACTGCTCTCTCTTCATCAAACTCATTAAAGAGACTTTTAGATTGACTGAACTCGCCTCATTTAGTGCCTTTAAATATAAACTAAAATGTCTTGAAGCAGATTGTTGTTTTTCAATAATTTTTCATTTTCTTTTTACTCTATTTTTTGTGTTGCTGCCTCTTGGCCAAGACTTCCTTGACAAGCAGGTTTTAAATCTCTAAAATGTTTTGCTTTAAGTGAAATAATCTTGCAAATGAACTAGCACTTTTTCATCAATATTAAGGAATTATTGGCTTAAAACAAGCTCATTTTACTTGTACGTTTGATGTTTCTTGTTTCAAGTGCACTAAGATATTTGCATTACAAACGAGTCCAGATTGGTGAGATTTAGTGTTTTTGCAGTGAAGTCTTAAATTGCTGTTATTGTTAATCAGTGTTTTATTTTAAAGAAACTCTTCATGTTGGTCATTTCCTCGCTTGATGAGTCTCTTCTGTCCCAGAATGAGGAAGACTCTGAGGTCCCGATGGACAGCGTGGAGATGCCTCACTTCCGCCAGCGCTCCTTCCTGCCTTCCCAGCCGGTTCGCCGGACGCCAATCCTCCACAACTTCCTGCACATCTTGTCGTCTTCTCGCTCCCCGGGACCCAACGTCGGAGCCGAGCAGCCGCCGCCTCCGCCACCGCCGCGGCCCGTAAGCGACGGCGGCAGCGGAGTCAGTGAATCGCCCGGCGGTCCCAGCGGCCCCTCGCTCCCTGGCTGCACCCAGCACCTGGGCATGGTGTGCGTCTGCACCCGCTGCTCCGTCAGCCGGAAGCGCTGCCTGCCCACCGGCGCCTCCACATCGACACCGTCGGTTTCCACGGAGACGCCGACGCTCTCCACGGCCTCCACCTTCTCTTCGGCCCGCACGGAGCCGCGGCAGCCCTCGGATCGGCCCTCCGCCTTCACCTCTGTCTACTACAGCGCCGGCGCCTCCCTGAACCCCATCATGCCGAACATCATGGAGCCGCTGGGCGCCGCCCGGCCCGGCCCGGACTGGACCCGCAGCCTGCTGAACATGCGGGACAGCACGGCAGGCCCTGCCATGCTTCCTCCCAGGACCTCCTCCTCTTCCTCCGTCAGTCTGCTGTCAGTGCTCCGCCAACAGGATGGCTCGTCCCAGTCGCCGCTCTACACCTCTGCCTCCGAGGGGCGGGGCTTCGCCCAGCAGGGGGAACCAGGGAGTCGGGACGGCGCCGGGACGAGCAGCGGCCACCACCCATTTTGGGACGGCGGCCGCGGCTCCTCGGCCTCCTTCCGGAACGTTCTGCAGTGCAACCTGAGCCGCTACTTCCTGGAGATCGACCGCATCGACATCGACCCGTCGCTGGGCGGCAGCATCGCCGATGGCAACCAGGAGCCAAGCCAAGAGCTGCTGAACAACAACATGGACCCGGACAGGCCGGGCCAGTCCTCCTCTTCCTCGCCTACCATCATCCACTACCAGCCACCAGCGCCCCCGCCCGCCACCCACAGCTTGGAGAACAACGTGCCGCCGACGCCGCCGTCCTCCAGGGGGCACCACCTGAACCGCTGCCGGGCCTGCCACAACCTGCTCACCTTCAACCAGGACTCCCAGCGCTGGGAGCGCACGCACCAGACCTCCTCCACCACCTCCTCCTCTTCTTCGCTGGATCCTCCCTCCTCTTCCTCCTCCTTCCCCTCGCCTGCCGCCGCCTGGCAGCCGGAGGAGAGCAGGAGGGCGGCGCCAGAGGCCAGCGAACAGCCGCCTCTTCCTCCAGGAGGAGGAGCGGTGGCGTTCCCACTGGCGCCGCCGCCCAGCCAGGCCGCCGAACAGACAGTGGGCCTGGTCTACAACCAGGACACGGCGCAGTGGGAGAGGGTTTACCGGCAGGCCACCGCCAGCCGGGCCGTCGAGCCGCCAGAGGCCTTAAGCCAAGAAATGCCTGTTGACCCGCCGGATGAGGATTCCCTGAGGAGGTACGGCGCCGCAGTCGGCTCCAATCCGGGATCAAAGTGATCAATTAAAGGGGCAGTATCATGTAAAATTAACTTTTTTGAGCTTTACATCATGTTATAATGTTATTTCCTCAAATCATACCAGGAATTTTGCTTTGATCTTTTAATCTCCATGGCAACCATTCAGGTGTGCAAAACACCTGGGTGGATCTAGCCCCACCTTCAGGGCGCAGCTCCTCCTCAGAGCTGCAGTTTCCGAGCTTCCGCCTCACAGAGCAGCTCCTTCAGACTAGCCAGCAGCAATTAGCAAATACCTGGTGGAACTGCTCATTAGAGCAGCTACCTTTCAATAAAACGCTGGAAGAATTGTTGTTAAAGGGTTAATGGAGGAGCCATGTTGTGATGACTTTCTGAAGGCAGAGTTTCACACAGAACAGGAGTTTCTTAAAGAGACAAAGTAACATTTATTTTATGTCATATTAGATATATATAGCATTTTCATATCAATTGAAAGTAAAATAGTTACTTTATTTTGCTATAAAATGTCACTATGTGCCCGGAAAACACAATACTGCCCCTTTAAAAACTTGAGTTTCTCTTGTATCAGGAGGGCCAGCCGTCGTCCTTAACATAAAGAGCTACATTTTTCATGATGTTCCTGATTAATAAACAAAAGCAGGCATTTATGGGGTGCTGATTGTAAACGGTCAAACATTAATCGCAATTACTTATTCAGCCTAAGAGGAAAAATAAAACATATGTGGACTTATATTTCATTGTTGTTAAAAAAACATAAGTAAATGAATAAACAGAAATAAATGTAAGTCATATTATAAAAACAAAAATTCATTCATACATGTATAAACGTCAGTTTCACAATGAAATTATATTTTAGTTGCAAACAAAATGTTTACAGTAGATGCAGGTGCAGCAGCTGTAGATGGTCTCTAACTAATGTTAGGAAAAATGGATATACAAATATTATTGAACCTTTTAGTGTCATATCTTGGAAATTTAATGCAGTTATTTCATAAAACTGCTTCAAAACTGCTAAAAACGTAATTTCTTGTCATATTTGGTTTTTAGTGAAGTCATTCAGAGCCATTTTGGAAGGTCCAAAGATCCATTTGCTTTAGTTTGTGGAAGACCAGAAAAAGTCCTCAATCCGTCCAATTTTTTTTATTTTAACATTGAAGTTCCTCCACGCTGCAGAAATCCCGTTCTAACAACGGTCTGTTCCCGACAGGCGGCTGCTGGAGTCATCCCTGCTATCGTTGTCTCGATACGACATGTCCGGGTCCAGAGACCATCCCATCTACCCAGACCCGGCCAGGTACCACACAGCTCTCACCTGCCAGACTTTTATCCTCCAGCGGGATAGAGCCGTTTATCAACAGGACTCTATCCAGATAAACAAAAGTTATTGTCTTTGGACCTGAAGAGGAACGATCTACAGTCAGACACAGCGTTAGTTCTTACAGCTGGAAACAAGAAATTAGACCCAAAATCTGAGTTTTAACCTTCAGAGACGCATAAAGACGGTTAAAAATTCAGCCTTTTATCACCTGAATAACATTTCCAGGATTAAAGGACTAATAGAAAAACTCTTCACAGGTTTGCCTAAAACATCAATCAGATCCAGAAGCTGCTGCTGGAGTTCTGACTAAAACCAGGAAGTTATGAGAACATCACCCAGTTCTACAGTCCTTCAACTGGCTCCCTGTAGCTCAGAGAATAGACTTTAAAATATTGTAGTTGGTTTATAAATCACTGAACGGCTTAGGACCACAATACATTAAAGATCTGCTGTTGTCATAGCAACCTTCCAGAACCTCTCGGGCCTTCTGGCTCTGCTCTGCATCCCCTGAACCAAACATGGAGAGGCAGCATTCAGCTTCTATGCTCCATAAATCTGGAACAAACTTCCAGAAAACTGCAAAACAGCCGAAACACAGGGTTCCTTTAAATCTAGACTTAAAATTAGGGGTGTAGACGTACATGTGAAACCGATCTTCTCTCCTGGTCTTATCTACCTCATCAAAGGTCTAAAAATCAACCGCTGTCCTCTTCTGCCCTGCAGCGAGAGGTTTGTCTGACTGACCGGCCCACCAGGTCACGTCTGCATGTTAACCATAGTCACCCCACTGTTAACATTTCAACAACTTTCTTGCTATATTTAACAACTTTTCAGACAAAAATCATCGATCGGCCAGAAAACTGCAATCGGTTCACCCCAACTAAAAACCCACCTGTTTAGCTTATTTGATGTGTTCATGATTTTTATTAACTGCCTCGTTGCTGAAAATGTTCTATTTAAATAAACTTGGCTGTGATTGGCTGCAGAGGAACCAGTCTGTGACCTGAAGCGCTTCCTTTGCTCTGCAGGCTTTCTCCTGCAGCCTACTACGCTCAGAGGATGATCCAGTATCTGTCCAGGAGGGACAGCATCCGCCAGCGTTCCCTCCGGTACCAGCAGAACCACCGCATGCGAACCATGTCCACGTCCTCTGACAGCCCCACCCCCAATCCGTCCAGCGCCATGGACAACAGCGACGTCGACTTCGAGGAGCTGGAGTTAGTGTTTGCTTTGTGTTTAACTGCGCCGCAAAATCACGATTCCTTGAGGCAGGACAAGAATCTGGAGTTTAATCAGCAGCTGTAAAATGATGCTGCAATTTTATGATTTATTAGGCCTACAAATAGCAAAAATATATTGTTTTATTTAAATATATTTGAGTCAGAAATCTGCAGACAGAGGTAAATTAAACTGAGGTAAGAGTAGCTCTACTTCAACATAATTTTACACAAGTAAAAGTAAAGCAGTATTTGGTAAACAGTTTACTCAATTACTGAATAATTGATCAAATTATCGATCATTTAATGTTTAAAAATTACATAATCAGACAGACCGAAATATAAAGTTAAGTGGAAATTTTTGTAAACATTTTATTTCCTGAAATTCAATAACATTATTTCTTCAGTGTATGCTTGATTATTTGCAGCTAAAAAGATAAATACTTCTAACATCAACATGTAAAAAGTTCCTCTTTCTGTTCAACCTATAATCAGTACAGTGTTGGACTGATCTATGGAAGTACTTTAGTGATTAATAATTGGATAAAAAGGTGCTTAATTGCAGATTTATTTATTTTTACTAAATTTGTACTGGGTGAAACTAAAACTTCTGGGTAGGACACATTTACAGATGGATAGATACCAAATGCATAGGTTTTCTGTACAGTTTTAGCTTAATTATTTCCTCTAAATATGTTGTTTTTCAGCAAATGAAAGTGTCTGAGTCCTTCAGAAACAGTTTAAGGAACGAATGTGAACCTTTCCTGTTTTCCTGCAGTGATAACGGAGACAGAGCGAGACACAGGACACCCCGGAATGCCAGGATGTCTGCTCCGTCGCTGGGGCGATTTGTCCCGCGGTGAGTCCGTAACACGATTAATCCCGGGTTACATTTGGTTTCCACCAAATGCTGAAATAATCTGGTTTGGTCCTGCAGCCGTTTCCTCCTGCCGGAGTACCTGCCGTACGCCGGGATCTTCCACGAACGAGGACAGCCGGGTCTGGCTACACACTCGTCTGTCAACAGAGTTCTCGCTGGTAAGGGAGACTGAAATCTGTTGAAAAGTTTAAAACATTCACAGATGAGTGATAATACATACGCATTTGAACTGCACCAGAGATCGCTTTAACCAAACCGAGTCCTGGTTTCTAGACGGACCAGAGTTTGATTCACACCTCCCCAAACAAACCAGACTTTCGTCAACCAAAGTGGAGCAATCAGAGCTGGTGTGAATGCACCCTTAATCTGTCTTCTACTCCGTTTTCAGGAGCCTCTATTGGCGAAGGTCAGTCTGCGGTCGCCAGCAACATCGCCAACACGACGTACCGCCTGCAGTGGTGGGACTTCACCAAGTTTGACCTCCCAGAGATCAGTAACGGTACGAGAACTCCTCCATTCCTCCCTCACTCCCCTCGTTTCTTCTGATCTCTTAAAAAAAACTTGTTTGAAAAACAATATGCACCGCATATTTGGTATCCATGGAAACGTCAGCCTCTTGGCTAGAAGTTGATAAGTATTTTAAGTTTATGTCCAAGGGCTGCAGGACAGACGTCGGTTACCAGAAGCCTGTGTTTCTTGTTTTCAGCCTCGGTCAACGTTCTGGTGCCAAACTGTAAAATCTACAACGACGCCAGCTGTGACATCTCCGCAGATGGTCAGCTGCTGGCGGTTTTCATTCCCAGCAGTCAGCGGGGTTTTCCTGACGAGGGCATCCTGGCCATCTACTCTCTGGCGCCACACAACCTGGGAGAAATGCTCTACACCAAGAGATTCGGTACGCCGCTGACCGCTGACTGCTGACTGCTGCTTCCTCTTTCCTGACTCCGCCCCCCGTTAAAGCTCTTCTCCCCCCTCAGGTCCCAACGCCATCTCCGTCAGCCTGTCCCCCATGGGGTGCTACGTCATGGTGGGCCTGGCGTCCCGCAGGATCCTGCTGCATCCCTCCACCGACCACATGGTGGCGCAGGTGTTCCGCCTGCAGCAGCCGCACGGAGGAGAGACGTCCATGAGGGTGAGAAGAAGAAGAAACGAGGGCGGAGCAATGTTTTTCTGTATTTCCTAATACAGAAAAACATTGCAGAATTGACTTAAAATGTTTCTTTTTATGAACACAGACATAAATGTACTGAATTATACATTTATTTGATAACTCTACACCAGGACAGCACATTTAAATACACCAAACTGGTCACGACAAATCCTGGTAACGCTTTTTTTCTAAGACATTCTGGTAAAATCGTGCCTTTTTTTCTGCTGTTTATATTCCCATAAACAAAAACATTTTCATATCCCCCAAATATTTTCTGTCATGTCTTTTTTTTTTTAGAACCAAAAGTGAGCAAAAAAAAAAATAAAAATCTGACTTCCTTGTTTGTTTACATCTTTGGGAAATAAAGTTTTACACCCAGATTTCCTGAAGTTCAGGATGTTTGTGGTTCTCTGCCTCCCAGATGGTCTTCAACGTGGTTTACCCCATGGCTCCGGACCAGAGACGCCACGTCAGCATCAACTCGGCCCGGTGGCTGCCGGACCCGGCCATGGGTCTGGCCTACGGCACCAACAAGGGAGACCTGGTGATCTGCCGGCCTGTGTGAGTCCAACACCTCCAACTCTGCCCGAACCATGAAACACAAAAACGTTGGATATTCACCTCATGAGCAGGTGGAGAATAGTGCATCCTGTCACGAACTAATTCTGACCAATCAGAACCAAGGAAGGGCGTCACTTCCTGTTCCATGGAGATCGGATTTAGCATATGTTTAGCATCCTGAGGTTTATCTGTAAAATCGTTCAGAACTGAATGATATTCAATTTGTTCCAGGTTCTGAATATTTCTGGAGCACTTTGGGATTAAATTTAACCCAGATTTCGAAGTGTTGGGGAATAAAGAGTAGAGTGAAAATATAAATTAGTATTTCCTGGTTTTATTCTTTATTCGCCGTCTAAATGTTGCAGCCGTCCCTCTTTTCATTAGCATCATTTACTCTTTCCTGTCTTCCTTTATTTCTATCTGTCCTTCATTTCTCTCTGTGATAATCTCTCTCCTCCTCCTTTGTCCTCATACATTCCTCTGTTCTATCATTACTTCATTGGTCCTTATTTTTTCCCCGTTTCCTTCTTTCCTCTTCTGATCCCTCGTTCTTTTGTAAAATTTTCCTTTCTATTTCTCTTTTCCCCTTTACCTGTTTCCTGTTTTATTGTTTTTCTTTTTCATTTTTTTCATTTTTCTCTTTTTAGTTTTTCCCTTGTTTCTTCTTTTTTCTGTTTTTACTTTTTTCTTTTTCTATTGGTCTCACTTTCTCTTTTCTCTCATGTCCTCTTTCTCTCTTTTCCTCTCCCTCTCTCTTTTCCTCTCTTTCTCTTCCTCTATCCCTCTCTCTTTTCCTCTCCCTCCTTCTTTCTTTCCCCTCTTTCTTTCTCTCTCCCTCCGTCTCTCTCTCCCCCCCTCCTCTCTCTCACTCTTCTCCCCTCCCTCCCTCTCTCCCTTCCTCTAGATCTTCAGTTTCATTTATCAGACGGTTTCTTGTCTTTGTGCTCATCCTTCGCTCTGACCTCCATCATCCTGATGGAAACTTAAGCATCATGGCTCCGCCTCCTCCTCTCCTCCATGTAACCTCGTTATCCTAATGAACGCCCTCACAGGAAGAACTCTAAGTGGAAAAGCCCATTTGGATCCGCTAACGAGGCTGTGAACCGAGTGATTCCCTCCTCCACGCTGCAGACTTCCTGATTGGACGCGCATTAACCCGGGACGCGTTTCCGTCCGTTTGTGTTCAGGTTCTACAGAAGCGACGGTGAGAGTCCTGCCGAGCCCAGCAGCGAACCGCTGTTCTCCGTCAACAACAGCGGAACCGGCCGGACCCGAGGTTCTGACAGACCAGGGTGAGAGCAGCAGAGTCATTCTGGATGTTTTATCTGGAAACGAAAATGATTTTATTTTCACAAAATGAGCTGAAAACAAACTACAACCACAATTATTGTTGCAAATTCTCTCATAATTTGCAGAATGTGGGTAAACTTACATTTTTTTCTTATTTTTATTTTTATTGATTCCCAAAGAAGCAAATTTGACAAAACAGTCATAAAATCACAACACTTAATGGGAAAAGACAAATAGACGTGTGATAAACAAAACAACTGATACATTTACAGCGATTTTAATAAACAGTAGAATGCAAAAGAAAAAAAAAATAAATAAATAGTAAGAAATGTAAACAAATAAACCAGAATCAAATAATGATGGGTACTGTCACAATAAGCAATAAATCAGTTAATTGCATGATAAATTATTTTCATTTGCAGGATTTATTGTTTTTTTCTTTCTCTTTGTATGAAAAACTGGATGATAAAAAACCTGAAAAAAGGGCCGAAGCACCAAACTGAAGACTTTTTCATCCAATTGTTGGAGAAAAGGAGAAAAACAATAAATTATGCAAATTGAAATTATTGAACTTGTTTCTAGTTTTCATACGATTAATTGATTTATTGCTTATTGTGGCCTAATTGTGACTTTATTCTGGTTATTTGATTCTTTTTTACTCTGTTTTGCCGTAAAACTCCGTCGTAGAAAATAATGTGAAGTTTGTGGATTAATGAGACAATATAGTATATATTAATATGAAATAACCTGAAGTGTGACACAGATTCAGGCTGATGTTTAAAAGCAGCTCAGAGTGAATGAATGAATGAATGAATGAGTGAATCCTCTGTCCGTTTTCTCCTCAGACCGAACCGCTCCGGCTGGAGGCTCGACAGAGACATGGGACTGATGAACGCCATCGGTCTGCAGCCCAGAAACCCCGCCCCCTCTGTGACATCACAGGGAACGCAGACGCCAATCGTCCAGCTGCAGAACGCCGAGACGCAGACGGAGAGAGAGCTGTCGGAGCCCGGCGCGTCGCAGCAGCCCCCCAGTACGAACCCACTCTTCCTCTTTACTGTCAGAGCAGCCTGGCACGTCATCTCTAGATAAACTGATTCTGTCACAATAATCAATAAATCAATCACGTAGCTCAATTTTCATTTGCATGATTTATTGTTTTTCTCTTTCTGCCAAAAACTGGATGATTAAAGTCTTCAGTCTGGTGCTTTGGTCTGAACTAAACCTCTTTTTGAAGGACGATTTTGTTTCATAATTGATTTTATTTGTTGTTTCTGTTATTTTATTATTTTTGGATATTTCAAATGTCTTCCAGTTTTAAATGCTCATCATTATTTAAAATTTATTGATCTTTCAGAATGTGTTCTTGCATTATTAAGCCATTACTATTTCTTGAAAATGGTCTCAAAACAACAATATTTGATCTCAATAACTTCTGGGACAGTTTCTCGTCCAGCAGGATGGCCGATCCGTTCTTTGCATGTCTCTCAGAACCGGCCTTTGGTTCTGTTTGGTTTTAGTAGAAATGCAGAAACATCCTGATGGAGTTTTTGTCTCTCCTCAGGCGCTGAAGCTCCATCTACGAGTCGAGCTGCTCAGGCGCCTCCAGAGACGCCCGAGAGCAGCGCCGTCCAAGATGGAGTCCGGACTGAAGCGTCCGGCAGTCCAGCAGCTGGTAACTGACTCACCGTCTGGATTTACCGTCTGGTTCTCTGGAGGATTGTTTTCATAAAACCACATTGAACTTAAGTCGTGTTGTCAGGGTGTCCGCGCATCGTTAAAACCTCTCAAATTAATTTGAAAAATGTAAATTAACATTAAATATGTTAATCAAGGACTTAAATTTGGCGGCACAATTTACTCCTGGATAGTTTATGTATTTATTTTTTCTTTAAGGACTTTTCTGTCAGGCCAAAGTTTGGGTCGAGTGCAGAAGCCTTCATTTTGCTCTTTGACTTTTATATATGTATATATATATAATTTTCACAATTCTCTACATATAACATAAAAAATATATGTATTTATATAAAATGTATATATGTATTGTTTATAAAATGATTATTTTTGTTTATCAAACTATATCCATAGTTATATATATATATATATATATATATATATATATATATATATATATATATATATATATATTTAAAATAAAAAATATATATTTTTAGATATTTTCTTTTAAATAATTTTTAAAAATATGTTTGTTTTTATTAATAAATAAATAAATATACAATAGTCCTAAAGTAGTAATTTAAGCTCTAAATCACTTTTGGCAAAAAATGACTTGGCGTCTTTGTTTGACTACATGCGGTTTTGTTTTGTACGTTCCTCCTGATTCAGTGATTCAGCTCTTAAATTTTGTAAAAAGTCTTAAACTTGGTGAAACCTGCATGAACTCTTTGTTGTGTGAAGAAACGCAGTGAACTCGGATCACATCGGCGACCTGCCGATGATCCGGCGGTCCTGATGGAGGGATGAATCGAGTCGTTTCTCTTCCAGGTCCAGCCGAGTCCGCAGAGTTCGGTTCCGGAGAGGACGCCCTGGCTCGGATCCGGCGGCTGATCGCCGAGGGCGGCATGACGGCGGTGGTGCAGCGGGAGCAGAGCACCACCATGGCGTCCATGGGCGGCTTCGGCAACAACATCATTGTCAGCCACCGCATCCACCGGGGCTCCCAGACGGGCCCCGGGGCCTCCAGGGCCCCCGCCGATTCGCCCCTCCTTGTCCCCCAGCCCTTCCCGCTCCGCCCCCTGCCGGCCGCCGACCGCCTCTCCCCCATGTGGGGCCCCCAGGTGCTGCGGGGCCCCGCGCCGTCGGGGCTCTCTGTGGCGGTGGACATGGACGACGTTTTTGACGGCGGACGGAACGACGACGACTCGCTGCCCGGACCTTCCTCCTCCTCCCTGCTGCTGTCCTCCCCCTCTTCCTCCTCCTCATCCTCTCACAGCCCGTTGCCCAGCAACGGAGGCAGGCCCAACAGTTACCCCGGCGACCCGTACAGCAGGTAGTGCTCTGATTGGCGGAGAGGAGCAGAGTCCGGAGTGCTGCTCAAAGCCTTAACTCTCACAGAAACAGGTGCTGCTTTGACACTGAAGGCCCCTTCCTCATGCTGCCTCACTCCTCTTCCTCACCCGTCACTAGTTTCCCTCCGCACTTTTCAACCCAGGCTGAAGCTGAGCTGAACTGCGATCATTCCTCCCCGACTTCTCTGCTTCAAAGTGCCATCTCTGAGGGGGTGACGACGAAGAGGAGGAGGAGGAAGAGGAGGTCAGTCACCTTCCTCACAGATTGTCCGGAGCCGCCACGTCCGGCGCCGTGTGATGTGGAGGCGTAAAGCAGAGACTGAAGTGTCCAGCGCCGAGTTTTTGTTGTGAGACTCTTTGGTTTTTGGTTTGGGGGACGACGTCCTGTGAGAGGACGGTGGGCGTGGCGAGGTGGTCGGGGTCAAAGGTTACAGGTGGACAGTCCTGACTGCAGACTGATTGGACAGATGAGACTGAATCTGCTGCGGATCATGAAAAAAAGAACTTTTTTTGTTTTTAAAAGAAGGAGAGCCGATGGGGGAAACCACAGGACTGTTCAAGCCCCGCCCCCCATCCTTCTTAAAACCCAGTTGCACTACGGTGTGTTTTGGTGCTACATGAGCCTGAACAGAAGTGTGTGTGTGTGTGCGTGTGTGTGATTTTAATGAACGACTTCAGATTTCATCCATCATGTCTGTTTGTTCATGGTTCTGTCCCAGAATCCCGGTCCGTCATCCAGACTTCCTGGTCTTCAGTTTTCCAGGAGTTCTGGAAAACTTTGGATCAGCGAAATCGAGTCAAGATCTAAAACGGGACATCAAAGCCAGGCTAATAAAAAAATGTAAAATAAAATTACAAGAGTAAAGTTGTAACATTATGAGAATAAAGCTGCAGTGTAATAACTTTATTCTTGTAAGACCAGACCAGGTTAAAAGGAGAAGGAGAAACAATTCCTTATGGGAAAAGTCATAATATTGCAAGAAAAAAGTTGTGATATTACTGAAAGTTGTAGAAGAATAAATCCGTAATATTACAAAAATATTCTAATTTACTATGCGCGTTACTATAACTTATTGTAATATTATGGCTTAATTGTCGAACTACTATGACTTTAGAGAACAGTCGTCATATTACAAGAGCTTATTCTCACGTTACTACAACTTTAATCTCGCGATACTTTGAATTTATTCTTGTAATAATTACAAACGTTTTCTCACGTTCCAGGATTAGTTTCATAACTGAATTTTTTTTTTCTTATCCTGGCCCTGATACGACGTCATCCAGAATCCTAGCAGAACTTCGTCAGGAACAGAACAGCAGATCCGGTCCAGGAAGGTCCGATCAGGAGCGGAAATGGACCAGAACTGCCAATCGGATCCGGGTCGGAAACTCGACATCTGTCTCCTTTTCCAAAATGACTCCTAACAAATCCTGTGCCTGCTTGTACCGGGTTCTGGTTCTGGACCAGGTTTGTTTTCGAGTCAGAACGTTCAAAGGCCCAATCAGGTTTCATTATCCGCCCTCTGAGCGCCGGCCAATCAAATCATGGACTCACTTCGTTCCTGATCATGTGACTGATCCGGTTGTTTCTGCAGAGCAGCGCTGAGTTCTCCTCCTCAGCATCCGGTTCCGACCCAGTCAGAACTCTGCTGCAGGAAATCTCATCAGGGCGGCATCTTCCAGCGGTTCTGATGGACTCTGCACTTAAACAGGATAACGACCAGAACTTCTCCTGCATTGATCCCACGGAGCCCACTGGTGTTGTCGGTGTGTTCAAACTCTGAACCTGGACTGGTGATGTTCTGGTTCCGGTTCTAATCGGATCAGACTACCAGCCAAAGCTCTAAGCTTCACCAGCTGATCTGGAGTCAGATTCAACATCAGAAACTGGAGAAGTGCCCTCAAAGCATCATGGGATTCTGAGTTCTGTTCGGTAAAATTAAAGCAACTTGACACCTCCAGACCTTCATCTCCTCCTCTTCCTCCACTGCTGTCTGTGGATCCATGTGACGTTTGGTACCGATCGCCGTGATAGTTACATACCTGTTACCATGGTGACAGCAGAACCTCCTGAGCTGACTTGACTGGTGAACGCTTTAGACCCAGTTTCTCTGTGGTGTGTGTGCGTGCGTGTGTGTGTGTGTGTTCAGGTTGCGGAGGGATGAGTGTAAACGCTGAACGGTACTGCTGTGTCAGGATCCCACTGTGGAGTTCGGACGGCTCCGACGCGACTCTTTGACTTTTAGACGTGATGTAATTAAAGAGCTTTGAGAGTTTCTCTGTGATGTGACGAATGTTTGTGTCTTATCCACACGATTCGACACCAACATGTTTCATTCATAAAATACAAAAAAGATAAATATTGCCTTTTTTTTTCTTCTTTTTAACGTTAAATCAGGGGTGTTCATAGTACGGCCTGCGGGCCGTGTGTGGACCTCGGACTGAGTTTGTGCGGCCCCCAAACTGCAGTTCAATAATGATACAGAAGATGGAGACTTTTTATTTACAACCAGGGTAAAATTATTACTAATGTTCAATGGAAAATTTTAAGTGCAACACAAATTTATTAATTTTTTTTTAAATAAGCTTTTATAACTGTTTATCCAGAGACTTTTATTAAAAAAACAGCTTTGCTGAAAGGACCTTACCAAGCTCCGCCCAGAAACGCCCCTCGAAAGTCCCATGTGACTGCATTGCTCACATTAACCTCCTCGCAGAGCTTAGCTTCTATGGGATTTTTCGTTTCGACTGACTCTGCAGAGTATTTCTGAGTTGATTAGTTTAGCATTTCTGCCGGATTTTGACATAATATCAGCCACGACAATGGAACCAACAAGTTCATGTCATCATTTTTGGACGACATCAAGGTGTTTTAGCCGCGCAATGCCTCTAACATTGTGCGAGTCGCAGCTAAATGCTACCAGTTGATGAGGAAAACGGCAGATCCTCAGATCCTCAGCATAAATATAGCTGTGGACAAGATCACTGATGCCAATTGTTCTTGCAAGGCTGGGTGAGTCGGACATTCATGGTTTTGAGGGTTCGAATGTGATTACAACTTATACACGGTACTCGGTGCTAGCGTGGCTAACACGATTACAGTTTAGTAAAAGCTAGCGTGGCTAACACGATTACAGTTTAGTAAAAGTTAGCGTGGCTAACACGATTACAGTTTAGTAAAAAGCCTTTTCAGGTTAAATAAAATCTTTAATGTATGTCAGATACGGTACACATTGCATATTGATCTGTTCAGCTAACGAAAGGCTGTAACAGACAGGCTTCAGGATGTAGAAGTTGTATCAGTACTGCCATTATGCTGTACTTGGCTAAAAGATTTTCATAATGGATGTGTTTATTATTGACTTAATTTTTTTTATTCACTAAACACAAAGAAAGCAGAACAATAATACTTACTCCAGCAGACACTTTGTTCTTATTGATCCTATGACAGTTGAGCTGCAAATGTGGTCGTGCACAAGCTTTGATCCAAGCAAGGCTTTCCGTTTCAGATTTTGGAAATCTGTGAATTTTAGTTCCACAAACACGATCAGGATACCTGACATCGCCTGTACAGATACCCCACTGACCATTTTTTTTCGAATCCTGACGCAAAAACTTTGTCGGTCTGGTAGTCCGCAATGTACATTAGCATGAGTTTGTGAGCCGGTAACCCACATGGGAGCTGCACTGTGACGTAAAATGGGCATTAGCCAATGAAAGGCGGACCCTGTGGTAAGGTCCATTTGGCTAACAAACATTTAGAAAGGAAGTGACTTCAGCAAACATGCAAAATCTTTTTCTCTTTTTGGAGTTATGGTGAATAACATCCTTTTCTACAAAAACAAAATTACTATTCGTTTCATTTTGTTTTTTTATTACCAATATTTTTATAAATTTCTTTAAAAACTGTAAAAGCTCATAAAATGAAATCTAGGTGACACCTAAACAAAATGTGGGTCTGAGTTTAGCAATATTCCTCATATTATAAAAACAATTTCAATCTTAATTTCTTGTAATTATTACAGAACCGTCAAATTAATTCAGCAGACTGAACAGACGGTACCTGGGATGTTTTGTCCGGCAGACTCGATCCAGTTGGGGAACAAAATCGCAACATTTCTTACATTTTCAGCTGCTGTGGTTGGATTTCACAACAATCCAAACTGTTTGAGAAACCGTCAACAGGAAGGTTCTGTAGCTGAAGGTGAGTGAAGAAGGTATTCCTGAGGTTAAAGGGTCAAACCATCAGGGCTGGAGAGAAGGATGAAGATGTGAGCTACCATTGCCATGGTAACACTTGTCCAATGGATCAGACGGCGGCTGGATCTTTTTTTCCAGAAACGATTGTCCGTGAAAGATTTTCTTAACAGAACAAAAAGGGACGGTTGGATTCCCGTTGGGCAGAAATCTGTTAAAGGAGACCCATTATTCAGGGTAGGACGGGTCTGTGGTCTAGTCAAAACATGTTCGTTTTTGCACAAAATCATTGTTAGTGAGATTTTAGTCAGTTCTGACAACTTTGACCTCCTTTGTGGCCTCCTGTCACTTTAAATCTAAATAAGCTGCTGCTGGCCACGCCCCCCAACTCAACGTTTACACTCGCATATAAAAATGGCTGTAACCATACATCTTTGAAAAGCAGAAGTGGAGCCTCCTACGCAACCAACAAGAAAGCACCAAATTGTTTGGATAGTAAGTCAACAAAAAACATTTGTCTGTTCCAGCAGCAAAACCAGCTATTACCTAGAATTGGTTGCTAAGTAACAGTATAGTGTGACTTAACAATTAGGAAGCTTTTGAAACGTCTCATTTTCCAAAAACATTAACTTATTGCCAAAAAAACAATTGAGTGTTTTTTTATTTATCGTTTCAAAGTGTTTGGTCTGTTTTTAAAAGCAGTAGAAACCCAAATAGAAGTATAAAAATGTACAAAATATGAATTTTTTTTCATACGTCCCTTTTAAAAAGAAGACGGAGAACGAGAACCCTGTAAATGTGGTCTGGACAGAAAGAGACCAGGAAAAACTAAGCTGAGGAGTTCCTCTTTTTAACACGGTAGTGGCAGTGTTATGGTGCGGGCCTGTGTGGCTCTGTACTGTGAACATCACTTGTTAAAATTACAGAAATATTTGCAACAACTTTGCAGAATTTCTTATTTTCTTATTAATTTCATGGAATTAAATCACTTTTTATCAATAATAATACTTCCACTGATCAGGTTTTATGTTCATATTAGAGCTTATTCAACGTTTGTTTTTTTTTTTTGTCGTGTATTTTTAAATCTAAACTTTCCATGCCCTCCTGTGTGAAGCTGCCTGCTGCTGCTGGCCGGTGATGAAGACGATGTGATGTTTCCGCCTGCTGTCTGTCGGCGTTACGGCCCTCGTGAGGCTGATCTGAGGTCAGATCAGGCGGCAGCAGCAGCGACCGCAGGGTGAGGCTCCGACGATGAGGAGGGACGAAGTCTTCCTCATGTCCTTATAAGCCACTCTGAGTGAAGGCGGCGGTGATCAGCCTGAGCAGCTGCAACAGCTTCAGAACCAGGTGAGATTTTTACTCATTTATTCCATTTCTTTACATTTTCTGCATTCAGAAAAATCAGGAAATGTTTTAATTACATTCATGACTTTCTGTATAATTGTAAAAATGCTGCTTGATCAGAAATTATCTAGAAATGATCAACTTTCACTTAACCCGATCAAATATGTTTTTTAATTGATTTCCTCCACTTAATGTGGAAGTAGCCCACATCTGGAGTATTGAAATAATGTCTTTGTTTGAAACTAAATCAGCTATTAGACAATAAGTTGTGAATAAGAAGATTTTTGTTATATTTAGAGCTAAACATTGTGTAAGAAGACGAATGAAAATAAAACCTTAGCTGGAGGGATTTTGGAAAAATAACTGCAGGAACTGTCTAGAGGGCCACGGAAAATGCTGCGGAGGGCCGGATGTGGCCCCTGGGCGTTGAGTTTGACACGTTGATGCAGCATCAACTCTTCTCTCTGGCCTTCATGTTTCTCCTTGAACACCTTCATCAACGTTACGCTTGTGTCTCCTTTGACTGCACAAAGATTCACTCACAACAATAGAAAGATCCTGCAGCTTTTCAGAAGATTCTGTCAATTAATCAGTTGTTCTGACGATTAATTGATCGTATGAAAATGGCACATTCTGCATGTTTTTTCATTTACATTTTATTGCCTGAAATGCTGTATCATAGCATTTCTTTAAGGGAGGCTTGATCCTGGATGCATCTGCAGCTAAAAATACCAACATCAACATATGAAAAGCTACATCGGCGTTTGCCTTAGTAGAAGGCTTAGCCCCGTCTGCCTGACAGAATACAGTGTAGCGCTGATCTATTGGTTATTTATGGGGATTTTTTTTTAATTAAGTGATTAGGTGGAGGTGATTTAGACCAATTAGCCTTCGAAGGACTGTATACTCCAGTTAACGATTAGTCGATTACTAAATTAGTTGCCTATTATTGAAATATATTAATCACAATTAATTCAATTAATTAATTAATCAATTAATTCATAGTCCGTTTTTTTTCTTGTGACCTCTAGTCATGATGTTGGCGCTCTAACAAGCCCCTCAGAAGCTTTGGAAGAGAAAAAGGTCCACAGAATCACAGAATACTCCAGTTAACGATTAATTTATTAATAAATTCGTTTACAATTAAACTGATTAATCGTTTCAGCCCTCATTGCTTGCAGCTTGGGTGAAGGCAGCATTATGCCTGGGCTCATGGTCCCTGTGCCTGCAGGAAGCATGGGTCGGTTGACCGACCCCACCCTCAACGCCTCCGCTTGGCCCCGCCCCTCTGTGAACGCCTCATCCCAGTATCCAATCAGAGCGTACAGCACTGCCGAGCTGATCCTGGTTGTCATGGTATCCGTCTCCCTGAGCATTCTAACCGTTGTCGGGAACACGCTGGTCATTCTGTCCGTCAAGGTGAACCGAAACCTGCAGACCGTCAACAACTACTTCCTGTTGAGCCTGGCGGCCGCCGACTTGTTCATCGGCCTGCTGTCCATGAACGTGTACACGATGTACCGACTGCGGGGCCGTTGGCCGCTGGGGGCTGCGCTCTGCGACACCTGGCTCGTTCTGGACTACGTGGTGAGCAACGCCTCGGTGCTGAACCTGCTGCTCATCAGTTTGGACCGCTACCTGTGCACAACATGGCCGCTCAGCTACCCGGTGCAGCGGACGGGCCGCGTGGCGGGCCTGATGATCGGCTGCGCCTGGCTGCTGTCATTCCTGCTTTGGACGCCCGCCATCTTGTGCTGGCAGAGCGTCGGCGGCCGGCGGGTGATCCCGGACGGACACTGCTACATCCACCTCCTGGCGAGCCCGGCCGTCACGCTGGGCACCACGCTGCCGTCCTTCTATCTGCCGGCGCTCGTCATGATCGGGTTGTACAGCCGGTTGTCGGCCGCCAGCCGCCGCAGGCTGACTTGTCTTCAGGCGGAGCAGGGGACGCCCAAGATGGCGGAACCGCCCTTGAAAGGCTTCACCTGGAAACGACGCAGCTGGATGGCCAGCAACCTGGGCTCGGATCTGTCTCTGAACCAGAGGGGAAGTCCGGCGAACAACTGCAAACACCTGGTAGGTAATCTACCTACAGTACGGAGTATTAGAGCCATACTAATGGCGGTCAAACTACAGCACCAAAGGAAGGCCTGAGCGGACATTATTAGTTAATTGATTGGAACTAATTTTAATCGAATGAACAATTAATCGACAATTGTTTGCATTCCTGCTTATGCTCATCAGTTCTGAAGGAACTGTGAGTTCACAAATCGAACTGTCTGTCTCATCAGCAGCCGCTCTCCCAAACCTCCTCATGTGCAACGGCAGAAGAAGACGCCTTATCGATCACTGACCTCCATGGTTCGGCCTCCGCGGTGCTGTCCTCCTGCCCCAGCTTCCGGTCCCAGGAGCGGAGGAGGCGCCGGGTGATGGCGCGGGAGAGGAGGCTGACCAACACCCTCCTCGCCATCTTGTTGGCCTTCATCATCACCTGGACGCCCTACAACGTCATGGCGGTCATCGCCGCCTTTCGTCACATCCGAATCCCTGACGAGCTGTGGACTACGGGCTACTGGCTGTGCTACGTCAACAGCACCATCAACCCCTGCTGCTACTCGCTGTGCAACGTCACGTTCCGGAAGACCTTCTGCTGCCTGCTGAGCTGCCGCACCTGGAAGCTGCACTAACGCTGAAACAGGTGGGCATCCGTCAGGTGTTTACCATGGCGTCAGGTAGAAGATGGGGTTAACTTCCGCCAAATAACTCAGACGTTGTCCGAAAGTTTAAAATTGTCTACTTTTGACACTCAGAAATGTAAATGTTTGTCTAGAAAATTTCTCTGAGATTAATCTCAAAATTTCAGAATTGTAAATTTGCATCATGTATTTACCACAGTATATTACTAGACAGAAAGAAATGAGTAAATTTTCTTCAAAGAACTCAGTTGTCCAGAAGTCTAATTTTTCTTAAGAGTATTTTTGACTTAAAACTCATTAATGTAAATGTTTTTCTATAAAAAGTTCTGATATGTGAAAATGTTTTTTTCAAACTAATTTTTGACTTTCAAACTAAAACCTCACAAATTTTATAGAAAAAAAAGGAAATCTCAAAATTTCAGATTTCTAACAAATTCAGAAAGTTCCAAGTTTTTTTTTCCCCAAGAAAATTTCTGGGAATTTCAAGAATCTTTCAAAAAATAATTAGAAATTTGTTCAGGAGCTCATGAAGAAAATGTCAGTAATTAATTTAAAATCCTTTTGGAATCGACAATCTGAAATTAGGAATCTGTTCAAGAGTCAATAATCTGTTCAGGTTGAAACATTCCCCGTCTGATCTGATCAGTTTTCCATCAGCCTGACTGAAATCTTGTTGCTTTAATAAACACACACACAAAAGTTTTCACCAAAACAATGTACAGCATTTATTTGTTCATTTGTACAAGTCTCATCAATAATTTGTAATTCCAAAAATAAACTTTCCCTCAGTTCAGATGTTGAAGCATCAAACTGTGGATGATCTGCAGGATCAACTTTTCCCCTAAAAACTTTTAAAACTACAGGGAGGGAGCATTAAACTACCGGCTACCGAACGAAGGTTATTCTGATCAGCTACAGCTTAAATCCAAGGAAAACAGGAGAACATCGAATCAGAGCAGGAATCAGCGAGTCGGACGGGTCAGTTTGAGGACAGGAAGTCTGTTTTGGAGTCTCTGGTTTTAAATGTGAAGAACGGAAGACGATTGTTCAGCTGGCAGAGGAGGAGAAATCCTGTCGTCTTCTGGTTCACTCTCCCTTCTTCAGTTTGATTTCTTCTCCCCTGAAGATGAAAACAAAAGGTTTAAAGTAGAGCCAAACCTTGTTGCTAGGAAACAGTAGAAGCATTGATCATGTGACCAGTTAGAAGGGATCATTTAATGAAGTCTGCAAAGGTGGTGAGACTTTTATTTATTACACGTTTTACACTTTTAAATGTGAAGTTAGTTTGTCTTAAGTTTTATAAGAAATGTTTTTAAAATAACATTATGTGACATCCCCCCCTTTTTTAATTATTTTTTATTTATTTTGAGCCGGGGTAATGCTAATGTGGCACTTTGTTTTGCCCATTTCCTTTTTGCTTGTGTGTCTGTATTAAAATGAAAAATAACCAATAAAAACATTTTCATAAAAACTGGAAAAAAAAAAAAAATTTAATGTGACAATTGTGCTATGTAAATTTTCACCCAAAAACTCAGAAATTTTTAGATTAATCTAAATTTTTTTAGAAAAAAATTGCAAAGTTCTGAGCTCAAAGAATCAAACATTTGTAAGAGAAAAACTCCCAAATTTTTTTGATTAATCTCAAACATTTTCTACTAAACCAGGACTTTTATGGGCTCCAAAAGTCAACAATTTGCAACAAAATTTGTATTTTAATCCCAGAAATTTTCAGGAAAATAATGGAAATTTCTGAGATTAAACAAAACATTTCTTGAGTTTTTGACTTTTGGAGCTCAGAAATTTCCAAGATTTTCTGTAAAATTCCTGAAGTTTTTCCTCACATATTGCTTTTTTGCTTTTTACTTTAACACCAAAGTAAAAAAAAATTTCTTAGAAAATTTTTGAGATTAATCTAGAATTTCTGATTTTTTTTTGGCAAAAATTAACTTTTTTTTTTCTTTCCCTAATACAGCGCTGCAGTTTAGCAGTAAAACAGTTTTTTCTCATTGTTTTAAAGGAAGCTCAACATCCTGAAATATGCCTGTAAATTAGTGACCAAACTGATGATGTAATAGAAAATGGCTGCTGTTGCCTCACCTCTGGTCTTCTTGGGTTTGTGGGAGCAGGGCTTGGACACCTTGACGGTGCTCTGGCAGTCGGCGTTGAACAGAGCCCTCTTCAGCGTTCCTGATCGGCTCTTGGTGTTGGTCCCGGCGTCGCAGGAACTCCACGCTCCGAACTTGTACTTACAGTCGCCTGAGAATAAGAAGATACAATTACCGACCCAAACTTTTCTTGCAACCACTGTCTAAATTTAAAGATTATTTTTACAGATTAATCATAAATGTTTAGTGATTTATTTATGTTTTATTAAACTGCTTTATGTTCAGTTTACATATCAAACTGAAGGTTTTTTAATTGTGCAGAAACTTCACACCTACATTTTAATTCACTCCCAATAACATAATTTTTTAATATATATATATATATATAGAAAAAATGTTTCATTTTCACAATGAAAATGAAATAAAACCCCAATGAGAAGTTGTAATTTCAACTTTCAGTCGTGATTTTATAATCTAATAATTATGACTTTGTATATTATAATTTTCACTGTATATATCATAAATTAGATTTTTTAAGTTGAAATCTTGATTTTGTATCTCAAAAGTATGACTTAATTTCATAATTATGATTTTGAATGAAAATATTTAATACAAAATATTTTCAGTTTTTTTCTTTGTTTTGTGGTTTTTCACCAATGTAATGTACTGAACCATGTATCCTGTACTTTGATGTAAAATAAATTTCTATTTAAAAAAATTGACTTTCATTCTTGTAATTCTGACTCAAACGTTGGCCACCAGGGGGCGCCATCCTTCACTTTACTGATCTTCATTTCCTAACAAAGTACAATTATTAACTTTAAATCCGTTTTCTGTCTCCATGCGGAGCTCCGCTCCTCCATAAGCCCCTCCCCTTGCGTTAGTGACCCCGTGACCCCTGAGAGTGAGTCTCACTGATGTCCTTCTTCCAGTTGCAGGGGATCCTGCAGTGGATCTTGTCGGTGCGATCTTTGCACGTCGCCTCCCTCAGTCCGTCTCCACAGTCTCCGTGATCCGGCACACATTTCCCGTACTGGGTCTCTGCCGCGGTGCATTCAGAGGCCGGTCGGGATTTATCAGATTTCGCACCTGCAGAGCGGAGAAACGTCAAACCAACGTGATGACATCATCACCTGATTTAAATGTTTCTACTTCCTTTAGTTAATTTTTCGGTTCATAATTCAGAAAGGTCAAAGTATTGTGACTATGTATCGATTGGGTAATGAATACTCAGTAGAAGATACTGTTTTCTAAAACTTTATTGTTAAACAACCAGCCGGCTGGTGTTTTATCCCAACTTTTGCTGTCGCCATTTTGCGGGAAGATTGTGAGGCGCCAAAATTAGCCATCAGCTGACGTAAACCGTTTGTGTCGATGAAAAAATATATATTTCAAAATCAGTTCGAAGGCTAATAAATATACTCATAAACACAAAAACGAAGGATATTGTATCTATAATTTCAGCATGTTACTGAAAGCTGTTAGAGTTCCAGTTTTTCACATTATTTACCGTTTTTATTTCAGCTAGAATTTGTTTTCTTCTCAATTTCAATTTTTATCGTTTTGTTAGTTTCAGTAATTACAGTTGAAGAATGATGCAGCTGATTGATGAAGATGACTTACAACACAAAGTATTTGTTTGTATAAACAGTCTTTTATAAGAAGTAGAGCCACGTTTATCCACGATGTTTTATGGAAAAGTCGACTTTGCTTCACTAAAATCAGCTTTTGTTTAAGTCATTAAATTTGTCTAACTATAGCACTTTTCATAGATCGTGGCCCAAATCCGGTCCTTATACTCAGAACAAATTTGTTCAAATGAACAAACGTGCAAAATGATTTTTCTAAGTTCTTGATCTATGATGAACAACATTCCTTTCTTTAAGAGAAAACAAAAAAATCTGACTATTTGATAGATTTTAGTTTTGTTTTTTCTCAACAGTTTTAGCCACGTGACAAAAAGTTTGTACACCCCTGATCTAGGATCTCTGCCACTGACTTTCATAGTTTCAGTTCTGTGGCTGTTTCCCGTCAATCGACTGAAGCAACTTGTTAACAAGATAATTGCTTCAATTAAACCTCTGATTGAATTTTATTATTTGCAAAAATCCAAGTTTGTCACTTCTGTAAGCGGTTTCTCCAAACTTTCAAATAAAAATCATTCAGAAAGCTTGAATTTAGCAAGACTTCCCAGTTAATTTTTCATTTTTAATCAAACTTTCTGGAATGAGCTAAGTTTGATTAGAAGTTTAAAATGATCTAATCATTCCAGTTTGATTCTTTCTCTGATTCAGCAGCAAAGAATCAGGGAAACCAGGACAAAACTCCACGTCAGGACCTGAAACCTGACCCTCCTTCAGCGTTTGGGTTGTAAAAGCTAAGAGCCTCTGGCTACAAGTTGCAAAAATAATTTATGTCTTTAAGGTTGTGTGTTCCAGTCAGGACTTCAGCTGCAGTATTTTCAAACAGTCAGAAATGATCAAAGTTTTTACCAAGAGCGAATTATAAGTTCCTCCAACTTGGCGTGTAAATGTTCGATATGTTGGCTGACTGTGCCGTTATGGGGCAATAATTCACACATCCAATAATCATTTTAAATCTAAGTTTTTATGACTTTGACTCCTGAACGAAATGGGGCCGATCACAAAGCCTTGAGGGACTCCATCAGTCAGAATCTGTTCACACCCGGTCCAAACACGCGTCCCGAGTAAAGAGTTAAAGTGTGTTTCATATGGAAGAGGACTTGGGGTCACTGAAAAAGTAATAATAATTTCTCATAACTTTGACTTTCTTCCTCTGTATTCCAACCAGATCTGCACCCTGTGGAAACTATTTTGGTCTTTTAGGGAAATGGGACCTTCAGGGATCCATCAGCCATGAAAAACTGGTTTAAATCCAACAAACGTTTATGATCCTAATCCACAACTCGCATCATGGTCACTGAAGCTGGTTCCTCCCAGGTGCCCATCTCCCTTAAAGTCAGAATTTTGATTTAAAAAAGATAGAATTCTGACTTAAGAATTCAGAATTCTGATTAAAAAAATAAAGTCTGAATTCCTACAAAATGTTTTTTATTTTCTGTGAAGCGATAACTGAACCGAGCAGAGCAGCGCAGCGCAGCGCAGCGCAGCGCAGGATGGCATTTAGAGCTGATTACGGTGCAGTTTTGTCTCACCTTTGTGATGTTTGGCTCGTTTGTTGGCCTCGACGGCGAGCGTGAGAGCCAGGAGCAGCAGCAGCGTCACTGAGAACAAACTTCGCATCCTGCAGAGACCAAAACAGGAAGGGAGACACAGTCGGGGTTATCAGCCACGGAGCAAAACAGGCAGAGATGAAGGGGTCGGGGGTCGTCTCCCTGCAGATTACCGAGCTGCAGCTGCTGGATGCGTCAACACAAACACCGACACGTGCACAGATGTACAGTCAGGGCGAGATGCCCCACTGCAGGGATTACCGAGCGGACTTAACGGGCTCAAAGGGGGTCAGGGGCCCCAAGTCACTCAGATTCACAAAACAGTGAGAGAGAGTTCACAAAGAGACACAAAGCACGTTTACAAACCCAGAAAAATGGTTTAAAAGAGACGAGGCTGGCAAAGAGCGACGCGATATCCCACAGAAAACTTCAACAAGAGGAGACGGAAACAAAGACGCAATTAACTCCTGAAAAACGATTCTGAAAAGCACCAAAGAGATTAAATTAACACAAACAGGATTAGATTTCACTGCATAAACAGGCACACATAAAATACAGCTTATAAAGGGGAAAAAAACAAAATTAATCTCAGTTAACCTCAACAAGATAACTCAAAACAGACCCAGAGAGACGGGTGTTTACTAAACACCGACTCAGAAAGCCTCATATATTCTGCAAATATGACATAAAACTGGAAACAAGTTAGAAAAAAAAAAATAAGAAAAACAGACAAAAAGAGACGGATGATTATTAAACACCCACTCAGAAAGCCTCAAAAGAAACAAAACTGCAATAAACAAGCAAATCTGACATAAAATGAAAAATTAAAATGATGTGAAGCTGAAAAATCAAAGACGCAAAACTTCCTTAGGAATCTCATTATGTTTTATAATGCAAAACAATGAACTCGTATAAACTGACCCAGAAAGGAAGAAACATCGCAGACAGAATCAAAGAGCATGAAAAACACAGAAAACATGTCTGCAAAATTCACTAAAACACACAAGCAAAGCAACAAAAAACAGCCTAAAGCAGAGAAACTCAGTAACAGTAATCATTATAAGTGTTTTCATACTGAATGAAACCAACAGAAAATACAACACAGTAAGACGATCAAGGGAAAATTATTAACAATCTAAAGGTTTTGTCAAACAAGAAAATACAGACTTCTACAATCTGGATCAGAGAAAAGCAAGAAAACCTAAAATCTGCCATGGAGGCAAATTATTAATCAGTTATTGATCAGAATCAGGATTTTTGTACCGAATTCTGAGTTTTGATTGAAGCAAAAGTTCATGAAATAACTGGATTGATGAGATTATGGACAGATTTTGGAAAACAGTCTTGATCCTGAACCAGGTTTTATTAGAAAAACAGCACAAATAAAACATATGTTTATGGAAGATCTCACCTTAGTGAATTTAAAATTTATTTAAAGACAGTTCAGCTATAAAATAAGCCAAAAAGAGACAATATTAAACACAGTTAAAAAGAAAAATAATGACCATTTTGAAAGGAACTGAGTCGTTGAAGTTGAGATTTCCAGATTGAATCCCTTTGACTACTCAATATTTTACAACAGAACCATAAGGAACCAATCAGAGCTCTTTAATTCGTCACATGACTTCCAGGAAGCACATTTCAAGCTATTTTCTCCAGACTCTCCAGAAAGAGTCTAAAAACATCGTTTACTGCCACTTTACACTAATAAGTGAATAAAGTAAAGCAGAAAAGTACAGTTACAATTTTAATATATACATATATATGTATATATAGCAAGATGAAATGTGTTTACATAACTATATATAATGTTCAAAGGTTTACATTGTTCTGTCCTCCTGGTATTTGACTGGTTTTCTTCACATTTTTCTCTTCATTCATTCTGCTTGAGATCTTCACTTTGGAGAACCTCAGGGTTCTGATTCGGAGCCCATATTATTTCTATTTAAGTGACTAAAATTGCTTTAATAAACTATTTATTAGGTCTCTCTTATGCTGTAACTTTGAGGTTTCTGTTTTAAAAGTTGTTACATAAATACAGTGTTACTTATGTAAACATGTTAAAATTACCATCCTCTTCTTCATCAAAGGGAGTAAAATAGAAATTATAAATGAAGTAATGAGGTCAAAGTTCACAGTAAAAGTACACTATATATTACCCAGCATGAATTTGAAAAAATATAATAAAATTATGATGAATCACTTTTCAATCTTAATTTAAAAAGTTTAATGCTATTGTTTAAAGCTATTGACCTTAATGAATATTTTTATAGAATATACAGTGTTGAAATCATAAAAAATATTTTTTTTTTTACACTACAAGCAGCAAAAAAGACACATTTTTCCTAACATGCAACATAATGATCACCAGAGGGTTAAAATGACACAAAGCAGCACAAGAGATGATGATAAACAGGAAATATTTACTAAATATTTAAAAGAAATATTATCAGAAAGGCTAGAAGACACAGAAAGAGACAGGAAAACCTCCAGCAAGAGGGAAAATAACAAGAAGTGTCGTCTTTTTAGCAAATTACAGGCCGGAACATTCTGTCTAATTCATTTGTGTTTCCATGTCCTACATCCTGTGTGTCGCCAAACCAGCCAGCTACAAATATTCATCCTGCAAAAACTGAGCAATCAGGACCGTAAATAACGCAGCAGAAACACAGGAACTCGCCGTTTTTAGTTTAAACTGATGTATTGGACTAAAAAAAAATCTATTCAGGCTTACTTTCAAGGAAACATTTAAAAAAATTAAAACAAGCAATCAGAGCCAAGAGGAGGGTCTTAGCGCTGTCAATCATCCACATGAATGAGCTAAAAGTAGAGAAACAACTGACTGCTACAGGAAAACAGGTTATCTGCTGTCAATGATAGCCTTGCTAACTAGTCTTAGCATTCATAGCAGGATGCTAGCTGCACATACAGGGTGATTGACAGCACTAAGTCCCGCCTCCTGGCTCTGATTGGTTGTTTGTAGTTTGAGAAGACTTTTTTTCACAGATTATCTGTCTCATACCAAACTATCACAACATAACAGTTTCAACAAATATGTAAAAATATATTTTTTAATAAACGTTACATACTGCAGCTTTAAGTCAATTATTTTAACATATTTTAGTCTAAAAACAATTGAAAAACAGAAAACTTTGAAAATTAAAAGTACAACGCATTAAAAATACTCCAAAAATACTTATTTTTTCTTTTTCAAAAAAGTTACTCAAGTAAATGTTAGTTAGTTCCCAACTCTGGTACTTTTTACTTTTAATTGATTAATTTTAATATGAAGTATCTCTACTTTTACTTGAGTAAAATGTCTGTATTTTCTTTCCACTGAATGAAAAACAAACAGGTTTTAACCAAAAATCCATAAACTTTCATAAGTTTTATATAGAATGAAACTGATTTGGAAAAAAATGTTCATTTGCCTGATTTAGTTATTTTTTGTTACGTATATGAATTATTGTCATTTTGGTCCTTAAAATACCAAAATGTCAATTTAATTTGACATTTTGGTCTGTGATTATGGCATTTTTAAATATTAAATGATAATTTGATCAGTTACTCAGTACTTGAATAGACTATTTACCTAATATTTTTTATTTGAGTAATTTCTTGGACGGCTACTTTTTACTTGACTAAAGTATGTTGAGGTAGTGCTGCTCTTACTCTGTACAGATTTTGGGTACTCTACCACCAGAAGCCTCCTGCTGAGGGTTTCTAACAAAATAATCTGATTTTTCAGCTTTGAAGCCCTCCTGTTGTCGCTTTAATCTGCTGAAGGCTCCGTCCGGCCGGACCAGATGGTCCAAACTGGGACCGGGTCAAATCTCCTCCTCCTCCAATCTGAGGCAGTTTAAACCCAATAATCTGAGCGCGGCGGTGGTTGCAGGATTATGGAAGTGGGCTAATGTATGCAGAGCGTGTTGCGCCGCCAGCACACGTCCTGATCCGTGTTTCTGCGGGACGATGGATGCTTCAGATGTGAGCTGGCTCTTTGTGCTGGGAGATGACAGACTCCTCTTTCATGAGAGCTCTGCTTCTCTTTCACATGTCAGCTGGCCTCCTCGCTCCTCCTGCAGCCTTTCATCGAGAAAGAACCAGCTCTCAGCAGGCCTCCAATCTGCTCCCTACCAACGAAGAAGAGGAGGAGGAGGAGGCCGGGGCAGCTGAAAGAGCTCTTTAGATTTCCTCTCAAAAGAATACTGATTCATTGGAGCAAAACAAAGCCTCCTCTAGCCTGGTTTCACTTCTCTAAAGCTCAACACAGATTCCACGCCACCTCCGAGGACCCCAAGCTCCCCCACTGGTCCTGGGGCCTTCGCCTTCGTCCCTGAATGGGAGCCGATTAGCATGAGAAAACAATCAGATCTTCACAAGAAGAAAAGGAAACGGGATGCTCCCTTTGGTTGGAGGGCAGGAACAACATTTAAAGAACTTCCTTCAGGAATCCTGAGGTTCATGTTGGAGAGAAAAAGAGTCCACCCAAAAAAAGAAAAAAAAAATTCCACATTCCTGAAGATCCTGATCCAACTGGCTCTCAAAACACATCTGCTTTCTGAAACTTGCTTCATCATTCCTGAGCTCCTTCTTCTTCTCCAGCTAGAAACTTGAGTTTCCGAGAGGAAACAGTCTTAGTATTAATCAGTTTACGATTAACTGTCGATTAATGGTTCATTAGATTAAAATTAGTTTAAAAAGATTAACCAATAACTTCCGTTTAAACCAGGGGTGTCAAACTCCAGTCCTGAAGGGCCGCTGTCCTGCAGTTTTTAGATGTGCCACAGGTACAAAACACCTGAATCAAATGGCTTAATTACCTCCTCAGTTCTCCAGAGCCTTGCTAATGACTTAATTATTCTATTCAGGTGTGGTGCAGCAGAAGGACTTCTAAAAGTTGCAGGACACCTGCCCTCGAGGACTGGAGTTTGACACCCCTGGTTTAAACCTTCTTTTAGTGTTGCAGTTTGGCCGCCATCCAGCAGAGGGCGCCGCTGGTCATCCTGAAGCGCAGACTTTAATACAGAAACAAAGATGGCGGCGGGGCTATACCAGAACGGGAAAGAGAAATGGTCCAAACAGAGACCGGTGAGAGCTGGAAAATGGACTTTAAGCGGTTCTGTTTTGAAATATAAACAACTCTTTAAGTTTCAAGTTAATATCGCTTATTCAGCTGTGCTCCGTCAAAACAAATTACGGATGTGGTACGAAGACGAGGAAGTGGAGAAAAAATAAACATGATGCTAATTAGCAAGCTATGTAGTGAGTTAATGCACTTCATAGAGAAAAGAGCAACCAAACAGTAGCCTACATATGCATGAATATCTCTCTAATCGTTGCGTATTAAGAGTCTGGCATATTTTATTCTTTTCCTCTTATTTTTCCAGGTGGCAACCTATTTGGTTCCTGTTTTATATTTTATAAACATGTCTAATTTTAATAATGTGAGTAAACAGCAATTTTCTGTTTATTCCGTTAGTATTTAATACAGTGGACACAAAATAATGTAAATTTATTTTTTTTAATTTTACATTATGAAAAATTTAGCTCTTTATGTGATGGAAAGACATAAAGAGGTAATCAGAATTTTAAGAAAATGGCCTCTTATCAACTAATCGTTAAAAAAATCGATTAATTAATTAACTGAACTTACATCCTTATGAAGAAATCTTCATCTGATTAAAAGGAAAACACACAATCTGAGTCCAGAAGGTCAATTAAAAAACATTCATCTCCTGATTGTTCAGACGGTTCTGCAGGACATGATGGCCGATGAAGATCCGACTTTAAGCTCTGCAACGGATCTCAACATCTTTGACTACAAATAGATAAAAAAGCAGTTAATGTTTGTTTTTTAATACAGATAACTAGGCAAGTTTTTAGCCGAATTTTCGATTTTTTTCCTGCATTATTTGTTCAAACATTTTCACACAAAAATGACATTTAAAGTAATATGCTGTTACACTGGAATCTATGTGTCTGTGTTTTAATATTCATACTTTGCCTGCTCTTTTACATCCTAAAAATAGAAATAAAACTTTAAAAACTACTTTTCAGAAATAGAAATGTTACATTTGCGGTTCTAAACGAGTTTTATTTTGTGTCCCGAGAGGAAAATGGCTCTTTAGGAAGTAAAGTTTTATATTCCTGATCTAAACCAACATTTTCCAGCTGCTGCTCAGTGAGTCAACATGCACGGTAAATATTTCCATCTTCTAATTACTGGTGAGAGAAAAAAAACTCAAAAGGAGGAGCTTTCAAATTGAACACAGTAACACATCCCACTTTGCATTCCTACTCATTTTTAATCATTTCTTTTTCCTTCATGTCCATTTTATCTCCATTCTTTCACTTCTTGTCCCCGTTTTTCCTTCCTTTCACTGCTTAATCTCTGTTGTCTTTTCTGACTGTTTTCCCCTTTAAATCACGATAAACATCATCAAACTGGAGCCAAATCAGGAATCAGAAACATCCGAACAAACGACGAACAAAAGAATCAACGATTAAAGCAGAAAAACTCATAAATTCCTCTAAAATGAAGCTTTTCTTCCCTGTAATCAGAGATATTTCATTAAAAATGTCCCGATGATGAACTGGGTGATAAATGCGGGGATGAATCCGGAGCCGATGGAAAAGCTGCAGACTTACGTGTTAAGCTCAGAGGAGCAGCCTGTCGAGCTGTGGAGTCGTCGCTTTCTGTCTCCGATTCAGCTGCAGTTCCTCAACAACCCCTCAGACACACGCGTGCGCGCACACACACACTTCGTGCACGTGCACGCCGCTGAGTACGTCACAGGCTGTAACCCTGCTGCGGATAACTACAGCGCGGATTTAATCTGTGTTTGACGGGAACGCCCGCTCGATACACACCGATCTGAACCGGAACTAAGTTCACTGATAATCTGGGATCCGGTTGCTCACCATGGAGACGCCGGCAGCAGACCGAGATCACACATGTCCGTCCATCCATCCACTTACTCATCCATCCATCCTGAAGAAGTACCAGTTCCATTGATTATTTCACTTATAAAATGGGAAAATTTAATTTAAAGGAATTGTTGACTTGAAACAAGCCAGCATATCTTGTTGAGAATTTACATCCAAGTTAGTTTTGAATTATTCTAAGTGCATCAAGACATTATTACCACTAGAAAATAGACCAAAAACACTTGGTAAGATTTTGTATTTTAGCAGCGTGTGAAGCACGGAGGTGGAAGCGTCATGAAATGTCACTGAAGTTGTTTCTGAGATTATCTATCTGGAATCTGGAAAACACTTTTTCATTGATATATTTTTGTTAAATTAGTGAAAACACGGTCAGTTTTTACCGCAGGAACTCTTTTCCTGAAGCTGAGAGATCAAAACGAGTCATTTGTGTAGTTTTGTTGTGTCTGAAGGATCTTGTCCGGTTTTCCAGAGCGTCTGTCTCGACCCGCCCGGATCCTGATGGCTCAGTCATGCGTTCGGCTCTTTGTTCCCGTCTGCAGCTGGGAGCAAAGCGCAGCAGGAGGCAGCCAGGTCATTCAGCCCCGGAGGAAAACCTGTCATTACTTATGTCTCCTCCTCCAACTGAATTCCTGAAACATTCCCTTTAGAATCCCAAACAGGTTTGGACCCATCGTCCACTCAGCAGAGCCCAGGATGTTTCACCTGCGTAATCCCAGTTTCATCCGGCTGACTTCACAACATAAAATCTCACCAATTTGTTGTTCTTTTTGTCTAGTTCCCACTGCAAATATCTTGGTATGCTGTTTGTTGCTGAAAAGTTATTTGAAAGTTAGTTTTGTCTTATTTGCACAGAAGAGGATTAAGGCGACTAAAAATTACATTTTAATCTCAAAACTCTTTTGAGAGTTTTCCTCAGAATTTTGATTTTAATCTCAGAAATTTGACTTTTATCTCACAATTCTATTTTTTCTCTCAAAATTTTAACTTTTACTTCAAATTTCATTTGTTTTTCCTCAGAATTCTGATTTCAGTCTCAGAATTTTGATATTTTTCTCAGAATTTTTCTCAGGGTCCAAGGTGTTGATTTTAATTAGAATTTTGACTTTAATCTCAGAATTTTTATATTTTTTCTCAGAATTTTGACTTTAGTCTCACAATTTGACTAACCTCAGAATTGCGTAATTGTGCATGTTTGTTTCTTAATCTTGGATACTTATCATTTAGGCTGAAATAGGGGAACATTCATCAGTTTTGCTTTATGAAAACCAAATAATTTTGTTGCCGACATGCTTTATTGCAGGTCACTCAGAAATGATGAAACCAAACAATCCTTACATGAATATCTTACAGTGATAAGAATCTCCTGACTGACGCAGAAGCTCGTTATAATCATCCGACTGCTTTGGCAGAATCTGGATTCAGCTTCTTTTTAACTAACGGCTTCGCGAGTATTTACAGTCCACAGACATCAAAACGAAAGCGCTCCGCTGTAACAGACAGTAAAACATTAAAAACTGATTACAGGCAAAGTGAGTTTATCTCTACAATCTGATCATAAATACTTAAATTCATCGCTGTCTACATTAAATATCCAAACATTTATTTGTTTGCAGTGAACATCCAAAAGGTCACTAGAAGCTTAACAGAAGACACGTTTTGCTTTATTGGATATGAAAGCTGCAGAAACATGAATGCTGTCGCTGTTGGCGGCCAGCAGCTGCGTCGCTCTCTCTGCACGTCCTTGTGGCTCGAAAATAAAAACTAGTTTGAGTTTGTTTTGGTGTCCACGAGCCTTTTGTGTCGCTCAGTTCGGCCGCAGGACAGAGCTTTCTTCAGGCAACCGGATTCATCAAGACGCCTCGTCTCTCATCAGTTAAAGCACAAAAAAAGAAGAAGAAGAATCCATCTGGCTCCGACAGCAGAGAGGATCTGTTCAGTTTACATTCCGACAGACGGAGCTCTGTGGAGAACGAGAACAAGAAAAACCCAACAGAGCCGGGAGGAGGAAGGGTCACACTGCCGTCTCCTGGTCCTCTCTCTGGATCATCTGGTAATGTTGGCAGTTCTCCAGGTAGTTGGCCAGTTCCTGGTCGTCGGTCTTGGCGGCCCGATGTTTGGGAGTGTCGCCCTGAAAGACGAGAGCGACGGGCGGCTTTAGTTTATTTTATTTCCTATTAGTTCCTACTGTAATATTCTTCCTCTACAGCACAAACATTACAATAAAAATCACGCTATTGCATTTGAGTATTAGGAACATCCTAAAAAAAATGAAAAAAAATTAAATTCTGAAAATAAACTGGTACTAGAATAGTCAAATTATGAGAATAAAGGGGAAATAATATGAGAATAAAGTCCAAATACAAGAATAAAGTAACATCTTGAGAATGAAGTCATAGTATTGAGAGAATAATCTCATAAACTCATAATACCAGAATACAGTCAGTATTATAAGAATGAAGTCATATAATGAGAATAAAGTCATAATATTATGAGTAAAGCTATACTATCACAGGAATAAAGTTGACAAAAATAAAGTTAAAGTTGAGATAATATAAATAATAATATGAGAATAAAGTCAGAATATTACGATTATATTCTTATAATGCTAGGACTTATACTTATTTCGATATATTCAGAACTTTATTCTTGTAGTGTATCTACTCTCTTAATTTTTTTATTTTTGTAGTGGCCTTAATACAAACTAAAAAAAAAAAAAAAGTCAAGATTTCTTAAAAACAAAAAAATCAAAAACACAAAATACAAACCAGGCACCTCAACAATTTAAAAGTATTAAAAACAAACAACCAGATTTTTTAAGGGTCTTTTTAAACATTGTATGATCATTTTTGGGAGCTTCCGTTCTGGGCCGAGGTAATGTCAAAGTAACAATAAAGACTCTTCTAATGTTAAAACCATGAAACAAAGAACAGATCTGTCTCCAAACAGCATAGCTGGTGTGGGACTACCCGGGCTAACAGTTAAGCTAACTACTACGGCAGGAACGAGTAATTTACTAGGTATTGGCTAAGCTAATGGCTAAGCAAACAGCTCGACTAACTGCTATAGTAATAGCCGGGCTAACAATAATGGATGAGCCAACTGTTAGACAAAATGGCAGGCTAACAAGTAGTGTTTAGTAATGACTTGGCTAATGGCTGTAAAAACCCCTAAGCTAACTGCTACGCTAATAGTTATGCTAACTGTCAGGGGGAATGGTAGAGCTTTACAAGCGTCTGCAACCACTTGCTAATAGATAGCTGGATAAAAAGCTAGGCAATAGCTAGCCTAGGGCAATATCTGTGGTTAGGCTAACTGCTATTGCTAGCTGAACAGTTAATGTACTTTATTAAAAGATTAGGTGATTAACTGTTGAGCCAAAATCTAAGGTAATTGTCATACTCACTAAAAGGTTAGCTGTTGGGGTACTGGCTGAGCTACAAGCTACGCTAACAGGCAGGTTAGCAGCAGAAATGTGTTCTTCCTAACACTGATGAACGATTAAAGATAAATTAAGAGAGAAACTTTAAATCATCTGATTATTTCAAGTGCACTAACAGTAAGCTAACATCCAGGAGCTGGGAACCGTTGTGAACTCGAAAGTTAAAGATAACGTGACAAAATCTGATCTTTTCATCTGAAAAAGTAGCTTGAGGACAAAACAGACGGACGGTGTGAGAAATGGAGGAGGAGAAGCCTCTCAGCCCGTCTAAACTCCTGCGGTGAATTCCCGCTCAGCACCAACTCTGGACTCTAAATAACACATAAACTCTTTATTTGTGCAGCGGAGGAGAGAAAGCTCAGATTATGGGCTGTTTCCTGTTACCACTGGCTTCACCATGGCGACGGTGAGCCAAGGCTTTTGTGTGCTGAGGATGAAGCCCGGGGAATCCTGCGGAGCTTCGTTTCTCACTGACACACAACATTAATCACTTTATAGAAGTGGGTCAAATACTGCCGGAGACCCATTTAAAGTGCGGAGGCACGGATCGGGCTGGTGGCCGCCGTCCTGCCAGCAGAAAAAAAATAATAAAAAATGGCTTCATACAGCAGGAAGCAGCTGCTGACCAGAAACTAAATCTTTACCGTTAATCTGCTGACTTGGAGTTTGGAAAGAACCAAAACATTTCCAGAAAAGCTCACTAAACAATGATCAGACGCAGATAGAAAATCAGGGTTAAGTCACATGCAGCCAGAGATCTGGGAATAGGAAAATATTTTTATTTGTTTTGGCCTTTCATCCACACAAAAACTCTGTTTCATATCACTAAAAATCTTTACTTATAAAAACTCTGACATGGAGATTTGAGAAAACAAAGATTTAGGGTTCAGCACATTACAGTTTGCGACAAATAATGCACCAATATATCCACATTTTGCTTTGATATGACTTTTATTACTAACTTTATTTTCTAATATGTCATTTAAAAGTAGTCCAACCTCATTATATGTCCAAACAAACTATGAGGTTTCAAATTGATGAAAACGTACATAAGTCTAAAAAAACTCTAAATTTGTCTGCAAACTGAGAAACTGAAAACTTTTTCTAAAGCAGAATAAATGAATGAACGTGTCGATGACAGTAGTGTGGTAAATCTGTCTTTGTGCTCCAGGTGAGTTTACCTGCAGGTCCGTCTTCATGAGCGACGCCCCCGCCTCCACCAGGAAGTGACAGATGCTCCTCTGGCAGAGAGCGGCAGCTTTATGGAGCGCCGTCTCTCCTCTGGAACACAACCGGGAGAAACGGATTCACTTCCTGGAACGTTTGGGCTTCGTTTGGACAGAACAAAAACGGAACTTCGGCCGGGTAAAAAGAACAAAGTGGACTCACGTCTCCGTCTCTGCGAGGTCCAGGTGGGAGGCGGGAACTGACGGAAGAAAACAAACTCAGAAACTGAAGCTACAAACTCTTCAGATGTAAAGATGTTTGATGAAGTGATGAAAGGGAGGAGAAGCGATCAGTCGAAACTGATGAAGACGAGACGAGTTAAACAATCATGTTTTCACCGTTTCATTCAGGCTGAGGTGAAAAACCTGCAGATGTTTAACTGCCTCATTTTTATCTGAACACAACTATGAAGGCCTCAGGAAGTTGGAGGGAAGATGGGAAAAAAATCATAAATTTTACATTTCAAATACCGCCCTGGGCAGCTGCCCATACAGCAGATTTATAGCCCAAGCTGCCATTCAAGGCTTCCTGACAGCTTAAAATAGGAGCAAGGCGAAGCAAATACAGCGGACATGTTATGCTTCTGTTGCCATGGTGACCTCCCAGCTCTAATCCCAACCATGGCCGCTGGTTTTCTGATTCAACAGCAGCTTTTGGAGCGTCTCACCGTTTTCGATGAGGTACTTGACGATGTCTTTGCTGCCGGTCTGGACGGCGTGATGCAGCAGCGAGCGGCCGTCTGCGTCCTGCAGCGCCAGCTCTGCCCCCTGCTGGTGGAGCTCCGTCAGCTGCAGGAGGAAACATCATGTGTGAAACAAAGCTGCTGAATTTATGCAATTAAAACAAAGCTTCAGGTTAAAGTTTGGTGGAAGGAAAAATATTAACCTGGTTCACAGTGGAAAATATTCATTTGAGGTTCAACTAATCTATGAAAACTGTGAATTTCACCGAACTGAAACTCAGGAGTTTTAACTAAACTAACTTTAATGCAATAAGGTTAAAATGTGCTAACATATAACAGAGAAGAAAGATGCCTCTAACGTCGTTCAGATCCTGGTATTTTGTGATCCATTTTAAAATCTATACCTTGGTTTTAACTGAATTATCTTAAACTTTGTAGAGGTTTGATATTGTTAGTAAAGGTTAGAAAAATTAAGCACTTAAGGGCTTTGTGTAATGTTAAGACAATACGAAGCATTAAAACCGCAAACAGGTGAAGCCTAAAACTCTGATTTAATGTATGAATTCAAAAAACAATGAAATGCTAGAGAAACTACAAAATTAGTATTTTTTTCATTAATTTACACCAAATATTAGCAAAAAACCAAACAAAACATACATTTACTCAAATCTGGATGCAAAAAAACAACAAAAAAAACAAAGTGACATTGTCTTAACTAAAAAACTAAAGAAATTAAAAAGTAAATAAATTTTGTCCTTCCTAACTTTTTTTTTTACATTAAATTTTTGCAAAAAACAAAGAAAAAACTATATTTTCTAAGTTGTGGATCCAAGAAAACCACTGAGATTATATTTTCTCTTAACTTCAAAGCTAAAGAAACAAAAATCTTTTTTCTAGCGTGTTTTTTCTTTCTTCTTTCATGTTTTACACCAAATATTAACACAAACTGCAGAAAAAACTACATTTATTAGAATCTGGATCCATGAAAACCAGTTAATTTCTCTTAACTCCAAAAGCTAAAGAAACTAAAAAAATAAATACATTTGATACTTTGGACTTTATTTAATTATTTTATGTTTTACATTAAGTCTTAGCCCAGAAAAAAGAAAAACTATCAAATTGTTAAGTTCAAGATTTTACCCGTTTCAGCCGATCTGTGTTGAGCAAATAGAAACTTTTAAATAAAATCTTAATATTTTTTGTTTCTCCCGGGTGTCTTTAGGTTCTTGCTACATCAGTGAAAAGGTTTCAGTATTTCTCCCAGTTTCAGCTCTGAGGTCTGCAGACTCACCCTGCTCAGGTTCTCGTTCTTGACGCAGCTGATCAGCTCCGCATCTAAAGAACAGAAACAGATGAAGGCTTGGAAACAACAGCGCCATCTAGTGGCCACATCTACAACATGCAGCATTTAAGAAATGTTGCGTTTGCTCCGTTTTTAATAAATCACTAATGAAGGCCTAAAACAAGGAGGCGGCCCCTGGACTGATTTATTTTGTGAATCAGATCAATTAGGACAAAGTTTTAAACTAAAATCTACTTACAAAAATGCTACATGGGTTTTTCCGGTTTTCTTCTATCGTCAAGGTAACATCTACTCATTGACTTAAACTGTAAAGTACAAATTGTTGCACCCAAATCCGTTTTTAATTGCTTTATTAAAACTTAAAAATATATCACATTAAGACTGACATAGATCTTGTTTTTTATTTTATTTTGCTGAGAAAATACTACAAAATATTTTTTTCCCCAGTTTTAATCAAGCCCAAAATAAATAGACTGGATGCATTTAATTTAATAAGGAAAACATTAAATTTTTGGATCGGCAATCCCTTTTCTACAACAACAAAAAATCTTATTATGTTTAATTGTTTAATTATAAAAGCTCAAGCTTAGTTTATTAGTTTATTACATGTTAAAAACCCATCACTTTGGTGACCTAAGTTTTTAAAAGTTATATTTATTTGACCTGCAGTGCTCTTGAGCTGAAGGTTTTGACAAAATGTTTAGACACTCGTAGTCTAAAGTGATTAAAACAGTAATTTAAGATCATGACGATTTACAATAATCTGATGATTAATGGTTTACTAGATTAAATGAGTTCCAATCGATCAGCTTAGAGTAGACTTTATTTTAGTTCTGCAGTTTGGCCGCCATCCTGCAGAGGGCGCCGCTGGTCCTCTAGAAGCAGAGCCAGAAACAAAGATGGCGGGGTAAACGGTTTGTCTTTACCGGATGGAAACGGTAAAGACAAACGGAGTCCGGTGTGGGATAGAAAACACACTTTATGCGGTTCTGTTTTAAAATATAAATGCTCTTTAAGTAACATTTCAGCTCATTAATGGACATTCAGCCGAGCTGCTCGACGAAGCAGCGTATTATTCAAAATGTAGCCCTTTATGTTATGGAAAGACGACCAGGCCTCTTGATACAAGAAACAATTCTGGATTGTAAATAAATCCTTTGTCGATCGATTTCATCAATCAACCTTAAATTAACTCACTAATCTCCAACAGGTCAGATTTACCTTTTTCATGGTCCTGTGAGGTAGCAGTGGAGATTCTGTGAGGAGACAGACGACAGAATCAGAACCAACAGGAAGGAGAGTGAGAAGATATTCAAAGTTGACCTTTGACCTCCATTAAAACATCAACCAGAACTCCACCCAAACACCACAGTAAAACCCTTTACTACTCAGGAAACCGGTGCACCCCACAGACCCTCCCTGCTCCCACACCACAACATGTTAAAGCCAAAACACACAGAGAGAGGAGATTATCTACTGCTTTGGTCTGAACCTTCCCAGCATGCATTTGTTTCATTATTTTTAAATAATCTCCAGTGTTTATATAAAACTAAGACGCCTTTTTCCCCCCTGCAAATATCTACTACAGTCTGTTCTGCTTCTGTCCAGTAGGTGGCAGTACTCAATGTTTTGAACCTGTTAGAATTAAATTTTATTTCCAGTTTCAAAAGTTCTGGATTTTAGATCCAGTTTTGTTTTTCTGAAACTTTTGTTGAAGAATGAAGATTGAGCAGCAGTTAGAGCTCGTCCAATCAAAAACATTTCTTTTCATTCTAATTTAAAATAACAAGAAAATAAAAAGAATTGATTTCTAACAAAAACATTTATAATAGTAATAGTGATATTAAAATTAAAATGTAAGAAATAATTTGATTTCAGAAATTTAAAAAAACATTACCCCTCAAATTTATAAATTACTTGAATAAGATATATATACATATATAAAAAGTAAAGAAAAGTAAACATCTGATTTTTAAAAAGTATTTTTTCCCAAAATTTATAAATGAATTAAATTTATAAGAAATATATAAATTATAATAAAAAAATTAAGCATTTTAAAAAGCATTTTCCATATATATATATAAGTATAAAAATGCAATAAAAATGTTGAAAAGTATTTGATTTCTCAGGAGAACAATTTCAGACTGTTTAAATCTACCCTGCTCTGCTGTTTTCTGGAAAGTTTCTCTTGAACCGTTTTTTCTGCAGGGCGTCTAAAGCAGAAACTGTGAAGTTACAATCAGCCTCTCAGTCTGAATCCATCAACATACAAACATCATCAGAAACGAAGGCAAAGCCGCTTCTCCACAGCTGCACATCATCTCCTCCTGCAGAGCTCAGCAGGTTTCGCAGACAGAAGTTTAGACAGAGGCATCAGCAGAAAGCAGAACCCAGAGCAGAGGAGGAGCAAGGAGGAACCAGGAGGAACCAGGAAGAGCCAGGAGGAACCAGGAGGAACCAGGAAGAGCCAGGAGGAGCAAGGAGGAAACAGGAGGAACCAGGAAGAGCCAGGAGGAACCAGGAGGAGCCAGGAGGAAACAGGAGGAACCAGGAAGAGCCAGGAGGAGCAAGGAGGAAACAGGAAGAGCAAGGAGGAAACAGGAGGAACCAGAAGGAACCTGGAGGAGCCAGGAGGAAACAGGATAATGCAAGAGGTACCAGGAGGAACCAGGAAAAACCAGGAGGAGCCAGGAGGAACCAGGAAAAACCAGGAGGTACCAGGAGGAACCAGGAAAACCCAGGAGGAGCCAGAAGGAACCAGGAGGACAGAGATAGGTTGGTCCTACCTAACAGCTGGTCTGAAATCAGCCGCGGTCGTAACGGAGCGATCGACACTGATAATCTTTGCTCCTCTCCTTCACATCACAGACAGGAAACAGCAGACATGACAGCGGGAGGAAGTTAGCGGGACCTACAGGCGGTTCTTCACTTCACACACGACACAGACGGAGCCACTCCAGCAGGGGGCGCTCTGGCCTCACTCTGCAGACGGTCAGGGCAGGAGGAAGTTCTCAGAAACTGATCTGGTTCAGAACCATCAGATCATGTCTGATGGTTAATTTTCTCTAAATCAATATTCAGTTTCTTTTCTCGTGATTTTGAAATATTTTCAAGCTGAACATGAGTTTATTTTTGGTCATCATTTGAGCCGCAAACTAGGAAATACAAACGAGTGTAAAACATTAAAGCTTTTTTTTTTTAAAAAACAATATTTAATTTATTTAGTTTTAGTTTTAGTCAAACCGTTCTGAATCATCTGGACTTCTCAGAGACCGGTCAGAGTTTTTCTCTGGACTTTGGTTCCTTTTCTATCTGAGTTTCAGTCTAAAATTCGACTGCTGTGTGACTCGGACCGGACTCCTGAGAGAGAACGAGTCTCTAGTGTTGAACAAGTTCCTGACTCGGAACAGAGCCAAGACTCGCAGCAGAACTACAAACAGAAGCCAGACTTGGATCAGAACCATCACTCCATTTAAAGAGTCCTTTAGTCTCCAGACCAGAACCAACAATCCAGACTAGAATGATCCAGACCAGAACCAATGATCCAGATCAGTTCAACAGATGACTGCAACCTCTGACTGCTTGGACAGGAAACTGTAGCAGAAAGGGAGCCTCTAACAGCTCCAGGTACCAGAATATTGGACGTGAAAACTTCCTCCATCCCAGCGGTCCGGTGTGTGTGTGTGTGTGTGTGTTTACCTTTGCAGAGTAGTTTTAGGTGAGGTCTGGGTCAAAGCCTCTGACACCGAACTGTCACTGGAGATCCTCTTCCTCTGCCTGAAACACAGACACACGCTCTTCAACGTCTGTCCTCCAGTTTGTCCTCGGGGACAAATCGATCATGACTGAGTGACCAACGTGGAGACAGATGAGCGTCTCCATGGCAACAGCACTCCAAACAGCAGCTGGAGCTCAGTTCATTACTGATTTCTGCATTAAATGACTCCCCCTATTATCTGAGACGATGAACTGCTGCAGTACCAACTTCCTCCAGCAGAAGGCGCTCTGCTCACTTAAAGTTGACCTACTATGATTCCTGGAACACTTTAGGATAGATCTACGACCTATTCCAGTGGTGCCTCGGTCCTCAAGGGCCGGCGTCCTGCATGTTTTAGTTCTCTTCCTGGTGGCAGTAACAGCCTCCTCAGCAAGTCAATGCTCTTCTTAGACCTTCTAACGAGCCATCAAAGGATCCAGGGCAGTTAAACCAGGGAGAGAACTAAAACATGCAGGATGCCGGCCCTCGAGGACTGACCACTGGCCTATACAAAGCATGTTCATTACATGCTTTGCACGAAATCATTCTGAATGATGACGTTTGGCCAGAACTGTTTTAGGGCATCTTATCACTTTAAATCCAAATAAGCTGCTGCTGACCACTGCCCCCAACTCAGTGTTTCCAGTCAAACGTGAAAATGGCTGCAAACAGATGCGCAATTATACAACCTTGCATCTTTGAAAAGCAAAAGTGGAGACTGCTGCACAACCAGTAAGAATTCAGCAAGTGGTTTCTGAATGGTAAGTCAACAAAACACTCGCCTTTTCCAGCAGCCATTATAAAGCGGCCAAACCAGCCGACGAAACTGCCTGGAACTCTGCTTGGGTTGCTAGGTAACGGGCAGAAATCTGCTTGGGTTGCTAGGTAACATCACACTGCCTGTTGAATGCAACTTAATGGGAGACGACTCATTTTCCAGGCACCAAAAAAACATTAACTTATTTCCAAAACACATCTGGGTGTTTTAGAATCAGTAAAGACCCAAATGGAAGAACAGAAACCTGCAAAACTGTTAAATCCCCCTTAAAGGAGAGTCTGTTTTTTTTTAGCTTTAATTTTGATAAATGTCAAACCAAACTGGCACGTTAATGGACATGTTCTTAGATTTCAGCAGATGAATCAGAAAGAAAGTCACCTGGGAGAGGTGGGTGACGAGGGGGAGCAGGGGAAGGAGAACTGGTCCGGCATACTGGGGGAGGTTCCCACAGTCTCCTTGGCCACCAGCTCCGGGTCCAGGATGTAGAGCTCGTCCTGAGAGATCTCCGTCACGTAGTTCAGGTGTTCCTGGGGCGAAAAATAAGAAAAACATCAAGTCTCATATCAACTCAGGTTCAGTTTTAATTTTTAACGTCAGGAAAATTATATATATAGAAAATAAATATTACTTCTGCACTGATGATTTGGTGATATTTAGAAATATGCAGTAATTCATGGAATTTTCTTTGGAACGTGACTAAATAATTTGCCATTTTTTTACCTAGAAATATCTAAAATATTTAGCAAAAAAAAACAACCACTAAAATCTAACTCCATTTTGTTCACTTTGAGTGAAGAAGGAAGTTGTGCTCATGTCTTCATAGGTTTGTGTGTCATTTCCTTTACTGGTTCTTGGTGCAGCGCCCCCACAGGTGAGGAGAGGAACTGGTTTTTTAAAGGTTTTGGTTTGTTTCAGTCAGTGCAGTGTGAATGCAAACTGCAGCAGCTGAAAATGCAACAAATGTTGCAATTTTGGTCCCAAATCATGCAGAGTAAAACACCCTAAATATTGGCATATTTAAAATTTCTTACATTAATATTTTTAGAAATCACTAAAGTAGTTAATAATTAATATAAATAAGTTTAAATAAAGACTATCATTTTCCTCCAAGCTCATAAACATTAAGTTTTATTTAAATTAGAAAAAATAAAATACTTTCAGTCTTGCTCACAGAGTGGACTAGACTCGTCCAGAACCTCCACTGGGTTCTGGTTCTGACAGTCATGCACCAGAATTAAGTAAAAATACAGAGCTGAGTCTTATTTGACCTCGCATCAGTTTTTAGTTTGTGATCCGTTGAACTAAGAAAACACTCAGGAAAACACTAAGGTCATAAATGTTTTGTTTCCTGAAGGCCTGCAGAGCAGAAACCTCTGGTCCTACCTGAGCCCGGTCGATTCTGTAGAACCGATCTGCAGTCGTACCTGTAAAACAGAAAGCCCGGTCAGGATTGGTCAGGATCTCAGGTGAGATGTTGAGTGTGAGGCTTACAGTCCAGGAAACACCAGTTGATGGAGAGTTTTTGTGACGACAGACTCTCTCCTTTCATCTCGTCTCCGTCCTGCAGGATCAGAAAAAGAACCAGGATGAAACCCGGTTCTTCCTAACCCGGATCTGCTCCACCATCACCAGCAACACCTGGATAACCAGGTACGCACCTGCTCTACTTCCTGGTCCGGGTTGTCCTGGAGACGCTCGATGTGCAGCCGGCACATCTCCAGGTCGCTGTCGCCGGGGACGACGATGACTCCCAGCGGCGTCGCTGCACAAACGATCGTCACATTTATCATCTCTGGGTTTAGATTGTTGAGCAGGTACAAATAAAATTATTTTGCAATTTCATTTAATAATAATGCCAAAACGTGACATTTTTCAGCCTTCATGCCAAAAAGTTTGGACGCTAATAGTTTAAATTCTTTAAAATGCAGGTTGTGTCCAGTCGGGACCAAATTGAATTAATTAATTCTGTCCTGGTTCAGTTTGGCGTCATTTCAGGGATTTTTACCGGAAATAAGAACCGAATCCAGAACCAGTCATCTAAATTCAGCGATTAAATCTCAGGTCAGTCTGAGTTTAAAATCTCTTTTCTTCAAAAACATCAAGTCAATTTAACAATGAATGAAGGGCTGGATATCAGGGTTGTAACTAACGCTTACTTTAGCAACCGATTATCAATTATTCTGACAATTAATTGATTTTATTGATTATTCTGATGGTTAAACATATAAAAATTGGCAAAGTGATTTTTTTATTTAACCACAAAACCTTTTTACACATTATAATAAATACAGTAAAAAATGCAAATAAAAAAATAATTAAATCCTTTTTTAAAATAAAAAAATACACATTTCATTACTGGAATATGCAGCAAAAAAAACCTTCAAAATGTGAAAAGTTCAGTTCTTTCTGCTGGACTTAACATTGATTCATCGTTGGATGAATCTGATTATTATCTTCCAGATTAACTAACTAATAATTGTAAAGCAAAAGTTGCTTTATAGAAGTTTTTCTGTTGTTTTTTTACTGAATAAGATTTTTAACTTAAACGCAAAATGTATGTAGTTTTTCTACAGTTTTAGCTGAATTACTGCTCTGAATGTTTTTCTTTCAGCAAACATTTTTTGAGTCTGCATTCTCTAGTTAACGATTAACTGATCACTAAATTAGTTAGACGATTATCTCAATAATCGATTAATCACAACTAAACCGATTAATCAGCTGGATTTCAGTTTTAAAGTGTGAGGAGAGTGCAGCACTCACAGGCCTCCTTCAGCTGGTCCTTGTCGTAATGCAGAGCCTCGTACGCCGCCATGCTGATCCGGTTCACCCGGATCTGCAGCTTCTCAGGAACCGGCTGCTGGCTGCACACAAACACACACACACTGACATTTACACACTAACCTAAAGAGACACACACACACACAACGTTTCAAGAACACAACACGGACCGAGACAAGCAAGAGCTACGCCTCAGACTCTCATGTATAAGAAAACCTGCTAATGTCCAGCAGTACACTGCAAAAACACAAAATCTTATCAAGTAATTTTGGTCTAATTTCTAGTGCAAATATCTTTGTAGGTTAAACTAATTTAACAGTAACTTTTTTAGCAAGATAGAGGCTTGTTTTAAGTAAACAATTCCTTAATATTGAAGAAAACATACTTGCTCCACTGGCAGATAAATTAACCTGTAACATGGGAAAAAATATTTTTATACGTGAAATAATCTGCCAATGGAACTGGTACTTTTTCATCAAGGACTTATTTACTTAAAACAAGCTCCTATGTCTTGCTAAAAAGTTACTTTGAAGTTAATTTGTCTTATTTCAAGTCTACTAAGATTTTTGCATTAGCAATTAGATGAAAAACACTGGGTAATATTTTGTGTTTTTGCAGTGTACTCATTAATTTTTAACTTTAAAAGGAACCACAATTAGTTGTAACAACAGACTTAATTTATTTTAGATGTAAAAACAATACTGTAAGTTGTTTAGTTTTTATAAACGTTAATAAGATATTGTCACACCAACGTGTTGTTCAAGCTGCAATGCATTATGGGTAAATGACGTCTACAGGTCTGACTGCGCTAGCTCCATGCAGCCCAAACAGCGATGAGTAACGTTATTGAGCCTTTTTAATTTGAACCTCGTTGAACTTGATCGGACTGCAGCCTTCCTGTGTTTACTCTGTAGATTCCAGTACAGAACCGACCAAACCGGGTCATCAACCCGTCAGGTCAACCCAGGGCCACCTCCATGGGTGAAAAATTTAACAAAAGACAAATTTTTTGAAGTAATTATAGTTTTTGTGTATAACATACAGCAACTTTTTAGTTAAAAGGAAAATTAGGACATATTTAGGCCAAAAGCAACTAATCTTGGATCCCTTTAAAAGCCTTTCGGTCTTTAGGAATGGGCTAAGAACAAAGCCCTGAGGCACTCCCTTAACAACAAAACATCTCCTCCTGAGTTTAGCACCGTTCAGTCCCGACTCTTACTCGTTCAGATGCGGCATGGAGATCCTTCGCTTGGCCTTCTGGACCATGTTGGTCTGGTTCCGCAGGTTGATGCGGATGATGGACGGCGCCAGCTTGCAGGGCTCGCCGTCCACCTGCATGGGGATGGACTTGAAGGTGGTGAGGGTCACCTCTTTGCACTGGTGAAGACGCTCGCCGTGGCCGCCCACCTGCAGCGTCGCCTGCACACAAAGCACAGGGAAAAATGAGCAGGTGGCTTAAAGTGATGACACTTAAAGGGGCAGTATTATGCATATGGGCCATTTTAACTAGGTTACCTTCAGTTGTTATGAGAATGCTGTATATATCAAATATGACTTAAAGGAAATTTGACTTTGCAATTTAATGCTTTGAAATTGGGCCTCTGTCTCTTTAAAAGCTCCTGCTCTTTCTGAAACTCCACCTTAAGGAAGTCATAACAACATGGCTCCTCTATTAACCCTTTAGCAACGTTTTATCAGCGTCCCACTGAGAAGTAGCTCCTATAATGAGTTCAGCAGAAGCTCAGTTCCACAAGCTGTTTGCTAATTGCTGCTGGCTAGTCTGAAGGAGCCGAGATGCAGGGAGGGCTGCTGGAAATATTGACTAAAGTAGCTTGGCAGTAAATGGTTAAAAACCACTGATTTGATTAATAAAATCATATTTAAGCACACAACGGTTATCTTGAAGGTTCTATTTATGCAAAAGTCTGGAGTCTAGACGGCCACATAAAAAGCTGTGGTGGGCCGGATTTGGCCCCCGGACCTTATGTTTGACACAGGTGCTCTAACTGAGCAAGTGTTGTCCTTTTGACTGAATAGTTGCTACTTTATGTTTTTATCTAAATTAAGGGGATTTTATTGTTCTTTTTTGCCAAGTCACATAGCCAGAGGCATTTATACTGAAATCAAAAAGTTAGCAGCCAATCCATGTGATCGCAGTCATTGAACTTTGACCTCACCAGAGAAGTCATGGTGAACCCGATGACCTCTATGCAGCCGTCGTCGTGACGCTGAGGCTCAAAGTCTTGACTCTCACTGGGGTTTCCCCACGGCGTGGTGCCGGCACAGTACCTGCAGAAAAAACAAGAACGACCCAAAGAGTTAAAATCAGTCACTGGAGACACAGAGGCGACGCTTTAACGCACTGTAAAAAATATTCCTCTACTGTTCTACAACCTGGGAATGTTGAGGAAGAGGAGGCACTGCAGCTTCATCTCCTGGACTTTGGCAGTCAGATCCGTGCCGTCACACTTTGAGAAAATACAAACGGGGTTAAAGGTCAGACGACCAGAACACACTCATGTGTGAAGATAAATAAAATCACAGCTCAGCTGAAGTAAATCAGGGAAATAAACAAAAATATTTCAATAAAAGAGGGAAAATGACTGACACACAATAGGTATTGAGCAAAAGAGCAGCTTCAGAGACTCGTATTCCAGCTTTCACATCCTTATTCTTTCCATTTTGCTGCTTCTAAACAATCACATTTCAGGACAAAATCTTGACTTTCTCCCAGCAGTGGTGTGTAGACTTATACTAATCTGCTAATAGTGAAGCTAATTTTTTGTTTAGCTAACTTTGAAACCATTTAGCTTAGCACTGAGCTTCCCCTAAATAAATGTTTCCAGAGCGATAATTTACTTGGCCGTTTTGTGAACTTTCAGTTGAATAAAGTTTGACGTCTGTGTTTTTCTTCAAGTAATGAGTGGTTTATAAGCATGCTCTTATTTTGAAAATGTGTCAACATTGTTTACACAGCAGTTCCGTTTCTACAACTGCGTAAAAGTCAAACATTTGCTAGAAAAAAACAAGAATTTTGAGATTAATCTCAGAAAATTTCTAGAAAAATTAGGTAATTCCCAAGTTTAGAAAATAAAAAGCTTTGGACTTTTGAAATTTTTGATTTTTTTTCTGGAAAAGTTTTTTTGCGGAAATTTAAATGGCCCATCAGACGTTCTCACTCTGTTCTTTTCCCAAATAACTTCATTTAAACATTTATTTGTACATGCTGGAAGAAAATAAAACACGGATAGCAAGATATGCACATAAACACAATAAAATCTGTAAATTATAATGCCAAAGTTAAATTTGTGCTTGATGGTTGTAGTCTTTCCAGTTCATGTATTATATAATTTGGAACTGAAGTTGGCGCTTAGCATCAACTTCCACCAACACAAAATGATGGTGTAGCGCTATAGCATTAGCGGAACAATTATTCTTTAGGGTTAGCGCAACCAACTTTCTAGTTAGCATAACCCACCACTGACCAACAGGCACATATATGTTGGTCTAACATTGAGCCTGATTATTTATATTTTTGTTTTGAATACCTGCCACATCACAGCTGTGATACACCTAGAATAGAGTATTGTTGATATTAAAGAGAAATACTTGTTATGTTTAGACCAAATATATCCTGTGGTTGTGTCAGAGCGAACATGAAGCCTGGGTGGGATAATGCATCTCACCGGCTATAAAAGGGACAGAAGAGAGGCAGTAACAAAGCCTGCTGATGTTATTGAAATGGATGAAGCTTTGTTGTAGCTCGTCGGATACAAAAGGCTCTGCAATGTCACTTAAATGTGTTTTATTCTCTCCGAATGCAGGTTTGTTGAAATAAAACCAAAACCTGCATCTGCAGCAGTGTGTCAGGCCTCAATCTGACCTGGTGATGGAAAATGATGCACAGAGCGAAATACCGGTTCTCTGAGCTCCAGAAATGAAAAACAATGGCTGTTTTTAAATGCTGCTCAGTTCTGAGAAAACGGCGTAAAGGAGAACCTGCACTCACCACCACTCTGATGTGTTTGGCGAGGTCTTTGGAGCTGCCGCTCAGGAAGTCCGAAAAGGCCGTCTAAAAAAAAACAACAACCCACATATGAATGGATGTAAGACGTTTGAGGGGATGGACTGACGGAGCAGGATGAGAGCCGGACTCACCCCAGCGTAGAACATCTTATTCCTGAAGCGGCTGTTGAACTTCTCCGGATTGGCCTCTGAAAACACAAAACAGGAGAAAATGTGATTCTAGTTAGGATTCCAGTGTATTTAGTGTTTGATTAAAAACCAGCCAGCAATTAAAAAATATAAAGCCAACAACTCAATATTTAGCTCAAACTGAAGTTCTGTGTTAGACCAAACACAACAACTGACTGTTAACAGTCACTATGTATAAATCCTGATATATAAAAATTAAATTATCTTGATATATATCAGGATTTAACACCAAGAAACACTCAAACATTTCCCACACAAAGAACAGAACATTCAGGCCGTTACAGTTTTATGTTTTTAGGCTTGATGTTTATTTGCGATTATTAATAAGCGGTGGTTGATTAGCTAATTTAAACTGATGATCTGTCAGAGACTTGGTGTTTAGGTTCCCATTTTTTTTTATTTTTTAACTGAACCAAATCTCATCAAATTCCACAGAGCAAAGTTGTCACAGTGGTAAAGTGGTAAAGTTGTCACAGTCAAGCTAGCTTAGCTGACCTACTTCCCTCTTCCTTGCTATTTTTTAATTAAACTTTTTCCTGACCTTGTAAACTAGTTGTCGTAGTGCCGACAACTAGTAGCAAAGCACTGTGTCCCTTTTTCTTTTATATTTCACACGTTCACTTGAGATATAACATGTTATGTTGACAACTTGGCAGCTAAAACGAAACACTAGCCTGCAAAAATGGCAACACCAGTTGATTGTTCAACAATAATTAAGTACATTTTTGGAAAATTGTCTCTTCCTTTTGAATTCTGCACCTAAAAATTAATCAAAGTATGAAAAAACTTAAACTGCTACTATAGCTCATAAAAACTAAACTAAAACTAAGCAACATTTAACCAATAATAACTCATTGAAAACTAGCAAACAGACTCCTAAAACTGAAACCAACTAAATTAGACACAAAGTCACAACAAAATAAGCTACAATGAAAAACCTCAAACTCCTGCAACCCTGGGCTGGACTGACCTCTGGATTCGTGGAAGCCCAGTGTGACGTGAGCGTCGAAGCCCAGACTGAAGTAGTTGTTGAAGACGTCGATTGGGAGCTGAAAAGCAAACGTAAACGAACTGTGACGCAGCTGAGGGAACGCTCGGTTTCATCTATGCCAAACCAGAGCTGACCTTGTCGGTCTGCTGCTCATCTCGCTCCTCGGGTCGAGCCTCGGTGTTTGGATCCACGTTGAGGTTCCATCGGTCCAGCTGGACGACGTTCCCGTCCTCCACGTGCGACAGGATCTTTGTGATCGGTTCGTCGGTGTAACCCTGAGACCGGAGCACAGCAGGATGACTGGAAAACATCTTCATTTATGCTCAGGGTCTTAACCTAAAGCTTACATTTTTAAACATGGCTGAAACGATTAATCATGATTAATCGATTACTGAAATAATCGTTTACTAATATAGTAACTGATTAATCACTAGCTAAGACAAAAAAAGGTAATTTACTGAAAGATCATGCTCAGAGCAGCAATGAAGCCAGTAGAAAAAATACATTTTGTTCTACCAAGAACTCCTCAAATTGCAGTTTTTTTATCCGATTAATCGATTATCTGAATAATTGATAACTAATCATTAGTTTCAGCTCTATTTCTAAATCGGAACAAACAAAATAAAACTTTAAACAGCAGCAGCGAAGCGACTGGACTCACCCCTCCCCAGTTCAGAGTCCTGGCCAGGTCGTTTCCCGTCCCCAGAGGAAGGATGGCGACCGGAGGCTGGGGGCGGAGCTTCAGCTGGTCCAACACGGACAGGATCCATCCCACCTGAACGGTCAGAGGTCATGTGACCACAGGATCCGTTTTATTCACAGCTCTGTTTTATTCATCGTTTAACTCACGGTGCCGTCGCCACCGCAGGCCAGGATCCGCAGGTTGGGAACTTTGGAGTACATTTCCAGCCTGCAGGGAGCAAAGAAACGGATCTGACTGAAATGTTTGAGGTTCCAGTGAAGAACGACAACGAATGAGGAAGACCGCTTACCCCTCTCTGGGTCCTTCTTTGGTCAGGTCAAACACCTGCCGAGGGTTCAGGTACCACATGAACGACTGGATGATCTTTGCTCCCTGAAGAAGAGGAGGAGGAAGGCGGCAAGTCAGCTGCTGAGTTACAATAGTTTTTGATTGCAAAGATCAGAAAAACAAATGGAGGAACTGATCAATGTGAAAAGATGGTACTATTTAATCTTAAGAAGACACAGAGCGTTATTTATTAATATTTTAACAGTTTGTTCATGAGTTTTATTAATATATTTTGGCACAGCTGGTTCCTGAGAACATTCAGGATCTTGATGTGAACCAAAATGAAAACTACCTGATTCCCGCCGCTTTTCGGATTAACAAACACCAGCAGGGGCTTCATTAGTTGGGAGGGGAGGGGCTTCACCAGGAAGGGCTTCCAGCGGCCATCTTGGAGCTGAAGAGCGACCAAAAGATCAGGAAGTGAGCAGACGCATGATGCAAAATGCTGCGTTCAATGTCAGTTTTAAACAAAATGCTGCATTCAAATTAACCAAAAAAGCTACATCCAATGTCATTACTGACCAAACTGCATTCACTAAGCAAGAAGATTCGTTATTTAATGCTGGCATCTTGCTCAGCACATAAAGCGGCTTTTTGCTGACCTCTGCTCCCTTCTTGGTCGACTTGTTGCACTTCAGTGACGTCCGTTTTTTCTTTTTACTGGATTTCAGAGACGTCTGCAGAAAAAATAGAAACTATCATCAACTGCAGACTTTTGTCTAGGCTTTGAGCAACTGATCAGTCTTCAGACAGAAGAGTCAATAAAAAATTAGAAGATTTATGGTGGAGGTTAGACTGAGGATAGAGTTACTAGAAATTCAATTAAAAAATGCTTTATTGATTCCAAAGGGAAATTAAATAAATTCAGAAAAAGTCTGCTCTAATTTTAAGAAGATTATTTAATAAACAAGACAAACTGAGGTTCATGTGTCAAGCTCAGAAATTTTCTATAAAAAATAAGGAAATTTCTGAGCTTCAGAAGTTAAAATTTGGAAAGAAAAAAATTCTGATATTTTGAGATTAGTCTAAGAAATTTTCTGGAAAAAACAAGTTAAAAATTTGCAAGAAAAATACTCAGAAATTTCAAGATTAATTTGAGAATTTTCTAGAAAAAACTTGGACATTTCTGAGTTTTAAAAGTTGAAAGTCTTTATTTTGAACCTCAGAAATTTCTTTTAAAAAAAAGTTTCTAGAAAATTTGACTAATCTCAAAACTTTTTGGTTTTTTTAAATGGAAACTTATACCTAATTTTTCCCCCATATAAATTGACCCTAATATGCCGTCATAAAAATTGAGTGAAAAAGCAGCAAGAACAACATAAAATGACAGCCTGGATCTCCAGACCAGTTTAAAGGATGATGGGAAAGTGTGGATCACACACAGGAAAAAGAGGAAGTGTCTGGAGTTTAAACCCAGCAGGCTGAGTAAAAAACATTTCTGGACAGTAAATACCTGCGGCTTGCGGACTCTGATGATCCAGGTCGGAGGGACGATGACGGCAGCGTGGGCCCCCAGAGAGCAGCACTCCTCTATCTGCTGCAGCATGAAGCACGTCACCTTGTTGTGATACTGAAACGGAGACGGAGAGTCAGCTGGCAGGAAGTTACCTGGAGCTTTTTGTCCATGACGTTAACTCACCGCCTGTTTGCACCACGAGCAGCTGATGGCTACGATCTCTTTGCTGTGAAATGTAAACTTCTGCTGGAAGCCCTGTTGGTGACATGATGGAGGTAGTTAGAGGAGCCGTCGATCTGAAACTCAAAGGTTTGATTCCAGTTTTCTCCTTGCACAAGTTGACATGCAAGCTGCCCATTGACCGGTGGTCAGTATGACTGGAAAACTGCTAAATAAATTAATTAGATCCCCATCAGTTGCAGTTTTCTGCATCTACTCTTCCTGGGGTTCACACGTTCAACACAGACAAAAAATACATGACGCACATAGATCACATGATAAATTAAAAATACAAGTAACTATAAAATAAACAAATACAATATAGAGGCATTAGATAAAAAAATAAATTATACTACAGTGAAAAACATACTAAAGAACATTTGCTTCAATATGTCGAGCAACACATTTACAGAAACACACACAATCAGTATAACACATAAAATTAGAGAAATACCTTCTAAAAGCTGTTCATAATTCATACCCATTTCACCATTTTAACTTTTCGCTCTAAACTCTTGAAACAGTTTCTGATTGTAACCAGCAGCAGAAACTCTGCAGCTACTGGTTGCTATGGTGACTCCCTCCTTTTTTAGGGAGCCTACAGCAGCGTCTCATTCACCAGCCTCAAACGGTCACTATGTAAAAACTATAAGTTGTTTCAGAAAAATTCTTGAACCACGAGTGTTAGAACCTTTTAGGGGCCATTCATACACGTTTTTATGCGTCTACAGAGTTTTATTTAGGAGGTACGAAAGGTTAAAGAGAACCTTTGGTTTTATTTTAGAAAGAAAAATATTGAGCTAGTTACAATGGGAGTGAATTAGAGTTTGGGTGTGAGGTCTCTGCACTTAGGGCCAAATTGATGGAAAACTATAAGTCCTAAGACGGTGAAAGAGAAACTGGGTGAAAGTGGAGAGAAATACCAACGTTTTGATTTATAAAATGTACATGTGGAGGTAAAACTGTGGAAGTGAGAGTAGTTTAAATCAAACAAATTTCAGAACTTCTCTTTGAGGTTAGAATCTAGAGTTTGTCACATTATTACTAAGCTGAACATCCTGATGGGAAATGGGGGGAAAAAAAACTCAAACTTAAAACAGTTACTTTGTAAAAACAGAAACAAGTTGTTTAAAGTTTGAGTGGTTGTTTAATAAGTTGATGTGGGAAATGTTAGATTTTTTCCTACATTTTTAAGCTACTGCCTAAAGTCTTAGCATGCTATTCTTGTTCCTGAGACGTTCTGATGAACTTTTTGTTTTTCCAGCAAAGTAACAACGCATTCATAAACTGCTAAATGTCCCCAAACCAGTGATAATTTTAGAGGGAAAACAACTATAAGGAGAAGAACTACTGAAGGAAATCAGTAAATCTAGTTTAGAAACAGGATAAAAACTCATCCAGTCACAGACCAACCTTCCCACACTGCCGACACTTCCCAGTCTGCCGTCTCCTGTGGACCCAGTGATGTCGAACAACGTTGGCCTGGAGAACGAGACATTTTTCAGAACACTCTTTACCTCAACGTAACAGTGAACACTTTCAGATCGTGAACATGCGCCGCTGACCTCTCGGACGGCTCGAGACGTCGGTTCCCTGAACGACGGTTTGCACCTGAAGTTAATCTGGGCAGAGGACAGAAACGTTGAGCTGGGGAGGAGAGACGTCTGAGACGAGGTGCTGACCTGGAGCTCATTTACCTTCTCCAGCTGCTCCATGCACATGACGTGCACCGATATCTTACAGCCAGCACATTTCATCCGTGGTACGGACTTTTGCTGGAAAACAGATCGGGTTCACGGTGAGTCAGGGTCATTTTCCCAAACCGTGTTTAGGGCCCCAGAAAGGCTTGGGCCGGCCCTGATAGAGTCGCTCCTCTTTTCCCGCTGACTGGGACCAAAAACAAACCGGTGGAGGTGAACTCACCAGAGACTTGGCGACGCAGAACTGTTCTCCAACGTAACAGAAGTCTCCGGAAACACTGGCTTCGAACCAGATGTGTTCCCCGTACTGGGCGTTCTCCTGCAGCCCAAATTACACAAAAATGATCCACTGGGAACCAATCTTGAGTCAAACAGAGTTTAGATCCCAAACTGATGGATGATACGGCTGAAAAATGTATCCCTCTATATGGCAGGGACATCTAAAGTGTGGCCCTGGGGTCCTCTGTGGCCCTTGGAACAATTTTGGCCTCCGATGGGCACTTTCGTAATTTTTTAACATGAAACTTTAAATTACATATTTATAATGTAATTCTAATTTATCTTTAATGGAAAGTGTTAGGCAAAAGTATTTTTCTTTTAATAGTTGTGTTTTACAAACATCCAATGACCTTTTACTCAAAAATAAGATGAAAACACATAAAAATGGGATGGAATAATTTCATGTGTTCTTCAACTATTTTGATGTCCCTGTAATGTAAACTGATGCTTTTCAAAAAGTGAAACTAAAGTTGAGTCTGTGTTTTATTGAATATAACTCAGCTGTGTTTCATTTCTTAATGAAAGCCGTGACTTACGCTCCAGTCGATGGTGCTGTTGGGCTGCTGAGAGTCCGTCTGTCCGGACGCGTTGGACTGAGTCGCAGCGTTCTGCAGGCCCGACTTGGCGATGGCTTTCCTGCAAACGGTAGAAGAAGAAAAAAAACCTCTGAGAAAGTTTCATTTACATTGGGCATTAAAGCAATTTAAGATAAATTTTACTAAATGTAACCAGAACTAACGTCATTTCAGTTCCAATGTCTTAGATCAAATAAAATGCATGAAGTAAATTATTGGAAACACTAATTACTACAGAAGTATTGATCACCAATTTTATGCTGTGCTTAAAAAAATGCAGCCCAAACTCTTCTAAAAATAGTGAAATAGCCCTTTAATTTACTACTGATTTGGACTGAGCACTGAACTCCAGTGATATTCAGAGGAGCACAAGGATGTTTACACAAAACCGTGCAATTAATTAATTGACTTGCTTCAGTTAATAAAAAAACATGTGTTTGGAGTCCAACCAACACTTTGAGCGCTAATGGTGACCCAGACGCCATGCCGCCCTGGGTGGCGAGCCGTTTGACCGATATAATGTCCCATTACATGTTTGAACAAAGAATGATCAGGTTTCTATGTTATAATTTCACACATTTTCCCCCTGATTGACTCGGAAGAAACATTTTTTGTTCAGACAGCTTTCAAAATGTCAAACTTTGGAACAAAACTTTGAGCGAGATTTTATCCGTCCTTACAGTATTTCTACATTTAGAGATTATATCATCACACATAGTCATCAGTCCAAGTTTTCACTCTCCTTTGTTTCCTGTAAAATAGCAACCCCAGCAGAGTTCCACCCGTTACCAAGCAACCCCAGCAGAGTTCCACCCGTTACCAAGCAACCCCAGCAGAGTTTCAGCATGTTTCTTCAGCTGCTTTTACCAGTGAATGCACTGTACAATGGCTGCTGGAATAGACAAGTATTTTGCTGTTGACGTACTTTTCAGAAACCACTTGCTGCATTTTTGTTGGTATGTGTAACTGGGTCTATATTAATAGTTTTATATTTCCACAAAATGTGTTCTTTTATGCATTTGTCTGCTTCTACTTGACTGTTGCTGTGTTCCTCTGTGTCTACTATAAGAGGTTTGGTCCTCCAACTCCGCCTTATTTTCTTCTTCTTTTGTTCAGGGTCCTCCAGGACTATTATAAATATTAAGTTATTAATTTCCTCTGCCCTTTTGTTATTCGTTCCACTGGGGAGAGATTAAATAAACTGAGACCGCCTCCAAATCCAGACTTGATGTCTTGTGGTTTGTTTGATCACCACACAACACACACAACGCAGAAATCCACCGGTCACATATGCAGGAGGCTCTACTTTTACTTTTCAAAGGTGTACTGTTGTATAATTTTGCATCTGTTTGAAGCTATTTTTATGTGCTAATGTAAATGTTGAGTTTGGGGGGGCGTGGCCAGGATTGGATTTGAAGTGACAGGAGGCAGTAAAATAGTTTAAAATAGCCTATTTTGATCAGACTAAAATCTCATTTTCTAAGAATGATTTTGTGAAAAGAGGTAATGAACATGTTTTGTATAGACCGATCCTAAACTGTTCAAGGAATCAGATCACCTTTAAGTTCTTAGATATTTGGGTTTTCATCACACAGAGCTAAATTAGTGTGCAGACAGCAGCTGGACTACATACAGCAAGAAGGCACTCAGACTCTCCAGGCGGGAGTCGTAGCTGTGGGGCCCCAGCGGGCTGAGGAACCCGGGGCCCCTGTAGAAGGCCGGGTGGTTGAGGTAGTAGACGGAGCTCTTGCGGCAGGGCAGCGGGTGGCCTCTGCCCGGCCAGGGGCTCCCAGCCTTGGAGATCTTCCTCCTCTTCCTCTGGCTGGAGCCGCGGTAGCAGACGAACGGGGACAGGTCTCCGGCGAACACCTGGGAGGAGTTCCTGCGAAGGCAGCGAGGGGCCCGGATCAGGGGCCGCGACTGGGACAGAACATCCGGGGGCTTAATCAGCACCTGCAGGGCGGAGGTTGAGAGGGAGGAGGTGGAGGCTTCGTCCTCCTCTTCCTCCTCAGGCAGCTGCTCCGTCTCAGACAGGAGGCTGCCTTCTGATTGGCTGTTGCTGGAGTAATCGCTGCTGTCGTCATCTTGGTCCGATTGGAGGCTGCTGGAGCGGGAAAATGCCGCTCTGTTGCCGACTCCGCCCCTCACCTCCACCTGCTGTTCCCCTGCGGGAAGCCCCGCCCCCAGGCCGCCCCCTTCGCCTTCTTCGTCCTCCTCCGCCATCTGGATGAGGCTGGCCAGCAGCATGGACGGCCCTAGCAGGTGGGTGTCAATGGTCCGCAGCTTCCCCACCTTCCTCCGGCACACGGCGAACCGCGGGTTCAGGCTGGGCGTGGTGGTACTGGACCGCCGGCGGCCATGCTTTCTCTTTGGCGCCGGCGGCTGGACGGTGGAGCGTCGCCGCTGCGTCAGGCCGGAGGATGGGAGGCCCACGCTGGAGCGGCGGCGGGCCTTACTGGTGGGGATGGCGACGCTGGGCCGGCGCTGGCGGCATGCAGCGGCGGCAGGGTCCGCCTCCAGGGACGCTTCCTTCCTCCTGAAGTGACGACGGAAAAATGTGTCCATGTTGGACGCGGAGGGGTCTCCTACGGCTGTTGGTGTAGAAAATTATGCCGAGTTACCGGAACTGATCTCAGTGAGAGGTAGGGGATGGCAATTATCGTATCGTTTGTCACGATAAATGATAAGATGTTGATTTATCATTAATGATAATTAAAACCCCTAAAACGGTCTGAATTGTTGAGATTGTTAATGTACCAGGGCTGCACAGTAAATCAGTCTCCTGGACCACTGGACCACCTCTCCCAGTAGCTGCGTTTCCATTTCAGATGCGAGCAAAACTTTGTTGGCATTTCATTAATGTCAAGAGAAACACAATTTCGCAATCCGGTGTTTCCATTAAATAAAAAACGCAACTGAGATCACATGTGAATATGAAAAACATGCTGCGCCATCATCCCCTATGACTTCCTGTTGTCTTTATTTTCCTGTTGTTGATCACATGACTCGTGTGATGCGAAAAATTTTCCATTGCAGTTTTGCAAAATACACAAATTTCGACAGGGCCGAAAAACCACTTCGTCCTGCCACCAAAACTTTTCTCAAAATTGCCATTTCTATGAAGCGAATTTATTTTTGTAGGTCCAGTTTGCAGAAATGTAAGGATCAGGGGTTAAGAACGGTCGTAAACGGCATAATGGAGGAGCATTGTTGTGACAACTTGCAGAAGTCAGAGTGGAAGAGTTGGACCTTCTTAAAGAGACAGAGGCCCATTTTCAAGGGGTCTAATTGCAACATCAAGTTTCTTTTAAATTATTAACCATCGGTTAATCAGATTAAAAATGAGATTTAACAATTTTTCATGCAATATTAGAAAAGCATTAAGATAAAGGTGTTTATCTTAAATGCAAAATGTATATTATTTTTTTACAGTTTTAGCTTAATTACTGCTCTAAATGTGTTTTTTTTTTCACCAAATGCACTTTTTTGAATCTGTACACTCCAACTGTTAATCTAAATGAGTTGACGATTATTTCAATAATCGATTAATCACAATTAATCCGATTGTTTCAGCCCTACTCGATTATGCTTTAAAATGTCACCATGCGCCTGAAAAACATGTCATGCTGCCCCTTTAAGGCTGGTTAATCCACAGGTAAATGACCTGACATGTTTTATGCCCAACAGGTTCACTTTAAACTCACATCTCGGCAGACTGCAGGACCAGGCAGCTTCTTTCTCCTCTTTTCTGTCTCTTTTGTTAGGAAAGTTTGTGTGGTTTGGTGAAACCCGACTGAACGACATTTATCTGCAGAATTTCCCCTGAAATCTTCGAACTCCTTCCTGTGGAAGGAGACGACGGTCTACCTCCTCCTGGTGGCGACAGCAGCCCTCTGACTGCTCGGTTCATTCAGGCTGAATAAAGGTCTCCTCAGGTTACAGAAGCACCTGATCCCTGTTCACCTGGAACATGAATTATAAATCGCTCACGGGAAGTGAGGCTTTCACTCCTCAGGAGAATCAGCACGACGACAGGAAGCTGTCATCGCCGCAAACCACAACTGTAATTAAAGCCACGACAACCTGCTGCTTTCCAGGCCTCCGAACAGAAAACATCAGGAATCAGAATCTGAAACGCCACGTCAGCGGTCTGAATGCTCAGGCTGAGGCTCGATGATCCAAACATCATTATCCATCACTGCAAAAACAAAAACTTACCAAGTACTTCTGATTCTAGTTTCTCATGCAAATGTCTCGAAATAAAACAAAACTAACTTTCAAGTAACTTTTCAACAAGATACAGAAGCTTGTTTTCAGTAAATAATACCTTACTATTGATGTTTAAATAAAGTACTAGTTCCACTGGCAGATTATTTTTCAAAATGTCATAAGTGAAATAATCTGCCAGTGGAGCTAGTACATTTTATTTATATTAAAATGTACTAGCTCCTGTGTCTTCCAAAGAACGTTACAGGAGCTTTTTTGGAAGCTCCTGTATTTCAAGTTAAAGTTCTTGAAATAAGACAAAACTAAAAATTTTTCATTAGAAACAAAACTAAAATACTTGGTAAAAACGTGTGTTTTTGCAGTGCAGCGAGAAACTGAGCCTCTGTACAGAAGTCAAAACCTCGAGAATCAAACAAATGTGTCAGAAGAAAACACACAAATGTTGAAAAATGGTTAATAGAAGAAAAAACTACAAAGAGAGATAGAAAAAGTCCATAAAAAGCAGCAAAACGCCCAAAGAACCCAAAAGAACCAACCCAGGAAGAAGCTAAACAAACTCCAAAACAATGCAAAAAGATGCATCATGAAAAACTGACAGAGAGGACGGCAACGAAACAAGCAGAATTAAAGAAAAAACCCAAAGAAGTATTAATTAGAAAAAACAAAAATATGTGAAACTAAAATCAAGTTAAAGGAAACAAAATAATCTGAATGGATTATCTTTAAGAGGACAGAACAAACAAAACGAGCTAAACGTCCAAACAGACGAGTCAACAGAAACACGGGAGGAACCTGGACGACAAGTCGGTACTTCCTGTTCTGCCAGCCTTGCGCCACCTTTAGAGAGGGTCACCAGTATCACCAGTGTTCCCAATATTCCCAGTGTGTCTGCAGCAGCGGTTGTGATCCCTGATCCCTGCTGTGTTTCCTCGACTGTCGGCTCCAACGGATTAGCAGGAAGACGTTACGTGAGCGTCTGCCTGCAGATTATCAGGGACAGCAGCTATTTATAGACCCTCGTCTTCCTCACCGTCACTCTGCAGCCTCACCTGCCTCCCGTCTCACCTGTCACCCGTCTCACCTGCCACCCGTCTCACCTGCCACCCGTCTCACCTGCCACCCGTCCCCCCTGCCACCCGTCTCACCTGCCACCCGTCTCACCTGCCACCCGTCTCACCTGCTCCCCGTCTCACCTGTCACCCGTCTCACCTGCCACCCGTCCCACCTGCTACCCGTCTCACCTGTCACCCGTCCCACCTGTCACCCGTCTCACCTGCTCCCCGTCTCACCTGTCACCCGTCTCACCTGCCACCCGTCTCACCTGTCACCCGTCTCACCTGCCACCCGTCTCACCTGCCACCCGTCTCACCTGTCACCCGTCTCACCTGCTACCCGTCTCACCTGCACCCCGTCTCACCTGCTACCCGTCTCACCTGCACCCCGTCTCACCTGTCACCCGTCTCACCTGTCACCCGTCTCACCTGCCACCCGTCTCACCTGCTCCCCGTCTCACCTGTCACCCGTCCCACCTGCTACCCGTCTCACCTGTCACCCGTCTCACCTGCTACCCGTCTCACCTGCTACCCGTCTCACCCGTCACCCGTCTCACCTGCTCTCTAACTTGTTATATGTCTCACCTGGTAACTATCTAAACCTGTCACCCATCTCACCTGTTCCAACCATTACCTGTCTTACCTGGCCCGTCTCACCTGCTACCCATCTCATATGATAATCATCTAAACTTTCATCTGTTCCTCTTGTTAGCTTCCTCTGCTGGTAACTGTCTCACATTTGACCTATTTCACCAGCCACACGTCTCACCTGGTAGCTTCACCTGGCTTAATTCTCACCTGTTCCAACAATTACCCATCTCACCAGTAGACTGGGTTTGATTCGGGTCCAGAACCACAACATTCGTTACATTTTCAGGTGGTGCGGTTCACCTTCACATTGCACTGTATCAAATGATCCAAACTTATTTGCAAAGTTGTTTCCCTCCTTGCCTCTGGGGGCGCTGCACCAAGAACCACTGAAGAAAACCAGATGAAAACCTCAAAAGAAGGCATAGAGCGCAACTTCCTTGCAGTTTTCAGAAGTTTCTAAAGGCGATTGATGCTACTAACTGGTTATGATAAATACATTTTATAAAGAAAAATCTTTGCTACAAAAAGAAAACCAAGCTAATCTATTAATATTTTCACAATAACATACCTCAAATTGTGTTTATATTTATGATTCCCAGCTTCGTTTTTACATATTTGACACACCGTTTATCATTTTTGCATTGCTGCTGCTGTGTAAAATATAATTCAATCCTAAGATTAATAATCTGTAGTGTGATGAAATATAAAGCCCTGAATTCTGCGTCACATGTGGGAGATTTTTTCTGCACGAGGCAAAGCTTGTTTTCATACATTTGCATGTTTCACAACGCCTCTCTTGTTTTCTGCTCTGCGTTAGAAAGCTGGGACGCTCCGCTTTGCCTCGACGTTTTTCCAGGTGTCTGGGTCGTTATCTGCAGCAGCATGAAACCAAACAGTTTTATCAAACAGTAAACTAAACGCCGGCTGCTTTTTAATTATAAAACCATTGTTGCCACGGCAGCTGATGAAGCTGCTGACGTCTGATGATGAAGATGTAACAAGTGAAGGCACTTTATAAAATATATTTTACATTAAAAGCCATATTTAAATGATTGTATTTTTGATTTTTACTGTTTTATAGAACATATATTTAAGTTTTAGATTTTTTTTTATCTTAATTTTTGTATTAAAATAAAAAGAATCCTCTCCATCTGGAAAGTTTGTGAACAAGAAATTGGGTTTTGGTTCCATCTTGCTCTCAATGAATATATCTAGTTAAACCAGCAGGAAGTGTTTCTAAATTCAACAAGTTTCCACTTTGTTCTCAATATATACATTTTAAACATAAATATATAAGAAGGGAAACAAATTAAAAACTTAAAAATAATTCAACATTTTAATTTTTTTTTACCATTTGTTCCCTTGGAAGGACTTTCAGCTCTGTCGCTAAATTTACTTCTGATTTTTTTCTTGTTTCTAAAACGAGTTTCCTACAAAACCCAGAAAAAAATTAAAACATGAGACAAGATCTGAAAATCAAACTCGATTTTAAGCAAACGTTGTGTTCCGATTCATTAAAATTAGAATCAACATTAAATGAGCAGCGGCGACAGTTTTAAAGGTTTGATCGTATCGGAAATGTTTTTTGGCAGCAAACAGGAGGATCAGGAGAGGAAACCTGAGCCTAATCTGAGAGCAATCTGTCTCATTAAGTCCGAGATCGATCCACCAAGAGGCAGAAACACCGGCTGAGATGGTCCAGTGGTTTTAAAATAAATCAAAACACCAAACAACAACAGAACAAAAGAAAAGCGGCGGATCTTCGCAGCTGAATACAACCTGACAGGCGGCGGAGAGACGCTGGGTCCTGCGCAGATGGAGAGCAGAGGCAGCGCTGTGTGAACGCACAGCGAGCGGCCGGTTTAAATAAACTCTGCGGGCTGAAAACTGCAGCTTCACCTCAGCTTCCCTGCGCTGAGCCGAGCCGCTGATCCAGGACCAGCTCCCTGCTTCACATGTAAATAACCCAAACTCATCCCGATTTAGCTTCCTGGCAGAGGAGACCAGAGCTGATCCAGGATCAGGTTTGTGTTTGTACCCAGAGCGGTAAGCAAATCACCAACAACTGATCCAGGACCAGTTTAACTGCTTAATAGAAATGATCTAAATCAGGCCCAATTAAGATCATGAATGTTCCCAAAGGTCCGTTTGAGTCAAAATGAGTTGATAAAAACCCAGTAAACTGCAAAAATATTAAGCTGTCAGGACCTTCAATTTAAAGGTGACCCATTTTACTTCCTTGAACAGATTAGGACAGGTCTATAGTGGCACAAAACATGTTGATTACATTTTTTGCACAAAACTATTCTGAGATTATCAGAGTTTAGTCTGATCAGTTCCGCCAACTTTGAGCCGTTTTAGGGCATCTTGTCTCTAAATCCAAATAAGCTGCTGCTGACCACGCCCCCCAATTCAACATTTACATTCGCACATGAAAATGGCTGCAAACAGATACGCAATTATACAACCATACACCTTTGAAAAGCAGAAGTGGAGCCTCCTGCACAACCAAGAAGAATGCAGCAAGTGGTTTCTGGATGGTAAGTCAACACAACACTTGCAGTAAAACCAGCTGAACAAACATGCTGGAGTTCAGCTTGGGTTGCTAGGTAACGGGTGGAACTCTGCTGGGGTTGCTAGGTAACGGCGCAGTGCCTGCCCATTTGCTATGTTTTATTGGTTTCATTTTCCAGAAACCAAAACACATGAACTTATTGCCAACAAAAATGCTAGATGTTTTTTTTAAGTGCTTGGGCTGTTTTTAGAGCCAGTAGAAACTCAAATATATAAACATGGAAAACAAGAATTTTCGATAAGTATTGAACATCTTTTCACATTGATCAGCCCCTCTAGGATTTTGCGATTGTTTTTGTGATTTCTTTGCAATCAAAATCACAGATTTTGTGGTGCTAATTTAGTGGTTTAAGTAATTTTGCAATATTAGCACTAATGACAGTAAATGTAACTTTTTGATCGATCATCGAGTATAACTTGACATCAAGTAATACTAAAGCAACAGTGCAGTAGAAGTAAGAAATACTGCCACCTATAGGTGGGAGTTAGCATCACTTAAACTCAATGCTTTGACCATTTGTGAGGAGAAATTGTAATAAATTCACAGACAGAAAAAATGCAGGGATAGGTTGATTTTCTGTTAATTTCTCAGCGGCTGATCCGGGACCAGCTGATCTGCAGCTGCTTTTTATAAATCGCTCTTCAGCAGAGATGAATGGAGCCGCCGGCCGCTCCAGCGACTCCTCATTAACACTTCAAGGCCAAAGCGCGCTGCTGCATTATGGATCCAATTAGGGAGAAAAATTACAGGAAGCGAGGCTGCATGTTAATCTGTCCCAACACGGCGTCTGACTCACGGCTCGTCTTCCTGCAGACAGGACGGGCTGATCGCGGGTTAATTAGACTCTCTGATTCTGATCCTGCTTCCAGATCAGCTGCTCTGATGGGTTTAAGGCGGAAAACAACAAACTGAATTCAGGATGCTGTGAAAACAGAGCTGCGCGATCAGACGATCATGCCGATTACAGATTTATCATTTTTTTCCACCAATTCACTCCTTGGGTTTCAATAGTTAAAAGTGAGCCGCCATCTTGTTTTACAGCTTCTATTTATTTGGACTTGAATTCAGGTGAACTCTATGGCAGAAAGATTAGGCTGCGAATTTACTTGGCCTTCACAAAGTTCTGTTCTGAGCCGCCATTTGTTTTCCCTGCTGCTGATTGGCTGAAACTCCAAAAGCGGAAATGCGACAGACTGCAGTTTCTGCTCCTAGTGCTTTGACTATTCCACTGTGTTGATGCATATTAAGGTAAATCTTGTGTTTGAACTAATAAAATATATTTATTTTTTGAGGGTTTTTCCATTTTTCTTGGACTTCAGCCTCTATGATCCCTAAAACAGCAGGAACTAGTTTGGTTTTTCTTTAAAAAAAAAAAAGCAGGAACTAGTTTTTAAAGAGAGGTTACTATGTACTTTCCAGGTATATTCTGCCATTTTATTGCACAATGTATATATTAAACATAACTTGCAAGAAATTCAACTTCTCAAATTAATGCCATGAAATTGGGCCTCTGTCTCTTTAAGAAGCTCCTTGATTTCCCTTTAACAACATTTTTACTAGCATTGCACTGAGAAGTAGTTCCTATTATAAGCTCAGTGGATAAACGGTTCCACCAGGTGTTTGCTAATTGCTGCTGGCTAGTCTGTAGGAGAAAAAACTCAAAGATTCGTCAAACATGTATGAAAGAATGAAAGCAGCACTCCAGGTATGTTTTTAATGAGGGAGTAACATTGGAAACATGAGTAAAGCTCAAAAAAAGTCGATTAAACCTGAAGGTGCTTCCACATAAGAGGATAAAAATGTTTAACATTGTGATTGTAAAAATATTCTGTGTATTTTGCCATTTATCCTGGCTAGTATTTTTCTTTTTTTTAATGCTTTTTAAGTAGTTTGACTCACTTTCTGCAGCAGATATAAACCAAGATCTGAACCTGTGATTCGTTCAGTTAAAGCCTCAACATAAACAAACCATTTTATGCTCAGTCGTGTGGGTTTTGTTTAAGACATAATCTTATTTTTTTGGTTTAGTTTCTTTGTTTTACAGCTGGGAGACAAACCAGTTTTATATGATTCCAGATGTTCTGTCTGCAGCTCTGCCTTGTTAAACTGATGATAAAAACCTTCAGTTTTTGCATCCTGACCATAAAACAGCGAGCTCTGCTTCATCCGCAGGCAGCAGGAATTCATTTGAGACTCTCTTCTCGCTGCTATGTTTCAATTAGGGGACAGATTTGAAACCTGGAAGAGGCTTAAAAGATCAGCAGCTCCCATTGGGTCGCCTCCTTCTGCTGCCTGGACAGATTAGCGTCAGCTGCTAACAGGAAGGTGTGACTCTCAGATCCTTTCCTGTGCGACGCTTCACTGGGAAAAATGGGAATTTATTTCTTATAAGACGAAAATGTTTCAGATTTCAAACAATGAAAAACGACACTGTAGGAACCAGGATTGGAAACAGAGTTGGACAGAAGTTGTTTTTAAACATTGTGGATGTTAAAAATATGCAGAAGGTCTGAAACAAGCTGGTATTTTCTCAAAGAACTTCTTCCAAGTTCAGTCCACAGAAATTAAATCGCATGACAAATTAGAAGGAGCTCAATAATTTCCATTTGTGTGATTTATTGTTTTTCGCTTCTTCTACTAAAATCTGGATGATAAAAGTCTTCAGTCTGGTGCTTTGGTCTTAACTAATCCTTATTTAGAAGGATAAATTTGTTTACAGAAACTTAAAATTTAATTTACTTGTCATTTCCATTTGTTTATTTTGGATATTTAAAAAGCTTTCCAGTTCCAGTGTTAAAAACATAATTTAAAATTTATTGATCTTTGAGAATATTCTCCTGCGTTATTATTGTGCTATTATCATATCTCAAAATAACATTATCATTTATCGCGATAATTTCTCTGACGATTTATTGTCCAGCAAAATTTGTTATCGTGACAGACATAGTTCAGCTTAAACTTTTTAAACATCAACATTCACAAAACATTCATTCCTCATGACGCCACATGTTTTTGTTAAAGCGCACCAGTCCCTCCTGCAGTAAAACACCACCACATCATGATGCTGCCACTCCCGTACTTCACAGTAGGGATGGTGTTTTCCAGAACCAAACACCAAGGAGCATCATCCAGTTTTCATTTTCCTCTAATCTGGAAAAATGATTCATTTTAGTCCCTAGTCAAGTTCCACAGTGGTGCAGTTGGTAGAGCAGTTGCCTCGCAGCAAGAAGGTTCTGGGTTCGATTCCTGGCCCGGGTCTTTCTGCATGGAGTTTGCATGTTCTCCCTGTGCATGGGTGGGTTTTCTCCGGGTACTCCGGTTTCCTCCCACAGTCCAAAAACATGACTGTCAGGTTAATTGGTCTGTCTACATTGTCCCTAGGTGTGAGTGTGTGTGTGTATGATTGTTTGTCTCCGTGTTGCCCTGCGACAGACTGGCGACCTGTTCAGGTGACCCCGCCTCTCGCCTGGAACGTTAGCTGGAGATGGGCACCAGCAACCCTCCCGAAAATGGATGGATGAATAAAAATAAGTTGTAAGGATCCAGGTGGCTCTGATGCACTTTTAAGATGATGAAACTCTTTTCCTCACTATGAGCCTCATCAGTATCCGGTTCCTCTTCATGCGGCTGCATCCAGTTACAGGGAAACTGATCCCAGATCAGGTGAGAGTGATGGATCGGCTTTCTGGATGGATCGGGAGACAAACCACTGAGGAGTCGGTTCAGATCCGCAGCTTTATGGGTTTAATAAAAACAGAACCAGCCTTCTCCTTCCTGCCTCGGGTTTGTTTTCCAGTTTTTGTCCCTGTGCTGCCATCTAGTGGTCAAAGCCCATCAGCTCAGAGCGTGGAGGTGTTCCTGGTTCCTTTCCATCCTCTCCTCTCCTCCTCGGAGTCTCGGCCTCCCCTCCGGACCCGGCTATTTTTAGAAACAGGGCAGCGAATGACAAAGATAGTCCAGGAAGTGGGTCTGTGTAATCCCTGGGTTCTGACGGCCTCACACATGCTATAAAGGGGTCAGAGGTCGTTCTGCGGGTCTGTCCCGCTCCGATGGACCTCATCTGCAGACGGTTCTGACTCTTATCTCAAAGAGGCGCGTTGCTGCAGTAACCCAGTTCCTCTTATAGCCGAGAAAACCACCAACACACACACACACACATTTCTGACCGTATTAGGAAATTACAGTAACCTCCATTTGCTTTTGTAACCCTCTTTGCTCTTCACCATGACTGACACTTAGCCTTAAAAAGGAAGGAAGGAAAGATAAGAGACAGAAAAAGAAAGATAGGAAGGTAAAACAGAAAAAAGGACAGAAAGAAAAAGGAAGACAGTAAAAGAAAGATAAATAAAGGGAGAGAAAAGAGAAAGGAAAAGACAGAAAGACAAAAACAGAGGAAGAAAGACAGTAAGAAAGACAGAAAGGGAAAAAGAAAAATACAGAGAAATAAAGTTTAAAAAAATGGAGAAAGAGAGAAATAAAAAACGAAACAAAGACTGAAAAAGAGACAGAATCTGAATCCGAGTCAGAAATTTATCTGTGAATCTGTTCAGGTTGGAGTTTTGAACAGATTCTGCAATCAGTTCATAGTCAGAAATCTGTACAAGAATGTCCTAATTTTCATAAATCGATTCAGAATCTGGACTCTGCTTAGGAATCTGTTCAAAGTTGGGAAATGACAACAAATAAGGAATCCAACCCGGAACACAATCTGTTCAGAGTCTTAGAATCCATCAATAATTAGGAATCTGTTCAAATTTAGAGTCCGTTTCTTACTTTGCTGTTTGTCACATTTTTTCTTCTGTTGACAAAAGTTCACTTTAGAAGACAAAGTCTGGAGCTGTGAGCCTCCTTGGTTGTGATCAGAACCAGATGAGAACTTTTGATCCGTTTCAGCCTGAACTCATAACTTCACACATGACCACCAGCAGACCAATAACCCGCGAGCTCAGACACTTCCTCGTGTGTCAACACGGCATTTAGCAAATATCTGCCACACAAAACCTCAAACAAGTCGGACCCGACCCGAAAGTAAAAGTGTTGAGTTTCTGCAGCGAGACGTCGGCGTGCGGCACGAGCCCTGCTGGCCTCCAGGTCGCAGAGTTTCTGTTTGAGGTCTGAGAACTTGTTCAAAGTCTGAACGGCGGGAGGAAACAAGGCGGTGGCGCTTTTATTAACCTCCAGCTTCTGCAAATATTTACCTCAGACACACAGTCACACGGCATGTGAGCCGCGCGGCCAGGAAAATCTCCCAGCATTCATTTCCACTCAAAATGCAGAGAAAACGTTACATATTTCAGATTCCTCATGAGTTTGTGATCAACTCTGGCTGGTTGTGTTTTCCGTTCCCTTCGTTAACGAGCTCTGCAACATTTTTCAAACGCAGCTGCACGGAAACACGGCTGTTGTGTATTTATAAAAGTGAGCTGCTTTTCATTAAAAACACCAGGGGAGCGCAGATGGTTCGTCAGATCTGGATACAAAATGGACAGAAAAATTAGTAAAAATCCTGAAGGTTTGTGTTAAATTGCTATTAAAGCTGCAATATCTGACATTTCTGACATCTGAGTGAAAAATATTTGTCGAAAGCGTCATCCTGTCATGACAGTAGGATACGAGACGGATTATCTGTAAAGAAAAAAATATTAGCCCTCCCTGTGCTAACTTTAAACAACTAATCAGAGCCAGGGGGCGGGTCTTAGCGCTGTCAATCATTTACTTCTCCCTGTCGTGAATGACAAAACTGGTTAGCATAGTTACCAAAGATAAACAGTTTTCCTGTAATGGTGAATCGCTTCTCCGCCATTAGCACATTTAGCAGCATATAAATGAGGTTGATTGACAGCGCTAAGACCCTCCTCCTGCCTCTGATTGGTAGTTTTTGGTACATTTCTTCAGATGGCAATAGTAGCTCAGGGAAGATGTGGAGGAGATCGATTTTTTAACAGATTATCAGTCTCATAGTTAGGACTGTCACAGTAACAAACTTTGCTGGATGAAAAATTGTCCCAGAAGTTTTCAACAATAATATTGTTGTTTTGAGACCATTTTCAAGTAATATAGTGGTCATGGCATAATGACGCAAAAACACAAACTCAGCAATTAATAAACTTTAAATTCTAATGAATTTTTAACCATGGAACTGGAAGACATTTCAAATATCCAAAATAAATAAACAAAAACAACAAATAAAATGAATTAAAAAGTCAAAAAAACAGTTAATTGAGACTAAAGCACCGGACTGAAGACTTTGATCATACAGTTTTTGGTAGAAAAAGAGAAAAACAATAAATCATGCAAATATAAATTATTGAGCTCGTTTTAATTTATCATGTAATTAATTGATTTATTGTTTATTATGACAGGCCTAACCACATAGCTTCTTCTCGTCAGGAATGCTAAGGCTAGTTAGCATGGCCACCGATGAGGGCAGATAAATGGTTTTCCTGTATCTCTAAGTTGTTTCTGCGTCTTTAGTACAATTAGCAGCTCATTCACAATCTTAACTGATACCTTTAAATCTAAACTAAGGCATGGAAATCATTTCCAGGACAGAAGAAAATCTCAGTCCCAGTCACACCCATCATGCCACCTGTCACACAAAGTCCAACAAATTGTATGTTTCCTGAAAGCAGAGCTTTCATGTTGCCTTACATAAACAGACAAACCTGTAAGACAAAACTCAGGGCATAAAAAAAGACACCAGGTCTGTTTTTTTTTCCCTCTGGCCCCGCCCCAAGCTGTGATGTCACAGCAGGTGTTTTCCATCAGGTGTGAGAGGTCAAAGCCCTGCAGTAGTATGAGAGAAGTTGGTGGCGGGATTTGGTTTCAGGCTGGAACAGAATCAGAGCTCAGAGCGCGAAACCCGAACCGCCTGCAGATCGGAGTTCATCTCTGAGGAAACATAAAAACACTCAAACATTCACACAAAGCACACCTGAAATTATTAATCAGATTAATCGTGATAAATAGATTAAAATCAACTAATTTAATAATTGATTAATCGTTAACGGGAGTATAAAGACTCAAAAAAGTCAGTTTGTTCAAAAAACAACAAATGTAGCGCAGTAATTACGACAAAACTGTGCAAAATAAATACACATAGTCAATGTAAAAACCTTTGACATTTAGAACAGAAGTAATTATTTATTACAGTAAAGCCGTATCTGGTTGTAAATATATTTAAAAAATAAAATTGCGTCTCAGTCTCACGATGAAAACTGACGAGAACAACAACTGAGAAAAGAGAGAAAACTGTCATTCAGACTTAGTCAAGCTGTCTTCTACCTTTCTGGTATTTTAGGACGATTTACAGACATTCACAGTCATTTTTTCAGCTGATTGTGGTCAATAAATAAGTGGGGGTATAAACGACCGAACAGCCTGGGGGAAAATGATGGAAATATTCAGGTCTAAATCAGGGATATCTATAAACAAATCGCTGAGACTGACTCACATCTAAATCAGGCCAACAAACCGACTTCTTAACTCAGGTTTCAATGAAAAAAATTTTTTTATTTTCTTCAGAAATATGACAGAACCTTTAAAACAAACCAACACAGGCCAGACCACTAATCTCATTAGTTGTGAAGCAGCTTTTCTGATGTCAGTAGCTACGTTTCTCCTACAATCAGCCGTTTCCCAGCTTTTAGAAATGCTATTTGTTCACATTACAGCAGAACGTGACATAAAAACAAAGTATGCATTCCCACCAGCCAAGTTTGGTCCACTTTAATCGAACTCCAGTTCATCTGTGTAGAAAGTCTGGTTCGTTTTTGGAGGAGTGAATGTGCAAATCGAACCAAAACTGTGAACTCCGGTCCGTCGAAAGATCTAAAAATGGTGTGTTTGAAGTAAATATAAATGCAAGCAGACCGTAGACCGTTCCATAAGCAGGAAGTGAACTATATCACATGGCATTCTGGGTAGATACAACAGGAAAAAAACAAAAAAAGGCGCTAGTCGAGTGTTTGCGGGAGAAATGTGCCAAAGACAAAAGAGAAATCCTACAACCGCTAAAATCTGACGCTTCGGGATTTTTGTTTACTTTTCACGTAATTTCCTTCGGTGGTTTCTGGTACAGCGCCCCCACAGGTGAGGAGGGTAAAAGGTTTTTAAAGGGTTTGGATTAGGGGTGCACCAATTTATCTGTGCCAATTTCCTTAATTTTGGGAGATCGGTGATCGGCCGATATTTATATGAAAGCCGACCTTATCCACCGATCTGATCTAAAAATCAGCCACTGTCCTGTTTTGTGAGAGACTGACAGACCGGCCCACCAGGTGCTGCCAATATGTTTGGAGTTAGCAACATTTCAGACAAAAAATAGCTGGCATTTACCAAAATCGGAATTGGCAGGTCAGGCTTTTTAAATATTGGTAATCGGCAATCGGTAAAAAAAACTGCAATCGGTGCAGCTTGGATCATTTGACACAAACTAGTGTGAAAGTGAATCGCAGAAACTGGAAATATAACAAATATTTCAATCTTTGTCCCCAATCAAACTGAGTCTATTGGAGTAGAAAACACCTAAAGCGTCACGTTAATCCCGGATTAAATCCAGATTGATGTTCCTGCTCAACCTGTTCAGGTTCAGGGGAAAGTCTGTTTGTACCCTAAACACCATAAATCTACCGAAAACCACAACAAGAACGCCGGTTCTCTAAGCTAAATGGACATTTACAGCCTGTTTGCAGGCAAACAAGCTGCTTCAATCAAAAGGGCAGAAACGTCTCAGCAAATTGAGGAACCTCACCGCTTCTTTCCTCTTCAGACAAGAACTTCAATCTCACGCAACACAAAGTTGCAAAACGTCTCAAAGTGTAGCTGAGATCTAAAAACTCAGCAGCAGACTGTGGTCAGGTGGAAACAGCTCAGAGTTTTCACCTGGGATCAGAGGAAGACAGACACGACCTCGACCTGACAGAGCCCAGCTCCTGCCGAGATCCTTCAGGATCACAGCGAGTGAAGAAGAGCTGCACTTCCTCCGACTGTCGGCTCTCATCAGCCACTCCACCCACGCTCCAAAACAGAGCAAATACTGACCAGCACAACTTCACAGAAGTAAAAAAATAAACTATTTCATTAGAAATGTTTTTTAAAGGAAGATAAGTTTTCTAACTGAGATCCCAGAGAAATGGGAGGAACAAAGAAATCAGAAAAAAGATCAGCTTCAGGGCTGAACAAAGCTCAGACGGCGGCATTGTGAACAAAAACCAGCCGTTTGGACGGCTGAGTGCTCGTCTGTGGAACAGGTGATGACAGAACAGGTGAGATGTGTTCACAACGCAGCATTTTGAAACCCAACTTATTCATTAAAACTGAAAGTAAGCAGCTCAGATCCGGTCCGTCTGATCATTACTGATAAACGCTCCGACAACAGATTTAAGATGCACCGACGTGAACGAGTTTGACTGCCGGTGATTCAAAAATGAGGAATGAAGAAGGAGAGAAGAGGAGAAGAAGCCTCTGTAATTACAAACTTTAGATTTATTTTGAGTTTAACAAAATAAACTCAAAAATAAGCAAATAAGTAAGCAAATAAATCTGAGTGTCATCGGCGTAAAGCGTGATCAGAAAACAATCAATCATGCGAAGAATCTAAAAAAAGGGCCGTAATGTTTTACTATTAAATGTCAAAACTATGACAGCTGGATAACACGGTTCAATAGGATTTCATTTCACAGTTTACTAACGAGTTAATTTTTAAAAAAAAATGTTAATAAATGTATGTCTGGAATGAAGGCAAAACAGAGTGAGGGAAAAGAAGAACAAGAGAGGTTTTGAGTTGTTCTTCACCTGATTTTCAACATTATTTTCCCGTCTTTGCTTTGGCGCGCAGCAAATTCCTGAAAGTTTAATAAACGATAAAAACTGGAATTACTTTGTTACTTTCAGTTGACTGTGATTGATATATAAGTGAGGGGAAATGACGAAATAGACTGGGGATAAATGATGGGAAGATGGAAATATTCAAATCTAAATTAGAAACTGACTCGCATCAAAGGGACTCTGAAAAATCACATCTTTAATCTTTAGCTCAGGTTCAGGTTTCAATTGAGAATTAATTTTAATTTTCTCCGGAAATATGACAGAACCTTTAAATTAACCAACACAGATCAGATTTTTCTTTGCATTAGATGCGAAGCAGCTTTTCTGATGTCAGTAGCTACATTTCCCCTACAGCCAGCTAGAAAATGTTTGGATAATATTTTTCATAGGTAAGTATATATCATGTAGTGTACTTTATGATATATTTAAACTACATTTCCTACAGCGGCAATTACTGGTATGTAAAATTAAATTAATCGTCTAATATAAAAAACTACATTTGTTTCATCCTCTTTTGCATCTCGACAAAAAAGAAACTCTTTGTAATAATGACACTTAAATGTGAAGCAGATGTTATTAGAAAAAGGTCTAAAAATCAACCCGTCAATCAATCAAGTTTATCTGTGTAGCTCATTTCAGCAACAAGGCAGTTCAAAGTGCTTCACATCGTAAAAACACAAAAATACAAAGTCATGTCGTCCTCTGTTAGAGGTTTGACTGACAGACCGGCCCACCTGGACATGTTAACCCAGCTGGGTTTTCTTTCTATATTTGGCAACAGTTCAGACAAAAAGAGAAAAATAATAAAATCAGTATCGGCTAAAACTGTAACCGGTAATCCGTGATCTACTTCATAGATCAATAGAGAATACAAATTTTACATGCATCAAAGTATCAGCAGATTTCTCAGCTTTATTTGTGTTATTTGTGATAGAAATCGAATAAGAAATAAACATTTTAGTGACATATTCATGCTCATCCTGGATTTGCATGGTTGGTGGATATAAATCAACATTTATGGTGCCTGAAAGTGAACAGAACTAACTATAGCGTCCAAACAGCTGGACTTGTTTACAGGTCAGAGGTGTCCAACGTTTCGCCACTTGGGCCAAAATCATCAAGTCAGAGGTACTTCTGACCCAAAAAAAGGTCAAATAAATAAGTAAAAAATAGAAAGACTAAAATAAAATTAAGCAGGGAGATTTTTTTTATAGAAAAGAGATGTTATTTTCATTGTAGATCCAAAACTTTCAAATAATTTGACACATTTTCTGGATTAAAATAAATTTCACCTAGTTTTCATCTGATTCTTTTCAGTTTGATTGAACAAATTTATTCTGTTACAAGAAAAAGATTTGAGTCACTTTCTTTCAAAAACAGTTGCTATATTTAGCCAAGTTTATTATTATTACTTATTATAAAAGCCTGGTTCCAAAAAGACAAATATGTAACATTTTCTATTGTAAGAAACAAAAATTGGTTATAATTTTACCCTGATTACGAATAAAAAGTTTGGTCAAAGTTTTATCCTTCTTGAATTGAAGTTCAGGGCCACAATAAAATCCCCCAAAGGCCAGAAACGGCAACCACGCTGCGGACACCAGGTCCTAGGTGTTCATTAACAGATCGATAAGACCTCGAAGGACCCGCGCGATCGAAGCCTATAATCAATGGTGTCTAAAGAGAAGTGGGCCGCGGACGCAGCCCTGAGGTACAGCACAGGTCAGACTGACTGACTGAAAACGACAGCCGCTGATGCTTCAACAGAAACTGATCTGCAGATCAGCTGAGTTGATAAATACCCTCAAATACCAACAAATCGATCGACAAAAGAGATAAGAAAGTAGAAAATGCCAGTTGAGATCAAACAAGCCAACTTGCATGCAAACCGAAGAAACGTTGGTCGAGAATTACTGCACAAAGTCAGCGAAAGGCATGCAGTTACCCATGCATACAAAAAGACAGAAAACATGTCAGGATCATCAACATGCAGGTGGTTTTCTGACTGACTGCTGAAAACGAGAGATTATTATTAGTTTAATAATGATTTTTGTTTGTCAGGCGGTTTTTTGTGCATTAATTTCAAACTCCAGACAGTATCATCTGGGCCGATCGGGTCACCACTTCTACTTTCTAGAGGCGCCGCTGCAGAACGCCTGTGAGAATCCTAATGAGTAACATGCAATCACGTAAAAGCGTGAAGTGGACTTACAAACAGTTAAAGGTTAACATCAATATGGAGATAAATGTCACCGTGTTTAAACATCAGCAGCTCCGTTTCAAAACAGGAAATATTCTTTACTAAACTGTAACGTCTGATCATTCAGCGTAAGGATAGAGAAAGAAGATAAACATTGAAAAAACTTTGAGAAATTACTAATTTTACCTCATTTGCTCAGATTTTACAATCATCTCAATCAGTTTTGCTGTAGTAGCTTCAGATTGGTGTTCGTGTCTGTTTTTATGGGGATGTTTTCTGAAAGAAAAAGTTTTGAAATGCATAGTCCTGTCGCAATAAGCAATAAATCAATTAATCGCGAGATAAATTAAAGCAAAATCAATAATTTCCATTTGCATGATTTATTGTTTTTCCTTTTCTCTCTTTAAACCAAAAACTGGATGATAAAAATCTTCAGTCTGGTGTTTTGGTCTCAACTGACCTTTTTAAAAAAAATAAACAAAACAAAACAAAAAAACAATTTGTCGTTTCTATTGTTTTGTTTATTATTGTTTTATTTTTGATAATTTAAAATGTCTTCCAGTTCCAGCGTTAAATGTTTGCAAGAATTTAAAGTTTATTTATATCTTAGAATGTGTTCTTGCATTTTTATGTCATTACCATATTATTACCTGAAAATAGTCTCAAAACGACGATATTATTGTTATCACAATAACTTCTTTAGCGATTTATCGTCCAGTAAAACTTGTTATTGTGGCAGGCCTCCCTACAAACCCAGACCTCAGGTTGGTTGAAGTGAAATCTGGTGCAGTTCGAAGGCCAACCGGACCAAAGCAGGAAGTGGTCTAATGTGAAGGGGATTCTGGGTAAAAAAAACTAGCATCTAGCATTAGCAGTGGAAATAAAAGCAAAATCCTACAAAATATGATGTCACTCCATTTTTGTTTACGTTTTGTGAAGAAGGAAGTTGAGCTCAGCGTTTTCTTCAGAGGTTTTTATGTTGTTTTCTGCAGCGATTCTTGGTGCAGCGCCCCCTCAGGCGAGGAGGGGAACATGTTTTTCAAAAAGTTTGGATTATTTGAAACATTGCAGTGTGAAAGTGAATCGCAGCAGCTGAAAATGTAACAAGTGTTTACATTTTGCTATCAGGTGTGAAAACCTGAATAATCAGACCAGTAAAAACTATTGATCTTCTGAGAAACTGAGTCGATTTCATGTCGTTTTGGTGCTGGAAGGTTAAACCAGACATTATTAGGCCTCCTGGTAGTTTATATTTCCAGTAGCAGCAGCCAAAGGAAGCGGCAGCATCGTTCTCCTTTGAATCCATCGCTTGTTTCCGGAGCGGATCAGGAAGGAGAAGAGGAGGATGAGGAAGAAAATGAGGAGGAGGAGTGGAGTCCACCTCCCCGTCCTCGGAGAGCGCTGCAGATTGAATCCTCTTCTCCGGAGTCCAACGCTCCCAGCAGGCACTAAAAATGAGCGCCTTTAATTAATTGCTCTGCCAATCCATTAATAGCAGCTATAATTAGAGGACCATGGGAGATCGCTGGCAGATTAAACGATCCAGCTGAATGAACCTCAGGTTGCACTTGTTACCTTTTTTATTCACCACAGAGACTTTCTAGGACCTCACACTTTCCTTTCTAACAGACCGCTATGCTTCACACTTCATCATATTTCATAAAAGTGTGAATATTTTCAGTTGACGGTGGGTCTAGTGCAACAAACTGCGAGTCTCTTTAGTACAGTAAAGGCAAAACCTTTTGCTTTTTGACGGCTCCTGCTAACCATGATGACAAAAATCCAGTTTGTGACTAAAAAGCATGCTGGTGTGTTACTCAGAGGTCCCTGCAGATCAGGGAAGTCTCAGATCTGGGAACACATGAGCTCAGACGCACGCGTGTCCTCTGCATGTGAACGGCTCATTTAGAGCAGCTAGCATGTGGGTCAGTCCAGCAGGCGGTGAATCTGTTGGGTATTTTCCTCATTTAATGCATCAGTTTAGAGTCAAACAACGACTGGGTGGATTAAAACTAATAGTTATAATTGTATTGCTTAAATTTAACCCTGTAAACAAAGTGGCTGCAGTGAATTAAAAGCTTTTCTTTATTTCTTTATTTTTTAGCATTGTTGCTACACCTTTATTGAATAAACGGTGGAGAAATGCAGTGAAAATAAAACTACCGACAGTTTTAGGGGTTTTTAAATGTCATTAATTGGAATTTATCATGAAAACCATAAATCAAAATCTTATTATGATTACGATTAATGATAAACGATACATGGCCCAGCTTAACTGTTGTTTGCAGCAAGAAGACCCTGGGTTTACATGTTCTCCCTGTGCATACATCAGTTCCTTCTCCAGCTTCCACCAAATACATGACTGCTAGGTGGGGCTGAAACGATTAATCATGATTAATCGATTGTTGAAATAATTGTCAGCTAAATTAATAACTGATTAATGTTAAACTGGAGTTTACAGACTCAAAACAAAGTCATTTTGCTGAAAGAACATATTCAGAGCAGTAGACAAGCCAAAGTTGCATAAAAATATTTATATTAAGATGATGAGCCTGTAAACTTGTTCTACCAAAAACTCCTCAAGTGCCAGTTTCAGTTTCACCTGTTTATTGCATTCAGGCAATAAAAAGTCTTTGTTCTTATTTTGAGAATAAATTAAATTATTTGTATATTTTCACCCAATACTGTTTAAAATTATCCTAAGAGGTTTAATGAAAAATCAGCAGAATTTGCCAATTTTTAATTGATTAATCAATTAATCATTACAATAATCGATAACTAAAATAAACTGCAGCCCCTCTGTTAGTCTCTAATTTGGCTCTGTGTATGTTTCTCTCCCATTGAAGGACTGCTAATAAACAATACAGACAAAGGACTGATGCATTTGTCTTCCCTTTGCAAAGACAAAAAGAATCCTAAAAGTTATTTCAGCTTGGATCAGGGGTGTCCAAACTTTCTGTCACATGAGCCAAACTCATCAAGTCAAAAGTATTCATGTGTTGAGAAAATTAAAAAAACTAAAATCAAGCAAATGAAGTAGTTTGATTGTTTTTGTTTTGTAGGAAAGGAATGTTGTTCATCACAGATCCAACATTTAAAAGGATTTTGCACGTTTGCTGTATTAAAAGAAAGGCATCTGGTTTTTAGCTTCTTTTGGCTCCGTTGAAAAAAATGTATTCCCAGTAAAAGAACAGGATCTGGGTCTCTCAAAAGGCTAGACAAAAACTCTCTGGATGTGTATGACTACATTATAAATTATAAAACAACAACTTCCAAAAGTTCCACATGAAAGAGAACTTGTGAACATAACTGTAAGGAACAAAACAACAATACACTGATATTTATTTATTTTACAAAAAGGCCAGAGAAGAAAGGGGAACACACACGCAAAAAGAAATACCGATCTCCATGGGAGTACAACGTGTGAATTGGAAAACAATCACAAAGAAACACACATAGTTTGTGTTGTACTTTTCATATCATAAAGAAAATTATGTCCGTAATAACTTTGCCCTAAAAAGTAATCTGCATCAACTGCCTGTGCTGGACGGGACAGATTTTCTAACTGAAATTGGAGGCCACAGAAAATCTGTCTGGGGACCACAAATGGCCCCCGCGCCGCACTTTGGACACCCAAAGATAAACCCATCAGGTGCAGATTGTGTTTCATCGCCGGTGTTTAGTTCCCCATTTCTGACAGAAGCTCACAGAAAACGACTCCGTCTCATCTTATTCAGGTTTAGCTTCACCAAATTAGCATCATGTGAACCGTTTCCTCTAAATTCATCTTTCAAAGTTGCTCCACTCACGTCGCATGTTGAACGAACCACATGCATTAAAAAGCCTCGTTAAATTCTGATTGGTCAGTTTTGTTTTACTCTGTTTCCCCATGAGGGGAGTAATTGTTGTAATGCTTCATAAAACGGGAACAACAGCATTCAAATGAAACGCTTCAACGACCAAACACTTCAGCAGGTTTTAAAAAGCATAATTTATGTTAAATATGAGAAATGTAAATGTGTTAATTCCAAACTGATCCTCAGTTGTCTCCATAGATCTTCATCCTGCAGCCAATAAATATGAATCTAGACCAAAAATAACTTAATGAATGGCTTTAGATGTGAAAATGAAGAAGTTAAAGGTATTTCTGTGGAGGAAGCAGAAAAACCAATCAAGTAAAATAAGTTCAAATTAACATTTCTAATATTTCCACTGACATGAAATTCACACAAGATGTCGGTAGCAACCCAAGTAATCGACTACTGGGTTGGAAATTAAAGCAATTAATCCACAAATGAAGGAATGGATGAACACAGAGACAACAGGAAGAAGTATTGAACAGATGGTACTAAAAGTACTGATGCACCGATGTGAAAGGTGGGCCGACGCAAATATTAAAGGGGCAGTACACTTTTGCACAAAGTGCAATTTCATATCATAATCAAGTAACTATGTTACTTTCAGTAATTATATAAATGCTATATATTCTAAATATGACTTAAATTAAATTTAGCGCCTTGAAATTGGGCCTCTGTCTCTTTAAAAATTCCTGCTCTTTTTGAAAATCTGCTTTCAGGAAGTCATCACAACACTTCTCCTCTCAACCCTTTAACAACATTTTTACCAGCATTTCACTGAGAAGTGAAATGCTGGCGAAATGCTTGGTTTTTGTTTCCTTCCTGTTCAATTCTTATTTCCTGCATCATCTCAATTCACTCCTGTGACTTCCACTGTGGATCAATTTGCCTGATGTGCTGAGCAGGTCCACCAGGACCACCAATTGCTGCTGGCTAGTCTGAAGGAGCTGCGCCTTGAAGGCGGGGCTAGGTCCACCCAGGTGTTTTGTTCAGCTGAATGGTTGCCATGGAGACTAAATGATTTCTCAAACACACATGAAAGAATCAAAGCAACACTCCAGGTTTGTTAATGAGGAAATAAGATTATATGAAGTGTGAACTGAATACAAATTTCCAAAATGTAAGCAAAAAATTATTTCACTAATCACACCACCTTGTTCAATACCTCTGTAATTAAAACTTGTTTAAAAATTTAAACAGTATTCCTCCTGATAAGTGCAAATGAATTTCTGCTTTCTAAATACTGACAGATTTCAGCAGGTTTCTTGGTTTTTGTTTCCTTCCTGTTCAATTCTCATTTCCTGCATCATCCCAATTCACCCCTGTGACTTCCACTGTGGATCAATTTGCCTTGATTTCTGTGTGACTTTACATTAAAGGCGCCATTAGGAATATTTAAACTGAGAAAAACATTATTTACTTTACCCGCTGTAAATTATTTCTTAATTTCCTGTTAAAAAGTTTCTAATTTCAAAGAATAATCCTGTCAACAGTCCTAACTTCTCAAGTTTGTTGTCTGGAAGTTCAGAGATCAAACATTTTGATGATTTTTAACCTTTGTCTGTTTTATTTGCACACATTTATCTGCCAGTAAATGAAAAAAAGGAAGCCAGTTATGATTGCTAAAAATACCAAGAAGGAATACGGGTCAAAAACGGTTCAAATGGTCAAACAGAGACTTCAAATCCAACAATAGCAACACATTTTAGCTGTTAATTAAGTCACTTTCTAGAAGGAAAGGCTTCCCAGGTGTTAAAGATTTTAATCTTTTCTTTTTGTTTGCATGAATTGAAAAGTTTTAGGGTTTCGGTTTGTCCTTTGGACCGACTGGCTTTCATATTATTGATCATTTTTCTTCCCTTTTAGATGCATACAAAGGAATTCCTGGTTTATAATTAAAGCAACTTGTTCATACCAGATCCGATTTATCGCTATCTTTTCTAAAAAAGAAAGAAATGACGAATGACAGAAAATATTTTCAAAAAGTGGTTTTTATTTAAATAATTCCTTCTGTTCGTCATGCATCAGAGTAATCGGGCCAAGCTGTAAGAATTTTTGTTTAGTTATGAGAATATAGTGATAATATTAGCAGAATTAAAATGTAGCCTGGCTCCAATATTCGGTTGTAAAGTTGACCTGAATTAAAAGTCCAAATAAATACTGTAAAACACGCTTCTCAAACAATATGGCCGCCGTGGACGCGCTGACATCACTCTGAAGTACAATAGGAAAAAAACAGATTTCCCAAAAACAAAGTCTTCAAAAATTCGATCGATAATCGATTTATCCCCCTGCCCTACTATAAAGAGTCTGATACGTTTTAGTTCTTTTTGGTTTTTATTGAATTTGTTTCAGGTTAAAGTAAAAAAACAACAACTCTATGTGAAAAAGAAAAGAAAAAAAGGTCAGGAAACTGAAGCGTTTGTCTTTTTTTGGACAGCAGGTTTCCGGATCTGGTCTAAGCTGCATTTACAATCTTTTTATAGTTTCTGTGGTAAAAACAACTAAAAAACACCCCCAAGATCAGATCCTATCTGTAACCGTTTTCACTGAAGCTCCGACTCTCTGCAGCACTAAGCTCCAGCTGGAAACATCTGGATGAAGATGAAAACCACAGCAGGATCGTTTCTCTTTTCCTGTGCAGAGGTGTCCGCCGACTGTCACAAACTAATTTCACTGTTTTCCTAAGGGGTCCATAAATCTACCGATTCATTTTAGAAACGATTGGAGTAGAAGCATCATCATCATCATTAGGAAAACATCTTTCAAGCTGTAAATATTGAGTTAATCTGAAAACGATCGCCTCTGCTGGATTTTTCGCATGTAAACCTCCAACTCAAAAAGTTTCCAGTAAATTAAAACTTCAAGCACATTGTTTTGGAGCATCTGAATCAGCATTTAATTATACAAAACGGCAAAAGATGATGAAAAGTTTCCGAATCGAAGCTTAAAACAGCAGAAAACAGCGGAGGCACAAGGAGAAACTGAAAAATGTTTTGTAATGCGAACCGTTATGATGGGAAACGAATTCATAGAAACTAAACTGGTGACAAAACGTTTAGTTAAACAATAATAGAGAGCGGAGGAGTCGTATGGTAATTCACAAAGAGGCTGAAACGTCAAATGAAACTAAATTCAGAGTCATTATCTTCTAAACATCCGGTTTCAACTGCTAAATGGGATTTATGTCGTTCCTTCAAAGGAATAATGCAAAATCCAATAGACAATAATCTATAATTAATACGTTTGATAAAATGAGTTCCGATCCAGAACCGCACAGCATTCTGGGGGATGTAGGCAGAAGAAATGTTTTAGCTACTCAACCTCTCACAGCTAGCTAAAAACTGTTGGTGGAATCAACTGACTCTCTCACTCGTTGGTTACCTAGCAACTCTCTCATTCTTTCTGGTTACCTAGCAACGGCCTGTTGAGTACGTGCAGCAGCAGTTTGAAGTTCCCCCCAAAATATTCGGCAATGTTGCCAGACTAGGTCAGTTTCTGTTCAGCTTCTGAGCTCGTTGGGCTGGAAAAACCAACTTTGGTGGATTGTTAAAATTCTGACTGTTCTTCACAACAGTGGCTGGTTTTGAGGAAAGTTTCGTATGTAATTCTTTCAAAATAGTTGTCACTGTGTGGCAGAAAACCACAGAACTTTTAATTAAATGCAGTGTTACTGCACATATCTTGTAAGTTTATTTTGAAATGGCTAGAATCTGTTGAATGTGACATAATCAATGAACAGTTATTGGTTAATCAAGTGTCACTACTGTAAAACAGAGATTCCAACATGATTTAAAAGGACAAAAAACCAATAACTTCATATTGTTTCCAAAGAAAATTGACTATCACTTCATTATTCTCAAATATTTGAAAATTGTCTCTATTGCAAAAAGATACAACTCACAAATATAAAAGTACAATGTTTTCAAAACAACCACTAGATTTTTTTTAAAAAAGAAACATATTTGGGACGCCCCCCTACAGATTGGAGCCCTGGGCTACTGCCCCAACGTCATGCCCAGTTTATGTATAAAAACATAGCCACCACCAAAACTTTTATGTTTAATGCCGAAATATTGTGCATCTCTAATATAAATGCAGTTCGGCTATGAAGTTAACATGGAGAAAAAACATCAATAATTCATAAGAGTAATTCATCTTTTAAAATCTCGAACACAGAATAATTATTTTCCGTATCAGGTTTTCACAGTTACCCAGACCTGAAACACACAGAGCCAAATTTCAGGTTTTCTAGGAAATCTGACATTACAGATAACCGATGGATCAAACAACTAATCAAATTCCACAAAACAGCAACAACTACGCAATAAATTGAGTTTCTTTTTACCCACAGTAAAATAAACCTGTCAGCCATACACTGCAAAAACACAAACCTCATAAAGTACTTTTGGTCTAGTTTCTAATGGAAAACATCTTAGTACACTTAAAATATGACAGATTTAGGAGCTTGTTTTAGGTCACCAATTCTTTATTACAGATTTAAAAACTTACTAGTTCTACTAGCAGATAATTTTACTTATAACAAGACATTTTTAGAATGTTTTAAATGATACAACCTGCCAGTGGAACTGTAACTTTTTGATCAATATTAATATTATTGTGCCTAAAAGTTACTTGGAACTTACTACACTCGATTTTCCTTGATAGCAAATATATAAAAGCAAATTTTTTGTGTTCACTTAATATCTGTACGTCTATAAGTCAAATTCTGATTCTGTACGCAAACTTGGCCAATAAAGCTAATTGTGAAAATCTTTTTTAATTTTGCTTTTTAATACTGAAAGTTAAACAAATAGCCTGAAAGCTAAAAACTTCCCAGATACCTGCATCATAACACGATAAACCGGCTTAAAGTTTCAGCCCTCATTTAGAGGCAGAGTTGTAATAAAGCTAATTATTTCAGCATTGTGTCGTCTTTTCTGAATGTTCGTCTCGACAGAGGAGAAATTCCTGGGTTGTCATGAAAAGTTTCTGTTTCAAGCTAAACTGCTGCTCTTCCTCCAGACGTGAAACCGTCAGAAACATGTGGCAGCTGCAGCACCAACATGCTGCAGCATCACAGCTGGATGCAAATCAAAACAGGACCTGCAGGTTATTTATGACCTGACGTCTTCTGCTATGATCACGGTTTTACTTTCATTACTAAATATATTTCTTGGCCCCTAAAGGTGAGGAGGAAAACATTTACACTTTCAATGATCTATTATGCGTTTTAAACATATTTTGTTCCCACGCTGGCTCAGCTGTATTCTTCTTAAATATTTAGAAAATATCAGATTCACTGTAACACAGACTGCTACAGATCTTTCCTGTCAACAGTTATCGCCATCTACAATAACTATTTGAAGGATTTTAATTAAGATGAGTTACAACAACATTTAATTTCCCTTTGGGGTCATATGAAATGTTTTTCTTCCTTCAGGTTTTATTTCCGGTTATTTGGTCTGAATAAAAATCTCTAAAGATTAAACCCATTTCAATTACTATTTCTACTATTTGGCAGTTGTCTTTAATTGTTTTCTGGACATAATTTTGCCTGTAATAAGTTTTCAGTAATTAAAGATATGTTTATATTGTGTTTTCTACCATCTGCTGCATATTTCTGCTCACGCTCCAGGATTGAACGTGTTTAGAAAATGTTCTTTTCTAATTCAAATTTAATCAATCATTTTTTTCAATCAATTTTCGTCCAATGCAGTTTAACTGACATGCAAGTAACTTTTCAGCATAGGAGTTTGTTTTAAGTCAATAATTTCTTAAGTTAATATAAATGGAAAAAAACAACAACTCAACTGACAGATTATTTCGCTCAGAACAATAAACTTTCCCTTCTTATAAGTGAAATAATCTTGTGGAGCAAGTACATTTTTATCAATATCACGTAATTATTTACTTAAAAGAAGCTCCTGTATCTTGCTAAAAAGTTACTTTTAAATTAGCTTTGCCTTATTTCAAGTCTACTAAGATATTTGCACTAGTAACTAGACAGAAATACTTGCTAAACTTTTGTGGTTTTGCAGCTGTTCTCTTTTTATTTCTTGAAAAAAATGTCTGATTTCTGCTCAGATCGGCTTCAGTCAACCTGTGTGTATTTGTTGCGATGCTCCTTGTTCATGTCTGTTCTTACGTAATAAGTTAAATAATTTGTTGTAATTACAGGTGCACCGATGGCAGTTTTCTGGCCGATCACTAATTACTGATCTTTTAAAAAACCTGACCTGCCGATTCTCATTTTGGCCGATATCACTTTCTTTTTTTTATCTGAAATCTCGCTCAATATAGCAAGATAAAGTTGTTGAATTGGCAACAGTGGAGTGACTATTGTTAACCGTAGACGTGCAGACATGACCTGGTGGGTCGGTTTGTCAGTCAAACCTCTCAATGGAGAGCCGAAGAGGACAGACGCTGATTTTTAGACCTTTGCCGAGGTAGATAAAATCGGCTTCACATGTAAAAAAAAAATCGGTTGATTATCGATCTCCAAAATTAAGGAATGAATCAGTGCACCCGTAGCTGTAATGCTACTTATTGTGTGTTCCCATGTTATAAGTGAAATTATCTGCCACTGAAATTAGAACTTTATATCAACATCAGGAATTACTGACTTACTCCTACATCTTGGTGAAAGTTAGTTTTACATTAAATCAAGTATACTAAGATATTTGAACCAAAAATACTTGCCAACATGTTGTGTTTTGCAGCGTCCTGGCAGCTTTTGTGATAACATTTTAGTTTTGCAGTGTTCTCTTTATATTTTCTGATAAAAACGTCTAAAACCTGCTCAGATCTGTCAGTTTACGCTCTGTAACCCTGTGGGTTTCACTCAGCCATGTGTGCATTTGTTGCAAAGCCGCTTTTCTGAGGAGCTCATCAAAAAGGAGCAGAAGAGGAGGAACTCACTTCCTGCAGAAGATCCTGAAGCCGAAGGTCCTGCTGTTTTGCTGGCAGCTGGGCGCCGGGGCCTCGCAGGGCAGCTCTGCGTTGGAGGCTGAGGAGGACGATGCGGAGGTGACGGGCTGCTCCTCCTGCTCCTCCTGCTGCTCCTCCTGCTGCTCCATGTCCTCCTCCTCCGCTCACAGGCTGGGCTGGTCCGGGGTCAGCTGCTCCGGGCTGCACGCAGCCATGCTGACAGCTGCTCAACTTTCCACTGACAGCTCTCAGACACAGGAAGTGCAGCTTCAGATCTTCCGCGTGCTAAGATCTTTCACAGCAGGAAGCTGAAACTCTCAGTTGTTGTTTTTTTGTTGTTGTTGAGGAGGTGGAGGTAGTTGGGGTAAAAATGGGGGTGGGAGGTTGTTGGTTTCTACGCTCACTTCCTTACTTCCTTCCTGGTCCTAACTAACCCTCCCAGCCGGAGGAAGCCTCTCTCCTCTGCATGCTCTCTGAACACAGCTGCATATCCAGGAAGTTTCCAAACAAATGAAGAGGAAAAACTCGGGGCTCCTCTTCCTCCCAGCTCCTCTTCTTCCTCCTGGGTCGACCTGTTGCTGCTCCTCTTCACAGTTTGGCCGAGTCCAGCGTCTCTGCTGCTGCGCTTCACTCTTTTCTCTTGACTTTTTATCTCAGCTCTCTGTCTCTCCCTCTCCTTTTCCTCCCTGACTCCGCCCACAGCCCCGCTTCTCGGCTTCCGATTGGCTGGTTTCAGAGAGGTGAGCTCTGCTGCCACCTGCCGGCGCCCTAGTCGCCCTGCAGGTACAGAGAGGAGACCTAAAAAGAAAGGAAGCTAGAGGAGGAAAGTAGTGAACTCATTTTTCCAGGAGACTCATGTTTCGTTTTCTTTGTGTTTACTAAAATCGGAAGTTTCAGGTGAAACTAATCGTGCTGCTCCTCTTCACCGCATGAGTTTGCTCCTCTTCACTTGGATCGCATCTCTGCAGCTCGGCTCGGTTTGCCCTCCCACATACGTTTTACATAAAGATGGTAAAAACATCCCACACTGCAGTGAAGCAGAGGTCGCGCGGCCGCACCGAGACCCACGCACGCTTCTTCACCGCATGCACGTGGAGGCTTCATCCCCCGGGTTCCCGCTCTAAGGAGGAACCGCACCGTGAGATGAGGCAGGTTATTTTTGACAGCCAATTAAAACGGAGGTGCAGCGGGCAGGAGGACGTTTAGCTTGAAAAAAAAAAAAAAAAAAAAGATCTCCCACATGCGCTGGTGAGCGCACACAACGCTAGAAATCATAAAATAAATAAATAAATTTTTAAAAAATAAACAACAAAAAAGAGAAAACTTTTCCAAATCCTCCAACTGTATCTGCTACAGTTCAGAGAGGAACAGCTACGTAATATGTGGACACATTTTCATTGCACAAACAGCTGTAAAAACACAAAAAATGCCGACTTGTGGCGCCCGCTTTAGCCTAGCGCCCCCATGCATCACATATAAGGGCCGCAACGCACAGAGAACAAATGACAGCGATGAATGGCTTTAACGGCCATTTAGCTGTGATTTCCATTATTACACAAATTAAAATTACAACAATTATTTTGCTAAATGGAAACACCATCCATCCATCCATTTTCTTGCACCCTTGTCCCTCAGTGGGGTCTGGAGGTGCTGGTGCCTCTCCAGCTAGCGTACAGGGCGAGAGGCAGGGTCACCCTGGACAGGTCGCCAGTCTGCAGGGCAACACAGAGACACACAGGACAAACAACCATGCACACACACACTCACACCTAGGGGCAATTTGGAGAGGCCAATTAACCTGACAGTCATGTTTTTGGACTGTGGGAGGAAACCGGAGTACCCGGAGAAAACACACGCATGCACAGGGAGAACATGCAAACTTAATGGAAACACCAATATCAAAAAAAAAAAAAAACTCAGTGAAAAGTTTTTTGCACCAGGATGAGGTGGTTTTTGAACCTTATGGAAACATTACACGGCTGCACAGTGGCGCAGTTGGTAGACCTGTTGCCTTGCAGCAAGAAGGTTCTGGGTTTAATTCCCGACTTCCTCCCACAGTCCAAAAACATGACTGTCAGGTTAATTGGTCTGTCTAAATTGCCCCTAGGTGTGAGTGTGTGTGTCATGGTTGTGTGTCCTGTTTGTCTCTGTGTTGCCCTGCAACAGACTGGTGACCTGTCCAGGGTGACCCCGCCTCTCACCCGAAACGTTAGCTGGAGATGGGCACCAGCAACCCTCCCGACCCCACTGAGGGACAAGGGTGCAAGAAGATGGATGGATGGAAACATTACACGAGTCACGTGATTAACAGCGGGACGTTACAACTGGCGAAAAACGCCGAAGAAGATGACAGGAAGTAGTAGGAAGATAATGTTTTGTTTTGTTTTGTTTTTTTCTTATTTTATTTTAAATAAATTACAGGGTCGATTACAGGAACAGCAAATGCAGCATTTCCTCCTGTCTCCATCCATCCCCATCTTGCTGCAAATAATAGAAATAATAATAATAAAACAAGAAAAATAAAGTAAAAATAAATAAAATACAATATGTTTTGTTTTGCTTGTTTTGTTACATTTTATTGACAACATGCAGCCAGAGCTTTTTAGCATCACACAGTTCATAAAAAGTGAATATGTTGAATCCTTAGCTCTTGTTTAAAATACCCGACTGATATTTCCCCAAAACGTCACATGTGTAACCACTCCCAAATGTTACAGGCTTGTTGCTCCAAAGCCTTAACGTCTGTTAAGCAGCAAGTAGACTAAAGCGCAGGGCATTCTGGGTAAATACAACAAAAATAAACGCTTGTACCTAGCGCTAGCGGGAGAAACGGCTCATGTTTGTTTTTTGTTTTTTTTACCAAAGACAAAAGAGAAATCCTACAATCACTAAAATCTGACACATTTTTTGTTTATATTTTGAGAAGAAGAAAATTGTGTTCAGGTTCTTCTTCTGAGGTTATCGTATCATTTCCTTCAGCGGTTCTTGGTGTAGCGCCCCCACAGGCGAGGAGGGGGAAATGTTTTACAAAAATGTTGGATCTTTTGACAAACTGCAGTGAGAAAGCAAACCGCAGCCCCTGAAAATAAACAAATGCTGTAATTTTGATCCACAATCGAACCGAGTCTAACGGACTATCAGGTATGAAAACACTCTTAAAGCTCAAAAACTCGCCATGGATCAGAGCACAGGAAACGCTGCGGCGTGGTGCTGCTGTCAGCGCGGATCAGAGGAGCTTCTGGTGGATCAAACGAGTGGGACGTGAAGCCTGTTTGGGGCCCGGTTCGTCCCACATAATCACATCTGCAGCTGGGCGGGGACAGATATCTGTCCTGCAGCTCCAGCAGCACACACACACACTCTGCAGGTAATCCCATTACCGGTCCCTGTAACACAGTACCATCATAAACTACTGTTTGATCCTCACTTATTACATTACGCATAATGAGTCGATGAAAGGCGCTCAGAATTGAAGGAGGCGTGATGCAGAGACCAAACTCACATTTATTCATTTTAAAAAGTTAGGACAGTGAATCATAAAGATATTTTATATTTATGTTAGCCGATCTGAACATTTCATGTAACTAAAACAACAAAAACAAAGAAAATTAAACTTTAAAATGCTCTCATTCAAGTAAAATGCAGTTTATGGTGAAGAATAAATTAGGACACATACAAAGTTTTTTTTGTGTCAGATCTCTAGTGTAACTATCTTCAAACTAATCAGTAACTTTTCAGCAAGATGTAGTAGTAAATTATTTCACGTTTGAGGGAGGAAATGTCTTTTTATAAGGAAAATAATCTGCCAACAGAAAAAGGTTTTTAAAAAATATGAAGGAATTGTTTTAAACAAATTCTTGTATATTCCTGAAAAGTTACTTGTAAGTTATTTCAGTTTTACTAAGATATTTGCACTAGAAACTAAACCAAAAATACTTGGTAAAATGTTGTGTTTTTGCATTACAACCTCATTTATTCCTAAAATTACTTAAACCACAGTTCAATCAACTTGAGGTGGAGCGATATAGACATAAAGTTTTATCACAGCAGTACGTGGTCTTGCTGTGATAACAACAAAAGTACAATAATAACTATTTATTGTTTGCTTTATCGCTAACAGTGAGGCTAATATATCAATCATATCCCCACCAACACAAATACTGATGTTGAAAAACATTTCTTCAGGACGTCGGTCAGACAATAAAAAATAGGATTTATATCACTAAACTGCACTGGATATAGTCATATTTTTTGATTTATTGATAAGTTTTTAACATTTTTGTAAATGTGCCAGAATTAGTCAAAAGGTTAATTTGTCTTAAAAACAAAGGTTATATGAACAAGGTTTAAATTACTTAGTTACACAAATGTAGTCAATAAATGCAAGACCTTATTGAACAAACAGTGGAATAAAATAGTAAAAGTTACAATTTCAACAATATGGACAGTTTTAGGGTTTTTAAACATCATTATTGTGACAACGACTAATCAATATCTTGTCACAATAAGAAAGTTATAGCAATAAATGCAGCATAAAAACAGACCTGGATCAGTTTTTTTGCTTCTTCTTTTAGATTGCTGCTTCTCATATTTGGTTCTGGTTCTGGGGAAGCGAAGTACGGTTAATTTTCTTTCATGTAAATAATCCCCCCGGCATTTATTAATAGCAAACGAAAGTAAAGATGTGTTTGTTGATGTTCAGCTTCCATCGGTTTGAGTCAGACGTGACGTGTCTGTGTGAAAAGCAGCCAAAGAAATTCCTCATCTCATCTTTCACCCAGCAGGACCAGAAACTCCAGTCGGGCTCGGAGCCTGAAAGCCGAGCTGCTGGGGTTGCATCAGGACGCGGATCAACTCTGGTTTGCTTAGACGCGGGACTCGTCCTGTTTGACTTGTCATAGAAAAGGAATTTTCTTGCAGAGAAGATCCCTGCTGCTGTTTTTTTTAAAAACATCTTTCAGTCTTTTGTTTGACAGTTGTAATAATTTCCTCCTGTCATCTGCATGTAGAGATAAATCATTTAACTGCATGCGTTTGTTTGAGGAGGGGGGACTGTAATCGAACTCTGATACGGACCAGATCTGAACGTCTGAGACAACAGAATGCGTGGTGCCGTAGGATGCAGTCCCATGTTTAGGCCGCTTTAATAATCAAACAGTTAGTTTGTCTAGAAGGTCCAGTTCGTTTGGGAGAATGATAATTCGAACGCTGGTGCGGTCCATAAAAGCGAACTCTGGTCCACCTAAAAACCTCGGCCTTGGTTCGGTGTAAATGAACTCTGGTGAGTTTTTAATGCAAGTGACCCCAAAAACCGGAAGTGGAATATAGTGCAGGACATTCTGGGTAAATACAACCAAAACAAACTAGCACCTAGTACTAGGTCACAGTTTGGCTGAAGTGAACTCTGGCTTGGTTTAAATACATATGTGGATACAACCGGACCAGAGACGGCTCCAAAAGCAAGAAGTGGAATACGGCGCAGGGCATTCTGGGTAAATATAACCAAAACAAACGAGACTCTAGCGCTACCAGGACTTTTACCAAAGACGAGAGAACCACTAAAATCTGACGCTACTCCAGTTTTGTTTACATTTTGTGAAGAAGGAAGTTGCTCTCAGTGTCTTCTTCTGAAGTTTTTGTGTTGTTTCCTTCAGTGGTTCTAGATGTAGCACCCCCACAGGCAGGAAAAGGTACAGTTGTTCCAAAGGGTTTGGTTTGTTTGACACAGTGAAGTGAGAAAATTTAACAAATATTTCAATTTTGGTCCCCAACCGAAGTGTCTACTGAATTATCAGCTGTTAAAACATCTTTAGTCCACTTCCTGGTTTGAAGAGGTCTCTGGTCCCCTTGGTGTTCACATGAATTCAAACCACACCAGAGTTTTCTGTTCTGGAGTTCGATTGTGCATTCACATCTCCCCAAATGAACCGGACTTTCTGGATAAATGGACTGGAGTGTGATTAGAACGGACTGAACAGAACTGGTGTGAATGCAGCATTAGTCAGTTTGCTGCAGAGTGAACCTTGTTCCTCAACCCTGGATCTCCTTTGACTGTCGGTTTTCTGGACCCGGTTCCTGTAGCCTGAACCGGCCTGCAGCCTCGGCCTGCTGTGGTTTCTGAGTCTGTGTGGGATGTGGAGGATCAGTGGGAGGCTCAGCAGCGTGAATGTTGGAACATCCGAAGGAGAATATTTGTGGATGAAATCCGCAGATGTGGAGCGGAGCCGCAGTGGAGGTGGAAGCAGGTGGAGAGGCGCCACATCCAGCCCCCTCCTCTCCATCTTTTACATAAAGAGCGTTATGAAATCCCGTCGACAATCTGCTCGGATTCACTCAAGCCGCTCTCATGAGTCACTTCCAGCTGCTAAAAGTAGCAGAGCTGCCGTTATGTCATCAGAGGGCAGTGTTTCCCTGCGTCGAGGAGCTCTGTGGGCTCAGATTCTGTGGAGTGTGAGCTTGTTTCCTCTTCACACCGACTCTACTGCTTCCTACAGAATCATGACTCCAAGTCTGCTCACAAAAACCCTCAGAAGGTCTTTTATAATCAGGGGTTTAGTCACTTTATCTCTTCTGATTCACAAAACATTTAGAGCAATTAGAGACTCTAAATCCTCTAAAACAGCTGACTGACCTTAAATAAATGGTGCAAATTGGAATTTGGAAAATAAATTTGCTTGATAGAAAAAAGATAGAAAAAATTCAATCTGCAAAAATAATGACAATGAAATAAAAATATGCAACATATTAGGTATAAATATTCACTGACCCAATTCAACAGAGGTCCAGCCAGGTGGTGCTGCTTGTCTCACAATAGTTACATTGACCAGATAACCAGAATGTCTAGTTTCTATCGCAGATGTCTTAAATAAGACAAAACTAACTTACAAGTAACTTTTCAGACAGATATAGCAGCTTGTTTTAAATGAATAATTCCTTAAGATTAATAAAAATGTGCTTGTTCTACTGGCAGATTATTTTACTTATAACATGGGAAAAATGTTTTGTCGTAATCTACCAATGGAGGTAGCACTTTTTAAAATAGATTTTAAGGTATTATTAATTGAAAACAAGCTGCTACATCATGATTAAAAGTTACTTATAAGCCAGTTTTGCCTTATATTATTTGTAATATTTGCACTAGAAACTAGACAAGAAATACTCAGACAAGAATACAGGAATACATGAATTGTAAGAGAAAAAAAATTCAAATTAGGTGGATTTTTTGCAGCCTCATGAAGACTTACAGGAAATAAAAATGGGAACAAATGTATTTGAGTGTTTCGAAAGGGGTTGTATTATGTGTTTTTGACATTTTATACCATAATCAAGTAACTGCGTTACCTTCAGTAACTATAAAAATGCTATATAAATCAAATATAGCTTAAAAGAAATCTAACTTCCTGATTTAACACCTTGAAATTGGGCCTCTGTCTCTTTAAGAAACTCCTGCTCTTTCTGAAACTCCGCCTTCAGAAAGTCATCACAACATGGCTCCTCTATTAACCCTTTAACAACGTGTTTACCAGGGTTGCTCTGAGAAGTAGCTCCTATAACAAGCTCAGCTGATGCTTGCTAATTGCTGCTGGCTAGTCTGAAGGAGCTGAGTGAGGGAGTTTTGGGGGAGGATGTGTTCGGAAACTGCAGCTCCAAGGAATAGCATCGTCTCGAAGGCGGAGCTAAGTCCACCCAGGTATTTCCCACAGCTGAATGGTTGCCATGAAGATTGAAGGATTTCTCAAACATGCATGAAAGAATCAAAGCAACACTACAAGAAATAAAACTATAAAGCTAAAAAAAAGTAGATTTTACACAGCAATGCCCTTTTAAAAATGATTCTGCACAAAGTTTAGATGAGATAAAGCAAAAAGAGATAAGCAGAATAAAAACGAAATGCGTGTTTCAGTGTGTCGGCCCACAGAGAGCATCTCCTCCAGCTCTGGTGTCCTACTTGGATTCATAGTTGTGTTTTTTTTCTTTGCTACTCTGAGTTTTTTTCTCTCTGATCAGTTTAACAGGTTTAAATCCAGATCTGAGCTGCAGAACAAAGAAACAGAGCTGCTCTTCAAAGGAGAACAGTCACCTCTGGAAACGCATTAACCACGTTATCAAGATCGAACATGGACCGGAAGTTGTCACTGCGTATCAACGTCCATCTGCCGCGCGGAACCACAGAGCCGCCTGATTGGTCCTTTCTCCGGTTTCATCCTGTTTTGGTTTTAACATGAATCAGAAACATGATGCTGCTGTTTTCGGCATGTTGATGATATCAGCTGCTTTAAAAACCATTAATGTTCAAGACTGATAGATGTTTACGCTTTACTAAGAGAATTAGCTGTTGAATGTCAAATCTTAATAACCAAGAAACTAAGTAGGAGATTAAAGTAGTAATTTTATGACAACTCTTACACAAGACATAACAAAACATTAAAATGAGGAATATTGAGCAACTTGTGAAGTTTGGTATAAGTTTTACAGACAAGGAAATAATCTTTTAACATGTCAGCATCAAATTATAATCAGTTGCAGGAATTTGGATGTATTGAACAAACAAATGTATAACTCCAGAAGCGTTTTTATGATTAAAAATTTTTTTTCTCGTAACTTTAAAAACTTTTTTGGTTAAACTTGGTCTTTATTCTGATAATATATATTCTCATAATTAAGGAATAATTATTTTTCTTTTTGACATTAAATTGTTTTTTTCTTTGGAATTTTTTCTTGTCAAAAAACCAAATTTTGTAATTTAATAAAACGTTTTATTAAATACGTTTAATAAAATGTATTTAGGGGACTCTTTTTTTATATCTAATGTGTTTTACTGAGTGATGGAGTTGCTAAAAAATAAATTTCATTTTCAACAGTATTCTAATTAATTGACTGTATGGGTGTAAATTTCTTTTTATTTGTAAAGCACCTTCGGACACTTAGTTTTGAATAAACTAATAAAGTACTTCCACCAAGAAATTATATTATTATTTATTAGAAATGATTGATTGAGGGATTTTTTGGTAATGTTAAATAAATAAATAAATAAATAAATAAATTAAAAAATATATAAATTTATAAAATTGTTAAGGGAATTTTGTTTGCATTTTTTTTTCCCTAAACACAAAATAAACAAAACATCCAGGGTTGGGGTAACTATTGTGTCCATCTGTTGCCTCTTTACTCACAGCCGGTTTGCTGATTGGACGGACAGAAAGTGTCAGGACGCTGCAGAAACTTTCCTCCGTGTCTGCAGGCCCGGATTGACCCGACTGACCCGCAGAGGAAGGTCAGGGTGAACCAGAAGGTGACGCTGGGATCTGTTCACCGGTGTCGTTGCTCCCTCTAGTGGCGGCTGTGCGTCATTACAGAGCAGTAAATAACTGCATGAGCAAACAAAGAGCAGCAGCTGTTCTGGGAGCAGCAGGTTAAAGTCAATCTGTGCTGAATGAGCCTGAATGCATCTGAATCATGAACCCGCAATGAAAACTCAGACGGTTTAGAGGATCAATCATCTCCATGTTTGTTTTCTTTTGAGTCCGAATTCATGTAAACTGAACAGACTTATAATTCAAACCTCCCAAGATTATTATTTAATGTCAAACAAAAGGAAGAGTTTTAAAAGTTTTGCCTGATTGATCATTTTTATTTTTAAATATCAATTTATCAGTAAAGACTATTATTGATTTGACTTTTTGATAATTCATAACTATTTAATGTGTTTATTTGTATTATATTTACTAATGTAGAAATAGTGAAATTAATATTAATTGACTGTTCATATAAAGTTATTTACAAATGATCTATTTATTTGTCATATATATTTTGTTGAATTTTATAATTACTGTCATTATTAAAGTTGTACTTATTAAAAGTTAAATATACAATACCACTTATTTTTTATAATGTATTGCTACTTTGAGATAATTAAATATTTTCTGTGTTCATTTGTATTATATATTGACTTATTTCTGAAATTGTTGTTAAATTAATATTTCTTAATTATTCATAAAGTTATTTCAAAATGTCTTTATTTACTTTATTCCATATTTTATTGCATTAGTCAAAGAAAAAAACTATTTTGCAATTTCTGTGGTTGCTATTGTGTAATTTAAATGTGCAGCATTGGTTCAGAGTTATCAAATAAATTTGTAATTCAATACATTTATGTCTGTTTTTTTTTGGTTTTTTTTAAGAAACGTTTAATTCAGTGCTGTTTTCCTGTGTCAGATCGGTATCAGCCGATACTAAACTGGATGTGAAAAAAGAGGATCAGTGCATCTCTCCATTCTGGTTGCCTGCAGAAAAGTTGCTGCTAACTTTCACAAAATAAACCAAAAGATACAAAAACAAACTGAGCAAAACGTTCAGGAAACTGAACTGAAATACGTACAAAGAAACAGACCCGAAAGGATCACAGGAAATACTGGAAACAGACAAAAAGGAGTAAAAAAATGACAGAAAAACAAACTAGATGACAAAATGCTCCAGATATGAAGTGGGAAGCAGCATCAATAGCTCCTATTCTATTACGTTTATGTGCAAAAGTTTGACAATATTCAACCTCTGTTGAAAAAAACTGACAATTTTACAATTGCAGTGTTTCCATTAAATAAGAAACACAATTAAAATGACACGTCGATAAGTTTGTTTATGATAAGTGGTTAAAACACATGCCACGCTATCATTTTCCCACCAATTCCTGTCATCTTCTTGTCTTCAATTGGACATTAAAGGATTTAAAGGATTATTTTATTGCAATGTTTTTGAAAAAAAAAAAGCTTAAATTTGTAGACACTATTAATTTTTAAAAGCAACAAAACTGTAAATACTTTCCAAAATAACTATATTCACCAATAAAACAAGAAGCTCAAACTGTTGTTAGACTGTTTCCAGTTCACCTTCTGGTAGCTCCAGTTGGTTGGACCTCTGTTGAACTAGGTCAGTGGTTTTAAAGGCCTGATATTTATATCCATTTTGTTTAATATTTTTTATTTAACTTAGACATTAAATGTCTTTTTATTTTGTAATTTTTGTATAATAAATTAGTCTAATTTTGCTGACCATGATTGTTTTTTAAACGCAATAGTACTGTAAATACTTTGTAAAAGAATTATATTCAACATGTCTGACTTGGTGCTACAATTGGCAAAAATATAACTGAGATTTTTAAAATAATATTCTAATCTATTAAATATGAATGTATGGATTTAAATTAGATTTGTTTTTGTAAAGCACCTTGAGATATGTTTGTGAATTACAAATATTTGGGTTAAAATGCTGAACTAATGTATTAAAAACGGAGGCAAAGTGTTTGCAGAATGCCACATTGTTAAGAGCAATTAAAAAGAAAAAAAAACGCGAAAGTTAAATTTGTGTTTTACTACTTTCAGCAGAAAATTTACTAAAAAAAATCTAGAGTGTTTTCAGTTTTTCTTTTAGCAGTGTGACATTCTGCAAGCACATTGCTTGCAGTTTTTAATACATTATTCAAAGGTAGCTCAGCATTTTAACCTCAAGGTACAGTGAAAAAAAATTTAAATAAAAACTAAAACTGATGTTAAAACTGTTTTCTGTTCTATTTTTGCTTTCTCATCCCTCCAGGTATGTGGTTCTTTGTGAAGCAGTTCTTCAGTTAAAAACACTGGAGCGGAGGGAAAAGGCCGAGCCACCTGTCTTCTTCTTCTGTTTTTGTAAAGTGCATCAACAGTCGCGAACAGCCGAACATGGAGGCTGGGAACGGACGGCCCGCCTGTGAGGAGGAGAACACAACAAGAACACAACTCCATCCTCGGCGTGTGTGTGTGTGTGTGTGCGAGAAAGACTTTCTCTCCGTAGAGTTTCACTGAGTTTACATCCGGGTTTTTTCCCTAGGCAATGGGAGTCGCAGCACCGCCGTTCCTTAGGCAAAGTGAAATAAATTCGCCGCACCGACACAAAAAGTAGTCCGCTCACCGAACAGCCTTTCTGTCCGGCTCGGTTTTATGATCGGCCCGTTTTAATGAACTTTGGCGCCGAACTAAGCCGGTATCAAACGCTTCGCGGCGGATTGGGGAGGTTTTTGTGGGCCGCGGTGTAGTTTTTGTGCCCCCTTCCTCCAGCTTGGCGGCGCAGGGATCTGTGTTGTGCTGAGGCTGAGCTGAATGAGATTGAAGAAGAGTTCTTCTTGTTTTGTAGCTTCAGTTTCTCTGTTTTTACTCGTTTATTTTACTCCAACAGCAGAACAAAGTGCAGTTCTGCGGGCAGGAGGCGGCCGGACTCCCGCTCAGCTGTGGCTCCACCGTGGATCGGCTGCGAGGAGGAAAATATTTAATTAATCTGGAGGAGGACTGCTGCTGAGTAAGTGGGCTTTTTTTAATTTCATAACTTTAATTCAGTCCTGTGTGGAAGTTCAGAAGGCTGAAGGATGAGTCTGATGCTCTGAGTAGGTGTGCGGGCAGGTGTGTGAGCGGCCGCAGGGTGTGTGTTCCGGCTGGCTGTGTGTGTTTAGCTGCGGACCGAGGTTCTGGAGTTCTGGAGGACAAGGGGCCGACAGAACTTAGAGCCACCGACAGACGGCGGCTCTCCGCCAGGGTTTGTTTCGAAAAGATGGCGTCCTTCAGGGTTGCTGCTCATCTTCTCCCTCGGTTTTTTCTCCGGGTCTCCAACGGAGGCTCCTCACGGCTCTTTGCGTGAAGTTATTCGCCTGCTGGCGCCGTTAGCCCGGGCAGCTAGCAGGATAGTTAGCGTTAGCGGCTAACGTTAACGGTGCTGAAGTTAGCCTCTGATTGATAGCTGTTTAGTAAAGGAGCATTCCGCTGTTTTGGGGGAAATCTGGACTAAAGTTAATCAGCTCTTGCTTAAAATTTACAATACCAAAATTAGTGAAACATGAGCTGAATAATTCTAGATTATGTGTAACACATGATATGGTTTATGTAACTTACTCTGATTGTTTTGACACAAGTTAGGAGGACAATCTAATTCTCTTCTTGGCATCTAGACCGTCTTAAATAGGGTTGTGCCTGCGAACTTTGGACAAGTCAAACTTGTTCTGTAGTGTCATTTCCTTAAACATTTCAATATGCAAAAGTTTGATTCTATTTATAATCCATTTTTAGTCTACTTAAGTTGGGGTTCTGCCTGAAACTTGCTCTACTTAAACAATTTAAAAGTGATTTAAGTGGTCCAGACCGGGTAAATATTCTTTAAGAAATCAGTTTGTGATTTGTAAAACGGTTTACTCTGTTTGCGAAAACAAAACAAAAAAATTAAATACAAAGATTTTTATTTTAAAATATGTTTCTAAGCTGCTTTTAAAAAATTGGATTATTAAAACAAACTAATAAAAGTTTATATGTAGTCAATTTACAGATGGTCGTTATTTATTTTGGCTTAAATGCTTTGAAATGACTCTTCATTGAACTTTAACAAATAAAACAAGTTTATTTGATCTCAAACTGTGTTTTTAAAGCTGTTTAAGCATTTAGAATAATAATTGTCTTTTTTGGTCAGCCTGAGTTGAGTTTTAGAATCGATCTTGATATAACAAAGTCCAGATGACAAAACGGTGACATTTATAATTTTCTTTAACTTTAACAAAATTATATAAAAGTTTCTTCCCATATGTTAAAGTATTAATTAACGATGCAGAATAGTTAATTCCAGGTTTGAACTGAGTAACTGTTTTAGATTTTTACTTCGCACTAATCTTAAGGTAGTTCAGTATTTCAAATACAGCGGAATGCTCCTTTACTGACATCTGTGAATCAGACACCAACTTCAGGCCGCATCCACTTGTTCTCGGTGAACGGTCGGAGCTTTCACACCGACAAAAAAAAAAAAAAAAAAAAAAAAAGCGACAAAACAACGAAGATCCTGCTGAAATGTCCCCCGGTATCCCTCTGCTGGGAATCTGCCAGGCAGCTCGGAGGGTTTGTTGAGGCCGGCCGCGGTCGGTTAGCAGCGGTTTAATGGCTGGTTTCCCCCTGAATCGAAAGAAAAGCGGAGTTTGTAGAGCTGCTCGCAGGATCAACCCTCCATCTTAGCCTCACTTCTTGGTGTTTTCGGGCCTCTGCTGCTGCTGCGGCGGCATGCGGCTTCATGGAAGTTTATATCCCAACAACTTTCCGACCCAATCAGCTTAATTACACCACATCCCGTCCGGGACGCCGAACCTGGTGCTTTCACTTTTATTCCCTCGTCACTGGGAATACTGGAGTGTAATCTGGAGCTGCTGGCGTTTCCAGCAGCTGTTGGGATTTAATTTCTTAGCTCATGAAGCATCATTGCGGGTTTACAATAACAATAAAGACCAACCTTTTCCTGCGTTTATAAAGAAAAGTGATTATTTTTTATTCTAATCTACTTTTGTTATTGTTTCCCAATATATTCCAGTGGGAATACTGGACTTTTTCCCATTTTCTCTGTGAGGACTCCCTGGTAGTTTGTTGTATTTTAGTAGTTAAAATAGTTTTATTTATTTAGATTTAACTAGGGAATGTAATCTGCTTTAGAGTACTAATGTGTACAAACTATTTAGACTTACTCTGACAGCAGAAATATTTAAATATTCAGTGTAAACTTAATATATATTCTACTTTAACTCCCTTTTTTCTTTTTTTTAGCTTATAACTAAATAGAAACTGAAGTATTTTGGGATACTTTCATTGTTTTCCAGAACATCTAACAGAAAATACTAAATTTATTCTGTTTTTTTCTGCATGTTTAAAGCATATTTATGTTTGAAAATATTACAAACCTCAGTAGTTTGTTATATTTTATTAGTTTTTAAGCCTTATTTAAGTTATTTTAACTTTTCAATCAAGCTCTAGATGTGAAAAAAATCTAAATACTGTAAGAAAGTCAAATAAATATTTGGTAAAATCCTCCTGGTTTGAGTTTCAGCTGCGTTAAATCTAAATACTCGACTGTTTTCCAAGAAAAATTTTTTTTAAAAGGTACTTTGTTCCTTTTATTTGCCTTTAAAGTACTACTGCATACATTTTATTAAATTATACTTGGAAAAACAGAAGTACTAAAGTATGTTTCTATTTTAAAAAGCTGTACTTGTACTTTCCTGCACTTCAAAGTAAATATATTTATTCAGACCTTGAAACTGTGACTTTTACTATAGATTATATGAAAGTACCTCATTAAACCACTTTGAAAGTATTTTTATTCTGAGTTAATTTGTAATTTTTCCTCCAGAATATTTTGGTGAGAAAATTATAAAGTGTTTTTAAGAAACAAAGTACATTTTATTCTCTTTAAAGTACTACAGTGTATGTAGAGATTAGTTGTTATTGAGCAAAACTTGAGTATTTTTTTTAATTTTAAAAACAATAAACGGTACTTTTATTTACTTTCAGGGTAAACAAAAGCCCTTTTCAGATTGCACCGCATCTGGACTGAAATGAAGTATTTTTATCTGGCAGTACTTTATTATTTCAGTACATTTTACTCTGGATTTTTTTCTGGTTTCTCTTTGAGCACAAAACAGATTAAGATAAAAAAAATAATCAAAGTTTATTAGTTTGCTTTATTTTAATAGTTTTCAGTACTAATAAAAGTATCTTTCAGCTGTTTCAAACACAAATACAGTCAGTTTAATTCAGATTTATTTATATTTACAGTTTAATATTGAAATAGTTTTTATTTATAGTAAGTTTTATCAGAGTTTAAGTTGTTAAAGTCCAGTGATGTAAACAAATATTTGACAGTTTAAAGTGTCTAAACAAAGTACTTTAAAGTACTGCTGTGTTTTTAGAAAGTAGTTAATGGGACGCAGAACTTATTCAACATTTTCATTAAAAAAATAAAAACACTTTTACTTTGCTTCTCGTTAGAATAAATGATGTACTTGTGAAACTGAGGTATTTTCATCCTGCATTACTTTATTATTGCTTCCCAGTTTGTTTTACTGGGAATTCTGGTTTTTACGCTGGTTATTTCTGTGGACGGAAAGAAAATTCAGGATTAAAAAAATGAAGTATTTAGTGATTTATTTTTGCAGAGTACTACTAAAGTACACAGCGATACACAGTTATCTGAATACTTTTGTTTCTTTTAACAGTTATGTTCCAGTTTGTGAAACTAAAGCCGGCAGGTTGTATAAAACTGACAGTATTGCAGTTAAAAGTAAATGTACTACTTTGTACTTCATGTATTGAGCAGTTTGATCATCTTGGTTTCATTTTGTTTTTATTTCTCTGTAGTTCATTTTACAGGAAATGTTGAAAGTACTTCAATCTGGCTGATCTGAGTCGGGTTTAAAAGTTCTGATAAAAGTATTACTGGAGGATTTTCTGCTGCTTTAACAATAAAACCACATCCTGCCTACTTTATTTAAATACTTCAGAGCTCAACAGTATACACTGCACAACTTTAAAATGCTTTTTTATGTTCATTAACAGGTTTTAGAAAGTACCTTCTAGTACTATAGTATATTACAGTAGTTTCTAACTGGAAAAAGAAGCTTAAATCACTTTTTTTTCAAAAGTATTTTCAACAGATTCTCACAAAGCTTCAGGTGTTTTTATCTAATTAAAATAGTTCAGATTGAGAAATAAATGCCTCTGTGTTGTTATAAAGTATTTTTAAAGTACTGCTGTCAGGTGATGTACTTTCTATTAACAGAGGTTGATATTCAAATACTGAAGTGACAAAGTTTCTGCGTATTTTTACTTCCCTCCTGCTTGGTTTTACGTTTCACATGCAAATGTTCTAACAGAGTTCTGACGCTGATTGTTTTAATGTCACAGGTGGGGATGTTTTAGGTTTCAGGACGGGAAAGTTCAGTGGAAAAAGTGAAGTACTTTCAATACTTTGGGAGTGAAAGTATGACAGTTTCCCACATCTGGAGCAACTTGTTGGACTTTCACCCCGTTTTAATACTTGTACTAGACCTCGGCAAGAATAAAGTGCTGCAGAAAGTTTTCTGGTAAAAACTTCCTGGTTCTGGAAGAACTTTAAGGTTTTAGTATCAGAACCACTAAAGTTTAGTTCAGTCTGAAAGTTTCACTCTTATTTGTGACGCAACTAAACAAAACTTTATCACTTCAAAAATGTTTGAAGTTTAACAATGAAAAAAAAAGTATTATTTCAAAGTATTAAAGCACTTTTATGTCAAGTAATATTCAGTTTAGTGATTTGTTTGCTTTTGATTTAGAGTAATTATTATTTTTTCATTCTTGTGAGGAACTAACAGATGTTTATCTCTAAGTAAAATGTAAATATTTGACTGTTTTCACCAGAATTAAAACTTTAAAGAACAAGAAGTGTTTTATTTCTTTACAACAGTGTTTAAAAATCCAGTTTATTTTATTCTTAAAGCACAATAAAAAAAACAAAACCGAGACAATAATAATGATAAAAACATTAAAAGAATAATATGATGCACTAAAAAAAACCGACATGGCTGTAAAAGCAGCTAGAAAGTACTTTTCACTTTCATAAGTACTGCTGTGTCTGTATTAGTTGTACTTTTGGTATTTAAAACAATAAACTGATTTGACTTGACCGTTTCAGAACCAGAACCGACTTTATTCGCACATTTCTGCACAGAAACAAATACCACTATGAGGAAAATGAAAGTACATATTTTTAAAAGTACACGCAGCATTTTTACAAAAGAGGAAGACGAGGCTGAATTAGTCCAAACATGCAACGTGTTGATCTAAATGATTTGTGTCCAGGATGTGTGGGGTCTGCAGAGATTGTATTTCTAGCTGGAAGTAAAGAAAAAATTCACTAGAATATACATTTGATTCACAGGTTTAAAATTCTTTTTACTATTTTTTTTTCTTTTCTAACCAAATCTAAATAATAAAAAGTTGTAGAGTAAATAAACTTTTAAATCAAAATGTACGTACAAAAACGTCAGATGCAGCACAAAGTAATCAGTTTCCTTCTGTTGTCATGGTAACTAGGACCACATCTACTCATTGACTTAAACTTTAAAAACACATCTTTTTTTCTTTTTTTTAAACTCAACTAAAAACAGGAACGTTTTTAAAAAAATGTAACAACTGAGAATAAATGTAATTTATTTTTTCCAGTTTTCTTTAATAAAGTCCAGAATGATAATCAAACTGGACGCTTTTAGGAAGGAAAACATAAGAAAAACAAATACACATTTGGGATGTACAATGCTGTTCCCACAATAAAATCTAATTAATTAAAATAGTTCATACTTAGTTTATTGTTCAGCAGGTTAAAAAAAAAGAATCAACATTTTTTGTTACTTTAGTTTTAAAAAAAATAATATTTTTAAAAGTTTGGACACGCCTTTTTCTAGAGGGACTCTGCTGCAACGTAAAGTCTATAAAACAATAAAAAAGTTTTGAAGTGATGTAAGGATAGAAAACATAACTGGATTGAGCTCCTGTTGCTCTGATGTTGGTTTAATCTGCCAGATTAGATTATGAGTTCAACATGTTGGAATCTTAGTAGTTGGATTTGGTAATCTGTAGATTCTGAGATTAAACGCCTCGCATGTTGATGTGTTTGGAGAAAATGGGAAAAAGTAACGTCTTTCCTAAAGGTTGAAGCTGCTTGAATGAGAAACAAACTGAAAAATTATCAAGTTTTAAAAAAAGATCTTTTTTTTTTTTAAGAATCGTTTTAGCAGATTTGAACCAGCAACCGACTCAGCAGCTCCTGGTTACTTTTAGATAAACTTTATTTTTATTATTATTTGCTTAATTATTTAAATGTTTTATGATTTAATGTTTATTTTTTTAAATTGTTTATGAAGTTTTTTCTATTCTTTCTAAAGAAAATCTTGATGTTGAGAGGAATATTTATTATTGATAAACAGTTTAAAGCGGTTTTATGTTTCTGCTGTGTTGCACTTTCTCTGAAGCGACCCTGCAGCATTTCTCTGGTTGGAAAATGTTTGTACAAATAGTTATTTTCAGCTACATGAGGCTTAAAATAAAAACCGAGTCAGATTTATCGGCATTTAAATGAAAAAAAGAAGTCGCAGAGTTCAAACGGGTAATTAAGTCTGAGCTGATTTTTATTTCTTTACTTGTTTTAACTCTAACTTTGCCTTTAAGTGGAATTTTTCTGAGTTTTTAGCCTTTTGTTTCTGTGATTAAGTGTTTTTTTTTCTCTCTTTCTGCGACTGTTTAATAAAAATAAACGGGTTTGTTTAGGTTTGACTTCCAGCTGTAAATCTGTCAGATTTTCTCCAGAATAATTTATTTTCCCGCTGATGGATGAGTTTCGTTTCAGACCCTCAGAGGATTCTGACGTTTTTGTTTTTCTGTAAATGAAACTCATTTGATCTAACCTGTAAGCAGCCAGCAGGGGGCGCTGTGTAAAATAATTAGACCATTAGATGAAACGGGAAGATTTCTAGTTAAATATGATGACATTTTAACCCGATTATGAGTTATAACTGATTAATTTTATGTTTGTAGTAATAATTAAGGTTATTGAAACATTAATATCTTTGGATTAGTTTCAAACACACAGAGCCTGATGTCTTTTTTGTGATTTTTTTAAAGACATTTCTTTATTCTCTTTTAATGGAAAACTGTTGATTTGTTGTCCTTTTTAAAAGTATGGACTGATTTTGTGACGGAGTGCGTTTGTTGTGTTTTCCAGGGCAGCACAGAGGGGTGGAGTCCAGTCCCACAGCCAGGCGGTGAGTCCTGTTTAATAACAACAACAATGCTTAAAGTCTTAATTCAAATACTGTGCATCTTTATTTGTTTGTTTAGTTCTTTCAACTATAACTTTTAGAGGAACGTTTCATCATTCTGCCAAAAAAAGCTCCTAAACTCAAAGGAAAGTAAATAAACTGGATATTTTGGTTGTTTATTACCAGGAAAATCTCAAATGTAACATATTTGAGCTCCAATAGAAAAAAATGTAAAGCACTACAGATGATTTATCTGAATGGGAAATTATCCCTGCTGTCTTTTAAAAACAGGACTTTCAGAGTTTTATGTTTTATATTTGTTACTTTGTCTTCCACTGAAACGGAGAGAAAAATCAGCCAAAAACAAAAGATGTTCAGAAAACGTGTAGATCTGCTGATGTAAATGAAAACCTGCAGCATCAGGACCTAAAAACGGTTTCAGATGATGTCAGCAGGGTGTGGTCTCTGTGGTGCGTTCGAGTGCTGTGGGTTTTCTCTGCCTCTGACAAGAGGAGCCACAGTTCTAATGATGCTTTTCACTTTCTTTTCTAAAAAAGAGCTTACAGAGAACTGAAGACTTTTATCATCCAGTTTTTGGTAAAAAGAGAAAAACTGTAAATAATTCAAATGGAAATTATTGACATTGTTTTAATTTATCATTTTATTTCAGCAGTACTTTAAATCGATTTATTCCTAATAAATCCAGAATCGGTTCCAGAGTTTAACGCTTTTCCTTTCTGCTTTCAGCGGCACTTTAATGCTTCAGTTGGATGGTTTTCCTACTGGAGAAGGTGTTCAGGTAAAAACGCCGCGCCTCTTTGAATGCACCGCTCAGACAGGAAGCTGTCATCGGCAGACAGGAAGTGGTAACCGGGCAGGTTTGTGTTCCAGGCTGATCGATCGGCTGGCAGACTGACTGGATCCATGATGGAACTACAGACGCTACAGGAGGCTCTGAAGGTGGAGATCCAGATCCATCAGGTGAGTCTCCGGGTCCAACACCCGCAGGATGCTGCTGCCACCACCAGGTGTCGCTGTGACCCCTTATTTTTCTCCTTCTGCAGAAACTGGTGGCTCAGATGAAGCAGGACCCGCAGGTAAAACCCAGCAGGTGTCTGTGTGGGTCCAGTCCGGTCCGGGATCCGATCCGGTCCGGTTTGGTTCGGTTCTGCTCAGCCTGACCCACTTTGTTTTGTTTCAGAACGCAGATCTGAAGAAGCAGCTCCACGAACTCCAGGCAAAGATCACAGCACTCAGCGAGAAGCAGGTGAGTCCACAGGTAGACCAGCTCACCTGGAGGTCAGGGGTCACGGCGACTCAACCTGCTGGTTACCTGGGCAATACGGATCGGTTCTACTGCTGCCTGGACCGGTTGTGCTTATACAGATATTTGTACCCTTCTTTTTTTCTATCAATCCTTCCTTTCTTTCTCTGAATCCTTCCTTCATTCCTTTTTTCCAACCTTCTTTCCTTTCTTGTTTGCATCCTTCCTTCCTTTTACATATCCTACCTTTTTTTCTTCATTGCATCTTTCATCCTTCCTTCATTGTGTCCATCCTCCCTTTCTTCTTTGTATCATTCCTTTCTTCCCTCCTTGATTTCTTCCTTCCTTTGATTACTTCCTTCTTTTCGTTTTTCCTTTCTACTTCCTTGCTTCCTTTCCTCTCCTCCTTCCTTGTCGATACCAGTGATCTGGTAACTTTAACTGAGTTAAACTCGGTGACCGGATGATGTTGATCTTCATAACATACTGAGACGTTGGGACCTCCTCTGAGTTCTGCTGACCCCTGTGACCTTTATGACCTCTCCGTGGACGTCTAGTTTGGCCTCAGGACAAACCGGGGACTCTTGACCCGTTCTGATGCGTCACTTGGAGCTGATGATCTCGATGTTCTCCTGGTTTCATTCTGCAGACGGGAACCTCAGACTTTTATTCTGAAAATAATCAGGAAGTCTAAAGCCTGATTTTCTCAGTTTTAAAGGAGAAATTCATATTGTTTGGGTTTTTTATTAAGTGATTTTTAATTTTAGTCTTTTTCTCTCTTTCTGGCTGATATTTCTGTTTATCTGCAGGTTAACAGATTTTCTATGCTTTTTGTTTTGCTTAATTATTATGTTAATGCTGTTTTTGTATTTCTTTTAATCCTCTTTATGGCTGATTGTGGCTTTGCCGTAATTTTTTTGCAGTTTCTTTTTGTTCTTGGGTATCTGTTTCTTTATGATAATGTGAGTAATAATGTAAATGAGCTGCAGGAGTTGTCGTTTCAGATTGATTTTTCTTTAAAAACTGGAGGTTTTTTTTAGTTGAGCTTCAGGATCTTCTGAAGACTTGATGCTGAAGCGTCTTTGTTGTTGGTTGCAGATCTATTTTTATCGTCTTTCTGAGCGTTTCTATTTCTGTCCGCTCCCTGCAGGTTGGATTTTTTTATTTGTTCTGCTGTGATGAGTGTGGACTCTGAGGTGAAACGCACAGATCAGACGTTTCCCATCATGCAGGATGGAGACGCTGGATTGTGAAAAGATGCTTTAATCTGAAGTTTTATTTCATATCTGTGGGTCAAACTTCCTATTCGTCTTAATTATGCTTCTCTAATGAAGCTGAAACCTCAGTAGGGTTTGGACAGGTACTGGAAATCCTTGAAAATCTTTTAATTTTAATTAGTTTAAGGTTTGGAAGGTGCTTGATATTCAAACTGTACAATTTTGCAATAAAGTGCAATGTAACGTTTGATTAAATGTTATGTACAGTTGAAACTAGATATTTAAATATAATTAAAAGACACATGTACATTTTCTCATATTTAATCTGAAGTTAAAACAGACTAAATATTTCTTGTTTTAGGTCAGTTAGAATTACTAAAATTATTTGTATTTGCTAAATACCAGAAAACTTGGTGAGATTTTATTTGAACTCCACTGTAGAGTGTTGAATTTGTATTCACAAGATATTAAAAGAGCAAAAAATAAAAAAGTGAAAGTAGTAATTTTATTACTTTATGCTCATTATTTTGACACTATTGTTTCTGTAATCTCAATTCAAAGCCCAAATAAATATAAGTTGTCAAACAAGACAAGTGCACTGACATCACGCTGAACTAAGTAAGGAGTGCATTGGTGGAAAAAATGAGTTCTTCAAAAACCAAAAATGTAATTAACTGATAAAATCGATTTATCACCCTAACTTAAATCTGGTGTTTCTGGTTTAAACTCCTGTTTTAAGTCGCCACACTTCCTGGTTTGGTCTGTTTTTCTGTCTAAGTCGGTCTTTGTGTTGAACTGCTCCTCTGATTGGCTGGAAGCGGGGACTTCCTGGTTTGAACCAGGAAGTGAATGAATGGTCACTCTGAGAGTGATCTGCAGGTCAGCCTTGGACTCTCTGCTGTTTCTTTCTCTCAGCCAGTCTTCGATCTGCCATCGCTGCGTTTGCTTCAAGCTGTTGCCGAGCAACAGATGGGCCTCTTCCTCAGCTTCCTGTTTCCATGTGACCTTCTGATTCTGAGCTGCTGTCCTGCTAACTTGGATTCTTCTTCTGATGTTTGCTTTCTTCCGTACCTAGCTCTCTTTCAGGGAATATAAGGAGACATTTGGCGTTCCTACAGTCTGGAATAATCCAGAATCTGATTTCTATAGTTTTTATGAGCCTGGAGAAATGTAGAAGAAGAAATTATGGATTAGAAATAAATTTTTGTCAGACTTTATTCCTGTTCCCACTGTCCAGAACTTCTTTTCTTACTGACTTCGTTCCTTGTAACATTTCTTCCCTCCTTTCTTTTACCCGTCCTTCCTTTTCTTCTTTGTGTTTTTCAACACCTTCCTCCTTATAATGTTCCTTCCTTCCTTGTAACCTTCCTTCCTTCTTTCTTTGTATCCTTCCTTTAGTCCTTCATTGTATTTGTTGTTTTTTGTCTTCTTTATGAATTTATGTCATAATATAAAAGAAGATCATTTAACACTTAACAGAAATATTGATAAATGATCAGTAAACTGATTGTTTTCAGTATGGACTGAAAAGAGCCTTCTGGTTCTGGAACTGAGGAGTTCTGGTCCAGGTCGGGTTTAACACGAGCCCAGTTCCTGTTGCTGCTCATCAGTGTTTTTAACGTGGTTCCTTCCTGATAGACTGAATGCATCTCTGACTGTGTTTGTATAAAAGTAACAAACTATAATAAGTGTTTACAGAGGGTTGGTTTGATCATGTGGACATTTCAGAGGTGAAAACTGATTTTTATTTGTTTTGTTTGTGTTCAGAAAAAGGTGGTGGAGCAGCTGAGGAAGGAGCTGCTGGTGAAGCAGGAACCAGAGGCCAAACTGCAGCTGCAGGTTCAAGCTGCTCCAGTAGGGGGCGACCTGAAGCCGACCAACCTGCTGCAGAGCCAGCAGATACCTGGAGGACTGCAGCAGGTGGGTGACCTCCGCCTCTCTGCTCTGATTCAATTCAGTTTGATAATATTTTATTGATTATAAAGATGCAGTGTGTAACTGTTATATAAAAAAAATATATTTTATATAATTGTTAAAACTGTCACCATGTCATGACAATCTAATCTGTGAAAAGACTGATTGCTATCTGAAGAAATTCACCACAACGAACCACAACAACCAATCACAGCCAGGAAGAGGGTCTTGGTGCTGTTAATCAACTTGTGTACTCGCTGCTCAGTGTGCTAATGGGCAAAACACAATTTACAGTTACAGGAAAACTGTTTGTCCGCTGCCATCGGTGGCCATGCTAACTAGCCTTAGCATCACAACAGACTCTGGTATGGTGCTAAATTGGGGTCATAAAGTTTGTCCAAAAAAATTTCAAACTTTGGGCGTGAAAATTTATTTTGAAACAAAAAAAACTTGAAACCAAAAATAAAGTTTTGAAACGGAAAAACAATTTCAAAATTACTCTTCAAATTCAAGGTTTTTTTATTTAGTTTCATTTTCAAATTTATTTTTCATTCTTTTGGGACAAACTTTATGCCAGTAATTTAGCTCCATAGTATGCTAGCTACAGAGAGCAAGGGAAGAAGCGAGATGGTAGCCGAGTAGCAACACACATGATTGACAGCGCTAAGACCCGCCCCCTGGCTCTGATTGGTTGTTTCTTGTTAGCACTGGGAGAATCAGAAGAGCTCAGTTTTTTCACATCTGTCTCATACTGTCGCAACATGGTGACAGTTTCAACAAACATGTACAAAATATGTTTTTTACAAAAATTACATACTGCAGCTTTAAATGTTTTACTCTTATTAAGTCTTCAGATTTAATCCCGAGTTAATCCGGGTGAATTTCTCTGAACAGACGCTGACGGTCACGCCGGTCCTCACCGCCAAGACCCTGGTGCTCAAAGCCGCCGCCACGCCCGCCCTGCCCGCCCTGCCTGGCGCCATCCTGTCGCAGCGCCCGCCCACCGTCGCTATGGTAACCACAGCCATCACCAAGCCCGACTCGCAGAGCGTCCCCATCAACCTGCAGGTGGCCAGCCGGCTGACCAATCAGAGCTCGGAGCCCGTGCGGCTGGTGTCCAAGAACGCCGTGGTGGTGAGTTCGTCGCTCCGCGGCTCCAGGGCCAGTTTGTGAGCGCCGGGTGAGACGCTCCCGGACCTCAGACGTCTGGAGCGAGTTCTGCCAGGCTGTGGTGTGAGTGGTGGCCGTTCAGCTACTGCCAGATGGAGTCCATGAGAAATTAGACGGTTTATTTCTGATCTGCTCACCATTTGCTGTTTGTCACAAAGGAATCCATTTTCCCTAACTCTGCAGCAGCTTTACTTAAAACTGACCCTCTGAAGTGAGTTTCCACCAACAGGCCCCAATAGATCGCACAAAATGTTAATGTAGATATACATCAACCTCAACCAACCTCATGTACTCGCTGCTAAATGTGCTAATGGCGCAGAAACAACTTAGTTACAGGAAAAAAGAAAGCATTTATCAGCTGTCATCAGTGGCTATGCTAACTAGCCTCAGGATTTACAACAAGCTAGTCTGAAAAGTGTGGCGTGCATTTATATTTAGGCTTGTCACATTAACAAAGTTGTGGCCCCTAAAGTGATTTTATTTGCCCCCTGACATTAAGTCAAGATGGTAAAAATTTGGCCAATGAGTAGAAAACTGATGATTCATGAAATTGGAAATTGTTTAGGCTATATGATGGTATACAGATTAAATTTTTTAAAATTATTGTTGAGGTGAAACTAAACAAAAAAAAATATCACAAACTAATTTTTGCATATACAATATCTTAAAAGTGTGGCGTGTATTTATATTTAGGCCTGTCGCAACAAGTTTTTCTGGACAATAATTTGTCTCAGAAGTTAGACCGATAAACAATAGTATTGTTGTTTTGATACCATTTTGATTAAAATAATGATAATAGCATAATAATCCAACTATGCCCTCTCAAAAATCAAATAACTTTCAGCCCTTTTTGTGTTTTGGATCTTTAATTGTACACAAATTTCATAAATTTATTGTAGAGTTAGACAAAAAAAAATCACAAACTAATTTTTGCATTTTTTATGCAAAAATGGGAAGTTTAAAAGTAGTTTAAACTTCTCGGTCTTGGCCCCCAGGGCAAAAACTTTGGACACCCCTTCTTTAGATTAGATATTAAATATATTCATGCAATGGCCTAGTCAAAGTTCAGAACTAAATCCATCTGAGAATCTATGGACATCAATGTCAAGATTTTCTCCAAGTACAAGAACAATTTTGCAAAGAAGAATGAAGAACATTTTGTTTTCTAAAGCTTGGGTGGTTGAATGTACAAATGCATGCCACACTTTCCAGATTTTGATGTCTCCTTTTCTGTTAAAGGATCAGTATTGCGTAAAATTGACTTATTTTTTAAGCTTTAAATCATGTTTATAATGTTATTCCCTCATCAAAAACATACCTAGAGTTTTGCTTTGAATGTTTTATGTTTGAGAAATCCTTTAATCTCCATAGCAACCAAACAGCTTTGCTAAACGCCTGGTTGGACATAGCCCCGCCTTCAAGGCACTGCTCCTCCTTAAAGCTGCAGTTCCCAAGTTTCTGCCTCTCTGAGCAGCCTTCCATACTCCTTCAGACTAGCCAGCAGCAATTAGCAAACACCTGGTGGATGTGATGAGCTCATAGCAGCTTCCTCTCAGTGAGACGCTGGTAAAAACGTTGTTAAAGGGTTAATAGAGGAGCGATGTTGTGACTACTTCCTGAAGAGCAGGACATCTTAAAGAGACAGAGACCCAATTTCAACGCATTAAATTATGATATATAGAGCATTTTTAGAAACATTTTTTAACAACTGAAGTTAACGTAGTTACTTGATTGTTCTTTAAAATGGCACTATGTGCCTGGAAAACACCTGACACTGCCCCTTTAACTAAACTAATTTGTGGTGGTCTGCCATATAAAGCTCTAAAGAAACGCAGAGTTTTGGTTTTACGTAACAAACGAAGCTAAACCGATGTCGGTGCGGATGCATCTCAGAGGAGAGTCGTGTTGTGACGGCAGCAGTCGGTCGGTCGGTCGGGTTGATCAGCTCACAGCTGTGGGGGTGTCAGACCCACAGACCCACATTCTGCTGTGGTTTTGTCTCAGCTGCAGGCCACCACCACCTCCTCCTCCGCCCAGCCAATCAGAGTTCCTCAGTTTGTCCCTCCTCCTAGACTGACGCCTCGGCCCACCTTTCAGCCACAGGTGCGTCCCAGAAGCCCCGCCTCCACAACCTGACCTCCCCCTACCCCCCTCCCCTCAGACCAGTGTGTGTGGCCCTACCTGAGGTGATGTGCTCACTCTCCAGCAGAGGGCAGCAAAGCAAACACTCCTGCCTTGCTCCGTGGCACTAAAACATCGTTTCTCTGTGCCGCCTCATCCCTTTTCCTCATGTTGTGCTTCTTTTTTGGTTTTTTTCCGACTGACCCCTGAGCAGGTGGTTGTGGAGGGGTCGTGACCCCCTCTGGCTCTGTGTATGCGTGTGTGTGTGTTGACCTTATCGTGGTGACGGTTTGTTCTCCTGCAGCTTCTTGGTATTTTTTCTGTTTCTGGCTGTTTGTTTGTGTGTGTTTTTCTTTCCTTTTTTTAAATTAATCCTGGAAGTTGAAGCGGAAATGTTGACAAATGTTTGAGCTGAGTAACGCCTCTGGGAGCCGCCGCGCCCCCTGGTGTCTGCAGCACGAACTGCAGCAGGCACTGCAGAGACCAGGAGGAGTCAAAGTGGTAGAGATGAGCAGCACAGCCTGGTTGTAGTGATCAGCCTAGAGCTGGGCGATGTGGATTAAAAATGTACTCGTTGCTCAATCACTTCAATCACTAGTAATAATTTGATGCTGATTTGTTAGAAGGTGAAGTATTTCCTTGTGTGTGAAACGGATAGCATAAAACATAACTTCAAGATGCTCAATATTCCTTATATTAATAATTTTTTTTGCCTGTTGGAGTTCTCATAAAATTACAAGTTTTTTTTCTTCTAATATGACCACTGTACTCTGGCAACATTATGACTTTATTCACAAAATGAAATATCTTAGCCTGACCTTTATATTCAGTGATAGAGTTGACTTAAATTTAAAGTCCAAATAAGTAGAAGATGTAAAACACGAAACAAGATGGCCGCCATGGGTGCGCTGACATCACTCTGAACTTTTGAAACCCAAGGAATTCATTGTTAAAAAAAAATCCCAATTTTAAAAAAATGTAATCTCCAAAAATCAAAAATTGTTTTGTTGCCCAGCCCTAGATCACCCTTCATTGAGTCTTGAACGTTTCTGTTACCATGGTGATATGATACCTGCCCAGCTGAAGACGTGAAGGTAGCGCAACTGAAAATACCAAAGATGGCACAAAATGGAGCTTTAACGCTGACAGAGAGGATAATTAGATCAGAACATGTTGAATATCTGACAGTGGAGAACAGGAATACTCAGGAATATTTACAAATACTTGGGAATATTTGGGAATACTCGGCGTCCTGGAAGCCTGTGGAAGTTGGTTTCAAGAGCACCAATCAGCCTGAAGATCTCCGAGTCGTTACCCAGCCATGTCTGATTTCCACACGCGCCGTTTCCTGATTGGTTGTTTGTCGTCAACAGGTCAGGCCGAGGCTGGCCACACCCACCAACGTCCCCATCGCCCCGGCCCCTCCCCCACCCATGATGGCGGCCCCCCAGCTGCTGCAGAGGCCCGTCATGCTGGCCACCAAGCTGGCGACCTCGCTGCCCTCGGCCGCACCCATCCACCAGGTCCGCATCGTGAACGGGCAGCCGTGCGGCAAGACGGGCGCCACCCCGCTGACCGGCATTGTCATCACCACGCCCGTCACTGCCACGCCCACGCGGCTTGCAAGCCCCGCCCAGGCTCTGACTAACCCCGCCCCTCTCCCCATTCCCCCGCCTACAGCCCCACCCATCCAGATCAGCAGCCTGATCTCTGAACCCAAGGTGAGAGTCCATGGTGCCCATCAGAGTGCTACCTTCAAGTAGCTGCGTCTCCATTACAAACCTGCACAAAACTTTAATATTCCACTAGAAAAAACACAATTTCAAAATTCTAATTTCGCAACAGTAATTTGTTAGACAGCTACTTTTACTTGACTAAAAATATGTTGAAGTAATGCTAGCTACTCTTGAGAACAATTTTTGAGTACTTTGCCCACCATTGGGTATGAGCAGCGCTACAGAGGGTGATTAGCAGCTCTAAGCCCCTCCCTCTGGCTCTGATTGGCTGTTTCTAGTTTGCAGCTTGTTTTTTCAGACCATCTCAAATCAAACTGTCACAACACACTGACAGTTTCAACAAATATGTAAAAAAATATTTAGTTACTCCAACTTTAAGCAGATTTATTTTCATAATTCCAGTTTGCACAGTTATGAATAGAAACGCAGCCATTGCTGCAGTCTGGGTGCTATTTGCATATCTGTAAACCACATGAACAGTCTGGGTTTTATTTCAAGCACCATGTGAGTTCTTCCAGTCCAGGGTAATTTCTGATTGGTCCTGGTTATCCTCCTGCAGCTCTTCATCTCTCCAAACCTTAACCTGCTGTCGTCACCTTCCTCCTCCTCCTCATCCTCCTCTCAGCAGACTGTTAAACTGGAAGCAGCAGAACAGAAAGCAAGCGCGGTTAGCCTGCCGTCCTCCTCCACTCCGCCTCTCTCTCCACCTCCTCGACCCAGAAAGGAGGAGAACCCCGAAGTGAGACCAGCAGAACTCGTCATACTGAAAGTTTTCTCTTGGTTTATCCAAATTTGAACTCCTCCATGTGCTGCTGATAAAACCGCTCTTCCTCTTTCAGAAACTGGCCTTCATGGTGTCTCTGGGCCTCGTCACACACGACCACCTGGAAGGTGAGCGGCGCTCCGGGCGGCTGCTGGTCCAAAAGCCGCTACAAAACAAACGTTTTCGGCTCTGAAACTTCTGCTTTCTGTCCTCGCAGAGATCCAGAGCAAACGGCAGGAGAGGAAGAGGAGAACGACGGCCAACCCGGTGTACAGCGGAGCCGTGTTCGAGCCTGAGGTAACGTCGATTTGAGCACACAGGTTTATTTTAATCAGACCTTTTACCAATCCCTCCTGGATGCTGATGTTTTTTATGATTGTTACAATCTAACATGACTGATTTTGCTGCACCTTTGCTGCATCGGTAACTCTAGGTGAAATTGGTATATTAAAGATGACTTTTGTTCCTTCTGGGTTAACTTGCAAATTTTCATTTTAGTTTGGACGTTAAACCTGGAAGTCAGAACAAATAAAATCTGCTGTTGATCCAGTTGTTCTGTTTTTGTTTCAGAGGAAAAAGAGTGCAGTGAGTTACCTGAACAGCCCTCTGCACCAGGGGACCAGGAAGAGAGGTCTGTATGAAACTCAGAGACCGACTCCCCGTCCAAACCAGTTCCAGTCTGTAGAGACTAGATTTATTAACACGCTTTGCAACTCCTCCTCCTCTCCTCTACTGCTTCCTGTCGCTTCCGTCAGGCGGATTTCTGCTCGTTTGTCAGAGCGCTTCCATGAACAACCTCAGCGAAGTCGGAATTTGGTCTCCTCGTGTGTCTGCGGCTTTAAACGACGTTCAGTTGAATCCAAACATGCTCACATACGTGTTCATTGAGGCGTGCAGTCAGATGCACACATGAATAATCAGGGAGAGAACTGAGAGCTTAGAAAGTAGCTTTGTAATAAAAAAATATACACAATCTGTAATCAGAACGTCAAAGCTCATTTTTCAAATTTTGGCTAAAAATCTGAATGTGATAGAAGATGTAGGTGTGGTAACATCCTCAGGCTGTTGTCCACAAATTTATGAAACCACTTTGATCAGGTGGTTCAATAGAATAGTTAAAATAGTATTGAACAGTACTCTTACTGTTCAATAGGTTCATGCAAGCTAATCAAAAACAGCCATTTGGTCTATGTTTTTATTGGGTAACGCTAATTAAAAAGTTAGTTGTGCTAACCCTAAATCACTAATCATAAACATTAGTTCTGGGCTATACTAACACGGTACTTAGCCGAAGCTAACGCTAAAGTGCTTAGGAAATGGAACTGTTGGGTAAAATGTTACCCCACTTCAAAATAAGAGTGTAAATATTAATGTCTAATTACTTAAGTTGATAAACAAAGCTTTAACTCTTTAGCACATGTTGAATTAAGTGAGTTAGGGTATAAATGGAAAAGGTTTGTGTGTGCCAACCGATTTCAAACTTAACAAAAATGCAAAAGCAAAATCAAAGAAATTAGCTACGATATTAGCAGAAATGTGCCTACCATTGGTTCTCGGTTTGGAACGTCTCAATAAGCTCTTCACTGATTGGATGGGAGGAAATCTGAGGGTAACTGCACATTACTATGGTGTTTTACCAACACCTAATGGCACTATACTTTATAAAAACCAAGTGGAGTACAAATTAAATCCAAAAGGTCTTTCCGTACGAAGCTCCTCCCTTCCTTCGGTCTCCCAGCAACCAGCACAGCTGAGCTATGGTGCTGGTGGACTAATGGTTCCTGCTTGAGTGGCTCGCTGTGGTGGGCTCAGACTGGTTTCTGGAGCTCTTTGATAAACATCCATAAATCCAGTTTAACCTTTTAACAGAAATGCATCCTGGGATCTGAAGGCGGTACTAATGTCTAATCTAATTTCAATAATAATAGGAAAAAGGTGTCTGTTTCTGACAGTCATGCTGATGTGGTCCAGCTGTAACACGACTAACAGGCTGGTGTAACATCTCATTGGTCTTCGACTGGGGGACTATACTGGTTTAACAGGAAGCATTTTAAACCTAATAAATGGATGAATGTTGTCGTTTTAACTCGGAACTAGACGCTAACGCACCTTTAAATGGATCTCAGGTCCCATTTGTGCCCTCAGAACTGTAAGCTTCACTACAGCTGAGGTTCTGACCCGCTTGATGGGGAGATGAGACGACGGTCAGACTCTCCTGGTTTCATTTACTTGACTTCCTGTTTGTCTTTTAACTTCCAGCCTTGTTAAGTCTCCACTGTCATTGGTTCACGACCTGATGAGAATAGATGTCGCTATTTATTAGCCAATCAAGGCAGGTTCAGTGACGGGTTAATGAAATCTGAAGCTGGGCGTACACTGCGCCGTATTTTCAGTCATATTCAGCTCGCAGGGTTCAATAATTCACACGTTATCACACTGCATCTGCATTCCCAACACGTTGTAGCCTTGAATACGGAACCATGAAGAAGAATAGAAGAAGAGAATACGAAACAAAATCATTCTTTTTGGCAATATATATTTTTTTTTACTGTTCAGAACTGTTGATACAAATTTATTTCGATAAATTTGTATTAAGCTTGGTACATGCTTGACCAAGCTTGTGAAGGTATTGGTGTATTTAAGTTTGGTGTACTGATGGTTATCAAATAAATTTGTAACTTAGTACATTTATGCCATTTTAAAATTTTTTTTTAATATATATATGTTGGTGTGGCATTGGCTGATGCTAAACCTCAGATATCGGTATCGGAAGTGAAACAAGTGGATCGGTGCCATGAAACGGTTGGATTTTGGTCGCATTTTTCTGCGGTTTGAACGTAGCTGAAGTTAAAGACAAATAGGGCGTGAGTTTGGTTGGGAGGTGTTACCTGAGCAGGTGTGCTGGCCTGTCTGTAGCTGCATGGAGCTGGTGTCGTTCACTAACACTGCTGTCTGTGCTTCTGACTCCTCTTCCTCACTGCTCCCTGATTCATGCTAGCCAACGAAGACTCCCTTTCCAAGGTATGTCATACAGACGCTCTGTTTTTTTTTGTCTTCTCCCCCCTCTCCATCTTTCTTTTTTTTTTTTTTTTTTTTTTTGTTTTTCCGTCTTTGTCGTCTGTCTCATTCCACCCAGGTCGCCCACCCAAATTCAGCAGCGTCCCGGAGCTGGGCAGCCTCACCCCGACCTCCCCCTCCAGCCCCGTCCGTCCCCTCCCCCTGCCCAGCCCCGGCTCTGGGGACGTAAGTAACGATGGGGGAGACGGCGGACGCCCCCGTCACATGCAGCCCCGCTGTCGCCCATTCACACACACCGCCATCACTTTGTTGTCCATGTGGTAACCATGAGCCATCACTTCCTGTCATTCAGCCTTACAAAGTGAACGGAGTCCATGAATAACACACACATCCTAACAGACACACACACACATCCATCAGAGCTCTAAACGAGACCAGCTGTAAACTAAACCAGATCACGGTCCCGCCCCCTCCCCTCCGCCCCGCCTCGCCCCGCCTCTCCATGCAGGGTGGGTGGGGCTCCTACGGAAACTGATTTGGTCCAATTCTTCCTCGCAGGGAGACATCCACGAGGATTTCTGCACTGTGTGCAGACGCAGTGGCCAGTTGCTCATGTGCGACACGTGTTCTCGTGTTTATCACCTGGACTGCCTGGATCCACCCCTGAAAACCATTCCTAAAGGCATGTGGATCTGTCCAAAATGCCAAGACCAGGTAACCGCAGCAGCAGAGACTGATCCAGGGTCAGGGGAGCGTTAGCTGTGCTCTAGTCAGGGCTGAAGCGATTAATTGGATTAATCGTGATTAATCGATTGTTGAAATAATCGCCAAATAATTTTGTAATCGATTAATCGTTAACTGGAGTTTACAGACTCAAAAATAGGCCATTTGCTACACAGTCAAAGCAGTAATTTATCCAAAACGGTATAAAAATACATACATTTAGCATTTAAGATGAAATGATGTTCTACCCAAAACTTGATTTGCATAGTTTTAGCTTCACCCGGTTAAAGGTTTGTTGAAAAAATATTTTATTAAAAGGTCAGAATTATGTAAAATCAACTTTTTTGATCTTTACATGATGTTATAATGTTATGCCCCCGCCCCCATCAAAAACTTACCTGAAGTGTTGCTTTGATTCTTTTATGCACATTTGAGAAATCCTTTAATCTCCATGGCAACCATTCAGTTATTCAAAACGCCTGAGTGGACCTAGCTCCGCCTTTCAGGCGCAGCTCCTCCTTCCAAGCCTACGCCTCGCAGAACAGCCCTTTCTCTGCGACTCCCCCCCTCAGTTCCTTCAGACTAGTCAACTGCAATTAGCAAACACTTGCTGTGCTCATTACATGAGCCACTTCTCAGTTCAACCCTGGTGAAAATGTTAACGGGTTATATTCCTGAAAGATCAGGAGTTTTTAGAGACAGAATTCAATTTCTAAGGCGTTTAGATTACAAAGTCAAATTTCTTTAGTCATATTTGATATATACAGCAGTTTTATAACAACCAAAGTTAAAATAGTTACTTGATTATGCTATAACATGCCATAATGTGTTAGGAAAATACATAATACTGCCCTTTTAATAACCTTTTGCTATCCAAGTATTAGTAGGTTAATAAAAAATATGTAATCAGTCAAACACTTTGTTGATGAGTCAAGCAGAAAGGTCTTGATTTTAAAAGTATTTTTTAGCTGCTGATACATGCTTTGCTATTTACTTTTTCTTATTTACAAAAATGTTTATCTGAAATTTTTAAATATAGTCTAATGCATAAAAAAAGCTTAAATAAAACTTCTGCAGAAGGTCAGTTTTTTTTTCCAATTATCAAAAATAATCAATAGTTTAATTGCTAACTAATAAATGGTTATCTGTAATATTAAACGCTGTTTCAGCTGTAGGACTGTTCAGTACTTTGTAAGCATACACATGATGCAGTACTGTTTTTTTTTTTGTGCTTATGTCTCATTCATTGTGTCAGTTGAGGTTGACATCTCACGTCCATCCACTCCATCACCCGCTCCCCGTCAGTCCCACGCAGCGTGGAGGCTAACCTCGACTCTTTAAATCTGTTCTGGGTCTCAGCCTTTGTGACACCCCTGAGCTTCTCCCCTCAGATCCTGAAAAAAGAAGAAGCCATTCCCTGGCCCGGCACCCTGGCTATCGTTCATTCCTACATCGCATACAAAGAAGGCGAGTCTTCCTCAGGGTTCCTACGGGGGCTTGAAAGCCTCGAAAATGCTTGAATTTCAAGTTTGGAAAGTGCTTGGTTTCTGTTTAAAGTCATCAAAAGTGCTTGATATTCAAACTAAGTTTTGTAACTCAAAGTGTAACCTTTGAGTAAAAGTAAAAATTTGTAAAGTGTTGTTTACAGTTGAAACCAGATATTTAAATTGGTCCCATTATGCAAAATTCACATTTTGGAGGTTTTTTTGTACTCCTGTTTGTGTTTCAAATGGTTCTAGAAACGGAACAAGCGCTTAAAAAATAAAATCCTAGCTGTTTTTTGGCAATAAGTTAATGTTTTTGGGTTTATGAAACAGAAAAAAGACCAGTTTCACAAGTCGCATTCCAGGGGCACTACGCCTGTTACCTAGCAACCATAACCTAGCCCAGCCCTGTTACCTAGCAACCCAAGCAGAGTTCCAGCACGTTTCACCAGCTAGTTTTGTTGTTGATAGACTGTTGTACTCCTGATTGGCGGAACAGTGTTCTGTTGTTTTTACATGTTTGATCAAGCTTGGTGTATTTAAGTGTGCTATACTGGTACAAAGTTATCAAATAAATTAGTAATTTAATACATTTATGCCTGATTTATTTATTATTATTATTATTATTATTTTATTTTTTTTTAAGAAACATTTTAAGCCAATTCAGCACTGTTTGTTTTTTTCTGTTTCGGATCAGAATCTACCAATATAAACCTCAAATATCTATATCAGTATCGGAAGTGAACAAAGTGGTTCGGCGCAGCCCTAACTAGCATCCAGAAACCAATTGCTGCATTCTTGTTGCTTTTGCAGGAGGCTCTACTTCTGCTTTTCATACACGGTTGTATATTTGCGCATCTGTTTGTAGCCAGTTTAATGTGCGAGTGTAAGTGTTGAGGTGGCCAGAGCAGCTCGAATTTGAATTTAAACCAGCAAAAGGCCCTAAGACAGCCAGTCACCTTTAAAGTTAATAAGACAGACATTTTTGTTGTCATTGTCTGAAGTTAAATCTGATTAAATTTCTCTCATTTTACACAAGTACCAGTTATTAAAATAATTTTTATTTCCTTAACTGTTGCTAAACTGCCGACTCTGTTCTGTGTTTCAGCTAAAGAAGAGGAGAAGCAGAAGCTGATGAAGTGGAGCTCGGAGCTGAAACTGGAGCGTGAGCAGCTGGAACAGAGAGTCAAGCAGCTCAGTAACTCCATAACGGTGAGAAACTGCAGCTTTTCATTAAGATATCTAGGCTTCTTTTAAGTCATTAACTCTTGAATATAAATGAAAAAATATATTCCAGTATCACTTGAACTTATAATAAGACATTTTTCTCATAAGTGGAAAAAAAAAAAATCTGTTAGTGGAATTTGTATTAGTCACTAAAACTCCTTGTTTTATAGAGGTGATAACATTCGATGATGCATTTCTGCTACATTTCCTCTTAGTTTTGTCAACAATTTTTTGCCTGTCTGATCTGATTCGGCTGTTTCTTTCTGCAGAAGTGCATGGAGACCAAAAACACCATTCTGGCTCGTCAGAAGGAGATGCAGCTTTCCCTGGACAAAGTCAAGCATCTCATTCGCCTCATCCAAGCCTTCAACTTCAACCAGGCCCTGGCGGAGACGGAGGGAAAGGACGTCCGGGTGCAGGACGGCGCTCGGGTCGTTGTTGGCTCTGGAGCTGCAGCTGAAGTCGGTGCGACGGGGAAGCTGGTGGTGAGCAGCTCTCTGGTCAGCAGCAAACAGGAGGAGCAGCAGACAGAAACAGCAGCAGCAACAGGAGGAGGAGGAGACGGCAACAGCACAGTGCTGACTAACTGCCCCGCTGCTGGGGCAGGGGTTGCGCCGGGGTTAGGGGGTCACACAGAGACCACTCCTTGTGTGGAGGTTCAGCCCAAGCCTGAGACTGAGGCAGCTCCTGCGGCTCCTGCAAAGGTTGCCACCACCAACGGTACGACGGAGCTGCCGCCATGCCCTGCCCACAGCCCTGCCGCCGCCGCTGAGAACAAGATATCTGCTGTGAACCCTGCAGAGACGGCGGTGGAGAAGAAGCAGGAGGAGCTCAGCGACGGCAGCAACAACAGCAAAACCTCAGAACCCTCCCAGCATTCTTTGCCAGCTCTGCTTAGCAGTTTGGACGATAAAAAGTAACGCTGCGTCCCTGTGGTTGCAGGAAGTCGAACATATATATTAAAAAAAGAAAAAAAAGACCTTTGCTTGCACCGCACGGTGCCCTGAAGTTGCCAATCTGTATAAATGTTGTTTGTTTGCATTGTATTGTCAGACTGTGTCAATGGTAGATGTACAGCCCAAGTCACGTGACTCTGGGAAGACCCGGGTCATCATGCCAATTAGTGATAGACGTCATGGAGGGAACACTCAAAGGAAGATTTTCTTCATCATCACACCGGTGTGTGCCTGTTACAGTGGCCCCTGTGTTCTGTTGACGGCTCCAAGGAGAACCCAGAACATGGAACCAAACATCTGCGGGGGGAGCTGGTCCAAGAAGCAGTGTTGTAAACGTTTGTGTACTGAAAAGAGAACCTGTTTGCATCCTCGTCCCGTCGACCCTGACGGGAACGGCGCTCCACAGTCCGAGTTCTCGATTAATTTCCTCACCTGAAACCAAACCAGAACCCAATCAGGACTGATCTCTTCCAACCCGAAGGCTTCAGTTTGATTCAAGCTGTCATCACAAAACAAAATTGATGAGGCAAATGTGACCATGAAGTGTGTTTTCAAAACTTGATGTTTGTCACCCTTTTCTTCACTAGTATGCTCTCACCAGGCTCCACCCACTTTTTGGTCAGACTCCGCCCACTTTTTGGTCTGACCTTGCCCATATTCTGCATCAGCTCAGTTTAAATTTGATTGGGTGAAAAGTTATGACACCCTTTAGTTCAGGAGGAGTTGCAAACATTTTACTTTTTTTTTGTTGTTTTATATGAAAAGAAACTAAATGAGTCAAACACATGAGGTCACTCCAGCCTTTTATAGATCTATAGAAAAGTGTTGCGACTGATCATGAATTTAACAACCGAAGTCAAATGCCTTATTGGATTACTTAACTCAAAGGTGTCCAAAGTGTGGCCAGGGTGCCATTTGTGGCTCTTGAAATTATTTTGTCTGCCCCTTGACTTCAAGTCAAGAATGGTAAAAAAATTTGGCTAACAAAATGGAAAACAATTGACGAGCCAAACAAATTGGCATTTGTCAGTTCTTTTAATAAGAAACTGGTCCAAAACCTATTTTATGTTTTGGATTTTTAATATTATATAGATTTAATTAAAGTGTTATTTATTTTTTGTAGGTAAAACTAAAAAAAAGTCGCTATAAACTAATTTTTGTATCTTAAATTTAATGAATTTTGTGGCCTGCCAGTAGTTTAAATTTGCTCGTTTTGATCCCCAGAACATTACTAGTGCAGGAAGTCCAAACGATATATTTCCAAACTTTTATCTTCAGCTTAAGTTTTGACTTGAGCTCAGTTTGTTGAGTTACCACCTCTTTATAGGGGATTTCACCTTGTCAAACAGTTCAGAGAACATTTCAGGGTCCCCAAAGGTCCCACCAACCAGTGAAGGAAGGTCTAACTGGGTTTCCTTTACAAGTGAACTCACACTGAGTTGCAAAGTTCCTTTGAATCATACTGAAGCCTTTGAAACTTTAAATTAATCCAAAAATAGTCCAACTCTGTCTATTGACCCTATCACCCACCATCATCACTTTCCTTGCAGTCCTAGGTTTTGTACCAGGGTCTCCCAGTGAAGGCTGGGTGCAGCCCTCTGGAAGACTGTTGTTCCCTGATGGACTCTGGGTTGAACCCCGATTTGGTCCCGGGATGAGGACGAACAGGAGCGGTAGCCTAACAGATGTTCTCAGTGGTGTCGGTCAGTGTAGTGATTGAGTTTTCATTCGTGAGTCGTGTGTGTGAGCGTGTGTGTGTGAGCGTGTGTGTGTGTCAACTGTGAGCACTAAATGTGAATTTGCAATATTGCAACGTCAACACACACAAACTCTATCTGGGCTGTTTGTTTTTTATAGGAAAAGATATTCAGGTCTTCCTAGTCTCCAGAATAAGTGCTTTCTGTTCCTGAACCTGCTGGACTGGCATCATCATCATCACCATTGCCGTCGTCGTCATCATCGCCGCCGCCGCTGGGCGGTGGTGATCGTTTGAATCCTGAACTGCCAAAATCCTGATGTTGTTTCCAAATTCAGCAGGGACTCGTCCTCTTACTTTCCTCGAAGATCAAATCATCGGAAAGATTCAGATGCAAAGTCCCGGCCGAGACAGGAGAGCGTTGGGAACAATAACCACAGCAGGACGTGTTCCCGTCCTGAGGAACCGAGGAATCTGTTGGAGGTTAAAGGACGACAACACAATTCCTGAGATTAAAGCACAAGCTTGCTGCATTACAAAGAAGTGCTGAAGAGCTTTTTGTACGTTCCCGTGGAGTTAAACAGAGTATGCATCTCTTCATTGTCGTGTGACTTCCCCTTACATTGCCAATATTTCCCCTCGGTGTGACTCTGAGGCTGGAGTCCGATTAGGAGTTTGTCCCACTGAGTCTGGCTTAGAGCCAGACCATGAAGCCGATGGTTATCAGAGCAATTGATCGGAACATTGACAAGGTGAATAGAGATTAAAGTTGCCTCCATTTATGCTGGAGACTTTAGTTTTACTTGGGGTTCCTTTGGTTCTCCGATGTGCTCACTCCTTCCTGAATGCGAGGAAATGTTTCAGACTTTTTTAGGAGAATTCCCTCTGAAAATTCTTTTTGTTACACAAAATCAGTCCAGAAGTATATATCGCCAACTCAAGTCCTCAAGGGCTACTGTCCTGCTGTAACTTAGATCCATCCCTGCTCCAACACGCCTGAATTACCTCCTTACCTTGTCATAAAGTACTGCTACAGTACTTTGTACCTCGAGATAACGAGGCATTTGTTTGATTCTGGTGTCTTGGAGCAGGGATGCATCTAAAGTCAGGAGATACGCCTTGTTTCCATTGAGTGGTGCAATTAGGGACACTATTTGGTCTGTTTGAACCGACTTGTACCACAGCATTCCTAGGCTCCCTTCAGTTGTAGGTCTATGGGACAATAGTACAGTTACGGCAGAGATACTTGTGTCACACCACAGTCCATTTGGAGAATATGCGATAAGCATGAGACGTACTAGTAAGTCATATTTGTTGTTGCCTTGTAATATTGTGTTTAGGGTTTAACCCTGCCAGTCTAGTGTGAGTCCAATTGTTGATGGAAACTCTCCCTTGAGAATGCCGGTCCATTGTTTGGGGGACACGAGAAATACTAGCAAATCACATTTGTCGTTGCACTTGCATGAGGCAGTATTAGACATTTGTGTTTGATCCCACCTGTCTGGTGAGAGTCCAACTTGTGGAGGGAACGCTCTTGAATATACCGGATCATGCCTCAGTGCAAACAAGGCAAAAGAGGCGTCCCTGCTCCAGCACACCTGAATTACTTTCTTAGCTAGTCATAAAGTTCTGCAGAGGCCAAGTAAAAAATCATTTTTGATTCTGGTGTCTTGGAGAAGGGATGGATCTGAAGTTGAAGTTGAGGGCTGGAGTTATAAATCGTTACCACAGAGCGGTGCAGTTTGGTATGCTTTTTTGTCTGTTTTCAATGAAAAAGCAGCCCATAAAATCATTCCGTACCGCACCATTCCTGGACTCCCTTCAGTTGTAGGTATATGGGACAATGGCACTGTTGATTGGGGCACAGAAAAACATCTTTGCTCAAGACATACTAGTTCTCAACGTTGGGCATTTGGATTTAACTTCCTCTGCCCATTGAGAGTCCAACTGGTGTTTTCAAACACTTTCCAACATGAATAAACCAGACAATAAAATGGCGTACTGGACCGTACCGACCAATACCATCCCTCTCAATGAAAGCGAGGTGCTAGAGACCTCACCTCTAAGCTCATCAGACAAATATCCCAACACTTCTCCCAGAAAAGACCTGTTTCCTCTCATGATGGTGGGAGTGAGCTCCTGTTTGGGTGGTGATCTGTTGCGGGCGTCTTAGTTTTTATTTAAATTCATATCATGCAGACTCTTGTGAGTGAATCGGCATATCCCAATGGCACCTGGTTTTCTCCCATCAGCTGCACAGACTGCCTTCATTCCAAACACCCCAGAGAAATATGTGTGTGTGGAGGGTGTGTGTGTGTTGGGTGTGTCCTGTAGAGTTCAGCTGATCTGACGGAATGAGCCAGACGGGAAACCCAAGTGTCCCCGCTTCCTTTTGGGTCCCACTTGTCATGTCTAAATCTCCATTGGGTGGACATGGTTCTCATTCCGACCCGTAGATCCGATCGGTCATCAGGTCTCTAGATCCTTCCCTCTGTACAGTAGGTACCTCTGAGTGCCTTTCTTCAAACAGCAGATAATATTTGTCTCTTGACTTGCACTGTGACTCGTAAAACTTAACAAAACCCTCCGGGATCGCCCCCCACCTGACACCGAGCCCTGTCCACGATAGCCCCGCCCCAGAGGAAGCTGCGCCCCACTCCGCAGGCTGTCAGGAGTCGATGCAAGCTCGTCACTTCACACCAACCCGTTTGATTTGACCACATAGTGTTCTGTTGTCCATCCCTAGAAGTTGCCTTAAATGTATTTTATTTTCTGGTGAAATGTTCAGATTTCGGGTCATAGGGGGTGGGGTTTGTGCAGAGGCAGTCTGAGATCTCACTCTGATCCGTTTGTCATGCACTTTTAGTTTGATCAGTATTATCAGAGCAGAGATGGGTTATGTTTTATTCTGAAAAGGCCCCCCACCCTCTCTTTCTTCCTGTCTCTTATTTTGGAGGAGGGATAAGTTTGCAGGATCAGGTCACATGACCCGGAACGCATTTCGGATGAACAAACCTGGGCCCAGCCAGCATCACCTGTGCTCGCTGTGGTGCAGCACATGCCTTCTTATGCAAGTTTTTATACCAACCTTTTTTATTATGCATTGCTTCGGTTTTTTTTATGTTTTTATGTGAAACTTAAGTCACCTTTTTTCTGATTTTCTCTGAACATTCTGGCATCTCGATGCCAAACGTGTGCATGTGTTTACACATTCAGGTAGCCATTCAGGGTGGGTTTTCCCGGACAGTGCCGAGAGGTTTGCTTTTATTATGGGGGGGGAGGGATTCTGTTGCAGTACTGCGAGTGACCACCGGGGGGCGGACTGGAGCGAGAGTTTGGCGCCATCTCGGCTCTCCTTTTAGCTTAGCTTTTATTTAACTGCCGTTGCTGCGTGGAAACGGGGCGTTGAGATCTAAAATGCTCCTTAATTGAAGTCTGGAAGCGAATATATCCAAAGAACTCTGCATATCATCGGGGTGTGAGTTTTCTGCGTCGTCCATCGACTGTTTGTGGGTCACGCTCGGGGGCTTCCGCGTGGGTCCTGGGGAGGAGGTTTGCTTTTCATCTTTCGGTTTTAAAGCGATCAAGTCATGATTGTGGCCTTCTAGTATTCTGTGGGTTCATGACGTCATTCACCTGTTGTTCCCGCTCAGCATCCATCCATCCATCCATTTATCCTGTCTGGATCCTCTACACCTGCAGCTTCTTACCTCATCCACAGCTGAGTCCATCGGGGGTGTGTTGAGTGCAAAAAATCTGAAAAATACTACAAAAAAATAAAAAATACAAAAAAAAAAAGAATCTAAAAAATGAAAAGAAGTCTTTTTCTATCTTCCATTTGGTGAGATGCATTGTAGCGATCAGAATAAAGAAAAAGTTCACCTGGTGTGCTGAATAATGTGTAAATTGGTTATTACACAATCTGAATATTTGTATAATTGTTTGTATTTTTTCATAATGATTTTGGAAAGGAATGTGTTTATTTTTTTGACTTCTGTTCCAGATGTGTCTTCTGTTGGCCTGACATTGTGACTGGTCTGGTGGGATTCTTACCTCTGTATTGAGCCTCTTCTGTGATGAATTCTTTGTATGCAGTGTTTAGGAAATACTGTAGGGAACATGGGGAGGAGTTGATATTAGGAGCATTTGATCAATTTGTATTTATTTATTTTATCATTTTGTTAAAATAAATTGTGAAAAACAAAATCTTCTGAAATTATTTATTTTTCAATCTACCTTTAAGTAACACTTACTCGATTATATCATGAATTAAGGAAAATAAATTGAAATTAGCTCTCTGTATTGTTTGTTTAATATGCGGAAAGATATCAGGAAATAATAGCATAATAACTCAGTTTTAATTGTAAGTATTGAACAATAAATTAAGTGAATTTGTTCTCAAACAGTAAGTTCTGTACAAATACAGAATAAACACAAAATATAAGTTTATAAACAAAAATATTTAATAGTTAAAACTAGTTATACTCATAAACCAAAATGAGAGGAATAAGAAAAACAAACTACAAAACGTATAGTAGGGATACCACTTTTTATGATCATTTATTGTTTATAATTATTGTACTTTATCTTAATTTTATGTTCACTACTGTCCTGCTTTATCAAAATTACTGTTTTATTTTAATTGACCTCTTGGCCAGATCACCCTCTTAAAAACGACCTTTCTTGAACTTTATGAATTCTTATCTAATTAAATGAAGGTTAATTTTAAAAAATAAAACAGAAACTCCAAGAAAATAATGCAGAGATATCAGTTTAGCGTAGGTTTGAAGACTCAATGTTTATCATAAGGAATTTGAAATTAGGCCAAATTAGCCAGTTCATAATAAAAAGCAGAAAATAAAACATTATTTTAATAAAACAGAAATCGAAAAGGGAATCGTCTGTGGAGTGCAAACTAAAGATTTCTGATTTTGTTGACATGTTTCTTTCGCTCACTGATACACTTGTACGCGTTTGAGTTTGAAATACTGGATGTTTTTTCACTTTCGACCTGAACGCTAGATGCTATCATGTGTGGGGGGAGCCAGAAAACACATAAAAACATACATAGAAATAAAAATTACAACCCATAGTAGCGCGTACTTTTGTCCTCTATTGAATATTTGAACTGGCGCTGACATGTTGATTTAACACTACAAACCAAAAATCATTAATCTTGGCAAAAACACGTCATCGGTGCTGATATTAAGAAGCTACATGTTGACGTGATGACACCGCAGCAGAGTGGCGCAGCGGAAGCGTGCTGGGCCCATAACCCAGAGGTCGATGGATCGAAACCATCCTCTGCTATGACTTTTTTTTTTTTTTAAGTTGGAAAATTTAGGGTTACATTTTATCAGTAGATTTAATTTCCAATTACCGTAAAATACTGAGAGGTTTGTGAAATGCTTGAACATAAATTAGATTTACATTATATTCAGAACAAAAGAGGTTTGTTAGTTCAGTGTTTCTACAGTTAACTGCTCTTTTTATCTATAAAATATACATTAAGTGTTAAATTAAACTGCTTAATGATTTCAGCTCATCTGAATGAAACTAAAATTATATAGTTGAATGAGCAATTTGGTAACTTAATTCAAGTAAATTACATTTCATAAATAGGCTACACAACTCCCTTAAAGGAATAAAATATAAAGTTTATTATCATTCATTTTGTCATTTATTTATCAAATAGTTATTTGTTTTGTTTACATTTAAAGATACAAGTGAGAACAGTGAGATAAATGGACATATGACTACATTATTATAAATACAAAATGAAACGTTTTTATTATAGAAATAATTTTTGTATTTCTAGAATTTAGTGGGTATTGGGTTGTAGATGACATAGTACTGACGTCACGCAATGCAGATGGAGGTCAGGAAGTAAATGCATCCTGTTTACTTCTGTTGATGCACCTTCAAAATGCCTAAAATATGTGTTGTGCAAGGTTGTTACAGCGGTTATGGGCCCAGACAGAAAGAGAAACGTTAGTTTCGTGTCCCAAAGGTAGCTAGCTACAAGAAAGTTAATTTTAAAAATCTTAAGAAAAAAGACGAGAAAAGTGGCTCAACAATTTACGACTAGAAACAGGAGCGGAAACTAAGAATGCCAGAGTTTGTAGCAACCACTTTGTAGCAGACAAAAATCACATCGTTTGTATTGAATTATCATATATTTTATTGGACAGTTAGTTAGAAATCCAAGCATTCATATGTAAGGTAAGATATATCATTTTTCGGCCTAGCTTCGTTGTCCCCTTGAGTGCTAATGTTGTTAGCAGCTAGCTAAGTGTTGATATTGGCATTTTACAATTTACTCTACTGTTTTAGGTTGTCCAAGCGCAGCAGGTGTTGTACCGTAGATTCCCCAGACTGGACCCCTACTGTTAACTTGTGGTACCAAAGAAATAACAAGAGGCCACAAACAGAAGCATCACGACAGCAAAAGGGAAGAGCTAAGGCAGGGAAGCTTCTTCTTCTTCTTTTCTATTATGGCGGATCGCAAACAACTTTAAGGTGCATACCGCCACCTACTGTTCACGAGTGGGTAGCAACACTACTTTACATCTATTAAATTCTAATTTTTTAATCTTGTAAGGCAGGGAAGCTTCCCTACACTGCCCTTGAAAAGAAAAATAAACAGTCTGAAAGATGATTTCTATGATGAAAGCTCACCAATCCCTGAAAATGAACAATTAGGAGGTGAGAAAAACAATATTTATTTATTTATTTATTTATTTATTTAAATAAATTTTCTGAATCCAATTTTTAATAACTAAATATTTGTAAATTTTCCACGTTAAAAGCTATTTATTTTTCCTTAAAGTGACGTCACATACTTGTGGCTTGTGGGTATTGCAGTGCGTGAACGTGGTTGGTTATAACGCGGCGGTATTGGCGGAACTCTCAGCTGTTTCCTGCGTGTTTTGTTCCACGCCAGAAATGGGGGGCAGAGAATGTTGCGTGAATAACTGTGGGAGCAGCTCCCACGACCACGAGGGCAGAATGCTCCCGAACGGCCTGAGCTTCCACTGCTTCCCTGCATGGAGAACGAAGGAAGGCGACCTTATATCGGAGCTAACGAGACGGCGGAGAGAAGCTTGGGTGACCGCCGTGGGCCGCAGAGAAATCACCTTCGACCGCATCCCGTCCTCCATGAGAGTCTGCTCCAGTCACTTTGTCACTGGTTAGTCCAAACAGGTTTTATTTCTCAGCTCAGCGCGAAGATGATCCAGAGACATGTCAGCATCAATGCTAATCACAGCACAGCCGCCATATTGGTCAGGGCGACTCTCCTTTCATATAATCCCATTTTAATGCCATATAAGTTTATCTTCAAATCGTTTCGTACTAGAGAAAGTTTCTCAGTGGTAATATTATAATTTATTATCTAATGCTAATAAAAACTGATAATAATGCAGGGCGATTTTAAATTTGTAAAATATCTGTAGTTCATATAAAGGTAAAAAATAAATACCTTGTTGCAAGGCAACATTGTTGCCAACTTTGCAGCCATACAGTAGTTTACCTTCTTCCCATTTCTGGTGAGAAACCCCACATAAAAGCTATTTTTATTGTAAAAAATGAAGTAGTAATAACCTTTTTATGCATCAGAAATGCTTATTTTAGATATTCAGATGCATATGGACAGAAAAAAAACCTGTTAATGCATAGAAACTTATGGGAGCACTTTCTGTTAGGCCACTCTTTGTAAAAAAGCTTGGGGAAATTTTTTTATTCATTTTCCTTTTATAGGAAAACCAGCGTATGAGATGCTGGACTCAGATCCAGACTGGGTGCCGTCTCTCCATCTGGGTCATGATGGTAATGATGATGAATGTGAAGAAAAGTCCTGGAATAAAAGAAGAAGGTTGTCTTCTGCTGAGAAACCAGTAGAAGGTGGGTCTCAAAGATTTGTTTTAAACATTTCTTAATGTGCACTCAAACCTGAATCTTAAACAGTGAGTCTGACACATGTGAAAACCTACATGTGAGAAAACAGCGACTCGCTTTTTTCTCACATGGGTGCGTAGGTCAGACCAAATCCAAGTTTTGGGGGTCATAATGTTATGCCTGATCTGTGTATAAACTGATTATTTTCAGTTCTTGCTCAGAGCATTGCTTAGTGGGAACATGCTCAATTAAAACAACAGAGGTCCTTGTACACAGCTCTGTGGTACACCTCTGTCTGTGTAAAAATACAAAGATTATATTTTTTGGATCATATGTTGTTGTAAAAACCAATAATCGGAGCTCAAAGTTCTGATAGTTGGAAATTAAACCACAATGTTGCTCAAATTTGGCTTAAATAAATGTTACTATAGGGTTGCAACAACAAATGGTTATTTTAGTAATTGATTGATCTATCAATTATATATTCTGATGATTCATCGGATAAAAAAATTGGCATATTCTGAAGATTTTTCATTTAACAACAAGTCTTTTTTTTCATCCATATTCTTTGCATCAAAAGATGCAAAAAACACATAATTTCATTTTTGAATAAGAAAGCTGTTTCTGCTTCACTTGAAATTGATGCAGTATAGGGCTGTAGTTTGGATTAATCAATAACTGGATAGCAAAAGGTGCTCAACAGATTTTTTTTTTGTTTTGGTTTTTACATAATCTGAACTGGGTCAAGCTAAAGCTTTACCACTTGAGTTCTGGGTATAAAATATTTTCAGAAGAAGGTTTTTTTTTTTATCGTAAATTCAAAATGTATATATTTTTTGTACAGTTTTGGCTTAATTACTGCTTTGCAGATGTTGTTTTAGCAAAATACATTTTTTGAGTCTCTATGCTCTACTTATCTATTAATTAGTTGATTATTTCAATAATCGATTAATTACCAGGTTGAAGTAAAAGTCGTCAGCAGGAATAAGCAGTAAATGCTCTAAAATGTCCTGTTGGTCGGCTGCTTTGACTGAATGTCGTCCCTCTGCGTTCAGGAGCAGATGGTGCTGCTGAAGCCAGGAAGCCTCCTCCGCCTGCTTGGAGCGAAGTGAAATCTGCTCTGCTGTCTCTTCTGGAGGGTAAAACCGTCGCCAGTCAGCAGCAGGGAGACGATGAGCAGAACCAAGGCGCCGAGACGAGGACAGACTCCGGCTTCCGGGTACGGCAGACGTTTGATGTTAATGTGTCCATCTTGTTTTTGTAAATATCTTATGTTTTTATTTATTTGAAAACTTAAAAAGATAAAAAAAATGGTGATTCTTTCAAAATAAGCACACATTTCATAGAACAGATTGGGGCTTAAACAATTAATTGGTTTAATTGTGATTAATTGATTGTTGAAATAATGGTCAACTAATTTAGTGATTAACTGTAGTGTTGACTCAAAAAGTGGCAATTTGCTGAAAAAACATATTCAAGGCAGTTATTAAACCACAACTGTGTAAACAAACAAACGGTATACATTCTGCCTTTAAGATAAAAACTCCTTTCTCTATAAATAAATATGTTTTAGCCAAAGCTCCTCAAGTGGAATAGTTTTACTCCATCTTATTCAGATTTACTAAAGTAACGCTACGTTATTGCATTTTAGGCTATAAAATGTTTTATTTTCTTATTTAAAAAAGGAATTGAATTATTTAATTACTTTTTTAATGTACTTATACATTAAATATTTGTGCCCATTTGGGACAAAATCTGATTAATCATCAAAATAATTAATTAATCAATTACAAAAATAATCTTTAATTGCAGCTCCATAGCAGATATTTATATAAAAATATATATATATATATATATATATATATATATATATATGAAACTGTGTTCTTTCAAAAGTTTGTTACCTTTGCAGCTTTAAACAAGTTTTACTTTGCTGTCTCTTTGGTTTGTAAAGGTTGCAGAGCTTAGCGGACAATATTAGTTAATCGATTTGCAACTAATCTTTATTATCTAATAATTTGCATTTCTATTTTAAACTGATATTTGGGGTTCTGTGAAAGAGAAGAATTAATCCTGCATTTTTTCCAGGACTTCTTCAGGAACGCTCTGGAGTCGTCTCTGGAGGCCTCCATCCAGGCCAGAGCTCTCTCCAAGAGTCGGCCGCCGTCCACAGAGTACGAGGTGGAGCTGAACTTCAAGCTTCCATCCTCTGCATCAGTACCGTCCGCCCTGGAAGAGCCGTCCTCCTCTTCACCGGCGTGTGCGAACTGCTCCACCATGCTGCAGAGGATTCGAGAGCTGGAGGAGAAACTGTTTGAAGTCGCCAGCAAACATAAGGTCAAAGTGCTGAACAGACCAAGGCAACCGATCAGAGAGGAGACCAGAACCTCTGGGGAAGAGGGTGAGGGTAAGTTTCAGGAAGCTGAAGAGCTGGAAGTCTTTATTTTCTCTCTTTTATCATTTTAACATACAGGCAGGAACTAATTCAGCTGTTGGGATTAGAATCTGGACCAAATATCTCCCAGAACCTGCAGCAACAAATGCCGACTTCAGCAGTTTTTTAATTCATAAAATAATTCCTGCATTGACTTTTCACAACACAGTGACCAGGACAGTATCCGAGATATTATTTCTTTCTTGTCATTTTGTTAGAAATGTAGTGTTTTTGTTTACATTATTTGCCCAAACATCGACATCCAATAGACACAAATTTAAACATATGGTTTCTGTTAATATTTTATGTTTATATTTATTCTAAAACCTAAAAAGTAAATGAAAACGGTGGTTCTTCAAAAACAAGCATAAATTTCATAAAGCAGATTAGAGCTGAAATAATTACAGCTGTTTTAAATTAAAGAGGGGCAAAAGTCTAATTTTTCTAGAGAAAAAGTTCCAACTTTATTATTATATTTTCTAAAAGATAAAGTATTTTTTGTTCAATACTAAAAGAAAGCAGAATATTAACTTCGTCATTCTCCACCTCTTTTGTTCACTGATTCAGTAAAAATTCTACAGAGAAATCCAGCTCAATGGGAGAAATCCCAGATGGGAGTTCTGAAGCGAGATGAGAATCCAGTGGCAAAAGCCAAGCTAGTCGTATTCCAAATTAATATTTCCTCAAAATTCTACATTCAAATACCTCATTATGATTTTCTAACCAATTATTAATCGGTTAATCCAGAAAATAATCAACATATTGGCCCCACACTGTATTGATGTTAAGCAGAAAGGGATAAACTTCTCACTCATTAGAAGTTCTTTTTATCTGGAGATGCAGCCGTTGCTACAATTAACCAAAACATTAACTAAAGACAATAAAATGTTTATTTTCCCATGTGATGAGAAATGTAATTATTTGCTTAACATTTCTTAATGTATTCTTAATATTATGTAAAAATTCTTAAGCGGTTAGATTAAAAAAATTTGAAGAATGTACCAATTTTTATACGATTAATTGATTAACCCTGAGAATAATTGATTAATCGATAACTAAAATACCCATTTCCATCCCTACGGTGGACAGTTGTCTGCCTTTTGTGCCAAGGATGAATGATCAGTGGAAACGGCTCACGTTTGAGTTTATAAACCCATTTTCCAGTTCCAGTCTCGTTGTTCTGATGGTTCTGTCTCCGCAGCGACGGCTCGCGTCGGACCAGTTCAAGGTGAACCGGACTCTGAAGCCACTCCTTCCACCTCCCGCCCTCATCGTCCTCCTCAGCGCCGCCGCCACTGCTTCAAGAAGGAGTGGCTCAAGCTCTTCCCGTTCCTCCGGTACTCCCCACGCCTCAACGTCATGTGGTGCCACGTGTGCCGCGTTCACGCGGACTCGTTCTGCAAGAACCACCGTCTGATCAAAGGCTCCGATCATTTCACCAAGTCCAACATCATGAAGCACACCAACTCCGTCTACCACCAGCAGAACATGCAGCGCTTCCTGTGGAGCAGCCGCATGCCGTTCGAGGAGCCGTGGGATCCGTCGGATCCACCCGCTGAGGCACAATCATAACAAAGAAGCAAAAGCAAAGGCTGCCGATAAGTTTTTACTGAATAAGCTCATCAGTATAATAGACAAAGTGTTAAAAATGGCTCCTACTGTTGGGTTGCAGTTGTTGTGCGTTACATTGCTGAATGTTTTTCCTGTCATATCAGAACCTTTTGGAGGCCTGAAACATCTAAGCCCTGAAACAACATGGCCTCCATCGATTCGCTACTTTCTGATCTTTCAGGTGACTCTACAACTTCTGAGAGAGAGAAACTGGAGCTGGGTGGCTTTTGAGAAAATATGTTTGTGTTTTTTCACCAACACACTCCTTTGTTTACATATTCTAGTGTAATGTCAGCAAACCTAGAGCCGCCATCTTGTTTGAGGAGCCTGTTTGACAGCTCTGTATTTATTTGGACGTTGAATTCAGGTCAACTTTACGACAGAATATTAGTATGAGGCTAAGATTATTTTTGTTTTAATTATGATTCCCATATTTTTGAGTAACGTCATCGCGCCATGAGCCGCCATCTTGTTTGTTAAATGTTACAGCTTCTGTTTATTTTTACTTTGAATTCAGGTCAATTCTACATCAAAATATTTTAGATCAGGCTATGATATTTTTATTTTAGTTATGAGAATAAATATTACAAAAATACAGTCAAAATAATACTGTATTATTTTGACTTCATAATCAAAGTAATTATGATTATTTTGATGTAATCTTTTAATTATATTAAAAGATTACTTTTTTTTTTTTTACATTTAAAAGATGTAAAAGATGAGGACTCCAACACGATAAATAACAAAAAGTTAAAATGACGAATGTTGAGTATCTTGAGAAGTTGTACTTTAGCATCGGTTTTACAGATAACAGAGGCGGGAGGCGGTCTTAGCCTGCCTGGCGCCCCCCAAGATGTCGGCGTATCAGAAACCTCCAGTGGATAAGATAATACTTTACCTTTTAACGCATCAGCCTCAAATTGTTTGAACTTTGAAACAATTGAGCAATGACTGAGTCTAAGAAGAAAGAATAACACAAGCTGCATTGGTCACGTCAGATAACTAAGCTAATTTTTGTAATTTTAAGAATTTGTTTCTTTTAAACTTGTCTTTTTCTGCTAATATTGTGACTATATTATTATTAAACAAAATCCCTCGTAGATGGCCCTGATGTTCGTAGTACAACTCAAAGAAGAAAATATATTTTCTATCATTTGTAAGTTTTTTTTTTCTTCTTTTTAGAAAAGAAAGTGGTCAATAAAAAAATCGAGTGAAATCGGATCTGGTATGAAAAAATGTGGATATGTTATTTTTAAACCATAAAAACATTCCTGAAATCGATCAATCAACTTCTGAAACGTCACCAACTCTGGGCCAGTTACCATGGTAACAAACCCCGATAGGAGCCGAAGCAGGTTGTTACGATACTGCTGAGCAGGTAGCACCCGGCTAACACGGGTTTAGCTTCCCGTGTTAGCCGGGAAGCTAAACCACTCGACTCACAGATAATTGGACCTGTGGAAATGTATATTTCGGTAAAATCAAGAGATTAAAAGAACCGCATCCAAAAGGAAAAACACATTTTTCCGATCGGAGCCGTCTGTGTTGAGAGCTAGTAAAGCTAACTTCCGTTCTCACAATGACGGCTGCTGCTGCCGTCATTGTGAGAAACGATACGACTGTTTTTGTTTTGTTCCGGAAATAAACTTCCCACTTCCGGTTATGATCCTAAATTGGTACAATCTGTGAGCTGCTGCTGTTTCGGTGAGAAAGTTTATATTTTATGACTAGATCTGTGAAATGCAGAAGCATTCAACTGCCAGAGCTTAGAAATAAATTCTGGAGCACCAAGAATAAGAACGGTGGTAAAAGTAAAGCAGAAATGCCTCTTGTGACATTTTTTAACAAGTTGTATAATAAGTTTTGAATTTTGTTTGGAGAAACTTCACCTGAATTTATTTCCAAGATCTGGCAGTTAAAACTGTTAAGCTGAGTATATGTGACACTAAACCATTTATTTTTTTATTTTAAAAGTGCATTAAAGACATTAATGAAGTTGATATTTGTGTTGCCTCCTTCTGTTTGTGCTAATTGCTGATTTTTATCACTATTAAGAGTTAAGAAAATTGTTCTTGAGCTCAGATTAATTCTTGTGGATCAGTTCGGATGGGTCAAAGTGAACCAGGTTCAAATTAAGAGAACCAAACCAATCAGAAACCACAAGCTCACACTTTTGCTTTTACTACATGACCAAACTGATGATTCCTTTGAAACACCAGCAGGAGGCGCAAAGAGTCAGGATATATCTGCACTGACATCGATATCGGTCCGATAAATAAAATTGGTCCGATATTAACAAGCGATATTTATTACCAGTTTGTTGCTGTTTGTCATGTGACACTATCTGGGTTTCATGAAATTGGAAGTACAAAGTAAATTTCCTTAATAGAAACACACTAATCTCTTTGAGGAGGAGCTTTGTCCTCAAAGGCGGGGCTAGGTACACCCAGGTTTTTGCACAGCTGAATGGTTGCATGAATGCATGAATGAATCAAAGTGTCACTCAAGGTATGTTTTAATGAGGGAATATCATTAACATGATGTGAAGCTCAAAAAAGTCAATTTTGCATAATTTTAATGCAAACAATAAATTTATGTTTGAGGGGCCCCAAAACTGGGTTCTGCCCTAGGGCCGGCATTCTCCTAATTCCGGCCCTGCAGTAGTGCTAACATGATCAAATAGGATATTTATTACTGTACCTAGAGGCTTCTTTTCAGTTTTATAAATCATAGAAGGGCTGTAGGAAACATCCAGATGTGTTTATCTACCCCAGATGATCAGGAAAACCTCAGCATAGTTTGGGGAAATTTACAGATAATTTTCTTGCTGCAGATCAGTTTAGAGTCAATATTTAATCTGCAGGATATAAATCTGTTTAATGTCCATTCACAGCGGGCGTTAGAGTCTCGTCCAGCCGCCGCCCGGTGCTCTCCGACCGGACTCTGCATCGGATTCTCCCCGTTAACTTTAATATTCGCGCAGCTGCTTTCTTCCGCCTTTCCATGTCATTTCCTGTGATAAAAATGGTGGCCACAGCTAAAGAAGGCGACTGAGTCGGTGCAAACAATTTAACGCAAACTTTGCCACCGCAGAGCCAGCGGCCGGAGGAGGAAGAGGAGCAGAGAGGAGCTTCAGCCCGGGGAGAGGCTCGGCGTCCCCGCAGCGTGTCTGGTCCAGGTGGGTCCGGGTCTGTGGCCACCGTGGCCACCGAAAATGGCTTCCGAAAACAGCAGGCAGATCGCCAGCAGCCTGCAGGTCCTCTGGTGCAGGGGGGGGAGAAAGAGTGGCGCAGATCTGCGCTCAGCACAGCCACAAAGTACGCAGTTGTCCGTGGATTTGACCGGAGGTGACGCACAAAGTTAAAGAGAAGTTTTAGTTTGGAGATGTTTTATGCTGCAGAGATTATTTCATCTATCACAGCTTTACACCGGGGAGTAAAACTCGTTTTCATTTTGGGCCATTTTGAGATCCTGGATGTCATTAAATGGCCGGTTGAGCAAAAATATATCTATAAAAACCCTTAAACTTAAAATATTAATAAATCTATGCTTCTGCATTAGATAAGTTCTTAAAATCAAACAATGCTTAATGTCTTTTCACATTAATCAGACCCTTCATTTTGTGATTGTTTTTGTGTTGTTTTTTTGCAATCAGAATCACATTTTTGTGATCATTTTTTAAAAAGGAATTTCGCAATTTTTGCACTTATGGGTAGCGAAAAATTTGACTTTATAACTCAAATTATCAATCACCTCTGTGTACTAGGGCCATTGTAAAAAGGCAATTTTTAGATAAAGGTCTGAAATAAAAAAATAAAAAATGTAAATTTATGGTTATATAGTCAAAACTCCGATTTTTTTAGATTCATCCTAGAAATGTTTCAGAAAAACAACATTTCTAAACTTGAAAAGTCAAAACATTTTGTGGAAAAAAACGCAATTTATTTTTTTGTTTAAAAAAATTGCAATTGTTTTTCTAGATTTTTCTCTACAAAATCTCAGGTATTTTGTAGAGAAAACAAAAACATTTCTCAGCTTCCAAAGTCTAATAAAATGAAAATTGACGTCATCGTAGAAAGTCGCGGAGAAATCTACTTCAATGGGAGAAAGTCCAGACGAATTGTAATTCAGTTGAAATCACAGACTCATGCTGTCATGAATAACGGATGCATCTCACTTTCTTAAGTTTAAAGAATATATTATTTCTACTTATATAAATATTTTATTAAGTTAAGTTCAGTAATGTGTTCAGTTAACTTGATTACGTCAGTGCGGCTGACTAAAACCCAATATTACTGATTACAGTGTGCATTTATCTGCAGTGTCTAAACTCATGTTTGAAATGTGACCAGCAGGGGTCGCTGTTTGTCCACTTTACCATTCTCATAAATGTTTCCTCATCTGAGTTTATTTCCTTAATTAGCAGATTCTGGTTTTCCTACCAGAAACCAGGAAGACGTTTCCTGTGATGAAGAAGAAAAATCAGTTATCAGCCGCAGTAGCAGTCCTCAGATGTCTAACACCTGAACCATGAGCTGGATTTCTACCAACATGGTTCCATCATGAGCGAACAGCCATCGGACCTCTGGTGTGAGTGTCTTCATCCTCTCTTCCCTTCAGTGTTTAGGTTCTTCCTCTGATGATGTTTTCGTCCTCCAGTCTGTGAGGACTGTCGGAAGTATTTCCAGGAGGAGTGTCCGTCCCACGGGCCGCCGCTCTTTGTCCCCGATTCACCAGTGGCCACTGGACTGGCCAACAGGGCAGCTCTCACGGTCCCATCGGGCCTGGAGGTCGTCACTGAGGGAGGCCAGGTAGATGTTCGCTGCGTGGATGCAATCTTCCCAAAGGGGGCGCTGTTTGGTCCGTATCAGGGTGAACTGGTGTCCAAGGAGGAACCAGCCAGCTCCTTCTCCTGGATTGTAAGTTCAAACCAGTCTAGCTCCAGTTTGTGACCAGTTTAGGACAAAATGAAGCCTAAAGTAGCTGTTTGGTGTTCCAGATTGTTGGTTCGAACAATTCGTCTCAGTCCATTGATGGCAGCGATGAGACCAAAGCCAACTGGATGAGGTAAGCATTTCTCTGAATGTATAAAATGACTCCATATTATTGCTGGACTCAATCAATTTTAACGATTAATGAAATTTTTGGTTTTTGAAGATTTAATAATTTGAACATTTGACTTATTATTATTATTATTATTATTATTATTATTATTATTATTATTATTATTATTATTATTATTATTATTATTATTATTTTATTTTATTTTTTTAACAAAAGCACTCCTTGGGTTTCCATAGTTAAGAGTGATGTCAATGCGCCCAGAGCCGCCATCTTGTTTATTTATATCTTACAGCTTCTGTTTATTTACACTTTGAATTCAGGTCAACTTTACATCAGAATATTAGGGCCAGGCTAATATTTTATCTTTTTAAATTACGAGAATAAAGTTGTAATTTAAATAGTAACTTTATGAGAATCCCGACCTGAAAAATAACAAAACTATATTTTGAGGAATATGTCATGTTTTAATATCGGTTTTACAGATAAGGAAATTAATCAACAGAATGGAAATTATTGAGCTTGTTTTAATTTATCATGCGATTAATTGATTAATTGTTGGGAGATTTTCTCCCTCATGGATAAAAACTGGGAGCTGTTTCCACAGGAGAGTCTGATAACTCAAGCCTCCCAAAATAATAATTTTGGGCTGATCCACAGGTTTGTTCGTACCTCATCTGAGGACAGCGACAGGAACCTGACGGCCTTCCAGCACAGCGGAAACATCTACTTCAGAGTCTGCAGGAGGCTGGAGGCTGGAGAGAAGCTCAGGGTTTGGTACAGCGACGACTACATCCAGAAACTCCAGTGCGTCTCTCAAGACAGCATCAATCGCAACCTGGACACAGGTAGAGCTGCAGCTAATGATTCATTTAGTAGTCAGTTATTCTGATGATTAATCTGATTTTTAGATTAGACAAAGACAAAGGAGAAACACGCAGCAGATTAATAAGATCTGAAACTTTGGTCCCTCTTGTGACCTATGAACGTATTTGTCCACCAGATGGTGCTGTTTTACTGTTTTTTTGTATCTCAAACCGTTTTGTACCATTACAGTTGGCCTTTTGCCCCCCATATGAACAGCTGGAGACCTTCAGGCTTTTATCTGTAAGTAATGGATCTGGTTCTGTTTCAGGTCCTGAGACGTCAACAGTCCCCCAAAGTCTCTATAAGGAGCTTTCAGCTCATAAACTGTGCACCGGCAAGCAGTCCTGTGAAGAACCAGACGGTCAGCCTCCTGCCAAGAAGAAGAAGATTGACCTGATTTTCAAAGACGTTCTAGAAGCTTCTCTGGAGGACTGCACTAAGCCCCGGTCTGGATCCAGTGTTCCCAACTTAAAGGTGGAGAAGGCTGAGGATAACCTGACCAGCGGAGAACCCTCCACCTCCTTCTGCCCCAACTGCGTCAAACTGAAGAGGAGGATTCTGGAGCTGGAGGAAGAGCTGTCTCATCTCAGAAAACAGCAGGTGAACTCGGTTGGTCCATCAAGTTCTGAACTCCAACCGGATCCGCCTCATCCCGAACAGGCTCCCATCGAGGACTCTCATGGTGGGTTCATGTACGATGTACGATGCAGCTGGTGAGCAAAAATCATTTAGATGTGGGAAAAAGTTTAAGCTTTAGAGGTGAAGATAAGTGAGCAGCAGTTTGGTTTTGTACAAAGTTCTCCACAAACATAAAGTCTGAAATATGGACAAGAAGAAACTTCCTGGCTCAATATGTCAGTTTTCACTAATCATAAAATTATGCAAATTGGAATTGTAAAAATACATTTTCTAAATGGAAACACCAATTGAAAAATTAAAAAACAAACCCCCACATTTTTCAATGTGTTCATTGTGCAATGAACACATTTGCTCACCAGATGGTGCTGTTTTGCACTGGGATCTGGTGTTTTGTTTTTTATTTGTGTGTTTCATACGGAGTTGGATCAGATGCTAAAACGAGTCCAGTGTGTTTTGGCCTTGACACTTTTCTTTCAGCAACGATTAAACAAGTTTGTGTTTACAGGGATGGAACCCTTGACGCCCACTCAGATGGTCCTGGATGAAGATGAGCAGGAAGTGGACTCGGCTGATGAGTCGGTTTCAGCCGACCTTGTGATTTCCCCAGAGGATTCATCAAAGTCTTACTCTGGATCAAGCAGACGAATTCGCCGCTTCAAGCAGGAGTGGCTGAAGAAGTTCTGGTTCTTACGGTACTCACCGACCCTTAATGAAATGTGGTGCCATGTCTGTCGCCAGTACACCGTCCAGTCGTCTCGAACGTCAGCCTTCATCATCGGCTCCAAGCAGTTCAAGATCCACACCATCAAGCTGCACAGCCAGAGCAACCTCCACAAGAAGTGTCTGCAACTCTACAAGCTGCGGATGCATCCTGAGAAGACGGAGGAGATGTGCAAGAACATGACACTTCTGTTCAACGCGGCGTACCACCTGGCTCTTGAGGGACGGGCCTTTTCCGACCTACGTCCTCTGGCTGAACTATTGAAGAAGTGCGAACTCAAAATTGTAGATCAGTACATGAATGAGGGTGACTGTCAGATTTTGGTCCACCACATCGCTCGAGCTCTGAAGGAAGAATTGGCTGAGAAGATGCGTCTGTCTCCTTTTCTGAGCGTCATTATGGATGCTCAAAATGACGACCTTTTCTCAGATTTGGTGGCAGTTTACGTCCAGTTCACAACCAGTGACAGTTCCCCACAAATGGAGTTCCTGTCCTTAGAGAGAGTGAGCATGCCTAACGTGGATGGATACCTCCAGCTTCTGGATCGGGCCTTCAGCGTACTGGGACTCCGGTTTCAGGACTTGCTGGTTGTAGGTCTTGGAGTGGATGGCACCAACATCTCCTCAGGGATTAGAGGAAGCCTGTACATATCTGTCCAAAAGACTTTTCCTTGGATCCTCTGTCTTCCCATATTGATCCACCGGCCTCATCTGGAGGTACTGGACGCCATCAGTGGGAAGGAGCTCTCCTGTCTCGAGGATCTGGAAAACAACCTGAAGCAGCTCCTCAGTTTCTACCGCTACTCTCCACGCATGATGGCCGAGCTGCGATCCACCGCTCCAACTCTGTCCGAGGAGACAGAGTTCCTGGGGGACATCAGAGCCGTACGATGGATCATAGGAGAACCAAACGTCCTGAATGCACTCATCAAGGATTACCTGGAGGTTTTGGCACACCTGAAGGAGATCAGCAGCCAAACACAGAGGGCTGACGCTGCAGCCATAGCCCTCACACTCCTCCAGTTCCTCATGGACTATCAGTCTGTGAAACTCATCTACTTCTTGCTGGACATCATAGCTGTTCTCTCGCGACTGGCCCTCACCTTCCAGGGGGAGCACCTGCTGGTATCGCAGGTGGAAGCCAGGCTAGAGGAGGCAATTCAGGAAATCGGCCAGTTGGTGGATTGTCCTGGTGAATATCTGCAGGAGTTTGAGGAAAACTTCAGGGAAAGCTTCAATGGTGTCGCTTTGAAGAACCTTCGTGTTGCAGAGTCCAAGTTTCAGTCCATCCGGAAAAAGATCTGCAGCAGAAGTCAGGGGATCCTGTCACAAAGGCTGGACCTGCAGAGCCGCTCCTTCACCAAAGCCTGCCAGGTGCTGGATCTGGACAGCTGGCCCGGCAACCATGAAGACCTGAAGACGTTCGGCGAGGAGGAAATCCAGGTCATATTCAACCACCTGGACTCCATTCCTTCTGCCTTTCAGGACGACCGGACGGAGACCAGGAGCAACCTGCTGGTGGAATGGAAGGATCTGAAGGTGGACTACTTCAGCATGAACAGCTTCAAAGACATTCTGATTCACATCTGCAGGTACAAGCAGCGTTTCCCGCTGCTGAACCAGATTTTGCAGGTCGTCAGGGTCCTGCCCAGCTCAACGGCCTGCTGCGATAAAGGTAGAGGCGCTCTGCAGAGGATTTGTAAGAACAACCGCTCCCGGCTGACCCTGGAGCAGATGAACGACCTGCTCACTGTGGCCGTCAACGGACCGCCCGTCGCAAACTTTGACGCAAAGCGAGCGCTGGACAGCTGGTTTGAGGAGAAGTCTGGGAGCAGCTACTCTCTTTCGGCCGAGGTGTTGAACAGGATGTCGGATGCTGATCCAAAGTCAGGCCTGCACAGCGGTGACATCAACGCAGAATATCTATAGCAAACAGGATAGCAAACCACAAAAACTAGAAGAAAAGTTCAGGAAAACCTCTATGCACTGGAAAGTGATGAGAGGAAAATAATTTATTTCAGATCAGGAAACAGCTGTGAAAGCTGTTAAGGTTCTAATTAAGGATGAAAGTTATCGACTTATGAGTTAATATAATGTTGATTGATTTTATCTATCAACTTATGATTCATTTATAAATGACCATTTTCACAAAAACCTGAGTTTTCTCTTGTATGAAGAGGGAAGTCTGCCTCTGCGTAACATAACGGGCTAAATGTAATTTAAAACCAAAGTCATTCAATTTTCACATTAAATTCTCTCCTGGAAACAGAGCTGGACGGTGCGGATTAAAATTAAAATCTCCAGATTTTTTTCAAACCAGGTCCCACATTCCATTTTAATGGATTTTTTTTTCACTCACTTTCTTTTTTAAAATAGAAATTACAAATCGCAGAAAATACACCTGCAACATTCTCAAAATACAACGGAATTCTGGTAACATTATGACTTTATTCTCATAATTGACTCAAATGAAATCTTAGCTTTGCCCTAATATTTTGTTGTGGAGTTCACATGAATTCAAAGTCCAGATAAATAGAAGCTGTAAAAAACAAACAAACAAGATGGCGGCTCTGGGGGTAAAAACTGGTAAAAAAAAAAAACATCCAGATTTTCCAAAAATTAAATCTTCAAAAACCAAAAATAATTAATAGTTGATTCATCGACCATCCCTGCCTGGAGGCAGCTGTAGATTCTCCTCTTGTTCTGCTTCTAGATTCTCTTGCGTCCTTTTCTGGATCCTCCTTTGGATCGCTGAAGTTTTGCTCCGAGCTGCACGTGTTGGCAGAATAAGACGGTCACACATGAGGAACAATGAGTTGGTGTCAGAGTGAATGTCTGTCTCTGTTTCGGCTGATTTAGCAGCAGGACGCTCAGCCTCAGTGCCTGACAATAACACAGTGTATGGATGTATAAAGGCTTTATAATTCTGTATAAAAACGGTGCAAATGCTGCCATGTCTCGTTTTTAAAGAGAGCATTTTTCTCTGCTTTGTAAAGATTGTCCAACTGAATGAATGCTAAAGCTGCTCTGAGTGTCTTTTCTTCTGCATATTTGTTTAAATTTTCGCAGCAGTGAATGGTTTGAATCAAAGCTTTTTCTTTCAGTGATGCAAAGGCTTCCCAGCTGCATGATCAACACGTTTAACGCATTAATGAATGTTGGAATAGAGGGTTTATTTTTCATTAAATATCAGTGATTTCTTTTGGTCAAATAAAGGAATAATGTGACATTTTTTCAATTCATTCGGAAGTTTTCCAGATGTGAAGCGCTGTTTGTTTCTACTGTTTCTAAAAAAGCACCCAGTTTTTTTTGGCTATAAGTTAATGTACTGTTTCAAAACCTCCCAACCTCCGTTACCTAGCAACCCCAGCCAACCCCAGTTCATTGCCTAGCAACCCAAGCTGAGCTCCAGCACATTTGGTGAGCAGTTCTTACCGCTGTGTGCAGTGTACAATGGCTGCAGGAAAAGACAACTGTTTTGTTGACTTACCATTCTTGTTTGTTGTTTTGCATCAGTTGGCAGCCGTTTTGTGAGCGTAAATGTTGAGTTTTGAGTTTGTGGGCGTGGCCAGAAGCAGCTTCTTTAGATTTAAAGTGACAGGAGGCCCTAAAACAGATCATTCTGAGAGGAGCTCACTCTAAAACCTCATTATCTAAGAATGATTTTGTGCAATACATGTAATAAACATGTTTTTATGACCCATAGATCTATCCTAACCTGTTCAAGGAAGCATAATAGTTCACCTTTAAGACTTTGGTTTTCTGGCTTAGACTCAGATTTTAACAAAGTTCACAGCTTAAGGTTGGAGCTTTAGCTAATCTGTCCCATAAACCTGTCATTCTGTTTCATCCATCCAAAAACCAGTTTGGGATCCTTTCCCTGTTGGAAAACTGGTTAGGACGTTTGGGATCATTAACTCAGAATCACATGTTGTTCTGCTTCTTTGCAGAGCAGGCTTTAGTGGGACCCAGTGGGAGGGCAATGGGCCCAGTTGGGTCAGAGGTTCTGAACCCTGCCACCATTCAACAAACAGTTTACCCATTAGAGCATCAGACCACAGCTACAGAAATGAAATTAATACAAAGAGTCGTTTGTCGCCAGGAGACGGCGACCAGAGGAGATTTAATGAGAGCACAAAACGACTTCCTGCCAAGTTTTCCAACCATTTGGACTCCAGTCTGCAGGAGAAAAAGGAACTGGGAGCACTGGGGAGAATGGATCAACAAAAAGAGACAATGGAGAGGAAGTTCTGTGACACAATGTTTTCATATGATATATGAAAGAGATGTTTATTAGCTTAAAACACCAACAGAATCATTTATTTCACTCAACTATCAGAGAGGAACTTCTCTTGTATTTACAGCTCATGTTTGCTTGTGTCACTGGTTAGAAACTAGTTACATTTACTCAGTTACATTTACTTAAGTAACTTTGGAAAAAAAATACTATTTACTTTTAGTTGAATAATATTTTTATATATGTTGTTACTGTCACATGAGTAAAAGTTTTGAATCTTCTTTACATTGAGAGCAAATTCACTGAGTAAAGAAAAAAGCAGGAGATACAAACTGCTAAATTTAAAGCTAAAGCTATAAGGTTTGTTTTTCTAAAGTTATTTTCTGCCTGTTGATCCATTTGGCAAATACTTCACCCTGTTGATTTTTCCGCCCCGTTTCACTTCTTTTTACCCCTTTTTTTTCCATTTTTCCTTGTCTTATTTTCCTTTTTGTCTTTAGTCCATTTTTTCTTTTCCATTCCTTTCTTTTTTCCCCATATTTTCTTTTCCTCCTTTTTTAATTTTCCCTTTTTCTTTTTTCCCTTTGTCCTTCCTTTCTTTTTCTCTTCTTTTTTCTGTTTCTTTTCCTCTTTCTTTCTCTTTTTCTTTTCTTTTTAATTTTTTCTTTCCTTTTTATTTTTTCCTTTTTTTTTCTTCTACCCTTTTCCCTTTTTTTCTTTCTTCTCTTCACCCTGTTCTAACATACATGTATTTGAGTTACAGATTATAAGCATAAGATTTTTGTTTTTACATATTTGTAAAAGTGTTGCCTGAATCTGTTATCTTGTAATCATGTCATTTATTTGTATTGGTTTTTATTTTATTTTATAATTTTAGTCCTTAAAATACCTAAATTTGGACATAACTTTAGATTTTTGTCAGTTTGATTTTTAAATATTATTTTAGTTCAGATTTGTTTCCTAGAATCAAATCTGAACTGATTTCATGTAACTGGTGGAATATCAGGGATTAAATGAAACAGAATCCATTTGTATCCATCAGATTATTTGTCCTCTTTTAGCTGCCGGGACGTTTTCACAGTAAAAGGAAAATGTTGTGAGTTTGTCTGCAGCAGCAGCTGGAGAACAAGTCGCCTCTCTGTGAGCTGCTGCAGACGGTCCCGTCTGTCACCAGACCGGACCTCCATCCTGAACAGAGCTGGGCCAAAATGAGAGCACAAATAATTACTCAGAAAGGAAATCAGTTTTCTGTTAATCTGATTTCTCGCAGATTAACAGAAAACTTTACAGATTGACAGCTCAAAGAATGCGACCCTTGTGCAATGGGGATTAATAATGTTAAACATAAGTTTAGTTTTTGTCTTGCTGTATAGTGATTGCAGCAGTGGTGTTCAAACTGCAGCGCATGGGCCACTTTAAGCCCTTTGGATTTTTTTCTGGGGCCAACAGTCACAGTCCAAGAGTCCTACAAGTCAGACATTTTTTAAACGAAACCTCACTTTTCAGGATTCAGTTCAGTTGACAGAAATCAGATATTTACTTTCTGACTTATGACTGCCTTTTAATGTCAAAGTTAACAATATATTTTTTTAGTTGAAAATTTCAAATAAAATGAACAAAAAATATTAGGTGACTTCCTAGGGAATTTGTAACTATAAACCCAAATCAGTTCCACGTTCCTGGAGAAACCTAGACGGCGTCTGCAGAAACACAAAGCCCTCACACCGAAGCAGAGCCAGTTTCTCCCACGTCACAGACTGACTGCAGACTGACAGTCTCTCAAAACAAACCCACTCAGTTCTGACGACACCAAAACCCTGAACTTCTCCTGCCAAATCCAGACACTTTGACCACCAGCAGGTCCGTCTCAAACTTTTTATCACGTGGGCCTAAATCGTCAAGTGAAAGGTACAAAAAATAAAAATAAAATCAAGTAAATTAAAAAATATATATGTGTAGTAGTTTTTTATTAGAGCAGTTCTAAAAGAGATGCAAAAAATGGTGAAAATTAAATTTTATTGAGTTTTCACAAATCAGAAAAATGTTTCACAAATCCCAAACATGGTTTTGAATATCCATCTTGAAGAGGAGAATAATCTAGTCCAGGTTTTAAGTGTAGTAGCTTTTAAACCAGAGACGATTAAAAATAGGGAAGGTAGTGAAAAATTAGGTGGAATCGCCCTTTAGCTATTGGAAGCTAGAAATGGAAACCAGCTTCAGCTTCGTTTGTATAATTTGACACAGTGCAGTGTGGAAAAATGAACCATACCAGTTGAAAATGTAACAAAATCACAGTTTTGGACCCTGATTGAACCGAGTCCAGCGGACTACCAGCTGTAAAAACCCAAACCAACAGTTGGAGCAGAACCTGGGTCAGTAATGAACGCAGATAAAACAGACGAACCAAGTTCAGCGTCGTGATAAACAGTCTGATGAAGACGGGCAGCACCAGCGGCAGAGTGGTTGTTTCAGGGGAGGAGGAGGTTTCTGAACACTGCGGGTCTTTGTGGTCCGCTGGACAAAGAGCTGCTGTCCGGCGTCCTCTGCGGGTCACAGCCGAACAGACCGACACCGAGCCGGACGCTCCGCTAACAACTGCTTCACTTCAGCTGCGACATGAAGCGCTGCCTCGGACTGGTTCTGCTGCTCTGGTCCGGGATGCTGCATGTGGGTGAGTGGAGCCGAACCCGGCAGAACCTGATATTTAAAGAGAGAGAGAGAGAGAGAGAAGGAAATGCTTTAAGGAAAATATTCACATTAGTTAAACATTTCTGCTTTCAGTTTTGGATTAACTAACTTTAATTTCGTGAGTTTGTCTCTGAGAGAGAAGCTGTGAAGAGATTTTTGTTGCCACAGATTCACATATTTCTGATTTTGAGGTTGAGCAGAATGTAAAACACAAAACCTTACCAAGTATTTTATCTGGTGGTTAGTGGAGGTATCTTTACACACTGGAAATAAGACAAAACTAACATCATTAACTTTTCAGCAAGATATAGGAACTTGTTTTAAGTCAATAATTTTTAAGTATGGATTTTAAAAAGTCAGTATTTTTACTTTTTCACTCCTATAGAAATTTTTAAATAAAGGGAAAAGGTGTGTGTGAGCGAAGCGGCTTTCACACCTGGCTCAGGTAAACCGGTTCTGTCAGGAGGAATGGGATAAAATCCCAGCAAACCCAAAAGAGTTTGACTTAATTCATATAGTTGAGAGGTAATATTGTCCACTACTAGAGAAAAGTGTCATAATCTATAAGTGTTTGGACTTTTAGTTTCATCTGTTTATTCAGTTTTTCATCATTTCTATGTTGCTTATTTTGGTTTTAGAGTTTAATTCTTTATTTTATTTCATTGTGTGTCTCTTTAGGGTTTAGTGTGTCATTTTTGTTTATGTTTCTGTTTTGGATTATTTACTTTCTGTTCATTCACTTTCATTTAGCCTTAATTTACTTATTGGTTGTTACTTAATGCGTTTTTAGCTTTAGCTTCTGCTGCTGTTCTGTTAATGTCAGGGTTTCCCATCCCGTTGTTGCCCTCTCTTTCAGCTGCCTCTACTCACCTCTGATTAGCTGAGTCATTTGAGGACAGTTTTATTCAAAAATATGAGAAAAAAAAACACAAAAAACACACCTGGCTCAGGTGTAATATGCCAGAATAATGAGAGAATCTCTCAATATTATTCTGGGTTTAGGCAGATATAAATAAATATGTTAATACCAGCTGAAACAGGAAACATTTTATCTAATTTAACATCAGATAAATGAAAAGCTCACAATTTATTTTTGTTATTGATTATTGTGTCAATAATGGATCTGAAACACAGCTCCACTGAAATAAAACTTTTAAAGGTTTATAAGATGCTACGACTCGTAGCTGGAAGTTTATTCAGATTACATAAAAAATCTGAATCAATTTTAAAATCTTCTGTTCAGGACTGGAATTAATTATCAGTTAATCTATTGATTATTCTGATGATTAATTTGCAGATTTTTCATTCAGCCGTTTAAGCCTATTAATACAAGATTAAAAATACATTAGAAGACGCAAATAAACAAATAATTCACTTCATTGTTTAAATGAGAAAGTAAACATTTCAGTGCCTAAAGTGCAATAAGATTTTGTTTTACAGAATTTGAACCAGGTGAAGCAAAAACTGCAACTTGGTAGAATGTTTATCCAACAAATAAAGATTTTTTTTTTTCATCTTTAATGCAAAAAGTTTTTTTTTTTCCACAGCTTAGTCTCAATTACCGCTCTGAGTATGTTGCTTTTCAAGAAATTGACTTTTTTTTGAGCCTGTATATTAACTGATTAACGATTAATCAATTATTAGTTGATGATTATGTCAATAATCGATTCATTAATCTGAGGAATCGTTCCTGCTCTGCTGGTCATTCTGATCAGTCAGATTTTCTTCTAAAAATCACATCAGATCTACGAACAATGGGAACCATCACCAGCAGCGATCTTCCTCCTGACTCTCTGCTCCTCTTCCTCAGGTTCTGGGCTTCGCTGCTACAGGTGTGCCGATTACACGGGGCGCTGCGAGAACGTGCAGGAGTGCACATTTGAAGACTCGTGCATCTCTCTGAGCGATCAAGGTCAGTTTATGTAGACTGTACTGACATGAACTTTCATATCAGAGAGCCTTCCGTACCTAAGAGGGCATGTTAGGGTTCTGGAGGCTTCGCTCAGCATCCTGCGGTCTGATGTAAGGAGAACTTCCTTAAATGACCGAACCTGGGCTCTTCAACAGCTGTTTGTAACATTTAACCTTCTTAAAATCCTTTAACAGATGAATAAGATTCTACAATTCATTTTCTTCAAATAGCTTTTTGGATCATATTCACTCTCACTTCACACCAAATTAAATTTGAGAGAATTTTCAAATACAGTATTTAAACCTAAATTGTCATATTAAGACCAGAAAAAATCAACCAGAAAAAAAATGAAGCTTAAATTTCATCCAAAAAACTCAAGACATTTTCTGGATAAAATTGGACATTTTTGAGCTCCAAAAACTGGAAATTTGCTAGAAAAACAATCTGAAATTTTAATCTTAATTCCAGAAATTATCCAGAAAAAAATTGAGTGTGAAAAGTTGAAAATTTGACAGAGAAAACTCAGAAATTTTGAGATATTAGAAATTTTCTAGAAAAAAGTTTGAAAAGTTGCCAGTCTTGACTTTTGAGACTCAGAAAATTTGTAAAAGTAACACATTTGACTTTCAAAACTCAGACATTTCTGCGTTTTTCCTGGAAAATTTCTGAAATTCATATTAAAACTTCAGATTTTTTTTTTCTAGCAAGTTTTAAAGTTTTTTTTTGGCAAAAAGTTTACTTCTGTATTTACAGTGGCCCTGATAAGCCGTCATACAAACCTCCACCACAATGTTCCCATCAGGATTTTATGACTTTTATTTTCTTTTTTTCCTCTCGTTTAAGTTTAACATTCGGACTCTTTCCAGGTTCTCGGGTTCTCAGGTGTTCTGTGTTGCAGGTGGGAAGACGATCCGGCAGTGTATCCGGTACACAGAGTGTGATGTGTCCCGCCTCACCCAGATGTTCCCGTCCATCTCCAGATTCACATACAGGTGCTGCAACAGTAACCTGTGTAACTCGGGCTCCACGGCCCCCGCGGCCGGCCCGGTCCTGGTTCTGCTGTGGTCCCTGTTGAGCCTTTGGTGGTTCTGGTTCTGAATCGCTGCAGCTGTTATGGATATAAGCGTTAACTTGAACTAATCTTTGGCTCGCTGGTTGTTTTTAGGCTCCTGCGGCTCCTCAGGTCTTTTCTGTAAATCTGATTTGACTAATTTAAAATGTGATTTTCTGTTGGTTTAGCAGGAAATAAAATGTTCTGGCTTTTAAATTCTGGTTTTCTTTTTCTGTTTGGATCTCAGGAACGTGATGTTGTTGCATTCTTGAATCTGGTTCAGGTCAAATTAGGTCAAGTCAGGTTTTTCTATGGTGCTGAATTGAGACCATAGAATGTATTTCCCCCAAAAATGTTTAAGCTGTTTAAAAAAAATTTAAAATTGCAACTAAAAATAAAAAGATCTGAAACTGAGAAAAATAAATAAATATGAAAAGTATCTTGGAGCTTTTTTTTTACTAAAAAAATTTTAATGTGAAAAATAAATTGAAAATAAAAATGTCCTAAACTGCGGGAAAAAATAAACATGAAAAATAGTTTTGAACTTTTTTAGTTTCTATTTTTTTTCAGGGTTAAAATTGTTTTTCAGTTTCAAAAAATTATTATTTCACAGAAAAACAAACATTTCAGCAAACATTTTGGCCCCAATGTAGCTCCATAGAACTCCTGATCAAAACCTTAATTTGACCTAGTTATAAAAGCAGGCTGCCGAGTTACATTTAAAGGATTATTAATTCTGGTAATAAAAAACACCAACAAATGTTATATAAACTTTGATGATATCTTAGTGATTATTGTTCTTCCATATGGTCAAAGTCCATGTTGACCCTTGCTCAACTCTGACCAATCATTACCTTCTGCTACTAAGATCTAGACTGGAATCAAACTAATAAAAATACAAATAGATATCTAGTGCAGTGATGATATTAACTTCTTATAACCTTTCAACAAAACTTTCTTTCAAAAATCCTGAAGTACAAGAAGAGGCAGCAGCTCCTCCTGCTGGACAAACATCTAATCTGTGGACAGAGATCACATCAAACCGTAGTGAAAATAATAGTTTCATTATTTTCACTATCAAAATATTGCACTACCCTCACTCAAAGAAAACCTGCTTGCTTACAAATATCCTCTAATCTCCATTAAAACTTTATTTCTGTATGGAAGTCCATTCCTGCCATAAAAGAAAAAATAAATCCCAACAGCAAGTCATAATTTCAACTTTCAAAGACATAATTATGAGATATAAAGCCAAAATTTCAACTGGATTGATCTCAAGACAGCAGATGTTTTAAAGTGGATAAATGATACAAAGAAGGTGCAGACAAAAAATACAAAACTAATTTATTTAAACATTATAAATAACAAGAACAATAAAGACTATTTTTAATCTACAGAAGGTAAAATATTCACAGCAGACCTCTGTATGTCCTTTATTTATTCAGTAAATAATCTGGATATGTGAAAGTCATCAATAATTTACAAAAACAAGAGAAAAGCACCACAAAAACATGACAAATCAACAATAAAACAGTTAAAGATCACATATCATGCTTCCTTGAACTGGTTAAGATAGTTTTATCAGCTATCAAAACATGTTCCTATAATTTTTTTTTAACAAAATGATTCTTAATTAATTAGATTTTAGTCTGGTCAGTTCTGCCTATTTTGAGCTGTTTTGCAGCTTTCTGTCACTTTAAATCCAAATAAGCTGCTGCTGGCCACGCCCCCCCACCTCAACGTTTACACACGCACATAAAAATGGCTGCAGACAGACATGCATTTTTGAAAAGCAGAAGTGGAGCCTCCTGCACAACCAAGAATGGTGCAAGTGGTTTCTGGATGGTAAGTTAAGAAACAAGCACTTGTTTTTTCCAGCAGCCATTGTACAGCGCATAGGGTAAAGCCATCTGACCAAATGGACTGGAACTCTGCTTGGGTTGCTAGGTAACAGGTGGAACTGGGTTGCTAGGTAACCCTCAGTGCCCGTGGAATCTGACTTAATCTAAGGTTTTTGAAATGACTCATTTTCCAAGCAGAAGCAGGAGAAACCCAAATTGAAAAATAAAAATGTGAATTTTGTATAATATGTCCCCTTTAAAGAGAGGAACAGAAGCAGGATAGAGTCTGTTCTGAATGCCAGTGAGGATTCACAGATGAAGTCCGGTTTCATGTCTTTGGACATTCTCAGTCAGACTGGCGCTCTCTGTCTTTTTTTTTTTTTACGTCTCTTTGGTCCTTGTGGGTCTCAGAGGATGTGTGAACTTTGAACAGCTGGAATGAATCTAAATTTAAAGACACATTTGAGTAAGAACACACTGAATCAGGAATCAGTTCTGTTCGTTCAATCGCTCACGTCTCCGGGTTCTTCCTCCTCAACCTGCCGTCCAATCACCTCCAGCTGCACTTTCTTCTTCTGTCCCTTCTGCTCCGCGTCCTTCTCCTGCTTCTCTGATTGGGCGTACCACGGCTGGGGGGCGGAGCCATCGCAGGCGCGCCCTCCTCTGCGGAAACCCCCCCTGCCGGCTCTGACTAGCCCCCAGCCCTGCAGGTGAGTCTCGGACGTCCCCTCCTGGACGCCCCGGGTCTGGTCCAGCTCCTTGGCGCTGAGCGACGACATCCGGACTGGGACCGTGTTTCCGAACTTGGAGTAGTCCACACAGTAGCGGCCGTCTTCCTCGGTGATGATGGAGACGAAGCGCCGCCCCCACAGGATTTCCTCGGGGGTGTAGGAGGTGCGAGCCTGCATGCTGATGCCCGTCGTCTCCACCACACCTGGAAGAAGAAAAACATCAGAACCAGAACCAGTCTGTGAAAACAGAGATATAAACCCCCCAATGCTGCATCAGAACCACATGGGTCAGGAGTCTGCAACCTTTAGATATAAAAATAAGTAAGGAGTTAATTTCCGCCCAAAAATACTTGGAAATGTTCATCTTGGTAATGTCTGAATTTGAAAAGTTGAAAATATGTTAGAAAAAAACTCTGAAATTTTGAGATTAATCTCAAAACTATCCTAGAAAAAACACTGAAATTTCTGAGTTAGACATTTCTGTCAATTTCCAAAAGTCAACATTTTTTAACTTTTCAAACTCAGAAACGTCTATTTTTCTAGACATTTTTTTCTAGAAATTTTCCAACTTTTCAAGCTAGAAGGCGAAAATTAGCTAGAAGAGCTCTGAGTTTGAGAAGTCCAATATGTTTGATTTTAACACATTTTCTGAGTGTGAAAAGTTGAAAATTTTGCAAGAAAACCTTAGAAAGTTTTAGACACATCTTAGAAATTAGCTCGAAAAAACATGGAATTTTTTTATTTTGAAAAGTGGAAAATATAAAACTTTTCAAACTGAGAACATTTCTAATAGTCTAACGTTTTCGACTTTTCAAACTCAAAATAATTCTGACATTCAAAAGTTATTTCTAGAAAATTTCTGAGCTCAATCTATTTATCTCAGAAAATAGATGGATCTGAATCAATCAATCTTTTTCTTTTTCTTAAAGAAAAAGAACCTGTGACTATGGCCCCTTTAAGAGCCATAGTCACAGGTCCAAAGAGCCACTTGCGGCTCGGGAGCCTCAGGTTGTAGACCCCGGATGTACTGTGTCAGGTGGAACCAGGTGAGGGCGGGGCCTGACCTTCCAGGATGACGATGATCTCCAGGTCTTCTGCGGCCAGGGACTGGGCGGACAGGTCGTACAGCGGACTCCCTCTCTCGATGGTGTGGCTGATGATCAGGGGAGAAACCAGGAAGATGCCGTTGCTCCTCAGAGGGTTCTCCACCTGGATGTCCAGCTGGCACACCGGGATCACCTCCCCTTCAGTCGTCACGGTGCGTCGAATCACCTGCGGGAAACAGCGGCGCTCCGATTAGCATCATATCCGGTGTTGGTGGTTCGAAGAAAAACTGAAGCTTCACCTGCAGCTGCACGGTGGCGGAGATGATCATACTCTTCCTCAGGTCTCCGACTCGGAACATGAAGGTGGGTCGGCCGTTTCGAGTGGCGATGACGGCGTTCCTGGAGAAGATGAGCGTCTCCGCCCTCCGGTTGGCCTGCGCCGTCTTCATGAAAACGCAGCCCAGCATCACGGCGTTGATGATCAGCCCCAGAATGTTCTGGATGATCAGCATGATGATGGCGACGGGACACTCCTCCGTCACCATCCTGCCGCCGAATCCGATGGTCACCTGGAGTCGGAAGGAGGGCGTTACCAAATAAGGATCAATTAATTGTTTATTAGATTAAAATGAGTTATATTAACGTCTGCTGGACCGTCTTTAAGTGTTGTAGTTCGGCCACCATCCAGTAGAGGGCGCCGCTGGTCATTCTTAAGCGGAGCCGTTGGAATAGAAACAAAGATGGCGGAGCCATATCAGAACGGTAAAGAGAAACGGTCCACAAGAGTCCGATTTGCGATACAAAAAGTATTTTATACGACTTTGTTTTGAAATATAAACACTCGACATGCTCATTTATTACCACTTTAATATTCTAATATTCTGCGAAGCTACATGACGGAGCAGCGACGACTTATTCAAAAATTACTGATGAGCTGGGAAGGTGAGAATGTGATGAAAGAAAAGTGGAGGCAAAACACAGAAAAATTGTAACATTATGAAAAAACACATGATCACAAGAAGCAAGGTTGAGTTTATCGGTTGTCATAAGTTAAACTGTCTGGAGCAAAATTTTAATGTTCTTTCAAGAGAAAACCGACTACATGAACATCTCTCTGTAAATGGGGAGTTTAATGTTTAACATAGTTTATTCTTTTCAACTTTTATTTTTCTATTCAGCAGTGTTTCCTGTTTTGTTATTGTGTTGCATAATGTGAGAAAACCATAAATTTCTCTTTACTCATCCAGCATTAAATACAAATGACACAAACTAATGTTAAAATTCTAGAATGTCTTGTTTAAATTCAGCATATTGTGAAAATTTAGCCCTTCAGGCCTGTTGTATCAACAGGCCTGTTGATACAAGCCTGTTGATACAGGCTTGTATCAACAGGCTTTTTAGAAAGCCTGTTGATACAAGAGACAACTCAAGTTTTTAAGAAAGCAGACGTTTATCAATTAATCTTAGTCGATCGTTCAGATCAATCAACTTTAGATTAACTCGTTCATCGATGCCTTGCAGCAGCAGAGACGCTCACCTGGACTTCGATGGAGAAGAGGAAGGCTGAAGTGAAGGAGTGAATGGCGGTGACGCAGGGCACCGGACCCGGGTCGTTGTCTGAGTCACGGGGCTCCAGGTCTCCATGAGCGAAGGCCAGGAGCCACCAGACCATCGCAAAGAGCATCCAGGAGCAGAGGAAGGCCGAGGTGAAGATGAGGAGGGAGTGCTGCCACTTCAGGTCCACCATGGTGGTGAAGACGTCCTGCAGGAAGCGACCCTGTGAGAGAAAACGACCAGAAAACATCAAAACATGGCTGACCTCCGACCCCGCTGAAGGCTCATCTTTCTTCTTCGACATCATCCTCTGTTGGAGGAGGATGTGGAGTCATCATTTAGCAGAAACTCAGAGAAACTGAGGAAAATTGGGGCAAAACTGCGCAGATGAATGAGGTTCTGGTTAACATCAGGCTAACAGAACCCTGTGGATGGACTGAAGCTCAAACCTCCATTAGTAAAGTTACAGTCAAAAATTAATAGCAGCAATTTCACTCATGTAGCCTGTCAAGAGGGAACAACGGGGATTCATTTTTCAAAGTCATATTTTCACCACGTTATTTATAAATGTTAGTTTCAGACTAAATATTTAGTTGGCAAGCTATAGTTTTAGTTTGAAGCTAAGTATTTAATTTACCAACTAAATATTTTGCTCCAAAATCAATATTTAGTTGCCAAACTAAATACATAGATCCAAACTAAATCTTTAGCTTGAAACAAGAAAGTTAGCAGCTTCAAGCTAGAACTAAATGTTTAGCTTGCCAAGTAGTTAGTTTGGAGCAAAATATTATAAATAATATTTATTATAAACTAAAGATTTAGTTTGCAAAGCTACTAAATATCTAGTTAGCAAGCTCAATATTTAGTTTGCAAATTTAATATTTAGATCCAAACTAAATCATTAACTTCAAATTACATTTAGTTAAGTTTAGTTAAAGTTAGCAGCTTCGACAGATATGTAGAGACTGGAACTAAATGTTTAGCTTTTTAGTGAAGTAGTTAGTTTGGAACTAAACATTTACTTTAGGAACTAAATATTTAGGTTGTGCTAAATTTTTTGTTTGCAAACCACTATATGAGCAACATGGGCAACCGCCCAGGGTGGCATCTTGTGGGGGGCGCCTTAAAGGCGATTTTCCCAGAGCACCAAACAGGCTAGTATCGCCTCTGCATCGAGTCCAATCTAGTTGCATCTTTATAACAGAACTATTATTATCATGATTTCAGAAATACATGAACCTTTTTCACCAGAACCGACCCGCATCCTGGGTCCACATCTCGAACTAAACACAGAAACAGACTCGGCCCGTCTACCTGCTCCCTGATGTTCTTGTGAGCCACGTTGCAGGATCCAGTTTTGGTGATGAAGCGAGCTCTGAGGGACTTGGTGCGGCTGCGGTTCGGCTGGTTCTGGTCCTCAGCCAGCCGGGTCAGCAGGAACCCGTCCGGCAGGAGGCCCTTCCTGGCCAACATGGTGCTACAGTCACAGAACAACGTGCGATATTTACTTTATCTGATGGGACAAAATATCTTCTAAAGCAAGTTTTTAAAGCTGCTTTTCTTGCACATAAAACATTTTTATTTTTTCCATTTTATTAAATGTTCAGGTTTGGTTTATAAGTTGTGTTGCTATAATAAAACAGTTTAATTAAAGCAGAAATAATTCATCATGAACTGCTCGGTTCTGGATCTCTTTTTCTTTGTGATGTTAATTAATGTGAACCCAACCTGCAGCGTGTCACTTCCTGAAAGATCACAGGATGTTTTATAAGTAAGAACATCCAGAACCAAACCTCTGACTTCATTAGTTACAGAAAGGCTGCAACTAAAGATCATTTCAGTTAAAATTATTCTGACTATTAATTGATTAATCAGTTAAAACAATTGGCACATTCTGCAGATTTGTCAATTAACCACTTTTCTTTTTACACAATATCTGAAATACGTTAAAAGATGCAAATAAGCAAATAATTAAATTACTTTTTAAATAAAACAATTGTATTGCCTAAAACTCAAAAACAGCATTCCTTTAGCTTCAGATGTATTTAGTTGGTTCTAAATGCATGTATTGATCTATTGATTTGTTGATTTATTTTTTATTAATAATTGGATAGCAAAAGTCAGAATTTGGACCAGGTCAAACTAAAAAATGCCACTTGAATTCTGGGTAGAACAGATTTACCGGCAAAGAAAGTTTTTAATCTGAAATGCAAAAAATAAATATTTTTTGTTCAGTTTTGACTTACTCACTGCTCTGAGGGTTTTCTTGTTTAATCCAACGTCCATTTTTACTTTAATGTCTACTATTTTAGTTTCTAAAGGAACAATTGGATCTCCCTGGCCTGCAGGAATAGTAAATAAGGTCACAGAGATCCGCTTTCTGCAGGCAGCGCTCCTTCAGAATATTTCTGTGCTGTTGTGTTTCTGTTTTTAGGATCTGACCTCATCCTGCGCCTCGGTTTTCCCAGATTTACCTGATAGATCCTGGAAAATCCTGGAAAAATCGCCGATAACGAGGAAACGACGCTCACGTTAACGCGACTCCTTCACCAGGACACGTCGTTTCACCTTCATCCCCATCCTCATCATCATTGGGTAGATAAACATCAGCACCTGCAGGCGCGCGCACTGGAGTCCGAGCGCGCGCATACAAGGTTGCGAAGTCACGTGGTGTTACCTGTTGAGGTGAACGGATCAAAGGTGATCGGGGGAAGTTTTCAGGACGTGATCCGCGACACGGACTCCATCATTCCCATCAGGATGTTCTGAGACAGGGAGAACCGAGTCAGGGTGGAACAGGTGGGAATACAGTTTCCGGTTTCACCCTTCAAAATAAGACAACGCGCAGTTAGTTTTTTCAAGGTCAAAGACAGATATATACGGAAGCGCATTGCGTTTTTCCCCCCTTGCGTGATAGTAATGCGCTTCCACACAAAGCGCTTCCGTAGAATTAAACTGAGAAATTAGATTTCCTGCTTTTTTAGTGTGTGAATATTTTAAACTTGACTTTATTCTTCAGGATCACAACAGGTTCACTGTGCAGAGACTTCCTGCAGCCTGCAGGGGGCAGCAGAGCACAGTTTATATCCATAGAAAAATGAAACGTCATCATTGTCATAATTTTACTGTCTCAGATTATCAACTTCATCACCGAAGTTTGAACAAATTAACAACTTAATTGGTACAGTTACATGTTTCAGATCAGCCATAGTGTTATGACCATTAATGTTTAGCAGATTTATTCTTTCCCACCAAACTGATATCTTGTGAGGGAGAAACATAAAAAATATCATCCCAGTTTACGGACAACAAAGTCAGTAAAGTCAAAAGATGTGTGTGACCAAAGTGGTCTTCACTTGTTTTATCTGCCAAAATTCAATTAAAAAAAGATACATAAAAATCTATAAAATATTCGATCTCTAAGTATTATGGTACTGATTACTTTAGCAACGCTTACTGACCTACAAAAAAAAAGAAAAAAAATTGTAGTCGGATTTTATGTCAGAAAATGTTTTATAATTAGTTTTTATTTACAGTAAAAGAGGCTCATCACAGTATATAATATAATATGATATAATAATATGTTTGTAACTCCGCCCTCTCCAGATTTCGGTCACATGACTTCGGGGAGGTTGGGGCGGAGGTATCGAGCGCTCCTTTCCTCAGCACCAGCAGCAGCAGCAGCTAGCTCTGGTACCTCCAGCGGGTTTATTTACGGTTCTGCCCGATGATTCTGCGGTGGTGTCATTAAGTTCTGACACATGCCGGACATCGGAACCTGTCCCAGCTGTCTGTAACCGGACTCCCAGCTCGGCAGGAAGCTCGGATCTGTTTGGTTTGTTGTGTTGTGTTAGCCGGAAAAAAGCTAACGGACGTTTTAACCATTCGGAGCTCTCCCGAACCGAACTGGACCCAACTTACTGAATGGACCGAAGCCGGAGGAAGCTGGAGGAACCGAACTACACGATGAGCTAACTTGTAGGAAGCGGGCCCGAACACCAGAACGAGTCCCCGCTCTCCCATGATCACCATGGAGCCGACCCTCCAACCGAGCCTGCAGCCGAACCTCCAGGAGAACTCCTACAAGAGTGAGTATCTGCAGCCTCAGTGGGTCCTGTCCTACTGATGCACCCGTGACCTTTAACCTCTGATCTACAGTGACGGAGGAGGACGTGAAGAGGCTGATCCAGTTCCGGGCCTCCAACGAGGTTCTGTTCACTGGGAAGAGGAATTCGGCTAAGATCGCCTGGAGGTGAGGAGGTCTCAGCATGGTCTGGGCCGAGTCAGGGTTGGTTCTGTGGTCCAGTTCAAGGTCCTAGCCTGGTTCTGTTTCAGTTAAAATGACACACACCTGCAGTTTTTATTGAAGTTTTATCAGTTTTTTTTTTTATTGAGAAAAACTGATTTGGAAAAATCTTCTTTGCCTGATTTTGTTATTTTTGTTACTAAAATTAATTGTTGTCATTTTTGTCCTTTAAATACCTAAATTTTCACTTAACTTTATACTTTGGTTCATCTGATGATGTGATTTTTGTTTTGATCATTTATTTAGTACTTGAGTTTACTTTTTACCAAATACTTTTTTACTTTTATTTGAGTAAAAATACGTTGAAGTCGTGCTGCTCTTACTGGAGTCTAATTTTTGGAAACTCTGCCCACATCTGGTAATAAATCAGATTAAAACCAGAGACTCCTGCTGTAGAACAAATGAATCCAGAGTTTTGGCCTCGTTTTAAATCATCTCTTTGGACGTCTGCGGCCCGTTTCATCATTCTCCACACATGGAGTCTATAAACTCTACATTCTTGGGTTATCTCGGTCTCAGATGTTGTCCTCTGCTGCTCCTCAGCACCATCCTGAAGGGTTTGGGTCTGGAGGGGAAGCTGACGGCTGACCAGATCGCCAAGAAGTGGGACAACCTGCGGACCAAATATAAGGTGAGTTCAGGTTACAGAGGGATGACCGGCAATTTCTAAACTGTTTTTCACCTCACTACAAGCTGCTGTTCAAGATAAAACATAAAATAATTACATTTAAAGAAAAATGCATGAGTAAGATAATTGGGTCTGTAAAGATCAATCGAATTGATCTAGAGAAATCAGTTATTCAAATAATCGTCAACTTATTTAGTAATTGATCAATATAGATATAATTACAATATACAGACTCGAAAAAGGCCATTTGCTGAATGAAAAGCATATTCAGAGTAGTAATTTAACCAAAACTGTGCAAAAAAAAAGTACAGTTTACATTTAAGACAAAAAAATAAACACCTTCGTGTGTAAAAATGTTCTACAAAATTCTGTAAAAACAAAACAAATCTCATGTTATCTTTCAGCTGCATCCTTTGCCACAAATCATTTTATTGCATTTAGGCAATAAAATATAAATTTTCTTACGTAAAAGATTAATTAAAATATTTGTAATTTAAAATATATTTCTAATATTGTATAAAGTAAGTTTAAGGGATTTAAAGAAAAATCTGAAAAATGTGCCAGGTTTTATTTCCGATTAAATCGTTTAGAATAATTGTTTCATAAAGTAATCTTTAGTGGCAATCCTAATTTATAACAGGAATCACCGATGCGACAATTTGGACTGATATCAATATATTATAACCGATAACTGATATTTGTTGGTATATCTTTATACATTGATTAATCAACAAAGTAATCAATTAATAAAATAATCATTAGTTACAGCTCTAAAGATAATATATATTGACAATAATAATGGCAAATTAAATGGATGCATCTGGGTTTATTTAAAAACAAAAAGAGCAGCTGTGGAGGAAAGTTGTCCTGCAGCCTTTTGGCCTTAAACTGAAGACTTTTATCTTTTTTAGTTTTCTGGTTCAGGAAAAAATTAACAAATTCTGATTTTTAGCACAAACAGAAGAAAACCTATTTTTAGGCAGATAAACTGGACCCAGCCAGTCACAGCTTTATATGAAAGGTCTGAACTTTTAAAGTGAATTCTCAGCCCAGTAGGAGGAAATAGTGATTAATATAAAACTGGTTTGTTTCTGGGTCAAACCTGAACATTAGGGTTTAATTTCTTCAGGTTTAACTCGACGTACCCGAAGATTTTTGTTGATTTAGCCAGAAAAAAAGCTGGTTTTTTTCAACATTTTGTTATTTTTGTGTCACATGTTGAACTCAACATGTTTAATGTTCAGGGTTCCTACACAGTCAGGATAAGTGTAGGAAAAGACACTCGGTACCACACCGCCATTGTCTAAAGGGGGCCGGGAATGCTGTGTCACTGCTTCCTTCCTTCCTGTCTCGTATTCTGTGACCTGTCTTTCCTTTCTTCCTTCCTCTCTCATGTCTTTTTGTCCCTTGTCAAAAGGACAAACATTCTTGTTGCCTTTTTCCCTCCATGTGACCTTTCTTCTTTTTTGTCTCTGATTTTTTGAGTTCTACTTCCATTCCTGCAGTACTTCCCTCTTTCCTGATTTTCTTCTTTCTTTTCTTGTGACTTTTCCATCGCTGTTTTTTTCCCGGTCATCTCTTCCATCTATGTTGATCTGACACTGAATCAGAAAGGAAAACACATTTCTGCACCTATGGTATGCTAAAAACAGATTCGAGCTTAAGTTCACTTTAACTGGTTGATAAAGGTATTAGATTATAAATATAAACCAAAAAATTCCATATTTAAGACGTAATATGAAAACGACTATAGCCCAGTGTCAGTTTTATCTACATTAATAGTTTGTTTACATGTTGTTTCTCTTCAGTTTGTAGTTAAAAAATAATTTCTTTGAAACCATTGGTTGCTTGTTTGGTAAACTCTGCCTCTTATTGACTGATAATCTTTAGTGACAACTCCTTCCCTGGAAGGCTCAGGCCTATGGCAAGCTGTTAGTATCAAAAATATTACAAATAGTAACTCACTTATTGATCTAATCCTTGAATAACAGTTTTTTTGAAGCACACTTCAAGGGCAGACACAACCAGATTATCCCTAAAACATAAACTAATGGACAGTACTAGTTAAAAAATAATAATACAGTGTATAATACACCAGGTCTTTCTGTAGATGGTGTGTATATAGTCATTCTGTTACAGACTAGTGATGTTTTACTGTCCAAAAATAACTGGTAGGGTGAGTTGAATGTCATAAACTTCATTGTTAACTTGAGTGTGACTAAGAGGGGAGCAGAAAGAAAGATGCATGTGCTTTCTGTCATTCCCCCAAAATTAGGGATTTAGATTTTGATAAAATCTGAATAAAATGCCACCACATGTTTTGTATATCACCAGGCATTAAGATTCACAACAAGGTAGCGTAAAAAACAACCCATCTCATTATTTACTTATTAGAACAACATGTTACTATATGTGTTATTTTTGATACTAATGGCTTGCCATACAGCGTATGAAGAAAAACTGGAAGTGGAACAAGTAAGAAATTTGTCTGACCTTGATGAACTCTACTTTGCTTTACTTCCTTCTCTCCTGTCTTTTTTTTTCTTTCCTTATGTCCTTTGTTATTTAGTTTTTGTGTAAATTATCTAGCTATGTTTTTAATTTTTCTAATATTTTTGCTTCTGTTTTACTGGATCAAGTGATCAATTTAGATAACTTTTCAAAACACACATACAGCTCGATATCATCAGCTGTATGTGTGATACAGCTGGAAGATGTGAATAAAATACTGAGTATTATCGGCTAGATATCAGAATACAGGATGAAAATAGGAAAGTACCCAATATTGAGCCATGGGGAACCCCAATAATTTAAATTGTGTTAACAAATGGAGCAGTTTTAGCATTTATAGAGTAATTACTAACAGCAGCTGCTACATTAGTAAGGATTTTGATGGGTTCTTTTATCTTTTTGGGTCTTTTTTTTAATCATTTCCTCTAAATATTTCTGCATTAAAACCCTCTGCTGTAACAGCTGGATCTCTCTCAGGACCAGCCCTGCTGTGAGGACGCAGTCAGACTATAAACCGGCTTTAGCTCATCATTTATTTATCCCTCCTTCAGATGTTTGAGTTCTGTTCGTGTAGCTCAGCAGGACGGGATGTGATCAGGGAACCTGCACCACACAACACCGAGCTGCAGGGGTTTTTAATGACAGCAGTGGAGTTGGTTCTGGGTTTGCTTCATCTGATGCTGCAGCCTTTTTAAAGCTCTGGTGTTAGGATTCAGCTAAACATCTGCAGGAGTTCATAAAGAAAAATAGAAATTGAAAGTAATTTCAATAAAAAACGAGACAACACTTTTTTTTTTTTTTTACCAATTCAAAACTTTGGTGAAAATCTCCTACATCTTTCCATATATCTGGATTATTTAGGGTGCATTCACACCAGTCATGTTTAGTCCGCTTTAACCCAACTCTATCTCATTTGTCTAGAAAGTCAGGATGTTTGGAGAAGCAATGGAATCAAAAAGTGAACTCTGGTCCGCCTAAAAACCTCGGTTTTGGTTTGGATAAAGTTAATTCTGGTATGAATGCATTTGTCAATGTCAAACTGACTGGAAACCGCTACAAAAGTAGGAAGTCAACTCAAACACAAGGCATTCTGGGTAAAAATAACCAAAACAAATGCGAGAGTGCTGTTAAAATCTGAAACGTTTACGTCATAAAGCATTTTTCAGCCGTATCATCCAAACCTACTCTACTCTGTTCTGGTTTACATTTTGTGAAGAAGGAAGTGTCGCTAAGTTTCTTCTTCAGAGGTTTTTGTGTCATTTCCTTCAGTGGTTCTTGGTGCAGCGCCCCCACAGGCGAGGTGGGGAACATGTTTTTCAATTAGTTCGGATTGTTTGACCCAGTGCAGTGTGAAAGGGAATTACAGCGGCTGAAAATGTAGCAAATGTTGCAGTTTTGGTTCCCAATCATATGTGAAAACCCCCTTATTGCTTCCACTAGTTACTGCAGTTTCTCGTCTGAGCCTGCAGGGGTCACTGTGCTGCTCTTTCAGGACCTGAAACAGCCCTACCAGGGCCAGGAGCACCTTGGGGTCGTGGTGGAGTCTTGGCCCTGGTTCCACATCATGGACGAAGCGATGCAGGGCCGCCTGTTTAACAGCAGCCTGGTTCTGAGTCCGGACAGTCCCGGCAACGCAGCCCACCCCCCCGACTGCCAGCCCTGCCAGAACCAGGAGAACACGGACATCCTGGAGTTCCTCATCAAGACGGAGATGGACGAGACGGTGACGAGCGAGCCGGTGGAGGAAGACGAGTCGGTCCACGCCGAGGCCCCGCCCTCCGGAGGCGTTCCCATGGGATGGCGGAGGATGACGGAGTGCACGTATAAAAGTAGGTGAACCTTCCTGAGATCATTACATCAAAGTAATGATTTGGAAAAAAATTTACTTTTAGGAGTATTTGCACTCTACATTTACTTGAGTTGTTTTACTATGAAGTATTGCTACTCTTACTTGAGTAAAATGTCTGGATGGATTCTCTACCCACTGTGAAAAACGTTTGCTTTAGCCAAAATTCAGACGCACAAACCTGCAGTTTCTGTTAAAGTTTTATATTGAAAGAAACTGATTTCGAAAAATGTTTCTTTTGCTTGATTTTGTTACAAACATCTTTCAGGGATGAAAATCTAACAGTAACACAGAAATGAACTCGACTCTTTAGCTGAACTTCCATTCACCATAAAATTGTGAAAATTGGAATAGAAATAGAATTGAATAGAAACATGGCAGTTTTGACAAAACGTTTGTGCACCAGTGTGAGGTGGGTTTGGCTGTATTAACATTTTGTGAATTTAATAAAATTGCAATGGAAACACTTTACCAGTCATGTGATGAACAACTTTCTGTTACTACTGGTGGAAAAGACGGAGACGACAGGATGATGGTGCAGCATGTCTTTTTTTATTTTTATGACTTATTACCTGAACGAATGCATTCATATGATTTTATTTAATTATGTTTCTTACTAACTGGAAACAGAATTGTGAATTGTGTTTTGTAGACATTAGCATATCGTCATAGTTTGTGCACATTGTAATGGAAACCCAACTTGTGATTTTATTATTTCCACCTTGTTTTTCTGTTTCTAACCTGATTCTTCTGTCCAACAGTGACCGAGGCCGAAACCGAGAGGATGATCAAACTCCGAGCTGCAAACGAATCGCTGTTCACGGGCAGAAAACACTCGGCCAAGCCAGCCTGGAGGTGAGATTCCCTCAACTTATATTATAACTAGCCTAAGTTAGAAATGAAGACTTTCTCTTTGTTTTCCTCAGAGCCATCCTGTTCGAACTCGGCCTGCAGGGGCGGCTGACCACAGAGCAGCTGGCCAAGAAGTGGGACAACCTGAAGAGGAGGTATAAGGTACATAAACCCCCAGAACGCCCTGCAGCGATGCTGTACGGAGAGAAATCTGCTCCAATATTACTGCAAGCAAAGAACATGCTTCAAAAATAAAAACTAGGGATGCACCAATATGGAAATTGCTGTTAGAGCCTGTAAGAGATATGACCAAACCTGACCATGACCAGCCTCCTCCACTTCCCCCCACAGAGGCAAACGGCAACAAGATGAACGTAAATACTTGCTGCTATTATCAGAACAGTTTTATTTATCAAACTGACACAAATATGTAAAAAAAAAGACTTGTCCAATGTTGTACATTTTCAAAAAAAAACAAACATTTAAATAATTTCCAAACTGAATCGCTGAAAACAGTTTGCGTCTCGTCCAGGAGCTGAAGTTTCCGTCCCGCGGAGTGGAGACCAACCCAAACTCCTGGCCCTGGTTCTACCGGATGAACGACGCCATGGAGGGCCGACTGGCCAACGCCGCGCCCATCCTCGCTCCCATCGTGGAGGACGGGGACGAGGAGTGCGAGACTCTTTTGCCGACGCCAAAGAAACGGGCGCGGCGAAGCCGGGGCGGGATGGCCGAGTTCCTGACGGAGTCTGAGATGGATCTGTTGGTTGATAACGAAGAGAAGATCGGATCGTCGGCTCTGGGTGATCTGCACCGGATCACAGAGTTCACATACAAACGTAAGAGACCGGAAACAGGAGGGGATTGTTGTTCTACTTCACTCAGATTAATGTGCCGAAAACTTAAATGTCCACAGTAACAGAAGAAGACACGAGGCGACTGATTGAGCTGCGAGCTGCTAATGAGGCTCTGTTCACCGGCAGGAGGAACACGGCGAAACCCGCCTGGAGGTCAGGAATATCAACACCGACGGAGACCAGGGGTCCCTTCACTAAGAAAACAGGATTATTTTATTATGTTGTGTTTAATTGATTTAACTGTGACATTTAGTTGACCATCTTTCCAATACAGCCAGAATGTGGGAAAAATGTTAATACAACTGAAATAATAAAGAACATTTTGTCTGTAAATCAATTAAACACAATATCAATAATCTTTTTTTATCAGTTTATCACAGTTAATATTCATGATTCCAGCTAAAAAGGTTCTGGTTCTGATTCAGGGGGATTGTGAAGGAGATGGGTCTGACTGGGAGGATAACTCCAGACCAGGTGGCCAAGAAATGGGACAACCTGAAGACTAAATTCAAGGTTTGTTCTTTTACTGTGAAAAATTTCTCTTTTTTTTCTCAAATTCACAAGAAACTTCATAAAGTTAGTAAGTTTATTTATCTGACACAGAAATTAACAATTAAAACATGATTAGAAATGTCAAGGAAAAACTAAATAGCACAGATAATTAAGGCTGAAATGATTAATCGTGACAAATCAATTATTTAAGTAATCATCAACTAGTTTAGTTATCGATTAATCGTTATTATGAGCCTATTATGACCGACGTATCTGCACTGCAAAAACAGAAAATCTTACCAATTAATTTTGGTTTAATATATAATGCAAATATCTTAGTTCACTTGAAATACGGCAAAACCAACAAACAAGTAACATTTCAGAAAGATATAGGAGCTTGTTTTAAGTACATTTTCCCATTTTATAAGTGAAATAATCTAGTACTTTTTCACCAACTTTAAGGAATTATTGACCCAAACAAGCTCTTCTATGTTGCTGAGAAGTTACTTGTAAGTTAGTTTTGTCTTATTTCAAGTGCACTAAGATATTTGTGCTAGAAACTAGACCAAACATTCTTAGTAATATTTTGTGTTTTTACAGTGTATTTCTTATAATTACTCCCAGCTTCTCTGGAAACTGTTGCGAAGGTCATTAAATGACACATTATGTAAATTTATCAGAATGAATCCGTCTCTTTAGCGCTGCTGGTTCTGAATCTTGTGTCCTGCCTGTGAAGGACCTGAAGTTTCCTCCTCGCGGTATGGAGGCCCAGACCAACCCGGCCTCCTGGCCCTGGTTCCAGCTGATGAGCGACGCTCTGGAGGGCCGGCTGGCCGATAAAGCCCCCAGAGTGACGCCGGTGTGGACCAGCGAGGAGGACGCCGTGTTCGGGTCGTCTCCGCCCCCCGACTGCCTGATGGGGGAGCGGAGCGGCATGTCGGAGCTGGACAGCATGGCGGGCGGAGACCACGGCGAGGCCGACGCCGCCGTCACCTACATCGACGCCAGCGGAGAGGAGTGCGCCACGCCGTCAGAGCTCTCATACAAAAGTAAGTACAAGTGCTTTCCTGGACAAACTAAAAGCTCAAAACCAACACAGAGTTCACACTCTATGATTTTCTTCATCGTTGTGTCTTTACTTTATCAATAGGCCTGTCAGGATAACACATTTTGTTGGACAATAAATTGTCCCAGAAGTTATTGCGATAAATACAATAATATTGTTGTTTTGAAAACATTTTAAGGTAATATAATGATAATGGAATAATAATGCAAGAACACATTCTCAGAGATCATTAAACATTACATTTTAATGAATATTTAACACTGGAACTGAAAGACATTTTAATTAACCAAAATAAAATCAACAACAAAACAACAGCAACAACAAATAAAATGAATTATGAAGTTGCTGTAAACAAATTTGTCCTTCAAACAAAGGGCTTGTTGAGACCAAAACACCAGATTGAAGACATTTGTCGTACAGTTTTAGAGAAAAATAGCTTATTTTAATTTATCATTCTATTAATCGATTATTTTATTTTGTCTGTACATTACACAACTTTGCATAGCTTCTATTAAGGTAACCTAAAGAGCATGTATTCTACAAAAATGCAATAATTTATGCTAATTTTAAAATATTCTTTTGTTAGGAATGAAATAATTTTATATTTAAATATTACAGTACCACATTGCATCAACAGGGGGCGCAAATGTTTAACTTATTACTATTAATCTGAACTACCAAAATATTCTTAATCAAAATCAACTATTACTATTTAGCTTAAAATCGTATTCACGTTAGAATATAGTTTAGCAGGAAGTCAAGATTTTATATTTATTTCACAAACTGGCCAATGTTCCGGTTTATCTGCACTATCTTGGTCCGGTTTGTTTTGGATTCCTTATCAACTCTAAAACTGACTGAGATCAGATCAGTCTATATGCAAAACCCCTTCGATGGAGCTGCAGGAAATGTTTCCTCTGCTGTAATGATGTGGACACAAGCTGCTTATCTGATCTGAACTCATCCTGAATCCGTCTCATCTGTTTGTTCAGGAAGAAGGAAAATATGGGTCGCTGCTTCAGAACCTCCAAAATACGGGACACTTCCACCATAACACCAGGCGTAGCAACATGATAATGTGTTATTGTGATGTCAATGCACAACATTTTTTAATTCACCAACATTTGAGTTGCATCCACCTGAACAAGATTTAATTTGATTCTGCTCTTTCCGGAGGTAAAGTTCCCAAAAATTTACTCAAGTAAGAGTAAAAAGTAGCCGCCCAAAAAATATTCAAGAATAGAAAGTATTTGGTAAAAAGTCGACTCAAGTAATGAGTAATTGATCAAAACATTAATCATTTAATCTTTTAAAAATTACATCATCAAATGGACCAAAATGTAAAGTTATGTGGAAATTTTGGGTATTTTATGAACCAAAATGAAAATAATTCATATAAATTGCTTAATTAGAAAAATAACAAAAGCAGACAAAAGAAGAAAAATTCTTTCAATATAAAGTTTATGAAACTTTGACAAAAAACTGCAGGTGTGTGTCTGTGTCTGGTGAATTATTGGTTTAAACAAAGTTAAAACAGTGAAGTTACTCTCTCAGTAGAGTAGCGATACCTCATAATAAAATTACACAAGTAAAAGTAAATAATACAGTGTAGTAAAATACTCCAAAATGTAAATTATTTTCAAAAAGTAAATTTTTTTCAAAAAAGTTACTTTAGTAAATGCAACTAGTTGCTGCCCACCTCTGGTTATTACCATGTGACATGACAGATTAAAAAGAGGAATCTAATCAACATAATATTTTTAATTTATTTCTTATTACTTAAATCTTTTCTTGGTACATTTCTCCATATAAGTCTATAAAATACATTTTTCGAAGTCGCTGCGACTTTTGACCGATTACAGACGAAACACAGTTGCCCCACAATTTCTACATCGACATATTTTTATCATGGAAGGGGAGGAGTGCCATCTAGTGTTTGTCACTACAAATTGCAGGCTCGAGTCAACATCCGGGCTACTGTGGACCGTTGGCAACGGTATCAGTGATTCAGAGGGAAAACGAACCCAAACTTACCAGAGATCAGGGATCGTGCAGATAAACAGCGAGTAATTTCCAGAAACACGTGACTGCAGCGGCTCTCTGCTGTGTCTGCTTCCCAGTGAGCGACCAGGACACCAGGAGGATGATCAAACTCCGAGCTTCCAACGAGGTGCTCTTCACCGGGAGGAGGAACGCTGCCAAAGCTGCCTGGAGGTGAGGAGGAGATGTTTTCGGCTGCAAAAAATTAATGATTAGTGGTTCGTTAGATTAAAACAAGCTCCAGTCGGTCGGTTAGCTAACTTCGTCGGCTTAGACCTTTTTAGTGTTGTAGTTTTTTCGCCATCCAGCAGAGGGCGCCGCTGGTCATCCTTAGTAAGCAGAGCCGTTGATAGAAAAACAAAAATGGCGGAGGTTTCCAGAATGGGGAAAGAGAAACGTGTCCGATTCGGGAAGCAAAATGCACTTTGCACGATGACAGAAAAGCGGTGGGTATAATGTAGAAACAAATAAAACAAAATATAAAAAGCATAAGCACGGTTGATTTTGATGGTTGTCTGAGTTAATGCGCTTCATGGAGCGAAGTTTTAACGTTCCTTTAAGGCGGTATTTCTGTATGTCTTTCTTTTCATGGGTATTTTAAGTTTTTCAAATTTTATTCATTTTATCTTTTATATTTCTATTCATCATCAAAGAGGTTACTGTTTTATATTTTGCTAAATGTGTCTGTTTAGTAATGTGAGAAAACCACAATTTTCTGTTTATTCGGTCAGTATTTAATAAAGCTGACACAAAAATGTCTGATTCAGCCCTTATAAAATAGCCCTTTTATATGATGGATAGACAGCTGGCCCTCTTGAAACAAGCAAAAACTCAGGAAGATCAGTCAACTTTAGATGAACTCATTAATGTGTAACTTGGATCAGCTGATGATGACGTTATGACCCGTTTCCTCAGAGCCATCTTGAAGGAGCTCGGCCTGCAGGGAAAAGTCTCCACCTACCAGATGGCAAAGAAGTGGGACAATCTGAAGAGGAGGTACAAGGTGAGACGTTCCCACCATCCTATCAATGCTTCCATGATCCCTGCTCCAATTTCACAGGGAATGGCGAGGCTTAGTCCACCCATAGCTGGATGTCTTTGGAAATGAATACATTTTTATGTATTATGGCATTTAATCCACATGAAAACTGACAATTTTTTTAAACACTAAAAGTTATTATTTATAGAAACTCCCATTAAAAAAACACCAATATAGCCACATATTGGCTTTGACAAGATTCCCAGTCAACTTGTTTTGTGTTTTATTAACTCGAGGAGTTCTGGTAAGAACATATTTATAAACAAGAGTTTATTTAATCTGAAATGCAAAATGTGTATATTTTTGTACAACTGTGGCTTAATTCTTGCTCTGAGTGTGTTGCTTCAGTAAATGGCTTTTTTCGAATTTGTATACTCCAGTTTTTGACTATTCAATTATTAAATTGATGATTATTTCAATAATCATAATTTATTCAATAAATCATTTGAACCCCATTTCTGTTGTGATACATGTCTTAAAGGAGCAGTATCCTGTAAATATGTACTTTTTTTAGTTGTACATCATGTTATAATGTTATTCCCCCATCAAAACAAACCTGGAGTATTCCTTTGAATCTTTCATGCATGTTTGAGAAATGCTTTAATCTTCATGGCAACCATTCAGCTGTGCAAAATACCTGAGTGGACCTAGCCCCGCCTATTAGACACGGCTCCTCCTCAGAGCTGCAGTTTACAAGCGTCCAAGCTCCTTGCAACTCCCTCACTCAGCTCCTCCAGACTAGCCTGCAGCAAGTAGCAAACAGCTGGTGGAACTGTGTGCCTGCTGAACTCATTATAGGAGCTACTTCTCCTATAATGAGAACTGTCTCTTTAAATGTAATCCATAATGGTCTTGAACTAAATAAGCTGCAGAAACCATATCTACCTTCTGTTCAGGACCTGAAGTATCCTCCCGTAGGGATGGAGAGTGCAGCCGACAGCGCCTCCTCCTGGCCGTGGTTCCACCTGATGAACGACGCCATGGAGGGCCGTCTGGCCGGCAGCGCCCCCCTCCTCACGCCTCTAGCTCAGGATGACGACCAGCACCCAGACCCCGCCGCCACCAGACACAGGCTCCGCCTCCCTCCTGCGCAGCAGCCGTCCTCCTCCACGGACTTCCAGGAGCCGTGCGGCGGGTCGCTGGGAGGACTGGAGCGGGAGTGGGAGGCGGTGGAGCGGGAGCGAGCGGTGCTGGACCGGGAGCGGGAGATGGTGGAGCGGGACCGGGCGGCGGTGCAGGCGGAGCGGCTGTGGTTGGACCGGGAGCGGGCGGCCGTGGAGCAGGACCGCGCCCTGGTGGAGCAGGAGAGGGCGGCGCTGGTCCGGGACAGGGAGACGCTTAACCAGCGGACCCTGATGATGAACCCTGTGGGACACCTGAACAGCCTGATGTAGGCGGGACGATGTGGGGACGCAGAGCGTCATCCTGCTGTGGATCCAGACTGATGCTGCTGGGGGAAAAAGGCTGGTCCTGGCTCAGGTTCAGATCCTGGTTCTGCAGGTCCACCCGGTTTTCAGGGAGTTATCGTCTCCTTCTTACTGCTCACCATCTCTGTGTCAAACCGACTCAAAACACAAAATCTTACCAAGTACGTTTAGTCTAGTTCCTAGTGCAAATATCTTAGTATACTTCAAATAAGACAAAGAAAACATACATGTAGCATTTTAGCAACATATAAGAGTGGTGTCCAAACACTTTTTGTACATTTTCTGGTCCTGCCAATATCTGCATCCCCTTTCTATTGAACTCAGGAGCCACACTGTCTTTGTAACTTTAAATGAAAAATAATTCTGATATGAATTTTAAAAAATGTGCTCAGTACAACAGCCTATTAAGGCCATTTTAGATAGAAAGAATGAGTACATTTCTGCCAAAAAAAAAATTGAGATTAAGCTCCGAAATTTTCTGAAAAAACAACTTTTTGAGTTGTGGGTCCACATAAAATTATTCCACTGACCACAGTTTAGACATCCCTTACATAGTAGCTTGTTTTAGGTCAATCATTTTTTAATATTGATTTTAAAAAGTTCTAGTTCCACTGGCAGATTATTTCACTTTATAACAGCATCGTTTCTCCAGGTTGCACATGAAAAGGTTCACTTTATCAATATTAAGGAATTATCAACTTAAAAGAAGCTCCTTTAACTCTCTGAAGCTACTTGTAAGTTAGTTTTGTTTTATTCCAAGTCTATTACAATATTTGCACTAGAAACTAGACAGACATACTTTGAAAGATTTTACATGTTTAGTGTTTTTATTTTTTAATTTTAAGACGGCTTTCCTCCTGGTAAGAAATGGCAGGTCAAACGGCGCCCTCTTTGGGTGAACTCTGGTACTGAATCCTCATCAACTCACATATGCAGCGACTGTGTGAGTCCGTCACTGGTTAAAAGAAATAAGTATGTTTTATTTTTATAATCTCCGACGTTCTGCTCTGTAATTTATGACCCGAGTTGAAGAAGAAGAATAAGAGAGATGCAGCAGTTTCCGTCCTGAAGTGCTTTCACAGAAGCAGCGCCCCCTGCTGCTGGAACAGACATTTTAAAAATGTTTGAATGTTTTATACCATGTTGTAAAAACTGCCTTTTCATTTTCTGTCCTGACATCTGTCTGTTCATGTGTCAAGTTTCTGTGGAGGATTAAAACTCTGAGTCTTTTTTGATTTGATATTATGATCAAATCATCCACTTTCTCTTATTTGCTTTCTTATGAATTTGATCAGGTTAGTGAATGAAATTGAGCAGAATTTTACATTTAAACAGTGAATAAGCCTTCTAACTATCTCAAGAATTTTGTGTTTGTCGGGCCCCAAAGCCGTAGCCCAGGGACTCACTTCCTTCTAAATCCGGCCCTGCATACTGAGTATGGCTGAAACAAATAGTAGTGATGAACTAGTTATTTGTAATCAATTAATCGTGGAGTATAAAGACTAAAGGCCAACTGGTGAAAAAATCTACTAAGAGCAGTATATAAGTCAAAATTATATAAAATACATTTTGCATTTAGGAATAGATAAAAAAAGAGCAAGATTACATTCTAAAATCTATTAGGATCTTAAAAATAGATTTGAGCAAAAATGTATGTAACACGCTTAAGTATAAGTAATAAGTTCCGTAATAAAGGAACTTTATTACGGAACTTAATAAAGTTCCTTTATTAAGTTCCGTAGTTCAGGAAACTACCAGTGACTAAAATTTTTATTACACAAAGTAATAAACATAAAAGTAATTATTTATAGGATATTGAAGTAGCCCCTGAGTGAAAAGAGTAAAGATTAGTTTCCTTTCAACTCACAGCAGTAACATTCCTACAGTGAAAGTCAGCGTTAAAGTTCACCAATCAGCAGCTCTGATTTAAATGTGTCATCAGCTGCAGTATTCACAAAGGTAAAGCCTTTTTCTGACGGTGTTTCCCAAAGGCTGAATGTTGGTATCAAGAAAGAGAAGGACCTAAAACTGAGCCTTGTGGAACACCGTATTTAAATGATTATCAGTGCTTACAGAAACAAACGTATCTTTATCAGGAAATAGTCTGTTTATCAGGATGTTTCAGTCAACCGTGTCAGAATTATGACTGATCAGTATTTTGATTTAGGTGAAAATGAATATCTGACATGACCTGTCCAGGGTGACCCCGCCTCTCGACCGGTACGCTAGCTGGAGATAGGCACCAGCAACCCTCCCGACCCCACTGAGGGACAAGGGTGTAAGAAAATGGATGGATGGATGGATGAATATCTGACATGATGATGGATGAGCTGAAGCTTTCACAGCCTGACGGAAACGAGACAAACGGGCTCAGTAAACGCGCTCTGGAAACTGAAACTTAAATGCTGAGACACTCCCTGAGCTCACCACAGGCAGTGTGACCAGAACAATCAGCTGCAGACCCAGACGAGCAACTTCTTACACTTAACAGAGGCCATGAACCTGAAACTTCAGGTTGACATTCAGATTCGTTTCAAACTGAACAACCGCGTGGTTTCCTTAAACTTCAGATCCAGATCAATCAGATTCAGATTGATTTTGAAACGAGTAACACAAAATAATCATGACTAATAAACATAAGTATTATCAAAAGGGTTATTTTTACACTATTAAAGTGTTAAATTTAGATAGATAATTAATTATGAAGCTCAAAAAACCGATGCAAACTAAAAATAAACTCCTTCTGTAAACTAATATAAAACATTCCTAACTCTATAGTTGATGTGAACGTAATTATCTTTTCAGGAAACTCCTCTGGCGTCTGCAGCCGGACGGTGACAGTGCAGCTGCTGATTGGCTGTTGCTAGGCAGCAGGGGGCGGAGCAAGTTCAACCTGTTCCTCCTGGATTCCACCTGAGGCCGCTCACAGTGAACGGCAGCCGGACGTAAGAAACATGTTCACCTTCAGAGTCGGTCAGTTTTACCTCATTTCTTCATGATTTTGATTTATTTCTCTGCTCTGTTTGAAGGTCAGCTAATATACCTGTACAGGTGTTTACAGTAGAGCAAAATTACCCGTACAGGTGTTAGTTGTTAGCAATAGAGAAAATATACTTGTACAGGTTTTAGTAATAGAGAAAAGTTACCTGTACAGATATTAACTGTTAGCAATAAAGCAGAAGTACCTGTACAGGTGTTAAGAATAGAGTAGAAATACTTTTATAGGTGTTAATAGTAGAGTAAATATCCTGTACAGGTGTTAATAATAGAGTAGAAATACTTTTATAGGTGTTAATAGTAGAGTAAATATCCTGTACAGGTGTTAGTTAGTATTAGAGCAGAATGACCTGTTCAGGTGTTAATGATGCAGCTAGTTCACCTGTTCAGGTGTAGCTCGTGATTCGGGTACAATCCTGCCTCACCTGTTTACTTAATATTTCAGGTATTTCTTTCAGACGGTCTGGATTTGGTTCATTTCACCTGCTAAAGATTTTAATTTCCGATGTTTTAAAGTGAATCACGAACCAGAGTTTCACTGAAAATGTTTCTAATCTTCTCTTCCTACTATCTCAGGGAGTGAAGTTCAGATCTTTATCTTGATTTAAGAGAAAAATGAGTGAATAAGAAGACATGCCAGTAAAACTAAAGACTAAACCAACCGGACAGCCCAGCTTCTTGTGTCCCAGGGTTTACTGCCGTTCTGCTTCGGTTGTTGAAGTACATAAAGCATTTTAGTGGTTTTGCTGCTTTGTTTCTGAAATCTTCTGGATCAGCAAATAATCTTTGCTGCATCAGCGATGGAAAGAGGTTGACATCTTGATGACGTTTTCCTCAAAGCATCCAGAAGAAAACAGTTTCTAATGTTTCATTTCTGACAGAGAAAAAGTGAAGATAAAACTTCAAACAATCCGGAGAGTTTTTTTTTTTTTACACTGTTCTGTGTGAGAAGAGCAGAAATTTGTCACAAAATGATCACAGTGTCCTTATTTCTTATCTGATTTCTAGAAAATATATGCCTTAAAGCAAAGCTGAGAAAATTACTAATGTTAACGTAAAAATATATGTTCCACCTTTATATATATAAACAGTTTGGTTTCTCTAATTTCTGTAAAAATGCAAGAAATGACTAAAAGAATTTCTCTTTTCTGTTGGACAATTAAGTGAATTTGACAAAATTACTGTTGTATTAGTTTGTTATAGATTTTATGAAATATTTTATCCTATTTGAAGATTGTTATGAATCTTCCTATGAACTAAAGAGTCAATAAGTCCAGCTTCTGTCCTTTATTGAACTTTAAGGAGTTACAATGGCTGCAATGCACCACAACAGGAAAATGATGCTAAAAACAAATGATGAACAACTCAAAACTTCCTTTTTCTCGATGTCCGCGTCGACTTTACGCCTAACGGAGCCCCGTTTCCGTGGCAACCAAATGAGAACAGCTCCGCTAGCCAGAAGAGCAGAGAAGCAGTCTGACAGCCTCGTAAAAGCTCAGAATTAGCCGTAATTTCCTTGATTTATGATGCATAAAAAATTTTTTTTATCAAAATCTCTCATTTTGATTCATGTGGATCCTGGTGGAACAGGAAACCCAGGAAATCCCAAACAGAACCGTCCGGTAAAGTTTCATGTCTGTTCAGGAAGACCTTAGCACTTATTTTACTCTATTTATTTTATCAGTTTTATTTATACCTGAACATAAAACATAATGATGAGTGTGTTTTTACTGTGTTCGATCCTCACTGTCTCTTCAAGACGCTACAACTTTTCCCTTATAAGTTATTTGCAGAAAATTTACATCTGATTGTAAAAATCAGTTTGAATTGTCGACTTGTTAAAATGTTTGGACAGTAATCTTGATATGTTCACAGATTGATGTTTTTTTTTTTTTTTAACTCTAATCAGTTTTTCTGAGTTTGTGCTGAAGCTCGTTTTGAATCCTTTAATCTTTGGTATAATCCTGAAAACACTCGGAGGATTTACCTGCCGCAGACGATGATTCATCCTCTCACCTGTCTGACCCGTTCGCCCTGAAAAACTCAACATTCACAGAATCACTTTTTTATATTTCAGGGAAAAAAAACATTGCGAATCAATGCAACGTCATCAGATGTAAGTTTCAAACCTTTCTGATTTTATTAGTTTGATAAAACTGCAAAAACACAAAAATCCCTTCCAAGTATTTTTGACTATTCTGGTGCAAATATCTTAATGTTTATGAAATAAGACAAAACTAACTTATAAGTGACTTTTCTGCAAGATATAGGAGCTTGTTTTAAGTAAACAATTAATTACTATTGCTGAAAAAGGTTGTTTCACGTATGGGGAAAATGTCTTTTAAATACTACTTTTCATCAATATTAAAGTATTATTGGCTTAATAAAAATCCTCTATATTTTGCTAAAAACTTACTTCTAGGTTAGTTTTTGACTTATTTCTAGTGTACTAAGGTACTTTGCTCCAGAAACTAAACAAAAATACTTGGTAAGATTTAGTGTTTTTTGCAGGTTGTATCGTTCCTGCTGCAGAAATAACCTGACCGGATCAGAACCTGATCAGAAAACCTTCATCTTTAATCTGGTGTTGTTTCTTTAAAACAGATTATTTCGTTGATGTTTTGTCTGTCAGGGTTTCTCCAGGCACTGACGTTCTTCATCCTCCTGCTGTTCATCGTCGTCATCTTCCTGAAGCTCTTCGACGACCCGATCACAGGTCAGAACCTCCAGATTCTGCTGGTGGAGACCGTTTCTGTGCCACAGTGATGATGATGATGATGATGATGATGATGATGATGATGATGATGATGATGATGATGATGATGATGTCCTGCAGACTTTCTTGTTTTCTCCATTAAAGTGACTCATTTCAGGTTTCCTGGACGAGAACCTGACTTGATCAATTAATCAAAATTTTTTGTTTTTGAAAATTACATTTCTGGAAAATCTGGATTTTTTGTTTTTCACCAATCTGGTTACATGTGATGATGTCACTGCACCCAGATCCGCCATCTTGTTTGACAAACGTGTTTTTCATCTTTGATTTATTTGGACTTTTAATTCAGATCAACTCTACAAGGAATACTAGGGATCAATTTTTTACATTTTTTTTAATTATGAGAATAAAGTTATAATTTTACCAGAATACAGTTGTAATGTTAGGAAAATAAAGTAGTAATTTATGAGAACTCCAACATGAAAAATACAAATTAAATGAGGAGCGTTGAGCATCTCGTGTAGTTATACTTTAGTATAAGTTTTACTCGATAAAAACACTTAACCTTTATTTTGTTAAAATTGTGTTTTTCTTTCTGTGAATATTATGAACACTTTCTCGTAATAAAACAAAAATTGTAATAGTTTGGCCTCAGTTCTCTGTTGTCCAACTCACAAAAGGGATGTTTGGGAAAAAAAAGGCATTTTTTGAAATTATTTTCTGTAATTTTTACTTTTTTTTTTCTTTTTTTTAGAAAAGAAAGCAAACAAAAACTGATTTATGACTGATTATTTTTACTGAATTGCTCCTTCTGTTGCAGATATAACTAAAAATGCGCTGCTCACCGGTCGGACCTCCAAGATGGACGCCAACGCAGGTGAGTCTGGACCCGGTCAGAACGGACCGGATCTCCTGGGTTAGTTGGGATCTGATTTGTGTTTGTTTCTGCAGAAGGGTCATGCTCCAGGAAGAACGTCTGTCCAGCGAATCACATCGGCTTCTTTGTCCAGAGCGGCGCTGCAAACGTTGTTCCTCCAAAGATCTGCGTCAACAACAACCTGTAGGATCTCCGTCCTTTTCTTTCTGTCGGCTGTTTGTCTCTTTATAGACGTTTAATTCTGTCTGTTTGGTCTTTTTCCTGAGTTTCAGCCTGTTTTCTGTCTCTCTGCACCTTCTGCTGTATTTCAGTCATGTTGTTGTTCAGATGATGTTTGTTGACTCTCAGCGTTTTGTTGCTTCAGGGCTTTAGGAACCATTATGAACAACGCTGGTGGCGGCATCAACATCGTGGTGGTAAACGGTGAGTGTCTGGGATTAAATCTGGGTTTTTACATTTTAATTTAGAGAGTAATTAGAACTCATTTTGCCTTTATTTAACTTAATCTGTATTTTTTTTATTTGCTTCTAAAACTGTTTTCATTATAAAAGCAGCTGTTTTTACGGCGTGCGTATCAGGGCCATTGTAGAAAGGGGGAAAAAAAAGGAAAAGTAAATTTCTACCAAAAAAATTCAAAAAATTTTCCATTAACCCCAGACATTTTCTGGATAGAAATTCAAAATTTCTGAGCTTGAGAAGTAAAAAAAATGCTTGAACATTTTTTTTTTTTTTTTAGATTAATTTTAGAAATCTTATAGAAAATTCTTGGAAATTTGAGTTTCAAAAGTTTAAAATTTGCTAGAACAAATCTGAAATTTTAAGATTTAATCTTATAAATCATTTAGGAAAAACTGGGAAATTTCTGAGTTTCAAAAGTTAAACATTTTTGAAATTTTTTCATCATTGTAATTTTCTTTTTCTCAACCTTAAGTTTTAATTTCCAATTATTTCTGAGTTTAACATTTTTGTCATCATTTTGACTCCGTTCTTAAAACAGGTGATCAACGCAGGAAGAAAAATACATAAAAAATTACTTCACATCTTTTGTTTTTTCTTGCAGTGACCCCTATATTCTGTTACAGATTAGAAGCAAAATAAAATGATTTCCAGTATTTTATTAATAATAACCGTAGAACCCGCCCTGAGCTCCAGGCTGATCTCACCTGGTTTGTGTCCGGCAGGTAAATCCGGAGACGTCATGAAGACGGATCACTTCAACATGTACAGCGGCAGTAAGTCGCCGTCATCAGGCCGGATTCTGTCGGATCTGAACGGATCCTGATGCTCAGGTTTGTGTTGCAGGCGTGGAGCCGCTCATCGAGTTCCTGAAGGACATCGAGGCGGGTTCTGTGGTTCTGATGGCCGTCTTCGACGAGGGATCCACAAAGTCAGTTCTCCCTGAAGACGCTTCATGTTTACGGAGAAAAACTTAAATCTGCTCCGAGGAAAAAAGATAAAGTTTCTCCTGAGCTTCAGAAAAAATACCAGAAATAATTTGATCCCAGATTATTTTATTAACTTCATCAAAATGAAAATTTGACATTAATTTTATCTGATTTATGACTTGATAACATAAATTCAGTCCAGCTGTAATCAGAGTTTCTTCTTAAATTTATCCACAAATCACATCAGAAATCTAATAATTAAAGATTTTTACTGTCAGATTATTTATCAGATACATAAAGAAATTTGGTTTATTTCAGAATAATGATGAATTTATACATTTACTTATAGTTTCTAATTATTAATTTATACATTTTTATTTATTCACTTCTAGTTATTAATTGTTTATCTATTTATTTCAATCATTTTATTTACCAGCAAATATTTTACTATTTATTTATTTACATATTGATTTATTTTTATTTATTGCATAATTATTTGTATTCAGTCAATTTCTTTTCATATTATCTGTATTCATATTATTTTTTCACTAATATTTATTAATCAATATCATTCATTTAAATTTTTTAAATTAATATAGTTAATTAGTTTACTTGCCAACATTTATTAATTTATTAGTTAATACAATAATTAATATATTACTGTATATAATTGTTTCTACAATAAACAATTATATACAGTTTCATATTTAAATTAATATAAATTTTTACATAAACAATAATTTTTATAAGTCAATATTTATTTATTTATTTATTTATTTATTTATTTATTTATTTATTTATTTATTTATTCCTGTATCAGACCCGTCATCCAGGTTTTTGTCCCGTCAGGTTAAATGAGGAGGCCCGGACTCTGATCTCGGACCTGGGAAGCTCCACCATCCATTCCCTGGGATATCGGGATAACTGGGTGTTTGTTGGTGGGAAAGGAACGACGGGGAAAAGTAACTTTGAGAAGGTGAAGTCATCAAATTAAACTAATTTAACCCAGATTTGCTGACTCATTCATCTGCTGTGAAACTAAAATCTGATCCATTCGTGTGTTTCAGCACATAAAGAGCGACGATTCCAAAAACAAGTACGAGAGCTGGCCTGAGATGGTGGAGGTGGAGGGCTGCATTCCCAAATACGTGGGATAATCCCGGAAAAATCAGCATGAAGCTGCAGGACGGGACCTTTAGGATTTAAACTGATCTGGATGAATCCATGAGATCCTCCACATCCTGCAGACAAACCTGGATCTGATGCTGTGACTCAGAGTCCAGGTTAAATTAAAATAATCCGGTCAGTTTTGGGTGGAATAATGGATTTTGATTCAAGGAAAACTGAGGAAACATCCCAACATCTCTGGTGATTCAGGATCCTAATCCATCTGGAATAATCCTGCTGCTGCTGATGTTTAACTTCCCTCAAAGTCCAGCTTCACCTGCAGGAGCTTCTGAGGACAGTTTCACCAACAAAACTTCCAGACGTCTGCAGATTAAACGCAGATTACCAGATTATTAGGGCATCATGAGGAGGCACAGTGTTTTTATAGGAAGGGGGTTTGATGAATTTTTGTTACCAGATAGAAAAAGTGGGAAAAGGTAAAAAATATTATAAATATTTCTATTAAAATGAAACATTTAAATTCTTGTTTTTAACTTATTTTTTATGTTTTTTTATTAAATAAATCCTGTTTTTACTTTATGGTCTTTGTTTTAAATGTTCATTTTAACCCAAAATTAACCAAATAAACAGAAAAAGCAGACTAGTTAGTTAGTTAGTTAGTTAGTTAGTTAGTTAGTTAGTTAGTTAGTTAGTTAGTTAGTTAGTGACAGACTCACAATAACATGGACAAATTCCAGAATTCTGATTAAAGTCAGAATTTTAAAATTAAAGTTAGAAATCTGAGATTAAAGTTAGAAATCTGAGATTAAAGTTAGAAATCTGAGATTAATGTCGGTTTCTTCTTTTTTCCTGTGACCTTAATTTCCTTCTGAATGTTTTTGACTCAGCCGGAGTTCAGTTTGTTTTTTTAAACATATTGAATCTGGTCTTAAACTTTAAATTGATGGTGAGTGAGTGCCAAATCGAGAGAGCAGTTTGAGATAAAAGCGGTTCTACAATAAGGAACCTTACATTCATCGCCTCTAGAAGCTGCTCTGGTGGATCTGCTGTCGCCCTGCAGTTACTAAAATAACCACAGAGAAGACGGGAATAAATTCTTGTTGAAGGAAAAACGGGAAGGACTGGAGGCACAAAGGCAACTCTAAAACATTCCAACCCAGTTAAGGAACAAACACAACAATTGTTTTGTTGAGGAAGAAGGTGGAAATCCATCGGATCTGATCAGATTGACCCCTCTGAACCCAAAACGGATCCAGAACTTTCAGTAGGAACCGTATAGTTCATCTAGAGAAGAACTGTTTCTGTTCTGGCCTGACAAAAAACTGCAAAAGCACAAAATCTTACCAGGTATTTTCGGTCTAGTTTCTATTGAAAATATCTCATTACACTTGAAATAATACAAAACTAAGTTACAAGTAACTTTTTAGCAAGATATACCAGCTTGTTTTAAGTAATTAATTCCTTAATATAAATTTTAAAAAGTTCTAGTTCCACTGGCAGATTATTTCACTTATAACACGGGAAAAATGTCTTGATGAAAGTGAAATAATCTAACAGTGGACCCAGTTGTGTTTTGTCAATTTTAAGCAATTATTTACTTAAAATAAGCTCCTATATCTTGCTGAAGTTGTTAGTTTTGTCTTATTTCAAGTGCATTAAGAGTTTTGCACTTTAAGATTTTGTGTTTTTGCAGTGAAGTTATACCATATCAACTATGAGTATTAAAATGTATCCACATATAAAACTTTTTGAGATGGATGAATTTAAATATGTCAATAAATGTTGCATTAATTTTCGTAAATAGAGTCCAACAGTCCAGTTCATGTGTGAGGCGATCCAAATCATTAACATGTGGATAACTGAGGTAAAAAAAAAAGCATTAAGTTCCCAACAATAAATTGACAAACAATTTTTCTTAAGGAATGAAGTTTAAACATATTTAGCATTGGTTTAAGAGCCTGAGACTGCAGAACAAGCTGCTGTGTTTATTTAGGAAGGACATGGCTTATTTGCTTTTCTCAAGAAATTTCGCATGAAGTTCACTGTTTAATTTTGATCACTCAAATAAAACAGAAGAAACTCAGAGATAAGGAGACAAACAGAGAGAGGACTTGTCCTACAGGATTTAAAGTTCCTGTGAATCAAATCATGTCAGACTTCTTGGTTAACTTCTAATTATATTCAGTGTCTGAACAAATACTTCACATCCTGCAGAACTCCTGCTCTGAGAAATGAAAATGGTTTCATTCTGAACCAGTCAGTTTATCAAGACACCGTGTCACATTTGGGAAAATAATTAAAAATAAAACAAACGCTGAAAGACGGTGCATCATGTTTCACTACAAGATAACGCTAGTCTTTTATTCCTTCAGTCCATCTTTAGTCTGAACAGAAATGACTTTTTAAAGATAGAAAATGTCACATTTCTTCCGCTTCACTTAATTTGTTGAAAATCATCCGTAGTTGCTCAAGTAAAGCTCCAAAAATGGAGAATATTATAAAAAATATTATAAAAAAGGGACATTTATTGTCACGCATTTCAGAAACAGTCTAGTTCTTTACCTCTCAAACATTTACCTTTCTCTAAAAGTTTTATGAATGTGCTACAGCGTTTTCTGAGACATTAAAGTTATTTTGTGAATTAAAGTCTGTTTATCCATAATCGTCGCACTTTGTTTCTTTTTTCACCCGTATGACTGAGCACATTTCTGGTGCAATACCAGTTTCCACCAGAAGATGGCAGTAGCGGCAAACACGAGAGAGGCTAACTTCAAGCCTAGAAGAAGCTCAGAGTCAGCATAGCTACGAAGCCATTATATTGATATAAAAGCTGATTTCTGTTTTAACAGGTGGGTGAAGTCTACATTTAATCGATAAGGTACCATTATTGTAAGTGTTTGTGAGTGGAGAACAGTATTTTATTGGCACACATTGTATTTTGAGAAATGTCTGTGTATTTTATTAGAAGTGTTAACTGCCGCTAGCCTAGAACAGAAGAGCTGCTCAGAGAAACTGAATGATTGCTTTGTCACAATTATTGGGCACCATTTTTAAAGTTAAGGTCAAAAACTGACAGCAATAATTTGTGTTATTTCGACAGTCACAGAAAACAATGTGGTTAATTTTTCGGTAACACTATTTGACGGGGTGTGCATAAGACTGACATGACACTGTCAAAAACATGACGTAACACCTGTCATGAACATAAAGAAGTCTTTATGAATGTTTATGACAGTTGTCATGAAGTAATTCGGTAAATAATGACACTTTTAATGCAAAGTTGCTCTAAAAGTTGCATTAAAAGTCAATTAAAAGTGCCAACTTTGCATGATTTTGATCAATTATAAAATAATGCAAAGCTGGCATTTTTAATGGACCTTCAATGCAACTTTTAGAGCAACTTTGCATTAGAAGTGTCATTATTTACCGAATTACTTCATGACAACTGTCATAAACATTCATAAAGACTTCTTTATGTTCATGACAGGTTCATGTTTTTGACAGTGTCATGTCAGTCTTAAGCTTCAAATAAAGTGTTACCAATTTTTCTAACTCATATTTTCTCCATGTTATTCGTTGATTTATAAATGTCACCGTTTCAAACTAAATATTCAAATAGCAAGCTAAATATTTACTTTACCAACAAAGTATTTAGCTTCAAACTAAATATCTAGTTTGGAGGTAAATACTCCAAACTGAACTAAATATTTAGCTCAGAGACAAATGTTTGCCTTGTCAGCCAAATATTTAGTTCAGAGCCAAGTATTCAGCTTTGCTCAAGGCTTATTTAGCTCAATGCCAAATATGTAGCTTAGTCACTAAATGTTAAGCTTGCTAAATAAATATTTAGCTTAATGCTAAATTTATTTTGTGAACTAAATATGTATTATTTAGCCTGATTGGGCTCCGTGGGTTAAAACCCGGCCACCAGGCGCTCATCATAAGGGGTCTTTGGGCTGCACTTGGTCTGGTTCCTCACCTAGGATCTGTCTGCATTGGGTGACCAGAGGCATGAAGCCCCTGACAGCTCCTAGGATCACTGGGACACTCAAACCCCTCCACCACGATAAGGTGGCAGCCTATGGAAGGGATGTGTATGTGTGTGCATGTTTGTATATGTATATGTGTGCATGTGTGTATGTATATGTGTGTATGTATATTAAGTAACTTCTGTATTAAAACCCTCCTGTTGTCCTCGGGTCAAAATGACTGAGATTTGTATGTGTTTTCCCTATACACAGAAAATGAGGACAACAGGAGGGTTAAGAGAGAACGAGAGAGAGAGATTAAGAAAGAGTTTTATTTATTTTTTCCATGAGGAAACATGTGGTGGTCAGTTCTTTCATTCTCTAGTGGCCTTTATTTAACACCTTTTCTACTCAGTTTTTCATGTTAAATTGCACTTTTTTTGTTAAAGCAATTCTTGCAGTTTCTTAAACTCTTTTAGGGGGCAATTTACATTGACCAATTGACCTAACCTACATGTTTTAGGGGATGTGGGGGGAAACCAGAGCACCTGGGGAAAACCCACGCAGGCACGGGGAGAACATGCAAACTCCACACAGCAAAGATGTGACACATCCTCTCTGTGCAGATGCAGTGCTAGCCACTGCATCTCCGTGCTGCCCACTACTTTTTCTATTTCAAATTCGTCTTAAAGTTTGAATCTTTTTTTTAATTGGGTTAGGAAGGATCTTTTTATTAGATGGTTAATGGCAGGAAAAAAGCTGGTCTTTCTAAATTTACTGATGATGTCGCATGGAACGATGGTTTAAACTTGATGTTCTGGGCTTTAGTTCAGTCTGTTCTTCCTTTTTTTGATTTCTTCAAATGCATGAAGTTTAGCATTCTTTTCCATAGCTTTGGTTTTTTCATTTTTCCATCGTCCATGTCGTCCAAATCCTCCTGGTTGGATTCTGCAGCGAAGTCCATCATGGGTTCCAAATGCCTGGGAAAACCTGAGGAGGATCCTTCTAAGGGATCCTCATCAGAAGAAATCTCCTGATATAAAACTTCATCATGGTCAGGTTGGCTCTCGTTCTCCATGTCTTGAATATTTGTGGACTCTTGTGGTGTTTCTTCTTTGACATCTTCCTTCTCGTCTCTCAGAGAAGTGTCAATCTCCAGATAGTCATATGCTCCTTCCAAATTACTTGTTGTCTCACAACTTACTTGATTAAATTTTTCAATTTCTTGTTTGAGTGCAGCAATATCGGTGTCATATCTGCAATGCAGCACCTTGTATATATCTTTCATCTTCTCTAACTTGGTCTGTGCATCCCTTTCCTTCTCTTCCAGCATTTGCATATCTTTTGCTGTATTTTCTTGGAAGGTGGCTTTCAAGTTGTTTAGACGCACTATCTCCTCCATGTGCGCTTTTCTCTCCTGAATCATCTGGATCCGAAGCATTTCCACCTGCTGTTTAAGTGAAGAATTTTCACATTTTAAATCGTTCGTGACCTTGTAGAAATTCTGCTGCTGGGTCTGGAGCTCTTTTGATGCTGCTTTATATTTTAGTTCTTGTTCTCGCTCAAGAGAAGCCAGTTCAGATAGAACAAAGTGACATCTCTTTGCTGTATATGAACTGGCTTCTCTTTCACGCTGTAGCTCGTGCTCAGATGTTTCCACTTCAGCTTTAAGAGCAGAAACGTCTCTTTCAAACTTCTGCTCAAGTTCTTCATATGAACATTTCATCTCGTCCAATTCTGCCAGTAAACTGTTTCTGCTGCTTTTCAGAAACGTGACCTCTTCTGACATCTTTTGAAAGATATCGTCCCTTTCAGCTGTTATCTTGTCAAGGTCCAGTTGTATCTCACTAACTCTAACTTCACACAACTTTTGCATCTCGGCCTCCTGCCTCACCAGAGCATCGTTGGATCTCTCAGACGCTTCATATTTGGAGCAAAGCTCCTCGTAGGAAGTCTGGAGTTTGTCCATTTCTTGTTGCAAGGTTTTGTTTCTTTCTTTCTCAGCCTGGATTTCTGTTGTAAATGCTTCCTGGCTGAGGAGGTGGGCCGTCTTTAATTCCACAAAGTCTTGCTGGAGCTGCTTCTTGTTTTTAAATCTTGTTTCGTTGTGCGCCTTGGTAGCAAGAATGGCAGCATCAACAACAGCTGGATCACTAAGCCTCTCTACTCTCTCGAGTTCCCTCTTGGTCTCTTTGCCCTTGTTGATGAAGACTTCTTTGAGCGCTTTCTGCCTCTTTAACTGGAGTTTGGTTTCTTCCAGCTCTGCTTCCAGATGGGCCAGTCTTTGGTTGTCTGCAAACCTTTGGGCTCTCTCCATCTCTAAAAGAGAGCCCATCCTGTGGATTTCCTCATGCAAAAGATCTGGGTGCACAGGAGGAAACCCGCCTTGGACATTTCGATGGTTGCCCCATCTCCCCTGGGGTCCCATCATTCCATTGTGTCTTCTTGGATTTTGATAAGACATTTTTGATGACTTTCTCCAAAATCTATCGATTTGTAAATTAGCTGAACGCTCGAAAAGGCTTTGCTTATGTCTGAACTAGTCAGTGATATAGCAATGAAAAATATCCAGAATTCTGTTCTATATATATGTAGTTTATGACATCACAGACGCTGCCTCACTTGTGACATCACAGAATCTTCTTTTGCTGGTGCTGTTACATCATCCCACCAGCAAATAGCATACTTTCTATTGTTTATATTCAAAATAGTTTGATTCACTTGGTTTTTGTCCCATATATTTTGAACTTTTTTCAGTATCTATACATGAGAAAGTTAATTTTGCTTGTTTAGTCAAACATTTATTTTCTTGTTCTTGTGTCAGCAAACATTGGAACATTGATGTGGGAACAGGTAACATTTTGCTAAGTTAATGCCATAAATATAAATATAAAATCATTCAATAAATTGAAAATGACATGAACTAATTAAAGTAACAAACAAAATAAATTGTGGGCAGAGCACAAATAAAGTTGTAAGATTTACCCATGAGAAAACCAGGGATCTCAAACCCATCCCACCGTGCTTGACCACCACAAACACAATGTGAGCCACAGTAAATGTCAAGGCTAGGTCATTTTCAGATCTATGCAAACGCATGATTTTTGTTTGTCATTGTAAACTAAATCTATAAAAAAACAATCATTGTTTTGTGTAACGGGGAGGATCTAAATATGAGGCAGTCCTGGATGGTAGATGAAGACAAACCAAGATCAACTGATTTAAAGGTTACACAGACTGACCAGCTGGGGGCGGTAGTGTACCAACTTGCTGTTTGGGAAGAAAAGACTATGGTGAAGAAGAAAAGACTGACAAAGACGGATGGAAAGTGCTGCTGTTGTGTTTAAGCTTCCGTCAACACTTTATCGCCGTTATCTCTCCACAGAGATTACACATCGCTTTGACTCCCCACACCGTTTTACACGCTAAAGGTTGGCGTCCTGCTCTGACTTGAACCAGCTGTTTTAACGCCTCTGTTTATGTCTGAGCGCTGCAGTTTCTACCAAGGTTAACTAACTACAACTATATCATGTATTTATAAAACTAGATATAATACCCTTTGTTTTTATGAATCTATTTATTAGCCTTTTTAACTGTTCTGTAATTAATTTTTTTTTTTTTTTATTTCCGTCACACAAGCAGTTTACGTCAGCTGTTAGCAAATTATGTTCCTCCATTATTCCTCCTGTCATTTACGCTAGTCCGCAAAACGGCGACAGCAAAAGCTGAAAGAAAACACCAGTCCGTTGGTTGTTCAACAACAGTTAAATACATTTTTGGAAAATTGTATCTTCTGTTAAAATTAACAACATTCAACCTATAAAAACTAACAAGAACTAGCAAACACACTCTAAAAACTAAATAAAATTGAGTTAGACCAGGGGTGTCAAATTCAATTTCACCATATTTCAGCATATTGGCCACCCTCAACGGGCCACATTGATGGTACAAGTCAGGAGTTCACAGGTTCAGTCCTCCAGACTGCAACTTTTAGATGCATCCCTGCTAAAACACACCTCAGACAAAAGGTCGACTTCCCTCATCAGCATCAACTCAGTTCTGTAGAGGCTTATAATGAGTCAATGATCCAGGTGTGTTAGAGAAGGAATGCATCTAAAGTTGCAGATAGTAGCTCTGGAAAATGAGACCCAATGTTAAAAATAAATTAAGCAACACCTCATATTGTTAAATAAAGTTTTGGAGCGTCTGGTTAGGAAGCGCATTCAAAACCTTTGGTTGAAATGGCGCGTTAAATTCAAGTCTCCATTACAGACCAGAGAAAACTAAAGAGAATGCAACGCTGTTGTAAGAGCCATATGAATGAAATGAATGATTATTGAGGTGATGGGAGCGCATGCCTTTGACACCTGGGTGGTGGGTGTGTCGAGGTGGGCGTGGCTGTCACTGAGGGTATGAATGGGAGCCATACTGGCTTATTATGTTTGAGGAAGCGGGTGCGCCGGGGTGGTCATAATTTCTGTTGACCGTGTTTAATGCCGTTTATTGTTGACACTATTGGATGGTTTGGCCTGGTCAGTCAGTGTAAGACAGGCACGTGCAGAGGGGGGAGCTGGGGGGGCTTGACCACCTGCCCTTTTTGCTCCTTGCCCCCAACTGCCCTTTTGGTCAATTTTTATTTTTTATTTTGGTATTATTAATTCATAAGCCCTCTTCTGACACATAAAAACGTGCTAAAATTCTTTGCTTTTTTGTTTCGTTTTTGCATAACATAATAAGCCGGTCACCTTGTTACCTTTGACCTTTGGCCTGTGACGCATGACGCAGTTGCCTCTCGCAGTAAGATAAAGCGGCTAACTGGAGCTCAACGTAGCGAACGTTCCAGATTACAGAACAGTTTTTGGTGAATTAAAAAAAACGTTTTTGGTGAATAAAGTGGAGTAGACTTGCTGCTTGTCAGATGACTGAAAACGTTGATCGTATTGTTTCTGCTTCAGCTCGGAGTCGTGGTTTAAGCAGAGAGGTAATGAAATACAACAGACACTGACAGGCCTCTGCGTCTGCCTTTCTCTGAAGAACTACTGAGGGGAGGAGACAGCCAGGTGAGGAGAAACTTATCTATCGATTCAGTATTTTTATCATCCAGACATTAGGCTGCTGTTGTTGTGCTATTAGCTAGCTGCTGGCTAACAACTTTGCTAGCAAAGCTAGACAACTAAAAAGCTCCCCTGTACCTTTAATGATGGCTGTCATTCTTTAGTATTGCTTATGCAATAAGGGCAAATCGCCCGTCCAAAACCGATCATCTCCATAATGGATATATGTCCGATCTTCTTATTTCCTTTGCTGCATAACGTACATTTCATTTATTCTAGCGTTAGATAAATGTGTCTTGAAGGAGAATAACACTTAAATAATTGTCCAACAAGGATATTCATTTAGAATTAAAAATAACTCACCCTGAATTACCATGATAGATATAATGTAAGTAATAAAAGTTTGTTATTAATGAAGGGGAAAAAACTCAACCCAGACTTTAAGTTTCGGGTCTGGTTCTCAGAGTATGAAGTTAAATTTATTTCCCAATTATTCAATGGGGGAAAAAAACTAACCTCAGTTAAGTAAAATAAAATTGTAATCAAAACTTTTGGAATTGTAATGATTTTTTTTTTGTTAAGTTTGAGGCTAACTACCGTTGGTGAAACTGACTTTACTAAAAGTGCTTTCAGTTACCATCTTCGAAGAAAAAGTTTGTTGGTTTTACGGTTATTTACCCCGTGATTTTTGGTCAGAGGGAAATTACAATGTATTATTTGTTTGTTTTTAAAGGTTTTGTCGGCTCTAGTGACCTTTATTTGGCAGTTTTCAAACAGAAAGCGAGTTATGAGAAAGAAAGAAGACATTTGTTCAAACACAAGTCCACAAATTCTAAGAAAAATAACAATAAATAAATTACGAGAATATACTAATGACATGACGAGAATAATGTCATAATACGAGAATAAAGTTGTAGTACTACAAAGCAGCCATAATGTTACGACTTTTTTTCTGGTAATAATGGCACCAATTCCTGTATAATTTTATTTTTGTAATTACATTTTTCTTAGTTTGTCTCCAAATACTCAAAGTATAACATTGGAAATGTATTTCTATTAGTAATGTTATGTAAGCTGAGTTCATGATCGTCTGTGCTAATTAATATGTTTTACATAACATATAACAAACTGTAACTGTGCAATTATTAAAATCTAAGTCTACGTTGTATAAAAGCAGTGTAAATATAATCGCAGCGAAGCCATTACTACCCAAACTGATTTCTATTTTCACAGAATAAAAACACACACAGATCATCGGCCGTCACATTCACATGAAACCGGACAGCATGGATTGATAATTGAAATTGAATATGGAGTCCAGCAGCAGAGCAGATGGAGGAGGTAAGAAAACTGGAAACATGCCAATCAGCAGGTTCTTTTTGTTTTTCTCGTTAACGGTTTCTATTGCACTGAGAGCTGAAGGATGTGTCTGAAAAGGCTGCAAACAGCGCCACCTTGTGGAGTTTTAGAGCTGTAGCAGGCTGGCAACACCTGATTTCTCTCTGACATTCAGTTTCCCAGCACCCAGTGAACTGACTGTTCAAACAAACGTTTTTCTTGCTTCATTTCACAGAAAACGGGTGCAAAAACATCTGCTGCAGCTTCCAGGGTCCTGCTGCTGGAATAATCTGCTGGTCAAGTCCGATGCGACGGGACTTCAGCTTCTTCTGCTTTCTGCAAGAAAACATGCAGTCATGATGGAGACCTGGATAGAGAGGTAGCAGAACTGATCTTTTTCCTTTATTCTTCTCAGCAGACAGTTTCTGTATCAACATTGTGAAGTTTCTTCATTCAGACCTTAATTAAGACCAAAGTGTCTGCTGATACTCAGTGCTCTGATGCAGACGCTGATAATCTTCAGATTGTGGAGGAATGTTCTGCAGACAGTCATGTTTCCTCAAGAGACGCCGACGGTCTGTAGAACTGTATGAACGACCTTTTCTCTGAACATTTTAACAAACTTTAACCTTTCTGAATATGTATTAGGACTGTTGTAAACAATTATTTTAGTAATCAAGTAATCTATCAATTATTCTTATGATTAAACAAGTAATCAAATAAAAAAATAGATAAATAAAATATTAATAAATACTGCCATACCAGCTATAATAACATTGAATATCCACATTGGCCCAAAAGTTTTTATTTGTGCAGCCCTAATAATTACTTTTCTGTAGTTTAGAAACTTAACCTGTAACAGTAATGGCTCACTTTTTCAGTTAACCTGAACAAAAATTATAGAAAAATCACAAGAAAATTCATAAAAATATCACATTTTCTTTTATGTATTCATTGAGTCAATTTAATAGATGAACTCTCACTTCGCTCAGCCACTGAAAGCTTTTGTGTCCATATTTCTGATTTTGCACCACAGATTTTGTCGTGCAAAATCCAGTCGCATGTGACAAAAAACATATGTGTTTTTTTGTGTACCAGGCCTGTGCACATGCACATCGCTTTATCATACATACATATCATATCGTACATCTCTAAGGCTCCACAGGGTGGCGCTGTTTGCAGCCTTTTGAACCGGATCCTTCAGCTCTTAGTGTAGCAGAAACAGCTCAACTGGTTTCATGTGAAACACCTGCTGATTAAAATCACGTTTCCAGTTTTCTGACATTCTCAATGTATATCTGTTCTGCTGCTGGACCTGAAACTTCCCTTATTTCAGTTCAGTTATCAACTTATGTTGTCCAGTTTCATGTGAATGTGACGGCAGACAAACTGATTTGTGAGTAAAAGTGCCTTTATTCTGAAATCTGATTTTTTAGTAATGGCTTTGCTGTGATAATATTTCTGCTTCATTTAAACAGTGTAGTAATTACACAATTGTTTATGCTGTTTGCTATTATGTTCAAAATCAAACATGTTAATTAACATAGACAAATAACCATGAACTTTGCTTACATTACATTATGTAATCAATCAGGTTATGATTGTAAATATTAATCATTGACAGCTGTTCAACTGATTGAACAGATCAGGTTCAGTTAATCTGCCCCCCTTTAAGCCATTAACTAATTATATAATCTGCTTATACTGATAAATATTTTGTTATTCATGTAACATCATAGTTTACTAAGCTGCAGCCAGAACATCACACATATTATCACTGGGTAGAACATCCCATCTTTTGCACGGCTGCTGCAGCTCCAACAATTGCTCCCAGATTAACTCCAATACCGGCTCCAACAGCTACTCCTATCGGTCCTCCTAAAACTCCAATAGCAGCTCCAACACCAGCTCCAGTAGCAGCTCCAGCAGCTGCAGCCCCCAGAGCAGCACGGATATATGAGTTCTCTCTCTCTGCCTGCCTTTTTGCATCTTCAGGATCAATTTCTGGATTTTCTCTGATTAGTCGTTCTGCTTCTTCTTGCTTGGCTCTTTGTGCCTCTTCAAACATTTCGTTGGTGTAGAAACTTCCTCCATTTTCCTTAACCAGTCTGTTGATCTTCTGCACCAGTCCCCTGACCTGACCAGGATCCTCAACTGTGTTGTCAAAGACATGATATTTATCTTCAAATGTCTGGAAGACGGCGCACTGACTGATGAAGTGCTGTAGAGGTCTGTGTCTTAGTAACATGTTTCCTATCGTCATATTTTCCCGTTTTAGTTCGTCTCCATGGGTAAACAGGATCATGGTGTATGTGGCTGCTTCATTGCCAAAAATTTTCTGGATAATTCTCAAGCTTCTTTCTTCTTCTGTGGTGAATCTGGTGGGTTGGAGCACAATCAGGAACACATGAGGACCAGGAGCCGCCAGGCAGATGCCTTTAGCGATTTCTTCCATAATCTCTTTATTACTTTTATCTGTATCAAACAGACCTGGAGTATCAATAACAGCCAGATTTAAACCATCAAAATCATTGATTTTCTTCTCACAGACTGATGTCACAGAGGAAAAAGAGAGACAAGAATTGAAAAATCTTCCTCCTAACATGGTGTTTCCTGCTGCACTTTTTCCAACTCCGGTTTTCCCAACAAGAACAATCCTGAGCTCCGTCTCCTTTTTAGCTGTTGGAGGATTAGAAGACAACAATGAAGAGGGAGAAATTTAATTCAGATAACTTCAAAGTAACTTAAAACATGTCTAATGATGCCAGTTACAGAATTATATGTTTCTTTTTAGATGTAGAGATTGGGAGGAGAATTTAGATGTTTAAATTTTCAGCTAATAATGTCTACAGAAATATTTTTGTATTAGATTAATAGTTTTATGGACTTAGAACAAGTTCTACAGTGGATCAACATCAATATTTTCATATAGATGAGTTGCTATACTTTCAGTATTTCAGTAAGCTTGCACCAAACCTAAATGAGCTCCTGCAAAGTTTTAGCTTCCTCAAGAAAAGACTCTGTGTCTGATCACAGTGATGAAGTGGTTTCCACTCTATCTTCCTTTAGATCAGAACCGTAGTTCTGGATGCCTGAAGTTTGCGGCTGTCTGAGAGGAATCCTCTCCCAGACGCTTCATCCCAGCAGCTGCTGACACCTTTTTAGTTTGGCTTCTTTGCTCATCAAACCCACAACTCACTGACCATCAGATGCCTTATTGTTCGTAAGAACTGTTCTAATAAGATGTTGTGTCTGGGCAGAGAAAGTTAACTTAATCAATCTAGTTCAGTCAGTCAGGTTTATTTGTATAGCAGCACATTTCAGCAACAAGGCATTTCAAAGTGCTTTGCATCAAAATAACACAAAAATACAAAGTCATAGAACACGCAGACAGTAACTACATTTTGTCATGTTTATGTCATGTTGTCAGATTGTTGATGTTTAATTTATTATGTTTTAAAAACAACTCCAAACAGGTGGATTTTTAGTCTAGATTTAAAGAAACAGTGTTTTGATTGTTTTGCAGTTTTCTGGAAGTTTGTTCCAGATTTGTGGTGCATAGAAGCTGAATGCTGCTTCTCCATGTTTGGTTCTGGTTCTGGTTCTGGATGCAGAGCAGAACCAGAACCATGTTGACAAGAGTCTAGGAGGGGATTAACAGGCTTCTGCAGCAGTTGATGGGATGCAGAGGAGGTCATGCAGCCATTTGAATCAGGTGTTCTGGAACAGAGACAAATCTAAAATATGTTCATTGGTTAGAGTTCTGGTAAATTAACGGCTATGTACTTTCATCACCTGCTCAGACCAAGATGATCAACTGATCCCTTTGACTATACCTGGTGTCCTGCAGATGTTATATGTGGCTTTGCATCACAACACCTGAGTCAAATAATCAGGCAGTTAGCAGCACTTTGGAGAACTTCACTGCATTGTGGAGGTAATTCAGCAATGTGACTGAGGTGAGTTTATCCAGGGACACATCTAAAAGTTTCAGGACTCACAGGTTGGATTTGAGGATTCCTGCTCTAAAGGATAATGTTTCCATCAATGCTTAGCTTTAGCATTTTAATATGAACTTAAGGCAGAGAAAAAATAAAAACAATCTTTACTCTGAGCCTTCTGCTAACAATTACTCACAAATCATGTGCTGCCCTCCTTATCTTAGGGAAGCTTCTGCACAGAGACTTAAACTTTCTTTTAAGTCAGTCAATCTGTCTAGGCAGGTAGCACAGTCTCATGTGGATCAGTATTTGTGACCAAACTGGTCTTAACTGGTTTCTGACTTGCAAAGACTTGAGGACCTTTTCAAAGTGAGTTCAAGCAGAAAAGAGAAAACAACTCCAGACAAGGACTGATTGCAGCTTCCTGCAATCGAGGGATTGTGGAAAGGTTCTTAGTGTTTGGGTATTTTTATTGCTACACAAAGAAATCAGAGCTTTCTTTACATGAATTAAAATACTAAAACTCTAACATGGCATTTTATTCTGCCAAACTGAGATGCCAAGCAAAAATGGAAGCATAAGGAAAAACAAGGAAGTTTACAGAGGCAGGAAGTGGCTAAACCACCGGTGAGAGTACAGGAGGGGATTGAGGCAGAGCCACCAAACTGCAGAGAAAAGCAGAACAAGAAGCAGAAATAGAAATGAAGCTGGAGCAGAAGAGGGACAAGACAGGAAACCTTCACCCCATTTGGTTTTGTTTTGGTAGAGAGATGTACTGTTGGTTTTAAGTTTAACTTTATGTTGTTTTTCATCCTGTGTTATATGGATTCAACAAATCACAGCATAAATTATATTAATAGTTAAAATTTTGCACATTTTAGATTGGAGTTTTTGTAAAATTTTGTATGGTATCTTTAGACTTTCATGTGTCTGAGAGTCCTTAAATTCTATCAATAAAAGGTATAATGTTTTATATTTCAGTATAAAAACAACTGAAGTAATGAACCTGATAGAGGTTCATTATTTACATTTTTCTGATAAGGTTTACCACCTATAGATAATAAGCTATTAATCATAAACTCTTCTTACCAGCTGGACGATAACTGGTCATTTCCAATGTGTCCCTGCAGGATGTTGATTTGTGACGATACATGGTTGTTGATTTCTTGGCACCAAATAATGTTTGTATCAGTTCTGTTTCATGGTCCTGGTTCTTGGCTCCTCCCTTTGAATCTGTCTGCCAATGCAGTTCCTGTCAGAACTATGCAGAATGCTTGAGGGAATGTAATAAACTTTGAGAAACAGCACACATACTGTATAATAGTTCACTACATGTATCTACTAGTTATGGATGTTAGATTGGTTGCTTAGGAAGCAGCTCTTCTAGAGCAATTTCCAAAAAATCAAACTATATGTTCAAAGGCTATTTGCTTCATACAGAGTCTGGATTCTGGGCCTTTTTAATAAATAATTGTTTTCTAGAAGCGTGGACTCTGCTGAAGTTTAAACTTTACCCACTTGCTAACATTTGGCCAGGATGCATATAATGTGCAAGTTCTACGCTATCAGCTTTCCAGAAATTGCCTGCATTGTAAACAACCATCCTCCACTGCAAAGAGAGAAGTGCCAAGCCAAACAGATGGTTGTTACTGTTAATTGAATATTGGAAGTGTGGCCAACACAGACTGAAAGGCTCCCATGGATAAAATTACTTCCTCCATTGCTACTGCAGCAGAGGAAGTGAATAATAACTGAAGTTATTGTGTTTGGACCCAAAGAGGACTGATCTGGTTCAGCTTCAGTTGTTACAGCTGGAAACCAGCAATCAGGCCTGAAATCTGGGAGTAGTGATGAACTCTGACCTGAACATTCAGAGCCACATAAAGACAGTTACAAAGTCGGCCTTCTATCACCTGAAGAACATCTCCAGGATTAGAGGATTAATGTCTCTGCAAGATGTTGAGAAACTCATCCATGTGTTTTATCTTTAGTCACATTAATTACAGCAACAGTGTCTTCACAGGTCTTCCTAAAAACCCAATCAGATCCAGATGCTGTTGCTGGAGTTCTGACTAAAACCAGGAAGTTAGAGAACATCACCCAGTTCTACAGTCCTTCCTCTGGCTCCCTGTAGCTCAGAGAATAGACTTTAAAATACTGTTGTTAGTTTATAAATCACTGAATGGTTTAGCACAATATATTAAAGATCTGCTGTTGTCATAGCAACCTTCCAGACCCCTCAGGTTCTGGTCTGCTCTGCATCCCCAGAACCAGAACCAAACATGGAGAAGCAGCATTCAGCTTCTATGCACCACAGATCTGGAACAAACTTCCAGAAAACTGCAAAACAGCCGAAGTTCCTTGAAGACTAAAATCTGAGCTGTTTAGAGTTGGTTTTGAATCACTGGAGCATTGATCAGCATATTTGATGTGTATTGATGACCGATTGTAATACTGGTTTTCACATTAGTGGAATATGTGATGTGTTTATGATGTTTTCATGAAGCTCTTTGAACTGTGTTGTTGCTGAAATGTGCTGTACAAATGAACCTGACTGATTTCTAACACTGCAGTCAGACCACATTTCTAAAACAGCACAGAAAATCGATGTCACTGCTCTGTACTGTCTGCTGTTTGTCACCATTATTTGTTGTGTTAATGCACAAAATCTGAAGGTTTCATTCGTGCTTTTTGCAGTTGATGTGGTTTTGTTAGTTTGTTCCAGAGTTAACCTTCAGCATGGACTGAAGTGATTCTGTTTCTGTGGCCATGGTCACCAACTGGAAATGGTTGGATCGATTCTTTTGGTTCAAAGATCAGGATATGTTATAAACAGAAGAGTGAAAGTATCTTGTATACAAGCAATGTAGGAGGAAGTGGAAAGTTGTCAAAATAAGATGAAATTCTTCTATATATGCCATGAGAAAAGTGGCCAAGGTTGTGAGCAAAGGCAGACAAGAGAAGTGAAAACCAATTGTAAGACCAAAAGCAGAACAGATGTGCCAAAAGGAAAGAGGCAGAAATAAGATTTAAATAATCACCTTTAAATGATCACATTCGGAAAAACTATAAAATAAAAATATGTTCTACATGTAAAAGTAAATCTTTTGCTTCTTGTTGGAACTTGGAGATTGCAGCGATTAGTGAAGATGAGGTGTGAGAAAGGAAAACATCTGATAACTAATCAGAATAAATTGGCAGTAACTTTTACAAACAACATGTGGGCAGTACCCACAAGAAAAATAATGTAAAACCACATCTAAAACAAGTCAATGAATAAAATAGATATTAATATTTGAAACTAAAGCAAATAAAGAGGAAATTTATATGGTAAAGAAAACATTATTTATCTTCATGACACAATTTAAAAACTGATTTTAATGGGTACATAAATGCTGTTACAGTGATGTACAGCAGGTGGCGGTATTCACCTATAATCTCCTGGGATCCGTCATTACAGAAAAAAGAAGCAGGATTTTCACACAAGTTTCACTTTCACTTTTGGCATCAAGCCTCCTCCGTTTTCACCAAGTTGTTTTTATTTTCTTGGGTTAAACCTCAGTGACAGCTCGTCTTTTCATTAGAAAATAATTTAAGTTAATTTATTTTTTTAACAGTGTTGTGATGCAGACCGTGAAATGATAAAGTTTGTTACATTATTTTTTATCTCCCGTCTAGTATGAATGTTAGTCACATTAAACTAAAAACAACCTATTAACGCCAGTGGTGAATGTTTAGAGATTGTTGCATTAATGAACCATCTAATGAGTGTTTCCACATTTTAATGTTTTGTCTAAAGGCTGTTTATGTTTTCCTGCCTTGTTTGACACCAGGGCTCCGTTTCATAAGCAGTTATAGATGGAAGTTACTCTGCATGAACATCTGTGTGATACTCTGAGTTTTCAGGTTCAGCATCACTAACAAGGCGACCGAGTCAAGTAGCTCAAAGCTAAAGGAAATGACAGCTTCCAGGTTCAGACATCAATAAAACCACAGCAACTGTAACCAGATTAAAAGTTATAAGAACCAATCAGGAAAAACAGGAGCCACAAAAAGTTTTGATCGGCTGTTTAAAGAAGAATAAAGCCTGGGATGAAATAAAATGTAATTAAATTCATTATTTGAACTCACTGTGTGGTCATGAAAAAGGATCTCAGATTAAATATGAAAAACAGTCAGGCGGCACACATGACAGCACATGCAGTGAACCGGTTCAGCCTGTTGAAGCTCAGCTTTTCCATTGCATCATAACGAACTCCTGCACATTTTAAACGTGTTGAAAAGTTGGAAGCTGGAGTTTTCTGGATCTACCATGGATTTATCACCAACATCCACTGTTTTTGGTAAGTAAATAGTTTTTTTCCTTTTTCTTTTTTCCTCACATGAAACTGAACAAGAGTACAAGAACATGGCAGCTACACCAGAAAAAGATACTTTGAATTGAATTGTTGCTTAAGCAAAATAAATGCTGATTTCAGTTTAGCTTTTACTAGTTTATTTTTTATTGTTCTTTATCAATTATGTAAGTGCTAAATGTAAGATCACAGATGATAAAAAGCCTAAGAAAAAATAAATATTAAGCTTAAATCTGCATTTATTGAAATAACTGTCTTAAAAGTCAAGTTTATTTGTACAGCACATTTCAGCAACAAGAAAATTAAAATCGTTTTCATGATAAAAAGATAAACATAAAATCATGTGACAGTGGGAAATTAAAGCACTGAAAAGTTTTGATCCAGACTAGAATTAATCAATGTCCTGGTTATTATTAAATGAAGGTGATCAGCTGGGTGTTCTTAGTACTTATTTGTTGTGTGTTTATGTTGATTTGCTGAAACGCACCAAAGTGTACAACAGTGTTAATTTCTTTAGAAAATGTTAGCTAAAAACTGAAATACATTTTCTTGATTGACAAAATATAAAACAAAAAGTATTGTTTTGCTGCAAGTTATTTTTATTGTTTCTACAACTTCGCAATCTATCTAATTTTCTTTTAGATTAATAAATCAAATATCTTTTTGTAACTGACATCTGTCTGAATAAAAATGCTCATGTTGTTGTTTTCTAATTCTCCAACAGCTGAAAAGGATCCAGACCTCAGGATCGTTCTTCTTGGCAGAACTGGAGTTGGAAAAAGTGCAGCAGCAAAAACCGTTTTAGGGAACAAAGTTCATCCTTGGCTTTCCTCTGCGACATTGTTCTGTGAGAGGAAAACCAATGTTTATGCTGGTCTAAATCTGACTGTTATTGATACTCCAGGTCTGTTTAGGACCATAAAAAGTAATAAAGATATTGTGATGGAGATCAGTAAATGCATCAGCATGGCGGCTCCTGGTCCTCATGTCTTCCTGATTGTTCTCCAACCAACCAGATTCACACCAGAAGACGAAAAAACAGTGGAAATAATTAAGAAAACATTTGGCAAACAAGCAGCCAGATACACCATGATCCTGTTTACCCACGGAGACGAACTGAGAGAGGCAAATATTAACATAGAAGACATGTTAGAAATACACAAACCTCTAAAACGCATCATCAGCCAGTGCTCCGTCTTGAAGAAATTTGAAGATAAATATCATGTTTTTGACAACAAAGTTGAGGATTCTGCTCAAGTCAGCGAACTGCTGGATCCGATCCAAAGAATGGTTCAGAGAAATGGAGGAAGTTTCTACACCAACTAAATGTTTGAAGAATCTCTGAGAGCCAAGCAAGAAGAAATGAAACGACGGTTCAGAGAAAATCTGGGCTTTTATCCTAAAGGTGCAAAAAGAGATGCTCCTCAAGGTAAGGCTGTTTGATATGGCCCAAAATCAATATTACGATATTCTGAACAGTTCATCTAGATAACGATAAGCAGATGCTAACGCTAACGACCCTCAACCCTGGAAATATGTGATGGCCTAAAACAAACTCTTCATAGCCACTTATATTGATGGTATGATTCCCCTTTATGCAATTATTTTATTACCACTTTAATTAAAAATAAAGTGGAAATTAGCAAAGTTTATAAAATGTTTTTTGTCAAGTTAAGTAATTCTGTGATGTACATAATGTTTTCACCATTTAGTATTTTACTTCATCAAACCCATTTTTAGTTTCTACTTCTATCTGGAAAAATAAACTGATTTCAGTTTATTGTTGTTTTCTGATTCTCCAGCAGCTGAAATGGATCCAGACCTCAGGATTGTTCTTCTGGGGAAAACTGGAATCGGAAAAAGTGCAGCAGGAAACACCATATTAGGAGGAAGATGGTTTCAGTCTGGATTCTCTCTTTCCTCTGTGACATTAGTCTGTCAGAGGGAAAGTAATTATCTCTGTGGCTTCAGTCTGGATGTTGTTGACACTCCAGATCTGTTTGGGTCAAACCTGGAGTATCTGGTCTGTCCTAAACTGATCGCTAGATGCATCAGCATGGCGGCTCCTGGTCCTCATGTCTTCCTGATTGTTCTCCAACCGACCAGATTCACACCAGAGGAAAGTAAAACTGTGGAAATAATTCAGAGATTGTTTGGAGAAGCAGCAGCCAGATACACCATGGTCCTGTTTACCTATGGAGATGAGCTGAAAGAGAAAAATATAACAATGGAAAACATGTTAGAAAAACACCAGCCTCTAAAACGCTTCATCAGCCAGTGCTCCATCTTGGAGACATTTGAAGATAAATATCATGTTTTTGACAATAACGCTGCAGATAGAACTCAAGTCAGCAAACTTCTAAACAAGATCAACAAAATGGTTGAGAAAAATGGAGGAAGTTTCTACAGCAATGAGATGTTCAGAGAGGCACAGAGAGCCAAGCAAGAAGAAATGGACATTATTTGAAGATAGAAGAAAACAGGCAGAGAGAGAGAAAACTCATTTATATGTGGAGCAATGGACCCTGCTGCAGGCGGAGCTGCTGCAGGTGGAGCTCCTAACATCTCCAACATGCTGGAGCTGTTAGTAGAGCTGCTGCTGCTGGAGTGACATGGAAATGGTTAGAAATGGTCCAATATAATATTAATGTCTGTATTGGTTATTGGTGATGGTGGTAAGTGATGGTGAAGCACCGCCAAGACAAAATAAAACCTCCACATTTACAGAAATATTATGTTTTTTACATTATGTTTATTAGATATTTTGAATATTTGTACTGAAATAGGGAAAAGGGACAATAACAACAACAGGACAAAACCTAAAAGATGGGAGATGGGAGTCTAAACCAACCCATCTGAACTTTATGGACTTTCTAGTCAACATCAATCTCTTTGTCAGTATCCAGATGAAAAGTTTTATTATTATAAAAAGCTTTATAATCTAAAGCATTCATGTGCTGCACATTAAAGCAATGTAAATCACATGAGGTATGCATTATCAATATTTGTGCATTTGTATCAGCCATAATCAGAGTTTGAAATTAATTTAAGCATCATAAAATGTTGAATTTTACTTTATCTTGAAAAACCACCACCAGTGTTTTTCCCTGCATAACAGCAGCTTCTGCTGTCTGGCTGAGCTGCTTGAAAGACTTTCTGAACCGTTTCTTAGTTTATTTTTGCATGTTTGACTAAGTTAGTCTACGTATTGATTTAGTCAGTATTAGTTTCTTTATTATTTGTAAATAAACTTTTCTATAAATTGTCTGTTACCCTCCTAATTGCACCATAACAAGTTAAAGTTATGTTGTTTTTGTGGATCTGTTGGTGTATTTAAGTGTGCTAAACTGGTGCAGAGTTATCAAGCAAATTAGTAATTCAGGACATTCATGTTTGTGATTAAAAAAAAAAAAGTTTCGAATCAATTCAGCTCTGTTTTTCTGTATCGGATCGGTTTTGACTGATACCAAACCTCAGATATCTGTATCGGTATCAAAAGTGAGACAAGTGGATCTGTGCATCTCTAGAAACTGTAGTATTTGCTGCTTTAGGAGTGAAGGAGAAGTGAGGATGTGTTGTGCAGTGATGTGTCTGATGGTTTGGCTGTTAAACCCTGATTTTCATGAATAACATGCTGGGCAACACGCTGAATCCCACATCAACAGTCTGAATATTAGTCATAGAAGTCGGAAAATTTGAAGATGACTGTATTGTGGTTAAACGTTAAACTTGACCTTTGGAGGTCAAGTTTAACGTCCTTTAGAGGACGTGACGGGTAAAACTCGCTACATTTACCCCATTATGTGCGCGAGGTGAAGGAGCGTAATGACCCTCGAGTGTATGCGAACACATCATCGGCGCGCCGCCCCCTCCAGACGGGGTTTTGACGCCCCTCTGGTGCAGCTCCCCTATGCGTTGCATGTGCTGCATACCCACTTTTTGCGCCACTGCATATAATAAACATTTCCACATATCATGTCCGATGTCCACCAGATTCTCAGTTGCGCGATATGTCAGCTGTTTGGGATTCCCCTCTGTTCTTACGTCTTTCTGAGTAGGTTCCTGTTTCTTTGGAAAGCAGGTATGACCCTCCTCTCGGTCAGCCTTCCACTAAGACTGGAATTCTACAAAATGTTTTCTCAAACCTCAGGCCAGATTAACATTAGCAGTAGGTGCTGATAAAAGGAAGTGTCATGGTTTCATCTGACTTCTTGGATTCAGAAAAGGACCTTAAACACCTCCTTAACCCTTTGATGCATAAGTGGGTCCTTTTGGACCTGGTGACGTCATCTATTTGCAATATCTTTGTAACAAAAAGTTTTCATCACTTCATATTCTAGGAATTCCTCAACAAACATGTTACTGACATCATGCAATTCAAATTTTTGATTATTTTTTATACATTTTAAGAAATAGCATGTTTTATATTACTGCCCCATTCTTCCACAAGTGGGTCCAAAATGACTCGCATTCATTTCATATGGATTTAATGGGAATCTTTGTTTATTACCAATTGTTACCGTCAGGAAAACATTTTTTTGTGAACCAAACACACTGAGACCTTAGTGTCACCCCTGAATATTATTTTACACAGCAAGAACTCTTACACATAAGTATTATCTTTATTTATTATCTCACAAATGTGTTTGTGTCAATCATGAGTACTGTGACAGCGTTATTGTCACAAATCAACATATTAGCCTTCTTCAAAGTTAGCTAACACTAGTTATCTAACCAACTAGCTAACATTACCACCTATACTTTATTGTACATGTGTATTATTTGTGTGTGTGTCTCTCTGTGTGTGTCTGACACTCTGGATGAGAAAAGCATGTGATAGATTGTGTTGAATGACATGCAAAACCTGTTAATCAATGTGTTCAAGGTTCTTTCTTTTATAATCTCAATGAATATGTTAAAAATTCATAGCTATAGAAATAAATGAGCCAGAAAAGTACAGAGTGCCTTCTTTGGGTCGGGGAGGATGTCCTGTCCTAAGTGGAGAAGTTCAAGTATCTCAGGATCTTGTTCACCAAAAAGGAAAAATGGAGCAGGAGATCGACGAGCAGATTGGATGGATGGATGAATAAATCACACACATACACACACTCACATGCATGATACACATAGCATAATAGAATAGAGACAGTAATGTTAGCTAGCTTGATTAGCTAGCTAGTTTCAAGAAATGTGCTCTTTCGTACCCTCCCATGCCCACACACACATAATGGATGTTAACATTGTCCATTATTGACATTTGATCATTGCTTTTGTAAAATTGCTGCTGTTATCATTTTGTTTTAAAAATGTTCTACAAATGGTCAGAAATGTTCTACAAATTGTTCTAAAAATGTTTAAAAAAGTGAAAAATTAAAATATTTCAAACATGAAATAACTCTTGTGTGAAATAAAACACTGTAGAAAGTATTATACAAAACATTATTTTGAATCAAAATGACAAAAGTAGCATAAAAACACATTGTTTGTAACCCGGGTCAAAAAGGACCCAGTCACTGTAGTCAGCCACTCACGCATTAGAGGGTTAAGAAGGACCTCTGGTACCCTCTTCTGGACAAAGCCGAAAACAGCACCCGAACTGCTTCATAGAAATCAGATTTTTGTGTCCAAATTCTGTGAAATCGAATTAATTAATTTTATTATTTCAATAAAATGATAAGTGTCTTTGATGTAATTTTGAAAGGGGATTTAAATAAAGGTCAATAAATTCAGCAGTATACGTCTCACTGCTGCAATCTGAGACGATCGGTCTATCCGGGGGGACTTAGAATTGTTTTGCCCATGTAGATGGGTCTTTGTGAATTTTTGGCAAAAAATAAAACAATCTGGGCCTGGGTTCCAATGGTCCTAATAAATATGCTTTTTGTTTTGCCGAAATTAATTTATTTTTGTGTAACAGATTTAGAATTTTGGCCACAATTGCAATAGTGTCCGGGTAAATCATCTTAGTCAGCTAAGAAAATCACGTAAAATCTCTGGTTCAATGCCGTTTCTATCATTTAAGAAATATTGCCAATCTTATACTTTGATATAACTAAAGTCTCACTAAGTGTGTCTGTGCTGTAAATAGTACTTCCCTAATTTTTAACCAAACAGACTAATTGCATTGAAAAACAGAAAAAACTATAAAATTAAAGAAAAGGTTAATAAAATTTTTCTAGATTCTTTTGAATTAATAATGGGTTTTGGGAGAATTTAAATTTTTTCAGACAGGACTGTCAAACTTGTCAATAATCCCTAAAGTATTGGTTTACAGATTTATTAAAGTTTGACAATACAATTGAGGCAATCAAACAAGTGCTGACGTTTAAAACCAAATTTTGAAAGAATTACAAAGCATATCTGGAACCTAATTGACAATGGTAATTTTGACTCATACTCTACATTTTAGCTAATTTTCCCACCATTATTCTTCTGTAACTTCCTTAATCTGTCCTCATCTAAACCAGTTGCAGATGTCGTTAAATATCCTGCAGCCCACTTTGTAAACTCCATGCATTAAGCTCCAGGGCGAACACAATAGTTCAGACACTATGTTGTAAATGGTCTGGCAAGAATTGCCAATGCAACTACAGACAGAGAACAGTTTATGATAATAAAAAGTTGGAGTCAGGATCTTGTAAGTGATAATAACCAGACTTATGAGAACCAGTATAATAAAGAATCTGAATCTGAAAAAGATTCTTTTGATGGATACAAATAAAACAACAAACCATCCTCTCTGATAATACCGAAGTCCTCCTTCTGAGAGTAAATTTATTTTTTCCAGCAGTTGCTGGACCTGCTTCCTGTTTTCCATCTCCTTGTTGTTGAACACATGATACATCCCACTGCAGCTCTGCACTATTTGCTGCAAGTTTTCATCTTCTTGGACAAACTCATCAATATCGATGCTTGTTTGTTCCAGTCTGTCTCCGTAGGTGAACAGGATCATGGTGTTCTTGGACACCTCTGGACCCAGAATCTCCTGCAGCATCTTCAATCCTCTCTTCTCCTGTTGGGTGAATCTTCCCAGCTGGATGGTGAGCAAAAAAACATGAGGACCAGGAGAGCTCAGCTCCACAGCTCTCTGGATCTCAGCTTTCACTTCTTCTGGAGGAAGAACAGAGCTGGAGAGTCCAGGAGTGTCCACCACAGAGACTCTCTGACCTTTCACCTTTTTACTGCTCAGAGTCAGAGGAACTAGACTGATTTCAGAGTTAAACTCCTTCCTTCTCAGGATGGTGTTTCCTGCTGAGCTCTTCCCGACTCTTTCCTGACCCACCAGCACCAGTCTGAGGTCTGAAAACAACACAGCAGTTCAGGAGCAACACTTGGCTTCTGATAGCATTATAGGTAACAGACACTCTGTATCAGATTTAACACTAACCATCATAAAAAATGTGTTTCCTTCTAAAATGATGTCTTTTCAGCTATTCTGCTGTTTGTGAAGTAAAATTAGGTAACTGACCAAAGATATTACCTGGTTAATATAAACTGATTAATTAGCTTTGAGAAAAACCCATGTAGTATCCTGTATGGATACAACTTACAAGTTGGACATGTCAGGTGGAAAAGAATCAGTTATAATAAGAAAATATTTCTTGAGGAACAATTTAGTCCAACCTTTATATTGGTGTAGCACTTTTGCTTAACGACAATTTAAGTTGCACCATCCATCCATTTTCTTTACACCCTTGTCCCTTAGTGGGGTCGGGAGGTGCTGGTGCCTATCTCCAGCTAACATTCTGGGCGAGAGGCGGGGTACACCCTGGACAGGTCGCCAGTCTGTCGCAGGGCAACACAGAGACACACAGGACAAACAACCATGCACACACACACTCACACCTAGGGGCAATTTAGACAGACCAATTAACCTGACAGTCATGTTTTTGGACTGTGGGAGGTTTAAGTTGCACATTAGCTAAATATTTGGCTAGCAACAGAAGTATTTAGTTTGCTTGCTTAATATTTTATCTGAAAAATAAATGGCTTGAAATTTAAATGTCTAGTTTGGAAAATAAATATTTGAAGCTTAATATTTAGTGTGAAGTGAAATATTTAGCTCAGACTTAAACATTTATTTGAAAATTAAATATTTAGCTTTATAACTACATATTTAATTTGAAAGCTAAATACTTTGTAAACTAAGTAGCTTGTGAATTAAATATTTAGTTTATAAATGTAGAATAATATAGTGAAAATATGCCTGAAAAATGAACAGCCAAAGTTTTTCTCTATGAGAGGCTGAATAAACCAAATTATTGCTGTTAATCTTTTACTGTGTAACTTTACAAACTTCACCTTATAATTTAGGTTAGGAAGTATTCTACACTGAGAAATACTATCCAGTACATTTAATGAAAAGTGTAAAACAACTAAAATGTGGTTCCAATACAAGATCAAAAAACCTATTTAATATATTTTCCTGATAAATAATGCTTGCCACCCAGTATAAAATCATAATTCTTCTTACTAGGTTGATTAGAGTAGGCCATTGTCCTCTTGTCATTGTCTGTTGATCTGTGATGATGTGTGGCTGTTGATTTCTTGGTAGTAAATAGTTTCACTTTTTACTACCAGTATAAAACCCTGTTGTTTTATACTCTGGTTCCTCTAGGCTCCTCCCTCCCCTTGAATCGGTCTGCCAATGCAGTCACAGTCAGAACTATGCAGGTTGTTCACCTGAGTGAACCTGTAAACCTCTTGGCAGGTGTGGCGAATATGGTGGAAAAGCAGTTTTTGACCGTCATGGTTGTGCTTTGATGTTAGACATAGACAGAGTTCATTGTTTATTTAAAAATGTACAAATTGAAAGAAATTTCATTGCAAGACTCCAATAATAATAAATAAACAAACAAATAATAATAAAAGCATTAACGTAAATATAATATGTAATATATAACATAATCACTTTGTTGGGGCATTTACCACCAACTAGCAACATGTTAGCAGCTTTTGTCCCTTTGGGCTCATTTTGCAACCCACATTTTATTTCCATCCAGTTGTTGTCCTGTTCTGATGCAATTTTTTTTAATATATGCATAAATGACCTAATACACAATGTAACATAGGTATACATACATACATTAATACAAGCAAGAAAAATATTGTCCCCAGGGGTTGCTTGCTGGACCGATTACACCTGCAACACATATGATCTCATATATACAATTGAAAACAGACTTCATAATGTAATTATAAAATATAAAGTCAAGTTTTGTGTTTTACATCAGATCAGATTATATTTATGTAACAAATCCCAGAAAGTGAAAGATTGTTTTATGAAAATGTTTCTTACTTTCCTTCGGTGGACTGGCGACCTGTCCACGGTGACCCCGCCTCTCACCTGTTGACCACTGGAAATGGGCACCAGCATCCCTTGCAACCCCTCTAGGGCCAATAGTGTAAGATAGTGGATTGATGGGTTTTTACTTTCTTTAATTCAGAGATTGACAATAAGATTAACACTTTCAACCATTTGGGGAAGCCTGGATGGTGACTTTAAGGGCTCAAAAGCCTCAATTATTTGTTAAAGCATTTGAGTTAAAAGGAGTGACACCGATGGATGAATTTTAAAGTGATACCTCAAATATAGTACTTCCTTGTGAAACATCATGAAAAAGTACTGGGTATGATGTAAGTAAGATCATTTTGAACTCTTTCAAGTCTGGTTTTTCCAAGTGCCTAAAGGTGTTTATTGATCTCTTTAAAGAAATATACACAGGTGCAAATGACGAGAGTTTACTCTGCCATCAAACATTTACATTTTATAGAATTGAAAATGTAACTGATTGTTTTGGCAACTCTAAATAGGTGGGTTTTTAGTTTTGATTTAAAAGAACAGTTTTTCGGCACTTTTGTAGTTTTATGGAAGTTTGTTCCAGATTAATGGAGCATAATCTGTACTGAATAATCAAATTAGTACTGAATGTTGATCCTCCATGTGTGGAAAGAAGAAAGAAAGCAGTCAGTTATCTTCACTGAATAACATATTTGACTCTGTTTTACTTTGTATTTTGGTTTGGTCAGTATAACATTTGACCAAAACCTTTGACCCCTTTAAATATGTACAGTTTAAAAATGGTAACAAAAAATTCAGTGCGACTGTTCAATGACATGAACAGAAAAAATATATATATTTTTCACATGAATAAAATTGACATTAACACTGAGTTCAACTGCAGCTTATATTGAAAGCACATGTTTTCCCTTCCCCCTTTTCTTTTTCAACAAGAAGTTACTTCCCAGGAGCCTCGACACAGACACAATCAGAAACCAGAGAAAGTAAAGTCATCAAAGGCTAATCAACCATTTTAAAAACAGAGAGTACTTGAACAGGAAAGTAAAATATTTTATTGAAATTATGAAAACCTAATTATAAACAAATTTTGCTAAATTAAATATAACTTTCTATTATGTAAACTGTAGAAACTGTTAATTGGTCAATGTTTCATTTACAACATATTCCTTCAGGACATTCTGCTTCAAAGTGTTCTGCATGGTTCTGACTGTTACTGCATTTTCAGACAGTCACAGTGGAGGGAGGAGTCTGGACTCAGACTATAACACAGCAGGAATTAAAAAGTAAAATTATTCACAACCAAGTCATCAACAGCAAAACATCACAAATCAACTGTAAACTCTTCTTGGTAAGAAGAGTTTACAGTTTCATTCATTATAAATGGGGAAACATTATTTACCAGAAAAACATTTAAATAAGGAATCTTTAAGAGTTTGTACAGATACCACTTATAGTTGTTTCATGATTTTCATTAAATATACTAAAATATTTTATAAAATATTTCTATCTTTGTAAAATGCCTCTTAACTATGATATCAAGTATTTAACAAATAACAGTGATGACTGATTACCGTCTTCTTTGTGTGGAGACAACAATAATTTTCTATTCCATGAAAATATATTATTTACCTTTGAGTACATATACAAACAATCACTGTTTTGGAAAAAGGTCATTTCAAAATTAAATTATTAGAAACCAGGGATTCCAACAACTCGCTTTCTGTGCAAACACGTTTGCTTTTCTGTATGTTTCTCTTTTCTGGGCTTTTTAGCTCTGCAGGATAAAATATCATTAGTCATTATTTTACCAAAACTTTAAATGTTTTTAAATACTTTTTGGAACTAGTGGACTTTAATTGACAGTAATCTAATGTGAACAGAGAGGAAGGGGAAAAGGACATGCGCAAAAGAACAGAGAACATTACTCAAATGTTTGGACCTTGCATTGTTCAATGCGATGCTTTGGACTCAGTAACACTGTGGGAGAGAGGCTTTCAGGACAAAATTGGTCATGCAATTAATTTATTGTGATAAATTTCTTATCTTTGTCACAATAAATATCAATAAATTTGACTCCCTCTTCCTCCCACCTAGGGATGCTGGCAGGGAGGTAGGTGGCAGCATGATGTTTCTCTTTATTCTTCATATTAGTCTGAAACAGGGGACAGGTTCGGACTCAGAATAACACTGGTAACCAGAAACTCAGTCTACTCTAGCAAACCCAGACATCAGAAAGAAACACACAGTGAAAGACAGAAAACTCCCACAAAATAACGGACCTCATGACAGGTTCTCAGTGATGTCTCCTTCAAAAAGAAGCAGCTTGGGTTTGCAAAATCCCTCTGCTATAGTGAGCAAGCCTTATTATTTTATTTATTTTTTCTCTTTCAATGTTTTCTGATATAAAAAAAGAAAATGTCAAACCTGACTATCGCTCTGCATCAGTGGTGGAGAAAGTACTCAAAAAATTTACTTAAGTAAAAGTACAAATACACAGACAAAAATGTACTTAAGTAAAAGTCAAAGTACCACATTAACATTTTACTTAAGTAAAAGTAAAAAAGTACTGGCTTTTAAAAATACTTAAGTATTAAAAGTAAAAGTACTTGCTGAATGCATTGCCTAATCACTAATATCATTAAGTGTACCAATCATATTTAATTTTAATACATCAGTAATGTGCCATTTTAATGAACAAAGCCACAGATAAAGCATGTTTTTATTGAGTTTACTCTGTAACATAGTTTAGACTTAGATATGTGATTCTATGCATCATAATTTCAGGGATGGAAACATCTGGTCTCCTGTCCTAACATAACATGAACTTCACTTTTTTTGCCACACATTTATTTAGAAAGAAATCCAACTGGCAGAGGAGGACATGGAACCAAGGAGCCTCATAGCAGAGTTGTAGTCTGGACCACTGAACCCAAGACCAAATCAAAACCAGCACCCCGTGCTACATGACAATAAAATTAAGTGCACCTATCAAAATTGCTTCTCAAATTGATCTGAAAGATTCACTTTCCCATAAAAACACCTAGATATTAAATACTTAGAGCTGAAATAAATTTAACCAGTATCAATTCAAACTCTTCATTCTGTTTTGCTTTCATCTCTGTGCCACAATACACAGAGGTCTCCTGCCATCCCTAAAAAAATAACACCCTGGGCGGTTGCCCATATTGCCCATGTCAGAAATAATAATTGTCTGCACCATTAAACATAGCAATTAACAACGCTCAACTATGAACACTGTCCAAGGCCCAATAAGCAACAAATAATCAAGCAGGAGGAGCACCGTGATTGTTCTCATCCTCCCTCCTGCTGCAACGTCTGCCACCATGACAGGAGATGAAAACAAAGAGCAATGAGCATGTTCTGTGTTCTTACGTTGTCGTTTTATTTATTCGCCAATTAAATATAAAGATATTTTAATGAAATAAAATAGCTAATGCAGTGTACGCAGAGCATTACAAGAACAAAGAACGGCTCTCAGTGAGGCTTCAGCACTATAGGACTTGGTCAAGATCCGTCCAGAAGAATCGGATCGTCCATGAATGTCATATTACTATATTGCACTTTGGTCACAGCGTTGTCCCATATATGCAACACCTCAGTCAACACCTCCACACAGTAATTCAGCGCATGAGTGACAACTTTTTTTCATCGCAGATGCAACAGGTCTCAGTCAATACAGCTAGCTTTGCTAGCATCACGTCCACGGAGCTTACCTTTCTTTAAGCTTTCCTTCCAAGTGACGTTAAAAATTGGACAAAGTCCCACCGTCTGTGAAAGCGAAGCGCTGCTGATTTTATTGTATGATTTATGCAGCGCTATTATATTACTGACGCTCAGAGGAAACCACTGCGCATGTCTGGAGCTCCGCGTGCGAGTAAAGGGGGAGGCAATGGGTAACAACAAACACTAAGTCACATTATTGCTTGGATTTTACGGCGCCACCTTAAATCCCTGAACTTTTTTAACGGAAAAAAGCACAACGCGATTTGGATGTAACGAGTAACGCGACACTTTTGTAGAAATGTAGTGAAGTAGAAAGTACAGATACTTACTGTAAAATGTAGTGGAGTAAAAGTAGAAAGTACCCATTATTAAATCTACTTAAGTAAAGTACAGATACACGAAAATTGTACTTAAGTACAGTAACGACGTACTTGTACTTCGTTACTTCCCACCACTGATGAATTCTTACCTAGCTAATAGGATATGTCATTCTATGAAATACTAAGAGGTAGTTTCACTGTCTGCGACAGACTGGCGACCTGTCCAGGGTGACCCCGCCCCTCGCCCGGAACGTTAGCTGGAGATGGGCACCAGAAACCCTCCCGACCCCACTGAGGGACAAGGGTGTCAAGAAAATGGATGGATGGATGAATAGTTTCACCGTATGCTGGCTCAGAGATCAGATACACACACACACACACACACACACACACACACACACACACACACACACACACACACACACACAGCAAGACTCTCCCCCCCTCCTCTCTGCTTCCTCTGTCAGCCTCTGTCTCTTATGGGACAAGAGTTAGAGCCAATTAATTCCAGCACTTTTTATCATGAATATAATCTGTTTAAAACCATTAGTTACAATATTCCTAATCTAATTCAACATTGTTTAGAATATAGTATATTTATTTATTAATTTATATTTATTTATTCACATCAAACTCCGATTAAAATTTGACAGAAGGGTGCCAGGGAGGTCAGGAGGTCACAAAGTTCCCATCATAAGATATATATGACATATGTTTGGGGGGAGGGGGTATCAGGTTACCGGATGTGAGGGAGGGGGATGGGGGTTTGATATCAATTAATATCAATTAATCCATCAAACTCCGATTAAAATTTGACAGAAGGGTGTCTATATATCTCTCTGATGGACTTAGCTGATGTATTTTCTCTTCAGTTTGTTTTGTTGAAATTCTTATTTCCTCTAAATTCTTGATTTCTGAATGAGTTTGTTTTTCACTTTCCTCCCTTTTCTTATGGACTCCATATGCTATGATTCTGCCTCTTAATGCAGCTTTTTCTGTTTCCCATATCAATGATGTAGCAGTATTTGGTGACTCATTTATCTCCAGGAAGCATGCCCATTCCTGTTCTAAATATTTATCAAACTCTTGGTCTTCCAATAGTGATGGATTAAGGCACCATCTACTAAAAAACCTGAGATTGTTTTTCTATAATCAAAGAGATAGATATAGGAGCATGATCACTGATCACAACCGGGTGTATATTAGCTTTTGTTATGTTTCCCATTAGGGAATTGCTTATTAGAAACATATTGATCTGTGAATATGAATGATGGACAGAAGAGAAAAAAGTAAATTCTTTGGAGACTGGATGTAATAATCTCCATCTATCACTAAGGCCAAATTCACTCATATATTGTTTAGTTACTTCTGATGATTTCAGGGATGATCTGTAATTAGATCTTGTTTTCTTATCACATTTAATGGGTCTAATACTGTATTAAAGTTCCCACCTATTATTATTTGAGAATTGAAAATTCTGACAAGAAATTTTGAAAAAATAATGGACTATCTGTGTTTGGACCATAAACATTGGCTATTATTAGTGAATGATTGTACATAGATATATTAATTATTACCTTCAGGATCCACAATAGTTTTATGGTGTGTTACTTGTATATTTTTAGCTATCAAAATGCATAGTCGTCTTTGTCTTGAATTATATTTTGAATAAAATATTTGGTTATTCTGGATTGTTTTTAGATCAATATGATCTGTTTTTCCTGAAGGAGACAAATATCAGCATGTAGATCAGATAAATGTTCAAGTTCATCTTTTTACATGAACCAAGACCCTTAATATTCCAGCTAACTACATTTTGTTGTTGTATTTTATAGTGATAAAGTCAGTAAATATTAAGAGAAAAAACAAAAAGGAGAAAAAAACAAGCCAATAAATTTTAAATAAGCAGAAACATAATTAAACAAGATGGTATTATTTAAATAAAAACAGAGCATGTTCAGGTTAGAGAAGCCAGGGTGTGGTGTCGTTGTCTTTGTCTCGGTATAATCTGCCATCTACAGTTTGTCCATTATTATCACAACTTTCTTTCGTTCAGTCATCATCAACTTTCTGATGGGAAAAAGTTTTTTCCTTCTTTCGTTTATTTCCCGTAGAAATTGTTCATTCAGTGTGGGATCTTCTTCTGTTTGCTCTTTGATGCCAGAGAAAGTCAGGTTGTTTCTCTCGCTCAGAGTTTGTAAATCCAGCCGTTTGTTTTCTGTCTTTATTTTCACTGATGACGGAGTTTGCAAAGTGAGTGTCTTCACAGAAGACTGAAGGTTTTTGTTTTCCTTTACCAAAGTTTCCATCCATTTTGTTGCCATCCTTTAATGTCCAGTTGAGGGACCTGGGTCATGGCACTCAATTGTTGTGGAAAAAATGAATTACACTGTACACAATGCACAGAGCTTATAAGACAATCAATAGTGAACCAACTAGAGTAAAGTCTATGAATGAAAGCTCAGAAAGAGTCAACACAGGGTTTCCAGTACCAGTGAGTCTGATTACTTATACAAAGGATGAGGCATCCAAAACATTAGGGAGACGATCTGTACCCGTGGAGTGCATGGAAAACAACATCCAACCTTCTGTGCGTAACCCAAACAGTTAATTTGGTTAGAGTTCAGAAGCACACAATGTAACATGATCAGCAGATGTCACTTTATAATTTAATATCCCACCACACTCCAAAGACAAGGCTTTGGGATTCAGGTCTTGATTTTGTTATGGGAATCAGTTCTTATCTAATCAACTCTGGGTTTTATTAGAGGACAGAGGTGTTGGCAGTGAAGTCTCCAGCACAAGGAATGCTTAGGAATGAGATCTTATCTCTTCGTCTAGGTAAATGAAACCCAAACAGAAATTTAAAAGGTATTTCAGAGATATAATTAGACTGTTTATTTTTATATGTATTGTCGAGTAAAAGCACTGATTTTATTGATGTTAATCATTCTTATTTAGCTTTACTCATTTATGCCTTAAAATAAGTAATTATCACAGAAAAATTACATTATTATAACTTGCATGTTCTGTGGGATACATCTGAACTTTGCTATTGCTGCAGAAGTACAGGGTGTGCAGTGATGGTTAACTTGTGCATCACTCTGCAGGTGCAGTCTGCAGGACAGTATAAACAACTCCTGATTAGACAAAGGGAGAATCTTCAGGAACCTCTGTTGTACAGCTGGGGCAGAGAACTAGTACATTAACCAGTGAAATGCCCCCTTTGGAACAGATCACTTTGAAGCCAAGCTGACCCGGTGTTTCTCTGTGTAATGGGTCTCCAAGAATGCATATTTGAGATTATCTTCAACAGTATTTAAATGTTTTGGAGAATGAGGTGGGGCTCATTAAAACATTGCCTCAGTGTAAATGTTGCTCATTGAAGAACAGAAAGAGGATCACTCTATTCTATACTCAGGTGAATAAAAGGATGGGCTGTGTGTCTTTGATGAGTTCAGGTGTTGGATATTGAAGTCACAACTGGATTTCAGTGGAGAAACAATAGTCGGAAATCCACTTAAAGAGAAACTGTCTGTTATTGCTTAATTATAGCCTCTGGGTAAGCTGTGACTAGGCCCTGTCAAGAAGTACCTTTATCTACACCTCTGTGAGCTCAAATGTCTTATGTTTCCTCCACTGAACATTTCACTCTACGTTTAGTTTGCCACTAGAATTTTATGAAGAATTTATTTAATCTTTCATTTTAGCAACGGTGAGTCTGAATTCCTATAATGCAGTGGTTCTTAACCTCTTTTGAGGTACCGAACCCACCAGTTTCATTTGCGCGTTCACTGAACCCTTCTGTAGTGATAAATAAAATATGATTTTTTTCCCCCAAAATTCAAGACATAGTGGTGACCCCCAAGATCACCAAGTCTTTCTAAGAGGTAGAGTCTCTGACAACAGTTCTTCAAAATATAGTCAGTGTTTTCAGCAAAGTTGAGCTGACTGTCCAGGAACGACCAAAGATATTTAAAATTTGCCAGTTTCAACAGGTTGGCCATCGAGAGAAACTGTAACCACTTTAAGGTCTTGTTTAGATGATTTAATTAGCTCTACATTCTTAAGAGAATGAAAAATTAATAATAAATAACAAAGACTTTGCGGTATTCTGATTTAGTAGTGTAATTATATTAGTTATGTTACCACCCCCACGCCACTAGAGGCAGTACTAACCCCGAAAAGATGCAACTAAGGAGCAGATTTAGAAGTACACTGAAAGCTACAGAATTTGGTAAAAACTGAGCTTTGCTGAAGTAATTAAAGACACAAGTTCAAATCCATGCTGAGAGTGGAGCTCCTTCAATCAGGGCTCCTCCGCAGCACTGATTGGCTAAGCTATGTAACGTGATCCTCTGATTGGCTAAGCTATGTAACGTGATCCTCTGATTGGCTCAGCAATGTAACGTGATCCTCTGCAGCAAGTGATGGCAAAGCGGGGCGTCATCACGACTTTACACAAGTGTGTATTTACCTCCGCAGCAGAGGCTCTGCCGAACCCCTGGGACCGACTCACCGAACCCCTGGGGTTCGATCGAACCCAGGTTAAGAACCACTGCTATAATGGGAGAGTTCTGATGAGACCAGGTTTCCTCTGCAGGCTTAGGCAGCTTTACAAACTAGCTTTCATCCCTTTATAATAAGCTTTTGTTTTCTGGTACATTAATTCTTTATAAAAGATTGCTATTCCTTTTTCCTTAGCAAAAATTTCTGCTAGATAACAAACTGGTTTATTTTTAAAATAGCCACACCTCAAACAAGAAAACAAACACAGGTTTCTCACGCCAACCTTCAGAAAGGCACACCTACTAGATTTATTTGTTATGACATTTTACCCAGAGGACAGTAAGTACTGACGGCTCATGGCTGTATTTGCAAAACTTGTTTTGGGTGCGGCTCTTTCTGTTAAGGTCCTCACCATCACTAACATTGTTTCAGTGCAGATTAGCTGAAACCTGGCAGAGGGAGCCAAGTTTAACTGGCACAGCTTGAATAATGAAGCGTATGAACAACCATCATTTTCCAACCAGTTGCTAGAATGAATTACCTCACTAATGCAAGAAACAAGGAATTCAGGTGTTGGTTTTTAACGTTACAACTTGACTTCAGTGGAACAACCACCAGCCCTGGAAACATTGTCATCTTATGTGAACTTTTGTGTCATTGATTTCTCAGATGAAAACAAGTCATGCAAATATATTGACCATTTGTCAATATATTTGCTTATTGATTTGACACATCTTTTTCACTCTTTTGCAAAACAGTTAACAAAAAAATTGTTTTTTTCTTTTTCTTATTCTCTTATACATTTTAGTTTACATTGTTAGGATATTCTATAATATTTCAGTTTTTAGCCATAATTTAAAAATATGTAATGAAATCAATAAAATTTGCGTCAGCATTCTTGATTATAAACAAAGTTTTCCTTCAGAAAAGGGCTGATTGAGACCAATATACCAATATATTAAATTGTTTGTAGAACGAGAAAGGAGAAGAACAATGAGTAATGCAAATAAAAATGTAGCTTGTTTTAATTTATCAACTGATTGCTTATTGCAACAGACCTAGCCAAGACACTTCCTGTAAGGTACAGTGACTGCATTGGCAGACAGATTCAAAGGGAGGAGTTAAGAACTGACTATAAAATACCAAGAACATAAAAAGGAAAACTATTTACAAGCGAGAAGTCAACATCCATACATCATTACAAATCAACTGCCAGCAACAAGACAGTGGAAATGGCTGCTGGTAAGAAGAATTTACAATTTTATATATATAAATCTGAGACAATATTTGAAAGTACTTTTAAAAGTTTACTGAACAACTTTAGGGAAAACTTTTTACAGCACTTGTCAGTGTGTGTTTTTCCTTTCTCTTTCTTTATTGGGTAATTTTAACAACACAAAGTGAAAATGGGTAATAAATAAATAAGGTCAGGGGGAGTAAAAATAGAAAAATGGCATGGAAGGGAAAAATATACACCAAACAGATAAAACAATAGGTAAAGTAACAGTTAAATAATTTTAAGGCATCAACACTTCAGTTTTTTGAATGACGATGTAAATATGGTTTCTGCATTTTCAGAAATTCAAATAAAGAGTTCAAATGGAAGTTTCTTAGTAGAAAACCTGCAGTCATGAATATAACACTTAACTAGAATTAATAATAGATTAATTACATAAAAGTTATTCATTTCAGAGGAGACAACGTGGAAACCCACAGGTACTTTTGTATATAAAAAGAAAAATTACTAAGAATAGGAGACTGAATTTAATTCTTCCAGACACTGAAGGGGATTCTCCAGAATATATATATATATATATATATATATATATATATATATATATATATATATATATATATATATATATATATATATTCTGACGTGGCTTTCAATGGAATCTCTTTGGTTGACAACCAAACCTTCTGTCCGGGAGCAAGGCAGGGCAGGTCTCCTCTTCCGGTCTGCAAAACAACTGTTCTGTTTGGATGGTCTATTGAGTGCGGAGATACTCTGGTTCCAGATGGTGTGACAGCAACAAATATGATGCTGGACCAAGGGGCTGAGATGTCCTTCTCGTTGGCGGGGAACAGTGGAGGTTGGTACCCTAATGAGATTACAAAAGGAGAGACACCAGTGGCAGCAGAAGTGTGTGAATTGTGTGCGTACTCAACCCAGGTGAGGAACTTGCTCCAGTCCGAAGGATTAGTTGAAAGTGAGGCATCTGAGGGTCCCTCAGATCAGTTCTTTATTCATACATTCCGTCTGCCCGTTAGACTGTGGGTGATAACCTGAGGTCAATGAAACCTTGGCATCTACAGAAGCACAAAATTCTCTCCAAACCTGAGCGGTAAACTGTGGTCCCCAGTCAGATAAGATCTCCAGCAGGATTCCATGAAGACGGAAAACATGTTTTACTAGGAGCTGTGCAGTTTGAAACGCTCCCCGCATGGAAGTTTTCTTAACGGGAGTAAATGACAAGATTTAAAAAAACAGTTAATAATGGTGCAAATGGGGGTCATACCTTTCGAATTAGGCAGTGACTTAATGACATATTGTCATTAAGTCAATGACAATATGTGACCAGAGGTGCTTAAGTATGGATAATGGTTGCAGTAGACCGGGTGGAGGTAAACGGGAGGATTTGTTTCAGGCAGCACAGACTGGACTAGGACATAATCTTTAACGTCTTTATGGACAGACGACCACCAGAACCTATGGGAAATTAGTGCAATAGTACGACTAACCAAAAGGTGAGCTGAGAATTTTGCTGTATGTATCCAGTTAATTAAACAATCTCTGATGGTTGTGGGGACATAAATCTTATTGATTGGATCAGTGCCTGGGTCGGGTTTGGACTGCTGAGCCCGACGGACGAGGTCTTCAGTTTCCCAGGTTACGGCAGCTATGGAACAGCTGGGAGGGAGAATGGTGGCTGGAGTCTTTTCCGAGTCATCTGAGGAAGACAATCTGGATAAAGCATCTGGCTTACATTATGAGAACCTGGACGGTAGGAGATGGACAGATTAAAACGTGAAAAGAACAGAGACCATCGGGACTGACTGGGATTAGCTGCTTGGATGTAGGCGAGGTTCTTATGATCTGTCCAGACCAAGACCGGGTGGACAGCACCGTCTAACTAGTGTCGCCACTCCTCGAGAGCCAATTTCATAGCCAGCAGCTCATGGTCACCTACATGATCATTTCTTTCAGCCAGGGACAATCTGCATGAGAAGAAAGCACAAGGATGAGTTTTATGGTCAAAATCTGAGAATTATGAGAGAACAGCCCCAACTCCAGTAACTAATGCGTCTACTTCCACTATGTTTTTCTGGATCATGTTGAATTATAACGGGTGCACTGGCGTACAGAGATTTAAGACAGTTGAAGGCTGCATCTGCTTCCGGGGTCCAGGTAAGTGGAGTTTTAATGGAAGTTAAGGCAGTTAATGGATGAGCAGTCTGACTGTATTTTTTATGAATCTGTGATAGAAATTAGCAAATCCAAGGAATATCTAACTGTTTCCGTATATCAGGGGTAGGCCAATCCAACACCGCTCTGATTTTCTCCTCTGCGGGTCTTACCTGTTTACCTGTCTGGTTGACTCAGCCTCTCTGCTCCTTCTGGTGGAAAAAGAAGGAACCAAAACAAAAAGAAAACCCCAACCCCAGATCCCAACAATTATCTTCCCTTGGTGTTTTCTCACTAAAAGATAAATACATGATTTCTTTCTAATAATTTTCTTTATCTTAGCATGTAACAAGTGACAAGTAATATGTTTTAAATTTGTGAACTGTACATCAAAAACACAATGACAAGAGTTTATCATAGTAATAAAATACACAAAGTAAAAAATAAAAGCTCCCTTTTGTCAAATAGGTTACATAGTACTCAAAGTTTAAATGTTTAGGTGTTTCTCCTGTAGATGAAGCTAAAGGTTCCTCAATTTACACATTTCTCATGGACCGGGCCGTTGCTACTCTGTTGTGTCTGTCAAATCTTCTCAAATAAACTGTTAACAAACAGGCATTAAAGCTGCAGTATGTAGTTTTCATAATGTTTTTTATTTTTATTTATTTGTTAAAATTGTTCAGTTTGTTTCAAGATAGTGTTGTAATAATATGTGAAAACCTCAATCTCCACCTTCTACCTGAAATACTATTGCTGTCTGAACAAATGCATCACTTCTAGCTGAAAACAACAAATCAGAGCCAGAAGTGGGTCTTAATGGCAGAGAAACAACTTACTGGTATAGAAAAACGGTTTATAAGGGGTCATTGGTGGCCATGCTAACTAGCATCTGTTGACAGGGAGAAGTTGCAGCGGTAGCAGAGAACAAAGAGGGGAGGAAAACAAGAGGTGCCAAAGAGATTGTGATTAACAGCACTAAGACCCGCCTCCTGGTTCTGATGGCTGTTTCTAGTTATCACTGTGCATTGGCAGTAAATTAGTGCCATATGTACCTCAATTCATTCAAATTTGTTTAAGCAAAAAAAACATAATTCATTGCTACTTTATCCATTTCTAACATGTAAATAAATTGAAAATAAAATAGTCTTACTCATTTTATTATATTACACATTTTCAACCTCTAATAGGCATGGAATAGTTTCCGTATAGACGATATATTTAAAAAGATGTCAGTTCAAAATTATTGAAATTGACTTGTTTTAACTTTTTTAATGAGACAGGGACAGTGTCCAGTCTTCTCCAGTTACATGTAATGTGGCGCTGCCCCTCCCCTACCTGTTTCTTCCATCTGTCAGATAGTTGTATGATGACTTTGGAGCTAATTAATTAGTTTATGTTTCACAGCTAATATCTATGATAAGATTTCTCATGTCACTTCATAAATAGGAGAATGGCTGAAATGACATATTCTGAGAAAATACTTTTTTTTTAACATGAGTATAATGCTGTTAAATATGTTCCCTAATGTCTGTTACCTATAATACTGTCAGAGGTTAAGTGTTTCTCTGCCATCTCCTGAACTGCTGTGTTTTCAGAACCAGAAGTCGACCTCAGATTGGTGCTGGTGGGTCAGGACAGAGTCGGAAAGAGCTCAGCAGGAAACACCATCCTGGGAAAGGAGGAGTTTAACTCTGAACTCAGTCTGGTTCCTCTGACTCTGAGCAGCAAGAAGGCAGAAGGAGAAGTTTTCTCTCATAGAGTCTCTGTGGTGGACACTCCTGGACTCTCCAGCTCTGTTCTTCCTCCAGAAGAAGTGAAAGCTGAGATCCAGAGAGCTGTGGAGCTGAGCTCTCCTGGTCCTCATGTTTTTCTGCTCACCATCCAGCTGGGAAGATTCACTGAACAGGAGAAGAGAGGAATGGAGATGCTGCAGGAGATTCTGGGTCCAGAGGTTTCCAAGAACATCATGATCCTGTTCACCTACGGAGACCGACTGGAGGAAACAGGCATCAATATTGATGAGTTTGTAAAAAAAGATGAAAACTTGCAGAAAATGCTGCAGAGCTGCAGTGGGATGTATCATGTGTTCAACAACAAGAAGATGGAAGAGAGGAAGCAGGTCCAGGATCTGCTGAGAAAAATCGATTCACTAATAAAAGGAGGACGTCGATATAATCAGAGAAAGTCTGGGTTAGTACATTCTGACCGTTTCTTTACTACCAATGACTGCAGGCAGATTTTTCAGGTCATTTACAACATAGTGTCTCAATTATTGTGGTCAGTTGGGAGATTAACAGTCGGAGTTTACAATCTGGGCTGCAGGATATTAAACAACATCCTCAACTGGTTTAGATAAGAGATGAATCGAGTTAGAGGTCACTGGAGGGAAATTGAGTTAAAATCTAGAGGAAAGTCAATGTAAATAAATATTACCATCATTAAATGCATTCCATACATGCTTTGTAATTAATCTATATTTTAAACATAATAAAACAGATGTTTGATTGCTTCAGTTTTATTCTCATAACTTTAATATTATAACAAAACTTTTACTGTAGATTATTGTGAAGTGACACAATCAAGTGTCAAAAATATTAATGTTCAGGATCCTCTTTTTTTAATACAAAAACATCCAGAAACAGAATTAACTTTTATAATTTTCTGTATTTGAAAGTGGAGTTTAAGTCGGTTTGACTAAAAAGTAAAACAGTATTTTATTACTCAGAGCACAAACACACTTACTGGTACTTAATGTCCTTGTATTGAAGTGTTTAATCCCCAGCCATAATGTTTTAAGAAAATGCTTTCAACTTGCTTTAATGTGCCAATAACATCAGAAGATTTGAGCAGTAGATGATGAACCTGCTTTTTGTCAACCTGTATAGCTTAAATATTGTTGTAATTTCTGGGATTTTTATCTAATTAAATTTCTTCTGAAATATTTAAAACTAGATCTCTGATTCAGAATGACAGTTTATTTTAACTGTTTCAGTCAGACACAAACTTCTCTGAAAATAGATTTTAATCAAAAATCTGTGAAGGTTTCATAAATATGGACTGTAGTTTCTTCATTATTGTTTTGTATTTGTTGTTGGTTTTTTGTTATTTTTTGTCATTTTAAGAGCTCACCTGTGCCTCCAATGTCGTTTGTTGTAAAATGCAGTGGAAAGACGACATCAGCAGGTGGAGCTTCATGGAAATCTGACTACAGTAAGTGTTATTTAACTCCAAAGCATTAAATGAAATAATTTTTCATTATTTTTGAAAACTTGTTTAAATGATGAAAATGAACCACTTTTAGTCTCACAAAGTTACGGAAAACACACCAAACGTGATGTGGAATAAAATCATTTGGATGGAAACAATAAAGTTTCTCCTTTTTTATCTTGTATAGGTGTAAATTCATCAGGTAATAGTTAATATGCATAAGATGCATGTTACCTGTGAGGCGTTTACATTCTCTGTGAAAAAGCAAACAAAGTCACATCAGCAGATTAACTTAAATATGTTCAGGTTTGATGATTCTTCAGGCCGTGGTTCCAACACACAGGAAAATTGCTCAGCATATAAAATTATTACAAGACTTATTTTATTCAGTCCAACCTGTATAATAATATTAACCAATAAAATAGGATAGAATAAAATAGATGTCGAGGCCAAGTAAATGTATAAATATTCAGTCACTTTTAAAACTTGATAAATTAGTAATTCAATAAGTGCATTTGTAGTCCAGACATAGGTAGAATTATGATATTACATGTGGATAATTTCATAATGTTTTATTGTAAATAAGTGTTTTATTAGAAGTATATATTTTATAGCTTAATTGGCCACTCGCAATTTATGCAAATGAGGTGCGCTGCGCTGGAGCGTTAATGAAGGACTGAGAGTAGAGAAGGGAAGGAGCTGCAAGTAGGATCGACAGAGCCACACGGTTTTTCAACCGTAGTTTGTTTTGTGGAAATTATCTAAGATTTAATTGCTCTTTTAAAAGATAACGCAAAAACAGTGGAATACATTTTTGTTTTACATCTTTACATTGGAGCGCAGTGGAAGTTTTTATTTTTCCTCTTCAAACACACGAGTGAAATCAGCAAAATTAACCTTGTGCCAACACAATAGAATAGAATAGAATCAGTCTTTATTGTTAATGAAAAGGATAATTTAGATGCAACAGCAACAACAGATATAAATGTTCACACAAAAAGTTCTTAAAGTGTTACAAACAGCATATAAAAGAAATAAGATTAACAATAACAACCAATGATAATGAGTTTGTGTACAAAAATAACTAACTGGTGCCTTTATATTTTCTGCTTTTAAATCATGCTATGAATGGGCATGGTGTCAAACTTTGTTATTTTAGCTGCCATAAAATTACACTTTGCAGGTGGTTCAGTTGTAAAAGTTGTTATTATGATATAAGTGAGACATTACTTTGCTGATATTACTGATTAATAATTTGGTAAACAAGATGAATAACAAGTGAAATTCTCTGTTTTTCATACTTTGATGCACTATTTTTATGAAGAGCTCTTTGTGGGTATATGAGTGAATCTTTTTTTAAATATGGTTAGTTTCTTTATTATAGGCTACTGAGATTTATTTTATTTTATTTTTTTTAAATAGCACAAAATACACACATATCCTCTGGTGTGTCAGATGCTTTTGCATATAATATAAATATTCATGATGATCCAAACTGGTACCTGATTGAGGTACAATCAGTTTAAATTGGCTTGTTTGTTGAACTGTTAAAATCAGTTGTTTGAGAAATGGTTCAAAGACCATTTTTTGTTTATTACTGGTTGTAGTTATTATGTTAACAATGTCAAATTGTCATTTCTCAGTTCACAGACAGTCACATTCTCCTTTGTGTGTATAAATGTAATTTTTAGCTAAAAGCTGAACTGAAAAACCAGGAAGAAGAAAAATTTGTTCACTCCAATTTCCTTTGACATTGGAATTGGAATTAAAAGGTTATTAGACATAATGAATTAGTTATTTTGCCTACACTTCGCTTTAACTTATGAAATTGCATCTAATCTTAATCATAGTTTGTTCTTAAACTTGTTTATTAAATATTACAATAATACAATAATAATGAATAAATCAAATCAATATATCACTATACCAATAAATTATTGGCAATAATCTATTCAAATCAACAAAACAATAACCTCATGAGAAGAAATTTCAAATTTTGGAATAACTTCAAGTTCAGAGCTTATAAATAAAATATAGGTTGATTTATCAGGAAAGGGCTGAAAACAATTTGATCAATTTTAGCTATTTATATGTTCAATAAATTATATTCACTTGTTCATTTGCTGAACTGTGTAATATATTTTAAGAACTTATTTTCTGTCTGTAGCTTGGTTTGCTGAAACTTATGAAAGATTACAAATAGGTTTGCTGCAATAAATCAATTAATAATAGCATGATAAATTAAACAATAATTTATTGCTTTTCTCTTTTCTCTCTCAAATTGGATGATAAAAGTCTTCATTCTGGTTCTTTGGTCTCAACTTATAGATACACCTGTATCACTTGAAAATGGTCTCAAAACAACATTATTGTTTATTGCAATAATTTCTGGGACAATTTACCATTCAGCCAAATTTGTCGTTGCAACAGGCTGAATTACAACAATGTTAGTTTCTTTAGAAAATGTTATTTAAAAACTGAATCACATTTTCTTACATGAGGAAGATTAGCAAAGTTTAAAAGAAAAAATATTCTTTCCTTTTATTATTATTTTATAATTCTTTAATTGATCAAATTTTCTTCCAAATTATTACATTTAATCATAACAGATTTGTTTAACTGGCATCTATTTGTATGAAAATGGTTTTCAGTTGTTTTCTAATTCTCCATCAGCTGCAGAAAAGACCAACCTCAGGATTGTTCTTCTTGGGAAAACTGGAGTCGGCAAAAGTGCAGCAGGAAACAGGATTTTAGGGACTAAAGCTTTTGAGTCTCATCCATCTTTTTCCTCTGTGACATTATTGGGTCAGAAGGAAACCAATGCTTTTAATGGTTTAAATTGGGCTGTTATTGATACTCCAGATTTCTTTGAGACAGATAAAAGTAATGAAGAGGTTAAGAAACAGATCGCTAGATGCATCAGCCTGGCGGATCCTGGTCCTCATGTGTTCCTGATTGTGCTCCAACCGACCAGGTTCACTAATAAAGACAAAAAAAACATTGAAATACTCCAGAAAATGTTTGGAGAAAAAGCAGCCAGATATACCATGGTCCTGTTTACTCATGGAGACGAGCTGAAAAAGAAAAACATTGAAATAGAAAACCTTTTAGAAACATCCCAACTTCTGAAACACATCATCAGTCAATGCTCTGTGTTGGAGAAATTTGAAGATAAATATCATGTTTTTGACAATGAAGTCGAGGATCTCGATCAAGTCAGGGGACTGGTGGACAAGATCATCAGAATGATTGAGGGAAATGGAGGAAATATCTACACCTATAACATGTTTGAAGAGGCTCAGAGAGCCAAGCAAGAAATGGAACGACTGATCAGAGAAAATCCAGACATGAATATTAGAGATTCAGGAAGAGCAGGGAGAGATGAGAGATGTGTTATACAGTGATGATGTTAGGGATGTTTTGGATGGATATGATTAAACCCTGATTTTCATAAATAACATATTTACCAGTTATATGCAGACTATTGATCATGTCACTAAATAGGAAATATCTGATCAGCTGAGCATCATCATCTCTGATTTATGAGGTTGTTGGTTTGATTCCTGCTTCCTTCAGTCACATCTTCAACTGTCAATTACCTTGAATAATAATAATCATTATAAAGTTGACTTGTAATGTACAGGAGTTTTGAATTCTCACTATAAGAAGCTACAAAAATGGTTAATTTAACAAATCATTATTTCTGATTTTAGATGTTTATTTCTGAGTAATTATTGATCGACTAAATCATCACCTGCTGGATTATATAATTTTATTTGCCTTTGACATAAGGGAAAACTACATTTAATTTTCTGATTATTACTTCAATAGTATAACAGAATAAAATGGGACAATATTGATTTATATTCTTTTTAGTTATTCCAGCTGTAACAAAGCTTTGAAATGATAAAAATGAAATCATTTTCTGCAGTTTATTTCTCATATTTAGCGTTTTTCTACTAAGGGACACATATGGGACAAGGGTGTAAAAGAAAATGGGTGGATGGATCATCAGTCGGACAATGAATATAAAGTTGAGCGGAAATTATGGTGTTTTCAGGACGAAAATGATAACTCATTAAGTAGAAAATCAGGCAAAAGCCAGTTAAATTTTCTTATATAAAACTGCAGGAAGAGCTCAGAAAAGACATAAATCTGCTTTTGAATCGCTGAGTTATAACAAATATCAAAAGAAGATAAAAATGAAGATGAGTACTGTTAAAGGAAGAGCTGTTGCATATTTATGTAGAAATCTGTAGGGTGAAGTAGAGCTGCCCCTCCTCCATATCAAAATGAAATTTTTGGGACCACGTCTCAAATAAAGAAGTCTTCCGGGCTAAACCAGGACCAACTGGAGAGAATGGGTTTGCTTTCCAGCCCGTATGACAAGGTGTTGTTCCAAACAGTTACCCCTGGACAGCTGAAACCAGACATTTACATGTAATGTATAAAGTATGAAGTAAAGTTTTATGTTTTGTATCAGATAAGATTTTTTTTTCTATTTCCCAACTGCCAGAATAATGAGACTTAAAAAAAAGTTTATTCCTTTCTTTAATGTCAGAGGTTGCATTTCAGATTATCATTTTGAAGCAGATGATGGTGTAAATGATTCAAAAGCCTGAAATTGTTTAAGGTGGAGGGACATCTGTGGACGTATTTAAAGGTGACTCCTCAAATATGATGTTTCCTTGTGTAACAAAAAAAATACAGGGTATGATGTAAGTAAGAGAATTTTTAATCTTTTCAAGTCTGGTTCATCAATGGGTGTCATTTTCAAGTGATAATCTCTTTAAAGAGAAATACACAGGTGTACATGACAATATCATACCATGCACTTTATATCTGTATTTCACAAAAAAAGAAAAATATTTTGTTAAGAGTGTAGCTGAAGGAAACAGAATGTTAGCCCCATGTACAGAACTAACATGGTAATGAATGTCACTTTGTTTGTGAAGACACCAAAGCAAATTAGCTGGTAAATCAGATGCAAAACATCAAGAAACTGAAAATGAAAGGTTATTATTATAAGCCTGTTTTGGCATATATTAATATACATATTTTTTCCATTCATCCTAGAGATGGATTCCAGATGCACATATTTTGAAGAAGAATTATTAAATTATGTTTCTATAAAGTTAGAGGTTCGAGCATTAAAATGTGCCATGAATGAGGAATATTGGGACCATTTACCATACCATACCATCTTTATTTATAAAGCACTTTAAAACAACCACAGCTGATACAATAATAAAAAAAAGAAAAACTCTTACAGTTTAAAAACATGCAATTTAAAACTAGATCCTGCTGGAGTTGAAAGCCAAGTAAAATAGATGGGTTTTAAGACGAGCGTTAAAAGTGGACAGTGAAGGGGCCTCTCTGACCTGCAAAGGCAAGTCGTTCCATAACTTTGGGCCAATGACCTCAGTGAACTTTTATTAAAACTTTTATCTGAGCTTCCTCCTGGATCTCGGTTCCTCCAAGAACAGCTGATCTGCTGACCTGAGAGACCGATGGGGTGCGTAGGGGTGAAGAAGCTCAGAGAGGTAAGCCGGGGCAAGATTATGCAGTGATTTAAAAACAAACATAAGAATTTTAAAAAGAATCCTTAAATATACAGGCAGCCAGTGAAGTGAGGTCAGGACAGGGGTCACATGTTCCCTCTTTCGAGTTCCTGTCAAAAGTTGTGCAGCAGCATCTGACCCAGCTGCAGACGTGAGAGCAGCGACTGACTGACTCCCAGATAACGTGCGTTACAGTAATCCAATCGAGTTGAAATAAAAGCGTGGATCACTGTTTCAAAATGCTGCCTGGAAAGAAAATATTTCACTGACGCCAATTGCCTTAAATGATAAAAGCTGGACTTAACCACGGCTCTGATTTGGCTGTCCAATTTAAAATCACTGTCCGTCTTAAAACCAAGATCTGTAATAACAGGTTTAAAATATACCTCCAAAGGTCCCAGGTCAACAGAGGAGGACTCACAGGAGCCACTGGGTCCAAACACAATCACCTCTATTTTCTTCACTCTAAGAAATAATCCTGTGAATTTACAGTAACATACTGGCAGCTTTAGACGCCAGAAGTTTACTGTAAATCCACAGTAGCTGCACTGTAATTAATCCTGACGGTAGATTACCGTTCTTTCAGAAAAACTGTAAAAAAAAAAAAAAAAAAAAACAAAAAAAAAGCTGGCGTCTGTAGATACCAGTATTTTACTTGACATTTACCTTTTCAATCCTGTAATTACCTTTTAAAGTGGTGTACTGTAAGTAAATACTGTAATGACGCCAACACACCGCAGACATAGTATCGCCAACAGGGTTTATTAGAAATAAGAGCGAGCATCTGCGCGTCTAACAAACTATTCACTCAACTGAATAGCTTCACTGCTAACCCACACTGAACTCTCCGCTCTTCCGGTGTTCTGTCAGCATCGGTCCTCCACCTCGCCCACATAACAGGTCCATCACATGTGAGTGGGAGTCAGCAGTCAGACAGGGGAACCCCATAACACTCTACACATAACAGTGATCACAATGCAACTTATAACAAATACACATAACCATATGGAGCCCAGCAGAAGTAAAATACAGAATCGTTAAAATACTACGGTGGCCGACAGGTGCAAACGCACAGCACAGTTTTCAAGAGTCCAAGAGGCACTTACTTTATTAGATGCAGATGAAGGCACTGTCCAACATGGAAAAAGAAAAGACAATATAATTTAGATCCTAAATAATATGGAAACAGAAATATTTCAAAGAAAAGGACAAAAACTAACTTGAATGAGATGCCACTCAAAGTCCATCAGGTTTTTGATGAAGGTGGAAACCTGAACATTGACTGTCACTTTTTCTTTTGAATGGTCTTTCTTGTCTTTTTGGATACCATCTTCCCATGACCGGCTTTTGTGCCCCTTTCTGGGTCAATCCCAATGGAGCGAATAAAAAACAAAATCAAAAGTGGGAAAATTCCTGAAAATATAAATAGTGTGGCATTCTGAATACAGCTGGTACAATATATAAATAAAGCTGTTTTTAATTATGTAAAGAGAAAACATCACCACCTTTCTCAAATGTTAATCATAACTTGCTTTAAAACCATGTCATTGTAAAAAAATAAAAAATACAGGAATGGTTTTACCGTTGAATGAACCAAAGTCTTGGCTGCCTCATTGGAGGCTGAAGATGAAGATGGACAACACTGTCCTGTCTGGAATGTTGGGTGGACCCTCTCAAAGACATTATGGCCTTCAATGCTGACCATGCAGAAAACTGCTTGCCATAGGGACTGTAATAAACCAAGTCCTTAATTGGAAGAACATAAAACAAATCCTCTTATTGATACAGTATGCATTTAAATGATCATCATAATAAATAGTGTCCACTCTGCTAGGTATAGTAAAAGCAAGGATCTTAAACTCCTCAATTCTTGTGCAAGTCATATCAATGTTGAAAACGGTAGGCTGGATTAATGTACAGAAGTTGTAGAGGAATTTGCACTGAAGGAGAAGTGTGCTTTCAAAGTTCATCAAATGCTACCTTGGATGATCTTGTGAAGTGTGTTTGGTGCTGCTCGTTTTTACCAACATGCAGGAGGACGGGCTGTCCTGGTTCCACGGCAATGAGGAAGGTTTCAACGCTGGCTTGCATCTTTGACATAATGATAAGAAGACAAATAATAAAAATTATTAAATATATTTAGCAGCACAGCTACATTCAAATAGCAAACAAAGCCAATGAGAAAGTGCTTCTACAAAGCAGAATCATTAGAATAACCACATACCTGCACATATATGAAAACTTAGTCCACAGTTTGACATGAGCCGTTTTGGATTCCTCTTGTGGCCTTTGGATGTAGGACGAAGCACATGAACCAACAGAAGAATGCCTGGTTTTCCCAGCCTGGAGGAACAACAAAATAAATAGCAGACACATTAGGATAATAAATACAGATTTTAAAGAGAAGTGAGCAAAACTGACCAGACCCACCAAAATACTTTGTCCACCCAGTTTACCCTGTAGAGCATTTTTGACCACCTACAACATAAAGCATAAAAATGTCAGAAATAATTACCATGAACACAACTCAGACATTAGGCATTATAAAAATTAGTCAGCTTATAGAAACATTCTGGAGATGATTTCTTCTGCCAACCTGTCAGAAAAAATGTGTTGAAGTCATACCAGGATTCAGTCACCAGCATGACATACTAATGAAGAAGAAAAGAGGCAGCCAATGTCACTATTTATCATTATTATTTATAGAGACAAAAACATTTTGGCTTAGTTTTGATTGCATGTTATGCCGTCTAAAGCCGAAAACTTAAAACGACTCTGCAGCTAAATACTGTTAACTGAAGTGGCCTTCAGATTCTTCTGACAGTTTTAATGTTTGTTTAACCACCTGACACCCCGTGCTACACCTGCTTGGCTAGCTTTAGCTGCTAACAAAAATAATAAACCAAGAACCCCCTTGGTTTATTATTTTTATTAGCTCTCGTCCTGCAACTTTTCGATGCATCTTTACTCCAACATACCTGCTAACCAGCCTTTCATTTGATTCAGGTGTGTTAATTGGCGCAGGGAAGCATTTGAAAGTTGCAGGATGGCAGCTCTCAGGGACTGGACTTGAGCACCTCTGTACTGAACAGTCGTACCGCGATATCCAAGCAAATAAACTTATGTTAAGCATAAGTTGATACTCTTGCGCAAACAGAAAGTTAATGCATTCATAAAAAATAATCAAAATCAAAAACCAGTGATTCTTGAGAATAGGGACAAAACAGGTCCTATGGATAAAGCACAAAATCTGAATAAAATATACACAAAATATAATTTTTTCAAATATCTGAATATACTATACATTATAATAGTTTAAAACAATTAAAGAAATACAAAAATTGTACATTATGACAATTAAGTATATAAATAATTATAAAAGTATCAATAAATTGAATTAAAATAATATTTAGATATTTTTCCAACTCCGTTGAAATTTGTCCCTAGTTTTTGTTAACACCCTCAGACATGAAAAGAATGTAAAAAATAAAAATAAAAAAAAATCAGGCATTACTGGGGGGCACCAGAACTTCTGAGGACCCCATGACCTCTTCCTTTCTCTTCCTTTGCTAGGAGGGCTATAAGTAGCTCTGGTTAGCTTATGTTATTCTTTTGCTTTTTTCTGTTTTATTCTTAAGTTGCTTGTCACAACCATTTTATTCTTAAGTTGCTTGTCACAATTGGAGTTGACACATCAACTCCAATTTTCACAGTTTGTCAAAACTGTGAAAATTGTCACAGTTTTGACAATTTTCAAAACTGTGATGAAATTTTGTGAAATAAAAGCTTAATTTTGGTATAATGTAAGGATTTCATGGACCTGATGAGCTACAATATGGCCTCCTTCAGAATAACATCATATAAATTGAGGTAGTTTGGCATTTCGTCAACTCCGTCAGATGTCAACTTCATCAGAGTTTCTTTGACTCTTTCATTTAAATTGTTGACAAATCTCACTTAAATGTGCAATTAATTAATTTTAATGTATTTTACATAAATTGCATTACTTCACATGTATCAAGTTTTTCATTTTACTCACTAGTTTGTCACCACCTTCAGTTCTGGGTCAACTCCGTCATGCACTGTCAACTCCGTCAGATGGACTTTTTTGTTGTTTTTTGTTTTAAATAATATTTATTTTGTTTCTTGAGAATGAGTAAAAATATCACTAATAGGGTATTTTAAAAATCATTTTATATTTATTTTCGTCAGATGGTGATGACAAAGTTCTGGGTCAGGTCGATTAAAAATGTAATTTAAAAAAAAATGTTGCAACTGGAAGCCTGCACATTAGCATATTTACATTTCCAAAACATTTGTTTTATTTGCATACATAAAGTTGAGAAATAATTTAAAAAAAGGGAAAATTAAAACCCATTTTGTCTCTATTCTCAAGAATCACATGATGATCATAACATGGAACTTACCTTTTTTCTTTTAATAGATCTTTATTGAGATACAGAATACATAACAGTATAAACGCAGCATATATTGTGGTTTAATGTCCGCCAGGGAGTTACAAACATTCAGACAGTACATCACCATTACATTACATAAATGCATTAAAGAGAGAACATTAAAAAGAGAACATAAAGACCAAAGTTTTAATAGCTTTGGGGAACTTACCTTGATAAGCTCCAGACAAGACGCCATACTGCTGTCTCCCGGGCAAACACGTGACGTCACAGATACGTTGCGATTGTGGGGGCAACTCTTTAGCAAACACCATCTCTTTAGGGAAACTGACAAACCTATCTTTGAATTTGACTAAACAAGTGTTTAATTAACATTGTATTTTTAACATACACACCAGCACTGGTATTCTAACATTTTTGATTATGCTCTGTAGATTTCGATTAATTCCCTAAAAGATTTATTATGGAAAGTATTTTTTTTCTTTCCGTTTAATATTGTCTTTAAATGCTGGTTCTCTAAGATGCAAATACAAGTAAAATGTCTTTCCTGGGGAAAAACTGTATTGTACAATTAACTGCCAGTCATTAGTGTTGATGGTAACAACAGAAGAAGACGTCAAATTGACAATATCCTACCGTATTTTGGAATAACAGTATGTTCCTGCTGGAATTCCACCGTAAATTTACAGCCATTTCTAAGAGTGTTTTCATTAAAATTTAAAAAGTTCAAGGCCAACCAAAACACCTAGACATGCCAGGAGATGTTTAATGGAATGAACATCCTATTGCTTCAGGGGCAAATAAATCTGACAATCATCAGCGTAACAATGAAATGAGATCCCATGTTTCCTAAGAATAGAACCCAGAGGCAGTAAATAAAGTGAGAAAAGCAGAGATGCCCAGAATTGAGCCCTGCGGGACACCATAAGGCATTGAAGCAGCAGATGATTCAGAGTCACTAATTTTCACTGAAAATGTTCTCTCCTCCAGGTAAGACCTGAACCATTTAAGAACAGTGCTATCAATACCTACAAAGTGGTGTAATCTCAATATTAAAATGTCGTGGTCTACTGTATCAAAGGCAGCAGTTAAGTCAAGTAAAATCAGAACAACATGGTTACTAGAATCACATGCAAGAAGGATATCATTAAACACTCTTATTAAAGCAGATTCGGTGCTATGAATAATTTTAAAACCTGACTGGAAAACCTCCAGAATGCCATTGTCATCTAAAAACTGTGTCAGCTGACAGTACACAATTTTTCTAAAACCTTAGAAAGAAAAGGCAGCTTTGAAATAGGCCGATAATTAGCCAGAACAGTAGGATCAAGGCCAGGTTTTTTAAGCAATGGTTGCACTACTGCATGTTTAAAACTAGAGGGCACCACACCTGAGGACAGACTGCTATATATATGCTATATGTATGCAATAACAGAACAATGTTCTTTCTTATACTTATAAAGCGTAAAATCAGAGAAACTTTAAATTTTTTCCAGAGCTGTATAAACTCAATTTGAAACAGAATCTCAAGACTACATCAAACCTGCCGACATCTGCCAACATTAATGAGACACAAGCAGCTGTGGAGTGACAGTCCTAGCGGGGTCTGCTTCCCTGGAAATTAAAATAAAATCTACTCAAAACTCATTTGAAGAACATTTTACTAAATTCATAGGATTAATAAACCTAATACCAGATATTATCAAGGTAGAAGTTCAGGTTAACCAGATGGAAAGTGTGATCCTATCTCAATACAGCAGCTAAAACTTTTAAGTGCAGCACTATAATTTCTAATTCATTGTTAAAATAAAATTGTGAAGGCTTAAAAAATATACCACTGAATATTTAAAAACAGACATTTATTTAGTATAATTTCTTCAGAACCCCTCTTGGCCCAATCTAGATCCGCCCCTGGGCTGCAGGTCTGTGTCTGGTGTATTTTAGCTTAGTATGTTTTTTCTTCCTTGATAGGAAGTCAGATTTTCCAAACTAGTAAACCACATTAATAAAATATTAGTGAAATAATACATTAAATGACCACTGAACAATTATTCATAAAATATATCAACATTTCTGAATAAAACAAAGAGAAAGTCCTAACAAACGTTTTAATGTAGGAAATATTTATGTATTTACAGTTAATCTATTAGGATGATTTTTTCTTTAAATGGCCACTTATTTTGACTAATGCTATTATTCATTAAATATCATCCAAACTCAACATCCTAAGCAAACAATCAAACCACAATAGTCAACTAAAATCACAATAAGAAACTTAATTAGGCATAAAATGTTCTGTACCATTTCAGCCTCAGGAGATGGAGGGTGAAGAGTATAGGGGGGAAAGTGATGACAAGTTTAGGGGCCGTGACCAACAGGGGGCCTCCACAATTTAATTATTTATTTTTTGTTAATAGAAATTTTAAAAGAAATTGGGACCCTGTCAATAACAAAATTAATCATATTGTATTTTCAAAGATTGTTTTTAGCAGTAATTGACAACGGGGACCCTCGTCGGATCAATCAGTGTTGCTTCCTAAGTGGACAGTTTGATTTCACAGAAGTTTGATTTACTTGGAGTTATATTGTGTTGTTTAAGTGTTCCCTTTATTTTTTTGAGCAGTATATATATATATATATATACTGCTCAAAAAAATAAAGGGATATATATATATATATATATATATATATATATATATATATATATATATATATATATATATATATATATATCTTTGTGTGCTTTGGTGTTTTTGTGCTGATGAATTTTTTTGCGAAGCGATAAAAGCTGGTAGCTCTTGAATTGCTACAAAATAAAGCTGTATTTCCTCCTTCAGCCCACTGGCAGCAATGTTGACACCTTGAGATGCCATGAGACCTAAATCCTGAACATCATGGCATGGAGTGCATCCCAGTTTTCCATGTCTGGCATATAACCATTCGTTTTAGATTTTAAACTGGTTCTATTGATCCTGTGTCCAGACAGAGGGATAATCAGTAGCCCAGCATCATGACCTGTTTGTTCTGAAAATCCTGCAGCTTCCACTTCTCTTCCTAACATGGCGCCTCCTCACCCTGACTCTCATACTGACAGGAGGAACCACAGAGCTCTGTTGGGTTAAAGCTCATCTTCTGAAGATGGGATATTTTTCCTCCAACAGGTTCCAGAGGAATCACCTCAATCCAGATGTTGGACTGGATTTTATTTCAATGTCATTTGTGAATTTTAGCTTCTCATTTTCAAAAGTGGTTGGAAAAAGTTCATTATTTTGGAGAAAATCTCATCAACATCAATATTTCCACTAAATAAGAGGCAAAAAAATGTTTGATAAAGGAAAAGCCTCTTAGACTCTGAGCCCAAAGCACCAAACAAGTTTTTTATATCAGACAATTTAATTTCACATAATTATCGCGGTAGAAGCCATTTGTTTGTTAAATACTTAATGAAACACATTTACCGTGTTTGATGTTTGTTATAAATGACTTATACTCACAAAGAAAGAGGTAATTAGTCCAAGTTTGTCGTTTATTGAATGTTTAGAAACTACAGTGGCTGTAACGCGCCACAGCAAAAGTAAAAAAAGGTAAAACAACCCGAACAGATGACCAACTCAAAATCACTCACACCTTTTTACTCTCCGTCTCTGTCATTTAAGCACAGCCGTTGCTATGGCTCAACAAGCCGAACCGAGATTATGTTAAAAACATAACAACCAGTCCGTTACAATACTAGGTTTGCAGGCTTGATATTTATTTTGCGATTATTAGTAAGCACAGAGGTGATTGATTAGTTAGTTTTAAACTCCTGCTCTGCTCGTTATTTTGGTAATGGAACCGAAACCACAGAATTGCGCAACACCTTGTTGAAACAATAATCACTGAGATTATTATTGTTGTTGGTTGGGTCATTAATTTGAACTCGTTTTATTGATTTTTTTGTTGTTGTTCTTTAATAAAGATAAGGAGCCAGAGGAGGACGTGCTGCTCTCAGCCTCCTGGCTGCGTTCAGTTTGTCACCTAATGCAGAGATCAACTCAAAACCTTCCGTGATCGACATATTGCACCGCTGCTCTAGAAAAACACGAACAGTTCAGAAACAATATGATATGAGAAAAAAAGTTATTTAACAACTGATTAAGTCCTGTTTTAGATTGTTCTTGAAAAACTAATCAGTCACGGCTGATTAGTGGGTGAACTCACGGCTGCACAGTGAATCCATTGATTTTTTTTTACAGCAGAGAGCCGCTCCTCTCTTGAGGGTACTGCGTACCCCCGCTAAATCTTTTAGGGGTACGCAGTACCCTGCCGTACCCCCTTACTTTCACCCCTGCTTGAGAGTGACGTCAGTGGAAGACGCAAACGATCGTGGCAATTACTGTGCTGCCAAGAAAAATTATGAAGTCAGGTTTTCAAAAAAGAGAGAGAAGGAGAGAAAGAAAAAGCAAAGAGTGTTAATTTATAACCCAGTTGTTCTCTGAGAGGTGGGTAGACTGTGTGAGATTATCAACCAAATTAGCATAGTTGCCTACAAAAAACCCCCAACAAAAAACAAAATAATTTTAGTACATGTCAGAGGGCTTAGGAAATGATAATAATAAAATTAAAGCTCCGCGGAGCCTCGAGCGGCCCTCGCAGCCAAGCGCCGCTCGGCCTATAGCCACCGCGTGTTCCCAGCACCGCCTTCCCCCAGCCACCGCTGATGCTCTGACGGAGCAGCCGAACCCGCCCTCCTTGAATTTACTCAGTGTGTCATGTTTGGCTTTGCTCACAGACAATGCACAAAAGTCTGTTGCTGTTTGGCTGCAGCGATTAGATCAGGGGTCACCAACCTTTTTGAAACTGAGAGCTACTTCATGTGTACCGAGTCATATAAAGGCTACCAGTTTGACACGCTGTTCTGAAATAACAAATTTACTCAGTTTGCCTTATACATTATCACTAATGATTAATGATTCTCATCTATGAAGAAACTGATCACGTTAATGATTTCTAACAATAATTAGCCATGAAAACTAGGTGGGAAACAGATATCAATATTCAGCACTTTATCTCTTTTAATCTCAGTGATTGGGTGATTCTTTTTTTGCGGCAACATTTCGGCCTCAGGATTTTTGAAAAAAAAGTATTGTTTTAAGTTTTGAATATTTTGTTACAACACTGACATGTTTAACAATAAGAAATTAATAATGGGCAAGCTCAGGATTGGATAAATTAATAATTACATGTGGGTTTTTTTCACCATTGTCTCTGAATGTGTTCCACCCTGTTATGAACATTTACATATGGACCACAAATAGTTAAACATTTAAATTTAAAAAATTAGGACTTTTTCTTAGAAAGAGTGTGTCCCTTTTACTATATAATGTTTTATTCTTGAAATTGTAACACATCATGAAGTTACAAATCATTTATGACTATTGTAAAGAAAAATCTGTTTTTTTACTCATTATTAGTGACAGCATGGAAAATATTGGTAATTTTAAAAACATATACCCATATTTGCATTTATTGGTCTTCAACTCCCACCATGGCTCAGAAAAATTTACAGTACTTAATGTTTCTGTAACAATATTTCATAAAAACATGTGTGGAATGGAACATAACATGATGGATTTTCCCATAAAAGGGTGGAAAATCAAAGTCTTTGATACTAAAATCTGATTATTTTCATTATTAGTTGCAGGATTGGCTCAGTCAAAGTACAGGTAGAGTGTTTGTACTGGTTCTGTTTGGCAAGAACATTTGATATCCCTGTAGTGGATTTTCCCATGACATGTACTCATTGTTCCCCTCACAGGAGTCAATGGGGGTAACTAGTGAAATGAAAACAGACAAATGGCAAAGACATCTGATAATACCTCAGACTCTATTCCACCATCTCAACATTTTTTATTTGACTTAAAATAATTTATTTTCACCCTAATTTCTACCTTATTTGGTTCATGAACATAACAGGGTGGAAGATAACAGGGTGGAACTTCTCTAACTAATCTACATGTAGCTCTTTATGTGGTCAACATTTAGCTAGCTAACATTAAACCGAATAACAAACCTTTAGTGACTAAATCTAACATTATGTTTTTTAAATTCTACTGAATTAACATTTTTCACAATCTTTCCTAACAGGGTGGAACATAACAGGGTGGAACTTTCTAACTAATGTACCTGTAGCTCTTTATGTGGTCAACATTTAGCTAGCTAACATTCAACCGAATAACAAACCTCTAATGACTAAATGTAACATCATGTTTTTTAAATTCTACTGAATAAACATTTTTCACAATCTTTCCTAACAGCGTGGAACTTTAAGCCTAACATATACAGGTTTAATATATTTAAGAAAGGAAAAAGTACAGAGATGGTGACAGTTGAAGCTCACTTTGTTTTCCATGGTTGAATTCACATCAGAACCATTTGATGTCACTCACTTTAAATGGTTTTTATGGAATTTTAGACTTTTTCAAGGCAGAAATAAAACAACATAACAGGGTGGAAAGTTATTACTGGGACATGTATAATATGAAGAAAATATCAAATGTGAAAATAGTTTCAGTAGATTAAATTGTATATTAAAATAAGGTGTAGTCCAGTCAATCAACTTATTGAAGAAAAACAAATATAAATATATTTTATAGTTTAAATGTCTTGAGGAAGTCTATTACGCTGCACTGGGGACACATGAAATTGAACATGTCAGTCAACAAAAAGGTGTATAAAGAACAAGTTAATATTTAAAAGCCATTTTGTTTATATTTGAATAATGGCAAACATCTAAATCCATCCATCCATTTTCCTGCACCCTTGTCCCTTAGTGGGGTCGGGAGGGTTGCTGGCGCCCATCTCCAGCTGGCATGCAAACATCTAAATGTATAATTAAAATACTTTTTTGTACATATTTGGCACATTTTACAAAAAATAATTGTGAGCAAAATATGGGGACATGGAATGTTGCCACAAAAAAAGAATCAACTTACATATTTTTAAATAAATCTTATCACATTTTGAACTCATGACCAAATCTGCTGCATTTTTAACAAAATTGTAACTGTTACATGTCATGAACACACTTCTAAATTGAACACAATTGAACACAATTCCTCAATATTTTAATTAAACTTTGCCATGACACTGCCATGTTGCTACTGACATCTGGTATTGGCTTCCTTATTAGTGAGAAGACTGGCATTGCATGCTGTTCACCAGTGCTCTGTAATCCGGTGTGTAACTTGAAACTGCAACTGTGAGTGCGTCTTTCAGATGTGCATCAGTGAGACATGTTCTGTGTTTGTTCTTGATGAAGTTCATGTCAGAAAACACTGATTCACAGAGATCTGTTGAACCAAACAGGCTGGTAACCTTCATAGCTGCTGTGCTTACACCACTGCACCATCTATTTTACTTTCAATACCAGCGGGATCTAGTTTTAAATTGTATGTTTTAATGTTTTTATTGTTGTGTTTAATGTACAGCACTTTGCATCAGCTGTGGTTGTTTTAAAGTGCTTTGTAAATAAAGTTGGTTTGGTTTGATTCCACTTAACCTACAGGGCTAAGTGGAATGAAGTTATAATGTAGCTGTCGCATTCAGTCTTCAGTTTTTTTCAGTGGCTACCTGTATTAGATGTGTGCAAGATTTCCTGCTGTGTTGCCCGTACTGGACTGTGTTTGAGCTTCTCTTTATTAAATTATAATAAACATCATCATCACCTGGGTCTCGGTGTTCATCCTCACCACCAACAACCACAAATCATGACAGTTTAAGTTTTGGGAGAATGTTTGTGCATCTGAACAGCTTGATTGATACTTTATCTTGTCACTTGTGTTGACATTAGCTACATTGTGTTTACAGCAGCGCTCTCTGGTGCAGCCCGCAGCATCTCATGCAGTTTGGCCAATGTAGAGAGGAGATACAGCTGTTTGATTAACCTAGGGAGTGCAGTGGAGTCAAGTTATAATCTAATGCTATTGGGTCCTTTAGAGAATCACTGAAGTCAGCCATAAATATCTGGTGGAAATAACATGAAGCCTGATTGATTTAGAGACAATTGTAGACATGTGTGCAAGATTTCCTGCTGTGTTGCCCGTACTGGACTGTGTTTGAGCTTCTCTTTTTTAAATTATAATAAACATCATCATCATCATCATCATCATCATCATCATCACCTGGGTCTCAGTGTTCATCCTCACCACCAACAACCACAAATCATGACAGTTTAAGTTTTGGGAGAATGTTTGTGCATCTGAACAGCTTTATTGATACTTTATCTTTTCACTTGTGTTGACATTAGCTACATTGTGTTTACAGCAGCGCTCCCTGCTGCAGCCTGCAACATCTCATGCAGATTGGCCAATGTATAGAGGAGATACAGCTATTTCATTAACCAAAAGGGTGCAGTGGAGTCAAGTTATAATCTAATCTTTAGAGGTCCACCAGAGTCGATCATAGAAAATCTGGGCCTAATAAACATTTGAAAAACAATAGGCCTTCGCAGCGCTTAGCTGCTCGGGCCTAATAATAAACATTTGAAAAACAATAGGCCTTCGCAGCGCTTAGCTGCTCGGGCCTAATAATAAACAGCACGATTACAATAGGCCTTCGCAGCGCTTAGCTGCTCGGGCCTAAAAATAAAAAATAAACATTTGAAAAACAATAGGCCTTCGCAGCGCTTAGCTGCTCGGGCCTAATAAACAGCACGATTACAATAGGCCTTCGCAGCGCTTAGCTGCTCGGGCCTAATAAACAGCACGATTACAATAGGCCTTCGCAGCGCTTAGCTGCTCGGGCCTAATAAACAGCACGATTACAATAGGCCTTCGCAGCGCTTAGCTGCTCGGGCCTAATAAACATTTGAAAAACAATAGGCCTTCGCAGCGCTTAGCTGCTCGGGCCTAATAATAAACATTTGAAAAACAATAGGCCTTCGCAGCGCTTAGCTGCTCGGGCCTAATAATAAACATTTGAAAAACAATAGGCCTTCGCAGCGCTTAGCTGCTCGGGCCTAAATATCGACCAAAAGGTTTCTTGGCAGCAAGGAGCAAAAGGGGCAGGGGCTCTAGGCCCCCCCCCCCCCATCTGCATGTGCCAGGGAGACACCATCTATTCCATAAGTCTGCAAAAACTGGTAGCTGTTGGCAAGACAGCCTTTGTTGTCTAAAATGAATGAGATACTTTCAGGGTAAGTCAGACATTAAGGGAGGAGACAAAAGCGTATAAGAGCAAACTTAGATGAAAGTAAAACTACTCAACAGCAGAACAAATCAGCAACAGACCACAGCTCAACTGCTTATAAAAGACAAACATGGCTGGCAAAAAAACTGCTTTTGGTAAGTGTGTTTATTGCTATTAACATATACAGAGATCGAAATTTATGTTAGCACATTTTTCATTAAGAGAGAAAACAGCCAAGCAGAAAATAGAAGAAAATCCAAGTGTGAACCTTTTAGTAATGATTGATATAATTAATCAACTGAAAAAAATTAGAGCTTAGATCTTTGTGTTTTTGTTTCAATAACAATGTTAATATTTTTGTACTTCAAAATATCAAGGGTCACATGCAAGAAAATTATGAACAAGTCTCTTATTTTTACCTTGAGAGACAAATTGATAATTTCAATGAATTCATCAGATCCCTTTAGTTTGTGATTAATTGAAATCCCCTAAACCTTTTGTTTACCTTTAAGTTTATGCCAACTGCTATGTAATACTTTTCTGTGAATTTTTTCAACTTTATATATTTCCAGTTCCCTTGTTAAATTAGAATTACATTCCTTCGAAGTAACAGGCTTAGACAAACTGCAGCTTCTAAGGTCTTGGAAAACCTTATGTCTTTATGTTATATAAAGAATTTTTATAAGGTCACATGAAGGTCCAATTCAATTCAATTTAGCTTATTTATGTAACACCAATTCACAACAAATATTGCCTCGAGAAACTTTACAAAAATATAATTTTAATTCAATTACACATACATTATAAAGGATCTTTATCAAACATTCCAGTACACTCAATTGATTATTCAAAGTAGTTTCAATTTAAAACTTAATAAGGTTCTTGAAAATTTTTTTAATATGTTGCCTTTTTTCTTTTTTTTTCCGCAATAGACCGTATCCTCAGTTGGCTTTGTGGTGGCAGTGCTGGTTGTCACTATTAAACAGTATGGCAACACAAACATGTTTAGGCATGTTTCTATGCAAGGCAGTCCCACAGTGTTTTGCCATGAGACTACAACATAAACTTGCAGATAAAATACCTTCCAAGCAAAACTTCAAAACCAGTTTGTCCTTTTCAGGTTATTTTTTAGCAAACCTTTTGCAATTTTGCCTGCTTTTAACTGTAAAAAGAAAAGTTGCTAAGATATATAAACGAAAGGGTTATTCATAACTTAATTTATATCTGGCATCTGCTCTAATAAAACATGTCAGTGTGCGAAGACACTGAGCTTCATCTACTTGTTTTGTCACGGCAATAAGCAGAATTTGCAGTTCGTGATGGTAGGTGTTGTTGCTATTTAACAACCTGGCAACACAAACCCGAGCGGGCACATTTCTATGTAGGGTGAGCCAAGACTGTTTTGTTATGGAAAAGAACAATTGGCAGGCAAAATACCTTCCAAGTGCACTGCAAACCCAAATTAGTAATCATTATAGCTGTGCATGGTAAGTGATTCAACTAGGATGTATAGTTTTTATCAAAAGACAAGCAAATCAATCTTTGTTTACATTAAGTCTGGTGTCCAAGATAATCCATTGCTAAAGAACTCAAGGTTTAAAACCAATCGGTATGAGTAATTAACTCAACTCATGTTTATAAGTGATTGTTTCATGTTTATCAGTATTCATCTCTCATGTTTGTTAGAATTATTAATTGTAAATTATAATGATCAATAACTCATTGATCATTATGAAGATCATTACATTTTGTCTTGATCATCATGTATTTTGTTTTTCTTTTAATAAAGCATGCATGCTATTTGTACTTGTTCTTGTGGTGGGACCAGTGTGGTAAAAATAGGTAACTTAAATTTAAAAGCACCATTTTAATAAAGATGAAATTTGTTGCAATGACTCCACTTGAAAAGTTACCTTTAAGGCACACAGACCGGCTACCGATGAGGCTTGAGACAATCTCACGCAATTCAACAATTTTATTTATTACACAAATACTAGTTTAAAACCACTCCACATTAAAAGTCACAATTCTAGCTCAACTCAAATAAAGCAGGGTCGCAACTACATATTATTCAGGTGGATGCGAAAAAATTGGCGAACCCCCAAAGGAAGGTATGTCAGGTGAAGGAGCAAGGTCTGAACCAGAAGGAAAACAACATGATGTCAACCAGGTGAGAGAGGGCCCTTTATATACAGACAGCCAGCGCCACAACCAATAGACCCTTTTCACATCACGTCACACAACTTCCGTTATGGCTCGAAACGGTGTATCTTTAGTTCCGGTGTATGTAGTTAACGCTGTTTCTGGACTCTAAAGCTACTGCCACAAATATGATTTGAAGATATATCACTATTTGCAAACAATTTTTATTCATCAACATCATCTAAACTGGACAAATTCCTCGCTGATTGATACCAGTTTGACTACGAAGGTACGTGTTTTGGTTTTTCTAGCTGTTAGTTGATATGCTAGGACAGCAATAGTAATTTGTTAGCTGGCTAACATTACGTAGCCTTTCTGTTTTGGAAATAAAACGTATTTAGGCTCTAATCTTAATCACATTTTTATAGTATAGACTGGGGTTGCCACCCGTCATGTAAAATGCATGATAGTATTAAACCCTCCTCACTAACGCTAGTTTCACCACCCGCTAAGTAGAGACATTACCTGTAGCCACAAGTCCAAAACTTAAGTTATGCCAAACACCCGCTGCTCCAACACATCCTGAGAAGTTAAACTCCTGCTTACGATCAAGACATGAGGAAGACGCTGTTTTAGATAGATATAGATATTAACGTTTCATTGGAGAAATGTGATGATCTATCTATCTATCTATCTATCTATCTATCTATCTATCTATCTATCTATCTATCTATCTATCTATCTATCTATCTATCTATCTATCTATCTATCTATCTATCTATCTATCTATCTATCTATCTATATTAGCTCATTAACTTATCATTTCTCCAATGAATATTTATCAAATGATTAGAAGGTTAAGTTTCTTATACTTTGTTTTCCTGCTGTTGTAGACTTGGCAGTAGAAAATTGATACCATAGGAATAACAACTTTATATCCCTTTCAACAGGTTACACTTGATTCTGCTGTGGTGCCTGTGGAAACGAAGTGCATGAAGTTTGTGCTCAGCTGGGAAAACCTTGTGGATCACATGGTGGGACTTCTGCTTCAAACTGCTCACTACAGTATAACATCGTCTCTGTCATGCACCAGTTCACTGCAGGCTGGCTCCGCCAAGGACCGTACATGGATGTCTTTTAAGTTGTAAACCCTGAGTACATAAAGTTGAAATAAAATTGATGTATTTTGTAAATACCGTTTCTCTATCAATGACTTAAATTGTTAACTGTAGTAATTATGTTTGTGTAATGTAGTAACCATGTAAAGTGTTTAATATAATTATTAAATAGATGTATTAAAGAAACAGCCACAAACCTTATGTCTTTGGTCCTTAATGGCAGCTTTAATTTTAGCATTTCCTCTCCTCCACATACTTTGTTGCCAGATGTGTAAAATTTACAAGAAGAAGCAATTTAAATGTAAAAGTTGCATATATGTAGATTACTCAAGAGAAGCTATTTACAATAGTTTTTACAGAACTCTACACAACATCAATTCATTTATTAATAGAATAGATACACAAAGATTTTCTTTCTAACACAGCTACACAGGATTGAGTGTTCATCCAAGAAGTGTGACTTCCAGGAGCAGGGAGGCTCTGTACTGGTTTGTCCTTTCAAATCAAGAGGCCCATGATAGTTTGACTAGGCAGCAGATGTCCCACAGCTGATTGACTGAACCTGCCATGGACAGAGGAACAAGATCATCTCAGATATGGTAGGTTGTTAGGTCGGCTACTGTTGAGAAAGATGGACAACAAAACAAATGGAGAAATTATGAATCGCATCAGAATATGGAAATAGATAGCGCTTAAATCAATATTTAAAATGCTTTTCTAAACAACAGTGTTGGAAGATGTTGTAAAGTTTGTACTTTTGTACATAAAGGAGGTCAAGTCTTTAAAAGTAATGTGTTTTATTAACTTACAGCTGCAGTCCGTGTTACACTGTTTTTTACGTCTCTCTTTCTATCCGACTTCCTCGTGTGCTCACTCCCAACGATCCTCTTGCATCACCACCTAGTGGTGCGGCATATCATTACATCCCCCTTTCTAGATTGTTTAACATGTCCACTGCCTTCACTAACAACGTCCAGTAACACATTTTATAAACATTACATGAACATACATGACCATACAAACCTCATGAGTTAATAGAACTTACTCAGTAACACATTTTATGAACATTAATAGAACTTACTAATAATAAACTCCACCCTGAATAGTCCAACATTGACATTGTTTTTTTTTTTTTTTTTTTTTAACCTTGTTCAATCAGTCTCTCTGGTGGCCTTCTTGTCCTAGTTGACCTTCTCAAGACTGGTGTTGAACTAGTGTTGTTTTGTAACGCATCATTACCATCATTATCCCCACCATGTGGACCAGTAGTCTCTCTGGCCTGACGACCTGCATCGATCTCTTCCTGTGAGTCCTGTTCCTGAGTCTTGAGCAAACTCCTCCGGTTTCTCCTGAGTACTTGTCCATCATCCGTCCGTATTTCGTATGACCTGGGGTTCACTTCCTTGAGGACAGTGGCCTTTCGCTCCCACATTCCGCGATCCTCAACTCTCACCGTGTCATTCTCTTCTAGAGCCCTCAGCCTCCTGGCTGTTTTATCATAGTTCTCTTTTTGTTTCAGTTTGAGCTCAGTTTGCTTTCCCATCCACTGTTTTGTGTTAGTCTTCAGTGATAGGTGTGGCAGCGTTGTACGCAGCTTGCGACCCATAAGGAGCTCAGCTGGGGAGAGCCCGCATGCCAGTGGTGCGGTGCGGTAGCTCAGCAATGCAAGGTAAGGGTCAGATCCACTGTCACTTGACTTCTTTAACAGCCTCTTGATGATTTGGACACCCTTTTCAGCTTTCCCGTTCCCTTGTGGATGCAGTGGACTGGACGTGATATGTTGAAACCCATAGTCTTGTGAAAACTGCCTGAATTCTCTGCAGTTGTACTGTGGTCCATTGTCACTAACGACAACTAAAGGAATCCCATGCCTGGAGAAAACGCTTTTCATGTGAGTAATTACTCCGGCAGCTGATGTGTTAAAAAGCTGGGCTATCTCTGGATAGTTAGAGTGATAATCTATCATCACAAGATAGTCTTTACCATTCAGGTGGCATAAGTCAGTTCCCACTTTTTGCCAGGGTCCTGTGGGTACATCTGTGACCAGCATGGGCTCTTTTGTCTGTTTATAGTGATGTTTAAGGCAAGTGGTACATTTGGATATCATGTTATCAATGTCATTATTGATCCCTGGCCAGTACACTGCCTCTCTGGCTCTTCTCCTACATTTCTCAATTCCGAGGTGTCCCTCATGAATGCGGCGCAGCATGTCTTGTCTCATTGACTGTGGGATCACCATTCTATTGTGTCGGAGCACCAGGCCCTTTACCACACTCAGGTCAGCTCTGACTGGATAATATTGTGGACAGCTGCCCTTCTTCCAGCCATTGTTTATGTTGTCCATCACTCTCTTGAGAGTGGTGTCTTTTTGTGTTTCCTGTATTATCTTTTTCAGCATGACATCAGACACTGGCAGACTTGACATCACTGTGTCCACATGTACTTTAACATCAGTAGCACTGGATTAAACTTTGGCATCAGTGTCAGATAAGGAAGCCCTTGACAGTGTATCGGCCACAACTATGTACTTTTCTGGTGTGTAAACAAGCTCAAAATCATATCTTTGCAGCTTCATCATAAGCCGTTGAATTCGAGGAGACATCTCATTCAGGTTTTTTTAAATTATTGAAATCAGCGGTTTGTGATCTGTTTTCATAGTAAAGGTGGGTAGTCCATATACGTAGCCGTGAAACTTTTCACACCCGTAAACCAGCCTCAGAGTCTCTTTCTCTATTTGAGCATATCGTTGCTCCGTGTCCGTCATTGTTCTGGAGGCATAGGCCACAGGTGTCACCAACTGATTGCAATAATACGGCACCTAAGCCCTCCTTTGAGGCATGAGTTGAGATTTTTGTCTTTCTTGCAGGATCAAAGAAGGCCAGAACTGGCTCGGTAGATAACATTTGCTTTAGCAAGTTCCACTCTTTGTTATGTTTCTCTGTCCACTCAAACTCGATTTCTTTTTTAAGCAATTCTCTCATGCATGTTGTTTTGCATGACAGATTTGGAATGAATTTGCTCACAAAATTGATCATCCCTAGAGCTCTCAATACACATTTCTTATCTGTGGGGTGTGGCATCTCCTGGATGGCTTGCACTTTTGAGTACAGAGGCTCCACACCCTCTCCTGATATCTTGTCGCCCAAGAAGACAACCTCCCTGACCCCAAACTGGCACTTCTCTTTATTAAGCTTCAGCCCGCTCTCCCGGACCCTCTGTAAAAGCCTAGTAAGTCTTTCGTCATGTTCCTGTCGTGTTTTTCCCCACACCACTATGTCATCAATGTAGACTCTTGTGCCTACCAGCCCCTCTGTTATTCGCTCAACTGCCTTTTGAAAAATCTCTGGTGCTGATTTAATACCAAATGGCAGCCTGAGAAAACAATACCTTCCAAACGGGGTGTTAAAGGTGCATAGTTTGCTGCTTTCAGCATCTAACTTTATTTGCCAAAAATTCTGCGAGGCATCTAGTTTGCTAAAATATTGAGCGCCTGCCATCTCGCTGATGATCTCCTCTCTCTTAGGAATCTGATAATGTTCTCTCTTAATATTTTCATTGAGATCTTTGGGGTCTAAGCAAACTCGTAACTGCCCATTTGGCTTTTTGACACAGGTGATTGAATTTACCCAGTCTGTGGGTTGTTCCACTTGCTCAATGACCCCTAGTTGTGTCATCCTGTCCAGCTCTTTTTTAAGACTGGCCCGCAGTGCAACTGGCACTCTCCTTGGGGCATGCACAACGGGCTTAGCGTCACTCTTCAGTTGTATTTTATATGTGAATGGCAGGGTGCCCTGTCCTTCGAAGATGCCTGGGAATCTATCTACAATGTTATACACCCCTGCACCTTGTTCGGTCACATCCACAGTGTCTTTGTTGAGCTGATATATTCTCCTGACCAAACCCAGATCCTCACAGGCCTTGTCTCCCAGTAGTGACTGTCCCTTAGGCACTACCACAAACATTATATTGTGCACATTACCCTTTATATTCACCTTAAGTCTGCACACGCCTTCTGTTTCTATGCTTTGCTGGTTATATGCCCTGAGTGCAACTGTATTTTTTCTTATCTTAGGTTTCTCTTTAAGCTCTCTAAGGTCATTAACGTTTATAATATTCGCCTTTGCCCCAGTATCAAGCTGAAATGAGATCAGTGTCCCATTTACCACAAGTGGTGCCACCCATTTATCTCTTTTATCTGCGTTCCCAACTTGATGTACATCAACGTTCTTTGTTGATGGATCCATTCCATCTTCCTTGTTGACCATACTGATAAAAAGTGAACCCCTATCATCACTTTGGTCATCACTATCATTTTCATCCTGAACAGTATGTACGTTTTTATCTTTAGACATACACATTCTGGCAAAATGATGTAACCCTCTGCATTTTGAACATGCTTTTCCGAAAGCTGGACATTGTCTCGGTTTATGATCACTTCCACATCTTTTGCAGCTGAACATGCCATCATTCTTGTTCCTATTCTTGAACTTAGCTGTGCGCTTCTCTCTGATGGAGACCGCGTCCACTGCCTCGCACAGCTGACTGGCCGCTGCCGCGCCTTGCTCTCTTTCGGCGAATGTCTTCGCATGTTCTCCTGCCAACTCACTGGCTTGACAAATTTTTACTGCCGTTTCCAGTGTAAGATCACTTTCTCTCAAAAGCTTTTCTCTTGTCTTTATATCCTTAGTGCCAAACACTATCTGGTCGCGGATCAGTGAGTCCCTCAGTACTCCAAAATTACACGATGCAGCTTTTATTTTTAACACTGTCAGGTAGCTATCAAACGACTCATCTTGCTGCTGCACTCAGGATCGAAACACGTACCGTTCAAATGTTTCGTTCTTTTTCGACAAGCAGTGTCCGTCAAACTTCTGCAGGACCACATCCAACTTGTTTTCCTCCTCGGTCTCAAACGTGAAGGTGTTGTAAACTTCCAGCGCTTCCGGGCCGGCAATTGTGAGCAACATGGCGATCTTCCTTTCATCCGGCTTGGCGTCCAGTCCCACTGCAGACACGTAGAGCTGGAACCGTTGCTTGAATGCTCTCCAGTTAGCATCCACGTTCCCTGTTAGCTTTAACGGCTCCGGCGGCTTCATTGCATCCATAGTCGCGTAGGGTTCCTAACTGATGTCTAGGTTAAAGAAAAAGTACCCCACTCCTGGTACCATGTAATGTTTGTACTTTTGTGCATAAAGGAGGTCAAGTCTTTTAAAGTAATGTGTTTTATTAACTTACAGCTGCAGTCATTGTTACACTGTTTTTTACGTTTCTCTTTCTATCTGACTTCCTCGTGTCCTCACTCCCAACGATCCTCTTGCATCACCACCTAGTGGTGCGGCATATCATTACAGATGTCAGTGATTTTAGTGAAACTTTTAACAACACACCACTGAAAGGCAGCGGTGTACGTGTACGTTTCCTAACTGACTAAAACTGCTGCTAGCTGGTTGACTCTCGATCGGAGGCTGTTTATTACACAGTCAGAGAATGATGGATTGACAATGAGTAATGACGGTTATCTAACACTTAAATGTTGTTTTATTAAAGTTGATGAATAAAGTGAATCTAAACTTTACAGCACTGACAGAGCGGTGTATATTTTTCTTAACTGTGGCTAAAGCTGCTGCTAGCTGGTTTACTCTCCGATCAGAGGCTGGTTTCTTTAAATACAGTTGGAGAATGATAAATTGGCAATGACTGATGAAGGCTAACATGTAAATACTGTTTTATTACAGTTAATACAGAAAGTGAACCTTTTAAAGTTACAGCACTGAAAGCTGCTGCTAGCTGGTTTGCTCTCCGATGGGAGGCTGTTTATTTTATACACAGTTAGAGAATGGTGGCTTGACAATGAGTAATGATGGTTATCTAACACTTTAATGCTGTTATTATTAATCTTACCTTTTATTATATCCTTAAGATAATGAGTATCCGTGAATTTTTCAGTCAGGTTTCCCGAGGCAAAATCACACCGAAAGTAAAGATACGCCGCTTCGAGTTATGGCGGCCATTGTCTGACGTCACTGTGGAAAGGGTCTATTAGATTCAGGCACTTGTGTGGTGCGTTCAAAGTCTACAGGGCATACTGCCACATTCTGATAATGTTTATTCTAGTGCACAGGACAGTTTAATGGGCTGTGTTGTGGGCAGTTAGTGCGTAGGACTGTTGCTTTACAAAAGGAAGGTATTGGTTTCGATGCCAACCTGGGGTCTTTCTGGAGTTTCCATTTTCTCCTTTTATAGCATGGAATTGCTCTGGGTATTCCATCTTCCTCAGCTGTACGATTAATTGATCTCTAATTTGTCCTTAGATGTGAGTGAGTGTGTGTGCATACATGGTTGTTTGTCGCAAGGGCCTCTGTGCCATCCTGTTATGGACTAATGACCTGTACCTAATGATATCTGGAGACTGGCACCAGTTCCAATGCGACCCTGTGTAGCAGTTATTTATTTATTTATTTATTTTTCTTTATGAACCTTCTCAAAACTAATTTTCTTTGAATTGACATGTCTGTTATATATTATTTCTGTTTTATATTGCTTTTATTTTTGGTTCCTAATGTGTAAAATCCATCCTCATCTATGAACATTTGTTTTCCTTTGTTTTTTTAATTGTATTTTATTTTGTTGGGGAAGCTTTTATTTTCTTACTTCCTGTTTTTTTTTGCTTTATATCCTGTGTGTTCCCGCTGCCCTCCTCAGTTGGTGCCAAGCTGCGCTGAGGAGAGGTAAGCGTTTTTCTGTTTGCGTATTAAAATATTGAAAATGTTCTAAAGTATGTTGTAAACTCATAAGTTTTTATATATATTATTGTTTGTTTTATGTTTAGAGCAGCACCTCACTGGGCATTTAATTCCCACGTTTGTAATGTCTATTAAGTTTTCCTTGCCATGGTGATTATTTTGTGGTTTTTTGGTTGGTTAAGGTGTGAGTGAGGAAGCTGAAGCCCAGGAGCTGCTGGAATAAAATTTTTCTTGTTTTGAACAGGAATAAAATTATCTTGATTCCTGATTCCTGATCCCGGTGTGATTCTGACGTCCTTTTATCAACCGCTACACCTGCACGGACAAGCGGGTATAGTCAATGGATATATGTATGGATTGACATTTTGAGCTGGGGAATAGAATGTGACCGTAGCATTCCTCAGGTTATTTTAAGTCTACAAACTATAAACAGCTCAGTTTATTTCTTAGAAAGTTTTAAGTTGTTTTTTTAACAATGAATTTATTTATTTACCAGAATCATTTAATTAAAATTCAAGTATTCAAGTGAAATAGAAAAGTCATCATTTCACTTGATGAAATGACTTTTCCATCATTTCATCAAGTGTGAAGTACTTGCAAATCATCTATATGAGGTTTCCTTTTGATTCATATTTTTTTCATATTGTTCAACAGCTTCCGAGGAACCAGAAGTGAGGATGGTTCTTGTTGGGAAAACTGGAACTGGAAAGAGTGCAGTAGGAAACACAATATTAAGGAAAAAACTTTTTCTTTCTCGTCCCTGCATGTCATCAGTAACATCTAAGTGTGAGAAGAAAAGAGGTCATATTGATCATCAGAAACTGACTGTAATTGATACTCCAGGTCTGTTTGACACAAAAAAAACAAACAAAGAAATACTGATGGAGATCGCAAGATGCATCTCAATGGCGGCTCCTGGACCTCATGTGTTCCTGATTGTTCTCCAGCTGACAAGATTCACAAAAGAAGAGGAAGACACAGTGAAAATTATCCAGGCAAGGTTTGGAGAAGAGGCATCCAAATACACCATGGCCTTATTTACTCATGGAGATGTGCTGAAGGAGCTGGAAAATGGAGATGACATGGAGCGTTTAATCAGTCAACATAAAGCTCTTTCTGAATTTGTTGACAAGTGCCAAGGAGGCTACCATGTTTTTGACAACATTGACAAAGACCCAGCTCAAGTCAGAGAGCTGCTGCAGAAGATCAACAAAATGGTTAAAAGAAATGGAGAAAGCTACTACACAAATGAAATGTTTAAAGAAGCAGAGAAAGCCAACAAGGAAGAAATGGAAAAACTTCTGAGAGAAAATCCAAACATGACCCACGAAGAAGCAAGAGAAAAAGCAGAGATTGATAACTCATTCATTCGTGCCATTATGACTGGTGTTGCTACTGGAGCTGCAACTGGACTAGGTATTGGAACAGCTGTTGGATTTGCAGCAGGACCAGTGGGAGCTGCAGTGGGAGCTGGAGTAGGAACTGTAACTGGAGCTGTAGCTGGAGCTAGTGTGGGTGCAGCTGCAGCATTAAAAAAGAAGACTTGCATTATACAGTAATTATACAGCTTTGTTTTGTACAATTCATCTACAGGAAACTGAATATTTAGATTCTATGACTTTTTCATGTCTATCCTCTTGTTCTGTTCACTTCATTTTAAGAACATGGTTAAATGTCAGATCACTATGTCAGTCATCAAAACATATGTTGTGGTTTGTTAAAGAAGAAGATGAAGGGGAATTTGTTGATTCTGTTTTTTTAGACATTTATCACCTAAACTTTTATGTGGCTACATAACATAAATAAATACAAACTTGATCATTCACAGTCCGTTTCATACTTTTATGAAGTCGTGTCCTCTGATGATGTCCTGCGTGGCTTTAAGAATCAGAGAAAGAGGCTTACCTCAGAGTGGTGCTTCTGGGTCAGAAGACCGAAACCTACAATACAGTGGAAGAGGCAGCTTTTAAGAAGACAAATTGGGTAGCTGATCTGAACATTTCCAAGATAACGATGGTGGTTCAAGGTGAGTAGCCAAAGGAGATTTCCCTCAACAGTGGATACAGGTGTTGGAACCGTTTACTCAAAATATTGTCATTGTACAAGTATATTGGACACTTTACAGAGATGTCATGTCATTTGTGGGTGATGATGGTGAGAGAACAGGCCCAGGTAGGAGATGAATGATGATTTAATAATGAAGGAAAAGCACAAAACAATCCTAAGAGCAGGCAGCACAATTGAGCAGAAGGCTAATGCTCATTACTGTTAGCAACTGAACAGGACTGACATGAGATCTGAAGACGACACAGGACAAAAATGACAGTTCAACTGTGACGACTCTTACGACTTGATACGAACACACGACTAAGATCCGACAAGAGACAACAGGTGGTATTAAATGGGGTAATCACAGAACAAGACACACCTGGGAACAATCAAGGGGGAAGACAAGACAGCACAGAGAATCGGAGAACACATAAAACTTAAACACACGAAAAAAATCCCAATCCCGACGAGAGGGCTCTCTTGTCACTATGATCAGAGGCTATCCCTTCAATCTTTTTTCAGGCTCAGATAGGATGACCTCACTAATAAACGTTTGTTCGTGTTCAGTATGCTGAATGCTGCTTCTCCTCGTTTGGTTCTGGTTCTGGGGATGCGGAGCAGACCAGAACCAGAAGATCTGAGGGGTCTAGACGGTTGGTACAGTAATAACAGATCTTTAAGGTTTTGTGGTGCTAAACCGTTCAGTGATTTATAAACTAACATCAGTATTTTAAAGTCTATTCTCTGAACTACAGGGAGCCAGTGTAGGGACTTTAAAACTGGTGTTATGTGCTCTATTTTCCTGGTTTTAGTGAGAACCCGAGCAGCAGCGTTCTGGATCAGCTGCAGCTGTTTGATTGATTTATTAGTCAGACCTGTGAAGAAGCTGTTGCAGTAATCAATGCGGCTAAAGATAAACACATGGATGAGTTTCTCTAGATTGTGCTGAGACATCAGTCCTCTAACCCTGGAGATGTTCTTCAGGTGGTAGAAGGCCGACTTTGTGACTGTCTTAATGTGGCTCTGAAGGTTCAGGTCAGAGTCCATCACTACTCCCAGATTTCGTTCTGATTGCTGGTTTTTAGTTGTAATAACTGAAGCTGTGCATTGATTCTAGTTCGTTCCTCTTTAGGTCCAAAGATAATAACTTCAGTTTTGTTTCTGTCAGCTCGAGAAAGTTTTGGCACATCCACACATTTATCTGTTCTAAGCATCTATTCAGTGATTGGATGGGGTCAAAGGTCACCTGGTGACATCGTGATGTAGAGATGTGTATCAACCGCATAATTGTGGTAGCTAATCCTATGTCTTGTTATAACCTTAGCCAGTGGGAGAATATAAATATTGAAAAGAAGGGGTCCTAGGATTGAACCTTGGGGTACCCCACATGTGACCTTTGACCTCTCTGATGAGAAGTTTCTGATTGAATCCAGTCGATTCAGTAAAATGTCGTGGTCAACAGTGTCGAAAGCTGCACTGAGGTCCAACAGAACCAGCACTGTGGTTCTCCCACAGTCTGTATTTATATGGATGTCATTGAACACTTTGACTAGGCCGTCTCCGTGCTGTGGTGAGCACGAAAACCAGACTGGAAGGAGTCAAAGCAGTTTGTTATTGTTAGGAAGTTATTTAATTGTTTAAAAACAGCTTTTTCAATAATTTTGCTGATGAATGGGAGGTTGGAGATCGGCCTGTAATTCTGCAGTAGGGATTTGTCCAGATTGTTCTTTTTTATCAGTGGTTTGATAACTGCTGTTTTCAAAGCCTGGGGGAAAACACCTGAAGAGAGCGATGAGTTACTATTTGGATCAGATCATTAGCAACAACAGGCAGGACTTTCTTAAAGAAATGTGTGGGTAGGACATCCAGACAGCAGGAACTGGAGCTTAATTGACTTATAATTTCTTCTAGGGTTTTATAATTTAGTAGTAGAAATTGGGTCATTTTTCCTGCATTTGTTTTGTTTGGGCACAGCATTGGTACTGTCTTTGGAGTGGATGTGCAGATTAATCCTCTGATCTTTTGAATTTTCTCTAAAAAGAAACTTGAAAACTTGTTGCAGGCGGCATTAGATTGAAGTTCAGGTGGTAACGTCATCGGAGGATTTGTGAGCCTGTCAACAGTGGCAAATAAAGCTCGAGCATTGTTAATGTTTTTGTTTATGACATCTGCAAAGAAAGCTTCTCTGGCATGTTTTAGTGTTGTGTGATAGTTACGTAGTCTTTCCTTGGAGATGTCATAATAAACGTGCAGTTGACCTTTACGCCATTTCCATTCGGCCCTGCAGCAGAGTTGTTTTGCAGATTGAACTACTTGTGCATTTCTCCATGGAGATTTCTTCCTACCAGTCACAACCTTCACTTTAGTGGGGGCAATGTAATCAATGATATATGAAAGTTTGCACTGAAAATCATCCACCAACTTATCTTCGTCACTATAACTTAAGAGTGAGGAAGAAGAGGAGATTTGATGAAATGTTTCTGCTGTGTTTTCTGTGAAAGTACGTTTTGTGATAGTAGCTTTTTGTCCAAGTGGGTTAACGGATAAAGAGCTGTCAAAGATAACAGGAAGTGATCTGACAGGGCGACATCAGTTACAGAGACATTGGAAATATTCACACCCTTACTGATAACCAGGTCCAGTGTGTGTCCCTGAGTGTGTGTTGCTTGTTTGACATGTTGTGTTAAACCAAAACTCTCTAATATATTACAGAGCTTTTTAGCCCCTCGGTCTTGGGGGTTGTCAACATGAATGTTGAAATCACAGACAATTATCAAACAATCGTAATCAATACATATGAGAGATAGAAGCTCATTCAAGTCCACAAAGAAATTTTCCACATATGTTGGTGTTTTGTATAGAGTTAGTGTCAAAGTTTGTTTGTGGCCTTTTACCTCGATTCCAAGATATTCAAAAGACATAAAATTACCCAAAGAGATTTTACTACAGTTTATGGTATTCTTAAATATTGAGGCCACGCCTCCTCCTTTTTTGTGTTTTCTATTTTCACTTAAAAAATTGTACGTAGGAGGCGTTGATTCAATTAGTACGATTGCTTCATTATTGTCATTTAGCCATGTTTCTGTCAGAAATAAAACATCAATATTATGCTCAGTGATGAAATCATGAATTAATAGAGCTTTAGAACAGAGAGATCTGGTATTTAAAAGAGCCAGTTTAAGTGACTCGGAGGCTGAAAGCTCTTCAGTCTGAGGTTCCTTTAGACAGGGGATCAGTCTGAGGTTTGAATTAAGACCACTGTTTTTGTATTTCTGTTTTTTGTAACTTTTCTTGTAGTGATCCGGACAGGTATTGTCCTGCTATGCAATGTCGGGGGCCAGACACATTCTGGAGGAAGACAGGTGTAACGATAATATCTGGACCCCTGGTCTCAGACCTCAGAAACGCAGAGTGCTGGATCCTCAGGGAGCTCAGAGGCAGGTGGCTTCGATGAAGTGAGAGTCGTGCCGAGGCGAACCTGTTGATCCATACTATCCAGGGGGGAGGAGAAAGAGTCCGTCCGTCTTTCTCTCTGACCTGAATTCTCCACCAGCATTTTCAGGCGGCTCAGGTGCAGCTCGACTCTCTTTAGTGGTTCACTTTCTGAGAAACTCTGATCTTGTGAGTGAGTGTAGGAGCAGAGAGGGAGGGGGAAGGAGAAGGGAGGGGGGAAAGATGTGGGATGGGGGAAGGAGGAGGGGAACCAGTCATTCTGTTCACAGCCAATGTTTTATCAGTTTGTATAGGAATAGTTTGTTCTTGATATGCGGAGGGCTCCATCCTAGTCAGACATCCTTGAGCCTGTTCTTCTGAAGCGATGGTCACATTGTTGTTCTTGTTGATAAAATGAAAAATGTTTGCAGTGAGCAGCCTTATTCCATGTTTGTTAAGATTGCGTCCTCCTCTTCCAAAGAGGTGAAAGCGCTGCCAGTAGATCCAGAGGTTATTGATGAAGGTCACTGAGCTGGCAGAGCAGGTTTTAATCAGCCATTTGTTTATCATAAGCAGCCTGGAATGTTTTTCGTCTTCCCATTGAGGCGATTTGGACCACTGAGAAATAACTTCATTTTTAATTTTCCCATAGTGTCCAGAAGAATATTAAAGTCCTTTTTCAGAATCTCAGATTTTTGCTTTGCCAGATCGTTGGCTCCAACATGCACAACTAAAGTCTCCATGTTTGGCTGATCAGTGGTTAGAGAGAGCACTTTGCGAGTCAAATCAGATACAGTGTCACCAAGAAAAGAAACCACTCTCGTTTTCTTGGGATTGCAAACATGACTGATTCCATTTACTGCCTCATCTCCAACAATAAGCACTCTTGGCATACCTTTCGTTTTCCTGGTGGTCACTTTGTCCTTCGGAGCTTTGTGCGGTGGATGCGTTGGTTTAGCCTCATTGCTGATGTTTGAAGGTGGGTTTTCACTCAGAGGCTCGTGCTGAAGTGCAGAAAATCTGTTGTTCAGTGGGATTCCCATGGAGTCAGGATGTTTTGAGGCTCGGGCTGGTCGCTTTGTCCTTGGGAGTGGGCTCGGTGTAGTCGTTTTGGTTCCAGCTGCTTGTTTGCTATTCTTTGGCGGAGCAGGTGTGGAGGTTGAAGGGGGGCTTCTGCTCAGAGCCGGCCACGCTGATTCATCCAGGTGAGGGGTTCTACCTGTTAGTCGTCTCATGGGATCTGCAGTGTGAGACTTTTGTTTCGGCTTGGCGCGCCCTGAGCGATCCAGGGTGAGCTGCTCGGTGCGGGGTGTACGACCTCTCCGCTGATTTGAGGAAGAGTTGTTTCATATCCACAGGTAGCGTTGATCTCAAAGTTCACCTCCAGCCGTTGAATCTTTGTTTCTAAAAACTGAAGTCGATGTAGAATACTGCTAATGTCCTTGGGGTCGAATGGAGGCATTTTGCCCTGGTTCAACTTGGAGGTGAAGAAAAGTAAGGTAAAAATAAAAGTGAGAAAGTCTCCCAGTCTTTAGGTCTGAAGTAATCCAGTTATGATGTCGATAATGTGATTAAAACCATAAAAATTGTGACTTTAAAAATAATTCACAAGCAAAGTTATCAGTAAGGACGGGAGAGAGCAGGATAAGCTGTTCCTCCTTCAGCTGCCAGAGGGTTAACTGTGAAGTCAAGCACAGCAGCAACAACCTTGTACAACTGAAGTAAGGTGGAATTAAGAAAGGACAGTGTTAAAAGTAGAATAAAAGTGGTTTAAGTGGAGTTTAAAGCCGCAATAAGTTTCTATAACACATTTGTCAAAAGGTTACAGACTTTCTACTGAACTTCAAAGTAATGCATTGTTGTTAAGTGTAACTGGGTCTATATTAATAGTTTTATATTTCCACAAAATGTGTTATTTTATGTATTTGTCTGCTTCTACTTGACGGTTGCTGTGGTCCTCTGTGTCTACTATAAGGGGTTTGGTCCTCCAACTCCGTCTTATTTTCTTCTTCTTTTGTTCAGGGTCCTCCAGGACTATTATAAATATTAAGTTATTAATTTCCTCTCCCCTTTTGTTATTCGTTCCACTGGGGAGAGGTACGTTAGCGGGCCTTTTGTTATTCGTTCCACTGGGGAGAGATCGGGTTGGAGAACTGGAGCACATGCTAGGTGCTAATGCTAATATCTCCCGATTGACAGATTAAATAAACGGAGACCGCCTCCAAACTCAGACTTGATGTCTTGTGGTTTGTCTGATCACCACACAACGCAGAAGTCCACTGGTCACACTTGGTGCCGTTCGACCAGAGACATCTCCGATCGAGTCTGCAGTCAGCGCTCCCCAGTCCAGCGGGGCTGTGACGATGTCTGGCTGGCTCCTGGTTTCGAGCTGCGCCGCTAGAGTCGCTTTGCCCTGAGTGTGGTCTTTCAGGTCTAATACTACCATTTTTTGGCACAACCCGCTCGGAATTGACAAATAATTTAAAAAAAAGAACAATAAGTTTTCCATTAAAAGCAGTTTTTTTTTTCTCCTTTCTTTCCGCATTTGTTCTGGATGTGTGAATTTTTAAAAAAAATCCGTTATTCTGATTTTTTATTTTATTTTATTCATCTTATCTGTATGCTTTGCTACAATTCTCAGACATGTCTTATGCAAATCTGCCTGAATTTGAATATGTTGGAAGCAGTGTCAGTTTTGGTCCAGCAAAAAATTCACACAATGCTTCACTGTGTTTTAGGAGGGGTAGGCCTGTGGCACCTGGTCACAATGAATGCACAGTTGACCAGTCTGCGATAAATCCAAAGTTTGTACCTGTTGCAAACTCCACGCCAGCTCCTCTGGTTGATTCACAGCCTACACATGTTGCACAAGAGGCACTCAGTGGTTTAATATCTGACCTGGCAAAACAAACTGGAGATAATATTACAGCTAACTTGTGCACCATGCAACAGGCCAGCCACTCCCGGGAGTACCCTGCTAATAATGTGTCTCCTACTCTACTGGAGTCCCCCCATGTTAAGGTTGTGGTGCAGTCTGAAGCCAAAGCCCCTCCGTTCTTCAGAGGTGACAATAGTGACACATTTTCCATTCAAGAATGGGAGGATCTGATGAGGTGTTACCTATCTAGGGCTAACTGTGAGACACCAGAAGAACAATATGGGCTCCTGATGTCGAGATTAACAGGCAAAGCCCGTGATATGGTGAAAGTCTCTTTGCGGTGCCGCCCTAAACTGTGTGGAGGTGGGTTAATTAATGCTGTGTTTGATGTCTTGAAGCACCACAATTGTAAACAACACCCTCACAAATTCTGGTAATCCACACTCTGTGTATGTTAACTGTTGTAAAAGCTTCCCCGAAGAGAAAACAATAATTTTGGTTGGGTCACAAAGAGTTCAGGAAGCTAGTGAGTTGTTTTATGCTCCTGTGTCAATTGGTGGCCAGAAGTCACTGAGAGGGATGGTGGACTCGGGCAGCATGTCATGTACACTTAGTGAAATGGGAGAGGCTAAGTTGAGAGCGGCAGGTGTTGTTCTGTCTCCACAACCTTTCCCTGAAAAAGTTGTCCTTGTTGGTTGTGGTGGACTCATTACGCGACCTAAATGCATTTATGAGCTGAACATAGAGCTCTACGGTCTTAAGTGTCTAGTGCCGATGTTCCTTGTCCCTGGTCAGAGGGATGAGTTGATTATTGGCACAAATGTGCTTCGACCAGTAATTCAGAAGATGAAATCTGATGGGAAATACTGGGAGATGGTGTCCTCTCATACAACTGACCCTGATTGTGAACAGTTCCTCCAGTTGCTGAGTTGCACCTCTCGGTGGCTGAGCCCAGAGGTACCCGATAAGGTGGGTACTGTGACATTGCAGCAAGCTGTTACATTGCTGCCTCGAAAGGAATACATTGTTTGGGGAAGGCTTCCTCCCTCTTCTCCTGTGTCACTTGGGAGCACTGTCGTTATGGAACCAACTTCAGCTCACTCCACACCGAAAAACATCTTGGTTGGTCGGGTTATTACACCGATGTGGGGTGATCGTTGGGTTCCCATGAAGGTTCTTAATCCCACTGATAAACCTCTTATATTGCGCCGCAATAGTAAGTTGGCTGATGTGTTCCCATGTGTGGCTGTTGAGGACTTTCCTGTCACTCCGGGCTCATGTATGGTGCAGTTGTTATGGAAATTTCATTATCAAGGAATGAGAATCTGTTTCAATAATAAGAGAAAGATTAATCTTTGTCTTTAAGTTTCTTTATTCGAAGGCAAAAGCGTTCGAAGACCCTTCTCACTGAGCGCAGTCAGTAGAAGAGCCCTGAGCAACACACATCACATCGTTATATAGTCACAGCAAGACAAAGACCCTCCCAAAGTCTGATGTTATCTCTACTGCCAGATGGCCACAGAGACACCCTGACCCCCGCCTCATGAACTATCTCTCACCTCTTGGAGGAGATGATTTTATGGCAGGAAAGACAGTTGATAAGGATTTCAGGAGGAACTTCTAACACTTCTTTGTCAGTTCATGGGTTCAGCTCAAACAGGGTACAAACTACATTCCACACATCAGTCCTTTAAGACAATCATTAGATCAAGCATTTCACCCAAGACGTCTTCAGGTCTCTTCTGCTATCACAGCTGTAGAAACATCTTAACATTATTTGCAAAACTTATTTAATGGACAAACACATCTTGCAGAAATACAAAAACAAAGCAGATATTATCAGTAAATAAATGGTAAAAAGTATCATCAGTTCCTTCAGGAATGAAATAAGACTGAAAACGAAATTTTCTATTACACAGTCAAGCCAGGCTACTTCCTCATTCTCTCTGGGATGTGAATCATCAGATCCTGTGCAGATGCTAAAGGACTGTGGACTTGGTGACGTGGACTTAGAGGGTTGTAAAGTGTCTGATGAGTGGAGGAGGAAGCTGGCTGATCTGTTGTTGAGCTTCCAGGATGTGTTCTCCAAGGACCATTTGGACTGTGGGGAAGCAAAAGGGTTTGTCCATCGGATCCATCTATCTGACGCTCGCCCCTTCAGGTTGCCTTTCCGCAGGGTGCCCCCAGCGCAATATCAAGTGTTAAGAAAAGTGTTATCAGAGATGGAGATGAAAGGCATAATCAGTAAGTTAATCAGTGAATATGCTTCACCCTTGGTGTTGGTGTGGAAGAAGAATGGCGACTTGAGAATATGTACTGATTTCCGTTGGCTTAACGCTAGGACAGTTAAAGATGCACATCCACTGCCCCACCAAGCTGATTGTCTTGCTGCCCTGGGCGGGAATGCCTTCTTCAGCACCATGGATCTGACCTCCGGGTTTTACAACGAGCCTCTGCATGTGTCCGACAGTCATTTCACGGCCTTCACTACACCACTTGGCCTATACGAGTATAACCGTCTCCCTCAAGGTCTCTGTAACAGTCCTGCATCGTTCATGCGCATGATACTTAGTATCTTTGGTGACTTAAACTTCTCCAGTCTCCTCTGCTATTTGGATGACCTGTTGGTGTTCGCGTCTTCTGAAGAGGAGTCATTGAACCGCTTGAGGGTTGTATTCTCCCGGCTGCGGTCCAGCAACTTGAAATTCTCTCAGAAAAAGTGTCACTTCCTGAGACGGTCTGTGGCATTTCTTGGACATGTTGTGAGTGCATCTGGTGTTTCTGTTGAAGAGGAGAAGGTGAGAGTAATAACTGGCTTCACAAAGGCAGATCTAATGGAGGCTGATGGTCACACTCCCTCTCAGCAGAAGGTTAGATCATTTCTTGGAATGGTAATATTTTACCAACATTTCATCCCTGCATGTTCTCGTATTGCCAAACCACTTTTTGCCTTGACTGCAGGCCAGAAGAGGAGACACAAGGGCACCAGTCATCATGTGAGACCTGGGACGTTCAGGAAACTGACACCACTTGATTGGACCCCTGAGTGTGAGGCAGCCTTTGTGCAGTTGAAACATGCACTCCTCAATTCTGTGGTTTTGGCACACCCGAATTTTGACAGGCCTTTCATCCTTTCCACAGATGCTTCCACTGATGGTCTGGGTGCCGTTCTTTCTCAGGTACCGGTGGGTGAGGAGAAGGCACGACCGGTTGCTTTTGCTAGCAAGTCTCTCAGTCGTAGCCAAGCCAAGTACCCCGCTCACAGACTTGAGTTTTTGGCTCTTAAATGGGCAGTGTGTGATAAATTCAGTCACTGGCTCAAGGGTCATAAATTCACTGTTTGGACCGACAATAACCCTCTCACGTATATTCTGACCAAGCCAAAGTTGGATGCTTGTGAGCAACGCTGGGTCTCCAAGCTTTCTCCATACACCTTTGACATCAAGTATGTCCTGGGCAGGTTGAATGAGCAGAGGACCATTTGTCAAGTCACTGGCTGAACGTGTGCTGGCAGAACCCTATGCTGAGCTATTGAAGCAGGCCTGTGATGTGAAGGATGAGTCTGTGCAGGCAGCTTTTCATCTGACTTGCCACCCCCAGTCTTTGGTTGACTTACCGTTTTCAACGGCTGTCAATGTCTCCATGTCTGACGATGATGTCTCTTCGGTGTTATCATCCATCAGCAACTGGGAAGTGGCGCCTAGACACCGTGCCACGTCCCTAGCTGGTCACTTGCCATCAGTTGTTGTTCCTAATGTTGATGCTTCCTCTGTGCTATCCAAGGCGGAGCTTCAGTCTCAACAGGAGCGTGATGCCATGCTTTCCAGGGTTCTCCATTATATGACCAGGAAGCAGAGGCCTTCTAGACGTGAACGCCACAACGAGTGTCAGCAGACCGTGAAACTTTTGAAGCAGTGGGATAGACTTGTGCTTTTGGATGGGATTCTTTACCGTGTCACAAAGATCCCTTGACGAAACACAAGCGCTTCCAGTTTGTCGTACCAGAGTCCCTTCAGTCAGTGGTACTTTCTGGCATACATGACAACGCCTGTCACCAAGGCCAGCCGGACACTTTGTCGCTGGCTCGTCAACGCTTTTTTTGGTTTGATATGGACAAGGATGTGCGTAACTATGTAAGGCAGTGTTCAAGATGTGTTCTCAATAAGACCCCTGAGCCAGCTGCTAGGGCACCACTGGAGAGTATAAAGACCTGTGCCCCTCTTGAGTTAGTGTGCATTGATTTCTGGTCAGCTGAAGACAAGTCACAATAAGTCTGTGGATGTGCTTGTAATCACTGACCACTTTACTAAGTTGGCACATGCCTTCACCTGTCATGACCAGTCAGCTAAGAGTGTGGCAAAGAAGCTGTGGGAGGGTTTCTTCTGCATATATGGTTTCCCTCAGCGCATACACTCTGACCAGGGACCAAGCTTTGAGAGTGAGTTGGTGGCAGAATTATTGGATATGGGTGGGATTATGAAATCACACACTACGCCCTACCACCCCATGGGCAATGGCATTACGGAGAGGTTTAACCGAACTTTGGGGAGCATGTTGAGATCTCTGCCTCCTAGAGTGAAGCAGAAGTGGCTACAAATGATTCAGTCGATGACATTTGTGTACATTTGTGTACAATTGTACTGCACATGAAACGACTGGGTTTGCACCTTTTTACCTGATGTTTGGACGGGTCCCATGGTTACCGGTTGATCTCATTTTCAAGAGCGTTCTTCGTGATGACACAGTTTGTGATTACAATGCCTATGTCAAGTCACTCATGGATGATTTACATTCTGCTATGGCCCTGGCTCAAGAACACAGTGCTGCTGAGCAGAGACATCAATCAAGGCAGTACAACAAAAGGGTCAGGGGCTTACCTCTGTTGGTGGGGGACCGGGTGCTGTTGGCAAACAAGGGCACGAGAGGGAAACGTAAGCTGTCAGATAAATGGGAGTCTACAGTTTTTGAGGTGCTCGCTTCTAAACCCGGCCTCAACGTTTATAAGATCAGGGATTCGACAGGACGTGAAAAGACAGTTCATCGCAACCTCCTACTCCAGGTCAACTTCTTGTCCTTGACCCTTCATTGGGTGAGCAGCACTCTGTTAGTTTTGTTGCTGCCCCTGGGGAGCCCGATACCTCTACCTCGGAAAGAGGAGCTGACACCCTTGGGCCTGGTATGCCTCCTTGTGCCAGTGAGTCTGCTGAGGCCCGTACGGCATCCTGGGTTCAGGCACAGTCGTCATGTGGGAGCGAAGACTTACCCTCTTCTGATGGGAAGTCTTCTGCCTCCCTTGGGTGGGCTGGTGCAGGTGCTCCTTCAATCCCTTCCATTGAGTCACATAGTCATCCAAGGGACTTGAATGACCTTTAGGGATTAGGTCACAGAGTGACTACGCGTCTTGGCAGGATTATTAAGCCAGTGTGTAGGTTGATTGAGTCTATGGCCCAGATTGAGTCTGTTTTTGAGAGTAAAAAAGTTAAACCTCCTTTTATGGCTGTGTAATTTTTTATTTTTTTATTTTTTTCTCTTTTGTTTGTTTTTCCCAGTACTTCATCTTTGGTCACCTGATTGTTATGCTTCTAGGCAAGTGTTTTGTTGAGTACGTGGATGGCATGTGCACGATTTTATTTCTGAATATTGTCATTGGCCAAAACGGTGTGGTGTATAGTGCGCCGCATCCTGTCTGATAGGTTTCTGTCACCTCTTAATCTTTTACTAGATGGCTCTTCTGCCGACTTTGTCAGTTGGCTGTGGTGATTTTTGGCCTGTGTTGAATGGTTTTTGTTTTGTTTGTTTGTCTGTTTTCCTTATGGTTTTATAATTTTGTGTAAATCTAGGGGGGTGAATGTAACTGGGTCTATATTAATAGTTTTATATTTCCACAAAATGTGTTCTTTTATGTATTTGTCTGCTTCAACTTGACTGTTGCTGTGTTCCTCTGTGTCTACTATAAGGGGTTTGGTCCTCCAACTCCGCCTTATTTTCTTCTTCTTTTGTTCAGGGCCCTCCAGGACTACTATAAATATTAAGTTATTAATTTCCTCTCCCCTTTTGTTATTTGTTCCACTGGGGAGAGGCAAGTTTTATAATCTATTGTAATCCTTTCATTTATATTGTTCAAATGTTTATTTTTCCTTCTGTATTAATGATAAGTATTTGGATATTTTCATTTGAGTTGCTATTACACCTTTATATCATTTGATGCATGCTAACTATTATTTTGTATAGATCGGGTTGGAGAACTAGAGCACATGCTAGGTGCTAATGCTAATATCTCCCAATTGACAGATTAAATAAACGGAGACCCTGCAAACCCAGACTTGATGTCTTGTGGTTTGTCTGATCACCACACAACACACACAACGCAGAAATCCACCGGTCACATAAGGAAAGAGTGTTGTGTATTTATCTTGAGGTCAAACTAAGTGCAAAGTTAACAGAGTTCTTTAAGTTGAAATACATCTGTATTAAGTGTGAAGCTCATTACAGCTACAGTGTAAAGTAATTTTCAAGTCACATAAGTTAGACATTTGAACAAGTGTTTGCAATTTTGAGTGACATTTAACCAGACTTATAAGATGACTGACAAAGACCATAAGGAGCTCTATGCTGTATCATGTACTGAAGTGGAGGAAAATGTTACTGAGCAAATCTCAGAACCACAGACTGTTCGAAGAAGTGAAAGAGTAAGAACATTAATCGAAAAAGGTAAAGAGCTTCAAGAGGAGAAACTTAAAACTCTTCAACACAGATATGCAGACTGTTTTGAAAAATTGAGATATGAAGTAAGACTTAGCAAAGTAATACTAAGAAAAGAAGCTTCAGGCAGTGAATTAAAGGAGTTCATTAACAATGAACTCCGTCATCTGCAGAGATATGCAAACCATTTATGAAGAAATACGACAAATACAAATGCCTGATGCAGACACAAGGCGCAAAGTGGATGCATGTACATCACTTTCAGCATTCATTGTCAGAAGAGCTGAGAAACAACTGCAAGGAGACTTTGCAGAAGGTGACAAAGAGCCATGGCCAGATTTTGGGTCATGTATAGGATCTGAAAGTATGACATCAGGTTTTCTCCGTGTACTCCGGTTTCCTCCCACAGTCCAAAAACATGACTGTCAGGTTAATTGGCCTCTCCAAATTGTCCCTAGGTGTGTGTGTGTGTGTGTGTGTGTGTGTGTGTGTGCATATTTGTGTGTCCTGTGTGTCTCTGTGTTGCCCTGCGACAGACTGGCGACCTGTCCAGGGTGACCCCGCCTCTCGCCCGGTACGTTAGCTGACGATGGGCACCAGCAACCTTCCCGACCCCACTGAGGGACAAGGGTGAAAGAACATGGATGGATGGAAGTATGACATCAAGGTCAAAATCCAGAAGGTCTAAAAGTAGCTCAGGTAGTTCACAAACAACCAAGAGATTGGAAGCAGAGGCTGAGGCAGCTGCATCTCAAGAAATATTAGCAGTTATGGAAGAGCAAGAAAAGGAAACTATTGAGTTACAAAAACTGGAACATGATAATTTGGAAAGGCAGCAAGCAATGGAAGAGCAGCGAAGAAAGATTAGATCAGGGGTCCCCAAACTTTTTCCTGTGAGGGCCACATAACTTTTCCCTTCTCTGCTGGGGGCCGGAGTCAGTTTGTAACAGAAAAGGTGTGACGATTGCCTAAATGTAAAAATATATTGTTTTCCAGAAAGCACAATCAAATAATCCTCTCTTGGTTCTTCACAGAAAAAATCCAGGAAATAACACCGCATTTTCTGGACTATACACCGTACCGGACTATAAAGCGCAACCCCAGCGGTTTTTTTTTTTAAACAAGTAAACATACACATATAAGCCGGACCGAACTATAAGCCACAGATATCTCTGCCGCTCTAGATTTTCCACAACAATGCAGCAGCTTCAGAGGGGGGCGGACACCCAAAATTTGAGTCATAACAGGTCAATTGAATATCACATTTATTACAGTTGAAAAAGAAAAAGTTGCCAATTTTAGATTTAACCGTTTTAGGGCTAGAATTATAAAAGTTCGCATGAGCTTATTTTTTTTTTACATTTTTGGAAGCTGCACAGCCATTATTTGGAGCATTTCAATAACCAATACATCAATACAATCCTTAAATCCAGGTCTTTCACAATTTATATGTTATTAATCCATAACAACTAAATAAAATGCTAAAACCTGCAAAGAAAAATCCTCAAAACGTAATTCGGGTCATAATTTGTTTCCAATATATTGCAAATATAACAATTTCCTAATCTTATTTACCAAATTTGTCAATACAAAAAGCTGCACAGAGGCCTTCTGAACCATAGAACTTGTATTTTGATTTTTTGCAGAAGTTAGTTTTTCCACATACTGCCAAGTTTATAACATCTATCCAAAGCCAGAATAGAAATGTGCGTGTCATATAGACTTTGTATATTGTGGCGGACATTTTACGACAATGTATGCTATTTGTGTCCTGTTTGTGCAGTTACTGTTTCTCAATAAAGATCTATAAAAAAAAAAAAACGTATACAGCACACGTGGCTTTGTTTTGTACACCACTTCCTCATAGGTGGTGCAGGTACGCTGTATACGTGGCACAATGTGTATGGTACAGCATTTTGTACCCGTAAATAAAGTCAGACGGGAAATGAAGTCCTGTGAAAATATCTCACGATATCTTATGCTGTCGACATGAGAATGGGAGATCCAAACGTAAGGCGAGCGTATGTTTCTACGCTACTTCGTGGGGGACGCCGATTTATGTTTTCGCATCCACCTGAATAATGTGTAGTTGCGCCCCTGCCCATGGCACTTCAACAATATTATTTTACCTTTTATCTGGAAATAGTGTCTGTTTATTCTTGCCATACAGTCTCTGTATTAATTATTGCTCGAAAGGTCTTGCCATACCAGTTTATTCCTCCGTATTTACTTTAGTTTCTTAGTTTATTCTTGCATTTTGTTCTTCATTCATTTTGTTGGGAATGGAAATCCCAATCGATGAATCATAATTTGTATTGACACACGGAGCATAAAATCAGCCAAGAAACGCATTCAGACTTTACTTATTTTATTCACTTTCAGCGCTGAAAGGAGACGCTTTAACCATTACATCCGAGAAGTTTCTAAAAAAGTCTGTGGAGCGTCTGAGGAGAAGGAGGAGGGCAGCTGATTATATGGACTGAAGACACTCCCTGAAATCACACCAGGTCTCTGTGGCCTGAGAAAAAGTTTATTTTTCATGAGAAATGGACCTTGGTGTCTAACAGAATCAAACATGTAACTCTTTACTATGGGCCTTTGTCTAACAGCATGTGACTCTTTCTCAACCTGGTAAAGCGTCTCAACAATTTCCATTTAGTTTCATTTGATTAATATTATCCTCTCTTGGTTTATTGCTATGTCCACTTTAGTTTCTTTCCTGTTGCTAGATTTTATTGTTTATTCACCACCAGTAATCTTCACTCATCACCTGCTGCGCCTCCTAATCATCATGTGTTGATTTTTTTCACTGTTCAGCGTCGGATTCTCTGTTTTTATGCCATAATTCACATCTAGTTCGTCGCTCCGTTTTGCCCGCTTCTCATGTTTCAGAATTTTGCGCAATGTGCAGGGCGGTCGGGAAACCTATCCATGGTGAAAAGGCAGACTGACAAAAAAATTTTTAAACAACGGAAACAATTTTGGTATTCTGATTATTGAAATTTAAAACTGCTGTGTTTTTCTATCACCCCCGTTTCATAACGGACCACTTACAGTGTTAACGCTATAAAATGAACGATCTATATCGTGGTATCACCTATGGAGGGATTTCTTTATTTAAATGGGTTCATTTTTCAGAGGGATACAAAGTGAGGGCATTGTGATTTTAGTAATTACATGTTTGTAAGAGCAATTTTCTGTTGTCCTTCCATGGAAGCGGGCAGCTTTCAAATGGAAATAAAACACTTTTTAATATAAATTGCTGCTTAACATGATCACAGAACTGCCAAAACATATGTAGCTACATAAATACCAGACAAAGTGAATCACAGCAGCGTCATCAACCGTTGTAACGCTAAACTGATGCGGAGCGGAGCCATGAAGCTACAAACACTGAATAGAAGAAGAGCTGCCATCGATACAGCTGCAGCCAAGCATGATTTAATGTTACACAATACAGTTTTACCAAGTTGCTCAAAGTCTAAACTGGTATTGTTGTGGATTTAAGGTGTAAAGTTTACCTTTGACCAAACGCCCCCCAAAGGCATCCCAGCGCCCCCCTTTTGTAAAAATGTCCGCCAGCGCCCCCTGCTGTCCTCTGAACGCCCCCTGGGGGGCTGTACCGCCCATGTTGAGAACCGCTAATATAGATGGATATCGCGGATGGATATGCCTCATGTGTCTGGTTCCTCCGTTTACTATAAATCTGTGAAGTCGTAATACGGCCATGTTGCACTTCTGGGACATGTGGATTGTTGGAAAAGTAAGTAAAATTCTTACGGTTTTATATGCAAAAAAAAAATTGCTCTACCTTACGTGGTTCGAATTCTACTGGCATTTGAAAAACATTTACATGCAACTCAGATCGCCGGCGATCTGGCCCTCCGTTTAACTGAACTGATTATGAGGGCGTATGAGTTTGAAGAGAGAAATCTCCTTACTGTCTGCTACTAGCATGTGCTAAATGAAAATGGGCGCTTTCTTCTTCTTTAGATTTCAACGGCAGCTTGCATCCATTATTGTTGCACTACTGACATATATTGGATCCTAATATATATGCCTCAAATTCTCATAATTATTATTTAAAAACTGAAAAATCTTCTTTTTCCCCTCAATGCTATTTTACTGATCAACAACATTCTCAAATTTCAATTCCCTATTAAAACGTAATTCCGTTTTCTTCTTTTATTTCCAATTTTGACTTCCAATGATTCACTTCCTGCTAAAGAGCCCCCTGGTGGTTGAAGAAAAATCCACATATAAGTCTCACCAGGCAATAAGCCGCATGGTTCAAAGCTTAGGAAAAAAGTAGTGATTTATAGTTCGGAAAATACGGTATATGAAAAAAAATATCAAAATGCTCTCTGGTATTGTTCAGGGGGCCGGACCAAATGTGGAGGTGGGCCGGATACAGCCCGCAGGCCGTAGTTTGGGGACCACTGGATTAAACGCGTGGAAGAAGTTGAAAATTTTAATGCTGCAAAAGCACGAGTAAAGGTTTATGATGAAGCTGAAAGTATTTCTGCAAGTCAGAGTTCATCACAGAGCATTAAAGCAGAAAGTGATATCCAAGCAATCCCTGTCACAGCACACAGTTCTTCTCCAGCTCTAAATGTAACCCAATTCCATTACGCTACAAGCAATGGATCTGTGCCATACATTCCTACAGTCATAAACCAAACTCGATAAACTCCTGGTGAAGAACCTAAGGCCACCATAAGCCAAACATTTAAGCATCAAGTCCACCATTCATTCCTCAAGCTACACAGGTTCCCTCTGTTGCAGCTCAACAACAGTCAAATTATGAGCGAGTTGGAATCCTAGCAGAGGCAAGTGATAATCGTCTTCCAACTCCAGAACCTACATTGTTCACTGGTGACCCTTTAAAGTTCAAAGATTGACAGTTGTCATTTGAAACCCTGATAGAAAGGAAAAACATCCCAAAGAATGAGAGACTCTATTACCTCAGAAAGTACCTCGGTGGACCCGCGAAGAGAGCGGTTGAAGGATTTCTCCTAGTGGGGACAGATGAAGCATATGACTCGGCTTGGAAAGTGCTGGAAAAACATTTTGGAGATCTGTTCACCATAGGAAAATGTTTCAGAGACAAGCTTCACAGTTGGCCTAAAACAAACTCCCAAGGATGGAAGTGAGTTGAGAGAATATGCTGACTTTCTGAAGAATTGTGAAGCTGCAATGTCACACATAAAGTCATTGGAGGTTCTCAATGATTGTATGGAAATCCAGAAACTCTTGCTAAAACTTCCAGATTGGTTGACCACAAGATGGAACCGGACAGCCATGAAAATAAGAAAGGCCAGTGATGCAGACATCCAAGCTGTCTGCATGATGACACGTTCATTGAACGTAAAAGGATCCTGCAATGTGTGGTGGGATGCTGTTCCACCCTCCCCCACTCTGTGCACCGGGCACCGTTGATTGGTGGGCGGGGCGAATGCCATTATAGTTGGGCGGGCCGCTGCAGGGTGCGTGCGTCTTTGTTCTCCCACTGTTGCTACAGTCGGCGGCTACATGTCGGCTTGTGGGTTTGGTCGACTCGTCTGCGATCGTAAGTGGCAGTTTTGCTATCCGTGGCTGAGATCATGGTTAGTTTTTGGGTGCTACACCTGTCGTGCGTTTCTGCAGTGTGGCTCTGATGGCGTTGCCGGCTGCAGCTAGGGGTTGCTGTGGCGTGCGGCTTCCGTCTGGTCCTCACTTGCTGACCCGCTTCCTCCTGGGTTAGGCTGTGTTTCCACCCCTCGGTAAGCTACCTGCTATTTAGCTTTTTGTTTTATCTGAATCCACCGTTAATGGGGTTTTCTGTTTCAGGCAACTGATTGTTTGGAGCTGCAGCGCTTTGGACGCTTTGCTGTCTTGTCTTCCCGTTATTTGTTTGGGCCACTTTCCACTAAACCTGTTGCGGACTGGGCCGGCTGTGTGGGCGGGGCGTTACTCCTCTGGCCCCATAGAAGGGCATTTGGAATTTAGTGACGACAATGACTTGTTCCATTGTTTGAAGTATTTTCTTTTACTGTTTTGTTGAAGAATTTGGGTTTTTTTTGTTTGCTTTGCTCATTTCTTTGGTGCTGCATGTTTTCTTTTGTTTGACTCATTTCTTTGCATTGCATGGTTTGTTTTATTTATTTTTGGAATAATCGAACTTGTCTCCCCTTTTTTTTCCTTATGTGTTCCTTTTGTTCCAGGGACAGAGTAGTAGGCCTGAAGCCTCGTTTTTAAATGTTTTAAAAATTGTTTAATAAAGTATTGTGCACTGATAAATCTATGTTCGGGTGCATCTTGTTGCTTTTAAAAAAAAGATCTCCACCTGCTGGTCACACGAACATTAAAACTGTCAGGAAAATCTGGAGGCCATTTGAATTAGCATTATTTAGCTGCAGAGGTCGTTTTCTTTAAGTTTTTGGCTGTAGACTGGAAAATGGGGGAGTGGCTGTGCTGGACTGTTGGCTAGATCTATGCCACAAGTGTCAAACTCCAGTCCTTTAGGGCCACTGTCCTGCAACATTTAGATGTGCCGCTGCTGCACCACACCTGAATACAATAATTAGGTGATTAGCAGGACTCCGGAGTACATATCTATGCAATGAGGAGGCAATTGAGCCATTTGACTCTGGTGTTTTGTACCTGTGGCACATCTAAAAACTGCCTTTTTTTTTCTTTCAGTGTCATGTTGGTGACTGAAGCCTGTTATGATGACTCCAACACATTTCTTAAGACAGGTTGGCACGACTTTTATCGCTGTCCAAAATTTTTTCTATAAGCTGACTGATTTCTTTAGTAATTATTTCTGACTTTTTTTATGGTTTGTCTTAGAGTAATTTGAAATATGACTGTGACGCACACAGGTGAGTCTGATTAGTTTTGTTCACACTTCTTTTTAAAATATTTATTATCCTAATGTTTCTGCTATATTGTTTTCCCTTCCATGCTGGAAGTCTTCCTCCTTCATATTGTTGAAATCAAGAGCAGCACCAAAGACACTTCACTATCAGTGACCACAAGACCATCCATGGCCTCTTCCAATGAACTTTCAAAGCACACTTCACCTTCAGTGCAAAGTACCATGAATCTATGTATATTGCTGTCAGTGCTGTTTGATGTTTTGAAATAAAAGTGAATACATACTGCAACTGGTGCTGGTGTTTTTGTAGCATCTAAGGCAGGGGTGTCAAACTCCAGTCCTCGAGGGCCGGTGTCCTGCAACTTTTAGATGTGCCTCTGCTGCACCACACCTGAATAGAATAATTAGGTCATTAGCAAGGCTCTGGAGAACTGAGGAGGTAATTAAGCCATTTGATTCAGGTGTTTTGTACCTGTGGCTCATCAAAAAACTGCAGGACAGCGGCCCTTCAGGACTGGAGTTTGACACCCCTGATCTAATGTCTTAAAATGAATTTGGAGATTATTGATGGCCAGTAGTTTCTGGGGGAAAGGTTTTAATTGCTCTAGTGGCTTTAATTTGGTAGTAAATTTGACAAAAATTTGTGGGTAATGAGAGAAGGGGAAGACAGGGAAGCGAACCCATGACAGCCGCATTGAAAACTAGAGCTTTCATATGTGGGTTGGGGGACCGGAAGCCCATTAGCGCTAGCCTCCTCAATCAAGCTAGATAGCTCGAGGAGGAGCGAGCCCACAGCGATCAGCAGGGTTGAGTTGGACATACAGACCCTGGGGTTGACTGAGTTATCTGCTCAGCTGCCTCTCTTCCATCGCGGTGCTTCCCAGCTGGGAAGCAACATCCAAACCGCAGCTGCTTCTGCTGTCATCCTCTTTGCTGGTGGGATTATCCAATAAATGCTCAGCATAGCTGGCATCCCGCTCAGCGTAGCTAGCATCTCCCACGAGCAGCGACCGGACTCTGTGGGCCCGGCACCCCGCCTAGCGCCAGCCCAGAAACGGCTAGCTCCGGCTCCTCTCTTCCAGCGCAAGGAGAGCACAGGAGCGGCAAGAGGGCTGAGGCGTCAGGGCGAGGTCGGTGTGCTGGGGACCCAGGCATCCCTCGAAGATCCGGTTCCCATCAAAGGACATGATGAACCCCGTCTGGCAAGACTGGCAAAACGGACATTCGCTCTTAAAACAGTGCTAACTTACGCTGAAAAAAATAGAGAGAGCCGTTGGTCCTGTCTGACCGTTATTTATACTGACCAAGGTGGGGCCCACCCAGTAGGTGGGCGTGGACTAAGCTTTTTTTTTTTTGGTGCTGTGCGCGAGGGAACAACCCACTAGCCATAGCCTTAAAGGGCAAAACTTATACGAAATAGAACAGCATCTCCCATTCTACAGTCATGGCCAAAGGTTTTGAGAATGATTCAAATGTTAATTTTTACAAAGTCTACTGCTTCAGTTTTTATAATGGCAGTTTGCATATACTCCAGAATGTTATAAAGAGTAATCAGCTTAATAGCAATTAATTGCAAAGTCAATATTTGCCTAGAAAATGAACTTTATCCCCCAAAACACAGTTCAACTTCATTGCAGCCCTGCCTTAAAAGGACCAGCTAACATCGTTTCAGTGAAGAGACGGGTGGACAAACAAAAACCTAGGAATTCTGACAAAATGCAAGCCTTGATTGTGCAAGAATGGACTGCTATCAGTCAGGGTTTGGTCCAGAAGTTGATGGAGCATGCCAGGGAGAATTGCAGAGGTCCTGAAGAAGAGGGGTCAACACTGCAAATATTGACTTGCTTCATTAACTCATTCTGTCAATAAAATATTTTGTTACTCATAATATTATTGCAATTGTATTTCTGTATGTTATGAAAACATCTGACATACACACATGAAAACCAGAGGGCAGCAGATCATGTGAAAATATATTTGTGTCATTCTCAAAACTTTTGGCCATGACTGTACAAGCTAAGGTCGCTGGCTCTTTCTGGTAGATGTCCTCCACAAAATCCGAATAAACAATTTATATTACATTATTTGCAATATTTACAAAAGATAATACTAATGTTGTTCCTGATTGGTTTCTCATTTCTTCAACAAACTGGTCAAAATTGTAAAATTATACTTGTAGTGTATTAGTCGTAATATTTCCAGGCCAATAGCACTGAAATATATAATTTCTCTTCCCTATTTGATATGAAATAAAACATCAGACAACTCCAGATAATACATTTTGTAATCTTGTTGGTAAATAATTAATAATAATAATAATTCAGGCACCTCTTGATAGTTTTAAATCAGGGTGCTGCTTTCTTGGGAATACGATCTGAACACCAAACTGTGGAGCCAGATTTGAGAGCCAGTCAGTGACAAGTCAGGAAAGAATTACAATAAAATAGTTGTGGATTTGTAATTCTGCAGCAAATATAAATTTCCACACATTTTATACTTCTATGGAATCTACAACCTCTTATAACAAAGGTAAGAACATAAAAGATTTACAATTATCTGCGCAGGCAAATAGTGGCAGCTGTTGACAAGACATGGTGATGCTCCATGGGTGAGTCAGAAATAAAGGGAGGAGACAAAAAGCATATAAGAGCAAGTTAGATGAAAGTAAAACTACTCAACAGCAGAGCAAATCAGCAACAGACCACAGCTCAACTGCCTGTAAAAGACAAACATGGCTGACATAAAAGCTGCTTTTGGTATGTATGTTCTTTACTACACGCATATGCTAATTGAAATGTATGTTACCAATGTTTTTATTAAGGAAAAACTGATGAGCAGATAACCCAAGTGTGATCCATTTAGAAATTAATTATGTATTTAATAAAAACCTGAAATAAATTTAAGGCCAAGATTACTGATTTTGGTTTCCTAACAGTTTTAGTATTTTTCTAATTCAAACCATGACGACTCACAGATAAGAAAATATGTAAACAAGGTTCTGCTTGAGAGAAATAAATTTAGAGAAAATGTCATTTCAATCAATTCATAAAATCATCTTTATTGTAGATTAATTGAAATCCCCTGTGATTTATTTTGATCTTATCCTTTCTTATATCTTTTAGTATTTGCAGCTTATTTCATAATACTTTCACTCACTCAGACAATACAGCAATGCACAGATAATTAAAAACACAGTAACTAAAATGTTAACACAGTTTCTTATTTTTTATTTATGTTTCCTGTTCAGAAATGTTTTATAATTACAATTAGAACTACATTAAAATAACAAAACATCCTTCCCCATAGCAGACTTAAACAAAGGTCTACAAAGAAAAAAACTAAGGCATCATTATAGTATCACATAAAGGTAAACTATTTCTTGTTAAATGTTTTCTGTATATATTGTCTTTTTGCTCTTTTTGCAATGAGTAATACCCGCAGTAGGCATTGCCTGTTGACTGTTAATATGGCAACACAAACCTTTTGAAGCACATTTTTATATAAGGCAGGCCAGCAGTGTTTTGTCATGAGAAAAGAAACATAAATCCCTTGCCTGCATTTAACAGCAATAACAGAAGGTCTACAGGGATTTTCATGACTTATTAATATCATACATTTGTTCTAATTAAACATGTTGGTGTAAAGCAACACTGAGCTTCATGTAGTTCTGGGTTAACCGTGACCTAATTCCTCATTGCAATCAGCAGTACTTGCACTTGGCATTGTGGTGGCAGTATTTGTTGTCACTAACATGGCAGCACAAGCTTGTTCAGCCACATTTTTCTGCAAGGCAGGCCAACAGTGTTTTGACATGGGAGAATAACATTAACTTACAGGTAAAATACCTTCCTCACTACTAAAAACCAGTTTGTTATTTTAAACTTTATAATTTTTTCAGATCATTTAGTAAATTACTTGTCTCCATTTAATAGTAAGTCCACCCACATCAGATCATGTACAGCAGAAACCCACTTTTTCTATGGAGGATATATTTTAACAAATCGCCTGCATTTACAGTAATATTGGAAGATGTTAAAGGTAAAAACAAGGGTGGTTTGTAACTTTATTCATATCAAACATCTGTTCTAATTATTTATATTTATGTATGAAAACACCAAACTTCAAGTAGCTAAGGTTTTGTGATGGCTCAACAGCTTTTTGAAACAAGCAGTCCCCATACTGTAGTTTTTGTTGTCAATATTTAATAACATTATTGTAAGCATTTGTTCTTAATAGCTCACCTGATTAAACAAAGGCTGTAAAAATAAATAAAAACATGGCAACAGAAACTTAATGCACACTTTCCGAATCTGTAAATAACTTAAAACACTCCTGGAAAAACTTGTTCCTGATTTTGTTGTGACCAGTGATAATATGTACTCTTTACTCTGTGTTTATTTAGTATTTTGGCAGGTTGAGTCAAATATCTAACTTGTTATCATGGAGAGTTTGCGATTGCAGATGTGGTTTTAGAAGAGGGGTAGATGTAAATGGAGGATTTGTTGATCGAGACTCAGAATTTTGGAGCTGCTCAAACACCATAACCGAAAGTCAACAATATGTGCTTCGCACATGTTCATATAATATGACTGTGGAGAGACCTTTGGAAGGGCAGGTAGTTGCAGATCTTGTTCTAAGGGGCAATTAGAACAAGATCTTGGTGGAAGTGGTGGAGGGATGTGTTGATCCGAGACTTTATTATTAAAAAGACCATAAGAGAGATGGTTGCTGATTATGAAGTATTTTATGAAATATTCTAATCTTACTAAATAAACCCTAATATCTGACAGGTCAACCCCCACAGCAGCTCAGCTCAGCTGCAGACTGCCTTAAAGGTCAAAATAGCCCATAGGTACTAACTAGGAAGTATTTCTATTTTAGCACCCATGAGAGATCTAGATTTGCAAAGTTGAGAGATAAATTATTTTCAAGAAATATTGTCCTTTTCAACAAATTCTTGAGAAACTCATCCATGCGTTCCTTAGTTGCATTTAGGAGGGGTTTTCTCCCTACTGCGAAGACAATTACCAAAGTAAATAAAAATTTTTTTCGCAACTTCAACATTAGGTCTATGTTTTATTCATAAACAAGTCTTATGTTGGAAAAAGAAATTCTTGTCCATAATTTGATAGTTGGCAACCGCAGTTCTGCACCCCTTCCATTTACCACGGGTCAGGTGTTTTGTGAATGATCATCAAACATGCTCAGATGGTGACGTGGTACTTTAATCTGTCCTCTGCTGATGTCCTGTGTTGTTTTCAGAGCCAGAGAAAGAGGATGTCCTCAGAATTGTGCTGGTGGGCCAGGAGAGAGTTGGGAAGAGCTCAGCAGGAAACACCATCCTGGGAAAGAAGAAGTTTGAATGTCCAGTCAGTTCCATCCCTGTGACTTTGAAGAGTGAGAAGGCAGAAGGTGAAGTTCTGAACCATAAAGTCTCTGTGGTGGACACCCCTGGACTTTGCAGCTCTCGACTTTCTGCAGATGAGATAAAAAACGAGCTGCAAGAAGCTCTCAATCTGAGCTCTCCTGGTCCTCATGTTTTCCTCCTCGTCCTTCAGTTAGGAAGGTTCACCAAACAAGAACAGAGAGGACTGAAGACCCTGAAGAACATTCTGAGTTCTGATGTCTCCAAGCATATGATGATCCTGTTCACCTACGGTGACAGACTGAAAGATAGTGACATCAATATAGATACATTTTTAAAAGATGATGAGTATTTGCAGAATCTATTGCTAGACAGTTGTGGGACTTACCATGTGTTCAACAACAATGACATGGAAGACAAGAGACAGGTTAAAGAGCTAATTGAAAAAATAGATTCAATCTCAAACAGAGGTGAGCAGTTTTATAAGGAGAAAGAACCTCAGTCAGGCTGGCTTGGCTGGGCAGACAGCATCAGATATTACCGTGACAAGATTTACACAATGATTTTCTCTGAAGATTGAGTAGGAATAGCAGAGGAGAACGTTGGAGTAAAAGTAAAAGCTCTCTGGACTCCAGTAAACATTACTGTTTAAACAGAAATGTCAGTTTTGTTGCTCTATTTTTTAACAGACATTCAACGTTTTAAAAGCAGAAAATGTTACACAATATACTGATAGTTTTTGGGATTAAATAGAACAATACTAGTTCAGTCAATATGGTTCTTAGGGTAAAACAATGTGTAAAACATATTTATGTGAAGAAGAAAAAAAAATGTATAAAGATTTTTTTTAAATATTTAGCATGTGTATCATTTCTTCTCCAAAAAGTCAGTCATTGATATTTGTTTGTGCAATAAAATCATTAATCCTTTTAATAAAAATGTTTCGTTGCTTCGTTAATTTAAATGTTATATGAAATGGAAGCTCCTTGCTTAGGGAAATTTTTGATATGTTACAAAATACACTATTTTTCCAAAAGTATTCACTCACCTTCCTTGATGCACATATGCACGTGAGATCACATTCTTAATCCATAGGGTTCAGTATGATGTTAGTCCACCCTTTGCTGGTTGAACATCTTCAACTCTTTTGGGAAGGCTGTCCACAAGGTTTAGGAGTGTTTATAGAGATTCTTCTCCATTCTTCCAGAAGTGCATTTGTGAGGTCACATACTGATGTTGGAAGAGAAGACCTGGCTCTCAGTTTCCGCTCCAATTCATCCCAAAGGTGTTCTGCTGGGTTGAGGTCAGTACTCTGCAGGCCAGTCATGTTCATCCACTCTAGACTCTGCCATACATGTCTTTATGGACCTTGCTTTGTCCACTGGTGCACAGTCACTTTGAAAGAGGAAGACTCCAGCTCCAAACTGTTCCCACAAAGTTGTGAACCTGGAATTGTCCAACATGTCAACCCCACACCATCAGATTGCCAGATAGAGAAGCGCGATTCATCACTCCAGAGAACATGCCTCCACTGCTGTAGAGTCCAGTGGCAGCTTGCTTTACACCGCTGCATCTGATGCTTTTCATTGCACTTGTGGTGTAGGGCTTGGATGCAGCTCCATGTTGGACTGGGCTCTATTCCATGAAGCTCTCTGCATATAAATGTTCTGGAGCTAATCTGAAGGCTAAATGAAGTCTGGAGGTCTGTAGTGAATGACTCTGCAAAAAGTTGGCGACCTCTTTGCTCTATGTGCTTAATATTGATATGTTCCTGACAGAAACTTGACTGGATGACAATAATAAATCACCTGTACTAATCAAATCAGCACATCCTGATTATGATTTTTTTAAAGGACAATAGAAAGGTCAAACAAGGAGGTGGCGTAGCATTTTTTTACAGGGAATCAGGACAGTGCAGAGACCACTAAATGGGCAGGTGCTGAAAAAAAAAGGGCACATCTAACCACATTCTAGGACAGAATATTAAAGCCATCTCAGCTTTCAGAGTTTAATAAACTGATAAATTACAAAATTGAGATATACAATCACAGCTAAGGAAAATATCTATTATAATACACAGCAAACAACTATGCATATGTAAGATATTTTATTAATAATTTATTTTTGCAGGTCTATTTTGTTATAGGAAAGTATTTCAATATTCAAACCCGCAATTTAGCAAGATATGTAAATCAGAGCTGGACCACCAGACATATTTTGTTTTTACAGAATTACACTATTAAAAATATAAACAAGGGCACAATGAACCTTTTAGTGACTGTAATCTATAAAAAAATCTGCCTGTTTGATGCAGTGGAGATGAAGACGGTCCATTCAGGGAAGCAGAGCTGCATCACACTTTATCGTGGAACTGCAGAAAAAAAACAAAAAACAAATATATAATTGTTAATGCATGTCACCATGAGAAAAGCCTACTGAGTTTTGCTTAAAAACACTTTTAAAAATTAAAATCACACATTTTTGTCTTATGAAGTGAAATTTTTTTTGCAAAACAAACTTAATTGTGCATGTCATAAATCCTTTCTTGCTATTCTAAGGTTTTGTTTGTGCCTCAAAGTTTTACTTGTGATTCTCATGACGTCTTGAGCAGGGCCTAAAATCACAACAAAAGATTTATAATGTGTGCAAATAAATGTTTGTTTGGCAAATAACTTTTTAAGTTCACGAGACAAAAATGAGTTATTTAATAAAAAGTTATTTAAACAAAGCATTTTGTTTTTCAAAACGAAATCATTACAATTCCAAAAGTTTTGATTACAATTTTATTTTACTTAACTGAGGTTTGTTTTTTCTCCATTGAATAATTGGGAAATAAATTTAACTTCATACTCTGCGAACCAGACCCTAAACTTTTTTTCCCCTTCATTAATGACAAACTTTTATTACATACATTATATCTATCATGGTAATTCAGGGTGAGTTATTTTTAATTCTAAATTAATATCCTTGTTGGACTATTATTTAAGTGTTATTCTCTTTCAAGACACATTTATCTAACGCCAGAATAAATGAAATGTACGTTATGCAGCAAAGGAAATTAGAAGATTGGACATATATCTATGGAGGACCAAAACTGACATAATAATAAATAAAAGAATAAATATATACTTTGTTTTATATTTGCTGTATTTATTTCTGTATCGTTTTCTCGCTGCATCGTTATGTTAATGAGGTGGGCTGCCTTCTATGTCCAGCTCTCTATTGGTCAATAAACAGGAAAGAGAACGATCCGTGTGCAGATCGATTGTGAATGCCTGCACTGTGGTCCTCTTCGGAGAGCCTTATAGACCCTTTTCACAAGACGTCTGTTACGACCCGGCTCGGCCAGGGGAAAGGGAAGTAACATTAAAGAAACCTAGGTGGTAAGGTTTTACAATTTAGGAGTTTATTGTTTGGGTTTTGACAAAAAATAAAAAGGTAAAACTTAACAATAATCAACAGGTAGGTACTTAAAACAAAAATGTACTAAATGAGAAAATCCACAAAACAATCAGGGTTGTAAACCAAATATCTTAAACAAAAATGGACTTTCCATACAGGTTAAACAAAAACAAACTACAAATCTCTAACAGAGATTCAAAGATCCCTCAGAGGGACAAGACGAGCTAGCAAGAGCTGGCAAAAACTGGCAAAAACTAACAAGGGCTATCAGAGTTTACAAAGTCAGTTGACACCAACCAACCAACCAACCAAACAAACAAACAAACACCCAAAGTGGCAAGCTGTCTAAACAAAGAATCAGCCGCGCCTTCTCCCAGGAAGTCCTTGGTTTTTAAAGGGGAGGCCTCATCAGGGATTGGTGGAGCTGGCAATTGATGAGCCAATCGCTGTAGGCCTCAGGGAGTGGCACAGGAAGGCAGGGCTGCATCCACTTCCAAGTGGAGTCAACTTGATTAGAAGCTGCCGATGGTACAAAAAAAAGGAAAAGAAAACATACACAAGGCCACTGGCCGTAACACCTCCCCCCTAAAAATCCTAATCAAAAGGGGTTGGGAGGAACATTTCCAACCGAAGGTAACTACATAAGCTACATTCTAGATAAAGCATCTGCTAAGAAGTTGTCTGCACCTTTTTTATGTTTGATATCAAGATGGTAATCCTGTACCAGTAAAGCCCACCGCATGAGTCTCTGGTTATGGTTGTACATCCGAGAAAGGAAAACAAGGGGGTTGTGGTCGGTGTACACTGTGATTGGCACAGGGCTAGACCCTAGGTAAACCTCAAAGTGTTGAAGTGCAAGTAGCAAGGCCAGAGTTTCTTTCTCAATGATGGAGTAATTGAGTTGACTGGGTGTAAATTTACGGGAAAAATAACAGACGGGATGATCAGCTCCGTCCCCACCTTCCTGTAACAGTACAGCACCAGCTCCAACAGCACTAGCATCCACTTCAAGTTTGAAAGCCTTTGACATGTCTGGAGAAGAAAGCACAGGTGCATGTGACAAAAGAGATTTTATACTTTCAAAAGTATGCTGACATTCAGGAGTCCAGACAAAGTCTACTCTTGGGCTCAGCAGAGTAGTAAGAGGGTGGGCTACAGTCGAAAAATTTCGACAGAAGTTTCGATAATAACTGGCCATGCCAAGGAAACGGCGAAGGGCTTTTCTTGTTCTAGGGACAGGAAACTCAACGATGGCTTTTATTTTGGCTTCTATAGGGCATACCTGTCCCTGGCCAACTTGCCAAACTAGGTAAGTGACAGTTTACCAAAGTCACACTTTGCTAAGTTTACAGTAAGCGAAGCTTCAGCAAGTCGGGTGAACACATCTTTTAAGATTTTTATGTGTTCTTCCCAGGTAGAAGTATACACAATGAGATCGTCAAGATATGCATTACAGTTTGGTAGCCCAGACAGAACAGTGTTAACCAACCGCTGAAAGGTGACTGGGGCATTACACATGCCAAATGCCATGACTGTATATTGCAAAAACTTATCTGGTGTTACAAATGCAGAGATCTCTGATGCACGGTCAGTTAATGGTACCTGCCAGTATCCTTTTAACAGGTCCAGTTTACTTACAAAGTTGGCATTGCCAATTGTATCAACACAATCCTCTATACGGGGAAGTGGATACGAATCTATAACAGTAACTGAATTAACTTTTCGGAAATCTGTTATAAAACGAGGAGAGCCATCAGGTTTCATCTCCAAAAGACATGGGGAGCTCCATGGGCTGGCGCTACGCTTAGCAAACCCATGTTGTAACATGTAGTCTGTCTCACCGTTCATCAACACTCTTTTAACTGGGTTTATTCTGTACGGATGTTGTTTTATTGGCTTGGTCCCAGCAACATCAATGTCATGTTTAAGAACTGAAGTTTGTGTTGGCACGTCATGGAACAGTTCTGGGAAACTATTGACCAAGACAATAATATCATTTTTTTGTTCCTCTGTTAAATGTGAAAGCTGGTTAGGCAGAACCTTCAACATTTCAGAGTTTAGCAATCGTGAGCTTTGGTAAGAAATGGGACGTAATGTTAAACCATCCTCTGTAGCAGAGTCAGAACAATCCCTTACAATCAATGCTGAGGAGCAAATTGAAGGTAGGGGTTGACCTGTTTGAAGGTCAGGAGTACCGTTTGGGTCTCGAGAACAGTACGGTTTTAACATATTTATATGACAGACCCGAGATTTTCTCCTTCTTTCAGGAGTGTTGATTACATAATCTGTCTCACTCAACTTTTCCTGAACCACATAAGGTCCTGAAAACTTGGCAGAAAGAGTAGAACCAGGAACAGGTAGTAAGGCTAGGACTTTTTCCCCTTAGCAAAAGAACGAGACAGGGCAGACTGATCATAATGCTTTTTCATAGACCTTTGAGACTCACCTAGTGTTTCTTTTGCAAAAGCACAAGACTGATGCAGTCTCTCTCTAAATTTGCAGACATAGCCCAGAATGTTCTCCTGGGGAGAAACATTTATCTCTAAGAGTTTCTCTTTGAGAATTTTCAGAGGGCTACGGAGTGTATGGCCAAACACCAACTCAGCTGGGCTGAATCTTAGAGACTCTTGAATAGACTCCCAAGCAGCAAAAAAACAAAAGGTATGCCTTCATCCCAGTCTTTTTCTGTTTCTGTACAATACTTTCGTAGCATAGACTTTAACGTCTGGTGCCAACGCTCTAAAGCTCCTTGAGATTCAGGATGATAAGCGCTGGAGACTGTATGCTGTATGTTCAGTTCTTTAAGGACTTGCCTAAAAAGCTTAGACTGAAAGTTTGTGCCTTGATCAGTTTGAATTATTCTAGGAAGGCCGAAGGTGGAAAAAAACGTTGTCATCGCTTTTACTACTGAGCTGGAAGTGATCTTACGCAGTGGTATTGCTTCTGGGTAACGAGTTGAGGCGCACATTAAGGTGAGGAGAAACTGATGACCAGATTTTGTGCGAGGAAGTGGCCCAACACAGTCCATGATGATTCGCTCGAAAGGTTCTCCAACCACGGGTATAGGATGGAGAGGAGCAGGAGGGATAACTTGGTTGGGTTTACCAGCTAACTGACAGGTATGACAGCTGCGACAATACTGGCGTACATCTGTTTTTAATCCGGGCCAGTAAAAATGTTTCAGAACATTCTGATAAGTTTTTGTTACTCCCAAATGTCCTGACCAGCTTCCTTCATGTGCCAAGGCCAAAATGTGTTTGCGGTAACCTGATGGAATTACAATTTGGTGTACCACATTCCAGTCAGCATCAGGGAGGACAACAGGGCACCATTTTCTCATTAATACTCCATCATTAACATAAAATGCTAATGGTTCAACTTTAGCTTTGTCAGCACTTACAACACCTGAGAAGCACCTCTTAAGAGTTGGATCCACCTTCTGAGCTGCACAAAGCTGTGACCGGGAGATGGGGGGAACAACCACCAAAATCAGCTTGTCGCACATCTGGTTTCACCGGGTGGACTGCAGGCAACTGTGTTGTAACTGGTAGTTTTTCCTCCTCTGAAAAGATTGACATAAGCACACTATCAGACAAGTCCACATTTTCCTCTGAGGTTCCCTTCAATTTTTGAGCCCTGGTGAGCACACAGGAAGTAGACACATTAGTCTGCGTTGCCTCTTCCTCCTTAGGAAGGGAGCAGGGGACATCTAATACTTCTAGGGATGGTGTTACTTTACCACCTGCAATATCATTACCAAGTAAAAGGGAAATACCTTTAACTGGAAGCGCAGAACAAACAGCAATGGGGAAAATACCAGAAATCAGTTCTGACTGTTACTGCACCAAGTGTACAGGCCAGGGGACATAACCCATTTCCAGTCCTTGTAGTACAACACTGTAGCCACAAGATGACAACTCAGAAAATGGTAGGGAATCTGTTAAGATAATAGATTGGGAGGCACCAGTGTCACGCAAAATACGAACTGGATGTGGATTTGCAAGTTTTCCTGGTACTGAAACATATCCAGTCAGCAAAAAAGGTTCATAACACGGATCAGGAGTACAGCTGATCCGTGTTATGATGTTATGATGTTAGGATGTTAAACGGATGTTGTCTGACGTCATGTGAAAAGGGTCTATAAGGCGCTCTCCAAAGAGGACCACAGCGCAGGCATTCACAGTCGATCTGCACACTGATCATTCTCTTTTCTGTTTATTGACCAATAGAGCTGAACATAGAAGGCAGCCCACCTGATTAACATAACGATGCAGTGAGAAAATAATACAGAAAACAATACAGAAATAAATACAGCAAACGGAAAAGTGAGAATATATTTATTCTTTTATTCATATATTTCTACTTTTATTTTTATATTGATTCTTTCATTTATTATTATGTTGAATATATATTTATTCTTTTATTTATTATTATGTCAGTTTTGGTCCTCCATATATATCCATTTCCATTTTAATGGCAAGAATGAACAACAATTCTTTGAAAATGAATAACAGTTCTTTGGCGCTCGGGCCCCGGCAGAAGATTTGAGCTATTATTTGCTGAGAGCTCGGGTGAACATCCCCGACGCTGATTAGCGATACTCTTCCCCCCGGGGCCCGACACTGGTGGTGGAGGTCGGAAAAGGATGACGTCTTGGAGAGCTGAATGATGCTGGTGGAGAAAGGGGTGGAGGTGGGTTGAGCACGGCTGGAGAGCGGCTGGCGGCGTGGGTATGGATGCATATAAGCGGAGCTTGATTGATGATTGAACACGCCGGTTGTGGTGTTAATGGTATGTACGGTTAAAAACTACAAATGGCCACCTGTGATGACATCACGGGGCACGTCAGGCTTAAGTAGACAGGTGACGCTGATTGCTGGGGAACGTCCATGCTGAGAGTCGGTGTGATGCAAAATAAACTAATCACGATGATACAGTTGGACTGAACGCACTCTTTTGTTAACACGACATGGTGTCAGGAGTGGCGCTGTAAATCGTAGTGAGGCTGTAACTTTATTCGGCTACCGGAGACATGGCTGAGGACGACGTACAGAGAGGTGGTTCTGCGGGTCCATCTGCAACGTTCAGTATCCAGCCGCCAGAGTCTTTCGACTTCACAAAGCCGCAGGAGTGGTCCAAGTGGATACGGCGATTCGAACGGTTTCGTCTGGCAAGTAACCTGAACTCCAGTTCTGAGGAGAATCAAGTTAACACGCTCATTTATTGCATGGGAGACGAAGCTGACGATGTTCTGCGGGGATTAGCGTTATCTGACGCTAACAGGAACAGTATCAAGGAGTTCGTGAGGGTTTTAAAGCTTTCGTCGTTGTCAAGAAAAAATTTATTTATGAGCGAGCCCGGTTTAACATGCGCAAACAAGAAGAGCATGAAACCGTGGATGCCTTTGTTACTTCACTGTATGCGCTAGCAGAACATTGTACGTATGGAGCGCTACATGATGAACTGATTCGCGATAGATTGGTGGTGGGACTTCAAGATAAAAGGTTATCGGAACGTATGCAACTCGATCCAGATTTGACATTAGAAAAGGCCATTACCTCAGCAAGACAAAGTGAAGAGGTGAAACGGCAGCAGTCCTGCCTGCGTACTAGCTCAGAAACGGAAAATGGCAAATCTGTCGACAGAGTGTATGAAAGCGGTGTTAAGCCTCGTAAGACTAAATATCGACCCAAGATGCACACTGCTATAAGTGCAAAAAGAGAGGTTCCGCAGTGTTATAAGTGCGGTGGTTCTCCATCCCATCCCAAACGTGACTGTCCAGCTAATGGGGAAAAATGTCATCTATGTGGAAAAAAGGGACACTATAAGAGGGTGTGTAGAACGCTCAAGACTGTACATGCTGTGGAAAGACACGATTTTTTGTTTTTGGGCAGCATTACAAACGGAGATGAACCTTGGAGGGTGGATGTTGAAGTAAATAACCGAATTATTTCATTTAAGATTGATACGGGTGCCGATGTTACAGTTCTGCCATATGCCAGGTTTAAAGACATCTACAGAGATACAAGTTCCCCCATTCTGAAGAAAGTCACTAGACAGCTGCTAGGACCTGGGGGAAATGCACTGGACATTGTGGGGGTTGTTGAGATGTTAATGAGAAAAGGGGACAAGGTGATACATGAAAGTGTATATATTATAAAACATCTGCAGACTGCACTTTTGGGCAGGCCAGCCATTCAGAAACTGGAGCTTGTAGCTAGATTAAATGAGATAACTGCTGAAACAATGAAAGCTAGCTATCCAAAGCTCTGTAGTGGTCTCGGAGAAGTGAGACAGCCTTATACCATCAAACTGAAACCAGGAGCTCAACCATTCTCATTAAAAACACCCAGAAGGATTCCACTTCCTTTGATGGACAAAGTCAAGCAAGAACTGTCCCGCATGGAAAGTATGGGTGTGATCAGCAGAATTGAGGAGCCCACTGAATGGTGTTCAGGAATGGTGGTTGTTCCCAAAAAGACAGGTGCTGTACGCATATGCATCGACCTCACAAAGCTGAATGAGTCTGTGTGTAGAGAGAAGTATATTCTTCCGTCTGTTGATGAAACACTCGGTAAACTGGGAGGAGCTAAAATCTTCAGTAAATTAGATGCTAATATGGGCTTTTGGCAAATACCTTTAACTGAGGAAACAGCAAAATATACAACCTTCATTACTCCTTTTGGTCGTTATTATTTCAAGCGGCTATCCTTTGGTATAGCGTCTGCCCCTGAGCATTTCCAAAACAGAATGGTAACAGAGGTCACAGAGGGGCTAGATGGGGTAGTATGCCATATGGATGATGTGTTAGTGTGGGGGAGAACACAAAAGGAGCATGATGCTCGTCTGCATATCGTTCTTGAAAAGATTCAAGAACTGAATCTTTTCAGTTCTTACACAGTTATTACACTGAACATCGATAAATGTGATCTTTCAAAACACACCGTAACATTTTTGGGCCACGTTATCTCTGCAAATGGAGTTAGCCCGGATCCCAATAAAACAGAAGCTGTGAGAAAGATGAAAGAACCAAGAGATGTGAGTGAGTTAAGAAGCTTCCTTGGAATGGTTAACCAGCTGGGGAAGTTTATTCCACGGTTAGCAGAGCGAGACAAACCTTTAAGGGATCTCTTGTCTAAGAAAAACTGTTGGATATGGGAAGTTGATCAGGCCAAAGCATTTCAAGATCTGAAAGAGATGCTTTCATCCCCGCCAGTGTTAACTATGTACGACACAAACAGGGAATGCAAAGTTTCAGCAGATGCATCAGCTTATGGTCTGGGGAGTGTGCTGCTTCAAAAATGGGGTCAAGAATGGAGACCTGTTGCATATGTGTCACGAGCATTAACACAGACTGAGCAGAGATATGCACAAGTGGAAAAAGAAGCTTTGAGTCTTACCTGGGCTTGTGAAAGGTTCAGTAATTATCTCATTGGCAAACATTTCCAAATGGAGACTGATCATAAACCACTTGTGAGTCTGTTGGGTTCTCAGAGGTTGGATGCCCTTCCACCGCGCATTCAGTGTTTTAGAATGCGTCTCATGAGATATTCCTATTCCATCTCATATGTGCCAGGGAAACATCTGGGGACAGCTGACACTCTGTCACGTACCCCCATGACAGAAAACTTAACAGAAACAGAAACTAAGTTGGTTGAAGACTCAAATATTTATGTGGACAGTGTGATACAAAACTTGCCTGCAAGCACTAGCTACCTTGAAGAGCTGAGAGAGGAGCTGAAAAGGGACAGCATATGCGTGAGGGTGATGCAGCTATGTGAAGGAGGATGGCCTACACACTACAACAGTGAACCAGCACTTAGACTGTACTGGGCTGAAAAGGCATTTCTTACAGTGAAGGATGGTCTTTTGTTAAAAGGAGAAAGACTTGTTATTCCTTCCACCATGAGAAACGATGTGCTCATGAGACTACATGAAGGACATCAGGGAGTGGTGAAATGTCGAGAACGAGCGCAGCAGTCAGTGTGGTGGCCTGGACTGAGCCAGCAGCTAAAAGAGCTGGTTCTAAAGTGTCACACCTGTAACAGAGAGAAAGTAAATCGTATTGAGCCACTGATGCCATCACAGTATCCAGACAGACCATGGCAAAAACTTGGGGCTGATCTGTTTACTTTGCAAGGGAAAACGTATATTCTGGTTGTGGACTATGCATCAAGATTTGTGGAAATTGCTCAGTTAAGTCCCACAAGGTCAACAGATGTGATTCCCCACTTGAAATCTGTGTTTGCACGTCATGGTATTCCCGAAGTATTGATCACAGATAACGGTCCCCAGTTTTCATGTGCTGCTTTTGCTACATTTGCAAAGTTATATGGATTTCGCCATATTACAAGTAGCCCGAGATACCCACAAGGTAACGGGGAAGCCGAGCGTGCTGTTAAAACAGTGAAAAACTTGTTGAAGAAAGCAGCTGATCCATATCTCGCCTTACTCGCCTATAGAGCAACACCACTTTGGAATGGATACAGCCCAGCAGAGCTTCTTATGGGAAGAAGACTTCGCACGACGGTGCCAACACTTCCATCTTTATTGACACCAGTTCTTCCGAATAGTAGGATGGTTGCTCAAAAAGAGAAAAAGAGGAGGACACAAGATGCAGAGAGATATGATTTACGCCACAGAGCAAGAGTTCTTAGCAAACTCACTCCAGGACAAGGTGTGTGGATTAAAGACCAAGGCACAAGTGGAGCAGTGGTTACCAGTCATTCGACTCCACGCTCTTATATTGTGGAAGGACCGCATGGATCAATTAGGCAAAATCGTCGTCATTTGGTTGCCATGGAGCCTTCGACAGAGCCAGAAGTACCGGAAGGGGACCTGGCTCCAGAACAAGCTCAACAGAGTTCCGAAGAACCTACACAGGAGAATCTTCCTGAACTTTCACCTACTCCTAGAACCAGGTTTGGGAGACGGATCGTGAAACCTGATAGACTGAATTTATAGTCAAAGGGAATGAAATGATTTGTGTACATGTTACGCTAAAGTTTAGGAATGATTAAATGTGTATTTCTATTTACAATGTTTTCTAGTCTTAGGTAGAGACAGACCTTCCAGCTACAGAGGCAGAATAATCCTCTAAGGTCTGTTGAATCAATGGTAGTCCACCCATTGATTCTAGAGAGGGAAGATGTGGTGTTAATGGTATGTACGGTTAAAAACTACAAATGGCCACCTGTGATGACATCACGGGGCGCGTCAGGCTTAAGTAGACAGGTGACGCTGATTGCTGGGGAACGTCCATCCTGAGAGTCGGTGTGATGCGAAATAAACTAATCACGATGATACAGTTGGACTGAACGCACTCTTTTGTTAACACGACACCGGTCTTGTGATAAATTCTGTTCCCCCTCTGTCGGGAGCGCGAATTGCAGCCAGAGAAGTGGATCCGGCGGATCTGACCATTTTCACGGCGCTTCTGATCGATTTATTGGTAAAAACTACTCATATAGTCATGTCAATGTTGAAACTTTCAGTTTAATCGGCAGCTATCAAAATAAAAATACATACATAAATAAACGAGGTCTTGTGTGGAGGTCTTTTTACGCTGTTTTGTGTTATTTTAAACGCGAAGTGAATCGATCTTTTTTTTTCAGCTTTTGTCTCGTAAGCCTGACAAATGTCAGTCAACAAACAGATTTCCAACACGTTGTGTGCATTTATAATTTTTATTTCTGATAAAGGAGGAGGAGGGAAGCTGGCCGATAGCAGGGCACAAAAATAAACACTTCCTGAAAAGATCAGAGTGTAAACCTTTTGGTAAATCCCGTTCTACTGTAAAATATGACATTACTGGATTAAGGAAATGTCTAGTATGCTATCACACATATTTTTTGAGAATTTGGAAACTGGTGCTTATTATTTCTCAAAGTTATTGGAGGAGAAGAGGAGAGAATGGATATTTCAGCTGCCTGAAATAATGTGTCCGTCCTCTATAAAATAGAAACAAATTAATTTACCTGCTAGTCTTTTACTGTGTTCATTCCTCTTATGATCAACAATAATTCCTGATTTTCATAACATTTGCTCTTTTTTGACAAAATTGGGATGGGGGAAATATTTTAGCTTTCAGCCACCTGAAATATGTTCCCCCTACATAAAATGGACATGTATAGTGAATTGCTTTCTTTGTTACCTAAAATTTGAATCATTAAATGAAGCTGTTTATTTCAGTTTGCAGAAAAAACGCCTAGCAAAAGAGGTTGTGGATTTTCCTATTCCACTGCGGCGTCTACAGCATGAGGTTGGACATTGCTGTGAGATTTATTCTTAACAGTGGTGATTGAAATTGTTTGTCTATAATCTAATAATTTCAATTCCTGTAGTTATTAAAAGTACATGCGGTTGAGGGTCAAGAAAACCCCCAACATCCTGCATATGTACATTATTAGAAAAAATTAAAATGCGACACTTCAAATCTGGACTAGATTATTCTCTTCTTCAAGAAGGCTCTTTATTACCATTTTTGCGATTTGTGAAACTTCACTTAACAGTCCACTGCAGAAGATCTTTCCTTCCTTGAGCCATCACCATTTGCAATAACACTGAAGAATTAATTACTTACACCACATTTAATTTCCCATTAGGATTAATAAAGTGGTTTTAAATTAGAATTGAATTTGAAAAAGACTGCATGGAACAAGTGTGAATGGTAATCTGATCTTTATTGAAGTCTGACAAATTACATAAAGGTTTCACAAATCCCAAACATGGATTAAAAATAATCTGCTATTAGTTGAGAATTATTTAGTCTATCTTTGAAGAGTCTAGGTGTTGGAGTTTTGGAGTTTGAGCAGCTCTCATGTGACACAGATCCAAAAAACGTCTGAAATGAACCTTTACTGAAGTTTCAATTATTGTACTTATTAATATATAGACAAACAATTTTGTTAAATAACTTTTTTCACATGTTGATGTATTAAGTTTTGGCTAAGTACATTTTTTTTATCAAAACATACAAATTATAGTCATGATAAAAATTTTTATTAACACTCAAAATAAGAATATTAATGTTATACTCACCACTGTTAAGAATAAATCTCACAGCAATGTCCAACCTCATGCTGTAGACGCCGCAGTGGAATAGGAAAATCCACAACCTCTTTTGCTAGGCGTTTTTTCTGCAAACTGAAATAAACAGCTTCATTTAATGATTCAATTCAAATTTTAGGTAACAAAAGAAAATAATTCACTATACATGTCCATTTTATGTAGGGGGAACATATTATTTCAGGTGGCTGAAAGCTAAAATACTTCCCCCATCCCAATTTTGTCAAAAAAAAGAGCAAATGTTATGAAAATCACAGGAATTATTGTTGATCATAAGATGAACGAAAACAGTAAAATTCTTTGCAGGTACATTCATTTGTTTCCATTTTATGTGGGGGAAAAGATTTTATCAGGCGCTTAAAATATTTTGTTCCCCCATCCTAACTTTGTCAAAAAAGAGAAAATGTTATGAAAATCACAGGATTTCTTGTTGAAGATGAGGGGAGTGAACACAATAAAAGACTTTGCGGGTAAATTAATTTGTTTCCATTTTAGAGAGGGGGAACAGATTTTATCAGGCTCTTAAAATATTTTGTTCCCCCATCCTAACTTTGTCAAAAAAAGAGCAAATGTTTTCAAACTTGCATGATTTCTTGTTGATCATAAGAGGAACGAAAACAGTAAAAGACTTGGCAGGTAAATTAATTTGTTTCCATTTTAGAGAGGGGGAACTGGTTTTATCAGGCGCTTAAAATATTTTGTTCCCCCATCCTAACTTTGGCAAAAAAAGAGCAAATGTTGATGATAAGAGGAATGAACACAGTAAAACACTTGCAGGTAAATTAATTGCAGAACGGGATTTACCAAAAAGTTTACACGTAAAAAGACCTCCACACAAGACCTCGTTTGTTTATGTATGTATTTTTATTTTGATAGCTGCAGATTAAACTGAAAGTTTCAACATTGACATGATTATATGAGTAGTTTTACCGAGAAATCGATCAGAAGCGCCGTGAAAATGGTCAGATCCGCCGGATCCACTTCTCTGGCTGCAATGCGCGCTCCCGACACAGGGGGAACAGATTTTCTCAGGGGAACAGAATTTCTCACCTGCGTGAAGCTGACACACCACCCACGTCAAAAAATCCAGCAAATAGTCTGAATGGTTAGTGCTCCGTTTGTGCAGGTTTGTGCCGTTAAAATTTTCGTTTGTGCAGTTTTGGTTTCTGAGATATTAAACATTTTTTAGGTCATCTAGAGTTCACCATCCCCCCATATCGCTCCAAAACAAACCAAAGTGGGCTAGTTCGTTAGTGCTCCGTTTGTGCAGGTTTGTGCCGTTAAAATTTTCGTTTGTGCAGCTTTCATCTTTGAGATATTAAAAGTTATAATTTTGGCCGATGACGTCACCATCCCCCCATATCGCTCCAAAACAAACCAAAGTGGGCTAATTCGTTAGTGCTCCGTTTGTGCCGTTAAAATTTTCGTTTGTGCAGCTTTCATCTTTGAGATATTAAAAGTTATAATTTTGACCGATGACGTCACCATCACCCCATATCGCTCCAAAACAAACCAAAGTGGGCTAATTCGTTAGTGCTCCGTTTGTGCAGGTTTGTGCCGTTAAAATTTTCGTTTGTGCAGTTTTGGTTTATGAGATATTAAACATTATTTTTTAGGTCATCTAGAGTTCACCATCCCCCATATCGCTCCAAAACAAACCAAAGTGGGCTAATTCGTTAGTGCTCCGTTTGTGCAGGTTTGTGCCGTTCAAATTTTTGTTTGTGCAGCTTTCGTCTTTGAGATATTAAAAGTTATAATTTTGGCCGATGACGTCACCATCCCCCCATATTGCTCCAAAACAAACCAAAGTGGGCTAATTCGTTAGTGCTCCGTTTGTGCAGGTTTGTGCCGTTAAAATTTTCGTTTGTGCAGTTTTGGTTTCTGAGATATTAAACATTATTTTTTAGGTCATCTAGAGTTCACCATCCCCCCATATCGCTCCAAAACAAACCAAAGTGGGCTAATTCGTTAGTGCTCCGTTTGTGCAGGTTTGTGCCGTTAAAATTTTCGTTTGTGCAGCTTTCGTCTTTGAGATATTAAAGGTTATAATTTTGGCCGATGACGTCACCGTCACCCTATCATGTTCCAAATCAAACCTAAGTGTGGGCTACTTCTTTTAATTCTTCAGATTCTCAGCTGTTGTACAATGTGTACATTTTGTTTTGAACTTCAATAAAGACTTAGAACAAGAAAAAATGTGTCTCATTTCAAGAAATGTTTTAAGATAGCAATGTTTTTTCACGAACGTAGCGTTCTCTCCACAATAATTGAATCCTGCTAATAAAGGACATGCAGCCTGACCCTAACGTAATGTGTATAACCTGTTCAACTGTGCTTTGATTTCGGAGGTGGTCTGAAGAATTATATTCACATTGTTGATGTACTGTCTGCTGATTATGCAGCAAACGTGTAAAAAAATTACATGAGCCTATAACGGCCAATTTAGACAACCTCTAAAATGTTAACGACACACAATTTCTGTTAATTCTTTCACTTCTTATATTTCCCGTTCAAAAATGTTGCTAATAACCCTTCCTACATAGTAACAGGCTAAGCAAAGTAAAACCTAAAGGATGTATAAAGAGGAAACTGAAGAATCTTCATAAGTTTGAATAAAGATAGGATACTAGATGTAAAACCTTTAATATTTAGTCTTAAAAACTAGCCTTTTTTTAAAGCATAATTGTCATGTTTCTCTACTTTAAAGGTAAGATTGCTATCCAAGTTCAACATTTATGATATTGATAATCCTATTGCTGAAAACTGTGGGTGAAATTGAGATACAAGACAGTTCTAAAGAAAGGTAAAACCTGGGGGGGTTCATTACTTTGTGCAGATTAAGTGTTTTTCACTTTAATTAATTGGTGTTTTAAACAGTGAGCTTTCTCAACTCTTATTTTAAGATGACGTTTCTTTTTGCTCTTTTTGCAACAGGCAATAGCTGCAGCATGGATCATGGTGGCAGTTTTTGTTGTCATTATCTAACGACAGGACAAAACAAACTTGTTCAGCCACATTTGTATGTCAGTCGGGTCCTCTATCATTTCTAGCATTTCCTTTGCCTTGACAGTAATATTAGAAGTTGCTAAAAGGGTAAAAGCAGGGGTTATCCAGGACTTCATTATTATTAGATATCTGATGTAATGGAACATTCTGACTTCGTATGCTTTCTGTTTTGTCATGGCTCAATACCTCTTTGCAGCAAGCAGTACCCATAGAATGCATTGTTGTGCCCCTTTCTTTTGTCAGCATTTCAAAACATGGCAACACAAACCTGATCAGGTACATTTCTACATAGGGTGAGCCAAGAGTGTTTTGTTATGGGAAAAGCACATGAGCTGGCAGACAAAATACCTTTCAAGTGGCTACAAAATCAGTTTGTCCTCTCATAAGGTTATCATTCAGCAGATCATTTCTCTGTGTTTCCCAGTACAAGATGCTGTGAAAATGATGCACCAACTAATAACAAAAAATACATATTATTACAGGAAATAAATATGACTCTGGGAAAATCAGAAACCATGTTTCTAAACATAACAAGAAAACACAGGAAATACATTATAAAAATGTAATTAAGTAAGTAGGAAGTTGTACTAAAAAACTACGGTATGCTTTAAGTCAGTGGTTCCCAAACCTTTTCTCCTGGGCCCTTCAGAGGTTTCCAAACTATTTCTGGGCCCCCCTATCGATTACAAATAGCTGTCTGGTTGAACGATGTGTGTGAGCGAAGGGGGTTGAGGGGCGGATTCTTAGAGACTCCCTGTTATACTCAGCCCCGGTTTCAGACGAACAAGGGGGGAATCAATTTTTTGGGGGGCAAAATTAATGTACGTAGCTGAACATAGTCAATAACATCGGTACCCTACAGGCTACTTTGTTTACAAGCTTAAGGTGCTGTATTGATACTAGCTAGTCATCTTTTACCTAACTTTACCTGCATCCAGCAGCTTCACTCAACAGTCGGTTAGTTTGGGGGAAAAACTGAAAAGTTCTTTGCGTTTGGCTGGTTTGCTGCCATGATTCTAACACACCTGCGTAGCTCTGCACAGCAGCAGCAGGTCTCCTTCACTGCCGCACAGGTGTAAACCCAGCGCAAGCGTCAGAGCGCCCATGTTGCATTTGAGGCGGCTCGGAAAAAAAGCTTACGACATGTTGACAACGGATTAAACAGTTTTAACTGCTGAAAAAGGTGACAGAGGACACAGATATGGGAAGTACTGGAACTCCTATTTTATCAAATTGATTTAGGATTAACAGTCTGTTGGCCATTCCAAGGTAAAAACAATAAACAGCTTCCAGTTTGGGTCTCGCTACGGACACCGTGAAAGCTCAAACAAGGTGTTAAAGCAAAGTTATCCTACTTTTTCCAATTGCATGCGCCCTTATCAGCAGTGGCGGAGCTAGACTTTTAAAGTTGCGGGGGCCAAGGGGGGCCAGGACTACCTCTGGGGGGCAAAATTTTAAATGTGTGTGTGCACATATATATAATTTTAAAAAATAACCAAACTGTATATCTGGTTAGTTTTTAGGCTCCTATGTCATTTGACATGTTATAATTAACACCTTTGGCTGGCGCACATGGAGACATGATAGACTTTATGCAGAGTTCATCGCAGAGGAAACTAAAATCAATCAAATAAAAGATCCTTTCTGAATATCATCTCATGGACAATGAACTAAATGCGTCTTTCTGACTGGGAGCTGACAGCGTGTTGAAGAGTTATGGACACCTTGGTTAGGAAGCTCTGCTTTGACAGGTAATTTGACAGGTAACAATATTTCGGGTCGGACCAGAATTATTTGCCTGATGGTGGTCGGGCTTCTAATGAGTTTACATTTAATGAATTTGCAGCACACAGAGAAAACCTAAAGAGAATGTGATCTACTTATTGTAGTTTAAGTAGAGGAATAACAGCTGACTGTTGAGAGAGGAAAGAAATTAAAGTGCAGATCCGTTAGACAGAAACAAGCGCAGAGCGCTGGGCAATAAATGCGCATAAATGCTCCACGGTTACGCTCAAATTAATCACACATGAGATGACAAATATACAATATATAGTTACACTGCTTATGTTAATGGTGTTTTAAAAACAAAACCAGTAAAAACTTAACCTGGTTAATATGTCAGATTCCCTCCTCACCTCGTCTTGATAAGAACAGAGAGCAGTTCGCTGGTTTCTGTCCAGACTGTGATCAGCTGACCACTTGGTGCGCAGACAGTTTAAGCTTTACGCACAGAGAACATTGTGGAGCTCATTATTAATCAGACTAAGAACAACATATGTCAGAGAATCATCTCTGATCTGGACGCTTTAACGGACCAGAGGCTTTGGAGCGCTTAGCAGCTGATCCGCTTCTGCGGGGATTTTCTCCCGCTGAGGGAAGTGATGCGGGATCAGGAAACGATCAGAGTTCTGCCGTCTTCTAATCACGTCATTTCGTGAAATGTTACCTGATTTCAAAAACGTTCTAGCAGAGAAATAATAAATGTTTCGTTTGATGACTATTGGAAATAAAATAATTTTTTTCTTTGACGGACAACGAAAAAAACTGTAGCGCAACCTCTGCTCCAAACTACGAACATTGTCGGCCCCTCTTCGTTTTTTTCTCTTTTTTGCGGAGGATCAATAAATAACTTATTGGTGTTTTACAACCACCAGGTATTAAGTGCTTTAGCCTTTGAATTGCACCACAGCGCAGCAACTGAAACACCCAGGAGAAGAATATCAGCTTGTTGTTATGAGTATAAAGGAGGCTGGTATCGCGCCTGATAAAAATCTATTTATTTATGTCATCACATGGACTTATATAAAGTTTTATACATTTTCTTTTGATATATTTATTATTGTTTTTCTTCTTTAGATATTAGGTTGGCTTAGAATGATTCCAAATAATGTACAGGAATAACCTTGTGCTGTTACATGTCAATCATCTAGGGGGGCAACTAGGGGGGCCAATCAGATGACAGGGGGGGGCACTGGCCCCCCTCTGGCTCCGCCACTGGTTATCAGACGCACAAAATGCGTGTTTTCTCTCAATCTATTGGAGAACGGTACCTGATGGGGAAACGCTAGTCCACGTGCCTTCAAGTAGAACTTTTTTTAAACCCATGCTCATTTGGTTTCAAAGAACCTATCACCAACTAGGCTAGCGGTTCTCAACGTGGGCGGTACCGCCCCCAGGGGGCGTTCAGAGGAAGGCAGGGGGCGCTGGCGGACATTTTGTAAAAAAAAAAAAAGGCCGCCAAAGGGATGCCTTTGGGCGGCGTTTAGTCGAAGGTAAACTTTACACCTTACAACAATGCCAGTTTAGACTTTGAGCAACTTGGTAAAACTGTATTGTGTAACATTAAATCATGCTTGGCTGCAACTGTATCGATGGCAGCTCTTCTTCTTCTATTCAGTGTTTGTTAGCTTCTGTTAGCTTTTTGGCGCAGCTCCGTTCTCCTGCTACTGGTAGGTAAAATCACGACACCCTCACTGTGTGTCCCTCTGAAAAATGAAACAATTTAAATGGGTGATGCCACTATAGAGAGCGTTCATTTTATAGCATTAACACTGGTGCTGTAAGTCAGTGGTCCCCAAACTATGGCCCGCGGGCCGAATCCGGCCCGCCTCCACATTTGGCCTGGCCCCCTGAACAATACCAGATTTTTTTTCATATATTGCAATTTCCGGTTTATATGTTAATTTTTCTTCAACGCATTGCTGCCATCTGTTTGACTTTTAGGGAACTGCTTGACTTTTCTGTTATTTAATCAGTACGGTTGTTTGCTAGCGGTAGAGCAGATGAACACACATGTTTGGTCAAATTCTTCAAAGTAATGCCTCTAAGTAGCAGCTTATACTTCAAACCGAGCCTTTATGTTAACATGAGGAATTCATATGTTAAAGTTACTTTCCCTCAATGGAATATATACTAGTCAGTCCCAGTGACCGTTTCAGTAACGGTTTTTGCCCATGTGCTTTCTGGGTAAAAATCAATCGAGAACCAGACCCCCCTCCCCCAACGCAACAATTTCCGGCAAAGCAGGTGATAAACGTGTGGGGACCCCTGCTGTAAGTGGTCCGGTATGAAACGGGGGTGATAGAACAACACAACACTTTTAAATTTCAATAATCAGAATGCAGAAATTGTTTCCGTTGTTTTAAAAGGTTTATGTCAGTCTGCCTTTTCCTCATCGATACGCTTCCCAACCGCCCTGCACAATAGGGGCTTAAAAAAAAAAGACGCGTACATTGCGCAAAACTCTGAAACAGGAGAAGCGGGACATAAAACGGAGCGACGAACGAACAAAAAAATATAGCAAAAAGAAAGAAACAAAAGTGAACATAACATTAAACAAAGAGAGGATAATACTAATCAAAAGAAACTAAATGGAAATGAATTAAGAACAAAATGCAAAAATAAACTAAGAAACTAAAGTAAATGCAGAGGAATAAACTGGTATGGCAAGAACTTTTGAGCAATAATTAATACAGAGGACTGTATGGCAAGAATAAACAGACAGTATTTCCAGATAAAAGGTAAAATAATATTGTTTTAGTGTCATGGGTTTGTTGAGACCACATCTAGTACTGAGAATAAATATATCTTGGACCATAACAGTAAATAACTGATCACTTATTTAGGTTTTTAATTAGATTTGATATATGTATTTCTTCAATATTATTTCTCAAGTCAGTGTTCATGTCATGAGGCTGATGACTCCATGACACTTTCAATTTGACTCATTAGGATTTGATTAAGAACCAGATTTGTTCTTTGTAATTTCTGTCCAGTAAAACTATTAACCTATAAATCAATAGTCAGGTCTATATAAAGATATAATCCATGTTTCTGTCTCATATTTGTATGGCATTAAAAGGACCTGGAACTTTTGTTTTTCCACTGAAAGCTCCGGTTTGCACAATAAATGCCATGTGGGTGAAGTTTTATGGATGATACTCTGATGTCCCATTCTCCTGAAGGCAGCACAGAGCTGCACCACCAGAAACTGACAAACACTGAAGAGAAGAAGAGCTATGATTAATGTAGTTACAGTTCTATCCATGTTTTAATGTTGCAGAGCTCAGTCGTTTTGCAAATAGTTCAAAGTTTAAACTGGCATGTTGTTCATCTTTTATCTGGTCATTTTGTGGAATATTTAACAACTAGAAAATGGCACAAAATAAGAATATTTTTTCCACTCTGATTGGCTGCTGTTAGGCCTACCGATTTTAACTTGAATGTTCATTGCATTTTTCATAGACGCCTGTGAAAATAATTTCTATTCCCATGACTTTTTTGTTCTCTGGGAAATTATTTTTGATGATAAATACAGAAACAAGCATAAAAATCAAAACATCTACAATAGTGATAGTAATATGAATAATAAAATAATAGTCAGTGCAAATTCTTTGGTGGGGGGCGGTGAGGGACCTGAATAAAGGCTAGGGGGCACTGGCACAAAAAAGGTTGAGAAACACTGAACTAGGCAAAGCGAGAGCATTACACGTTTTCGATGTGTTACAAAGATTGTAATTAGAACGGTTTCATGTAAAACATAACATTTGCATGTTGGAGTGCTGTGGTGGTGCAGGGGTAAAGCACAACCCAAATTCTTACACGGCAAAGGTTTTTATGGGGAAGACCTTTGCCGCAAGTCTTGCCCTTCTCTCATTACCCACTTTCCTATTCAACCACTCTTAAATAAAGGCCGCTTGAGTCAATAAAACCTTTTTAAAAAAACACATACATGTGTTAGAATGATCCAGTTATTCTGAAAAATTACCAAAACCCAATCAAGAATCTGTGGTAAGATCTGAAAACTGCTGTGCACCAATGCTCTGCATCTAATTTGACTGAGCTTGAGCTGTTTTGAAAAGAAGAATGGGGAAATATTTCAGTCGTTAGTTGTGCAAACCTAGTAGAGACGAACCCTAAAGAACTTGCTTCTGGATTTGTAGCAAAAGATAGTTCCATTAAATGTTAACTTAGAAGGGCTAAATACTTTTACACACCAATTTTTAAAGTTTTTATATGTAAAAAATGCTTTGAGTCATGTTTTTCTTTCTACTTCACAAGTGTATACACACTGTAAAAAAGTCAGTAAATTTACGGTAACAAACAGTAAAAGACCATTAGTTACTGACCGTCATATCCAAAAACATTTCATTACCGTAGAAATTACATGGAACTACCGTAAGCCGGAACTGCAAAAAAAACTCAGTAAATTTATGGTAGAAAATTGTGAAACACCAACAGTTACTGACCGTAATATCCAAAACATTTTGTTACCGTAGAAAATACATGGAATTACCGTAAGTCAACACTGCAAAAAAATCTGTAAATCTATGGTAAAAAATTGTAAAATACAGTTACTGACCATAATTTTCAAAGCATTATATTACCGTAGGAAATACGTGGAATTATCATAACTCAATAAACATATAGCCTAAGTAATTTTGACAGTCATGAATGTAGAAAATACAGAAAAATATTGTAAAAATATAAGTAATTGTAAAGTTCATAAAAAAATATTGTAATATTGCCAGCAGTTAATTACCCTAAACTTAACAGTACTAATCAGCCAAAATTACAAATTTTGCTGATATTTATATCTACAATGTAAAACTGTAAACAAGATTGCAAAAGTAATTTTTACAAAGAACAGAATGCCGGTGTGATATTTTGGTTTCTTTTTTAATAATGCCTTTAATACACCAAACTGAAATCTCAGCAGTAGACCAGGCATCAATCTGGCGATCCACCGATTGCAAACCAAACTCCTACAGCCAACGCCACCATCATTTATGAAAATATTTGATTAAATGATGCATTTGAGATTAATTTTATGCCGACCATAGATTCCTTATACTGTATGTTAGCCCCTCTTGCTTGGTTTCCAATTGCTGCTTCCAATTTGGGAAATGGCTAAAGGGCAATTCCACCTAATTTTTCACTACCATCAGCGTCTTTAATTTACTCTAGCTAAAAAACTACAACACCTACACTCTTCAAATCTGGACTAGATTATTCTCAACTCATATCAGAATATTTAAAACCAAGTGTGGGTTTTGTGAAACCTTTATCTGATTTGTGAAACTTCAATAAAGAATTCTAGTGTTATCCAAAATCATACAAGTTGTGAAGTCGCCCTTCATTGAAGTTTCATAAATCCCACACTTTGTTTTAAATATTGTGCTGTTTGTAGAGAATAATGTAGAGAATTTTTCCTTTTGTTATTGTGATAAATAGCAGGGTTCACAGTAAATGGAGACTGTTATTGTCATGTAAACAAATAATTATCTAGTTTGTATTGCTGCTTGATCCTTAAGCATCAGCAGCAAGTTTCTTTTAACTCTGTTCCTGTAGTTGAGTGTGGCTCAGGAAACTGTGGTGTCATGAACTCAACACAGTAAAGTCACAGTGCGCTAGCTAAGGCTGCTAACTAGCAGGTGCTAGCTCAGGGTGCTGAGAGCCCAGTAGGCCTGGTCCTTGTCAGGATGCGGCTACTGTCTTTGAAATCAAGCTTCAGCTATTTTTGCGCGTTCAGGAGGAGGAGAAGGAAACACATTTCTGCATCACATGTGAGGTCCTTTCACGGTTTTAACTGAAGTTAGCTAACTTTAACCAACTGATAAAGAAATGTGTAATTTCTGAGCCATGCTGTTTATGTACATGCACTGCAGCTAGATATTTTTACTATATGGAACATTTAATTTTCTCAGATGCAACACTTCCATCAATGTTTCTGTAGGAACGACTGCATAGATTATATTTCTGGTCTACTTTAAACTGCATGTGCTTAAAGTTGTTGTTAATGGCAGAAGCAACTTTTTCCAAGTTTGGTTCAGCAATTAATTTGAATTACTTTGAGTGTGAAATGTTCATGCATGCAAGTTAAATCTGTGAAGATCACGTTAGCTTTTGTTTCAATACTTTGGTAATACTTGGAAGTGTAAAGCTTGGCATCAGAGCTAATACTTAATATTTTCCTTTGACCTCATGACTCTCACCCCCAAAATACTTGCACTAAAGTCACTGGGTCCATGACAGTTGAAGGATTTTAAGATAAGAGAATTTAAATATTAATGTTTTACAGTTTTTCTCAGTTTGGGTGCATTTCTCAGAACAGAATTGAAATTCTTAAAGCTACCTATTCAATCTTCAAATGGAGCTTTAGCGAAAGTTCAAGCTGGAAGACTCCACCCCCTTCGTTCGTCCATCGACGTCATGCTCATTTCCGACCTCAGCGCTGGACCTCACCCGGCGCGTTCAATCAGCAATCAGGCTCTGCGTAAAAGGATCCACACCCAAGCTGTCAGCTGATTCCCAGCTGCGTTCAATCCGTTCATCGCACATCTCAACTTCTCAGCCAGCACGTCTCAGCTTCTCCACAGCCTCGTGATTCCCCGTCCTTCGACCTCGCATCTTGCATTGGCCCTTTCTTTTCCACTCAGACGCCCCTCGGATGCAAGATATTTCTCCCGGTCCCAGCCTCAATCATTTGTAGCAGCTTCTCCCGCCTATCTCTCGCCTGCCTGGGATTTTCACTTACTCCACAATCCACCTCCGAAAAAAACATAACAAACCCTCCGGTCACCTCGTTAACTTTGACCTTCGGCCAGTGACGCACGACGCATTACCTCCCGCACAGTCTGTGAGACAAGGTAGTATTAAGAGAGGAAAAATTATTCTAAAACTTTAAAAACCTTTTGACTCGTTATATCCTCTCTATGCCCGGATTTAGAAAATGCTGTGTGCAAGGACTGAGACCACACAGAGATGGCAGCGTCACAATAATCAGCATTTATTCAAGACAGATGCAGACTATCACCAGAAAAGCACATCACACAACATCAGAAACCTCAGAGCACAAACACATGAATTTACCTGAGAAAAGGAAAAAGACAAACGGATAGCAAAGACGTCTTTGGAGAATTGCAAGCGCAAATCTGATTTGTTACTCTGTGTGGAAAGTTTTATCTCCTTTTCTTTAATTTATTCAAATAAGACGTATCTTTGGTCATCCAACCAGGACCTGTCTCTGACCCTCTCTCTAAAGCTATTTGCTCCCCTGTCTAAGGAGAGCTTCTCCGAACTCCTGCTGGTTTATGGCCTTCACAGATCAGTGTGAAAAGCTAGAACTTCCTACTGATTGTTTCCCAGACAGACAAAGGGCAGATCAGAGATCTTGGCAAACAACTACAGGTAAAATAAAGATCGATAGGCTAAAATAAGTTATAATTTTAAAACTATAATTAGGCTATTTCAATCAAGTCATGTTAAAATTTAAAACTAGCTTATTGACAGTAGTCAATTGCGGTGCTCTACGTGGAGGTGACGGCCTGTCTAAAGAAAGATGACAGAATCAAAGAGGATCTGATGGAGGCAGCAAAAGGCCGTCTTCCTCCGCCTGCCAAGCTTCTTTCACTTCCGCATGCCGGTATGGTCAGCATCTTTCCGGATTTCCCCCTCTACACCCGTCTGTGGCTGTCAGAACGCTCCTCAGATGCAAGAGATTCCTCGATGATTTCAAGTAGCGTCTTTCCCCTTTCTCTCGCCCGACTGGGATTTCTCCATCTCCCACTCCCTCACCACCTACTCCACGGTCCACCTCTGGCAAGCGGACACGCGATCCCATTGTTTCAACCTGCACCGCCTTTCTTCACCTCAGCTCCTTCACACCAGTGCCACGCTATGGATCAGCAATGCCTACGGTTTCCATCTCCAGCATGGCCGCTGTCAGTAGGCTCAGCAACACCTCTGGTTTTCCCTCACTACGCCTGTTTCAGGCCACCAGGGTAAGACATAGCGTTCTCATGTCTCATTCAAGTCTCGCAATACTTCATAACGCAGACACCTGTCATTAGTTTATCCCCTCTCGAACACGTTGACCGTATATTCATGCGCCACTCAAGTTCTAATGTCTACGGACTTTTACCCAAACATCGACTACGTTAAATTATCATCACTTTTTTCTCTGAGGCGCCTTCAAACATAACATTAGTTCAGTAGGTGACCGCTGTTGCATAAGAGCCGCAAGGTGTATGTCAGAATCCAGACAGTCATGGAGGGATATCTTCTGCATAAATAGCAGACCCATGTGCATTCAACTGCAGAGAACAGTGCAGCCAGTCTTTAACAGGTCGTTTGGTCACCACAGTTATCCATCTGCTTCACATTAGTTATTTGTCGCTAGTCAGCGCACCTGAGCTATATTATAACTCATGCTACCCTGGCCCGGCAGCAGGGGCGGACATCTGGGTGCATTGCCGGCTTCAGTTAATCATGTCCCGGCTGTCTGCAAGCCCCGTGTTTTACCTACATGGCCAATTTTTCAAACCGCCTACAAACGCAACGTGAGCCCAGAGACGTTCACACCATTGCTTGTTAACAAGACGCCGGTGGCTATTGTCGTTGTGTATGTTCAGCTACATAGATTCATTCTGCCTGTTAAAGATTCTAGGTTGTAATATATTTTTGGAAAATCTCTGGCTCTATCTTCTGCTCACAGATCCCAGGTTCTCCCAGCGGGCCGAAGTGAAACCACACAGAAAACGATCGTAGACGTCACAGAATTATTGACTTTAATCCAAAAGAAGACATGAAATTACACCCGAAACTGCAGAACAGAGACGTGCATTTATTTACCTGAGACAAATGGAAAGAAGGAAGAAGGCAAAGACGTGCTTAGACATCTTTGGAGAATTGCAAGAGCCAATCCGAGTAGTTACTGCCATGTACAAGGTTTTGTAGTAAAGGCTTATTCTAGTCTTCTATTTCTTCAAATAAGGAGTATCCTTGCTCATCCATCCAGGAGCTGTCTCTGACCCTCTTTAAAATTAGTCACTCCCTGCACTTTGTTTTCAAGATCAAGCACCAATTGTCACTTTTATCTTAAAGCGGAAGCAGAACCTCTCCTCTACTGGCCAGGACTCCTGTTTCATGGCTTTTCACAGTTCGTGTGAAGCTGGAACTTCTGATGGTTTCCCACACAAAGGGCAGTTCAAAAGATCTTAGCAAACAATCTGCTGGTAACATAAAGGTTAATAGGGCAGAATAAGTTATTAATCTGAAGACTATAATTCGGCTTTCCAATCAAGACATGGCAAGTTTTAAAACTAGCATATTTAAAATTTATTTCTTATCATGACCTAAACAGCCGATTCAATCAGTTAATCTCGTCTGGAGCAGGGATTTGCGTCTCGGCTGGCCTTCACATATCAGCGGCTTGAGGCATGAAGTATCATTTACCTAATTGTGGACTTTTGCCTTGTTGCGACGGTGATACGTGCAGTAGAGTGGTTTGCCAACGTAACATGAAGTTGGCTAATAATTCCTCTTTGGTTCGGTTGAGCCCGTCCAGCGCTTTTTCTAATTATTAATCAGCCTTAAATTCCTATTGATGAGGGTCTTTCTCCAATCATTGTTCCAAAAAAAAATTGCTCAGTGTCCATTCACTACTTATCAAAAGCAACCTTAAATAGAAACTGTTTTAGTTTCAATGTAAAACATGTTTTTAGCATCCGATTTCTAGGAACTTTTTCCAGATGCACAATGTATAGTAGCATTTCATATTTAATTCAGGTAGCACAGTACAGAACAATCCAGAGGATTTAAATGGTCTGGCAGTCACTATTCCAGCAGGTGATCAACAAGTGATTCTTAAGTTTTAGATTTTTCTTAGTTGTTTCAACTTCAGGATATTCCTGGTCTACTTGCTTCACCGCTATCAACCGATCTGTCCCATATTCTGATGTGTTCAGTTCAAGTCCCATTGGTTGCTTCTCAGTTCTTATCTCAAGATCTCCCAAAATCAGCAGATTATTTCCCAGGCCGTCCTGCCACTTTCAGGTTACGCAGTTAGTTCTCTTGCTTACCCTGGTCCCACACTCAAATGTACTCATTCCAGTCTCGCTTCTAGGCCAATAGACATTAGACACTTACCAGTCATTCTTGTGGGTCTGTCACTACGGCAATCAGCACTTGCAGGTATCCTAAAGCTCAGAGTCTGAACTCCCAACCTCACTGCCGGGTCCAGTGGAGTTCAATCGCATGGCACATCTCAACACATCAAAGCTTTTCGACGAGTCTAAGATGGCATTTCCTTTCTATTTCTCATTTTAAATTCAGCCCGTTGGGCATGGCCCTTTTTGGGGGGGGATCTCCTATAGTTGGTTCAGCTTCACCTTCAACAGCTCGAATTTCCAGCTTTTACAAAATTGTTCCCTGTCCGTAACCTGTTACCTGCGTGGCTATCTCCGCAAGCAATCCCAAGTCGTCGCTCTCATCAGTCGTGTGTTACCATAAAGCTGAACCTTCACCACTCCGTTTCATGTCATCAACCGACTTTAATCTTATCTCTGCTCGTTTCACCCCTGATCATTTTGACTATTGTTGATGAGCCGTCTCTCTCCACCTCTGCTCAGTTCAGTTCAGCTATTAGATGGAATCGCTCATTTCATGTTCAATCTCAGGTCTTGCTCTGTAATTTTATTTTCTATATGTCTCCTGTTTCTTTTATCCTCATTTCGAATCTTAGTTTCTCTTTATGCTCATCCATGGCTTTAGTTTATGTTCAACCTGTCTCCGAGGACTCCTTCGACGTTATGTCAGCACTCCTGTCTTTTTCAGTATTCTCTTCATATGATTATGCATCTCTTCTCTGTTGCCATAGCTCCCTCAGTGCCAGACGAGCACTCCGCATTTCGCTGGTGGTGGTTGGTCTACCTTATCCAAAGTGTAAACTTATCACGTGATTGTCCTTTCTGTGTCCTCCCATGCTGTAACCTACATGTTCGTTTCTGTTATTACTCACTCGCATCCTCCAAAGATTGAACCAGCAAGTCTACTTCTAGCTTCTTTGTCCCTCAACCAATGAGCTCTATTGCCAATCTTTCGGTTTCCCTGAAGCTATCTCAGTAACCCATCAGATGGCCCTTTAGCAGTCTGACTCCATGCCATCCCAGTAACTCTGCATGTCTCTGCCCCAGCAGCTGTCCCACGTCCCAGCGTCACTCAAGCCCCAGCAGCTATCCCACGTCCCAGCGTCATTCAGCCCCAGCAGCTGGCCCATGTCCCAGCGTTGTTCAGCCCCTGCAGCTGGCCCATGTCCCAGCGTCGCTCAGCCCCTGCAGCTGGCCCATGTCCCAGCGCCGCTCAGCCCCTGCAGCTGGCCCATGTCCCAGCGTCGCTCAGCCCCAGCAGCCGGCACATGTCCCAGCGTCGCTCAGCCCCAGCAGCTGGCCCATGTCCCAGCGTCGCTCAGCCCCAGCAGCTGGCCCATGTCCCAGCGTCGTTCAGCCCCTTCAGCTCGCCCATGTCCCAACATTGCCTGCCCCTCCAGCCAGCCCGTGTCCTAGCCTTTCTCTTTGTTGGTCCATGTCTCAGTGTTTTTCCTTTCCCACATACTTTTCAGTGTGGCTCCCTTACCGTGGGCACCTATCCTACAGCCTTCTCCATATATATTTGTGTCCCCTAGCTTCGCAACTCCTGCCCGGCTCTGTGCCTTCAACTATCCTTCACTCTCTTGCCCGGTATTATTTCGGCTCTTTCCTTATCAGGCCTTCATTCGCCAGATGAGCATCATAACATGAAAACCCCTCTATCAATCAAATTTGATTCCTTCTATCAGCTTCTCATCTTCTAGTTTTCTGCACTCCTTCAGCCTACAACCCGTACTTTTCTTTTCTCCACGCATCATCAAGTCGGCATACAAGTTTTAGGTCTCACCTTTCCTCGGGCCCCCGCCCCGGCCTCAGCCATTTTTTGGGGGAGAGCATCCCTAATCAGTTATTGGGATGTTCGAGTTCACATCAAATCTCAGCTCAAATTAGCTGCCGGGGTCCGAGTGCCAAAGAACTGTTATTCATTCCTGTCATTAAATCTTTTAATTGTTCCCTTTTGTCTGTCTGAGTCTCTCCAGATTGAAATGGAGCTTTAGCGGAAGTTCAAGCTGAAAGACTCCACCCCCTTCGTTCGCCCATCAACATGCTCATCTCCGACTTCAGCGCTGGACCTCACCCGGCGCGTTCAATCAGCAATCAGGCTCTGCGTAAAAGGATCCACACCCAAGCCGTCAGCTGCTTCCCAGCTGCGTTCAACCCACCACCTCCCCTTCTCCACCCACATCCTTCGGCTCTAGGGTGGCACCCTTTCCTGACCACCACCACCAGTGTCCGGCCCCGGGGGAGAGCATCCCTAATCAGTTATCGGGATGTTCATCGAGTTCACATCAAATCTCAGCTCAAATTAACTGCCACCAAAGAACTGTTATTCATTCCTGTCATTAAATCTTTTAATTGTTCCCTTTTGTCCGTCTGAGTCTCTCCAGATTGAATTACTGTGTCACTTCTGCACATCAAAAAATGAGTTTCTCATTCCTTTTGCAAGTTTTGCTTTTCTACATCATGTAACTGATTATGTACACTTCTCTGCTTTTCCCCCGTTGTAATTTGCTTTTATCGTGTTGATCAAAATATGTTAAAAGTGTCTGTGTTGAATTCTCAACTTCTAAAACAGCGTAAGTTCGTTGTGTAAGTCTTCACATGCATAAGTCTTAAAGTTGTCATAATGTCAGTCATATTTTAATTAATTTATAATTGATTCTTATCTAAATCTGTCCTGAATTGGTAAATTCCTCCCAAGTGAGTCCTGAGTTTCTCTAACAGGTCAATGTATGAACCATTAGCTCATCCAATGATCAACCAGTTTTCTGAAACAGATTGAAGGTGCATCTTGTGAATCATCAGTTGGCAACAATATGGTCTATATAGCCAGAACACAACACAATGTTACATTTCTGAGAACTGATGAACAAGTATCTGGACAGAGTGAACAGCCAGAGAGAAGAAGAGGAGTGAGGCTGAGGAGGAAATGGTTGGGAGGGAAGCAGAATAAGTCAGAAGAGGCTGAGGACATCTGCCAGTTTCCATCAGTCCAACATCCGGATATGACTGCAACCCACAACATGATGCTGATGAAGGTCCTCCCACCCTACTGTTGATTCCTTAACCCACCTTTGTCAGCATGACGATGGAAATTAAAATGTAATGTAATTTCTACAGCACTGTACAGTTTTCCATGAGGTTATTGTCCTGTGGTTCCCTTTCTACTTTTTTTTGTTCTCTGCATTTCTTTTTTTCTGAATCACCATGGCATGGTCCATCAATAAATTACAGCAAAAATACTAGCAGTTTTGGTTGCCAGAATTTTACCGTATTTTAAAAATATGGTAAAATACTGCATTTCCAAAATATGGTAAAAAACTGGCAGTTTTGGTTGCCAGAATTTTACCGTATAAAGACGGTAAAAACTGGCAGTTTTTTACCGTAAATTGAGGCCGTTTTTTTTTTACAGTGTAGTCCTGGCCCCCCAACTTTAAAAGTCTGGCTCCGCCATTGCTTGTAGGCTATTGATGTTGTCTACGTAGACTCATTTTCTTCCCCCCAAAATAAGTCAATGTCCCCCTGTTAAACTCGTCTGGAGCCGGGCTGGTCCGTAGTTCTAGAGCGCTGAACAAGCAGCTGTATATTTTGCCACCTGGGCGGTGCAGAGCGGTGAAGAGATGCTGAGGGAACCGTATCTGGTGTGGAAACACGAATTGTAGTAACACTAGCATTGTGAGTAGTTTCTTCTTCTGTGGATTGTAGGAAGCAGCTATGTTTTGCGTCATACTATGCATGAGCTGGGGATTCTCTGGAAGAAAAGATCAATTTTCTCTGTTTAAACAACAACGGACATCGGTACGTTTCAGAAATATCGCACTCTGGAACCCATTTTCAATCTGTGCCGTTGTTAGAGAAAACATTCGGTGTTTTCGTGTAAATGCGCACTAGAAACGCAACAAAACTCGTCCGTTTTCCCTGGAAATCGTTGTCATGTAAACGGGGCCTTAGTTCATACCTTACTTCTGACTACTTAAGTCCTGCCATATCAAGATGATGCACTGCTGCCTTAACAATTAACTCTTAGTTTTGTATTTAACATCAGAAACGGCATTAATTACTCCAGCACTAAAAGTAACCAGTCTTTTTTTCTTCACCGTTGTAGACCTCTTTTCCTTCCACTGATACTTGCACTTTTTGTGTCTTCCCTGTTTCTCTAATTTCCTGATTCACCAACCTTCTCCTGCATAAGAAACTTTCTCCTTAAATTTTGTCTGCTGCACAACAGTCTTTTCATAACTTCACATCCCAAATAAGCCACACTGTGATTTCCTTCACTGGTCAGGGTTTCCCTCAGAAAACTTGCTAAGCCCAGTGGTCGCGGCACCAAGGCGTGTTTTGTATTAAAATATGTTAAGTAGATAGGAAATGTAAAAATATGTTATGGGAAACCATCGCAGGTGAACTGCTACTTAAACCCACAACTAGTCTTAAAAACAACAAATCAAAAAATACAATTAAAATGAATAGCAATTATTTTCCCTTCTGTTTAATCCAAATTAAGTAAGCAGTTCCATAAAGCTCCTTAGGGGTCCAGAGACCACATAAATGCTAATATTTTAACATAGACCACAGATATATAAATATAACATTTGTTTATTGAGATTATCAATTCTGCTAAATTTGATTTAATGGTTTCAGCATTCATAAATTAAACAATTTTAAATTATTTAAAATTTATATGTAAGATTTTAAGGAGCTGGCAAGTTTACTTTGTAAAAGTTTAAAGAACAATGTTCATAGTTAGATTGTTTTGTTACTATAGCAACAATTTCATCCTGTGAGTTTAATCTTTGAGATTGAGCTCTGTTTGATAACAAATACAAATTAGTAAACTGCAATTATAGCTGATTGTTTTTAGGTTGGACAATTAAATTACTCCCTCTCTCCCAGATCAAATCTTACACAGAATCTGTTAGAGGTTCTGATGTTTTTAGCACCGAGAGGAGCCCATAAGTCAAATTTTGCTCCAGACCTCATACAGCCTTAGACCGGCCCTATGATGAGTTAAATCTGCTGCACTGCGTGCAGAAATGTGAAACAAACGGGAGATTTCATGTAATGCTGCTAATGTGGCTTTAGTAGCTCTTCCATTTCGTATCTGTTGAGGTTTTAATAAGGGCCACAGAAACTGCTTTGGTTGCTGGAGTTAATGGGGCGAGATTTTCATATCTCCACACGGCCGTGGCTGACTAAATGGACAGAGCATTTGATATGGTTTGTTCCTTCGTGTCACCAGAAAAATAATAATAAAATAATATTAAACCAGCGTGATGCGTGACTACGAGGGAACGCGAAAGCTCCTTACTGGGCTGAACCTGCATGATGGTTAGTGCTGGTTCGTTAACCACTAACGCTCCGACCAACCAGGACCATATACACTCTTAGAAATGGCTTTAAATTTACGGCAAAATTCCAGCAGTAACATACTGTTATTCCAAAATACGGTAGGATATTGTCAATTTGATGTCTTCTTCTGTTGTTACAATCAAGACTGACGACTGGCAGTAAACTACCGCAAAATAATAGTAAAATACATTTTTTTCCTAGGCAAGACATTTTACTTGTATTTGTATCTGAGAGAACCAGCATTTAAAGACAATATTAAACTGAAAGAAAAAAATATTTTCCATAATAAATCTTTTAGGGAATTAATCGAAATCTACAGAGCATAATCAAAAGTGTTAGATTACCAGTGTTGGCATTGTTCATTTAAAATACAATGTTAATTAAACCCTTCTTTAGTCAAATTCAACAATAGGCTTGTCAGTTTTCCTAAAGAGAAAACTGACAAACCTGAATGAACACACCTTAATCAAATGAAAGGCTGGTTAGTAGGTCTGTTGGAGTGAAGATACATCGAAAAGTTGCAGGACGGTAGCTCTCAAGGACTGGACGTGAGCACCCTTTGTTTAATATTTTTGTTAGCAGCTAAAGCTAGCCAAGCAGGTGTAGCACGGGGTGTTAGGTGGTTAAACAAACATTAAAACTGTCAGAAAGGCAGTTTGAGTTAACAGTATTTAGCTGCGGAGTCGTTTTCTTGAAGTTTTCGACTATAGACGGCATAATGGGGGGAGAGGCTGTGCTGGACCGGTGGTTTGATCTATGCGATCAAAGCTAAGCCAAAGTGTTTTTGTCTCTATAAATAATAATTGTAATAAATAATGACATTGGCTGCCTCTTTTTTTCTTCATTAGTATGTCATGTTGATGACTGAAGCCTGTTATGATGACTTCAACACATTTCTTCTGACAGGTTGGCAGAAGAAATGCTATCCAGAATGTTTCTATAAGCTGACCAGGGTTTCCCCCAGTGTATTATAAGCCTGGCATCTAGCCATGCTTTACTAGCCCCGCCGCTAGGCTAAGCGTTGCTAGTTTACGTTTCTAAAAAAAAATATATACACTGCTCAAAAAATAAAGGGAACACTTAAACAACACAATATAACTCCAAGTAAATCAAACTTCTGTGAAATCAAACTGTCCACTTAGGAAGCAACACTGATTGACAAAGGGGACCCTCGTCGGGTCAGTTTGATTTCACAGAAGTTTGATTTACTTGGAGTTATATTGTGTTGTTTAAGTGTTCCCTTTATTTTTTGAGCAGTATATATATATATATAAAACAGATCCCAGGAACAACATCAGACATCTCAGTCCAGAAATGTGCAGTTCTAGGCACATGCAAGATACTGCGCAGAACCCTCAAGCTCCCAGGCCTCTGGTAGAGGACCCGAGCTCAGAGGATGTAAGAAACCACTCGCGGAGGGTGAGAAGGGAATTTTTTTTTTAATATTGTTACGGCCCGCCTGTGGGTCACAACATAAAGAAGTCCAGACCAAGGCATATAATACAAAAGGCTTTATTCAAGCTCTGGCTGGACATAAAGGTACTGGAGAATCGTGGCAAAGAAACAAAAGGGTGGGAGCATTCACTAACCAGCCAGCAGTTGGCCGTCGGATTCGGGCCGCTCCCCTCGCCCTGCCTCACCAGATCATTCGCCCTACAACCAAGAACCGGAAAACCTCGGCTTGGCCAACGATCCCCAGTCCCAGCAACACAAAGAAAGTTAACAAACAGAAAAACACATTGAAGGAGCGTGAGCGAGGCTTGGAAAACACCCCAGCAGCCAGGAGCTCTTCCCAACTTCCTCGCTCCCCTGGTGGGTGGGGCTTGATCCCTTTAAACTCTCGCCAGCCAATCAACTGCAAGAAAAGAACAGCAATTAAACAGGGATTCATTCACAATGGTGACAGGTGCCCGTCACAATATATATATATATATATATATATATATATATATATATATATATATATATATATATTTGTTTGTTTGTTGTTTTTTGCTTAAAGCAGGGCTGCAAGCATCTCTTTTGCTCTTAACATTTCACTAGCAGGGCAGATTTAGCACTCGAAGCACTCGAAACTGCCAAACAAAGGCTCCAAGCCTTGGTCAGCCGCCTAAAGAGATACACAAGAGAAAATGAAGCCAGGAGAATCAACCGGCTCTTCGCCACCCAACCAGCTAAAGTGTACTCTCAATGGAAGGGTAATAACAACAGAGCAGACCCACCCAGGCTGGAGACTGAGCAATACTGGAAAGGCATATAGGAAAGGGAGGCGTCCCACAACAGCAACGCACAGTGGCTAACCTCTGTACGAGAGGACCACAGCAACCTCCCTGAACAAGCCCCGGTAACCATCACTGTGGCAGATGTCCAAGAAAGAGTCTCAGGTATGAAAAACTGGACAGCACCAGGACCTGACATGATCCATGCGTACTGGCTAAAGAAACTCACCGCCCTCCATGAGCGACTGGCAGCTCAAATGAACCAGCTGCTACAAAATGGGACTCACCCTGAATGGTTAACTGAAGGGCGCACAATCCTGATACAGAAGGATCCCTCAAAGGGTTCAGTCCCATCCAACTATCGGCCAATAACCTGTCTCTCTACAACATGGAAGCTCATGTCAGGCATCATAGCGGCTAAGATAAGCGGGCACATGGATAAATACATGAGCAAGGCACAGAAGGGAATCGGCATAAATAGCAGAGGAGCCAAACACCAACTCCTTGTAGACCACACAGTCGCCCGAGACTGCAAATCCCGACACACAAACCTGTGCACCGCTTGGATTGATTACAAGAAAGCCTATGACTCAATGCTACATACATGGATCATTGAATGCTTAGAGATGTACAACATCAATAGGACTCTAAGAAGCTTCATTGCAAACTCGGTGGGGCTGTGGAAAACTACCCTTGAAGCCAACTGCAAACCACTTGCACAAGTGTCCATCAAATGTGGCATATACCAAGGAGATGCTCTGTCCCCACTGCTGTTCTGCATAGGCCTGAACCCTCTCAGCCAAATCATCAACAAGACTGGCTACGGATACCGACTCAAGAATGGGGCCACGATCAGTCACCTCCTCTACATGGATGACATCAAGCTGTACGCCAAGAGCGAGCGAGACATCAACTCACTGATCCACACCACCAGGATCTACAGCACTGACATTGGGATGTCATTCAGACTAGAGAAGTGTGGTCGGATGGTCACAAAGAGAGGGAAGGTTCGTCCACACAGAAGGGGTCTCAGTCCCAGGAGGAACAATAGCAGACATTAAGGACAGTTACAAGTACCTGGGAATACCACAAGCAAATGGCAACCTCGATGAGGTCACAAGGAAAGGAGCCACAGCCAAATACCTCCAACGAAAAAGGCAAGTCCTGAGTAGCCAGCTCAATGGCAAGAACAAGATCTGTGCGATAAACAGCTATGCCTTACCAGTAATCAGATACCCTGCCGGAATAATTAGCTGGCCAATGGAAGAGATGAAGGCCATGGATGTTAAGACTAGGAAGCTACTAACCATGCATGGAGGGTTCCACCCCAAATCCAGCACCCTGAGACTGTATACAAGCCGTAAGGAAGGAGGCAGAGGACTAGTGAGTGTGAGAGCCACTGTCCAGGATGAAACATCCAAGATCCATAAATACATCAAGGACAAAGCCTCAAAGGATGATGTGCTCAGCGAATGTCTCAGGCAATGGGGAACAGAAGACAAGGTGCTGGAAGTACCATCATGGGAGGACAAGCCCCTACATGGGATGTACCACCGACAAATAACTGAAGTGGCTGATATCAGGAAATCCTACCAATGGCTGGACAAAGCTGGACTCAAGGACAACACAGAGGCTCTCATCCTGGCTGCACAGGAACAGGCCCTAAACACCAGAGTAGGGCTGTTGTAAACGATTATTTTAGTAATCGAGTAATCTATAGATTTTTCTTACGATTAATCGAGTAATCGGATAAAAACAATTATGAAATAAAATATTGGTAAATCTTCCATAACACCAGTGTTACTATCGGATATCAACATCAGTCTATTTTTTCCACATTTGAGCTTCCCTACCAGTTACTTTTTTGTAGACCAGGGGAGCAATTGGGATATTTACAGCTCCTCGGTTCAGAAACTCATCTACCAGCCATGTTCCGCCTCCCGTTTGTTCAGACCGGGATGATATAAGTTATTGTGCGGTTCGTCCGTAAAGCTGCAATTACCCTGTAAGCATCAACCCTCAGCCGCCCGCCATGTTCAGTCTCTCTGCTCACCTCTGTAAATCCTCCTCAGCTTCTTCCCGCCGTTCAACCAGCAGCTCCGGAGCAGAAAGGCTGCCGAATTCCCGGCATCGTGCCGGTCATTGTAAGGATGTTTATTGGTCCCACAAAAACGATGAAAACCCAGAATTATCACCAATCAGTAAAATCCCCGCGGCCGAACCTGAAGATTGGACGTTATGCCGCTAACAGTCAACAACTCAGAGGCGGAAGTCAGAGCTCTGCGCAACGCAAATAATGTTCCGGCTGAAACACGGTGCGCTAAATGATAAAACATAAATTAACGAAGCTTCGAGGCAGGTCAATTTTCCTCGAGGAATTTTAATAATCGAGGTACTCGAATCACTCGAGGAATCGTTTCAGCCCTACACCAGAGCAATAGACGCTCAGATCTACCACACCAGACAAGACCCAAGGTGTAGGTTGTGCAAGGAGGCCCCTGAGACAGTCCAGCACATAACAGCAGGGTGCAAGATGCTGGCAGGGAAAGCATACATGGAACGGCATAACCAAGTGGCGGGCATAGTGTACAGGAACATCTGTGCAGAATATGGACTGGAAGCCCCGAGATCGAAGTGGGAAACACCCCCAAAGGTGGTGGAAAATGACCAAGCTAAGATCCTGTGGGACTTCCAGATCCAGACAGACAGGATGGTAATAGCGAACCAACCGGACATTGTGGTGGTGGATAAAGAACAGAGGAAAGACGTTGTGGTGGATGTAGCAATACCAAGTGATTACAACATCAGGAAAAAGGAGCACGAGAAACTGGATAAATACCAGACCCTCAGGGAGGAACTGGAAAAGGCCTGGAAGGTGAAGACCACAGTGGTGCCTGTGGTCATCGGGGCCCTCGGGGCAGTCACCCCCAAACTGGAGCAGTAGCTAAAACAGATCCTAGGAACAACATCACACATCTCAGTCCAGAAATGTGCAGTTCTAGGCACAGCCAAGATACTGGAGGAGAACCTCAAGCTCCCAGGCCTCTGGTAGAGGACCCGAGCTCAGAGGATGTAAGAAACCACTCACGGAGGGTGAGAAGGGAATTTTTTTTATATATATATATTTTTTTGTTTGTTTTTTGTTTAAAGCAGGGCTGCAAGCATCTCTTTTGCTCTTAACATTTCACTAGCAGGGCAGATTTATTTCTAAAGGATAGGTTTATAATAGATAGGTTTATAGTTTATGCATTTAAACCTGGCGCCTCTGCGCTTTGCCTCGAGCGCTGCCACTCTTTACTGCTTTACAAATTCAAAGATAAGTTTGTCAGTTTCCCTAAAGAGATGGCGTTTGATAAAGAGTTGCTCCCACAATCACAAAGTATCTGTGACGTCACGTGTTTGCTTGGAGACAGCAGTATGGCATCTTGTCTGGATCTTATCATAACAACATAAGTTCCCCAAATCTATTAAAACATGCTCTTTTTGTTCTCTCTTTAATGTATTTATGTTATGTAATGGTGATGTATTGTCTCAATGTTTTTAATTCCCTGGCGGACATTATACCACAATGCATGCTGCGTTTATACTTTTAGGTATTCTGTATCTCAATAAAGATCTATTTTAAAAAAACAAAAAAACAAGTTCCATGTTAAGACCATCATGTTTTTGATTGATTATTTTTTATTAATGCATTAACTTTGTGTGACCAGCAGGTGGAGATATTTCTAAAAAAGTAACAAGACACACCAGAACACAGATTTAACAGTGTACAATACTTTATTAAACAATTATCTAAAAGTTCTTTTTAAAACACTTCTTTTAAAATCCAAGGCATCGGGCTCACTACTTGGTCGCCGGAACCAAAGAAAAAGGGAACACACAAGATGAGGTTGTTCCAAGAAAACAAGCAAACCATGCAAATGCAGCAAAATAAAGCAAGAAAACAAACGAACATGCAACACAAAAGAAACAGCACTCAACAGAAACAAATGAATACTTCAACAAACGGTAAAAGAAAATACTTCAAATGATGGAACAAGTTGTCGTCGTCTCTCCAAGTGCCCTTCTATGGGGGCCAGAGGAGTAATGCCCCGCCCACCAGCCTGCCCAATCCACAACAGGCTCAGCGGAGAGCGGCCAGAACAAACAGTGATAAAACAAAGCAGCAGAGCGTCCAAAGCACTGCAGCTCCCAACACTCAGTTGCCTGAAACAGAAAACCCATTAATGCTAAGTACAAAATAAACATAATCCAAAAACTAAAGGACAGGTAGCTTACCCAGGGGTGGAGACACAGCCTACACCAGGAGGGAGCAGATCAGCAGGCGAAGACTAGGCAGAAGCCACACACCACCACAACCTCCAGCCGCGGCCGGCAACGCCAGCAGAGCCGCACTGCGGAAACGCACGACAGGTGTAGCACCCAACAAAACCAACCACGATCCCAGCCCCGGATAGCAGAAAAATGGCACTTACAACATCAGACGAGCTCATCAAACACCGCCAACATGTAGCCGCCAATTGTGCAGACAGTGGAGGAAACAAGGGCACACACACACCTCGCAGCGACTTACCCAGCTTTAAAGGCATCTGCCCCGCCCACCAATCAGTGGCGCGCCTCTCGCCACACCCGACGCAAAGCGTGGGGGAGGGTGAAACACCATCCCACCACATTCGTTTGCGCAAGAGTATCAACTTATGCTTAACGTAAGTTTATTTATTTGGTTATTGCGGTACGACTGTTCAGTACAGAGGTGCTCAAGTCCAGTCCTTGAGAGCTGCTATCCTGCAACTTTCAGATGCTTCCCTGCGCCAATTAACACACCTGAATAAAATGAAAGGCTGGTTAGCAGGTCTGTTGGAGTAAAGATTCATCAAAAAGTTGCAGGACGGTGGCTCTCGAGGACTGGATGTGAGCACTGTTGGTTTATTATTTTTGTTAGCAGCTAAAGCTAGCCAAGCAGGTGTAGCACGGGGTGTCGGGTGGTTAAATGAGCATTAAAACTGTCAGAAAGGCCGTTTGAGTTAACATTATTTAGCTGCGGAGTCGTTTTCCTGAAGTTTTCGGCTATAGACGGCATAATGGAGAGAGTGGCTGTGGTTTGATCTATGCGATCAAAGCTAAGCCAAAATGTTTTTGTCTCTATAAATAATAATAATAAACAATGACATATTGGCTGACTCTTTTTTTCTTCATTAGTATGTCATGTGGTGACTGAAGCCTGTTATGACTTCAACACATTTTTTCTGACAGGTTGGCAGAAGAAATCATCTCCAGAATGTTTCTATAAGCTGACTAATTTTTATTATGCCTAATGTCTGACTTGTGTTCATGGTAATTATTTCTGACATTTTTATGCTTTATGTTGTTTGTGGTGAAAAATGCTCTCCAGGGTAAACTGGGTGGACAAAGTATTTTGGTGGGTCTGGTTAGTTTTGCTCACACTTCTCTTTAAAATGTTTATTTATTATCCTAATGTGTCTGCTATTTATTCTGTTGTTCCTCCAGGCTGGGAAAACCAGGCATTCTTCTGTTGGTTCATGTGCTTCGTCCTACATCCAAAGGCCACAAGAAGAATCCGAAACAGCTTGTGCCAAACTGTGGACTATGGTTTCAGATATGCGCAGGTATGTGGTTATTCTAATGATCCTACTTCTTTATAGAAGCACTTTCTCATTGGCTTTGTTTGATATCTGAATGTAGCTGTGCTGCTAAATATATTTAATAATTTTTATTATTCGTCTTTTTATCATTATATCAAAGATGCAAGCCAGTGTTGAAGCCTTCCTCGTTGCCGTGCAACCAAGACAGCCCTTCCTCCTGCATGTTGGTGAAAACAAAAGCAGCCCCAAAGACACTTCACCATCAGTGATCACAATATCATCCAAGGTAGCTTTTGATTAACTTTGAAAGCACACTTCTCCTTCAGTGCAAAGTACCATGAATTCCTCTACAACTTCTGTAAATTAATTCAGCCTACAGTTTTCAACATTGATGCGACTTGCACAACATTTGAGGAGTTTAAGATCCTTGCTTTTACTTTACCTAGCAGAGTGGACACTATTTATTATGATGATCATTTAAATACATACTGTAGCAATGAGAGGATTTGTTTTATGTTCTTCCAATTAAGGACTTGGTTTATTACAGTCTTTGTGGCAAGCAGTTTTCTGCATTGTCAGCATTGAAGGCCATATTGTCTTTGAGAAGGTCCAGCCAACATTCCAGACAGGACAGTGTTGTCCATCTTTTTCGTCTTCAGCTTCCAATGAGGCAGCCAAGACTTTGGTTCATTCAACAGTAAAACCATTCCTATAATTTTTTTTTACAATGACATGGGTTTTAAAGCAAGTTATGATTAACATTTGGCAAAGGTGATGTTTTCTCTTTACGTAATTAAAAACAGCTTTATTTATATATTGTACCAGCTGTATTCATAATGCCACACTATTTATATTCTCAGGAATTTTCCCATGTTTGATTTAGTTTTTTAGTCGCTTCATTGGGATTAACCAGAAAGGGGCACAAAAGCCGGTCATGGGAAGATGGTATCCAAAAAGACTGGAAAGACCATTCAAAAGAAAAAGTGACAGTCAATGTTCAGGTTTCTACCCTCATCAAAAACCTGATGGACTTTGAGTGGCATCTCATTCAGGTTAGTTTTTGTCCTTTTCTTTTCTTTGAAATATTTCTATTTCTGTTTTTATTCCAGTGTTGGTGAAACTATATATTGACATTGAAGGCCTAATTTATGCCAGTTCTCTGAGGAATGGTTTTGTGTTATTCGTTTTGAATGTTTCAAAATACTGGAAATATATGTGGTTTGAGGCATAGTGGTGCCTTTAAATAAAAATTCTGTTCTGATGGTTACTTATCACATCCTCTTCTGTGTTATATGAAGTTTTGATTATGCAGATTATGCATTTTAGAACCACACCAATTGTAGCACTTCTAAGAAGCTTACACTGGGTTAGGTATTAATGTTCTATCGTAAAACTACAACTGTACTTTAAAAAGTAGCATTACAGTTTTCTTTGCAGTAGCTTACTCATAAAGTGAATGCAGTAGTAAAACTAAATTTACAGTAAATATACTGGAACCTACAGACACCAGTATTTGAAGGTAAATTTACTTTCACCACTGTATTTTACGGTGGCCAACAGGTACAAATACCCAGCAAAAAGGAGAAAAAAACATTCAACAAAAAAGAGATGTTAACAAAAAATGCTGAAAACAGAAGGGATCCAGACCACTTTGGGGAGTCGAACAAAGAACAGCCGTGTCCGAAGTCAGGTTTTGCATCTTTGGGTCCTCGATGACCAGAAGAAAAAAAATTTTAGCTTTCAGCTAGCTGCTTAGCCTCTACAGTGACTTTATGTTGCTTGGTAACCGTGACAACGTGAATCACATAGCGGTGAAGAAAAAGAAAATGGACTAGTAGTAGCCTATGTTTTTTTCTCTCCTGATTTCTCTATTACTCTTCACCTTTTGTAAATAAAGGCTGTTACATATTTAAAAAAATCTTAGTCTATTCTAAAATGTTCAAACACGGATAGCACATTTACACAAGGAATGTAAGTAAAGTATCCCTTTTCAAATACTCTCCAAATCTCAGGTAAGACAATACAGTTTAATCAAACTATTGTGTTTAGTCTTAACTTTAATCAGTCAAACCGATTTGTTCAGGAATATATTAAATATTTGAGTGAACCAAAATATTACAACTAGATGTTACCTGACTTAATATCTGTGTTTAACTGTCATTTGGAAAAGCCCAAATGAGTCAGGTGTTCTCCCGTGGTATACTAAACCTGGACCAACTGGCAGCAGGCGAGAGGAGCTGGGTGTTAATACAGCGGGAGCAGACGTCTCCGGAAACGTCGGACAGATGCACTGATGAACCGAGCAGAAATATGAGATTTATACATCTACATTCTCACCTACAAACATTGTTTAAATCATGTGTGTCATGGCTGCTAAGCAACATAACACCGAGGTGGAGGCTAGACAGCTAGCTGAAGGCTACAGCTTCTCTGCCTTCGCAGGACCCCTCTTCCATAGAAGAGCCCATGAAAGAATAAGCTTGAAAGGATGCAGACCCTGAATTCGGACACAAAGCTCTAGTGGTCTGTAACACTTATTTTTATATAAGTTTTTGCATCTCTTTTTTCTCGTGTTTGCACCTGTCGGCACCTGTCATGTGGGTGGGGGATCAGGGTAGCGGGAGGTCCAGGATCGATGCTGATCTGACAGAACACCGGAAGAGCGGAGAGTTCAGTGTGTGTTAGCAGTGAAGCTATTCAGTTGAGTGTAACGATTTGTTAGAGGTGCAGCTGCAGCCTAAGGAATAGCAGCTTGTTGTTATTTCTAATAAACGCTGTTGGCGGTACTACATCTGCGGTGTGTTGGCGTCATTACAGCATTTACTTACAGTACACCAATTTAAAAGGTAATTGCAGGATTGAAAAGGTAAACGTCCAGTAAAATACTGGTATCTACAGACGGCAAAAAAAAAACCTGACGTCTGTAGCTACCAGTATTTTTTTTTTTATCGTTCTTTCAGAAAAACGGTATTTTACTGTTCTTTTAAAAAACGGTAAACTACTGGCAGCTACAGACGCCAGTAGTTCTTTTAAAAAACGGTAAAGTACTGGCAGCTACAGACGCCAGTATTTTACCGTTCTTTTAAAAAACGGTAAAGTACTGGCAGCTACAAACGCCAGAAGTTTACCGTTCTTTCACAGTATCTATACCAGGGGTGTCAAACTCCAGTTCTCGAGGGCCGGTGTCCTGCAACTTTTAGAAGTGCCTCTGCTGCACCACACCTGAATAGAATAATTAGGTCATTAGCAAGGCTCTGGAGAACTGAGGAGGTAATTAAGCCATTTGATTCAGGTGTTTTGTACCTGTGGCACATCTAAAAACTGCAGGACAGCGGCCCTTCAGGACTGGAGTTTGACACCCCTGCTCTATACCGTACTTGCATTGACTGTAAATTACTGTCAGGATTAATTACGGTATAGCTACTGTGCAGTTATAGTAAACTTCTGACATCTATAGCTGCCAGTATGTTACTGTAAATGTACAGGATTATTTCTTAGAGTGTAGCGAATTCAGAGGTGCGTTGTGGAGTGGTGAGAATGATTTATCTTTGTGAACGAACAATTACAGGTCCTTCTAAAAAAATTAGCATATTGTAATAAAGTTAATTATTTTCCATAATGTAATAATAAAAATTAAACTGTCATATATATTTTAGATTCATTGCACAACAACTGAAATATTTCAGGTCTTTTATTGTTTTAATACTGATGATTTTGGCATACAGCTCATAAAAACCCAAAATCCCTGTCTCAAAAAATTAGCATTTTTCATCTGACCAATAAAAGAAACGTGTTTTAATACCAAAAAAGTCAACCTTCAAATAATGGTTGTCGAGGAATCTGGTATGGGTATGTGAGATCTGTCCAGGTATACGCAGAAAAATGGAATAAAGGCCTGGGAAATAACAGTATAACCCTGATTAATGATTAAAAGATGATTATAAATGTTAAGTGATTATAAGATGATGATACTCATGCCAATGAAGCAATGTGTGATAATATACAGGCCAGTGAAGAAATGTTTGTAATGAATGATCAAAACATGTATTCTGTACCTTTAATCAAGTGAATATTATAATGATGTATGCTCTGTATTCTTAAATCCATTGATTCTACTACATTATGAAAGGCTAAAGGTTGTACTTTTGAGTTAACCAACAAATAACATGTATTATTAAAGATCATAAGAGTACTTTTCACTAAGCAGAAGGCTAGGGACAGAAGGGTGAGTCATCTAAATGGGGAAGGAAAACAAGGGTGCGGCAGAATTGGAAACAGATGGTCAACGGAAAAAACAGGAACTGCCCTGATGGAAAAGGGAACTGCCCCGATGAAGCGAGAGGCAGGGATGAGTCATTGGAAAACTTGAGAAAGAGTCCGGTACTTTCCACGGGCAGCCCTGCCCTTCATGACATCGGGTAATGACATAATGCGATGGGCAGGTTCCATGGAAACACAAGTGCATAAATACCGATGCACGAGTCAGAACGAGCGTACTTCGTTCGCAGCGCAGAAAGGGAGTCAGCAGAGGAAGCTGCCTAAAGATCTGCGGAGGATCACACCGAGGGACCGAGGGTAACTACTCCATGATTTCACGCTGCCTAAAAGGGACGAGTTCCACACGCCAACACCCCTGGTTCCAGATCCGACCGAATCCTCCGCCTCTACTCAACGCTCTCAACTCCGGTGCAGCTGACTTGGAAAAGAGACGGAGGTCTTTCAAAGACAAAGTGTCTGCACGTTCAATGGAAAGCGTGAGCCTTCTCTCCGCTTCTCTTCAGTAAAGAGGATTTTGCTCCGGCTGGACAAAGACTCTGACCAAGGACCGCAAAAGATTACAGCTGCCGAGATCAAAGACCATCGGGTATGAGGTGATCAGCTTCTCCCAAAGCCTCGCTCAGTGAATTTAGTGAAACAGGTTAGGAATGAGAATAAGGAAAGGAGGTGATTAATCCTAGTTGATTTCATTATATTTTTGCTTCTTTTATAACTCTTGGAAATTAATTTGTTGTTATATGCCCCTGCTAAAGCTTGCTTAATAAAATTATAATTCTAAAGATTCTAATGAGAATTGTGAACAGTGAGTTTAATTGTGTCAGTCTCGATTATTGTTGGTTCTCCTAAATATAGTAAAACAATATACATGATGCTAGAGACAGGGTGGCTTTGTGTTTTCCTCTGGTGAGTGTTAAAATAATGACCTTGGGACTTAACTCTGAGTCACTAAATTTAATCTAGCCGTTAACAAGTGCCGTTATTTTAGGAAAGGAGCTACCGTTAACAGGAGTGGTTGTAGGGGTTATGTCGTTGTGAGGGCTACTCAGCGGATTGCCCCTCAACTGTAAAAGGTCATAACTTCTGGATTGAAGGTAGTCAGAGCTAGACGAGTCCTTTCCGACCCCAGTTTAAACAGATAATTCTCCACAAACTATCGCTAAGGTAAGACCCGAGTTTCTGGGGGTTTTCCGGACCTGTTAGACAGAGAACTGGGCAGTAGTAAGTCCTAAGAGTTGTGAGGAGTGGGCGGGACTTACTATTGGTAGTAACAGACATGGCGTCCCTGGGTGGGCCCCACCCTAATGAGTAGGAGGGCCTTACTTTGACCAAGTCAGTAAAAACAGACGAGAGGGTCTGAATAGCTCACTTGGGAGACCAGCTCTTAGGGAATAGAGTTGGGAGCGACTGATGAGGCTTATCAGTCGCGACCCTTGCAGTAACTGTACAGCGTGCAGGCGAGGGAAAAGCTTCAGCTGAGGATGAACGATCGCATCCAGAAGGGAAGCCAGTAGCCAACCTAGCCTAGACCCATCCCTGCTCTAAGGTACCCTGAGAGGCTTTGGGGGATAGGCGACTCGGAGACAAAGACAACCATGGATGCTGCAACTGAAGCAGCAGGGCTCACACCAACGTCGAACATGGAGCTGGATACCAGCCCCGACGGAACCGAGAGGGAAGAACGACTTCGCCTCTCCCAAAGTGGGTTACGGCAACTTCCAGTGAGGCTGATACTGCTGGGCGACGGGTACAACACCTGGACGACACCAAACCAACAGATGCTCTGCGAGGCCCATCTAGCTGGAAACCCAAATGGATCGCGAATCTTGATGGAAGTGACATTGGAAAATCAACAGATCTACTTATGCCCCAAGCTCAAACACAACCACCGGCTGATGATCGCCCGGTGCCCGGTGAAAATCGTCAAGAGGACGGAAGTTCAAGAATGGCTGGAGTGGTTCGCCGGCCTCCTGGAAGAGTGGCCTGACGGCCAACTACGGATGATGGATAGCCCGTCTGAGAGGTACGACGGCATAGTAAAGCTGGTGGCATTGGCTGCCGGTGTGGATGGGATCCTGGTGAACCATTTGGCCCGACAAACGTCCCGCCACCCCGAGTACACGGACGTCCTGCAGAAGATCGGACTATACAAGAAAAAGAGAGAAGAGTACCAAGCAAGGGACCGTGTGGACTCGGAGGTGGCTGAACCTCCGTCACGGCAGGATAGCCGAAACCCGTCCCCTCAGCCGGGACTCCCCCTAGTAGATCTGACAGAGGACAGTGATGGAGAGATCCAGGGTGAACTCCCTGGGCCGTCGGGTAAGGGAGAGCCGAGCGGAACACCGGTTTGGGAGCACGAGATAGAGCAGTGGGATAAAATGATAAAGGAATGGTCCCTCTGGAGTGAACCAAAAAACAAGCCCCTGCCGCAGGCCCACAGCACGGAGAGAAAGGCACCAGCTTCACCGCCGCCACCATCAGGAGACAGCTCGGACGACGAGGAGAGCGACGCGGACAAGGGCAAAAGAGGGACTTATAGCCCCAAGAAAAAGACTCAGAAATCAAACACCCGGAAAAGGTCCCGAGAACTGCCCCCGCTGCCAAAGAAAGCACTCAACATCAGAATGCAGACTGGGCTCAAGGTGTATCAACTCGTCGGAGAACCTTGGGAAATCGAAGGTGATGGGCTGATCGTATTCACAGATGAGAGATACAAGGTCCACAACCGAAAGCTCAGGTCAGAACTTAAACTCCAGGCTGGGGACGATTACCAGAAGGATCTACACCGGCTGAGAACTACGGGCAGCAAAATGACGGATGGGGAAGTGGTCACATTGAATGGCTACAACCTAACCTATGGGGAGATTATCCTGGTCCCTATCGACGCTTACAAGAAGGGAAATAACCTCGAAGATTATCGGAAAAAGATGTGGCACGGCCTGGAGCGAGGCCTCATAACCGCCCACAACCGACGGATGAGAAGGGTCGTAGTGAGCGTGCAAGGACTAAGGTCACCGGATCTGCGGGGAGACACCGCTCAGTCGGTCGCGGAGAGAGGGGTGGTGTCCATAGTCGCAACTAACAGTCACTTCTTCTCTATCCATGAGGTGGTGGTAGTGGTTGACCCCTACCTACACCAACTTCAGACCGAGCAGGGCGTGCGGAAAGCGGCGGAAACGGAGAGGCAGTACCGCGCCGAACGTCAACCTGCGGAAACCAACGACCATCCCCAGGGGATCCCGAGGAGCGACCCCCCGGACGATACTCCGGTTGGACCAGCTAAAGTCATCAAGGCGGCGAAAGTAAGACTGAGAGCATATCCAGTCGAACCGGCAGACAGGGCAGCAGAATACATCCGGAAGCTCTCAATTGAACCAGAAGACGAAGGACAACAAAACTATGATGTGGACCGGCCAAAGGAGGGACCGCAGGCGAACGCGGAGGACGGAGTTACAAAACCAGCAAAGATTCAGCCGTTGAATGCCCCCTGGGGTACACCCCTTCGACAGTCGCAGTTCAGCGACATCAGCGACCCAGAGGAAGAGAGCGAGCACGAGAGCGCTTTCTCTGACCCAAAACTCCCCCTGGTCAACTACAAGCCACTCCGAACGGGCCAACATCGAGGAACGAAGAATGAAGTGGAGGTGTATGACATCGAGAGAACCTCCGAAAGACTGGCGAGAGACATAACCTGGGGCCCGGTTCAAGCCAAAGATGGGAGACGGGCGTATGTGCCGGAGGTCGACCAGACCGACTATCAGGTACCACCAGAATGGTCCGGCCGCCTGGAGGACCGAGTTACCCTCGGGGTCGAGGCGACCGTGGGAGAGTGGGCCAATATTCTGATGGCGCCCTCCCGCTCCACGCTGGCGGTGTACAATTCCCTGACTTCCAACTTCAGGATGAACTACATTGGGATCATGCACGACGTGATGCTGAGGCGTCTAAAGAAAGCCGCCTTCAAGCACTCCCGAGAGACCCGGCAAAGGCTGGATGAGGTGTCCGCCGACGAGGAAGAGCCACCAGAAACCTCAGTAGGGCCATCGCTACGGAGCCCTGTGGCTCCTGGGACGGAGCCGACTCCGCCGGTTGCCACCGGTGCCGGCCAGGATGCCTATGCTGAGCTCAAGAACCTCAGACTGGTGATCAGAAGAAAAAATGGGAACGAAAGCAATGAGGAATATTTGAAGGATGTCTGGCCAACAGTATTGTCTACCACCACCCATGAAGGGGCTAAGAAGCTATGGCTGACTAGTGTGACTGCGGACCCGATGGTTGGATCAGAATCCGCCCAGAGTAACTACGAGCGGTTGGTGCTGGAAGACGCGGATGACGAAGAATCTCAAGTGAAAAGAGCCAGGGGGCGGCTCGACAAAGGGAGTCGGTTGGAACCCCTCTGGCACACCCTCAAGCACACCATCCCCCGGCAAAGTATGTGAAAGTGCTGCGTGACGTGACGAGAGGCCGGAGGGGAGAAATAGTGTTTGTAAAGATGCCAATTAGAGGCACCACAGTCGCCCAGATGGATGTGGCCGTGAAAGGATTCGACCTGGAGCAGCAGTACTACGAGGAGAAGAGGAAAAAGGAGGCGAGTCAGACGGTGAAACCGACCAACAAAACCACCGCAAAGCCTCCCCCCAACTTCCAAGGAGGACCGTCACCCAGCTACCAGGGCAGGCCACCGCCCAACTTCCAGAACAGAACGTTTCAGCCAAGACCACAAGGACCGCAGGGGAGACCAAGCGGCCAGCCAGCACCCCCGCGCCAGCCGAGGGGAGGCCCCTACCTCTCGGAGGAGGAGTACAGAAAATTAAGCCCTGAGCAGAAAACGGCTCTCCGCGTTGCCCGTGAGAATGGGACCGGAGGGCCGCCACAGTAATGACGTCCAGGTCGCGGGTCACGCTAGAGAATGCCTACTGGGAGGGGGACGAGATCTACGCGAGAGTGGAAGGAGTACCCTACCTAGTGGACACTGGAGCAGAGGTGTCGATGACCCGCAAAGACCTAAAAACAACAGGACACCTAAAAGTTCAATTTGCCAACGGAAAAATAGAGAAAATGCCATATGGAACCTGGAAAGGAGTGGTATGGATCAAAGGTCCATACAACCTCCTCACCGTCAGAGACTTGGACGAAATAAGTAAGAAAAAGTGTAATCATCGTGCTCTCGAACGAAGGTTGACAAGTCTAAAAGCCAGACTGGTGAAAGTCGGCCCGACACAGACAGGACCAGAAGCGCAAGGCTGGTACAAACCAGTGGATATACCAGCAGTGACAGGGCAGAAAATCGAAGAGAGTGACTTCTCCCCGGCCGGGAAAGAGAAGTTGCTTAAGATCATCGCTTCGGCGGAGGTGGCCAGATTCAAGAATGACTGCGGAGATTTGGGCCAGAGGTTCGTGCACCAGATTGAAGGAGGGGTGCACCCCCCTGTGCGGCAATACCCCCTGAATCCAGGAGCAGTCGAAGAAATGGACAAAATAGTGAAGGAGCTGAGTTCCCTGGGAATCATCAGAGAGGAACTCAACCCTATCACAAACAGCCCCATTCAGGCGGTGAAGAAACCCGAATCGGCAGGAGGGGGTTGGAGGCCAGTAATCAACTTTAAGGCTCTGAATCGGAGAACGGTGGCAAATAGAGCCAGCCTGATCAACCCACAAGGCACCCTTAAGACGCTACGAGTCAAGAAATTCAAGTCCTGCATCGATCTGGCTAATGGATTTTTCTCTCTCCGCCTCGCGAGACAGTCCCAGGGTAAGACAGCATTTACCCACAAAGGCAAGAGCTATGTTTGGCAGAGATTACCCCAAGGCTATAAAAATTCACCGAACGTTTTTCAGTCAGCCGTGATGGAAGTACTGGGAGACGTGGGGGCAACTGTGTACATAGATGATGTTTTTATTGCCGATGACACAGAAGAAGAACACTTGGTGAGGTTACGGACTGTGATCGAGAACCTCACCAAGGCAGGCCTAAAACTGAACCTCAAGAAGTGCCAGTTCGGACAATTCCAAGTGAATTACTTGGGGTTCCAAGTCACGTCGGACTTGGGACTCTCGGATGGGTACAGGGACAAGTTAATGGACATTCGGCCCCCTCAGTCAGAGAATGATCTGCAGAAGATACTGGGACTGTGCAACTATGTTAGGGACCACGTACCCAACTACCAGAAGTATGCCAAACCATTGTATCACTGCCTGAGGAAAAAGGAGGAGGACGAAGACGCAGGGCAGAGGCAATGGGTTTGGACGGCAGCAAACCAACAAGATCTGGAGGAATTAAGAAAAGCAATCCAAGCTGCCGTGAGACTGGAACCGAGGAGTTTGTCAGCACGAATGGTGGCAGAAATCAGCTGTGAAAACGACGACGCTATGATCAAAGTGAGTAACGAGAATGGAGGCCTGGTTACTCTGTGGAGTTACACCCTGACTTCTGTCGAGAAAAAGTACCCACAAGAAGAGAAAGAACTAGCGGTACTGGCACGATACTGGAGTGTGCTAAAAGACCTGGCACAAGGGCAACCGATCAAAGTCATCACACAGAGCCAGGTCCACAAGTACCTACGCAAAGGCACCGTCGAAAGTACTAAAGCAACAAACACCCGATGGGGAAGATGGGAAGACATCTTGCTGGACCCAGAGCTTGAAATCGGGCCAGCACAGCCCCCAAACAAGAGACGACCGCAAGAGGCGCCTGAGACATCGGAGCAGCCAGAGTGGACACTCTACACCGATGGATCAAAGAAAGGGTCGGACCACGTGGCCTACTGGGGGTTCATCCTGAAACAAGACGGTACAGAGAGGTACAGACAGAAAGGGAAAGCCCCCGGCAGCGCCCAAGTCGGAGAAGTCACAGCAGTGTTGGAAGGATTACTGGAGTTGACCAAAAGGAAAATCAAGAGCGCCAGGTTAGTGACGGACAGTTACTACTGTGCTCAGGCCCTGAGAGAGGACCTAGCCATTTGGGAAGAAAATGGTTTTGAAACAGCTAAGGGCAAGCCGGTGGCCCATAGAGACTTATGGAAGAAGATTGCTGAGCTAAAGATGCAACTGGAGCTCCAAGTGGAGCACCAACGAGCCCACACGCATGAGGGAGCTCATTGGCGTGGAAATGATGAAGTGGACTGCTATGTCCAACAGAGAAAAATTGTCTTTGTCGGAGCCGAGAAGTGGGACACTACTCCCAGAGGACGGGAGGTCCCAGAAGAATACGTGGATGAGGTCGTGCGGAGCGTGCATGAAGCCCTTGGACATGCAGGCGTACGGCCTACCCGTAAGGAGCTGGATGAGCATGAGCTTTGGATCCCAGTGAAACAAGTCCAACGCGTGCTACGGGGCTGTGAAGTATGTGGACAATACAACGCAGGCCGCCGAGGGCAGCGGTTGGAAGGATTGACCATCAAGAGCACGATTCCCTGGGGCTCAGTCTGCATGGATGTGGCAGGCCCCTTGGGAATAACGGGAAGAAAAGGTGAGAAGTACCTTTTAGTGCTGGTGGACTCAATGTCGGGATTTGTAACTGTAAAAGCAGCCAGGAAGGCTAATGGCAACAGTGTTGTCGGCATGCTGGAACAAGTGTGCAGCGTCCTGGGGATCCCAAAGGAGATACGTACGGACAATGGGACTCATTTCCGTAACGCACAGGTTGACCAATGGTGCCAAAAGTTTGGCGTGATAAGAGTTTATTCACCCCCTTACACCCCTCAAGCCAACGGGGTGGTGGAGCGGACCATTGGATTGGTCAAAAGCTGGATAGCTAAGAATGCTAACGACAGCAGCTGGAGCACCGTGGCTGTGGAAATAGGGCGGGCCCTGAATGACAGGAACAGAGTCGACAGGCCCGCCCCATCCATGGAACTCAACCAACGACCGTTCACCACGAAGGAAACGGGGCGGGGCTCCAGTGATAAAAAGGAAAAGCTGACGCCCAAAGTGCCATTCAGAGTGGGACAGCGGGTGTGGATTAGAGCAAGAGAACAACCTGTGAACGCAGCAGTGAAACCTAAGTTTGAAACAACAGACACCGTCAAGCAAGTACTGGACAGGAATACAGTACTACTGGAGAAACGGGGGATCCAAGGAGTTGAGCAGCTCAAGCCAGTTCCTGACTAGAGAGAAATAGAAGCCGGTGAAATGGCCAGTGCATCATGTATCGTTCCACCCTATCTCGGACTGGCCACCGTGAAAGGGGTGGTTGTAATTAGGAGAACAACTTCAGGGATCTGGGCAGGACGAGCCCTGAAGAAATTGGATTGGGCCAAAAATGGAGTCCTGTCAAATGAACCTGAAATGCTGAAGTGGAGTAGCACCAAAGACCGTTGCCCAGTATGTCTAACAGTCCTCCAGCTCCCCCTCACCTGGGAAGGACCAGGCCGCGAAAAACCCTGGCGGCAGGAGTCGACGGCAGACGGGCTGCGAAGCCTCCCCGTCTCCCCGGTTTCGGTTATAAGCATTACGTTCTGCGGAAATTGCCGAATAGGATACCTGCCACGAACCCGGGTGATAAATCAATGGGGATGGCGAGAGGAAGAACCAAAAAGATGCCTCTGCCAGTGGGACGGAGAAAAACTGATCTACTGTACGACCTGCGAGGAACAAATCCGCAGGGACGAGGTGACAGCAGCGGGACAGGCTGATGGCTGGCAGGTGAGAAGATACTACAGTTCCCTAAGATTCTTCCAACCTTGCGTGGGGGCCCAACCTACTTATGGGAGCCCCATACCCTCAGTATATTGGCCTCCGGGACCTTCAGCTCCCCCTAACACCCCCGAGGGGCCCTCGGTCAGGGAGGACTGGATCTGGAGAAAGGCGGAGGGACCGCATGACTTTCTTTGGGAGTCTGTCCACGCTGCATGGCCCTATGATCCTGCACGAGCAAGCCTGTCCTTCCCCCCAGTGAATACCTCGTATTCCCCGGTCATTTTCCGAGTGCTGCGGCCTCAGGTAGGCCCCAATTCTGTAGAGGAATTAAGATGGCTCCCGGATGACACCTTAGCACAAGCGGTGAATGGAGGCTGGACGGGCCCCTGGGAACTGACTACCTGGGCGCATCTGATTTTGGAAACCATCAATGACTGCACCATCCCGATAGTAGATTTGCCGGACGTGCCAAGAGAGGGTGAGATACGCACGTCGGATCTATACTATTGCACCACTGAGCTGGATGGGTGGGGCAGCAACGCAGCAAGACCCAAGGAGAAGTCGACCCTGTTCCGTGTAACAGCAGAATGCAACTTTCGTGACGGAGTCCTGCAGGTCCCAGGAGGCGTGGCTCATAGAGTGAAGACGCCCTCTGATCCTGACACTACCCGTTCGGTTCAACTGTCAGTGCAGATGCTCACAATCCCATATAAAGGAGTCTATTCGGTGGGAGCAACAATCACCGTGGTCTCGGACGACCAAGTCTACCCCACTGTGTCCTGTACTGAGCCGGAGAAGCCAAGAAGAAGACTCGGAGGCAGCGCTTGGCGGTCGCTCTCCTCCACTTTTGCACGAAGGAAGAAAAATTAAAAAACTGATGGATACACCGGCAGAAGGGGGTCAGGTCGTCAAGTCTACAAATCAACGGAAAGAAAAATACCAAAATGGGAAGAGATATTTTGTGAGCAAATTATTTAAAGTGGGACCCGAAGTCTGGTCCGGATTCTCGGACAAAGGACCCTTTTTGAAACTCCCGAACGGCTCCATTTTACTGGACATGCCGCGAGAAGATTTTACTGCTTCCTACCCGCTCTCGGAGGCCTATTTCCTTAACCACCTCATCTATCTTCGACCCACTGACTGGCAGGCGTCGAAGGAAGTAAGGAGAAGCGAGGAGGCAACGCCACGGCCGTGGCACGACCCGTTTTACTTTTTTCCCGTGGAATACCCGATTTGGAAAGGGAAGATGTCGCTCGATGCTATCAGCCATGCGGGGGGCACGCCAACCTGCCCACAACGGCTCCCTTGGATATTCAATGCAGTATACCTGACCCTGGGAGGGAAAGAGATACGGATTCGCTGGGGGCCCCATTATCTGGAGCCCCTACAGGGTCAGTACTGTGAGATATCGTTAAGTGGCGTGGTCATCTGGACTACATCATCAGGTATGGCCAGAACAGTGGTGAAAAAGGAGGGAGACCCCGAAGACTACGTTTTCAATAACACCAGGCTCCCACTAAAATTGGAATTGGACCGAGTCTATCCTAATCCACCCCACCAGAGGATTTCCGTTCCGCCGCCCTGGGGGTATCGCACACGATTGACACTACATGGACAGTCGTTGTGTACGTACCTTTCAATACCAGCACCTATAGGCTACTCGAGTGAAGCCTGGCAAGATCAAGTGCTCAGGCAAGGTATGGCTCAAGGCCCCCTTCCCCGACCAGACTGCTGGAGGGTCTTCCTATGGAAGTGGGTGTGGAGGGGGTTGGAACCTCAGTTGCCCTACCCCTCTCCAGTATATACCTCGCTACTACAAGCTCGAGCCACCAGACGTGCAGCTACAACCGCAGGACGTCGGCGACGCCCCAGAGCCTTGGCAAAGATTGGCACCGCACATGGTACGGCAGATCCCAGACTTCCACTGACCTACACTTTAAAGAACCCGAAATGGAAGACACCCGCTTAAGACGAGTGGGGACAAGAGCCAGTTCGCCGGATGACTTCACGGATTCGGATAACACCACAGACGACGAACCAGACACCCCTGAACGACCCTTGCTACGGAAAACGACTACGAGAACGAAAATACCACTTTGTATTAAAGCTTTGCTTACGCTTTTGGCGCTACTAGTTACCGCTACTATTCTGATCGCAATCCTATATTTCATAGGAGTTGGGCCATGGCATCTTACGCATACAAAGGTTACCTATGGTCGCTCCAAGTACTTCACTTTCAATTGTTGGAATACCAGTACCACCTCTATTTTTGTGCCATGGGATAATGAGTCTTCTGTTCATAACCAAAGTCAATTATTCAAGAAAGAGAATGGAAAGAAATATGTGGAAAGCAGAGCTTACAATCTAAATGACTCCATGATTGATGACCTCCTAAACCGCACCTGGGAGATCTACAGCTACAGCCTCCTCAAAGATGGAGTGATTTGCTGGGTAAGGATCGTGCATCAGAAAGAGCGACAGACGGCCCGATGCAACTGGATCCATCCAGACAACGGCGTGCCAGAATGGCATTGCAACAAAGCTTGCCGACCCCTGGCGTTGGCACCTTCCCAAGGATACTGGGACACTGAGGTGATTTATTCGGCCCCACATAGGTCCTCAGGCTGTAGGACTTGGCTCCCACGAAAAGAGTTCTGGGGAGATTATCACCTGAATTGTGATGAAGATGAAATCGACACCGAGACCCTGTATCAGAACCGAACTGCCAGTAACAGCACTCGGATACAACCGACAAGGCAACCACAACAGTTCGTCTGGCAAAACTTCACAGCCTTCCTAATTAGACAAGGACCCAGACAGTTCATGTATCAGAGCGACCAGCAAGAATGTTATAAGAATAAATTTGGTATCCTAAACGCATGCCTGTGGAACAAATATGTTAGTTGCACTGGGCAAAATCACATAGTTTTGGCTCTGAAAGCAGATTGGTCATTCTCGTGGACCCGAGCCAGAACCGTGCAAACAGAAATAGAACCTTGGTTGAATGACTCATTTCCCTGGACTGGTATAGCCACAGATCAAGTATTCTTCATAGGAGATTTCCCGGAGGGGGCAGTTCGCTCCCCTGCCGGGCTAAAAGGACCGCACTTTGCTGACATGCGCACGCAACCGCTTCCAACTCCAGATGACCTCCTGAATGCCCCTAAGGACCAGTTTGCACAAATTGATGAGTGTGTAGCCCAACGCATTTTTGATAGCCTTAACGACACAGAATGGGTGAAGACGATGTCCTCCCCGCGATGTGACCTTTGGCAAACTAGCAACACCTTCCACGCTGCATGGAAATACCACTGCCCGAGTCCTGACACCTTCAAAACAGCGAAACTCGTCCTCCGTGCCTGGTACGAGGACTACCATCGTGCCTGGGATTGGGAGTGGTGGGGACTCCAACAGGAAGAACTGCAGGCTTGGGTTCTGCCTTGCCTCAATGCGTCCCACAATTATTGGATTAAATACCAATATATTGCCACTGTCTACTCCAAAGATCGGATGATTTGGCCAGGTATTTTTTGGAGGCCTGACAACTACGTTCTACCAAGGCCCTGGCGCATGACTTGTAATAAGAACAAGACCCAATGTACCATTGGACTAGCAAGAAAACCGTGTCAGACACTCCCAGGTTGGGAAGATTACTGCAAGGAACATTATGCGGAGGAGTATGACACCCATGCATCTGAGGTGGTTTGGCGAAAGATTGCAGGGACATGGCGAAGAGCGATTGTGAGGGCAAAAACCTGCACTGATGCAATTTTGGGATACCAGCTACAAAAGCGCAAGAAGATTGTAGATCTACCTGTCCCTGCCATCCCCGACACCCTCCTAGCCATTGCAGAAGGCCATGCATTCCGGAAAAGTCTATGCGACGGAGAAATGGACCATGGTTTTGACTGGGTAGGCCCTAACCTTCTCTATTCTAATCTCACCTGTAACAGTTCCAAGGAAGTGTGGCAGAAATGTGGAACGGGTGGCCAACAACATGCGTGTTACTGGTACGAGACTTTGGGCTCTACCCTGACTTCTACTGTTATGGATGTAGTTGAGGAGGTTGGAAATGTGGTTGGAGGAGGCCTCAGTATTATCGAGCATTGGTTGCTAAATGCTTTGAGCATGTTATGGCCATATTTGCTGGGCTTCCTGGGCGGAGCCATTGCCCTAATCCTGGGAGTGGTTGTCGTGAAGGAGTGGCTAAAAATGCTTTGCAAACGCGAGAGGAAGGACTACCGGCCCCTCCCCCAGAGGAGGAGCCTGTTTCAGCATAAGAGGAGGCTGCCGGGAGCCAGCGAGCCATTCGCCGATCTTCACCACTGCAATCAAGACTGGACCTAAACCAAGGGACAAGAAGGGACGACATGGAATTCAATTCTTCAACCAACTTCTCTCTTCCCTCTACACTTTTCGCACCCATCCAAGTGAGTACCACTGAGCAACTCGGATTTATCCTGGCCTGGGTTGTCTACTGCCACACTGGGTCCTGGTCCACCGGACAGCTCCTGAGGGTGCTTGTCTCGGTTCAAGGGCTCATCAAGATCATCCTACGCCCAATCTTTTTGGGGCGATGGGATCTCGCACCTTCCCTCTTCGCCTGCTACCTAATGGGTAGGACCCGCATCAACTGGCGACGAGGCGCGGTGGCATGCTTTTGGCTTTCCATTGACACCGCGGCCTTTCTGATGGAATTACTCCTCGGGGGAACCCATGCTACCCGAGCGGCACCACTCAAGATCCTGGCCGCTATCGTCGAGGGCATTCTGGCCGTATCCATCCTCATTTACCTAGCCTACCAAGCCCTATCCATCAAAGGCAAGGGTAAACGCCGCTGGCTTCGTAAGTGGGCCGCCCTAACCCTCTGGGCAACAGGATGGGGAGTTTTTGTGCTTTTGTATTGGTTAGGGAAGTCGTCCCCACTGCCCATTGCCGTATGGCTCATGACCCACGGAGCCATATTCCACGATCCAACCCCGATGGCTACTCCTGGGTCCCCGGAATATGAAGATCCTCCCCTATCATTAATTCCCCTTGGCTCGCGGCTCAACGAGGCACATCAGTGTAGTACCAGCCTTGATCCCTGCTCCTGCTTATGCGCACTTAGCTTCTTTTTATCCATTTATGTTTGTTGATCGATCGATACCTACTAATCATGAAAATTACCTGAGTTGCTGTTTCTCCTAGGCTCCAACTTGCTGTGTGGGATGCGGAGCATCCGTAGAATCCTTGGGATTCATGTGGGTAGCATCGTCTACCCGATGGTGTAACGCTTGCGTGCACCTTGATAACGTTACGGCGATCCTCTGCCTCAACGAGCAACGGGACCTGCCGTACGTCTCGGCCTCTGCATCTCGATCCCTGGAACAAGTACACAAAGTCGTGTGGACCTCTGCGTTGAACCAAGACGACGATACTCTCCGCACATCGTACTTGGGGAACGACCGGATACTACCCATAGTCCAAAAGCTATGGGAGAATCAGATCACTCGTCAGTGCCTACCCACGCTGCACCTTTTGGATGGCCGAGTGTTGGCGGTGGGTAAACCCCGTCCATCTGTTTGTCCGGCGTCTCCTGACACGTACATCGACGTCGGGTGCCAAACCAGCATTGCAACTCACGTACAGAGTACCCAAACTGAGCCTCTCAGTTCATCTCAGCAAGCATGCCAGACCGATGATATACCTGTCCCATCACCCCAAGGCCAAAGTAGCAACGTCAGCTCCTCTGTCGCCTGCATCTGCCAGGCACAGTCTCCTTCGTTTGCTGTTGACTTCGAGAACCTGCTGAAGGAACTCGAGGAAAGTTGCAGTTTTCCAGCGGCTCCGCCACAGGATTTGGCGGCCGAAGTGCTTTCTCCAACCTCACCACCTCAGTTGGAGCGTCAGGACCCCTTTGGGCCGTCTGGGTCTACTGTGGACATGGGACTAGACCCCGACATCTGGTCTTCTCCACCTTCCCACCTGACGGAATACGAGATCGTGGACACATGGACGCCTTCGTCTTCTCCGGTGACCTGCTACGAAAGAGACATTTTAACTCTCCATGGTGGTGATGAACTGGACTTTTGGTAGTTGGAACTTATGTTTTCTGCGAAGCCCCGTCCGATCTCACGGAGGGGGTGTCGAGGAATCTGGTATGGGTATGTGAGATCTGTCCAGGTATACGCAGAAAAATGGAATAAAGGCCTGGGAAATAACAGTATAACCCTGATTAATGATTAAAAGATGATTATAAATGTTAAGTGATTATAAGATGATGATACTCATGCCAATGAAGCAATGTGTGATAATATACAGGCCAGTGAAGAAATGTTTGTAATGAATGATCAAAACATGTATTCTGTACCTTTAATCAAGTGAATATTATAATGATGTATGCTCTGTATTCTTAAATCCATTGATTCTACTACATTATGAAAGGCTAAAGGTTGTACTTTTGAGTTAACCAACAAATAACATGTATTATTAAAGATCATAAGAGTACTTTTCACTAAGCAGAAGGCTAGGGACAGAAGGGTGAGTCATCTAAATGGGGAAGGAAAACAAGGGTGCGGCAGAATTGGAAACAGATGGTCAACGGAAAAAACAGGAACTGCCCTGATGGAAAAGGGAACTGCCCCGATGAAGCGAGAGGCAGGGATGAGTCATTGGAAAACTTGAGAAAGAGTCCGGTACTTTCCACGGGCAGCCCTGCCCTTCATGACATCGGGTAATGACATAATGCGATGGGCAGGTTCCATGGAAACACAAGTGCATAAATACCGATGCACGAGTCAGAACGAGCGTACTTCGTTCGCAGCGCAGAAAGGGAGTCAGCAGAGGAAGCTGCCTAAAGATCTGCGGAGGATCACACCGAGGGACCGAGGGTAACTACTCCATGATTTCACGCTGCCTAAAAGGGACGAGTTCCACACGCCAACACCCCTGGTTCCAGATCCGACCGAATCCTCCGCCTCTACTCAACGCTCTCAACTCCGGTGCAGCTGACTTGGAAAAGAGACGGAGGTCTTTCAAAGACAAAGTGTCTGCACGTTCAATGGAAAGCGTGAGCCTTCTCTCCGCTTCTCTTCAGTAAAGAGGATTTTGCTCCGGCTGGACAAAGACTCTGACCAAGGACCGCAAAAGATTACAGCTGCCGAGATCAAAGACCATCGGGTATGAGGTGATCAGCTTCTCCCAAAGCCTCGCTCAGTGAATTTAGTGAAACAGGTTAGGAATGAGAATAAGGAAAGGAGGTGATTAATCCTAGTTGATTTCATTATATTTTTGCTTCTTTTATAACTCTTGGAAATTAATTTGTTGTTATATGCCCCTGCTAAAGCTTGCTTAATAAAATTATAATTCTAAAGATTCTAATGAGAATTGTGAACAGTGAGTTTAATTGTGTCAGTCTCGATTATTGTTGGTTCTCCTAAATATAGTAAAACAATATACATGATGCTAGAGACAGGGTGGCTTTGTGTTTTCCTCTGGTGAGTGTTAAAATAATGACCTTGGGACTTAACTCTGAGTCACTAAATTTAATCTAGCCGTTAACAAGTGCCGTTATTTTAGGAAAGGAGCTACCGTTAACAGGAGTGGTTGTAGGGGTTATGTCGTTGTGAGGGCTACTCAGCGGATTGCCCCTCAACTGTAAAAGGTCATAACTTCTGGATTGAAGGTAGTCAGAGCTAGACGAGTCCTTTCCGACCCCAGTTTAAACAGATAATTCTCCACAAACTATCGCTAAGGTAAGACCCGAGTTTCTGGGGGTTTTCCGGACCTGTTAGACAGAGAACTGGGCAGTAGTAAGTCCTAAGAGTTGTGAGGAGTGGGCGGGACTTACTATTGGTAGTAACAGACATTATGTTCAGTTATGCACTCAATACTTGGTAGGAAATCATTTTGCAGCCTTCACTGCGGCACGGAGGCACTCAGCCCGTGGATCTGCTGAGGTGTTATGCAGCCCAGGATGCTTCGATGGCGGCCTCAAAGTCATCCAGAGTTTTGGGTCTGGCGTCTCTCAACTTTCTCTTCACAATATCCCACAAATTCTCTATGGGGTCAGGTCAGGAGAGTTGACAGGCCAACAGTAATACCATGGTCAGCAATACCAGTGGTTTTGTCACTGTGAGCAGACAGGTCATGCTGAAAAATTAAATCTTCATCTCCATAAAGCTTTTCAGCAGATGGAAGCATAAAGTGCTCCAAAATCTCCTGATAGCTGCTGCATTGACCTGCCCTTGATAAAACACAGTGGACCAACACCAGCAGCTGACATGGCTCCCCAGACCATCACTGACTGTGGGTACTTGACACTGGACTTCTGGCATTTTGGCATATCCTTCTCCCCAGTCTTCCTCCAGACTCTGGCACCTTGATTTCCGAATGACATGCAAAATTTTCTTTCATCCGAAAAAAGTACTTTGGACCACTGAGCAACAGTCCAGTGCTGCTTCTCTGTAGCCCAGGTCAGGTGCTTCTGCCGCTATTTCTGGTTCAAAAGTGGCTTGATCTGAGGAATGCGGCACCTGTAGCCCATTTCCTGCACTCGCCTGTGGCACGGTGGCTCTGGATGTTTCTACTCCAGACTCAGTCCACTGCTTCCCCCAAGGTCTGGAATCAGCCCTTCTCCACAATCTTTCTCAGGGTTCAGTCACCTCTTCTCGTTGTGCAGCGTTTTCTGCCACACGTTTTCCTTCCCACTGAGGTGCCTTGATACAGCACTCTGGGAACAGCCTATTCGTTCAGAAATTTCTTCCTGTGTCTCACCTCTTGCTTGAGGGTGTCAATGATGACCTTCTGGACAGCAGTCAGGTCAGCAGTCTTACCCATGATTGCGGTTTTGAGTAACGAACCAGGCTGGAAGTTTTTAAAAGCCTCAGAAATCTTTTGCAGGTGTTTAGAGTTACTTTGTTGATTCAGATGATTAGGCTAATTACTCGTTCAGAGAACCTTTTCATGATATGCTAATTTTTTGAGACAGGGATTTTGGGTTTTTATGAGCTGCATGCCAAAATCATCAGTATTAAAACAATAAAAGACCTGAAATATTTCAGTTGGTGCGCAATAAATCTAAAATATATGACTTGTATGTTTAATTTTTATCAATATATTGTGGAAAATAATGAACTTTATCACAATATTAAAATTTTTTTAGAAGGACCTGTATATGGTGTGTTTACATCTCAACACGCTGCCCAGCGTGAGGCGCTGTGTCCGTCTTCCCTGTAAAGTTTGTCTGTGGTCCCGGTTGGCCGGAGCGTTTATGGATAACGAGCAGCACTAACCTCATCATGTAGGTTCAGCCCGGTGAGGAGCTTTCGTGCTCTCCTCGGAGTGATGCATCACGCTGATTTTATCTAATTTTATTATTATTTTTAGTATTTTTCCGGTTACACGATGCATTAAACCATAACAAATGTGTTGTCTACTTAGTTAATTCGCGCGGCCGCACAGAGATCTGAGAAATTGTCCCATAAACTCAATCAACCAAAATATTCTCTGTGACGCTTATTAAAAACTCAACAAACGCGAAATGAAAGAGTTACTAAAGCCACATTAGCAGCATTGAATTAAATCTCCCGATTGTTGCGCATCTCTGCGCAGTGCAGCAGATTACCTCATCATGCAGGGCGGTCCAAGGCTGTGTGAGGCATTGAGCAGAATTTGATTTAGGGGCCCCTTTTGCTGCTAAAAACATCACCACCTCTAACAGCTTATGTGTTAGATTTAGTGAAATATGAGAGAATGGAGTAGTTCAATTGGTCAGCCTAAGAAGCAATAAGATATAATCGCAGTTTACTAATTTGTATTTGAAAATTCAAAGATTAAACTCACAGCATCAGATTGTTGCTATGATAACAAAACAATCTAACTATGAATATTGTTTTGAAGTTTTACAAAGTAAACTTGCCAGTTCCTTAAAATCTTGTATTTAAATGTTAAACAATTTAAAATCATTTAATTAATGTATGCCTAAACAATTGAGTAAAATTTAACAGCATTGATAATCTCAATAAACAAGTGTTACATTTATGTATCTGTGGTCTGTTTTAAAATATTAGTGTTTATGGGGCTCCTGACGCCCCATAAGGGGGAGTCAGCAGCTCCCCCTTATGGGGCTTCGGGAGCTGCTGACTCAATTTGGATTAAACAGAAGTGCAAATTTGTTGTTTCTATACTAGTTGTGGGTTTAAATAGCATTTCACTGGAGATGTTTTCCCATAACACAGTAATACTTTTACATTTCCTGTCAACTTAACATCTTTTAATACAAAAAGACGGTGGACCGCCTCGACCACCGGGCTTAGCAAGTTTTCTGGGGGAAACCCTGAACCCAATATATTAAAGGAGGGAAAAATATACTAATTTGCGTTAACTCACATTTTTTTATGTGATAAAATTTCTAACATGATTAATTCACATTTATATTTCAAGCTACACTATTTGAACATAATTTCTTTTTCTGTTTCAGCTGTTTCTTAATGGGACTAATCTCCCATTTCTTAAGTAATCTCTGAAAACAGTTCCAAACTCTCTCCTCTTATTCAGCGGCAAAGATTGTCACGCTGCCGCACCGCAGTGATATTGATCTGTGGCACTCAGAGCACAGGAACCCTGAAATTATTTTGCTGTTATTGGCAAACATAGCAAGGCATAATTTTACATGCAGCTATTCGTGACTCAAGCAACACCAAACTGCTATGAACAGATAAAAAAGCAACAAAGAGATGAGAAATGATACCATGTTCTGATCTCTGTTTTATCAGTCAGTCATTCAAGCTTATTTGTATAGCACGTTTTGGCAACAAGGAAGTTCAACATGTTTTACATTATGAAAACATCATAAACACATTAAATGGTCAACAATTGTGGAAACCAGTAACAGACATTGCATTTTGTCAAGTGTCATTGTTAAAATCATCAATACACATCAATTCTGCGTTATGTTCAATTTGCAACCCTAACAACATTAGAACTAATTTATTAACCCAGTTATTTTTTTAGCAATTAATCATGATTAATTTACAGTAACCGCGTGCAGCATCCTGCAAGCACTGACTTTAAGAGTCTCAGGGTAGCTTCCTATGATAAAACAAAGCAAAAAGAACATTTAAAAAAATACTCGCACCCTCATAAAAGTTTGGCACTCTGGTTAATTTTGATGCTTATGAGGTCAGAAACATCAGGGAGTGGTCAGAGATGATCAGACATGATTTTAATTCGACAGATGTCAACACTGCTATTTTTTGAACATTGTATTTCTTAACTTTCTGTAAAATATTGTAATATTCAATTACTTTTTAAATTTGTGTGCTTTGAAATAGAATGTGCAGTGTACCCTATCCATTTGTGTTCATTAAAATACAATTTATTTGAAGAATTTTGAGGTTTACTCACTTTTTCAAACACACTGATTTTATGAACATTACACACACACACACACACACACACACATATATATATGTATGTATATGTGTGCAATATACTCATCTGTAGTCACTAAATGGTAAGTATCCAGTAAAGAAATGAAAAACTATTGCAATGAAAATAACAGGATATTAATCCTTTTCTTGTCTTTGCATACCAATGAAGCACCAATTATGAGCCAATGTCAGATAATCACTGAATGACACATGCCCTCTTTTTCACTACCACAGCTACTGCCACTGCTGATCCCACTGGAGTTCCAACTCCTGCTCCAATTACCGCTCCCAGTGGTCCCCTGCACATCCAATAGCTGCTCCAAGACCTCCACCAAGAAGAGCTCCAGAAGCAACAGCCATCAGAACATCTCGGACAAATGAGTTGTCTCTCTCTGCCTGTCTTCTTGCATCTTCAGGGTTCATATATGGATTCTTTCTCAGCAGTCGTTCCATTTCTTCTTTCTTGGCTTTGTCAGCCTCACTAAACATTTCATTTGTGAAGAATTTTCCTGCGTTTTTTTTTACCATTTTGTTAATTTTCAGCAGAAGTTCTCTGACCTGAGCAGGATCCTTACTAGTGTTGTCTAAAACATGGAAACCTCCACCACATTGACAAATAAAATTATTAAGAGATTGATTTTCACCCAGTAATTTTTCAATGGAGGCTGTGCCCTGTCTCAACTGGTCTCCATGAGTGAATAAAGTCATGGTATAGTTTGACACTTCCTTCCCAAATATTGTCTGGATGATTTTCACAGTGTCCTGTTCTTCTTTTGTGAATCTAGTCAGCTGGAGAACAACCAGAAAAACATGTGGACCAGGAGCGACCATGGAGATGCAGTTAGCAATCTCTTTTACCACCATTTCCATAGATTTGCTGGTGTCAAACAGACCTGGAGTATCAATTATTGCAAGTCTCTGACCACCAAAGAGACCTAATTCCTTCTGAGAGACTGATGTCACTGATGTCATAGATGGTCTAGATTCAAACTTTTTTCCCCCCAAGATGGTGTTTGCTGTTGCACTCTTGCCAGTTCCAGTTTTCCCAATAAGAACAATGCTGAGGTCTGCATCATCTGCACCTGTTAGAGAAGTGTAAAGACAAAACGATTAAAGAACTCATCAGTTGGATAATTTAAGAGTCAAAGGTTGAAAAAAAATGTACAAAATTAAGTTGAGCTTCGCTCCTTGACCCCGACGTTCCTTCCCTGCGGGGAGGGGGTGGGGTGGATTTATGTTTTCGCATCCACCTGAATAATGTGTAGTTGCACCACTGTCCATGGTTGTGGAGTAAGTTTCTCTTAGTTGCTGTTGAGTACTGGGAAACTACTTTCCACAACACCAACAAAAATAAATTCAGATCAGTAATCTGCATTGATCATTGAAATGGTGATGCTCCAAGCACCATTTCTGTAAGAATAGTCTGCATATTTATATTTTGAGCTTACAAAGTTAGGCAGTTTGACTAATCACAGCACTTAAATGTTTTCGATTTACAGTAAACACTATATATAGTTAATGTGTTATCTTAAGTTCGCTATCTTAGAGGGCTTTAAGTTGCCCTGCAGTAAAGAATGTCTGTTATCAGGGAGGAACCATGTCATAAATTAACTTTGGCACACAGACAGCGAGGAGACATCTCAAGTCATCTCCCTCAGAGAAACACTGGAACTTAAGGACAAACACCGCAATACTAACAATAATTGCAATTTAATTAGTAGAATACAATTTAGTTAAAATTAACATGACCTGAACTAGTCTAATTTGTAGTTTTATATTAACAACTGGAGTCTCTAACCTAGGCCAAACATAATATCAGTTAGTTAAATATAATCAAAACTAGCATAACATCAATTAGAAAATGTCTAGAATAAATGTGTTCATATTGAAAATGCTCATGTATAAGTGTATTATTCTTAAAATCTGCGCTTTGATCTAAGAGGAAGTTCTGAACCACTTTGATAACCAGTCTTTATGTCAATTTAAAATTACTGTACTGATCAGTATTTGTAGGAATTACACGACAGGGAAATAAAATAGGTCTAAGACAGGTTAACTTTTAGTTGAACTCTGGTAAAAGACTAGAGGCTTTGTTCCAACCAGGAATCAGGAATAACATCACATTTCAAACTGGCATGAGAAGAGTTTGCTCTAAATGACCTTTGCTCTCCCTTGTCTAGATAGAGAAGCACAGTAGCCCTGAAATTAAACAAATTTCAGAAGGTAATAAAATTGCCCAAACTGAGTAATTTGAAACTGGGCCTATCCATACAAGTAGAACACCACGTCTTAATTGCATAATTGCATAAATTAAAACAAAGGAAACACCTTTTTGAATAAAAGTAAGGGCCCCAGAGGATTGAATCAGATTTGCTTTTGCAACTCTCCAAAGACGTCTTTGCTTTTCTTTCTTTCTTCTTTTCTATCTGATTTAATTAGCTCTACTTCCTTGAAAAAAAAAGAAAAAAATTGTTTTATTAGATAATTTATCTTTTACTGTTCCAGTAATGCCAGAATTAATAGTAAATAATAAAGACGTTGTGTGGTATTCTGATTTAGTAATGTAATTAGATTAGTTGTGTTACCACCCCACGCCACTAGAGGCAGTAGCAGGCCCGAGAAGATGCGACTAAGGAGCAGATTTAGAAGTACGCCGAAAACTACAGAATTTGCTAAAAACTGTGAGCTGCCGTGAAGTAAATAAAAGAAATAAGTTAAAATACATTCTAAGAGTGAAACTCCTTCCTAAGGTGAAAATATATCACAGATTTCAAAAGAAAATAAAAACGGAAGTATAGGAAACAACGCCCCCTTCACTTCCGGATTGCAATGGTCCCATTTCCAAATAAGGTAGGAGACTGTCAGTGGTCCGTCCCCGCCCCTTTCTGTTTGCTGCAGAGAGGTCCTTCTCCCCGAATCAATCCTGAGTCTCTCAGCCAAGCAACACCAACATACCCAGCGTTCCTCCTCAGAAACTCAATAGTCAACCGCACCGCACCACTGAAGTCCAAACATCCTGGGCTTCCGCTTCCTTCTCAATGTCCGCTTCCTCCTCCAACATCTCTGTTGGCGTCATTTCTACCTCCACTCACACTTATTCCGGACCTCTACTCTCACCGATAGCTCCCCTAGTGGGAGCCAGGTTGTATTACACTCTCTGCCCGCATCTTCTCTGAGCTTAAAAGCTCTTGTCTCTACCATCATTTCATCCCTATCCTCCCAAGCTTCACAAAGTGTGAACATTTAAACATGTTTGTTTTACTGGATTGTATCTTAGCAGGACAGTAGTACATCTTTACCCGTCTTGAAGATCGCTGATACCAGTCTGAATAGTTGAGATTTACATTAGATTTCACTTTATTTTACAAAATCTTCTAACCATCTCGCTTTATTTCACTTCTCCTCTCTACATACAGCATCTTTTTAACATACATAATCAGAGCTCCCCCTTCTGTCCCTTTCATGCAATAACAACATAACATCCTTTTTCCTTTTCACCTTTATTTTGCCATCAAATTCTAACCGATGTTGACGGCCGTTGGCAGGAAAGTTCTTCCGCAACGATTCGTTCTACTCAGAATCTGAAGAGACCTCTGATTTATGAAGAATCTTTATTTGCGTAATCATCTCCAGAAGTTCCACAGTCAGCTAATCAAGTTCTGGCACATTTCAGCAATCAAGGCAGTTCAAAAGCGCTTTACATTACATACAAAAACAAACAAAGAAATGCAGTCCTATAAAACAGAGTTAATTGAAATATAACGTTTTGTCTTGTGGCAGTTTTACACACCATTTGCAATGTTTCAACAGAAACTCTAAACAGACGCATTGTTAAGTCTGAATTTAAAGAAAGTCAGTGTTTCAACAGTTATGCAGTTTTCCGGAAGTTGTTCCACATTTGTGGTGCATAAAAGAATGTCACTTCTTCATGTTTGGTTCTGAATGCAGAACAGACTAGAAGACCCGAGAAGTCAGGAAGGTCGATACAACAGCAGATCTATACGTTTTGTAGCACTAAGCCATTCAGTGATTTACAGTATTTTATAGTTTATTCTCTGAACATCAGGGACCCAGTGTAGGGACTTAAGAGATGTTGACTGCCTTCCAGACATTAGACAAACACCAGCAGCAGGATTCCGGATCAGCCGCAGCTGTCTGTCTTCTACAGAACAGTACCAATCTTCTTTATCAGGCGGTTGAACCTTTTAGGTCCCTGGCTCTGACGCAGCTGCCCCAGCAGATTACTGCAGAAGAGACAACACTCTCAACAATAGAATTATAGAAAATGCACAAAACCTTGCTGCAAACCTCGACAGCTATTGGCTTCCTCAATAAGAATTCCACACACTCTAGTATTCAGTTCACAGGTCCTAATTCGATGACTAACTCCATTATTCTTGTCATGACTCTCTGATGTGGAGGCTTAAGCTTCCATCAATATCACATTATTTTCACAGCCCAGGTAGCAGGCTGTGCCATCGAAGATCTGCAATAATTTCAACAATCTTGGCAGTTCAGTCTCTGCAAACTGCCGCATGCCTGGTAATTTGTGACGGTGTCTATGCAAGGTTATTCTGACCCCACAATCCTTCTTCCACTGTAAATTTACTAAAACAATATCTTCACTCTAAATTAGCGGTTCTCAACGTGGGCGGTACCGCCCCCCAGGGGGCGTTCAGAGGGCGGCAGGGGGCGCTGGCGGACATTTTTACAAAACGGGGGCGCTGGGATGCCTTTGGGGGGCATTTGGTCGAAGGTAAACTTTACACCTTAAATCCACAACAATACCAGTTTAGACTTTGAGCAACTTGCTAAAACTGTATTGTGTAACAATAAATCATGCTTGGCTGCAACTGTATCGATGGCAGCTCTTCTTCTATTCAGTGTCTGTTAGCTTCTTGGTGCAGCTCCTCTCCTGCTAGTAGCTTCACCACATCAGTTCAGCGTTACGTCATCGGCTGATGACGTTGCTGTGATTCACTTTGTCTGGTATTTTTGTACATATGTTTTGCCAGTTTTGTGATCATGTTAAGCAGCAACTTATATTAAAAAGTGTTTTATTGTCCGTTTGAAAGCTGCCCGCTTCTATGGAAGAACAACAGAAAATCGCTCTTATAAACATGTAATTATTAAAATCACCATACCCTCACTTTGTATCCCTCTGAAAAATGAACCTATTTAAATAAAGAAATCCCTCCATGGTGACACCACGATAGAGCGTTCATTTTATAGCGTTAACACCGGAGCTGTAAGTGGTCCAACATGAAACGGGGGTGATAGAACAACACAGCACTGTAAAATTTCAATAATCAAAATACCGAAATTGTTTCCGTTGTTTTAAAAGGCTTATGTTTTCTCCCATCAATGCGCTTCCCAACCGCCCTGCACCATACGGGGTTAAAAAATGTTTTAAAAATTAAAAAAACAACGCGCACATTGCGTAAAACTCTGAAACAGGAGAAGCGGGACATAACACGGAGAGACGAACTAGATGTGAATTATGGCATAAAAACAGAGAATCCGACGCTGAACAGTGAAAAAAAATCAACACATGATGTGAAACACATGACAATTAGGCGGCGCAGCAGGTGATGAGTGAAGATTAGAAAACGGCACAAAATAAGAATATTTTTTCCACTCTGATTGGCTGCTGTTAGGCCTACCAATTTTAAGTTGAATGTTCATTGCATTTTTCGTAGACGCCTATGAAAATAATTTCTATTCCCATGACTTTTTTGTTTTCTGGGAAATCATTTTTGATGATAAATACAGAAACAAGGATAAAAATCAAAACATCTACTATAGTGATAGTGATAATAATAATAAAATAATTGTCAGTGCAAAGTAGCCTACAAATTCTTTGGTGGGGGTCGGTGAGGGACCTGGATAAAGGCTAGGGGGGCGCTGGCCCAAAAAAGGTTGAGAAACACTGCTCTAAATCAAGGTGAATGCTCTCATTCCTGCCCTTAAGCATCATCCTGATAGAGAGTTTAACTTTCTCATTGACGGATTCATTCATGGTTTTCACTCGGGCATAAATATTCCAAATTCTCCTCATCACTGTCTATATTTTCAGTTTGCTATTTTCAGGTCCTGACAGTTGACTCATTTCTAGCCAAAGAAGTCAAAGAAGGGTTCGATAAGATCATTAAAACAATTTGCTTAGCAAACCACGGCACTGGGCTCTTTAAAGTCCTCCTCATTCACCCAGATTTTCTGGTGTTCATAGACATGCTTTAGAAAGCTACTTCTCAGCTTTCCTCACTTTCGGTCATTAAGTATCCTTGAAAGATCAATCAAATCACTTTGCTATTAATTTTTCTCACTGAAAGATGTTTCAAATAATGGTTGCTTACATTTCTTGACTATCTGAATTATGCAATTTGTTTCATTCCTCAGAGAAATCTTACATTTCTTATATTCCACCAAAAAAGCAGCCAACATCACTTCTGTCCAAGGCTCACTCATCCTCGATCACTTGAGGGCACATTTTTCCTCTACAATGACTTTCTCATAAATCCCAAGCACTTTCAACTCTACACAAATGCAACTCCTTCTATAGACTTGGTGGCTATTACAGAGGTAAATGATAAAGCAAAAATGGCCCCAAGAGTTTATTCGCTTGCACTTTTTGAACTTACCCCATCATTATTGCAGCAAAAACTTTGGGGACATGAATGGCGTCTGAATAAACTCTCATTTATTCAGACTCACTCTGGTCTACCATCTACCATCAGTTCCTGCTTCAAGCAGCTCACTTTCCAGTAACTCAGAGCATCTCTGATGTTCTGTCACTTTCTTCAAAAATTCTGACTCTTTGCTCCAGATTCAGAAACTCATCCAACTCATTTCAGAATCCTGAAATCCAGCCCCTTGAATCTGGATCTCCAGCCATCTCAGTCTAGCCCTGTTAAGATCAGGAATATCTCTCAAACTTTATTCCAACTGTTCTCTTTCGCATAGGAACCCCCTCTTCAGAATCCAGTCAGATTGTTGCTCATCCCTCCATTCCTTCATCTCTGATGAGACAATTCAAGTTTTAGTTGCTGGTTATCCCCAGCGTACAGTTCATGCATCCTCATTAATCTCAGTGATTCACAACAAACTCGATCTCTCATCTGTTCTATTTAAATCAGACTCTTTTGGGGGTCCTGTGCAGGCTCGGGAAAATAAAATGATCCGTTTCCCGAAGACCAAACCTCCACACAGTCTTCACCTCCCAAACCTGCATCAACCTCCCCAGATAACCAAATCAAGATCATTCATCCCTCATCCATACATCCTTCATCCCTCGTCCCTTCATCAATAAATGTTTAAACGTATCTTTGTGGCACGGTCCTTGGCTCCATCCATCTTCCCATCAATTTTAACTATTTTCCCTGTCCCTACTGAAGAAAAGCAGGCCCAAACCATGATGCTTGCCACCACCATGTTTGACAGTGGAGATGGTGCGTTCAAGATGATGAGCTGTGCTGCTTTTATGCCAAAGTAATTGTTTTGCATTGTGGCCAAAAAGTTTGATTTTGGTTTAATCTGACCACAGCTTCTTCTACATGTGTTGTGCGTCTCGCAGGTGGCTTGTGGCAAACTTTAAACCAGACTTTTTATGGATATCTTTGAGAAATTACTTTCTTCTTGCCACTCTTCCATAAAGGCCAGATTTGTGCAGTGTTGACCTATGAACAGACTCTCCCACCTCAGCTGTAGATCTCTGCAGTTCATCCAGAGTGATCACGGGCCTCTCGGCTGCATCTCTGATCAGTCTTTTCCATGTTCAAGTTGAAAGTTTAGACCTCAAATGACGGCCAGGTCTTGGCAGATTTGGAGTAGTCTGATACTACAGCACAGTGCTCCTTGAGATGTTTAAAGTTTGGGGAACCTTTTTGTATCCAAATCCAGCTTTAAACTTCTCCAGAACAGTATCTTGGACCTGCTTGGTGTGTTCCTTGGTCTTCATGATGCTTCTTGTTTTATGGTGGTTGGCAAGCAACTTAATGGTGTGCATTACCGTCACCTACTGATATGGTGTGGATCAGAACGCAACTTATATGTTTTTTTTTTCCAAAAGAGAAAAAAAACGTATATCCTTTCTATCAGGTTAGTTTCCTGAAGGTAGTTTATTAAATAACGTAAATATTCAGAAGAATTCCCCAGAACATCTTGTGTCGTAACTGTAACTTATTCTTTACAAGTCGACTTTCTAACTTCCTTCTCTCCTCAGAGAACTGAGGACAGAACAACTAAATGTTTTACTGTCTCTGCTGGGAAACTAAAATCACAGTTTCCTGTTGGATGTTTCCCCATTTTAAATAGTGAAACTGTTTAAACCTCCATCCATCCATTCATTTTCTGCAGCTTATCCAGGGTCGGGTTGCGGGGGCAGCAGCTTCAGAACGGAGGCCCAGACTTCCCTCTCCCCAGCCACTTCTTCAAGCTCCTCTGGGGAATCCCAAGGCGTTCCCAGGCCAGCCAAGAGACATAGTCCCTCAAGCGTGTCCTGGGTCTTCCCCGAGGCCTCCTCCCGGTGGGACGTGCCCGGAACACCTCACCAGGGAGGCGTCCAGGAGGCATCCTGACCAGATGCCCGAGCCTCAACTGGCTCCTCTCGACGTGGAGGAGCAGCGGCTCTACTCTGAGTCCCTCCCGGATGACCGAGCTTCTCACCCTATCTCTAAGGGAGAGCCCAGCCACCCTGCAGAGGAAACCCATTTCATCCGCTTGTACCCATGATCTCGTTCTTTCGGTCATGACCCAAAGCTCATGACCATAGGTGAGGGTGGAAACGTAGATCAACCGGTAAATTGAGAGCTTCGCTTTTTGGCTCAGCTCTCTCTTCACCACGACGGACCGGAACAGCGCCCGCTTCACGGCAGACGCTGCCCCAATCCGCCTGTTTATCTCCCACTCCCTTCTTCCTTCATTCGTGAACAAGATCCCCAGATACTTAAACTCCTCCACTTGAGGCAGGACGACCCCCCTGACCCGGAGAAGGCACTCTACCCTTTTCCGGCTCAAGACCATGGCCTCGGATTTGAAGGCACTGAGCCTCATCCTGGCCGCTTCACACTCGGCCGCGAACCGCTCCATTGAGAGCTGCAGATCACAGTCTGATGAAGCCAACAGGACCACATCATCCGCAAAAAGCAGAGATGCGATCCTAAGGCCACCAAAGGCCACCCCTCAACACCTCGGCTTCGCCTAGAAATTCTGTCCATAAAAGTAATTAACAGAATCGGTGACAAAGGGCAGCCTTGGCGGAGTCCAACTCTCACCGGAAACCAGCCCGACTTACTGCCGGCAATGTAGACCAGACTCTGACACCGGTCATACAGGGACCTGACAGCCCGAATCAAATGGCCCGTTACCCCATACTCCCGGAGTACCCCCCACAGGACCCCCGAGGGACATGGTCGAACGCCTTCTCCAAGTCCACAAAACACATGTAGACTGGTTGGGCGAACTCCCAAGCACCCTCCAGGACATGGGGTTGTTTAAACCTGTATGACAAAAACGTAACCTGGATATGTTTTCTTCTTTTCTACTTCTTCCTGTTCCCCTCATTACTCCAACTTTCCTTTGAATACTATAAAGCCATCTACCAGTTCTCTCTTCTTCCCACTGCTTCTGCCATCTTTCCTTAACCTTTTGTTTTATAATAGATTTAATTTCCTCTTTACTAAATGGAATTAGTATCCGTGTAACCGTTTTTTGAAGCTTGTTTTGCATATTTGTCTGCCAACTCATTTCCTTTTATCCTACATGAGATGGAACCCATGTAAAAACTACTATTTTACCATGGCCTGAATTATATAAAGTAATAACTGAATCTGCAATAAAAGGTCTGGTCGACTGTTAGGCTGATTATTTTTAACTGTGATGAACTTGAATCAGAACAAATTAAACGTCTCAAAGGACGAACCTCTTCAATCCAACCTGAAGCCAAAATGATTCCCATCGTCTCCCCTGTAAACACTGGGACCCATCAGTGATCCTCTGACATTTTAATACTAAACTCTGGACTTCATGATTCTCTCTCAGAGCAGGTGCTTTTATACGGGGACTTGATTACACACAGGTGGATTCTGTTTTTCATCATCAGTCATTTAGGACAACATTGGATCATTCAGAGATCCTCACTGAACCTATGTAGTGAGTTTGCTGCACTGAAAGTAAAGGAGCCAAATAATATTGTACGCCCCAATTTGCAGTCTTTTATTTGTTAAAGTTTAAAATATCCAACAAATTTTGTTCCACTTCACTATTGTTTCCCACTGGTTGTTGATTCTTCCAAAATAATAAAAAATTTACATCTTTTTGTTTGAAGTCTGAAAACCGGGAAAAGGTTTGAAAGTTCAAGGGGGCCGAACACTTTCGCAAGTGTAGCACTATTTAAAGTGTAAAAGGACTGGATGGAAGAAATCAGAAGACTAGAATTCGTCTACTGGAGCCGTTGTCAGTAATCAATAAAACCAATGCAAAAGAACTGCTTTCAATACCATGTATTTTTAAAGAGAAAATTAAAGTGAACAGCACAAGACAAACATACATAGAACCCCAAATTAAATATACACAGTACTGCAGTAGATCTTTCATGCATTTGTGCACAACCGTTTTAAATTTCCCCACTGGTCAGCACAGTGTCTGACCTACACACATTCAAAAAGTCCATGGTTGAATTGTCCAGATATTTGAGATGACAATGTCCTAGCGCAAGTCGTTTCAGATGAAGAGATGAATAGTGGATTGTGTGTCCGAATGGTGAGATGGAGGGGGAAATGATACAGACCATCAGCCTCCTACCCGACCAGTATGGAGTGATTCTCAGGTTCTCCTGGCCCCAGCCAGTTTTCAGAAGCTCGCCATCCTTTAACCCTACAAAGGGATCACCTGGCCTGTATTAAAATAAACAGGACCAGTAAATTTCCAGCCTGCTAGTTAACTAGACTCTCTTTTCAGTTATACATAGAGATAAATGCAATAGATCTAATCTGTCAGACCAAATAAAGTAATATTTATCTCATTTTCTTAAACATGTTAAATTTAAGACATTAGATCATACAACAATTAGCATTGGCTACCACCAACATGCTAAAACAACAAAACAACATTGTGTCCACTACTCACCAATTCCATTAACAGTAGAGAGTATGGCAGCTTCAGGGCTCCAAACTCACTGGATCTTTTTAGATCTACATGATTTTTATATTGTAAGGTTAAAAAAAGTGCATAACAAACAAAGAGGTAACTGATTGTTTGGAAACACCAACCTGTAGCTCCTTTGTCTCCAGCTCTCCCCCTCACACCTGACTGGGGAAAGCTGGAGCAAGCCTAAATAATTACATCAGGTGTGTCAATTGGCTGCATGCACTGTGTGACTGACTGTCACTCTTAACCAATGGGGCAGCAAGGCGGGACTAAGGGCAGTTTTTTCACCCCGGGTTACACATGGCACTGTGTATCCTTTTCTGAAAAGTCTTATGAAACTCTCCTTTACAAACACAGGACACTTTAAAAGAAACAAAACATAATATTTTTCATAAACATTGCAGCATTGACTTTTAAGGTGCACCTACAAGGTTTTTTTGCAACTCCGAATCTGTAAAAGCAATCTCTTTTACCACCATATCCATAGATTTGCTGGAATCAAACAGACCTGGAGTATCAATTGCACGCCCCACTTTGCAGAATGCCAGTAAGCGTAGCTTAGCTTTCCTGTTCATCTGCCTTGTTACAGCATAACTGTCAAAACTGTAATTCTTCATAATTGAATAAACGTTAGCTGGAGATAGGCACCAGCAACCCTCTCGACCCCACTAAGGGACAAGGGTGCAAGAAAATGGATGGATGGATGTAAAAAGGGAAATATTACATTCTCTCCCTTTAGTAATATAAACCTACTTAAAAAATATTTAACCTCTATTTTACAGGGATGATTGCCTTTTGGCCAACACACGACAAAAAACTACACAGTTAAAAGAAAATGTCAAGCTACAAAAAAAAAAAAACAGGTACATGTCATTTAATCGGTCATTAAAACGTTTAGATTTAAAAACATTAAGATAAAACGCACTACTTAGACATGTTAAGGCAGCTGGACCCAACATACAGTTTAATTCTTGTAGGTTGAAAAATATCTTCGGTATTCATAGGTTTGAAGTTAATATTTTCAAACCACAAAACTGTCTTTTTCAACTGTACTTTATTTCTTTCTCAACTACCCAAAGGTAGGGAAGTATGTGCTTTATCTTAGAACAAATGTATAAGTACTAAAAAAGTGAAACATGCTTACCAAAACAAACTCTTGTGCCAGCCATGTTTGTCTTATACAGGTTGTTGAGGTGTTATCTGTTGAGTCATTCTGCTGTGGAGTAGTTTTACTTTCATTTCAGCTTTCTTTTATATACTGCTTTTCTCCTCCCCCTTTATATGACTCAGAGCTGGTCCAAGTTAAATACAAGCAAGCAGGCAAGTTAAGCGGCAGGGGATGGTTCTCTTGGACCATCAGGGGATGTCCAAGAGAACCAAGCTAGGATGATAAAATTTTGTATATATATATATATATATATATATATATATATATATATATATATATATATATATATATATATATATATATATATATATATATATATATATATATATTAGGGCTGTTGTAAACGATTATTTTAGTAATCGAGTAATCTATAGATTTTCTTACGATTAATCGAGTAATCGGATAAAAACAATTATGAAATAAAATATTGGTAAATCTTCCATAACACCAGTGTTACTATCGGATATCAACATCAGTCTATTTTTTCCACATTTGAGCTTCCCTACCAGTTACTTTTTTGTAGACCGGGGGAGCAACACGGGATATTTACGGCTCCTCCGTTCAGAAACTCATCTACCTGCCATGTTCCGCCTCCTGTTTGTTCAGATCGGGATGATATAAGTTTATCGTGCGGTTCGTCCGTAAAGCTGCTCTTACCCTGTAAGCATCAACCCTCAGCCGCCCGCCTTGTTCAGTCTCTCCGCTCACCTGTATAAATCCTCCTCAGCTTCTTCCCGCCGTTCAACCAGCAGCTCCGGAGTAGAAAGGCTGCCGAACTCCCGGCATCGCGCCGGTCATTTTAAGGATGTTTATTGGTCCCACAAAAACGATGAAAACCCGGAATTATCACCAATCAGTAAAAACCCCGCGGGCCGAACTTGAAGATTGGACGTTATGCCGCTAACACGTAGCTTCCGTCAACAACTCAGAGGCGGAAGTCAGAGCTCCGCGCAACGCAAATAATGTTCCGGCTGAAACACGGTGCTCTAAATGATAAAACATAAATTAACGAAGCTTCGAGGCAGGTCAATTTTCCTCGAGGAATTTTAATAATCGAGGTACTCGAATCACTCCAGGAATCGTTTCAGCCCTAATGTGTGATAACACACTGTGCAGAGTTGCTAAGAAATGATGATGCATCTGGTGTTGACATGACAAATTAAACTATGCTCAGGCCCCTGACCACCTAGCTTAGCTAGTTTTCTGGGAGAAACCCTGGTATTTCTTTTCTATTCTATTAACCCTCAACTCACCTACGCAGTTGAGCTTTGACATGTGTGGCAGCCTTGGGTGTGTTTTCTTTAAGAATGTGAAACCAGGATAGTTGATATTAAGCTGTGAGGACATGGGGACATAATCGAGAAAAGAAAAAGGGACCACCGTGGACACTGCAAAAGATAGCAAACGAGGGGGGGGGAGGTGCTCCAACAAAATAAACACATAAGACGAGACACCACTACCAGGGGTCACCCCTGCCACCTCAAGGAGCCTCAATCCCTGAAAGAAATAAACAAAAACAGTCTTAATAAGGCTATTAACTGCCTAATATTTTCATATAGTATGCTATTAAATGTGTGCTCATCATGAGTGTTTCTTGAACCTTAAGTTATAAAGTTCAATCAGGACATTCTACATAGTTCTGACTGTGACTGGGTTGGCAGAAAGACTCAAAGGGAGGAGTCTGGAACCAGACTATAAAACAGCATCAATATAAAAAGTGAAACTATTCACTACCAAGTAATCAACAGCGACACACTACAGTTTAACTGCCTGCAAGAGGACAATGGAAATGGCCAATGTACGTCTTCCAGTTGGTAAGAAAAAGTTACAACTTCTATTTTATTATCTCTGTAGCTAAACAATAGCCATCCATCCATCTATCCATTTTCTTACACCCTTGTCCCTGGTGGGGTTGGGAAGGTGCCCATCTCCAGTGAGACATTTCAGGTGAGAGGCGGGGCACACCCTGGACAGGTCGCCAGTAGGCAAACATTCAATGTCAAATAAAATAAGTGAATTTTAGAGTTTCTGTTTGAACCACATTTCAGTTTCTTTCTTGATTTTCATTAAATATAGAAAAAAATATTTTTCTTAGTGCTAAATACCTATTAGCCTTAATTTTTAGCCTTTAGTAAATGTACCCAATGATGGGTGTGGCACACACTCCCACCTAAGCTTTCTTTTTAAGCTAATTTGAAAAAGTCTTATAAGATTTTCTCTTTGTTTGTTTCTGTTGTATGAAGTACATATTTTTCTTACACTGAGAACATTGAGATTTGATCAGAAGTATTGGAAATCCTGACTTGGAATAAAGTAATTCTAATTTGTAATTAATGGAAGCTTTGGATTTACAGACATTAAAAGATGGATGTGTTCGTTCATCTTTTCTAATCTAACAAAAGTGATGAATATTTGTAAAAAGGGTTGAAAGTCATGCATGGTTATCAAAATATTTTACAGATATAAACCTGAGTACTTTAGTGCACATTTACATTTAGGCTTCCTGAGAGAATATTTTGTAGAACCAGCTTTGCACATCTATAAACAAATCCTTTCCATTCTTCCTTGGAAAATAGCTGAACCTTAGAGAGATTTGCAGAAGATAGTGTGAATACTAATTTTCCTTACAGATTGTCAATTGGTCTGATTTTGTGTTAGGACCATTCTAACACATGAAAATGCCTTGTTTGAAACCATTAGTAGTACTCACTGTATGTTTAAGGTAATTTTCCTAGTGGAAGGTGATTCTATACACCAGTCTCAAATATTTTGTAGACTGTAAGGCTTTTAAGCTAGATTGTCCTTGATTTTGCACCACATTCATGTTACCCTTGAAGATGTAATTTTCTGAATTTGTGCTGTTTATTTTTTTATGTTGTGACTACATTGTCAGTTGAGAGCACTTCTGCTGTTCAGTTACTCAAATACAATAAATTGACTCAATTTAATTCTGCATTCTCTGTTATTCTACTTCATTACATTCAACAAATTTAGTAAAGTGATCTGTTTCAACTTACTCATAAGGTGCGGATTACTTGGGTTGTAACCAAGATCTGGTGTGAAGATCATATTAGCAGGGGTATATAAAAAGGTTTGAATGTTCAATACTTATTTTCTGCATTGCAGGTGAAGAGTTATGATGCCAGCACAAAAAGTTATGCATTCTTCAAATGTACTGCAGATATTTAACCCCTTTATGCATGAATTATGATCCTTTATGTCAGTATTTTTCTTCCAAAGTGTATTTTAATTTTAATGTAAGGCCTAAAAATAAGTGGGGGGAAAATTTAAAAAAAATAAAATAAATTAATTCTTAATAATAATAATAATAATAATAATAATAATAATAATAATAATAATAATAATAATAATAGCCCTTTCATGCATAACAGTCACTGCAGTGGAGGAGAAACAAATTGTAGGATTTTTTTCTAGGTGGCCAGTTGTAATTTTCTCCAAATCCAAAGTTGTTATTTGGAATTTGGAAATTCCAGTAGTTTTATAGTCTTTAGGGGTTATTGATGTCATGATATATTTTTTTACCTGCTAGAGTTTCTATAGTAGAAGGAAGGACCAGATATTCTTGAGTTGCTCTTTTGTCTGTCATTTTGGATATTCAAAAACGTTTCTTGTACTTGCAGTGGATGACCAGTAGTCCGTAGTTTACTGTGTGATGCACTACTGTCTACTTCAATGTGAATTTATAAAATAAAAATCCAGAAGAAACATAAGAAAATGGCTTTTAGAAAGCTGTTCACTGCAGTGACTGCCATGCATGAAAGGGTTAATTTCATTTCTGCAGGTTTAATCAAATTTAACAACATCAATAGAGTTAATTCAAATGTCAGAGTGGGTACTTTAGTCATGTATAATCATGTTCAGTATACATGATTACACATGATTAAAGTATACATTGGACTTGATGTATGCATCAAGTCCAATGTATACATTAGACTTGTCCATATATACTTGGACAAGTCAAGCGTGCATGGACAATGATAGGTTCATGTATAATGCTGCTGTGGATCATTGATACTTTTGTTGTCTTTCAGAACTTACAATATATGGTTCACACAATAACGAAAATTAGTTGCAATGACTCAGATATAGAAAAAGTGTGCAGAACAATGCGCAACAAAAATTGAGTGTACAAAATATAATATAGAATTAAAGCTCCGCGGAGCATCGAGCGGCCCTCGCAGCCAAGCGCCGCTCGGCCTATAGCCACCGCGTGGTCCCAGCACCGCCTTCCCCCAGCCACCGCTGATGTTCTGACGGAGGCATGTTTTGGGTTTTTTCTTGATGAAGTTCATGTCAGAAAACGCTGATTCACAGAGATAGGTTGAACCAAAAAGCCTGGCAACCTTCATAGCTGCTGTGCATAAACCACTGCACCATCACAGACAATGCACAAAGATCTGTTGCAGATTGGCTGATCAGGGGTCACCAACCTTTTTGAAACTGAGAGCTACTTCGAGGCTACCGAGTCATATAAAGACTACCAGTTTTACATGCTCTTCTGAAATAACAAATTAACTCAGTTTACCTTAGACATTATCATTAATGATTAATGATTCTCATCTATGGGTAGAAACTGATCACGTTAATGATTTCTCACAATAATTAGCATTGAAAACTCGGTGGGAAACAGATATCAATATTCAGCACTTTATCTCTTAATCTCAGTAATTGGGTGATTCTATTTTTGCGGCAACATTTCGGCCTCAGGATTTTTGAAAAAAATATATTGTTTTAAGTTTTACATATTTTGTTACAACACTGACATGTTTAACAATAAGAAATTAATATTGGGCAAGCTCAGGATTAGATAAATTAATAATTATATGTGGGGGGGTTTTCACCATTGTCTCTCAATGTGTTCCACCCTGTTACAAAGAGTGTGTCCCTTTTACTATATAATATGTTTTATTCTTGAAATTGTAACACATCATGAAGTTACAAATCATTTCTGACTGTATTGTAAAGAAAAATCTGTTTTTTATTTCATTATTACTGACAGCATTGAAAATATTGGTAATTTTAAAAACTCATACCAATATTTGCATTTATTGGTCTTCAACTCCCAACATGGCTCAGAAAAATCCACAGTACTTAATGTTTTTGTAACAATATTTAATTAAAATGTGTGGAATGGAACATAACATGGTGGATTGTCCCATAACAGGGTGGAAAATCAAAGTCTTTGATTTTAAAATCTGATGATTTTTATTATTAGTTGCAGGATTGGCTTTTTCAAGTCAAAGTATAGGTAGAGTATTTGTCCTGGCTCTATTTGGAAAGAACATGTGATATCTATATGACTTAAAATTATTTCTTTTCACCCTAATTTCTTCCTTATTTTGTTCATGAACATAACAGGGTGGAACATAAGAGGGTGGAACTTTTCTAACTAATTTACCTGTAGTTCTTTATGTGGTCAACATTTAGCTAGCTAACATTCAACCGAATAACAAACTTTTAGTGACTAAATCTAACATTATGTTTTTTTAAATTCTACTGAATAAACATTTTTCACAATCTTTCTTAACAGGGAGGAACATAACAGGATGGAACTTTCTAACTAATCTACCTTTAGCTCTTTATGTGGTCAACATTTAGCTAGCTAACCATCAACAGAATTACAATCCATTAACCCATGGGATTCAGTGTTCTAAATGGCCGTTTTTTATTAATTTTTGATTTTACCTTTATATTTCTTAATAAAAAAACATGAATATTTCTTTATGTGCTAACATTTTTTTAGGACAACCTGAACTTTGTCAATTTACACGTATTTTTGTCATTTGGACATACTGACATTGCATTTTGGGCCTAAAATCACACAAAAAAAGAAAATTCGAGTAGAAAAAGTTTTTGTTGTCACTGTGAAACCCACAAATATGTATAACAATTACGTTTTATGGTTTAGAATTCTAAAGTATACTCTATATTTCAAAATTAATATGTACAAATATAGCAAGCAACTCATGTATATTAAATTATTATCAATAAAATGTAGGTAATCCATTCGTTCCTGTGCTACTATTTACAAAATATCAAATCAAGATTCCAAAAAATGTATAACTTTCCTAAATATATTTAAATCCTGGCAATTACTTCTCCTGACAATTTTAACACACTATAAATTTCAAAATCAATATGTAAAAATACAGGAAACAACTCATGTTTAGAAGATTATCATCAACAAAATGTAGGTAATTCATTCATTTGTGCACAAACACATCACTGCATGGAAGGGGCACAGACAAAATATTGTTTTGCTTCCAATAGTCCTGAATACTGGGCAGTGAAACTAAAGACATATATATCAATAGACCAAAAGAATGTACAGATCTTCCATTTCAATGTCATTTCATTTGAACTTTTTCCGTAATGTTTTTTTGCTGCATTTTTGTTTGTGTTGAGGCAAATTGTTTTCACTGTGTCAGAGGCAAAATATAATAAAAAAAGATCTTTTGGACTATGAGAAGACAGGTTGTTTATTTGGACACCGGGTGTTCGCCATGGCTGAAACCTGCTTACTCCCGGCACACTGTCAGGATCCTCCTCCGTCTTCCAGGGATCACTGTGGGGGAGTGGCTCAGCAGCGTCATCTCTCGGTGATCGAGACCGCGCAGTTGCACAGCGCCGCCAACTTCTCAGTTTCAATCTTTGCTTAGCTACGTTTGTCCCTACCTCATCTTCTTCCTGATAGCCATGTTCTCTCTCTCTTCCTGATATGAATGACTGAATCGCTACATTGTCATCAGAATCCTCGCTGTCTGCTCCAGACTCAGACTGCGAGTTTCCCTCATCTTCGAGCTCAAAAAAGAGCTTTGCTGCCTGCCCCACATTCATTCTTCTCATCATTCTTTACAGAAAAAAACAAAATACAATGTCCGAAATACAAATTACGAGGTAGATTTTACTGATCGTCTGATATCACAACTATCTGTTGACGTGCCTCTCTTTTTTCTGTTCTCTGTTCCCGCGGTACATTTTTTTTCTCTATTTTCGCGCTGTTACTTGCATAACAGCGCAAGTAACAGCGCTGTTACGCTGTTACTTGCGCTTCGTTTATCTGCAACAAAATGTCAACTCTTATCAGTTTAATACGTGAGCTCGAGTGATGGGATCTGTTATATTGTATTCTTTGTGTTGAGAGAGCGCTCCGTCTCACTGTGGAAAGGAGCGGGTTTTACAATTTCGCTAATTGAAACAAATATGGTTTACATATTTAAGCATAACTCCGGTTTTACTTGGCCTATTAACACAATTTAAAAACTGTTGTGTAGTTTAACATGTGCACTTTAAACACCAGTAGAAAGTGAGACTGGGGGAGGCGGAGTCTTGCTGCTACGACACGCCAAATCAGACATGTAAAAAAAACTCGGATATGCGTCAATTGTCTCCGAAGGGTTAACCCTTTAATGACTTAATCTAACATTATGTTTTTTAAATTATACTGAATAAACATTTTTCACAGTATTTCCTAACAGGGTGGAACTTTAAGCTTAACATATACATGTTTAACATATTTAAGATAAGAAAAAGTACAGAGATGGTGACAGTTGAAGCTCGCTTTGTTTTCCATGTTTGAATTCACATCAGAACCAATTGATGTCACTTACATTAAATGGTTTTTGTGGAATTTCAGACATTTTGAAGGCAGAAATGAAACATAATAACATTGTGGAAAGTTAGTACTGGGACATGTATAATACTAAGAAAATATCAAATGTGAAAATAGTTTCAGTAGATTAAATTGCATATTAAAATAAGGTGTAGTCCAGTCAATCAACTTATTGAAGAAAAACATAAATATATATATATATATATATATATATATATATATATATATATATATATATATATATATATATATATATATATATATATATATAAAAAAAATTCCCTTCTCACCCTCCGCGGGTGGTCTGTTTCATCCTCTGAGCTCGGGTCCTCTACCAGAGGCCTGGGAGCTTGAGGGTTCTGCGCAGTATCTTGGCTGTGCCTAGAACTGCACATTTCTGGACTGAGATGTCTGATGTTGTTCCTGGGATCTGTTTGAGCCACTGCTCCAGTTTGGGGGTGACTGCCCCGAGGGCCCCGATGACTACAGGCACCACTGTGGTCTTCACCTTCCAGGTCTTTTCCAGTTCCTCCCTGAGGCCCTGGTATTTCTCCAATTTCTCATGCTCCTTTTTCCTGATGTTGTAATCACTTGGTATTGCTACATCCACCACAACGGCTTTCCTCTGTTCTTTATCCACCACCACAATGTCCGGTTGGTTCGCCATTACCATCTTGTCTGTCTGGATCTGGAAGTCCCACAGGATCTTAGCTCGGTCATTCTCCACCACTTTTGGGGGTGTTCCCCACTTTGATCTTGGGGCTTCCAGTCCATATTCTGCACAGATGTTCCTGTACACTATGCCCGCCACTTGGTTATGTCGTTCCATGTACGCTTTCCCTGCCAGCATCTTGCACCCTGCTATTATGTGCTGGACTGTCTCAGGGGCCTCCTTGCACAACCTACACCTTGGGTCTTGTCTGGTGTGGTAGATCTGAGCCTCTATTGCTCTGGTGTTTAGGGCCTGTTCCTGGGCGGCCAGGATGAGAGCCTCTGTGCTGTCCTTCAGTCCAGCTTTCTCCAGCCATTGGTAGGTTTTCCTGACATCAGCCACTTCAGTTATTTGTCGGTGGTACATCCCATGTAGGGGCTTGTCCTCCCATGATGGTACTTCCAGCACCTTGTCTTCTGTTCCCCATTGTCTGAGACATTTATTGAGCACATCGTCTGTTGAGGCTTTGTCCTTGATGTATTTATGGATCTTGGATGTTTCATCCTGGACAGTGGCTCTCACACTCACTAGTCCTCTGCCTCCTTCCTTACGGCTCGTGTACAGTCTCAGGGTGCTGGATTTGGGGTGGAATCCTCCATGCATGGTTAGTAGCTTCCTAGTCTTAACATCCGTGGCCTTCATCTCTTCCATTGGCCAGCTAATTATTCCGGCAGGGTATCTGATTACTGGTAAGGCATAGCTGTTTATTGCACGGATCTTGTTCTTGCCATTGAGCTGGCTTCTCAGGACTTGCCTTATTCGTTGGAGGTATTTGGCTGTGGCTCCTTTCCTTGTGACCTCATCGAGGTTGCCATTTGCTTGTGGTATTCCCAGGTACTTGTAGCTGTGCTCTATGTCTGCTATTGTTCCTTCTGGGAGTGAGACCCCTTCTGTGTGGGCGACCTTCCCTCTCTTTGTAACCATCCGACCACACTTCTCTAGTCCGAATGACATCCCAATGTCAGTGCTGTAGATCCTGGTGGTGTGGATCAGTGAGTCGATATCTCGCTCGCTCTTGGCGTACAGCTTGATGTCATCCATGTAGAGGAGGTGACTGATCATAGCCCCATTCTTGAGTCGGTATCCGTAGCCAGTCTTGTTGATGATTTGGCTGAGAGGGTTCAGGCCTATGCAGAACAGCAGTGGGGACAGAGCATCTCCTTGGTATATGCCACATTTGATGGACACTTGTGCAAGTGGTTTGCAGTTGGCTTCAAGGGTGGTTTTCCACAGCCCCATCGAGTTTGCAATGAAGGCTCTTAGAGTCCTATTGATGTTGTACATCTCTAAGCATTCAATGATCCAAGTGTGTGGCATTGAGTCATAGGCTTTCTTGTAATCAATCCAAGCGGTACACAGGTTGGTGTGTCGGGTTTTGCAGTCTCGGGCAACTGTGTGGTCTACAAGGAGTTGGTGTTTGGCTCCTCTGCTATTTATGCCTATGCCCTTCTGTGCCTTGCTCATGTATTTATCCATGTGCCCGCTTATCTTAGCCGCTATGATGCCTGACATGAGCTTCCATGTTGTAGAGAGACAGGTTATTGGCCGATAGTTGGATGGGACTGAACCCTTCGAGGGTTCCTTCTGTATCAGGATTGTTCGCCCTACAGTTAACCATTCAGGGTGAGTCCCATTTTGTAGCAGCTGGTTCAGTTGAGCTGCCAGTCGCTCATGGAGGGCAGTGAGTTTCTTAAGCCAGTAGGCATGGATCATGTCAGGTCCTGGTGCTGTCCAGTTTTTCATACCCGAGACTCTGTCTTGGACATCTGCCACAGTGATGGTTACCGGGGCTTGTTCAGGGAGGTTGCTGTGGTCCTCTCGTAGAGAGGTTAGCCACTGTGCATTGCTGTTGTGGGACGCCTCCCTTTCCCATATGCCTTTCCAGTATTGTTCAGTCTCCAGCCTGGGTGGGTCTGCTCTGTTGTTATTACCCTGCCATTGAGAGTACACTTTAGCTGGTTGGGTGGCGAAGAGCCGGTTAATCCTCCTGGCTTCATTCTCTCTCGTGTATCTCTTTAGGCGGCTGGCCAAGGCTTGGAGCCTTTGTTTGGCAGTTTCGAGTGCTTCAGGTATGGGCATCTGGCTGTACTTCTTGGGTACTGATCTTTTCATTGCACCCCTTTGGAGCTCTGACAGTTGACTCACTTCCCTCCTTGTTGTCTTGATCTTAGCCTCTAACCGTCTTTTCCATGGTGGGTATTGGGTCTCATGGTTGCTCTTATAACCAAGCATCTCAAGGATCACTGATGCTGAGTTGTATATCAGCTCATTGGTTTCTGTTATGGTGTTGGTTAGGGATCGTTCTCAATGCCGAATTCACATCTTCAATGAGACTTTCTGATGGTACTTCACTCAGCCGTTGTAATTGGCGTCGGGGTCGTCTGGTGTTCATTCGGGCCATGATTCTCTCTCTCAGGTCAGTTGCTGCCTCGTTCAGCTCAGATGGTTCGTTCATTACTGGGGCTACATACCCAGTCTCTGGGCGGGGAGTCGTAGTTGACTCCCTTCTGACCTGGCATCCTGGCTCCTTCCCGTAGCACTTGTGTCGTACCTCGTCAATCTCCAGTTGTGACAGCAGTTGCCGTTTGCGGATGTTGGAACACTGAGCTACTAGTTGTTTGGCAGTTAGTGTTGACTGGGGATGTCGAGCTAACCATTCCTCCCACAGTCTTTGCATGTAGCCCCTCTGACTAGGATTACTTGAGTAGTAGCATTCCAACAGATCCATGTTTTCATCTCTCGCCCATTTCCGTCTTGTTCCAGTAGCCCACTTTTCATCAGGGTGCTCTGGTCCCCCAGCACCTGACGCAGACCTTGTTTGATGCTTATTTGTGTCTCTCATGGTATGAGGTAGGCTATATAGCTCCAAGGGTCTTGCCTAAGGACCCACACTGACAGCTCAATGTCACCGTTGTAACTTTTTGCCCCAGCCCCCAGCCCCCAGCCTGGTGACTTACCTATTGAGCTATACAGTCAGCCATATATATATATATATATATATATATATATATATATATATATATATATATTACAGTTTAAATGTCATGAGGAAATCTATTACGCTGCACTGGGGACACATGAAATTGAACATGTCAGTCAACAAAAAGGTGTGTAAAAAACAAAATAATATTTAAAAGGCATTTTGTTTATATTTGAATAATGGCAAACATCTCAATTCATCCATCCATCCATTTATCTGCACCCTTGTCCCTTAGTGGGCAGGGGAGGGTTGCTGGTGCCCATCTCCAGCTGGTGTGAAAACATCTAAATGTATAATTAAAATACTTTGTTGTACATATTTGGCACATTTTACAAAAAATAATTGTAAGCAAAACATGGGGACATGGAATGTTGCCGCAAAAAAGAATCAACTTACATTTTTTAAAATAAATCTTATCACATTTTGAACTGACAAAATCTGCTGCATTTTTCACAAAATTGTAACTGTTACATGTCATGAATACACTTTTAAATTGAACACAATTCCTCAATATTTTAATTAAACTTTGCCATGACACTGCCATGTTGCCACTGACATCTGGTATTGGTATCCTTATTAGTGAGAAGACTGGCATTGCATGCTGTTCACCAGTACTCCATAATCTGGTGTGTAACTTGAAACTGCAACTGTGAGTGCATCTTTCAGATGTGCATCAGTGAGACATGTTCTGTGTTTGTTCTTGATGAAGTTCATTTCAGAAAATGCTGATTCACAGAGATAGGCTGAACCAAACAGGCTGGTAACCTTCATAGCTGCTGTGCTTACACCACTGCACCATCAATTTTACTTGACTTTCATCACCAGCTTGATCTAGTTTTAAATTATATGTTTTTGTTTTTAAGCTGTATGTTTTATTTTTTTTATTATGTTGTGTTTTAATATACAGCACTTTGTATCAGCTGTGGTTGTTTTAAAGTGCTTTGTAAATAAAGTTGGTTTGGTTTGATTCCACTTAACCTACAGGGCTAAGTGGAATCAAGTTATAATGTAGCTGTCACATTCAGTCTTCAGTTGTGTGCAAGATTTCCTGCTGTGTTGCCCGTTCTGGACTGTGTTTGAGCTTCTTTTTATTAAATTATAATAAACATCATCATCACCTGGGTCTCAGTGTTCAGCCTCACCACCAACAACCACAAATCATGTCAGTTTAAGTTTTGGGAGAATGAATGTGCATCTGAACAGCTTGATTGATACTATCTTGTCACTTGTGTTGACATTAGCTGCATTGTGTTTACAGCAGCGCTCCCTGCTGCAGCCCACAACATCTCATGCAGATTAGCCAATGTAGAGATAAGATACAGCTGTTTTATTAACCTAGGGAGTGAAGTGAAGTCAAGTTATAATCCAATCTTTAGAGGATCACCACAGTCGATCATAGAAAATCTGGTGCAAATTGGATGAAGCCTGGTTGATTTAGAGACGATCGTAGACATGGCTGGCATTGCTATTTGCTAATAAGTAACGTCCACATGCTTCAGCTAGCAGCCAACATACACATAGTTCATCATCATGTCATTTTATATCAATTTGCACAGCACTGAACTCATTTGAGTCAGAGTAAAAGCAAGACTTCCGGCAGACAAAAACAGCTGACTTCCTGTTGGAGGGGGGCGTGGCTAAGGTGATGTCATCATATGACCTTGTGAATGTGATCAAGGCTGGCTAATAATGAGACATGGAAAGTCTGATGAAGTTGTCACTTTTCCTGTAGAAGTTACAGCATTTTAGTATTTCATGGCACAAAGCCAAAGTTTGACACTTAGCCACACCAACATGCTTTGATGTACGAGAATTCTTTTGATAACTTTTCATCTTCAATGTCTTAAGTGTGTGCTGAGCGAGTTTGAAGTCTGTATCTCAAAAGCTGTAGGAGGAGTTCGATCAGATGCGACGTCTATGAAAAACCGGAAATGGCGGCTTTGATCCAAAATGGCCGACTTCCTGTTGGGTTTGGACCATGGCTCCAATAGACTTTTTTGTACATCCTTACAGGATACACATGTGTACCAAGTTTCATAATTCTAGGTTAAAGCATGGCTTGGGGCTGATGATTTAAACTCTTCTAGGGGGCGCTGTTGAGAAATTAGGCCACGCCCACCAAATATTGCACTGGATTACTGTCCGGAGTTGGATAAGGATCCATCTCAGTGAGTTTGGTGCAGCTGGACTCAATATTGTGGAATTAACAGCCAAACGTATGGAGACGGCGTTACAGGTATATTCGCCACGCCGCCACGCCCACCTGCTGCCTCCAAAACAAACAGCGTTGGAAACCATAACACACCAACATGTCTTCTGTTTGTGGACACAGTTTCATGTTGATTAGGTTAAAGAGGTCAGATAGGGATCGATCACAATAAAAGTGCCTTGGGGAGTTCTACAAGTGTACCAAATTTCAAGTCTCTACAATAAAGTAAGTGAATAGGAAAGGGTCTTTTGAAATTTTCTAGGGGGCGCCGTTGAGCCAATTTTTTGCGATTTTTACGCGGACCTTAAAATAAGTACATTTTTCACAGTCTCTATGGGCCTACCAATTTTGGTGAGTTTTTGAATATGTTAAAGCCCCCAAAAAGGCAAATCATTAGACGGAAGAAAAAAAATAATAAAAAAAAAAAATCTTAATAAACATTTGAAAAACAATAGGCCTTCACAGCGCTTAGCTGCTCGGGCCTAATTATAAAGAATAAAAATAGTCTTACACTACAGAAAAATAACAAATGGAGTTACAGACAGGAATGTTGTTAGCGTGTTGTGACATTGAATTTTATCTGAAATATTTCCTTCCCCTCATTGGGTACACTTTCTTTTTATACTGGTTTCAGGTAAATGCAAAATTAAACTGTAATAACAACCCAAATTTTGATTAAATTAAATATGTGATCTAATTAGTTATTTATTTGTATTCATATTGCACAGGTCATTAGACTTGTTTTCACCTCATCAAAAGGTAGGGACCTCCCTCCGCTGGAAACAAGTGAGAATTGCAGAGGAGTATTTTGTTTCCCTCTACTTTTGAAAATCTGCCTTTCATTGTATGAAAGTCAGTGTTGTGATCAAGACCACCTAACCCGAGACCAAGACAAGACCAAGACTTTTAGGGTCTGAGACCGAGTCAAGACCAAGACCAGCGCTACAGGACATGATAAAATGGTGAAATATGATCAAAATTGCTTTTCAAATTGATCTGAAGGATCCATATTCCCATAAAAACACCTAGATATTAAATACTTAATACATTTTACCAATATTAAATCCATTTTTGTGCTACAATCCACGGTGGTCTCATGCCATTTCTAATAAGATAACGCCCTGGGTATTTGCCCATATCGCTCATGTCTGAAACCACCACTCTCTGCACCATTAATCATAGCAATTGAGGCAATGCCTTGATGGTAAACAACGCTCAACTATGAACACTGAACAAGGAGCAGCAAGCAAGAAGTAACCAAGCACAAGGCGCTCACCGTGACTGTTCTCACCCTCTCTCCCGCTACATGAAGCGGGGCAGTCTGACACCATGGTAGACTACCATTACAGCTGCCACTTTGAACAAAAACAATCATAGAGCAATGTGCATGCTCTTTCGTTCTGTTTTATTTATTTGTTAATTAAAAAAATACCAATGTACATAATTAAATAAAATAATGATAGCTACTGCAGTGCACACAGAGAATTAGAAGAACAAAGAACTGCTCTCAGTGACACTCCAGTCCTATTTTCTAAATAAAATGCCATTCAGAAGAATCGGACTGTTCCTGAATGTCACATCACTATATTGCAGACTTTTGGACACAGCGTTGTTCCATATATGTCCCTCTACTGCACATGCGGGACACTTTCAGGTCGTTTTCCCATTCACACTGCAGAATGCACACAGGTCGCATTTACTGGCAGTGTGAATGGCCCCGGCAAAAAAATCGGAATTGCCAAAAAATCGGAATTGGGTCACTTCAGGCTGCAGTGTCACCCTAAGTGACGAAAAAAGTTAGACGTTGTCCCCACCATATGTGAAAGCGAAGCACTGCTGAAATAGCTGTGGTCATTGTATTTCTTATGATTTATGCAGCGCTATTATATTACAGACGATCAGACAGACATCACTGCACATGTCTCAGAGTGTCGCGTGCGAACGAAAGGAGGGGATAGGAGGGGAGTAATAGAAACATGTTGCTTGGATTTTAATCGGTGCGTTTTGCATCCACTGAAAACAAAGATGTTAACAAGTAAACTGGACAGTATGCTGTACGCTTAGTGATATTTTCACAGTTGCGGTCTTGGCTGGTCTTGAAATAAAATGCCGAGTCCTCAGCACCCGAGACCGAGACCAAATGCGGTCGAGTCCAAGAAGAGACCGAGATCTCGAGACCAAGACCCATCTCAAGTACTACAACACTGACGAAAGTTATTTTTGCTTTTAGCTGAGGACATTGTGAGCCCAGCTGGGATGTTCCTTTGGCCAAGCTGTTGACTTTTTAATCAATTTGTACTCCAAACTGGACCTGGACAAATACTGGTAAAATTGAATGAAGCATAAATACAGAATGAATTTGAACACAGAATTTTATCAAGACAGTAACTGCAACATAAAAGGTATAAGCACCACTGTATACATGTCAGGGGGTTACCATGTTGTTGACAACAGAAATTCTGCTGCAGAAGATCAACAAATTTTATATATATATACACACACACATATATTAAAGACATAGAAAACCTTTTCCAAAAAGAAAAAGTATGAATGAACCTTTAAGTTGGAAGACCACAAGGAGAGACAGAGAACTCATAAATGTGTGACTTTTATACAAGCACTGCTGTTGAAGAAGTTTTGTGATTAACAGCAGAACCAGTGGGAACTTCAGAGAGGGCATGTTGGCTGTAGTGGTTATGGCTGCAGAATTTAAGAGGAACTGGTGCATTGCATTGTGACACGGTCAGGCACTGATGGACACAGGGACTGAACAGTGAATACAAAAACAGGTGTTTATTAGGAAAAGAACTTATTCTTAGTCAGACAGGCCAGGGTCAGAACTAGGGAATCGAAAACAGGGTCAGGTGGCTCTTGATCTCAGGGTCAGACAGACAAAGGGTCAGAGCCAGTGGGTTCAAATCCAGTGGAGTAGGTCAGGATCGGGGACAGGAAAGGTAACTAGGCAGAAAGGAAAAGACAGACAGGTTAGTAACCAGGCAGTTAGCTCAAGTTTCTACAGCAGACCTGAAGGTGTTACCACTTAGGGGTTTCATAACAATCTGACGCTGTGCAGGGGAAGCTCCGTCCTTATATGACAGCAGCTGGGGATCAAGGTGATGATGATCAGGTGTGAGTGGTCATAGCTCAGCAGAAGCTGTGACACTTTGTGGGAGTACAGTTTTTTATGCTGAAGTTCCTTAAACGTACTTAATTACAGGACTCAATTAAGAGTTTAGGTTTTTACTCTGTGTTCATTGAATGTATGATTTTTAACCTTTTTTTTCTTCTAACATTAGGGACATTCCACTGCATCAAATCATTAATTGTGAAATCAGTCGGGATTTAGGGAATACGTAATGATTTGCAATGTGCTATAAAGGAAAAAACATTTTACTGTATTTAATAGTATAACAGATCAGCCTCTGGCAAGATGAAGAGGAATTAATTAATTCAGTTCAGACATTTGTCATTTGACCAATATATAGCTTCATAACATTTATAAATACAAACCTGGTAAAACACAGTCTATACCTCTATTGTGAATTATCCTTAAATGTAATCAGATGGTGACGTGGTACTTTAATCTGTCCTCTGCTGATGTCCTGTGTTGTTTTCAGAGCCAGAGAAAGAGGATGTCCTCAGAATTGTGCTGGTGGGCCAGGAGAGAGTTGGGAAGAGCTCAGCAGGAAACACCATCCTGGGAAAGAAGAAGTTTGAATGTCCAGTCAGTTCCATCCCTGTGACTTTGAAGAGTGAGAAGGCAGAAGGTGAAGTTCTGAACCATAAAGTCTCTGTGGTGGACACCCCTGGACTTTGCAGCTCTCGACTTTCTGCAGATGAGATAAAAAACGAGCTGCAGGAAGCTCTCAATCTGAGCTCTCCTGGTCCTCATGTTTTCCTCCTCGTCCTTCAGTTAGGAAGGTTCACCAAACAAGAACAGAGAGGACTGAAGACCCTGAAGAACATTCTGAGTTCTGATGTCTCCAAGCATACGATGATCCTGTTCACCTACGGTGATCGCCTAAAGGACACTGACATTGTCTTGGATAATTTTGTTAGAGAGGATGAACATTTGTCCAAGCTGATTAATACCTGCAGTGGGAAGTATCATTTGTTTAACAACAACGACATGAAAAACAAGGAGCAGGTCGAGGATCTGCTGAAAAAAATAGAGGAGATGTCAGACAGAGGTACGAAGTTTTATAAAAAAGCTTCGCCTGGCCTACCAGAGAAATTTATGACAGGATTACTTAAACGTTTCTCTATAAGTAGAAAGTAATAAAGGAGAAGAGTTTGTCAGTTTATAATTAACTAGTGCTGTTAATGAATTAAAGCATTTAATGGGATTAATCACACTTTGCCTAATCTTGTAAGCTTCTGCTGATGAAAATACAACATTTAAGATTGAAATATTACATCAAGTAAAAGACATTCTTAATAGAGAAAGGTAGGCTTAATAAAAATTCTGCTATATACATGCCTAAAGGTTATTTTCAGTTAATTTTTTATATAGCACTGATTCACAATAAATGTTGATTCAATCAAAAGGTACTTTTAGTTTGACAAATGAGCTTCATCTGATTGCATATAATGATTTATTAAATGTGACATGTGACTATATGAAAGAACTGGATCCCTCTGGATAGTGTTGAAATCCAAGGGTTGATGGAGGTAAAAGACAAAGAGTAGGGTAAATTTGAGAAATATAAGGTATATCCAGAGTTTTATTTATTTATTTTTGTACTGTGTCCAATTTGCAGTGCACCACCTTAAAAATTATTCAACATGTGTATAATCAACTCTAAGAAAACACTCAAATATTGTATATGCAATTATTTGGAGATTAATAACTGGTAATCTTGTAATAACTGGTTTCATGATTTCAGTGTGGTTCTTTTGAGTTTTAAAGCTTTAATACAGGGGTCCCCAAACTTTTTCCTGTGAGGGCCACATAACTTGTTCCTTCTCTGGTGGGGTTTCGGAGTCAGTTTGCAACAGAAAAACTGTGACGATTGCAGAAGTGCTTAAATGTAAAAATATATTGTTTTCCAGAAAGCTCAATCAAATAACCCTCTCTGGGTTCTTCACAGAAAAAATCCAGGAAGGATTATAGTCCATATTTTCCTAACTATGAGCCACACGGGACTATGAGCCACAAACCCAAAGTTTTGTTGTTGTTTTTTAAACCAGTAAACATACACATATAAGCCGCAGATATCTCTGTCGCTCCAGGTTTTCCACAGTAATGCAACAGCAGCAGAGGGGGGCGGACACCCAAAATTGGAGTCATAACAGGTCAATTGAATATCACATTTATTACGGCTAAAAAAGAAAAAGGTGCCAAGATTAGATTTAACAGAACTGATTAGTTTCCGAACGGTAACTGTAACGGTAAAAGTTCTGATCCTTCGTGTTGCTACTAGCATGTGCTAAATCAGTGGTTCACCTTTTTATTACAGCGGACCGGTCAAGACTTGGAAATTTTGTTGCGGCTCGGGAGAGGGGGAGAGGGAAGGGGAGGGGGATGAACAGTCAGATAAGGCTTCTACATGTTGGTGTTCCCACTAAATACTGATTATACCCAATTTGGGTTGTCTTGGCCCTTTTATCGCAGCTTGTGGGGTTTTCCCTGACTGGGTACGAGAATACGACCTGCTGAATGTGACAGGTAGCCAATCAGAAAGCGCGGTGACGTAAGAACAGAGGGGAATCCCAAACAGCTGACATCGCGCAACTGAGAGTCCGGTGGATATCAGAGATGATATGTGGAAATGTTTCTAAAGGTCATTATTATGTTTATTCAGTTAAAAATGTTAACTATGAAAAAACATATTCACCTCCAAATCATAGTGCAGCAAATAGAGCGGCTGCTCCCGTCGTCTTTCATCCACCGCCATTTTTTTTGTTTCATCTTTTATCTCTTGGACACACGAACCGATCGAACCTGTTGTACTTATATCAGCTCTGTGGTCACAGAGGTTTGGAGAATCGGCCGACATTCTTAAATCTTGCCGTCTAAACCAGACTTAAGACTCACAAGCTCTACTCATCTCCTCTCGACCACTGCCCAAACGCTCTCTGACTCTGGTCGCTATGGTAATGTTTATGTATCCCATTGAAATAAGATACAGAAGCGCCACAAAAACGAACATTTTACTAACTCACGATAATGACTAACAGGAGCCCTGAGCTTGTTTCTCTGCAACCAGACGGTCCGATCTGGGAGTGATGGAGACAATGACACCTGAAGTGTTGCTTATATCCACAGCCCGCTTGGTCTCTACGTGGCGAAGCGGCTTGAAGCTTCATTGCCTCATTAGCAGCCGGTCGCCACGTGTAACGCAGAGCGGCTTGTAATGTAGGACTCACCTACCGGTCCGGGATAAATCCATTCTCCTGTGTCTTCTCTGGGCCTTTTCCCCTTTGCAAAGAAACTTTCCAAAGACATCTGATCTGTTTCTTGCTCATTTTGCTGTTTGTGGGCTCAATGTTGGTGCGCAAGTAACCGAGACTTCCAATGATTCACTTCCTGCTAAAGAGCCCCCTGGTGGTTGAAGAAAAATCCACATACAAACGGCTTATAGTCCGGAAAATACGGTAGATGAAAAAAAAATCTAAATGCTCTCTGGTATTGTTCAGGGGGCCAGACCAAATGTGGAGGTGGGCCGGATCTGGCCCGCGGGCCGTAGTTTGGGGACCCCTGTGCTAAATGAAAATGGGCTCCTTCTTCTTCTGCTGCTTCTTCTTCTTTAGATTTCAACGGCAGCTTGCATCCATTATTGTTGCACTACTGCCATCTACTGGATCCTAATATCTATACCTCAAATTCTCATAATGATCCCAGTATTATTTAAAAAAACGAAAAATCTTCTTTTTCCCCTCAATGCTATTTAACTGATCAACAACATTCTCAAATTTCAATTCCCTATTAAAACCTAATTCCGTTTTAATGGCCGCTTTCTTCTTTTATTTCCAATTTTGACTTCCAATGATTCACTTCCTGCTAAAGAGCCCCCTGGTGGTTGAAGAAAAATCCACATATAAGCGGCTTATAGTCCGGAAAATACGGTATATGAAAAAAAATCTGAATGCTCTCTGGTATTGTTCAGGGGGCCGGACCAAATGTGGAGGCGGGCCGGATCCGGCCCGCGGGCCATAGTTTGGGGACCACTGCTTTAATATGTTATTGTTGAGCAGGGCTGGGCAACTCGAGGCCTCGAGGGCCGGTCTCCTGCAACTTTTAGATGTGTCTCAACTTCAACACACGTGAGTCAAATAATCAGGTTATCAATTCTCATTTAAACACACCCTGCGCTCCACAAGCCGACCAGAGATTAGTTAAAAACATAACATTCAGTCCATTACGATATTAGGTTTGCAGGCTTTATATTTATTTTGCGATTATTAATAAGCTCCCTGAACACAGCGGTAATTGATTTGTTAATTTTAAACTCCTGCTCTGCTCGTTATTTTGGTAATGGACCCGAAACCACAGAATTGTGCAACACCTTGTTGAACCAATAATCACTGAGATTATTATTGTTGTTGGGTCATTAATTTTAACGCGTTTTGTTGATTTTGTTGTTCTCTCATAAAGTTACGAATGTTTTAATTAAGCCAGTCAGAGGAGGACGTGCTGCTCTCAGCCTCCTGGCTGCGTTCAGTTTGTCACCTCATGTCAAGATCGACTCAAAACCTTCCGAGATCAACATATTGCGCCGCTGCTCTACAAAGCACGAACAGTTCAGAAACAATATGAAATGGGAAAAAAGTTACTTTTTAACTGATTAAGTCATATTTTAGATTGTTCTTGAAAAACTAATCAGTCACGGCTGCACAGTGAACCCAATAATTTTTTTTACAGCAGACAGCCGCTCCCCTCTCTTGCAGGTACTGCATACCGCTAAATCTTTTAGCGGTATGCAGTACCCTGCCATACCCCCTTACTTTCACCCCTGGTTAAACCCCAAACCTCACTGTTGGGTTAACAACTTGGTGATTCTGCAAATTATCTAATTTTATCTGTTTCCTTTTTTCAGGGACATCTTAGTTTTACTAAATAAAATGTCATGGGCATTATTTTACAGAGTTTTAACCTAGTAAATAGACATTTACAGGTCATCTATATCTTTATTGTTTGTGTCTTTATTTTATCGACAGAAAAGCTATTTAAACTGAGCGAGAACATGCTCAGAAACAAAACAAACAGAAAGAAATGTACATTAAATCCGTGTATGGTTCGTTCTTTGTTTTTTTCGTTTCAAAATAAAATTGGAAAAACCAAACAAGCATGTGTTTTTTTGTTTTTTCGTTTTAAAAACGAAATTAGAAAAACGGCAATTGCAAAAAGAAAAAAAGAAAACGAGCTGTCAATTTAGCTTTTCATTATTTCATTGTTAACAATCGGTCTGACCTGGAAGTTCTCTCTGTCCGGCTGACACAGGGGCCGTATCACACATGCATATTATGTTCTGCCCCGCACACTTTGTTTTTCTACACTCGTCCAAAGCGACATGTAATTAATTTGATCATACCTTCACACAGATAGCCTTTAACTCCGACTTTGTTTTGTATATGAAGCTAATGGCAGCTAAATGCAGCTTCCGATTCAGTAAATATCTAAAGGGCTAGTCGGTCCAATTTTTTATTTTTTTTTTTTGCCAACCTTTAATCTGCTCTGGTTTCAAAAGACGCTCAAACCGCGACTAGAACATTCTGCCAGTCATTCAAACCCTTTAGTTTAAGTTTTTCCTTTCTGAATAGCATTAGCATACCAATTATAATCTGGTATGTCATGAACAAGCATGCAAAAAAGGTTATCCAAAATATACAATATCTTGGATAAATATACAATATTTATCCAAAATAAATATATATGTATATACAAAAATGTTTATACATAGATAGTATCTATTTCAGGTAAATACCTGGAAATAGATACCAGAAATAGAAATCTATTTCTGGCAGAAATAGATTTATACCGGGTAGGAAATGTTTGAAATAATGTGCCAGATTATTAAAAGCTTAACTAAATACATTTTTGCCTATGGAAGAGGATTTGGGAAAGAAAAAAAGGTCATCATTCTGTCATTAATCATATCAATACACCGGCGGATAACCGCTAGGTAACTCAGTAGCTAGGGGAGTGGTTCCGCTGAAGTAAATAGATCCGCTTTATATACTACACTCCTCCCCTTTTAGATCAGTCCCACGTAACTAAAACAACACATAACATTACCAAAGCATTAAACACTATTTGCCATTCAGTTGACAAATATTGAAACATTTTTTTTTTTAAGTCAAAAAGTCCCATAAGAAAAACTCATAAATACAATCTTATTGGGGTTCCCCTGAGTCATTCAGGGTTACCCCTAGGAACCTGTGGAGTGCTCTCGATGGGGAGCACTTCCTTTGCAACTGTAGGTCTTACAGTACTGAGTTCAGAGTTGGTCTCAGGATCAGGTGGACGTTTTGGTTGCTCCGGTGTCTTTGGTTGAGCATTCAACAGCTGATCCACATGATGTCTCCGTGTATGCTCTCCAGTGTCCACCTTGTACATCAGGTGGCCGCTCCTAGTGGTTATCTTTCCATGCGTCCACTTTTCTCCTCGGTAGTTACGTGCCATGACCTGCTGTCCCACCTCGAAGCTCCTTGGCGGTTCACCCGAAAAGCTGCTGAACTGTTTGTTCTGCACTTCTCTCCTCAGATTTGGCTTTAGAAGGTCAATGCGAGATCTGAGCTGTCTGTTCATAAACAGCATTGCAGGTGTCTGATTAGTTGTTGCATGGACAGAATTACGGTACACCAAGAGGAAATTGTCAATTTTGTGTTGAAGAGAGATGTTTTCGTTTGTCATTGCTTTTATGGACTTTTTGAATGTTGGTATGAACCGTTCTGCTACCCGTTTGTTTCCGGATGGTGAGGTGCTGACTTGAAATGCTTGATACCAAACTTTTCCATGAAGTCTTGGAATTCTTCAGAAGTATACTGTGGGCCATTGTCACTCACAATTTGCTCAGGCAGGCCATTCCTGGCGAAGATGGTTCTCAGGACAGAGATAGTCTTTCTGATGTTGTTGATTTCATTGGGACTACTTCTGGCCATTTAGAGTGAGCATCCACAGCTATGAGAAACATAGAGTTCATGAACGGACCAGCAAAATCAATGTGCACTCTCTGCCAGGGTGCAGACGGCCATTCCCAAGGGTGTAGGGGAGTTTGTGGTGGTGCGTTTTGAACGCTCAGGCATCCTGGGCAGGTTTTGGTGATGCCCTCAATCTGTTTATCTATCCCTGGCCACCATACGTAGCTACGGGCCAGACTTTTCATCTTCACCATACCTACGTGAGCCTCATGCAGACTGTCCAACAGTCCAATGGTCTTACAGCACTCTGGTGCGAAGCTTGGAGGGCACTACCACACGTGATCCACACATCAAGGTTCCCTGGCAGACTGACAGCTGATCACGTCTTGCTGAAAACTCAGGGAAGCATGGATTCCCATGGGCAGGCCAGCCTTGTACTGTGATGTCGTACACCTTGGAAAGTGTTGAGTCATTCCGCATTTCTTTTTGTATCATGACATTTGTAACTGGCAGTTGGTCTACCAGTGTTATGTGGAACATTTCTGCCCGGTCACCTGTTGATGGTGGATTCTCCACAGAAGTTGACAGTGGGAGGCGTGACAAACCATGAGCATTGCAATGTTGTTTAGTCCCCTTGAACTCAATGTCATACGAGTGTGCTCCTAAGAACAGGGCCCATCGCTGTAGTCGTGCAGCTGACATCACTGGGACTCCTTTTCGTGGATTGAATATTGATACTAGGGGCTGATGATCAGTCACTAAGGTAAACCTTCGGCCGTAGAGGTAATGGTGGAACTTTTTGATGCCCCATATTAGGCTAAGGGCCTCCCTGTCTATTTGTGCATAATTGCGTTCGGCACTTGACAGAGACCTTGAAGCAAATGCAATTGGGCGTTCAAGTCAATTATCCATTGTGTGCGACAGGACTGCGCCGATGCCATACGGGGACGCATCACACGCTAGACGGATGGGTCTGGATGGATCATAGTGGGCAAGTAGCTCGTCAGATGTTATTAGTCTCTTTGTTTCTGTGAATGCCTTTTCACATTTTTCTGACCAATGCCATTCCACTCCTGTCTGTAGCAGCGCATTTAGTGGATACAGCACTGAGGCAAGGTTTGGCAGAAACTTGTGGTAATAGTTGACGAGACCCAGATACGATCTGAGTTGTGACACATTTTCAGGTTTAGGTGCTTTCAGCACTGCCTCAATTTTCTCTTGTGACTTGTGCAAGCCGTGCTTGTCAATGACATGTCCGCAGTATGAGATTTAACTTTTGAAAAACTCACATTTACCTCTCTTTGCCCATAGGCCATACTCATTCAGCCTGGTGAGTACTTTGCTCAGGTTTTGGAAGTGATCATCATCATCTTTTCCTGTTATGATAATATCATCCAGGTAGCACTGTGTTCCAGGTATGTCCTGGAGCACCTGATCCATAGTCCTTTGCCAGATGGCTGGGGCTGAAGCAACACCAAACACAAGATGATTGTATTGGTAAAGTCCCTTATGAGTGTTGATGGTTAGGAACTTTTTGCTTGACTCCTCCACTTCCATCTGGAGATAGGCTTGTGACAAGTCCATCCATCCATCCATCCATTTTCTTACCCCTTGTCCCTCAGTGGGGTCGGGAGGGGTGCTGGTGTCTATCACCAGCTAGCGTTCCGAGCGAGAGGCGGGGTACACCCTGGACAGGTCGCCAGTCTGTCGCAGTTTGTGACAAGTCAATCTTTGAAAACTTCTCCCCACCAGCCCAGGATGAGAAGATGTCCTCTATTCGTGGAAAGGGGTACTGCACCATGTTCAGCACCGGATTGATGCTCACTTTGAAGTCCCCACATATACGCACTTCACCTTTACCTTTCTTCATCACAGGAACAATGGGTGTAGCCCAGTCACTGCAGTCAACTTTTGAGAGAATCCTGGATGCCTCTAAGCTTTGCAGTTCAGTGTCTATCTTGGGACGTAGGGCATACGGCACCGGGCGTGCCTTGTGGAATCTTGGGTTGGCATCTTTGTCAAGTTCAATTTTTGCTTTTAGGTGTTTTAGTTTACCTATGCCTTTCTCGAACATGTGTGCATTAGCCTCCAATAACTGTGACAATCTTTGCTCAGGCCTACTGGTAGAGCTCTTGAGGCCTGTTGAGATATTCAGGGCTTTTATTGCATGCCAGTCAAGCTGAATTCTTCTCAGCCATTCACGCCCTAGTAACGCTGGGCCTGTGGTTTTCAATACATAGAGGTCTAGCTTGTGTTTTTGGTCACCATAGACCACATCCACTTTAAGTTTCCCCTTTGGTGACACTTTTTCACCTGTGTAGGTTTTTAACATCACTGATGTCTTTTGCAGTGGTAAGTGGGACAACAGCCTGACATAATCGGTTTCGGAGATTACTGAAAAAGCTGAACTTCTGTCCAGTTCCATCTTTAGTGTCACTCCAGACACTGTAGTCGTGACCCATATTATGTTTCTGTCTTCTTTGGTTATGCTATGCAGCTCTAAGCATGACAGGTCATCGTCCTCACTGCTGTTTGTGTTGTCAGAATGTTCTGTATCTTTGTGCATTTCATTTGCTTTGGCCTTTGATTTAGGTTTAAAACCTTTGTTCTTTCCAGATTTTCCTTTTTGGGTATTGGTTTGGTCTGATTTGCATGCTCTTTCTATGTGGCCTTGTTTGTGGCATTTTCTGCATGTCTTTTCTCGGATGTCGCATGTCGTTTGCATTGTGTGAGGATTTACCACACCTGTAGCATTTTTGCTTTTTCCCATTCAAGGACATTTGATGCACTTCGTTTTCTAAGCTTTTCTTTTGTAGCTCCGATGCACCCTTAGCTGCTGTTTCCATTGAGATAGCTAGTTCGAGTGCTTTCTTCAAATCTAGCTCTTTTTTGGACAGTAGCCTTTTTTGTGTGCTTCTACAATGCATGCCACAGACCAATTGATCTCTCAAAGCATCGTCAAGGCCCGTTTTAAAGTCACAGTTCTGCGAGAGTTTGCGAAGTTCGGCCATATACTCAGATACGCTTTCATCTTTCGTTTGATTCTTCTTATGAAAGATGGATTCTTATGGATTCAAGTGTTTCTGCAACGTATCAACAATGTTACAATAAAATAATAACGTTTTTTATTTTGAAAGGCCAGAGCACCGGGGAGTGGCTTTCCACTGCAGCCATACCCGTCTCGTCTGTGGACCAGCAAGATGGCTTCCATTGCACTGCGCCTCCAGCAGCGACAAACGGTAAGTACACTATTAATTTGTCACAAAAAGTTGTTTGTGTCTTTATTTTATCGACAGAAAAGCTATTTAAACTGAGCAAGAACATGCTCAGAAACAAAACAAACAGAAAGAAATGTACATTAGAACCTTATTTTTAAAATGACACTTTACTTGACATAAGGTGTTTTCCTTTGGGCTTAAAAACAGAAGTTATCAAACTGCTGATGAAAAAAATAACAATCTGGCAAATCACTGCTGCAGAACTACAGGCCTCTGACTTCCCATTTATTACCAAAATTTTAGAAAAATCTGTTTAAACAGTGAAATAGCTACCTAACTATAACCAACAACCACTATGACTCCTTCCAGTCTGGTGTTGTGTTCACTACAGCATGGAGACGGCCCTTGTAAAAGTGTTCAATGATATAAATATTAACACAGACTGTGGGAGAACCACAGTGCAGCTTTTGACTCTGCTGATCATGACTTATTACTGGAATGAGAGTTGACTCGGACTCTCCGATTCAGTACTCAACTGGTTTAAATCTTTCATGAAGAACAGGGATTTCTTAGTTTAAATAGGAAACTTCAGAAGTCACATGTGGGCAGTGGTGGGCTGTCTGGGCTAGCAGGGCCTTCTCTCCCAGCCCTAGAAAATTGAAAAAGTGTAAAATGTCTTAATCATACTTAATTTTATCTATAATTTAATTTTTGTTTACAAATGAGTTGCTTGTTGCTATTAGGTTTCAGTTTAATTTCCCATTTAAAGTACCTTAAACATCTGAGGCCTCATGAATAAAGCCTGCGTGGGCACAAAAAAAATGTGTGGCACCATATTTTATAAGTCCACATGTATAAAAATTAACTTTGTGTCAAAGTTTGCGTAAATATATCCACACATTTTTTTCATGATTTAAATTCATTTTTATTGTTTATACTTAAACAATGAAACTGAACCACATTTATCCTCAGACAATAACGTTACACGTGCACAAAATAATGAAAATAAAAATAAAAGGATGTAAAAACTTCACTCGAATATAAATAGTACTTTTCCTTAGCTTTCGTCTCATAAAGGTGTAAGGCGTTGGTCTGCGTGCCGAAGCGCATGGAATGCATCTATGGGGTAATTTCATCCATACATCCTTTTTCTTAAAACCCTTGTCTCTTAGTGGGGTCACAAGGGTTGCTGGTGCCTCTCCAGCTAACGTTCAGGGAGAGAGGCGGGGTCACCCTGGACAGGTTGCCAGTCTGTCGCAGGGGTAATTTCATTTTTACTAAAAAACAGGGTTGGACCAGCAGATTAAGTCCAAACAAGTTTGATCATTTTTAAGGTGATTAAGGTGCGTAGATAATCACATGTAAGTACGTAGCTGTGCAAAGATGTGCCACATTGTGGAGCGTTTTGGCTCTGATGGAGAACCAATGGAAGGATTTAGAAGGAGCGATTGATCAGACATTATTTATCTTCTGTTGATGATAAAATCAGCTCCTTTAAGTTTTGTTCAGAGCTCCAGGATGATGAGTCTGGATTAATCTAAACGCTAATAAACCACCAGCAACATTATGGAGGAACAAAACTGACATAAAAAGAAATAAAAGCATAAATATATTTAGTTTTTCCTTTTCCTTACATGAGTTTCTATCAAGTAATATATATATTTTCTTTTTCAATAACTTTATTTTAACAAAATAAAAATTTTGTTAAACTAGAATAAAAATGTATGTGCCTCATATATACAGTTTAGTAACAGTCTTCGAGCTCCTTCTCTGCCTGTGTGTCAATAACATTGCGGTATTTAAATATAAGTAATACAGCTTGGACATTCAGAAAGTTGAAAACTTTTAATGCCAGCTGGAAAAAACTGTGGCCAGAAGCAGCGCAAAACCCGACCGGAGGCTCACCTGACGAGATCCATTGCTCTGCCGTAGATACAGGTGTGAATCTTGCGGGGCAGCTTTGAGGAAACGCTAAAGAAAAGGGAAAATAAAATATGTACTTTTCTTGACAAAAACGCATGTTTGGGGGAAATGAAAAAGAAAATACATTACTTGATGGAAATGGAAACCCAGGTATAAGGAAAAGGAAAAAAAAACAAATTATTAGAGGTGTGCCGATCGATCGGTCACCAATCATAATCGCGCCGACTTCCGTGAAAAAGTGTATGATCGGTGATCGGCGATCATTGTGGCTCTTGTTGCCGATACCGATCACCTGCTTCTCATTTCTCAGCCTGCCTGTGCAGCTGGTCTCCTCTTTCCTTCACAATGCGCCAACGCGCAGCAACAAATCCTAAGCGATGTTGAACTATAACGCACTGAGTGAATGGGGAGGTTTGCGTGTTGCGGTGGAAAATTGAAGCACGTCAAAATGCATCAATACAATGAAGCTAATACGACATAAAAACAATGCCATACTTGAAGGGAGTTTGGCTACATCGGGGCTCACTGCAGTAAAAAAGACATGGAGGATCAGATAGCAGGAAAAGCAGCGCGAAGCTACAAACACTCACCCGAATTAGCATGACGGTCAGAAAGCTAAACAAATAACCCGCAAAATTCTTCGAGCTGCGATGTAAGACGCTGGTTCTGATCTCGCTGTTGAACCGCTGCTACGCGCTACAGGTAGTAATATTTCACAGACGGAGCGCCGCTTCTGCTCCACCTGGTAGTGACTCTCACACCGAACCTCTGCTTAAAGCTGCAGCATCTAACCTGAAAAAAGAAATTTTACTTACGTATTAAAACTTTTGCTGTCCTAACATGAGACAGATAATCTCTGAAAAAATTATCTCCTCCCTGTTCTGCATAATTACTCTGCTCAATCAGAAACAGCCACTCAGAACTAGCAGTAATCAGCTAGCCGTCATGCTATCGGGAAGTTTTCATTCAGTAACTCAGGATTGTTTATCATAATGGAACCTGTATTTGCCTTTGAATGTTAAGTTTTATACTTGAATTTTTTGGCAATGTTGAGAGGTTTTATTTAGGCTCTTTGTATTATTTAGCCTCTTCAGAGCCTCCATATGTTTTCAGTCTGTTAAAGATAGTATTATTGATAGCAGTACAATTTGCAGAATGACTGTTTTGTTTAGTTTTTTTCTTGGAAAAAGTTATTAAAAACAAGTTTTTGTCTAAATTAAGGTGAATTCATGGTTCCTTTTTCCACATAATGTAACCGGTAGTGTTTATGATAAAAAAAAAAAATAATTATGTGATCGGTATCGGCGATCAGCCCTCATGGGTGATATGTATCGGTATAAGCAGGAAAAAACCAGATCAGCACATCTCTAATATTTATGCTTTTATTTCTTATTATGTCAGTTTGGTCCTCCATACAACATTTCCCAGCAGATCAATAATAATCTCTGATCAAAGATTCCTCTGAATCCATATGCGTAAATGTACCTTACCTAGCTCCTCCCAGAAACGCCCTCTAAAATTCCACGTGGCTGCAAGTCTCACAAACAAAGCCTTGCAGTGCTTAGCTTCTATGTGTAAACATGGCATTTTTCATTTCGACTGACTCTCTGCAGAGTATTTCTGAGTTGATTAGTTTAGCATTTCTACCGGATTTTCACAAAATATCATCCACGACAATGGACAAGGGGAACCAATCAGTTCATGTCATCTTTTCTGGACAACATCAAGGTGTTTTAGCCACACGATGCCTCTAACATTGTGCGCGTTGCAGCTAAATGCTACTGGTCGATGAGGAAAAGAGCAGATCCTCAGACCCTCAGCATAAATATAGCTGTAGACAAGATCACTGATGTCTGTTGTTCTTGCAAGGCTGGGTGAGTCGGACATTCATGGTTTTGAGGGTTCGAATGTGCCTAGGACTTATACACGGTACTCGGTGCTAGCGTGGCTAACACAATTACAGTTTAGTAAACAGCCTTTTCAGGTAAAATTAAATTTTTAATGTATGTCAGATACGGTACACATTGCATATTGATCTGTTCAACTAACGTAAGGCTGTAACAGACAGGCTTCAAGGTGTAGAAGTTGTATCAGTACTGCCATTATGCTGTACTTGGCTAAAAGCTTTTCATAATGGATGCGTTTATTATTGACTTTCTTTTTTCATTCACTAAACACAAAGAAAGCAAAGCATTAATACTTACACCAGCAGACAGTTCTTTGTTCTTATTGATCCTATGACGGTTGAGCTGCAAATGCGGTCGTGCACAAGCTTTAATCCAAGCAAGGCTTTCCGTTTCAGATTTTGGAAATCTGTGAATTTTAGTTCCACAAATACGATCATGATACCTGACATCGCCTGTACAGATGCCACACTGAGGGTGGAGAACCATTCTTTTTCAAGTCCTGACCGCAAAAAGCCGGTCTACAAGTCCACAATGTACATTAGTATGTGTTTACTACTGTAGCTTGTGTTTGTGAGACAGTCACGTTCGTGGTAGCTGCACTGTGACGTGAAATGGGGATTAGCCAATGAAAAGCGGCCCCTGTCGGGCGCCCCCAATCTTGGAAAAGTCTAGAATTGCCCCCCCAAAGAAATCATAAAAGAAACCCTTGTATTTAAACGATATCGATATAAAAAAGGCAATAGAAACAAAAAATGAAGTAAATCTGCCATTCATCTAAGAAAAATAAGAAACATTTTTTAGGTCCCCTCCACTATTCTTAGAACAATGGTTCAGTCCAAAGTGAAGGAGGAGCCACAGCTGCGCTGCTGAAGGCTCCGTTAGAGGCGCTAGAGTGAGGAGTTAGCAGTTAGCTGTAGTTCTGCAGGAATAAAACCCTCCTGTAAGTAAATACTTAAAGCAAAAGACATATAACACGTTTCGGGGTTTCTCCAGAAAACTTTCTAAGCCCGGTGGTCAAGGCACCGAGGCGGTCCACCGGTGGTCCCCCGTATTTTTGTATTAAAAGATGTTAAGTAGACAGGAAAATAAAAATATCACTGGGCAATTATATGCTATGGGAAAACATCGTCAGTGAACTGCTATATAAACCCACAACTAGTCTTAAAAACAACTAATCATCAATTATTTGCACTTCTGTTTAATTCAAATTAAGTCAGCAGCTCCATCAGGAGCCCCATAAATGCTAATATTTTAACACAGACCACAGATACATAAATGTAACATTTATTTATTGAGATGATCAATGCTGCTAAATTTGGCATAATGGTTTCAGCATATGTAAATTAAAAGATTTTAAATAATTTAACATTTATAGATTTTAAGGAGCTGACAGGTTTACTCCATAAAAGTTCAAAGAACAATATTTATAGATTGGTTTGTTACCACAGCTACAATCTGATGCTCTCCGTTTAATCTTTGCGTTTGAACTCTGTTTATTCACAAATACAAATTAGTAAACTGCGATTATAACTTAATGGTTTTTAGGCTGGCCAGTTAAACTACTCACCCTGTCCTAGATTTCACTAAATCTAACACAGAAGCTGTTAGAGGTGCTGATGTTTTTAGCAACAAAAGGGGCTCCTAAATTAGATTCTGCTGCAGGCCTCATACAGCTTTGGATGGACCGGCCCTGTATTATGAGTTAAATCCGCTGCACTGCGCACAGAGATGCGCAACAAACGGCACATTTAATTTAATGCTGCTAGTTGGGCTTTAGTAGCTCTTCCCTTTCGTGTCTGTTGAGTTTTTAATAAGAATCACAGAAACTGTTCTGGTTGCTCAAGTTTATGGGACGATTTCTTCAGATCACCGCGGGGCCGCGCACATTAACTCTGTCTAACCAAGTGGACAAAGGAGCATTTGATACGGTTTGATGCATCGTGTCACCAGAAACATCCATCCATCCATCCATTTTCTTCCGCTTATCCGGGGTTGGGTTGCGGGGGCAGCAGCTTCAGAAGGGTGGCCCAGACTTCCCTCTCCCCAGCCACTTCTTCCAGCTCCTCCGGGGGAATCCCAAGGCGTACCCAGGCCAGCCGAGAGACGTACTCCCTCCAGCGTGTCCTGGGTCTTCCCCGAGGCCTCCTCCCGGTGGTACGTGCCCGGAACACCTCACCAGGGAGGCATCCTGACCAGATGCCCGAGCAACCTCAACTGGCTCTTCTCGACATGGAGGAGCTGCGGCTCTACTCTGGGTCCCTCCCGGATGGCCGAACTTTTCACCCTATCTCTAAGGGAGAGACCAGCCACCCTGCGGAGGAAACCCATTTCGGCCGCTTGTACCTGCGATCTCGTTCTTTCGGTCATGACTCAAAGCTCATGACCATAGATGAGGGTGGGAACGTAGATCGACCGGTAAATCGAGAGCTTCGCTTTTTGGCTGAGCTCTCTCTTCACCATGACGGAACGGTACAGCGCCCGCTTCACAGTAAACGCTGCCCCAATCCGCCTGTCGATCTCCCGCTCCCTTCTTCCCTCATTCGTGAACAAGATCCCCAGATACTTAAACTCCTCCACTTGAGGCAGGACGACCCCCCTGACCCGGAGAAGGCACTCTACCCTTTTCCGGCTCAAGACCATGGCCTCGGATTTGGAGGCACTGAGCCCCATCCCGGCCGCTTCACACTCGGCTGCGAACCGCTCCAGTGAGAGCTGCAGATCACGTTCGGATGAAGCCAACAGGACCACATCATCCGCAAAAAGCAGAGATGCGATCCTAAGGCCACCAAAGGCCACCCCTCAACACCTTGGCTGCGCCTAGAAATTCTGTCCATAAAAGTAATTAACAGAATCGGTGACAAAGGGCAGCCTTGGCGGAGTCCAACTCTCACCGGAAACAAGCCCGACTTACTGCCGGCAATGCGGAACAGACTCTGACACCGGTCATACAGGGACCTGACAGCCCGTATCAAAGGGCCCGGTACCCTATACTCCCGGAGTACCCCCCGAGAGACACGGTCGAATGCCTTCTCCAAGTCCACAAAACACATGTAGACTGGTTGGGCGAACGCCCATGCACCCTCCAGGACCCTGCTGAGGGTGTAGAGCTGGTCCAGTGTTCCACGACCAGGACGAAAACCACACTGCTCTTCCTGAATCCGACGTTCGACTATCCGACGGACCCTCCTCTCCAGGACCCCTGAATAGACCTTACCAGGGAGGCTTAAGAGTGTGACCCCCCTGTAATTGTAGCCCACCCTCCGCTCCCCCTTTTTAAACAGGGGGACCACCACCCCAGTCTGTCAATCCAGGGGAACTGCCCCCGATGTCCATGCAATATTGCAGAGTCGTGTAAGCCAACACAACCCTGCAACATCCAGAGCCTTAAGGAACTCTGGGCGGATCTAATCCACCCCCGGGGCCCTGCCACCGAGGAGCTTTTTGTCCACCTCAGCGACCTCGTCCCCAGAGACTGAAGAGCCCAACCCAGAGTCCCCATGCTCAGCTTTCTAAACAGAAGGCATGTTGGTGGGATTGAGGAGGTCTTCGAAGTATTCCGCCCACCGGCCCACAACGTCCTGAGTTGAGGTCAGCAGCGCACCAGCCCCACTATAAACAGTGTTGGTGCTGCACTGCTTCCCCCTCCTGAGACGCCGGATGGTGGACCAGAATCACCTCGAAGCCATACAGAAGTCTTTCTCCATGGCCTCTCCAAACTCCTCCCACGCCCGAGTTTTTGCCTCAACGACCACCTGAGCCGCATGCCGCTTCGCCCGCTCCAGAAGCTGCCCATCAGCAGCTTCTGGAGTCCCACAGGCCAAAAAGGCCCGGTAGGACTCATGGTCCACTCAGACTCAGTGTCCCGCACCTCCCCCGGAACGTGTTCGAAGTTCTGCCGGAGATGAGAGTTGAAGCTCCGTCTCACACGGGACTCCGCCAGACGTTCCCAGCAGACCCTCACTACACGTTTGGGCCTGCCAGGTTTGACTGGCTTCCTCCCCCACCACCGGAGCCAACTCGTCACCAGGTAGTGGTCAGTGGACAACTCCGCACCTCTCTTCACCCGAGTGTCCAAGACATACGGCTGCAAATCCGATGAGACGATGACAAAGTCAATCATCAAACTGCGGTCTAGGGCGTCCTGGTGCCAAGTGCACATATAGACGCCCTTATGCCTGAACATGGTGTTCGTGATGGACAATCCGTGACGAGCACAGAAATCCAACAGCAGAACACCACTTGGGTTCAGATCGGGGGGGGCCGTTCCTCCCAACCACGCCTCCCCAGGTCTCACTGTCATTGCCCACGTGAGCGTTGAAGTCCCCCAGTAGAACAAGGGAGTCCCCAGGAGGGGCACTCTTCAGTACGCCCCTCTAAGGACTCCAAGAAGGGTGGGTAATCTGAACTGCCATTTGGCCCGTAAGCACAGAACCCGTCCCCCACCCGTAGGCGGAGGGAGGCTACCCTCTCGTTCACCAGGGTGAACCCCAACGTACAGGCGCCCAAATGGGGGGCAACAAGTATGCCCACTCCAGCCCGGCGCCTCTTACCGTAGGCAACTCCAGAGTGGAAGTTTGTCCAGCCCCTCAAGGAGACTGGTTCCAGAACCAGAGCCATGCGTCGAGATGAGGCCGACTATTTCTAGCCAGAAACTCTCAGCCTCGCACACTAGCTCCGGTTCCTTCCCCACCAGAGAGGTAACGTTCCACATCCCAAGAGCCAGCTTCTGCTGCCGAGGATCAGACCGCCAGGGTCCCCTCCCTCGGCTGCCACCCATAGCACACTGCACTCGACCCCTTTGGCCCCTTGGACAGGTGGTGAGCCCATCGGAAGGGGGACCCACGTCTCCTTTTCGGGCTGAGCCCGGAAACAAAATACAAGTAATAATGATAATAAAATAATATAAAATCAGAGTGATGCGTGACTGCGAGGAGAGCGCGAAAGCTCCTCACCGGGTTGAACCTGCACGATGGGTCGTTAACCACTAACGCACCGGCCAACCGGGAACACATACATAAACTTTACAGGAAAGACAGGGCCAAACACTGGGCAGCGTGTTGAGATGTAAATGCCGCATAATGTTTTGTTCACAAACATCATTCTCACCGCTCCACAAAACACCACTGGAAGCGCGATTACAAGTTATTCCTGCGGTTCACGTAGAGCTGCGCGACCAGAGCTAACGCGGCGGGTTTAAACTCTTACCTTAATCAATAACTAATCATAATTCTTCACAGGGGGTTGATGTAAATATTCATAGCGGTCAGCCTGTGTCCAGTTCAAGTGAAAGGAAGTGCGTGCGATCCGCGCTGAGGTTAACTTAATCCAGCTGCTGCAGCGCGAGGCAAGGCGCAGAGGCGCCAGCGGGGTGATTGGGCCGGCTTTAAAAACTATTAACATATCTTTTAGGATTAAATCTGCTCTGATTTGAAATGCTCAGAGTAACCGAGACGCTTGCAATCAAACTTACAAAAAAAGAAAAAAAAAAAAAAGATTTTTTTCATTTTATTTTCTTACCCCCCCTTCACCCCACCCCACCCACAAAAACAAGAAAGGCCTTTTATAGACGCTAGTAGAGCATGGCGGGCCGCCAGGCCTATAACATACTGGGGGAAACCCTACGTTTAATTTACTTTTATTTACTTTGTTCAATAGGAGGAAACACATTGACAATAAACAGTTCGTTATTTCATTACTTTGGCTGAATCATGATAAACTGCCACCTTATGCCTTGGAAATCAGAACTAGCTAAACTGCTACATTCCTTTTATAGACTTAGCTCATTTTTCTGTCGAAGGTAGCCAATAGTTCAAGAATATTTAGCTCTCTAATTCATACTAATGAGAAGAGTTTGAAACTGGAGCGCCAGAGCAATAACACTAGCCGACAGCTCTGTATGGGATCAGAGACCAGAGTGACTGTTGCAGCTGACAGTAAAACAAAAAAATTAAGTATGTCTTTATTTCTTACCATGTTCATCGTAGAGCCTTTAAAACCACAAAATAAAATCTGAATATTTTCAAGAAAACTCTGGTGCTGACCTTTAAGTTTAAGTTATGATCCTTCCCAAATATTCAATTTCTACATAATTATAAGTTTTAACATGAACCCCTCCACCTGTGCCCCCCCAAAAATAAAAGTTTAAAGCAACTTTAGTTATAATTTAAATAGCACATGACTTGTATTGAGAAACAATGCAATAAATAAATATTTATGAGGAATTTTATTAAGTGGAGTTACTTATTAAAACTTGTTTTTATTTAGATTCTTAAGTTTTTGTAAAGGTGTAGCAGGGATTAGATCTGTGACACTGAACCAAACTCGTATCTAAACATTTGAATCTTAGTTTGACTTCTAAAGGTCTCAACAAGTTGTTTACTAAGAAAAACACTTATGTAATTCATTGCTGCTTACTAGTCATTTTTGATGGTTTTGATATTCCCCATAATTACTGGGTAATATTGGACTCAGCAAAATGTTGAATAATTAAACAATAGCAAAAAAATGTACTGGAATGTTTTAGTCAGAGAAGTGAGCTCTGACAGAAAATATGTGAACTTATCAGAAAAGGGCTATGGACAAAATAGACTATTTAAAATATGCTTTGTAAATGTGAAAGGATAATAACTCTTATATATACAAAAACCAAAAGGCAGAGCAATTTATGTATCAGGTAATCTGTATAATTTATTCTAATTACTTTGTGTATGTGTGCTTTGGTTTGATAATGTTTACCAAAATATACAACAACGTTCATTCGTTATAAAACCATTTTTAAGAAACTGTTAGCTGAACCTTGAAACCCATTTTAATAAGTTTATTTTAAAAAATGCAGTTTTTTTTTTACTTTTGTGATTCACCCAAAATTTTCCTGCACATTAATTAACCCAACCATGAACATACTATTTTGTAACTGCCATCATTAAAATCCTTTTAAGTGGAGCTGGTGTGGTAGAGTACAACCCACACATGGAGGCCTTAGTCCTTGACACAGACTTCACAGGTTCGGTGGCCTGATGACCTTTTAGAGTCCCTCTTTCATTACCTACTTTCCTGTCTAACTCCTCTGAAATATAGCTTGCCTAAGCCTAAAAATCCTTTAAAAACTTTTTGGTTTCTTATTTGAATAAAAATAACTTTCAGTTTATTGTTGTTTTCTAATTCTTCAACAGCTGACAAGGAGCCAGATCTCAGGATTGTTCTTGTTGGGAAAACTGGAGTTGGCAAAAGTGCAGTTGGAAACACCATTTTAGGGAGGAAAGCTTTTGAGTCTACAGTCTCTCTTTCCTCTGTGACACAGATCTGTGATAAGAAAACTAATATTTTTGGTGGTCTAAATCTGGCTGTTATTGATACTCCAGGTCTGTTTGGGACTAAAAAAACTAATGAAGAGGTTGTAAAAGAGATTGCTAAATGCATCAACATGGCGGCTCCTGGTCCTCATGTCTTCCTGATTGTGCTCCAACCAACCAGATTCACACCAGAAGATGAAAAAACAGTGGAAATAATTAAGACAATGTTTGGAGAAGAAGCAGCCAAATACACCATGATCCTGTTTACCCATGGAGACGAGCTGAAAAAGGGAAACTTTGATTAAAATAAAAGACATGTTAGAAAACCACCAACCTCTAAAACACTTCATCAGTCAGTGCTCCATCTTGGAGAAATTTGAAGATAAATATCATGTTTTTGACAATGATGTTGAGGATTCTGCTCAAGTCAGGGGACTGGTGGAGAAGATCAACAGAATGGTTCGGAAAAATGAAGGAAGATGCTACACCAATAAAATGTTTGAAGAGGCAGAGAGAGCAAACAAAGAAGAAATGGAACGACTCCTCAAAGAAAATTCAGACATGAATCCTCAATATGCAAGAACACTGGCGGAGAGAGAGAACTCCTTTATCCGTGCTGTTCTGGGGGCTACAGCTGCTGGAGCTGCTACTGGAGCAGGTGTTGGAGCTGCTGTTGGAGCTGTCGGGGGGCCGTTGGGAATTGCTATTGGAGCTGCTGTTGGAGGTTCTGCTGGAGCTGTGGCTGGAGCTGTAGCAGCAGCGAAAAAGAAGGGGGCATGTGTTATACAGTGATTATGTGTATGATGCTTTGGCTACAGCTTGTTAAATCCTGATTTTCATGAATAGCAAAATATGTATCAGTAATAAAATATTTGATCATGTAATTTATTACTAAACATTTCAGCATCTGTGGCTGAGATGAGGAAAAAGAACCTTTATGTCTTTATTATCAAGTTATTGGTTAGATTCCTGTTTATCTCATTCACATGTAAAATTCTCAAACAGTCTGAACAATATAGTGAATAAATCTAAATATGACTTGTGGTATGTAGGAGCTGTGAGCCTTAATTAAGAATGGAAACAAATTAAATTAATAATTTAGCAATACATTATCTTAAGCGCGACCTGTCCAGGGTGACCCCTGCCTCTCGCCTGAAGATGGGCACCAGCACCTCCCGAACCCACTAAGGGACAAGGGTGCAAGAAAATGGATGGATGGATGGATGGATTATTTTAAACTGCTGATTTATTATGATTTATCTTAAATAAATTATTTATTGCGTATCTGGTGATTGATAATAACAAATTACTTCCTGCTGGTTTAACTTTTCCCCAACTAAAAAACATACAATATAATTATATAGTGATATACTGAAATAATTTTTAGAAATTATTTCAGGTCAAATTTTCAACTATATATTTTAGGAATTTGTAAAACAATTTGGATATGAATTTAATTATGACAAACTCTATTTTATTAAATCTGTGAAAATTGCACTTTATTCTCTAAATGAAATCAACAAAGGTGCCAGATCAAATTTTAACGCAATCCTATTTGCCTTTCATTCAATTGTAAGGGAATCACACAAAGGTTTAAAAAACTTGTGAACATAAATTGTGTATTTTCATAAAACCTGAAAATGAAAGGGTAAATAATCTGAGGGGATGGACACATGAAATGTCACAAAATGGTGTAGATGCTTTATGTACAGAGACTAAAGTCTTCAACACAACTGGGTTCGATTCCCAACCATCAGATCTTTGCAACATTTCTTCCACTTTTGTGTCTCGATTTTCTTTCTGGTAACAAAAAAAAGTCACTAGTTCCAAAATTATTAAATATATAAGAGTGCTCCATTATTAAATAGGCTACTTATTTACTCTATTTACTTTGTTTTTGTTGTATTGCTAAACTGTAAACAGAAACTACATTTAATTAAACTTTCAAACACATTTATATGAGAGGTGTTAACGGCTCTACTTAGCATACGAATAGCCTAGCACAGTGTTTTTCAACCACTGTTCCGCGGCACACTAGTGTGCCGTGAGTGATCGTCAGGTGTGCCGTGGAAATTATTCAATGTCACTACGGTACCGTAGTTTCCGGACTAAAAGCTGCTACTTTTTTCCTTAACTTTGAACCACGCGGATTGTAGCCCGATGTGGCTTTTCTGCGGATTTTTCTTCAACCACCAGAGGGCTCTCTAGCAGGAAGTGAATCATTAGAAGTCAAAATTGTAAATCAAAGAAGAACGGCTACTTTTCATTTAGAGCAGTGTTTCTCAACCTTTTTTGGGCCAGCGCCCCCCTAGCCCTTATCCAGGTCCCTCAGCGACCCCCCACTAAAGAATTTGCAGGCTACTTTGCACTGACTATTATTTTATCATTAATATTACTATCACTATTGTAGATGTTTTAATTTTTATACTTGTTTCTGTATTTATAATCAAAAATTATTTCCCATTTCCCAGAGAACAAAAAAGTAACGGGAATAGAAATTATTTTCACAGGCGTCTCAGAAAACTGCAATGAACATTCAGGTTAAAATCGGTAGGCCTAGCGCAGCCAATCAGAGTGGAGAATATATTCTTATTCTTTGCCATTTTCTAGTTGTTAAATATTCCACAAAATGACCAGATAAAAGATGAACAACATGCCAGTTTAAACTTTGAACTATTTGCAAACGACTGAGCTCTGCAACATTAAAACATGGATAGAACTGTAACTACATTAATCATGGCTCTTCTTCTCTTCAGTGTTTCTGTCAGTTTCTGGTGGTGCAGCTCTGTGCTGCCTTCAGGAGAATGGGACATCAGAGTATCATCCATAAAACTTCACCCACATGGCATTTATTGTTCAAACCAGAGCTTTCAGTGGAAAAACACAAGTTCCAGGTCCTTTTAATGCCATACAAATATGAGAGAAACATTGATTATATCTTTATATAGACCTGTCTATTGATTTATAGATTAATAGTTTTACTGGACAGAAATTACAAAGAACAAATTTGGTTCTTAATCAAATCCTAATGAGTCAAATTCAAAGTGTCATGGAGTCATCAGCCTCATGACATGAACACTGACTTGAAAAATAATATTGAAGAAATAAAAATATCAAATCTAATTAAAAACCTAAATAAGTGATCAGTTATTTACTGTTATGGTCCAAGATATATTTATTCTCAGTACTAGATGTGGTCTCAACAAACCCATGACACTAAAACAATATTATTTTACCTTTTATCTGGAAATAGGCTACTGTCTGTTTATTCTTGCCATACAGTCCTCTGTATTAATTATTGCTCAAAAGGTCTTGCCATACCAGTTTATTCCTCTGCATTTACTTTAGTTTCTTAGTTTATTCTTGAATTTTGTTCTTCATTCATTTCCATTTAGTTTTATTTGACTAGTTTTATCCTCTCATGGTTTATTGCTATGTTCACTTTAGTTTTTTCCTGTTGCTAGATTTATTTGATCGTTTATTGACGCTCACCATCAGTAATCTCATCACCTGCTGCGCCGTCTAATCGTCATGTGTTTCACATCATGTGTTGATTTTTTTCACTGTTCAGTGTCGGATTCTCTGTTTTTATGCCATAATTCACATCTAGTTCGTCGCTCCGTTTTATGTCCCGCTTCTCCTGTTTCAGAGTTTTTTTTTTACCCCCTAAGATGCAGGGCGGTCGGGAAGCGTATCAATGGGGAAAAGGCAGACTGACATAAACCTTTTAAAACGGAAACAATTTCTGCATTCTGATTATTGAAATTTAAAAGTGCTGTGGTACCGTTGTTCTATTACCCCCGTTTTATACCGGACCACTTAGAGCACCGGTGTTAACGCTATACAATGAACGCTCTCTATCGTGGTGTCACCATGGAGGGATTTCTTTATTTAAATGGGTTCATTTTTCAGAGGGATACAAAGTGAGGGTATTGTGATTTTAGCTACCAGTAGCAGGAGAATGGAGCAGCGCCAAGAAGCTAACAAACACTGAATAGAAGAAGAAGAGCTGCCATCGATACAGTTGCAGCCAAGCATGATTTAATGTTACACAATACAGTTTTACCAAGTTGCTCAAAGTCTAAACTGGTATTGTTGTGCATTTAAGGTGTAAAGTTTACCTTCGACCAAACGCCCCCCAAAGGCATCCCAGCGCCCCCCTTTTGTAAAAATGTCCGCCAGCGCCCCCTGCCGTCCTCTGAACGCCCAACGTGGCCCACGTTGAGAACTGCTAATTTAGAACAAGCACATGCTAGCAGCAGGCACGACGGAGAAATGTTTTCAAACTCATATCATGCAGCTTTTAAGTTGAGGGTTGTCGATCTGGCAGTACAGGAGGGAAATACAGCCGCTGCATTTAAGCTCGGTGTGAATGAAACCATGGTTCGGCTTTGGAGACGGAGTGCAGATTTATTAGGACGCAGCATTCTGCTGGGTCCTAATGGAAAACCGAGAGCAGCTTCCAGTTTTTATTTTATTTTATTTTTATTTTTTTAATTGAGGGTGCTAGTATGGTGAGCTCTATAGTCCGAAAAATACGGTAATTAGTTTTAAAAGAATTTTTGAAAATGAATTATCTGCAAATAATGTCATCTTCAAGTGTCTGCTGTAGCAGTAGCAGCGGCGTAATCATGTAATGTTCTTACCACTAGGTGGCAGAAGGTACAGAGCATTTTACATTAAAACGAGAATTAGTGATGCACGAATGTTACAGGTAGCAGTGAGAGCACTGAATCTAGAAAGACTGTGATGACAATGATGGAAAAGACAGTGAAGCTCAGCAGTAGTTAGAAAGAACATGGGTCCATTTCCCACAACATGTCTGTGTGAAATGAGCTTCTCTAGTCTGGCTACTATAAAAACTAAAAACAGAGAGAGACTGAGATGTTAAGAGCTTTGTCTTTCTTCAATTTCTGCCAGAAAATCAGCTGTTTTCATCCAAACATGCTCAGGTTTCACACCAGGTGGGTAAAATATACAGATATTGACATTTTGTACATGCAACTCTTCATATTCTAACAGTGAATATGAAGTGAAATGTTTCCCAAATATTATTGCTTCTTTCAGAATAAGAATTATTTTCTGTATTCCGGCTATAAGATGCTTGTGGATTAGTTTGTAAAACACTTTGACGTTTTCTACAACTTCTTTAAATTTAACACCACAGTGTTGTTTCTGTTCAGGTGTATTTTTGAAGTGGACATGTTAAGTGCAATTTGAAATAAGAAATGTAAAATGTGATAATACATTTTTGTGTTTATTTGATTCCTATTCAAGAGACTTTGATAAGAATGACTATATATGTAATATAGGCGGCTACAGAGTATCTTTATTTCCATTTTTGGTTGGTGGTGTGCCTCGGGATTTTTTCAATTAAAACAGTGTACCTTGACTCAAAAATGGTTGAAAAACACTGGCCTAGCATATGCAAAGGCGCTGCAGCAGACCCACGTGGATTCTCAGTCATTAGATGAAAAACGATGACATCACAGTTAATCACTGACATGTGATTGGTTGGCTGATGTGTGCCCATTGGATAGCACTTATGTCTTTATAAATAACCCAGCCGCAATCATTAAAATTTTTAATGCTGTATTTAAAAAAATCTATATAAAAATAAATGCTGTGTTAAAATATATTCATTTGATATTGCTTATATGCAACATGTTCATATGTGAGGAACATAAAAGAGACAAAAGTTTTTTTATTTATTTCATTTTATTTTTTTACTGTTTGCACACAAAATAAGGCATAAATGCTTGTCCATTTCTGGACCATCTGGCAGTGTTTTTTTTTTTGTCCAAACATGAACATTATGCTGCCTTCAGGACAGGCCCAACATCTCTCCTGTAGTGTGGACCTGACGTCTCTTCCTGTCTTGTTGTCCTGATGTCACTGAGCTCCTGGTTGGAGGAACTTGGGGTCCATCCTGACACCAAATCATAGCTGCCATCCTCCCAGAATGCCACCTCCTCTGCTGCCAGAACTCTCTGCCTTCCTCCATCAGCTGTTAATACAGAACAGACAATCATTATGAGCTACATGCATCTTTTAGTCATTATGAAACTACAGTGAAATTGTTTGGCAACTTCCAGCTTAGTATGCACACATAAGACATTAAAACAAACAAACAAAAAAAATTATATTAATACATTCTTACAAAAAATAAAAACTTTAATGAAAAAGAGAAAGCACTTGGAAACAATTGGAAGAAAAAGAATTAAAAGCAGTTTGTAATAAATAGTAAAACATAATTCAACAAACTCTGAGGCAGATAATTAGCTTTGATGAATTTTAATTAATCACAGTACTTTAATCATTCAAGGAATTGTGACATCTCTAGATTAGTAATAAATCTTACCTGCTTCTTTCTTGACCAACATCTGGATGACTGGCAGTAGGTCCTTGATGCAGCTGGAAAACATTTTTTGCACATTGTCAATACATAGCATAATTACATTATGTACATAAACAATGTTGAAGCATAAAATATAATCAACATTCTAAAATAGTAGATACTCACACACAGTTGCATCTCTGTCCTCATTACAGACATCAGAACGTTCCTGAAGAGTCTGACACAAATGTGACTCCCATTCTGTGGAGTCTGTGGAAATAAATGTAAAATTAAAAAAAATATTGTAGCAAATATATCGCTTTCTCAAAAATACTTAAGTAAATAAGTTAAAATTATTCTCAACCAGCCATTGTACAATTGGGAATCAATGCAGTGACTGTACATAATACATGCCGGTGTTACGTCAATCCGCGTTTCCCCATCAGATACGGTTCCCCCTGCGTCTTCTTGCCGCTCCGCCCCGCCCACGCGGCAAAATACGCGCGTGCTCCTGCTGAGCACTGAGAAAGCACGTGCATAGGGAACTACGGACACCGTGAAAGCTCAAACAATATGTTTTGGCAAAGTTGTCACTTTCTTCACTTTTTAGCGGGAAACTAATAATAACAACAACAATAATAACAATAACAACAATAATAATAATAATAATAATAATAATAATAATAATAAATAATAGTGATGATAAATACAAAAATGTCACATAGGTATTATAATTATTATATATATATATATATATATATATATATATGTATATATATGTATGTATATATATATATATATATATATATATATATATATATATATATATATATATATGTATGTATATATATATATATATATATCTGTATGTATATATATATATATAGGGCGCGTGCTCGTGCTGAGCACTGAGAAAGCACGCGCGTAGGGAACTACGGACACCGTGAAAGCTCAAACAACATGTTTCGGCAAAATTGTCACTTTCCTCACGTTTTTGCGGGAAACAAATAGTAATAATACTAATAACAATAATAATAAAAAATAATAGTAATGATAAATACATATATGTCACATATTATAATTATTATAAATGTATATATGTTTACTTTATATATATATAAACAAGGCAATGCATTTTAATGCTCAATATTACCCATCAGATACCGTTCCCCTTGTTTTACAGTGGGGGAACCCTATCTGATGGGTGAAATATGGTCATCAGATACCGTTACCCCACTGTAAAACAAGGGGAATGGTATCTGATGGGTGAAATATGGCCATCAGATAGGGTTCCCCCACTGTTTAACAAGGGGAACGGTATCTGATGGGTGAAATATGGCCATCAGATAAGGTTCCCCCACTGTTAAACAAGGGGAACGGTATCTGATGGGCGAAATATGGCCATCAGATAGGGTTCCCCCACTGTAAAACAAGGGGAACGTTATCTGATGGGTGAAATATGGCCATCAGATACCGTTCCCCCACTGTAAAACAAGGGGAACGGTATCTGATGGGTAATTTTAACATTGCTGGAACGGTATCTGATGGGTGAAATATGGCCATCAGATAGGGTTCCCCCACAGTTAAACAAGGGGAACGGTATCTGATGGGTGAAATATGGCCATCAGATAGGGTTCCCCCACTGTAAAACAAGGGGAACGGTATCTGATGGGTGATTTTAACATAGGGGGAACGGTATCTGATGGGTGAAATATGGCCATCAGATACCGTTCCCCCACTGTAAAACAAGGGGAACGGTATCTGATGGGTAATATCGAGCATTAAAATACATTGCCCTGTTTTTATTTCATAAATATATATATATCTATATATAACTAAACATATATATACATTTATAATAATTATAATATCTATGTGACATTTATGTATTTATCATCACTATTATTTATTATTATTATTACTAGTATTATTATTGTTGTTGTTATTATTATTAGTTTCCCGCTAAAACGTGAAGAAAGTGACAACTTTGCCGAAACATGTTGTTTGAGCTTTCACGGTGTCCGTAGTTCCCTACGCGCGTGCTTTCTCAGTGCTCAGCACGAGCACGCGCGTATTTTGCCGCGTGGGCGGGGCGGAGCGGCAAGAAGACGCAGGGGGAACCGTATCTGATGGGGAAACGCGGATTGACGTAACACCTGCACCATCCAGTGCTTATGTAACATAGTTAAAATGGTTCGGGTTAAATCCTGCTAAAATGCACCATCTGCTGGTAAAAAGTTGTATTGTCTTCACCTAGAAAGAGCGGGGTATTATGGGTAATCCTCAGAGCCATGAGGATCACCGATGAGGTAACGTGTCTCTGCCATGTCATAAAGAAATATTATTTATGCATTTTGTGCAATGTGTTTATGGTTTTCGTTTTTGCATATTGTTGAAATATGTTCGGTTTGAGTCACGCTAGTTCTGTTATTATGTCGTTTTTGTCATGTTTGAGAATGTTTAGTTCGTGGGAAAGTGCAGTGGGAATTTCCCACGCGGTAACACTATGGCTCCTCCTTGCAGGAGCTTGTTGTATGCCAGAGACTGACTTTACCTCCATGCCCGTTCTGTAAAATGCAGGTATGTTTTACCAAATCTTCTGTAGCAGATGGTTAGCATGAGTCTGAGTTTTATATTAACAGTTTTATATAATGATGTGGTTCATTTATGTTTCTGCATTGTTCTAAGGTTATATAAACTAAAAGATAAAAATGGCATCAGTAAATAAAATGTCAGCATTTTATTTTATTTTTCAGAATATTTTAATTAGTTACTTTATTTTCTCTGTATAAGACACTCACTGGTTGTTCTTTTACTGTAAAACAAAATCCACTATGCGATCACTGTAATTTGTAATGATTTTATTGTAGTTACTTTATTATGGGTAATCCTCAGAGCCATGAGGATCACCGACGAGGAGCTTGTTTTATGCCAGAGACTGACTTTACCTCCATGCCCGTTCTGTAAAATGCAGATGGAGAATTAAAGAAACCGCTGATGCCAACTTGAGCAGCTCCTTGTCATTCATTGCTACACCAATAGAAGCCACCAGAACCACATAGGCCACACTTAGGTTTTTTTTTTTTCATTTTCCTGCTGATGTCGAGGCGACAGCGGACTGTAGCCAAACCTTAGCCACTACAGCTAACACACGGTTTGTAACTGCCTGCTATTTCAAAGCTTGAGGATATTGAAGATCCAGCGTCAGGAATGGAAGACGGAGGTTAAAAGGGAGCTGTACGTGCTTCGTTCAGTGGAATAATTTGTTGGAGGAAAATAATGCCGGAGGAAATCCACTGCTACAGGAACAGGCTGAGAACAGAGGCAGCGATTCGGCAAGAGGTCAGTCAATACGTGTGTTGATGCGTTTGTGTTATACGGAGTTTGAAATTATTTTTAGGCAAATCCTTAGTTTTTTTTATGTGACAATTATATAAAATACATTTAACATGCAGTCCAAGCGATACTGAGCACAGTAATTTAAGAACAACAGAGAGCAGCAACGCTTCAGTCCGAACTAGTCAGTCAGATTAAGGTCCAAAACCTTCGCTTTACAGCCGTTTAAGTGGCACCGATCCACATAAAAAACCCACAGAACAAATGGTACAAATCACGTATTTCCCGAATCCCCAAAATATGACATCTACCTTTGCTGTTTCATAATTATAATCCACGTTAGAGTGAATTTTTCCACTTGGCTGCTATAATCTGTTCTTGCTTTACAGAGATGTAATTTCTCTTTTTTTCCCCTCTGAGATTCTGCTTCGAAAATGAGGTTATGAAGTTACATCCTCCTGCTGCTTTTTGTTTTTAAAATAGTAAATTTAGGTTTGCCTCGACTTTTAAACATTAATGCCTCTTATATGCATCATTTTTTCTATTACTGTTGGTACAAATATTAGGCGAACATTGTGCTTTGCCTGCTAGTAGTTTACATTAATTTCACTGCACACTTTCAAAAGAGTATTCAGATTTTAAGATGAATTTTCTAAGTAATATTTCAGTTCACTCTTACTCAGTAACTTCAGTATTGTTACAACTCTGAAACATTTTTTGTAGTTTCTTTCATTGGTGGAGAAAGTACTCAAAAAATGTACTTAAGTAAAAGTACAAATACACAGTCAAAAATGTACTCAAGTAAAAGTCAAAGTACCACATTAACATTTTACTTAAGTAAAAGTAAAAAAGTCCTGGCTTTTAAAAATACTTAAGTATTAAAAGTAAAAGTACTCGCTGAATGCATTACCTAATCGCTAATATCATTAAGTGTGCCGATCGTATTTAATTTTAATACATCAGAAATGTGCCATTTTAATGAACACTACCACAGATTAAACATGTTCTTATTGTGTTTATTCTCTGTAACAGTTTAGACTTAGATATGTGATTCTATGAATCATAATTTCAGGGATGGAAACATTTTGTCTCCTGTCCTAACATAGCATGAACTTCATTAGTGACATTTATTTAGAAAGAAATCTAACTGAAAGGGGATGTAAAGAAGGTGTGGGCGGGATGGAGGACATGCAACCAAGAAGCCATGTAGCAGAGTTGTATTCAAGACCACCGAACCCAAGACCAGCGCCCCGCGCTAAATGACACAATAACATTAAGTTTACCTATCAAAATTGGTTTTCAGATTGATCTGAAAGATCCACATTCCCATAAAAACACCTAGATATTAAATACTTAAGAGCAGAAATGAATTTAACCAGTATCAATTAAAACTCACTTCATTCTGTTTTGCTTTCATCGCTGTGCTACAATCCGCAGATGTCTCCTGCCATCCCTAGAAAAATAACGCCCAGGGCGGTTGCCCATATTGCCCATGTCAGAAACCACAACTGAAACATCGCAATTAACGGTAAATAACGTTCAACTATGAACACTGTCCAACGGCGCAACAAGTAACCAAGCAGAAGGAGCACCGTGACTGTTTTCATCCTCCCTCCCACTGCGATGTTTGCCACCATGATAGGAGACGAAATCAATCAATGAGCAATTAGCATGCTCTGTGTTCATACTTTCAACTTTTACTTATTCAGCAATTAAATAAATGTGTGTGTGTATAATATAGCTACCGCAGTGTACGCAAGAACACAGAACGGCTATAAGTGAGGCTTCGGTTCTTAGGACTTAGTAAAGATCCGTCCAGCAGAATCGGATCGTTCCTGAATGTCATATCACTATATTGAAGACTTTGGTCACAGCGTTGTCCCATAAATGCGACACCTCAGTCAACACCTCCACACAATAATTCAGCTCATGAGTGACAACTTTGTTTCATCGCAGATGCAACATGTCTCAGTACAGCTAGCTTTGCTAGCATCACGTTCACAGATCTTACCTTTCTTTAAGCTTTCCTTCCAAGTGACGCTAAAAGTTGGACAAAGTCCCCACCGTGATTTTACATGTCGCCATATCTTATGATTTATGCAGCTATTATATTACTGACGCTCAGAGGAAACCACTGCGCATGTCTGGAGCTCCGCGTGCGAGTAAAGGTGGAGCCGATGGGTGACAACAGACACTAAGTCACGTTATTGCTTGGATTTTACGGCGCCACCTTAAATCCCTGAACTTCACATTTTAACGGACAAAAAGAGCAACAAGACTTGGATGTAACGAGTAACGGACAGTTTTATAGAAATGTAGTGAAGTAGAAAGTACAGATACTTACTGTAAAATGTAGTGGAGTAAAAGTAGAAAGTATCCATTATTAAATCTACTTAAGTAAAGTACAGATACACGAAAACTGTACTTAAGTACAGTAACGACGTACTTGTACTTCGTTACTTCCCACCACTGGTTGAGACATATGATACAATCTTTTTAAAGAGGACCATGTGGCATGAATCTGCTAATTTTTTCTTCAGAAGGATTGCTTAATGTATCCTGAGGTGGGCATCACCGGTTGTGGTGTAAGAGGTCACCCTCTCTTACCTAGCTATAAGATATATCATATTCTGCGGAAGAGGATGAGGTAGGTTTCACTGTATGTTGGCTGAGAGATATGATACAATCCTTTTAAAGAGAACCATGTGGCATGAATTCTTATCTAGCTAATAGGATATATCATTCTGTGAAATACTGCGAGGTAGGTTTCACCGTATGCTGGCTCAGAGATCAGATACACACACACGCACGCACACACACACACACACAGCAAGATTCTCCCCCTCCTCTCTGCTTCCTCTGTCAGCCTCTGTCTCTTATGGGACAAGAGTTGGAGGCAATTAATTCCAGCACTGTGTATCATGAATAAACCATTAGTTACAATATTCCTAATCTAATTCAACATGGTTTAGAATATAGTAAATTTATTTATTCATTTATATTTATTTATTCACATCAAACCGATTAAAATTTGAAATAAGGGTGCCAGGGGCACTTAATATTTCACTCTACGTTTAGTTTGCCACTAGAATTTTATGAAGAATTTATTTAATCTTTCATTTTAGCAACGGTGAGTCTGAATTCCTGTGATGGAAAAGTTATGATGAGACCAGGTTTCCTTTGCAGGCTTAGGCAGCTTTACAAACTAGCTTTCATCCCTTTATAATAAGCTTTTGTTTTCTGGTACATTAATTCTTTATAAAAGATTGCTATTCTTTTTTCCTTAACAAAAATGTCTTCTAGATAATGAACTGGTTTTATTTTAAAATAGCCACACCTCAAACAAAAAAATGAACACAGGATTCTCACATGAACCTTCAGAAAGCCACACCTGCTGGATTTACTTGTTATGACATTTTATCCAGAGTACAGTAAGTACTAAAGGCCTAATGTTGTACTTGCAAAACTTGATTTGGGTGTGACTCTTCTTTTTAAGGACATCACCATCACTAACATTGTTTCAGTAAAGATGGGAGAGGGAGACGAGTTTAACTGGCACAGCTTGAATAATGAAGCGTATGAACAACCATCATTTTCCAACCAGTTGCTAGAATGAATTACCTCACTAATGCAAGAAACAAGGAATTCAGGTGTTGGTTTATAACGTTACAACTAGACTTCAGTTGAGCAACCACAGTTTGATCATGATGAACATTAAATATACAACTCAAATAAAATCAAGAAAATTATTACTGCAGACAAGAACAGTTCCCCTCCCAAAATTTAGAACCATTTCCCAGGATCAAATTTATGGTACATCAATTACTTGTAAAATATTGCTATTCCTTTATAAATCATTCATTATTTTTCTGTTTGAATATTTCTTAGAATAGGGTTCTTTTTTTCATAATTGCACTTTTTTTTCTTATGCTGCTCCTATCTTATTTTCTTTTTTATTATAAGTGCTATCCTTATGTGTATTCAAGGTTTTTCCTCCAGTGTGCCACATTCATGTTGCTTATTTTAAGTGTTGATTTTTATACACCAGTAAACAGGGCCGGCCTTAGAATCTTTGTCACCTTATGTGAACTTTTGTGTTAGCTTCTCAGCAGAAAACATGTCATGCAAATATTTTGACCATTTTTTATTGGTATGACACATCTTTTTCACTCTTTTGCAAAACAGTTTAACAGATTCAAACAAATATTTTTAAACAGGACAGCCAAAACAAAACAAAAAAAAATTATTTCTCTTATTCTCTCATTATTCTCTCTTATTCTCTTTAGTTTACATTAATAATATATTCTATAATATTTCAGTTTTTAGCCATAATTTAAAAATATGTAATGGAATCAATAAAATTTGATTATACAAAGTTTTCCTTCAGAAAAGGGCTGATGAGACCACTATGTCATCAAATTGCTTGTAGAACGAGAAAGAGAAGAACAATAAGCAATGCAAATGAAACTTTAGCTTGTTTAATTATCATCAATTGATTTATTGCTTATTGCAACAGACCTAGCCAAGACACTTCCTGTAAGGTACAGTGACTGCATTGGCAGACAGATTCAAAGGGAGGAGTTAAGAACTGACTATAAAATACCAAGAACATAAAAAGGAAAACTATTTACAAGCGAGAAGTCAACATCCATACATCATTACAAATCAACTGCCAGCAACAAGACAGTGGAAATGGCTGCTGGTAAGAAGAATTTACAATTTTATATATTAATATCTCAGGGGAATTTCATTTAATTTCAACAAATTCCTGACAATGCAAACGTCATTTCCACTTTCTCCCCTTTTATGAATGACTTCTTAGCTCTGTACAGAGGCACTATCATACTAGAGCTCCAGCCAATTAAATAGAGAATGACATGTGATCTATGTTTTTAGTGTTTCACATTTTAACAGAAATATGAATAAACTTAAGTCAGAGCTGTCGAAAATAAAAAGCACAAAACAAAAATGTATACTAATAAAACGTTCTCATCACTCCAACCAACAGTAATGCATTTTTATTTAGATTGTATGATAAATTAATACAAAGAAGACCATAATTATAAAGAGGAATGAAAAAAAAAACATGTATGATTTTCAAAATGTTTTTCAGATAAAAATCTGAGACGATATTTGATTGAAAGTACTTTTAAAAGTTTACTGAACAACTTTAGGGAAAACTTTTACAGCACTTGTCAGTGTGGGTTTTTCCTTTCTCTTTCTTTATTGGGTAATTTTAACAACACAAAGTGAAAATGGGTAATAAATAAATAAGGTCAGGGGGAGTAAAAATAGAAAAATGGCATGGAAGAGAAAAATATACAACAAACAGATAAGACAATAGGGCAAGTAACACAGTTAAATAATTTTAAGGCATCAACACTTCAGTTTTTGAATGACGATGTAAATATAGTTTCTGCATTTTCAGAAATTCAAATAAAGAGTTCAAATGGAAGTTTCTTAGTAGAAAACCTGCAGTCATGAATATAACACTTAACTATAATTAATAATAGATTAATTACATAAAAGTTATTCATTTCAGAGGAGACAACGTGGAAACCCACAGGTACTTTTGTATATAAAAAGAAAAATTACTAAGAATGTGAGACTGAATTTAATTAATTCTTCCAGAAAAACACTGTGAAGGGGAGAGAGAGAGAGAAGCTCTTTAACTCACATGAGAAAGTGAGCACTTTTAATCATAAATTCTTGTTATGACTCGCATAACAACAATCACCCAGTGAATAAAGGGTGCTTTTTATTGTCATTTGTCATTCAGAATCTAAACAATATATTTCACATCAAAAAGAATTTAGCTTCATTGACTCAGATAGACTAAAAATTGTATAGATTTCCATGCACAAAACCAAGCTAAATAATAATGTTCTTTTTTATTTCCTTAATGACCAGGAGTTTGAAAAGAAATGTTAAATGCCAAAACATATTTACAAAAAAACAAACAGATTATGTTTTAGTTAAAGTGTAGAACATATTCTTAATATTTACTGTGTACATATAGTTTGGTTTTGAACAGTATTCATTTATTTAGAAAATATTAGCTGAAAATGTGAACAGATTTTCTAACACAATTTGCTAATCACAATTAGATTAGCAAATTAAGATTAAAAAATACATTTTCTAATTTTTTTTAATTAGGATTGTGTGATCTACCTAATTTTCTTCCAGATTAATAAATATGATAGTAACACATTATTTTGTAAGTGACATTGTTTTAGTTTACTTCTATCTGAATAAAACTGCTTCCGGTTTATTATTGTTTTCTAATTCTCCAGCAGCTGAAGAGGATCTCAGGATTGTTCTTCTTGGGAAAACTGGAGTCGGCAAAAGTGCATCAGGAAACACCATATTAGGGAAGAAAGCTTTTAAATCTAAACTCTGTTTCTCCTCTGTGACATCAGTCTGTGAGAAGGAAACCGATGTTTTTGGTGGTCTAAATCTGGCTGTTATTGATACTCCAGGTCTGTTTGAGACAGGTAAAGGTAATGAAGAGGTTGTGGAAGAGATCTCTAAATGCATCAGCATGGCGGCTCCTGGTCCTCATGTCTTCCTGATTGTGATCCAACCGACCAGATTCACTGAAGAAGATGAAAAAACTGTGGAAATAATTAAGAAAATGTTTGGAGAAGAAGCAGCCAGATACACCATGATCCTGTTTACCCGTGGAGATGAGCTGAAAGAGGAAAACGTTAACATAGAAGACATGTTACAAACATTTCAACCTGTAAAACGCATCATCAGTCAGTGCTCTGTCTTGCAGAAATTTGAAGATAAATATCATGTTTTTAACAACAGAGCTCAAGATCCTGCTCAAGTCAGAGGACTGTTACTGAAGATCCTGAGAATGGTTCAGCAAAATGGAGGAAGTTTCTACACCAATGAGATGTTCAACAACGCACAAAGAGCTATTCAAGAAGAAGAGGAACGACTGCGTAGAGAAATTCCAAACATCAAACCTGACGAGGCGAGAAAGAAGGCAGAGAGAGAGAACCCTTTTATCTATGATGTCTGAAGGATCTTACTAAAGTTCTTATTGCTGCAGCTGAAGTAGTGACTACAGTTTCAGTTGTGGTTGAAGCTGCTCTAGAAGTGAAAGAGATGGGTTGTGCTATACAGTGATGATGAGTGTAATGCTTTGGCTGCAGTTTATTTAACTCTTATTTTTTAAAATAGCAAATTATGTGCCAGCATATTTTATAATTTTATTAATCAGCTACTGAAATATCTAAGCATCTGTGGTTGAGCTCAGGAAGGAAGAATCATCTTCCAAATCTTGTTGGTTTGATTTCCCTTTCCATCAGTCCTAATTTTAACTGTCAATCAGCCTGATAAATAGCGCATGAAACTGTGAAAATATGAGGATGATTTGTGCGTTACATGAGCTTTAAGCTGACTAAGGGTAGCAAATGTAGTTAATTTAATGATTTTCTTAAAATGCTGATTTCCTCTCTTCTTGGATATAATATCTTTGAAGATTGATTGATTGATTACATTCTGATTAACAGCAAGTGTTCCCTGCTGGATTATGTAACATATATTTTCATGGCCTTTGAAATCAAGACCAGTTAGGGACATTGTTGATTTGTGTTATTACCTTGTGTTGTTGCAGCACTAATAAAGCTTTGAAATGGTGATAAAGATTAAGCGTTTATGTAACTTATTATCTTCCTTTGGTGTTTTCTCACTAAAAGATAAATACATTATTTCATTCTAATAATCTTCTTTATCTTAGCATTTAACAAGTGACAAGTAATCTGTTGTAAATTTGTGAACCATACATCAAAAACACAATGACAAGAGTTTATCATAGTCAGAGCTCCACATTATGACAGAGTATTAGAACCATTGTATTAATCTAATAGGTTACATAGTACTCAAAGTTTAAATGTTTAGCTGTTTCTCCTATAGATGAAGCTAAAGGTTCCTCAATATACACTTTTCTCATGGACCGTTGCTCCTCTGTCTGTCAAATCTTCTCAGATAAACTTTTAACAAACAGGTATTAAAGCTGCAGTATGTAGTTTTCATAAAGATTTAGTTTTTTACATATTCATTAAAATTGTCACCATGTTGTGAGTTTATCATATGTGCAAACATTGATCTCCTCCATCTTCTCCCTGAGCTACTATTGCTGTCTGAACAAATGAATCGCTTCTAACTGAAAACAACGAATCAGAGCCAGGAAGTGGATCTTAGCGCTGTCAATCACTTCATGTACTCGCTGCTAAATGTACTAATGGAGGAGAAACAACTTACTGGTATAGAAAAACAGTTTATAAGCCATCATTGGTGGCCATGCTAACTAGCATCTCTTGACGGGGAGCAGAGAACAAAGAGGGGAGGAAAACAAGAGGCACCATATGAGATTGTGATTGGCAGCGCTAAGACCCGCCTCCTGGTTCTGATGGCTGTTTCTAGTTAGTATTGGGCAGTGAATTAGTGCCATATGTAGCTAATTCATTCAAATTTGTGTGAGCAAGAAAAACATAATTCATTGCTACTTTATCGATGTTCTAACATGTAAATAAATTGAAAGCTTAAAAATCGTCTGTGACTCATTTTATTGTACACATATCACATCTCTAATAGGTGTGGAATGGTTTCTAGTTACCAGATAGACGATATATTTAAAAAGATGTAAATTCAAAATGATTGAGAATTGAGTTGTTTTAACTTTTTTAATGAGACAGGGACAGTGTGCAGCCTTCTCCAGTTACATGTAGCGTGTTATTCGACAATGCTACATGTATTGTAGCATTGTATTGTTATTCAACAATACATGCTATTGTTGAATAACAATACAACAATAGCATGTTGTATTGTTCTCCCCCACCTGTTTCTCCCATCTGTCAGCCAGTTGTGTCTGATTACTTTGGAGCTAATTAATTAGTTTATGTTTCACAGCTAATATCTGTGATAAGATTTCTCATGTCACTTCATAAACAGGAGAATGGTTGAAATGACACCATATTCTGAGAAAACACATTTTATTAATCATGGCAATAATGCTGTTAAATTTGATACCTAATCTCTGTTACCCACACTATTGTCAGAAGCTAAGTGTTACTCTGCTGCTCCTGAACTGCTGTGTTGTTTTCAGAACCAGAAGTCGACCTCAGATTGGTTCTGGTGGGTCAGGAAAGAGTCGGGAAGAGCTCAGCGGGAAACACCATCCTGGGAAGGAAGGAGTTTAACTCTGAAGTCAGTCTCAAACCTCTGACTCTGAGCAGTCAGAGGGCAGAAGGAGAAGTTTTCTCTCATAGAGTCTCTGTGGTGGACACTCCTGGACTCTCCAGCTCTGCTCTTCCTCCAGAAGAAGTGAAAGCTGAGATCCGGAGAGCTGTGGAGCTGAGCTCTCCTGGTCCTCATGTTTTTCTGCTCATCATCCAGCTGGGAAGATTCACTGAACAGGAGAAGAGAGGAATGGAGATGCTGCAGGAGATTCTGGGTCCAAAGGTTTCCAAGTTCACCATGATCCTGTTCACCTACGGAGACCGACTGGAGGAAACTGGGATCAATATTGATCAGTTTGTAAAAAGAGATGAAAATTTGCAGAAACTGGTGAAGAGCACCAGTGGGATGTATCATGTGTTCAACAACCAAAAGATGGAAAACAGGAAGCAGGTCCAGGATCTGCTGAGAAAAATAGATTCAATCTCAGATGGAGGGTATCTGTATTATCAGAGAAAGTCTGGGTTAGTACATTCTGACCGTTTCTTTACTACCAATGACTGCAGGCAGATTTTTCAGGTCATTTACAACATAGTGTCTCAATTATTGTGGTCAGTTGGGAGATTAACAGTCGGAGTTTACAATCTGGGCTGCAGGATATTAAACAACATCCTCAACTGGTTTAGATAAGAGATGAATCGAGTTAGAGATCACTGAATAAATTATGATTTGATCATGTAATTAATTAGTCACTGTAAGTTTAGTTAAAATTCAGAGGAAAAAGTCAGTGTAAATAAATATTACCCTTTTGAATGCATTCCATTCCAAACATGCTTTGTAATTAATCTAAATTTTAAACATAATTAAACAATTGTGTGATTGCTTCAGTTTTATTCTCATAACTTCAACAAATCTTAAAAGAAAACTTTTGCTGTAGATTATTGTGAAGTGACACAATCAAGGCAGAAAATTATTTATGTTCAGGATCCTCTGTTTTTAATCCAAAAACATCCATAGAAACAGAATTAACTTTTATAATTTTCTGTATTTGTCAGTGGAGTTTAAGTCGGTTTGACTAAAAAGTAAAGCAGTGTCTTATTGTTCAGAGCACAAACACATTTACTGTATTTATATTAAAGTGTTTAAATCCCAATCATGATGTAGGAAAAGACCTTCAACTTGTTTCATTGTGCCAATGACAAACATCAGCAGGTTTGAGCACAAGTTGATAAACCTGCTTTTGGTCAACCTGTAGCATGTTTGGGATTTTTATCTAATTAAATTTCTTCTGAAAGATTTAAAACTAAAACTCTGATTCAGCAGAAGGACACAGTTTACTTTTAACTGTTTCAGTCAGACACAAACTTCTCTGAAAATAGATTTTAATCAAAAATCTCTGAATGTTTTTCTTCATTATTATTTTTTGTCGGTTGTTATTGTCGTTTTAAGAGTTCATACGTGCCCTCCTTATTTGTTGTAAAATGCAGTGGCACAAAGCCGTCGGCAGGTGGAGCCTCACGGAAATCTGACTCCAGTTAGTGTTGTTTAACTCCAGAGTATTAAATCCAATGCTTTTTCATTATTTTTGAAAACTTGTTTAAACTGAAATGATAAAAATTAATCACTTTTAGCCTCATGAAATAAAAAAACATACCTAACATGATGGGGGAAAAATTATTTGGATGGAAACAGTAAAGTTTCTCCTTTTTTAACTCGTATAGGAAAATACATTAGGTAATAGTTCATATCCATAAGATGCATGTTACCTGTGAGGCGTTTACATTCTCTGTGAAAAAGCAAACAAAGTCACATCAGCAGATTAACTTAAATATGTTCAGGTTTGATGATTCTTCAGGCCGTGGTTCCAACACACAGGAAAATTGCTCAGCATATAAAATTATTACAAGACTTATTTTATTCTGTCAAACATCCATCCATCCATTTTCTTACACCCTTGTTCCTTAATGGGGTCAGGAGGTGCTCGTGCCCATCTCCAGCTAACGTTCCGGACAAGAGGCGGGGTCACCCAGTCTGTCGCAGATTCTGTCAAACCTGAATAGAATAGAATAGAATAGAATACAATAGAATAGAATCAGTCTTTATTGTTAATGAAAAGGATAATTTAGATGCAACAGCAACAACAGATATAAATGTTCACACAAAAAGTTCTTAAAGTGTTACAAACGATATAGACAAAAGATTAACTATAACAAATAATGATAATGATAATAATTATTGCTATTATTATAGTTACATGTAATTTGTGTACAAAATAACTAATTTGTGCCTTTATAGTCTGCTTTTAAATGATGCTATGGGTTTGGAGTCAAACTTTGTGTTATTTTAACTGACATAAAGTTACACTTTGCAGGTGGTACAGTTGTAAAAGTTATATAATACAAGTGAGACATTACTTTGCTGAAATGATTAATTAGTAATTGATAGAGAAATAACACAAGCAAAATTCTCTGTTTTTCATACTTTGATGCGCTATTTTGATGAAGAGCTCTTTATGGATATATGGTCTTTGTGAGAGAACAACTGTATATGTGTGAATATTTTTTAAACATGGTTGCTTTCTTCATTATAAGCTGCTGAGCTTTATGTTATTTTTAAATAGCACAAAATACACACATATCCACTGGTATGTCAGATGCTTTTGTATATAATATAAATATTCATGGTGAGAAAAACTGGAACCTGGTTGAGGTCATGGGTACAGTTTGTTGACCATTTTATTGTTTATCACTGGTTGTGGCTATTATGTTAACCATATCAAATCATCATCTCTCTCAGTTCATAGACAGTCCCATTCTCATTTTTGTGTATAAATGTAATGTTTAGCTCAGTGAACTAAAAGATCTGCTGAAAATCCAGAGAAAGATTAGTTCACTGTAATTTCTTTTGAAATTGGAATTAAAAGGCTATTGGACTTAATGAATTAATTATTTTTGCCAACACTTTGCTTTAACTTATTGCTTCTAATCTTACAATGAATCAACATATTAGTATACCAATAAACTATTGGCAATAATTTATTCAAATCAATGAAACAATAACCTCATGAGAGGAAATTTAAAATTTTTAATAACTTCAAGTTCAGAGCTAACAAATAAAATATAGGTTGATTTATCAGGAAAGGGCTGAAAACAATCTGGTCAATTTTAGCTATTTATATGTCCAACAAATTATATTTACTTGGTAATTTACTGAACTGTGTAATATATTTTAAGAACTTATTTTCTGTGTGTATCTTTGTTTGCTGAAACTTACGAAAGATTACAAATTGGTTTCTGGGACAATTTGTCATCCAGCCAAATTTGTCGTTGCAACAGGCCGAATTACAACAATATTAGTTTATTTAGAAAATATTAACTAAACACTGAAACACATTTTCTTACATGTGGAAGATTAGCAAAGTTTAAAAGAAAAATATTATTCTTATTACTGTTTTATGAATTCTTTAATTTACCTAATTTTCTTCAATATTATTACATTTAACCATAAAAGATTTGTTTAACTGGCATCTGTCTGAATAGAAATTGTTTTCAGTTTATTATTGTTTTCTAATTCTCCAACAGCTAAAGAGAAGCCAGAGATCAGGATTGTTCTTCTTGGGAAAACTGGAGTCGGCAAAAGTGCAGCAGGAAACAGGATTTTAGGGACTAAAGCTTTTGAGTCTCATCCATCTTTTTCCTCTGTGACATTATTGGGTCAGAAGGAAACCAATGCTTTTAATGGTTTAAATTGGGCTGTTATTGATACTCCAGATTTCTTTGAGACAGATAAAAGTAATGAAGAGGTTAAGAAACAGATCGCTAGATGCATCAGCCTGGCGGATCCTGGTCCTCATGTGTTCCTGATTGTGCTCCAGCCCAACAAATTCACTAATGAATACAAAAAAAACATTGAAATAATCAAGAGAATGTTTGGAGAAAAAGCTGCCAAATACACCATGATCCTGTTTACCCAGGGAGACGTGCTGAAAAATGAAAAAATTAAAATAGAAAACCTGTTAGGAACATCAGAACCTCTAAAAGACATCATCCGTCAGTGCTCCATCCTGGAGAAATTTGAAGATAAATATCATGTTTTTGACAATGAAGTTGAGGATCTCGATCAAGTCAGGGGACTGGTGGACAAGATCATCAGAATGATTGAGGGAAATGGAGGAAATTTCTACACCTATAACACGTTTGAAGAGGCTCAGAGAGCCAAGCAAGAAATGGACCGACTGCTCAGAGAAAATCCAGACATGAATATTAGAGATTCAGGAAGAGCAGGGAGAGATGAGAGATGTGTTATACAGTGATGATGTTAGGGATGTTTTGGATGGATATGATTAAACCCTGATTTTCATAAATAACATATTTACCAGTTATATGCAGACTATTGATCATGTCACTAAATAGGAAATATCTGATCAGCTGAGCATCATCATCTCTGATTTGTGAGGTTGTTGGTTTGATTCTTGCGTCCTTAAGTCTCCCTGAATAATAATCATCATCATTATAATAACAATAATAATCATTATCGGGGGAACTCTAGGGGGCGATTATGGAGTAAGGAAGCAGTACCTTCGCGCTCCCGCTATCTTCACCGTTTAAGGCTTACCAAGCCTATTTAACCAGTGAACTTTTGATGAATATATAGAATTCTGTTATGATTCATATCCTGTCCATGCTGTGTTAAGCACTCATTCAGTTCACCTGGCACGCCTGATTGCTTACCTATTCCACCTGGGCCTTGCCTTACTTAAACACCCCTCAGCCTCTGCTTCCCTGCCAGATTATCGACAGCCACGAGCCAGTAGAGATCCAGCGTTTCCTGCCAAGCCTTCTGTGTTTCTTCGACCCCCCTTCTGACCATGGATTTACCCCTCCTGCCAAGCCCTTCACGGATCCCTTCTATTCTGGAATTCTGGACCCTGACCCAAGCTCTGCCTCACGACCATCGATTACCGCCTGCCCCTCTAAGCTAGGTTTGCTCTCTGTCCTCCTGTGAATGACCTCTGCCTGTTTATCGACAAAGTCTCTGGTTTCCTGCATCTCCCTGTCATCAGACCCTCTGTTCCTCTGCTCCACCCGTCCACTGCTCTACAGTGCTGTGTTTGATGACCTCTCCCTGAGCAGAAACCAGTATCTGAAAAAATAAACTTTTTTTTCCTTTTTATACTTCTGTGTGTGGTTGAATTTCCGGGTCCCCTCTGAGTATCCTTACAGTATAATCTGGCCACTATGGACCCGTCAGCCACACAGGAGTGGCGTTCCAGTGTTGAAGGCGCTATTAACCGCCTGGAAGCTAACATGCAAGAAATGATGTCTATGCTTGATAAGATGTCCTCCTCTCCTCCCCCAAAGAGCACTTCTCATAGCCCCAGGGCTTCTAAGTCTGGCTACCAGGTCTCGCCCATTTATGAGCCCCGTCTGTCGCCTCCGGAGGTGTTTAAGGGTGAGCAGAGTCAATGTTGTCCTTTCATTACTCAGTGTGAGATTGTCTTTGAACTTCAACCATCATCTTTCCCTACTGAATGTGCTAAAGTAGCATATGCTATTTCCCTTCTCTCTGGGAAGGCCAAGTTATGGGGTACTGCTGAGTGGCAGAAGGACTCCCTCATTTGTTATCAGTTCAAGGACTTTTCCAAGGAGCTAATCAGGGTCTTCCATCCAGTTCTGCCTGCGAGGGAGGCTACACGTGGTTTGCTCAAACTCAAACAAGGCAGGAGGTGAGTCACAGAGTACATAATTGACTTTCATGCTCTTTCTTCAAGAAGTGACTGGAACGATGAGGCACTATGTGACGCTTTCTACCAGGGTCTCAGTGAGGAGGTAAAGGATGAACTGTCTACACGGGATGCTCCCAAGGATTTGGAGGAACTGGAGACTCTGGCCACAAGGATCGACATGAGGCTTCATGAGAGAAGGTTGGAGAGGAGTTCTTTCAATCGTACTTACCAAGTTGAACGTGTTCCCAGGCCACAGCCATCAATCTCATCCCCACCTTTGAGCTCATCTCCCACCTCTCTGGCGGAGGAGCCTATGCAGATGGGTTGATCACGCTTATCCCCACAAGAGAGAGAGCGGAGACTTAAGAGAGGCCTTTGTTTCTATTGTGGTGGAGAGGGTCATCTACTTTGTCTGTGTCCAGCAAAAGGCCAGGCTCAGTAGGAGGTAAGAGGCTCCTGCTGAGTCAAAAGAGATTAAATCCTCTTCTTTCTCCGTTCAGGCCTTTCTCCAAACTGACTGCCTTACCAAACACCTATCTGTCTTTATTGATTCAGGAGCAGACACTGAGTTCATGGACCGTGGCCTTGCCAAATCTCTTGGTATCCACCTCGAAGCATCTTGAAGTTTTGGCTATTGACGGCCATGTACTTCACCAGGTCACCCACGAAACGGGTCCCATTAAGTTTAGTATTTCCGGGAATCACCATGAACTCATTTCCTTCCTGATAATAAATTCCCCTGGTCTCCCTGTCATTTTGGGGGCCACTTGGTTGAGAAAACACAACCCCCACATTGACTGGGTTAAGTGTGAGGTGTTGGGCTGGTCACCATCTTGCCATTCCACCTGCCTCTTAACGGCTTCGGTCCCCTGTACTGTCCCTATCTCGGGACAGGAGACCTTCCCCGACCTATCCAAAGTACCTGCTGTTTACCATGACCTTAGGGAGGTCTTTAACAAGCATCGAGCCACTGCCCTTCCACCCCATCGGCCTTATGATTGTGCTATTGATTTGCTCCCTGGTACCTTTCCTCCCAGAGGTCGTCTTTTCCCTCTCTCTGGCCCAGAGGATAAGGCCATGAGGGATTATGTCAGTGACTCACTCAAGGCAGTTTTCATCCGTCCTTCTTCCTCCCCAGCTGGTGCAGGATTCTTCTTTGTGGGCAAAAAGGATGGTTCCTTAAGACCCTGTATTGACTACAGAGGATTGAATGACATCACAGTCAAAAACCGTTACCCACTTCCCCTAATGAACACTGCCTTCGATCTGATCCAGGGATCCACTGTTTTTACTAAGTTAGATCTTAGAAATGCCTACCATCTGGTCCGGATCAAGGAGGGGGATAAGTGGAAGACAGCCTTTAACACCCCAACCGGTCATTATGAATACCTTGTAATGCCCTTTGGCCTGTCCAACGCTCCTGCTGTGTTCCAGGCACTTGTCAATGATGTCCTCAGGGACATGGTTGGTCATTTTGTTTATGTCTATCTGGATGACATTTTGATTTTTCTAAGGATCTCACAGCCCATCAAGCTCATGTCCGTTCTGTCATTCTCCGCTTGCTGCAGAATAACCTGTTTGTCAAGGCAGAAAAGTGTGAGTTCCACAAACAGTCAACTTCATTCTTGGGTTTCGTCATCTCTCCTAACAGGATTTCCATGGACCCCAGCAAGACAGATGCCATCAAGAATTCGCCCCACCCACAAGACCGCAAGCAACTTCAAAGATTTCTGGGGTTCGCAAACTTTTATCGCCGGTTCATCCGCTATTTCAGCTCTGTAGCCTCTCCACTTCATGCACTTACCTCATCCAAGTGCAAGTTTGTTTGGGGTAAGGCTGCTGCTGAGTCATTCAAGCACCTTAAGAGGGCTTTCACCTCAGCTCCTGTCCTCCGCACACCGGACCCGTCCCGCCAATTCATTGTTGAAGTGGATGCTTCTGCCTCCGGGGTGGGAGCCATACTCAGTCAGAGGTGCACTGACGGCAAGACTCACCCATGTGCCTTCTTTTCCAGAAAACTGTCTTCTGCAGAGACCAACTATGATGTTGGTGACCGTGAACTACTGGCAGTTAAACTGGCACTTGAGGAGTGGAGGCACTGGCTTGAGGGAGCTAAGGAACCTTTCATGGTTTGGACTGATCATAAAATCTGCAGTAACTCAAGTCAGCAAGGAGACTCAACCCCAGGCAAGCCAGGTGGGCCCTGTACTTCAGTTGCTTTAATTTTTCATTGTCTTACAGACCGGGGAGTAAGAACGCTAAACCAGACGCACTCTCCAGGCTTCATGAGACTGTGGAGGAGGGTCAAGAGGTAAAACAGGTGGACTATGTGCTCCCCACGTCAGTGCGGCTAGCAGTTTCCAAGCTAGGGCTGGAGCAGAAAATAAGAGGAGCCCATCATCTAAGCCCCATCCCTGAGAACTGTCCTAAAGATCGACTCTTTGTTCCGGAGCAGCTAATACCTGAGGTACTGTCATTTTGTCATGAGCCTAGACTTTTCTGTCATCCAGGAGTCACTAAGACCCTATCTGTGATCAGGAGTTGTTTCTGGTGGGAAAGTATGCTACAAGATGTTACTGAGTTCATCAAGGCTTGCAGAGTTTACTGTCAGGCTAAACCATCCCGTCGGCCACCCTCTGGGCTCCTGCGACCCCTCCCTGTTTCACACCGCCAATGGTCCCACATATCCATGGATTTTGTGACTGGCCTACCCTCTTCCAATAACCACTCTGTCCTTCTCACAGTCGTTGATTGCTTCTCCAAGATGTCCCACCTGATTCCTCTTCGCAAACTGCCTTCCTCCAAGGAGCTGGAAGGGATTCTGGCCCGTGAGGTGTTTCGCCTGCATGGGCTACCCTCTGACATTGTTTCTGACAGGGGACCCCAGTTTGTCTCTAGATTCTGGAAGGAATTCTGTGGTCTCCTGGGTATCACAGTGGAGACCAAGCTTCGGATGCTATGTGAACATGATCCCTCCTCTTGGTCACAGAACCTACCATGGGTGGAGTATGCACTCAATTCTCTCCCTTCTACTTCTACAGGGCTTCCCCTTTTACACGGTTTACGGTTACCAACCTCCTGTGTTGTCTCTTCAAGAAAGGTCCACTAGAGTCCCATCTGCCCATGCCTCGGCCTTGAAGTGCCAGCAGGTATGGCGTCAGGCCCGCAGGGCTCTCCTGAAAACCTCCGCTTTATGTTGCAGATTTGCCAATCGTCACAGAACCCCAGCACCCACCTACCTCACAGGACAAAGAGTCTGGCTATCCACCAAGGACCTCCCCTTGCGGATTGAAAACCGCAAGCTAGCCCCTCGTTTCATAGGACCCTTCCCGATTTCCAAAGTGATCAACCCAGTGGCTGTTCGGCTCCGCCTCCCCAGGACTCTCAGAGTTTGTCCCACCTTTCATGTGTCCCGTGTCAAACCTGTCTTCACTTCACAGTTGGTACCCTCCTCCAGACCCCCTCCTCCCGCCCGGATGATTGATGGGGCCCCGCTCACACTGTACGTCGTCTCCTTCGGTCCAGACGTTGGGGCCGGTCCATCCATTACTTGGTGGACTGGGAGGGATACGGGCCTGAGGAGCGCTCCTGGGTGCCGGCCCGGCATGTTTTGGACAAGTCCCTTATCAGGGAGTTTCATCGGTCCAACCCTGACCAGCCTGGTGGTCCTTCTGGAGCCGGACCTTGAGGAGGGGTACTGTTATGATTCATGTCCTGTCCATGCTGTGTTAAGCACTCATTCAGTTCACCTGCCACGCCTGATTGCTTACCTATTCCACCTGGGCCTTGCCCTACTTAAACACCCTCAGCCTCTGCTTCCCTGCCAGATTATGGACAGCCACGAGCCAGTAGAGATCCAGCGTTTCCTGCCAAGCCTTCTGTGTTTCTTCGACCCCCCTTCTGACCATGGATTTACCCTCCTGCCAAGCCCTTCACGGATTCCTTCTATTCTGGAATTCTGGACGCTGACCCAAGCTCTGCCTCACGACCACCGATTACCGCCTGCCCTCTAAGCTAAGTTTGCTCTCTGTCCTCCTGTGAATGACCTCTGCCTGTTTATCGACAAGGTCTCTGGATTCCTGCATCTCCCTGTCATCAGACCCTCTGTTCCTCTGCTCCACCCGTCCACTGCTCTACAGTGCTGTGTTTGATGACCTCTCCCTGAACAGAAACCAGTATCTGAAAAAATAAACTTTTTTTACCTTTTTATACTTCTGTGTGTGGTTGAATTTCCGGGTCCCCTCTGAGTATCCTTACAGAATTCTGTCATATTCTGTGTAATAATGCCACCCAAAACTTCTAAATTGAGCGAAAAAGCCAAACCTGAGGTTGTTGTCACTAAAACCGATATGGTGGCTGCATTAGCCGAACTTAAGCTAGCTCTGCTTTCCGAACTGAAAAAGGACTTTAAAGAAGTAAACGAGAAGCTGGATGGGCTCCAGGAGACTGTTGGGAATCACGGTAAACGCCTGACTTTACTTGAGAACAACGCCGAGTTACTTCATCAGCGGTTGGAAGAGGTCAAACGGTGCTGCGAGGGGCTGAGGTCCGATAATGGGAAGCTAAAGGCTAAGCTAACTGAGCTGGAGGGGAGAAGCAGGAGGAGCAACGTCCGCATTATTGGCCTGCCCGAAGACATCGAAGGACCACTTCTTCTCCCAGTTATTATGGGATGCTTTTGGACATGACATCTTCCAATCTGCGCCAGAGCTGGACCGTGCCCACCGCAGCCTGATCCCCAAACCGGGCCCCAGAGACCGACCTCGGCCTGTCATAATTTGCTTCCATTATTATCAACACAAGGAGCTGGTGATTCGTGAAGCTTGGAAAAGACTATATAAGAGTAATTTTGAGAAATTGCTTACTGAGACCCAACGTGACCTAAATAAGTGGTCAGTACTTCCTCTCTCTTTAATAGGGAGAGATGTCAGTGCTCCCTAGGTTCATATACTTCTTTCAGTGTCTCCCTGTTGTCATTCCAAGTGCTTACTTTAAAAAATTAGATTCGGCCGTTTCGACTTACATTTGGAATGGCAAAAAACCTCGTCTTAAGAAGGATCTCTGCGAAAATCAAAGCAGGATGGGGGTCTAGCCCTTCCCAATATCCGACACTATTATTGGGTATGTAACTTCTACTGTTTGTCTTTTTGGATGCACTACAGCTCTAATGATGGTGGTCCCATTTAGGTGGGGATGGAAAAATTCTCATGTGCCCCTTTATCAATGCCAGCTTTAATCGGGGCACCTTTACCTCTTAAACGTACTTCCTCTAATTGCATAGTCTATAACTCCTTGGCAATCTACTCTAAATTTAGGAAACACTTTGGCCTTTGTCAGATGAGTCTTTCCAGCCCAATTGCATTTAATAACCTTTTTCCTCCTTTGCAGGACGCTATTTTCGGTGTGTGGCAAAGTAAAGGCTTAAAATATTTTAAGGATCTCTATATTGAAAACAAATTTGCTTCTTTTGAACAATTGTCTAACAAATTTGATTTACCAGCCTCACACGTTTTTAGATATTTACAGGTTAGGCATTTTATTACCTCATCTATGTCAATATTTCCTGATAAGCCTCCCGATAATGTAATCGATGAGTGGATGTCTTTCGACCCAACAAGAAGCAAAGAGATCACTTCCTGGATAAAACTGATCTCTCATTTTGATTCCCGATCCTTTGCTATAATTAAACAGTCCTGGGAGCAGGATCTTCAAATTACAATTAGTGAGGCCGTTTGGGCTGATATGTTTGGGAAAATCCACTCATCATCAATTTGCGCGAGACACTCTCTTATCCAATTTAAACTAGTACATCGGGCATACCTCCATAAATCTAAATTGGCCAGAATTTACCCCCAAATCAACCTTATATGTGATAGATGCAAATTAGAGGAAGCTACACTATTACATATGTTTTGGAACTGCCCAAGGATACAGATATACTGGACTGGTATTTGTGAAGCACTGTCATCTGTTTTTGGGGTTAAAATTACTCCAAACCCACTCATGCTGCTCTTTGGGGTTGCTCCTGAGGGTCTAGGTTTACCTACAGGAGGCAGGAAGGTAATTGCTTTTTCAACTTTGCTAGCACGCCGCCTAATTCTCCTTAGATGGAAGGATGCTGCTCCACCCACAGTGTCATACTGGATAAAAGACATTCTACTTAACCTAAAACTAGAGAAAATCAGATATGTGATGAGAGGCTCTGAGAATAAATTTTATAAAACTTGGAAATCGATTATGACTTTTTTCAATAAACCTTCAACAGAGGTTCTGGAATAACAGACCCTGGGAATTTTGGCTGAGCAGTGCATCAATAAATCTTGACATGGATTTTTGGTAGGATCTTAACTTTTAGTTTTTCTTTTTGCTACACACTTGGTAGGTGACAGTATTTCAGGGAATGTTTATTGGGTGGGATGTGTTTGTGGTTTTTATTATTGTTTGTGGTTTGTATATTTTGTCTTTCCTATTGCTTGGAAGAACTTTGTAAATTGAAGTGAAAATGCTAATAAATATATTAAACACAAAAAATAATAATCATCAGTATTATTATAATCATAAAGTTGACTTTTAATGTGCAAGAGTTTTGAACTCAGTATAAGTAGTAACAAATATAATTAATTTAACAAAACATTATTTATGATTTTAGACGTTTATCTCTAAGTAATGGCTGCGCAGTGGCGCAGTTGGTAGAGCTGTTGCCTTGCAGCAAGAAGGTTCTGGGTTTGAATCCAGGTCTTTCTGCATGGAGTTTGCATGTTGTCCCTGTGCATGGTGGGTTCTCTCTGGATACTCCGGTTTCCTCCCACAGTCCAAAAACATGACTGTCAGGTTAATTGGTCTGTCTAAATTGCCCCTAGGTGTGTGTGTGTGTGTGAATAGTTGTGTGTCTCTGTGTTGCCCTGCGAGAGACTGGCGACCTGTCCGGGTGACCCCGCCTCTCACCTGGAACGTTAGCTGGAGATAAGCACCAGCAACCCTCCCGACCCCACTGAGGGACAAAGGTGTCAAGAAAATTGATGGATGGATGGATGGCTACTTTGTGTTTCTATACACTACTCACTCGGTCAAGTCATCTATCTCTAACCTATCCATATGACTCGATTGAACTGACTGGATGTGTTTATACCTGAGAGGCTTTTGTTGTTTATTGGATAAAGTCCCTTGAATCATCTGTTATGAACTAAATAAATAAACTGAATAGACTTGAGTCAAACTAAATAGTTAAATTGTGTTCTCTGCTGTTTTAGCATTTTTTGAATGATGTTTCTTCTTGTTATATCATGATGAACCCAAGATCATAACAGAAACTGTAACCAACATTGCAGAATTATTAAAACATGAATATATCTGACAATTTATTGCCAAAGGTATTGCAGAAAAGGCAGCAGGTGTCACCTGTGGAAATACAGAGGAAGTTATAATCTAAATCTCTGAGCAACAATTTAACAAATTTAAATTCTTGATGCACCCCATCTATCTACAATGACAAAACTAATTCTGTCCAGCAGAGGGAGACATTAAAAAAGGTATCTGTTACAACTGGCTCAAGGTCATAACAAAACTGGAGACCATGAAGGGGTTATAGTGCAGTAAAAAGGAATATTAACAAAAACAACAATGGATTGTGGATATCAGTAACAGTGATGTAATGCAAATGCTTGGATGTGTTGTATGAGTGCATATGGAAGTGTTGAAGTGCAAAAACAAAGACAAACTCAAAAGTGCAAAAGGAGGGGAGCAGAGCCCAACAGCAGAGCACCACAAGCGTCAAGAGCAGTCAGAGTGGATGCTGAAGGTGACCCAGAAGGTGGAGACTGTCAGGTTCAAATACTCTGCGCTCCCAATCAACCTGATCAGCAGCACCTGTAAAGGAGAGGAGCACAAAGACAGACAAAAGCAACACCTGCATCCCAGCCCTTAAGGCCCATGGCTGTAACAGTATCAACTCATTGTTTTTTTTTCTCTGGACTCATGTTACAGAAGATGTGTTCTGATTGGTTCAGCAGCTAATGAGGCTGATACATCTTTTTTTTCTCTGCACGTGCCTGCCATCAGCAGTGGTCATTTATGGGCCGAAATGCATTAAAACAGGATATTGTGAGATGCATCAATGTGTGTTGGTGTTCACCTGTCCTGGCTGTATTTGGAGTTTCTCCTGAGCCACTGCAGCTTGCACATGGCTGGGCATAAAACTAATTGATGTGGGAGAGTCATGGCTATTGGCTCTGCATTCTGGAATACACTGATAAGTTATTGCACTTCACTTGTCCATTCCTCAGCAGCCTTAAAGCTCAGATGGTTGGCAAGGACTGCATCTGGACACATACTCAATGCACATCATTGGTCTGGATCTTCAACTCTCCTGTCTTGTCTCTTTAGGCACTCATCGGCAATGTCATTGGCTATTTTGAGTCGGATCCAGTATTCCATTACTTTTTGGGGGGAACGGCCTGGTGTGTTAGAAGTCAGCCATGGGAATGTCAGAGTAGGCTAATTCTCCAAAGTGCTGCTTTCAAATAACTTACTTGGGGTCTGAGAGTAAAGATTAGTTGTCTGATTAAGTCTGATACAAAGTGCTGTTCGTAAAATTGCCTGCAACAAGTGGGTTTGGATAAATTGTCATGTTGGGTTGAATCTTTCTGACCCACATGCAAGAACACCAGACAGAAACAAAAAAAATCGGTAAAATATTCATTTTGAAAGAACAATGATCTAAACGGCAGGTGCCAGGGAATGCGGCAACTGGTGCGGGTTCACTGAAGAGGAGGAGAAATGGAGGCGAATTCAGGGGCTGTAGGAAATTTGAAATATGAAAATACCAGGAACCTTCTTACTTGGGCAGGAAGAGATCTGAGCCGAGGAGAATAGTGTGGTTACCCGGTTGGACATCTTGACGGGGGTTTGCTGCTAGGCCACAGAGGGACTGAGATGGAAGACAGTCGGCGTTGGAGGGCGGACAGGTAAGTTGTTCTGTTCACAGAGGTTGGAGCAAGGGAGACGGTCACAAGGAGATCCAGGAAGGTTTGGTTACTGCGAAGGAGTAATTGGAGCTCGGGCTACCGGAGGGAAACATCCAACGGCGTCATGAGGAGAGAAGTTCACAGGGAACAGTCAGGGGCTCGGCTTCCAGTGGGTAGAACCACGGCGTCACGAGAAATCACCTGGGGAGGAGGACACAAAGAATCACTAAGAGTTTCACAAGGAGATCAGCACAAGGAGTGACACAGTGGTCTGTAGTACCATTACTGGATAACACTCTGGCAAAGAAGTGTTGGCTGCTCCCTCCTCTTAAGTTCTTCTAGATGAGTTGATGACCTGCAGGTGTGCAGGTGGGCCGGTAATGCCCACCAGGAGTCAACCACTAGGCGGTCTCTGGAGGATAAAAGGAGGAAAGCAAGATGGCACTATCTGCGTGGACTGAGCACCAGACTTATCATCTCCAACAGGATTAGCTTTAAACATATTGAATGAAGCAATAGCTAAGCAGGATTGTAGAAAGCACAGGGACCTTTCAAACCCAAAGTCCTTTAAAGATGCACTGTGTAGCAACCTGTGGACAACTGAAATAGGGGATCACCCCTGACAATCAAGATGGCCCAGATCCTCAGGACTGAGTCATCACGGCATCATTGTGACCCCGGTCTAACCTTAATTCTGTGCTGTCTTTGCATTAAGAAAAGAAAGGTCAGATCTGGATTCACCGTTTTTCATTCCATTTGTTTAAATGTAAACAAGGTAGTAGTAAACAATAACACATAGTAACAACCTTTTCACCATGTCACTGCTCTTTTTAGGCCTCTATTGAGCCATTATTTGATGCAGGTGTTTGTTAAACATTTAGTTATTATTTCCGTCAGGAGATCAAAGCTGCATGGTTATGACAGTGACTGGCAGACAGATTCAAGGGGAGGGACTGGACCAGACTACAACAGCAGGAATTGAAAAGCAAAGTATTTACTACCAAGAAATCAACAGCCACAGTTCATCCAGATCAACTGCCTGCAAGAGGACAATGAAAACGACCAGCCATGGTTCAGCTGGTAAGAAAATTCATGATTGATACATTATGATAAAATGGAAATCTATAATGTCATAATGACTCACAACACAATTAATTTGTTACAAAATGTTTCATTTTATAGGTGGACTTAAACTCAAGAAGTTGCAGTTATTTTTGCAGTTTTCTATTTGGGCTTTAAATGACATCCATGAAAATCTAATATTCATTACTCAATAAGTAACTGATTAATGAATATTAATTATACTTTGAAACAAATAATTGGACAAACACATTTTAAAAGTGTTCAAAGTCCAATTTACTGCTTGCACATTGCGGAGCAGAAAGTTGTCGCCGTTGTTTCTCCCTACATCCAGTGGGTGGCGCACATTGCTACAATTAATAATAGCCATACAGACACACCTGCTAGAAGGAAACAAACGCACCCAGTACAACACTTTCATTCTATTGGCTGAGAGGTTGCTAGGCGACTGTGCCTAAAGGTGTTTCCAAAAGCAAGCAGAGTGTGTGAGTACAGTTATTACAAGTTTTGAGAAGAAAGACTTGAAGTCCTGTTTTCAGACTGAAAATTTGTCTTTTGGATCATGACAGAAAAAATGTCCCCATATAGCAGCTTCAAAGCCGTGGAATGAACTGTACTGTTAACAATTAGTAATGGACAAGTAACTTTATGTAAGTAAGTTTATATCAAAAACACAATGACAAAAGTTTCTCTTGTCCAAAGGATGTCTGTAAAGTTGAGTTTTTCTTTGGAACCAACAGTTTCAGTTAAACATAAGTCAGTGCTCTATATGTGGGCAGGAATGGAGGATATGTTAAATTTTATCACAACATATAATTGTGTTTATTGCAATAATGAAAAAAATTTAAAAATTAATCTTTCTTGGCAATAGATAGTGGGAATATGTCTGATGTAAATGTTGCTCTGCTAACTCCTGAACTGCTGTGTTGTTTTCAGACCTCAGGCTGGTGCTGGTGGGTCAGGAAAGAGTCGGGAAGAGCTCAGCAGGAAACACCATCCTGAGAAATAAGGAGTTTAACTCTGAAGACGGTCTCAAGCTGCTGACTCGGAGCAGCAAGAAGGCAGAAGGAGAAGTTTTCTCTCGTAGAGTCTCAGTGGTGGACACGCCTGGACTCTCCAGCTCTGTTCTTCCTCCAGAAGAAGTGAAAGCTGAGATCCAGAGAGCTGTGGAGCTGAGCTCTCCTGGTCCTCATGTTTTTCTGCTCACCATCAAGTTGGGAAGATTCACTGAACAGAAAGAGTCAGGACTGGAGATGCTGCAGGAGATTCTGGGTCCAGAGGTTTCCAAGTTCACCATGATCCTGTTCACCCACACAGACCGACTGGAACAAACAGGCATTAATGTTAATCAGTTTGTACAAGAAGATAAAAACTTTCAGAAATTAGTGCAGAGCTGCAGTGGGATGTATCATGTGTTCAACAACAAGCAGATGGAAAACAGGAAGCAGGTCCAGGATCTGCTGGATAAAATAGATTCACTCTCAGACGGAGGACGTTGTTATTATCAGAGGCAGATTTCTCTGTTCTCTTACTGTAGATGGGCTCAGTCATGGTGGTCAGACTGGAGACTGAAACTTGGAGTTTCCTTTCTGTGCTGCTGGATATTGAGCAACATCTATAGTCGGTTGAGAAACGAATAGATGAAGTAAAAAATTACCGGAGGAAGAAAGTTTTATGGAAAATGTCAATGTGAATAAAATGATCATTATCAGTTACAATCCAAACATTTGTTGTAATTTGCTGGGTTTAAAAATAATAAAACAATTATTTGATTCTTTCTGGTTTATTGCAACAGGGACTGGGTCATCAAGCAAACTGACCAAGGAGATCAGGGCTACTTTAAGATAATACAATAAGAAGCTAAACATCTTCTCATCTAATGACCCAGTTTGGAGGAATTTACATAACATAACTTCAGACGACTTCATCTCCATAAAGGAGGGTGAAATATGAAAAAGCTGCATTTACTTCTTAAAATAATAAAACAACTAGTCAGATATTTGTTTTTCAACAATTAAGGAGTTATTTATTTAGACTAAAACTAATAACGTTGAAATGTTTTTAATATAAAATCTTGAAAAATTATTGAACATATTTTGATTTACTAGTTAATTAAATTTAGATCTTAGAGATGTGATTAAAACTATGTTTTATTACAGAAAAATACGAGATTAAATGAATAGACATTTGCAGACAGATTATAAGTGTCAGGATCTGGGTTTATGAAAGCGTCTCTCCCATTGGCTCCCTGCTGTGAGCGGCCTGGAGCAGAGCTGATTTAAGGAGCTGCCACCTCTCCGCCGGAGGATTACTCCCTCACGATCGTCTAGCTTGCTAGACCTTCTCCTGAGAAACTCAGGGGTCAGCAGACCAAAATGCTGAAAGAGCCACTTTGGACCAGAATAACAATTCTGTCTGCGTTCAGAAGTTTCCAAGTACACCATGATTCTGTTCAGTCATTACAAGTTTTGATGTTTTATCAAAGAAAAAAAAAAACAACTAACAGCCTTAAGGTTTATAATGAAGGCAACAAAGGCTTTAAGTGCTTATATTAGCTATTTTAGCCTATTATCAAAATGACTAAGTGCGTACATTTATGAGCATTTGTGATTAAATGTTTATTTTTCCTGCAGTGCGTCCTATTTTTTGTCTCTTTCTGCTGACTTCCACAAGCTCATTGATAAACTAATAGCATGTTGTCATCTTTGTTGTGCAGGTGCTGAGTAGATTGGAGCTATGCATGGTGTAATGCTGACCAACCAAATGGTAACTTGCCTAAAAGCTGCAATAATCAAATAGGATACCTCAGCACTGTAGATAAATTTAGTACAATTATTTCACTAAAAAGAAGTCAATATGTGAATTTAATGAAACGTATTGATATTTGTGTTGATGCCCTCAGTTTATATAACAACAATAAAGAGAAATCTATAACAGCAGGGATTGTTTTCATCTCCATGAAGGGAGATCTAACTTAAATCATCTGTATTAATTAAAACTCCTAACCAGATGTTTGGTTTCTTTGATCAGACAAAAACATGTAACTTATTTTAGATTTTAAAACCTGACCATTTCTTGATCCGATTTTTATTTGCTACTAAAAGAAGAGCTGAGAGAAACCACTGGAATCATTTCTTATTGCAATAAAATAAAACATAATTTTCACACTTCTGCAGAAAGAAAATAAGGCTGAGGCGTTACAGCAGGGAAACTGAGAGGCTTTCCATCTTTCAGACACAGACTTCTAAAAAAAAATGTTATTAAAAAATATTGGAATCTTTCAAAATATTGACTGTAATTTACTCTTTAAATAATGTTTTGTTTTAAGAGCTGACATTACGTGTCCCCATTGTCGTTTATTATAAAATGCAGTTGCAAGGCGGCGTCGGCAGGTGGTGCTGTTTAACCATTCAGTTACAGCTTCGCAGTGCAACAATATTTTGTGATTTAATTCTTATCACCACCACCACACCGTTTCAGGCTCAGGATTTATTTTATTTTTTATTTTTTTCACTTAACCCTTGGAATGGGATAGTTTAAATTTTGCCTGAAATCATGAAAGCCCAATTATGGTATATTTTTGATAAAGTAATTCTAACTTTCTGTTATATGTGAACTGGTAATGCTGTGTGGTTTTTGAAAGATTTAGGAATAATTTTCCCTTAAAACATTCTGCATGGTTCTGATAGTGACTGTACTGGCAGACAAATTCAATTGAAGGAATCAAGAATCATATTATAATACAGCATAGATGTTACAGAAAACCTGTTCTGGTTGGTTAGTCAGCAGCTACATGAGGCTGACATGTGTTTTTACTCCCCATTAACTCAGAAGATGGAAGTATACACAGTTAAAAAATATATATATTATTTTGTGTCATTAGAACCTCTGAATAAATTGTGGCCAGGCCCTGTTGTCATATTCATATCTATGTCAAGAAGTAGCTTTATTTACATCTCTGTGAGCTCAAATGCCTTAATTATGTTTCCTCCACTGAATATTTCACTAAGTTTAGTTTCCCTCTCAAATATTATGAAGAATTTATATAATCTTTCATTTTAGCTCCAATGGATCTGAATCCCTGTACTGTTCTGATGAGACCAGGTTTCTTTTGCAGGCTTACGAAGTTTTACAAACTAGTTCTCATGTTATAATTAGCTTTTGTTTTACTTTCAGTTAAAAAACCTATTCCTGTTACTGATGGTTTATTTTTAAATGGACACACCTGACATTATTAAACAGAAAATGAACACAAGATTCTTATGTCAACCTCCAGAAAGGAATGTCTGCTAGATTTGTTATGACATTTTATCCAGAGGACAGTAAACACTAAAGGCTTACAGCTGTTCTCACAAAACTTGATTTAGATACCAACCTTCCTGTTACGATCATCATTGTCACTAACATTGTGTCATTGCAGATTTATTAGCTGAAATCTAGAAGAGGGAGTTTAACTGACTGAGCTTGAAAGCAGTACAGAACAAACAAAACACAAACACAATAATTTTGAGGCAAACTATTAAACAATGAAGGTTTTTCGTGTCACAGTAAAGTTAATCAAGTTTATTTGTGTGTAGAACATTTCAGCAACAAGACAGTTTCAAGTGCTTTAGATCATAAAAATATAAAAACATCATACAGCCAGCGATTGAGAAACCAGTAACAAATATTGCATTTTGTAAAGTGCAGCTAAAATCATCAATACACATCAGAATGTTGATCAATGTTTCATTGATTATGTTTCAAAAGCAACTCTAAACAGCTGGGGTTTTAGTCTAGATTTTGAACTCAGTGTTTTGACTGTTTTGCAGTTTTCTGGATGTTTGCTCCAGATTTGTGGTGCTAGAAGCTGAAGGCTGCTTCTAAATGTTTGGTTCTGGTTCTGGGGATGCAGAGCAGAACCAGAACCAGAAGACCCGAGGGGTCTGGAAGGTTGCTGTGACAACAGCAGATCTTTAATATATTGTGATGCTAAACTGTTCTGTGATTTATAAACTAACAACAATATTTTAAAGTCTATTCTCTGAGCTACATGGAACTAGTGGAAGGACTGTAGATCTGGGTGATGTTCTCTAACATCCTGGTTTTAGTCGTCAGAAAACCAGCAGCAGCTTCTGGATCTGATTGATTTTTTATGCAGACCTGTGAAGATGCTGCTGCAGTAATCAATGCGACTGAAGATAAACACATGGATGAGTTTTTCTAGATCTTGGTGCAACATAAATCTGACCTTCTACCTCACAGATCATCACTCCCTTGTGACTCCCTCACTCAGCTCCTTCAGACTAGCCAGAATCAATTAGCAAACACCTGGTATAACTGCACACCTGCTGAGCTCATTATAGGAGCTACTTCTCAGTGAAACACTGGTTAAAAAAAAGTTTTCAAGGGTTAATAGAGGAGCCATGTTTTTAAAGAGACAGAGGCCCAATTTCAAGGCATTAAATCACAAAGTCAAATTTCTTTTAAGTCATTTTTATAACAACTGAAGGTAACATAGTTACTTGATTGTACTGCAGAATGGAAATACATAATATTGTCCCTTTAATAATATGTGCTGCATAAATAAACTGAATCAAACTAAACGGTAAAATATTACAGCTGTGTTTATTGCTGCTCTCCTTCTTACATCTTATTGAGTCCACATAACTAATAACAGCAAACTGGAAACTATTCCCAATATTGCAGCCAAATTATTCAAACATGAAGGCATCTGACACTTTGTTAGCAGCGTCATAATAAAGGATCCAGGTGTTACATTTTCAAGTGCAGAGAAAGTTATCTTAATTTCTAAACAGCAATTTAAATATTTTAAATCCTCTTTATGCTCCGTCTGTCTGCAATGACAAAATCAATTCTGTGTAGCAGAGTGAGACATTAGAACAAATTTAAACTCATCAGTACTCCAGATTCATAATGTTACAGAAAATATTTGTTAGCAGCTAAAGGAGACTGATATGTATTTTATTTGATATGTTGTGTGTCATTGAAACCCCTGGTGATTTGTGATCAGGCCCTTTAACCATGTTTGCGTGACTATGCCATGAAAAGGCGTTGTTTGCATCTCTCAGTGCCTCGTTTATGAGGCCTCTGAATATTTTACACTGCGTTTACTGTGACACTTGAATATTGTGAAGAGTTGACATCTGCTTTCATTTACTGCCAGTTTGAATTCCTGTGCTGGGAGAGTTCAGACTGACCAGGTTTTTACAGTACGCTGTTCGGTTGAGCAATTTTACAAACTAGTTAATCATCATACTTTTACGATGAGCTGCTGTTTTTTTAAAGCCACTTCCTTAACAAAAATATTTTCCAGTTACTGAACCGACACTCTTAAACAGAAATTAAATCAGGTTTCTCACGCCAACCTTCAGAAAGGCACGCCAGCTAGATTTATTTGTTATGAAATATTACCGTACTAGAGGCTCTTTAAGTACTAGACCCTTCGAATAAATACTGATTAATATATTCTTTCTCTGGTTCTTTGGGTTTTTGAAACAGTTTTTCCTCACTCCTTGTTAAAGGAAAATTTACACAACAGGGACAATCATAATTCTGGGACGTCCAAAATGTGGAAGTCTGGTTTCAGTATCTTTAAAGGTCTGTGACCCGTTTATCTGTTCAGGGTCAGAAACGGAACTCCAATACCAGCTGGAGAGGATGGAGAATGAGGCAGATGGATTATATGTGGAGGACGTGCAGCTGGTGCTGGGTGTCTGTCTGCTATCTGAGTGGAATGTGGCACAAAATCCATCCATCCATTTTCTTTCACCCTTGTCCCTCAGTGGGGTCAGGAGGGTTGCTGGTGTCCATCTCCAGCTAGCGTGCCGGGCGAGAGGCGGGGTCACCCTGGACAGGTCGCCAGTCTGTCACAGGGCAACACAACCATGCACACACACACTCACACCTAGGGGCAATTTGGAGAGGCCAATTAACCTGACAGTCATGTTTTTGGACTGTGGGAGGAAACCGGAGTACCCAGAGAAAACCCAAGCATGCACAGGGAGAACATGCAAACTCCATGCAGAAAGACTGGGGCTGGGAATCAAACCCAGAACCTTCTTGCTGCAAGGCAACAGCTCTACCAACTACTCCACTGTGCAGCCTGGCACAAAATTAAAGACAAAATATTTGTTCTGTTACTCTTTATAAATATAGAGGAAATGTAGAAGTTGTTTGGTGCAATAATGTCTTATCCAGTACATGAATTATGAGGCAAAACATGATCAGTACACTTATGATGTTTATACAATGCATTTTTCATCCAGACGCACTCAAACACTAATTTAGATTTTCTTCCCCCACATTCATATTTACCTTTTTGTTTTTTTCTTCCCATCTTTATTGAGTCTGGAATCAGTTCATCTCACATAAACATGTACTTTATGTTTAATGAGGCAGATATTATTCACTTTTTTAAAATTCTCTCACAGAGCAAATAATGATCCAAGCCTAGTGAGAGAAGCACTGATGACAGCAGAGCAAAGAGGCAGAGCCGTTCTCCAAGGTGGAGCTGGGGTGGCTGAGTCTCCTGATTAGATGTTGTCAAAATAATACACCACATGACCTGGTGACATCCTGTTACAAATCTGACCTAATCAATAATCAATACATTTCATTTTCATATTAATTAAGCTCAGTTTGCTTTATTACACGGCTCTGCCACGCCCCCTGCTGGAGGAAACATGAGACATTAGAAACTGCTTTACAGCAGATTTAATCATGAGTTTTCAGTAAATGAACATTTTGATTTATTAATTATAAATTCCTTCAGTCTGGTTAACAATCAGATTATGATCATTAATAATTTAAAGCTCCATTTAGTGAAAACAGATGAATGTAAACGATTCTGTGACGTTTTGAGTTTTAGTTTCATCATCAGTTTCCTGATGATCACAGACATGACCCGAATCCCAGCTGGACCGTTTGGGTCAGAACCTCCTCAAGGTTTTTCATGCTCCTGAAGCGAAGCGTTGATTTGCAGAGATCATGAGGTTGGAGGCTGGAGGTTTAGGTTCTGTCCAGGTTCTGTTCTAGTTCTGGTTCTGTTCAGGTCCTGTTCTGGTTCTGTTCAGGTCCTGTTCTTGTTCTGGTTCTGTCCAGCTTCTGTTGTGGTTCTGCTCCTCTGCCTTTCTCTTTATTAAAGTCAGTTCTTCAGTCACTCACGGTCATTCCGTTACAAAACTTAACGATCGTGTTCCTGTTCCAGGGAAACACAGAGACACACAGGATGAATTTCTCTTATATTGGTCAATATTTTTATTTTAAATATGCTTTATGAGCCGTAGTTTGATGACTGTTATAAATATCTCCACGTTTTACGAACAAAGAAGGGGATTAGTTCAGTTTTTGTCGCTTGTTTAACTTTTAGGAATTGCAGAGCTGCAGTGCAGCATTATTGATTTTAATCAATAAAGCTGATTAAAATCAAAATCTAATTTTATTTGTATAGCACATCAGAATCAGAATAATTTTATTGTCATTGTCAGAAAGACAACAAAATTGCAATTCCAGTACAGCCATCCATTACACAACAACACGAGGGGTGGGGGTAGGAGGGAAATAGTTGGCTGAGGCCTCGCACCCCGACAGGCGTCATTTCAGCAGCAAAGCATTTCAAGGTGCTTTACATCATTAAACACAAAAACAGAGTCATGTAACATTGAATAAACATTTAAAAACATTAAATTTCTTGCTTCAACCCACACCCCTTTCCAATAATGTGGGGGACTCCATCCCGTACCCCCTTTCTATTCCTTTAGAACTTTAGTTAAAATGCTGTTTAACTGGGACTCTAACCCTTTAGGACTTTAGTTGAAACACCGTCAACTGGGACTCTAACCTTTAATTCTCTGCTGTCTTTTATGAGGTGCATTAAGATAAAGAAAGGTCAGATCTGGATTCACCGTTTTTCATTCCATTTGTTTAAAATGTAAACAAGGTAGTTATAGTAACAACCTTTTCACCATGTCAATGTTCTTTTTATGTCTCTATTGAGCCATTATTTGATGCAGGTGTTTGTTGGAACATATAGTTATTATTTCCATCAGGAGAGTGTTCTTCAAAGCTGCATGGTTATGACAGTGACTGGCAGACAGATTCAAGGGGAGGAGACTGGAACCAGACTACAAAACAGCAGGAATTGAAAAGCAAAAGTTTTTACTACCAACAAATCAACAGCCACAGTTCATCACAGATCAACTGCCTGTGAGAGGACAATGAAAACGACCAGCCATGGTTCAGCTGGTAAGAAAAATTCATGATTGATACATTATGATAAAATGGAAATCTATAATGTCATAATGACTCACAACACAATTTATTTTGTTAAAAAATGTTTCATTTTTATAGGTGGACTTAAACTCAAGAAGTTGCAGTTACTTTTGCAGTTTTTTATTTGGATGCTTTAAATGACATCCATGAAAAATCAAAGATTCATGACTCGAATAAGTAACTGAATTAATGAATAAATTAATTATACTTTTGAAAACAAATAATTGGACAAACACATTTTAAAAGTGTTCAAAGGTCCAATTTACTGCTTGCACATTGCGGAGCAGAAAGTTGTCGCCGTTGTTTCTCCCTACATCCAGTGGGTGGCGCAGGTTGCTTCAATTAATACCAGCCACACAGACACACCTGCTAGAAAGAAACAAACGTGTCCAGTACAACACTTTCATTCTATTGGCTGAGAGGTTGCCAGGCGTCTGTGCCAAAAAGTGTTTCCAAACGCGAGCAGAGTGTGAGATAAAGAAGTTATGAGTACAGTTATTACAAGTTTTGAGAAGAAATACAATTAGCAATGGACAAGTAACTTTTTGCAAGTAAGTTTATATAAAAACACAATTACAAAAGTTTCTCTTGTCCAAAGGATGTCTGGAAAGTTGAGTTTTTCTTTGGAACCAACAGCTTCAGTTAAACATAAGTCAGTGCTCTATATGTGGGCAGGAATGGAGGATATGTTAAATTTTATCACAACATATAATTGTGTTTATTGCAATAATGAAAAAAATTTAAAAATTAATCTTTCTTGGCAATAGATAGTGGGAATATGTCTGATGTAAATGTTGCTCTGCTAACTCCTGAACTGCTGTGTTGTTTTCAGACCTCAGGCTGGTGCTGGTGGGTCAGGAAAGAGTCGGGAAGAGCTCAGCAGGAAACACCATCCTGAGAAATAAGGAGTTTAACTCTGAAGACGGTCTCAAGCTGCTGACTCGGAGCAGCAAGAAGGCAGAAGGAGAAGTTTTCTCTCGTAGAGTCTCAGTGGTGGACACGCCTGGACTCTCCAGCTCTGTTCTTCCTCCAGAAGAAGTGAAAGCTGAGATCCAGAGAGCTGTGGAGCTGAGCTCTCCTGGTCCTCATGTTTTTCTGCTCACCATCAAGTTGGGAAGATTCACTGAACAGAAAGAGTCAGGACTGGAGATGCTGCAGGAGATTCTGGGTCCAGAGGTTTCCAAGTTCACCATGATCCTGTTCACCCACACAGACCGACTGGAACAAACAGGCATTAATGTTGATCAGTTTGTAAATGAAGATAAAAACTTTCAGAAATTAGTGCAGAGCTGCAGTGGGATGTATCATGTGTTCAACAACAAGCAGATGGAAAACAGGAAGCAGGTCCAGGATCTGCTGGATAAAATAGATTCACTCTCAGACGGAGGACGTTGTTATTATCAGAGGCAGATTTCTCTGTTCTCTTACTGTAGATGGGCTCAGTCATGGTGGTCAGACTGGAGACTGAAACTTGGAGTTTCCTTTCTGTGCTGCTGGATATTGAGCAACATCTATAGTCGGTTGAGAAACGAATAGATGAAGTAAAAAGTTACCGGAGGAAGAGAGTTTCATGGAAAATGTCAATGTGAATAAAATTATCATTATCAGTTACAATCCAAACATTTGTTGTAATTGGCTGGGTTTAAAAATAATAAAATATCTATTTGATTCTTTCTTTCTTAAAAGAATAAGATTTTTGATGTCATCTTTATTATGAAGATTCAACAGAAAAATATATTTTTCCTTTTGGGACTCAAAAAATCTGCTCCCAAATGCAGTTTGCACAACAACGATCCTTGTAAATAATCACGTTAAGTGTGTGATCGAAAAAACAACAATGCGAACATTTCCTTTATCTGGGCAACAAGCGGAGTGCAATAAAACGCAGTCTGCAGTTATGAAATAAACCAGCTTGTTAGTCACTGCTGGTGATGTATAGAATAACGAAAAGTATCTCCAAATCTGAACCTTCTTAATATTGAAAACAAAAATAACCATTTCACCTTCTCAAACACTTTTTCAGCATCCAAAGTTACAATGACTGAGTCTTGTTTATTTGTTAAAGTCATTAAATTCTGTTTGATCTGGATGAATTAAGGATGAGATTAACTTTTTCAATTCTGATTAGTGATAAGTTTCATATCTCTATTGATTAATGACAGCAGTCGACAGCTAGAGGTGACCATAGGATCTTTGCCAGGTTTAAGAAGAACTAGCAGCTGGATTTAAATTTTGGGGAATAATACCTTTTTCTTTTATTTCTTGTATTAATTTGAGATATGCTGGATTAAGCATATCCCAAAATGTTTATGGAATTCAGCTGGAAAACCGTTCGGTCCTGGTGCTTTATTGTTTGGCAAAAGATGTTTTGCATTGATTAATTAATTATTCTGTTAATGGAGCTTCAAGCAGACCAATTTGTTCATCTGTAGATTGATATTGTTTAAAAAAAAATCTTGGGAAGGATTATTTTTCTCAAAATACAATTTAGTATACAAATCATAAACATTGGCTATTGTTAGCGTCTGATTGTACATAAATAAATTATTATAAACCTTCATGATCCACAGTAGTTTTATGGTGTATTACTTGTATATTTTTAGCAATTAAAATGCATAGTCATCTTTGTCTTATATTTTGAATAAAATATTTGGTTATTCTGGGTTGTTTTTAGATCAATATGATCTGTGTTTCCTGAAGGAGACAAATATCAGCATGTAGATCAGATAAATGCTCAAATATTTTTTATCTTTTTTATATGAACCAAAACCCTTGATATTCCGGCTAACTACATTTTGTTGTTGTATTTTTTAGTGATAAAGTCAGTAAATATTAAGAGAAACAAAAGGAGAAAAAAAAAACAAGCTAATAAATTTTAAATAAGTAGAAACATAATTAAACAAGATGGCATTATTTAAATAAAAACAGAGCATGTTCAGGTTAGAGAAGCCAGGATGTGGCGTCTTTGTCTCGGTATAATCTGCCTAATACAGTTTGTCCATTATTATCACGGCTTTCTTTCCTTCAGTCTTCAACTTCCTGATGGGAAAAAGTTTTTTCCTTCTTTCGTTTATTGTTCATTGAGCCCATAACTCATCCTCTCTGTTCTCTTTCTTGTTGCTGTGCCATTTGTTTACGTTTAAATCTTTCAAATTTGGGCCGTTGTTTGGTGGTTCTATTTGTTGTTGACTGAATTCCAGACAGTCATGCCAAGCTTGAAATTTGTTATGCAATAATTAGATCAATGAACGTCTATTTTCGAATTCAGGCAGCTTTTGACGATAAGATGCCTCTCACCTCTCGAAGTCTGGGATTCAATGGCAATGTGGGTGAGTTATCCACACGCCGGGTTCTGTCAGAGGGTTCAGTTGGAGCGCTGTGTGTGTTCATGGTGCAGATCAGACTGAAGCATTTATCGATAAAATCCTCTAAGGTTCCCAGAACGTTAGAAAAGATTGAATCTGCTGCTCCACTCAAAGTCTCATTTTCAACAACAATCTGGCCAGGATGCAAAAAAGTATCAAAGCAGAAAAAACACACATACACATAAACACTGAGCTTTAATGTTTTTTCTAAGTTGTTCTAATTGTTGGGTTCAGTAAAATGAAATGAGAATTGATCTAGTGGTGTATGGATATGTTTATGAAAGAATAGTAAATAATCTATATACAAAATCTATGAGGTGTATCAGCTACTGTGTGAGCGAAACTACAAAATGTCTTCAAAGCTTTGTATGTATGTATGTTCTGGTTTCAATATTCTCCATTAACAGCATTATTTAGAAAATATTTGTTGTCTATTTAAGCAAATTTGCATGAGAAATGATAATTGACAAGGTTTATATGTTGTGTTCTTTGGTTATTTCATTCTGTGATCTGCCTAATTTTTTCTCCAGATCAATAAATCTAACCATAAAAACATCATTCTGTATTTGACATCATTAAATGTTGAACTTTCTACCTCTGTTTGGTCAAAAAATAGTTTCAGTTTACTGTTGTTTTCTAACTCTTCAACAGGTGAGAAGAAGTCAGAGCTCAGGATCGTTCTTGTCGGAAAAACTGGAGTCGGGAAAAGTGCAGCAGGAAACACCATTTTAAGGAAGAAAGTTTTTGAGTCTAAACTCTTTCTTTCCTCTGTGACACAGGCCTGTCAGAAGGAAACCAATGAGTGTGGCGGCTTACATCTGACTGTTATTGACACTCCAGGTTTGTTTAGGACGGGTAAAAGTAACGAAGAGGTTGTGAAAGAGATCGCTGAAGGCATCAGCATGGCGGCTCCTGGTCCTCATGTCTTCCTCATTGTGCTGCAGCTGAACAGATTCACAGACGAAGAAAGAAAAACCTTGGAAATAATCCAGACAATGTTTGGAGAAGAAGCAGCCAAATACACCATGGTGCTGTTTACCCACGGAGACGAGCTGAGAGGAGAACACATGACAATGGACTACCTGTTGGAAACATCCGAGCCTCTAACAAACTTCATCAGCCAGTGCTCCATCTTGGAGACATTTGAAGATAAATATCATGTTTTTGACAACAAAGTTGAGGATCCTAGTCAGGTCAGGAGACTGATAAGAAAGATCAACAGGATGGTTCAGCAAAATGAAAAAATTGGAGGAAATTTCTACACCAATGAGATGTTTGAAGAGGCGCAGAGAGCAAAGGAACAAGAAGAGGAACAACTTCTCAGAGAAAATCCAGACATTAACCCTCAAGATGCAAGAAAACAGGCAGAGAGTGACAACTCATTTATTCGTGCTGCTCTGAAGGCTGCCGGTGGAGCTGCTACTGGAGCCGTTGCTGGAGTTGCTACTGGACTGGTTTTGAAAACTACAGCTGCTGGAGCTTTTATTGGGGGCGGGAAGGGAGGAGCTGTAGGAGCTGCTGTTGGAGGATCAGTGGGAGCGATGGTTGGAGCGGCACTGGCAGTGAAAGAGATGGCCTGCATTACACAGTGAAGATGACGTGTCTGATGTTTGGTCTGCATCTTATTAAACCCTGATTTCATAAATAATGTAACATGTTCAGTTGTGTTTTGGACAACATTAGCAGCCTGAATATTAGAGCGTGTGAAGCATAGGCCTGATCTCCATCACAGGAGATGAAGCTGCTCTTTTTTACATGCTTTATAATTAAATACATTGTTGTCATCTCTGTAATTTTTTGCTTTTCTTTTTGAATTTGTAAAATATTATTGTTTGTAGGATTTTCGGGGAGAACAATTTTTTCTGAAAATGACAACTACAGAAATGTAAATCTAAAACTCTTATTCAGTAGAAGAATCCAGCTGATTTGGCTGAAGAAGCCATAAAAACCTGAGTAACATCACATTAATACGAAGGTAGAAGAGCCTTAGTTTTAGAATAAACATAAAATGTACATTAATAAATTGCTTGATAAGAGAAATTAGATTTTTTGGTCACATGCAAGCAAAATTTCAGATCCAATGGACTTTTTGTAGGGAAATGTTCATCACTGATCCTAACAGGAGGAAAACTAAAAACAGTCCAGATTTCCTGGTTTAACGTAACGATACTCTTTAAAGGACTCCAGGCCGAGATATCCATCGCAAGCAAAAGAAACAAAACCAAAATATATAGAGCATTATGCATGAAGAAAAGATCTGTGAATGTGCTCATTTTTATTAAACTTACTGATATGACGGAAAATTACCACAAATAAAATCACCACAGGGTAAGGTGTTTTTTTAAAAAGCACATTTTCAGCAACAAGGCAATTCAAAGCATTTTACTAAAATATATGAATCCAGTCACGTTCTGAAGTTCATTATGAATAATTTCACAAAATTCAAGTATGCAGTGTCAATCAGTTAAAAACATTGTGGCTGCAACCTTTCATCCTGAGTAGATATATGGTAAGAGTGGAAGGAAAGACACATTTTACCAAAAATAAATCTTTAATAGAACCAGGCCTGACTGGGGAAACTCTGGTCCTCTTGTTTTTACTTAGAATCTGTTTGATGAAGCAAATCTTTGGCACATATGACAATAAGCCGTGATTAATGTCACACCTGAGGAAGCTGCATCCCACTTAGAAAGATTCCTATTATGAGGACGTTTAATCGTTTAATCAAGCACTTAATAAACTGACCAAGGAGGTCAGGGCAACTAAAAGACGATACAATGACAAACTACACAGCTTCTCATATATAATGACCCAGTTTGGAGGGATTTACACAACATAACTTCAGACGGCTCCGTCTCTAAGGGGTCTAACTTGAATATTAAATTATTAATTAAAATCAGTAAAACACCTTGAACCAAAACCTATAATGTTTAAGTTATTTTTAAATCCTGAAAATTTATTGATCATATTTTTATTTACTAATTAATTAAATGTAGAGCTTAGAGATGCCATTGAAACTATATTTTATGACAATAAAAGAAAATATTAAATTAATAAACATTTGCAGACATAATATAAGGTTGAGTCATTACAGCAGGAAAACTCTGGGAGGTTTTCCACTTCTCAGACACAAGCTCCTCTGAAAGTAGATTTTATTTAACATTTTGGAAGGTTTCATAAAAATTGTCTGCAGTTTAGTCACAACACAGTTTTTAAGTTTTTATAACTGGCATATCAGAAATGTCGTTTTTTTTTTATAAAATGCAGTGGCAAGGAGGCGTCGGCAGGTGGTGCTATTTAACCATTCAGTCACAGATTTGACAAGGGGACTTTTACGCATATTTACACTTTAATTAAAATGTATTTATAATGTTCAAATTGACAACATATGCCATATTTATAAGAACCGACCCAATTCCCAGATCAATATACTCACAGAGGCAAATTAAATTAATTTACACGCTTTCCTGTTATTGGTGTCGAGTTTAATCAAATTTTGTGTTTCAAAGACATTTGGCTGTTTGTCTTGAATCTAAAAGTAGAAAATTAAAAGTTATGCAGATTCTATATCTTCATTCATTTTAGACGACACAACTGATTGGATTTGTCAGGATGACAAAGGTTTGTACCTTTGTCCATCAGCCACTGGGTCAAAGGTCACAAGTCCATCAGGGACACAAAGACACAGGAAAAACATGGTGGTTGTTTTTCCTGACAGTTTTACAGACAGCTGACCGTCTGTAAAACATTCCTCCACAATCTATTATCAGAGTCTGCATCAGAAAGCTGAGCATCAGCCTGAAAAACTTCTGAATAATGAAAACTTGATGAAGTTCATACAAAAAAAAAACCTATTTGCTGAGGGAAAAAGATCGGTTCTGATACCAAACACAGACACAACAAGCTAAGATGGTTGCCTTTGTTATAGTTTCTGTCTTTTCCTCTATCTCTTTTAGCCTCTTTTATCTGCTTACACGCACATGCTGCAGCTTACGTGACCATGTTTATGTGCCGGCAGACAAACGTAAACAGACTGAAACTGATTAGACTACCCTTTAGGCAGGGTACAGATTGCACAGAAGAATAAAAGCTAAACTCGCCTCACTTGGTTCCATCCATAAGGTTTGCTATGGATGCATTACGCACATCACTTCCTGATGCTCTGCCCCAATGCCAATATACTTAAAATACACCCTAAGCATATTTAAAATGTATTTCAATCACAAAAATAGTACACTCAAAACATACTAATCAAGCATGTTTTTATAATATAAAAAGAAATATACTTAAAATATACTAAGTGTAACTTAAATTGTTCCAAAAAAGTATGTTGAAGTATTCTTAGTACACTTGAAATTGTGCTTTAATACAATTTAAATACTATTAAAATACACTAAGCGCAAAATTAGTTGTTCCAAAATAGCACACGTTAAGTTAACTAATCCTAAGAGAACTTGACGTATAGTCAAATATAGTCTGACTAAATGTATGCTTAAGTATACTAAAACGTAACATACTTATTTTTCACCTGGGCAGGACACACTGTCCTGCATGTTTTAGATGTTTCCCACTTCTCTTCTTTCCACTTGCACTAAATTATCTCTAAAACAGGCACCAACAAGTTTCCTTTTCAGCTCCTGAATGTTTTTCAACTGATCTGCCAGCTAATTTGCCTGAATAGAAACATGTGAAAAGTGACCTGCAGCCGGAGATACCCGTAATAACAATCCCTTGATACTTTCAGATAGCATCTTACTATTTTTTCCCTTTTATTTCTGGAACAAAGAGATAACATGCTTGCAATATGGGCAGGACTCTTGTCATTAGCATCTGTCATAACTGTTTTAAAAGATCAATAAGCGCTTTCAGGCATTTGAAAATTTTATCCATGGATGAGCCAGCTCAAAACTTCAATTTGTCATTTTTGCAAAATTACAGGTTAATCTCTTCTCTTCCACTCATCAGCAAAGTTATTGTAAAGCTGAATGAATGAATAGCAGAGAATGAATAGCAGAGATATTATCATATGCAAAAACAGTTTCACTGAACAGTTTCTTTTCAGTTCCGGAAAGTTTTGCATATCATCCATATGAGATAGGTGACTTGTTTGAGTGAGTAGTGTATAGAAACACAAAGTAGCATTCCATCCATCCATCCATACATCCATCCATCCATCCATCCATTTTCTAACACCCTTGCACTTTAGTGGGGTCGGGAGGTGCTGGTGCCAGACTTCACCACCAAGACTTAAAGGTTTTTAGGAGGACCAGAGTTTGTTTTTTTGTTACAGATTTTGTATTCACACCTTTCCAAACAAACTGGCCTTTCTAGACAAACAAACTCCAGTTTGATTAAAGTGGACTGAACATCCCTGTTGAGTCCACTTTAATAGAACCTTTAAAACTAAAAACCAGCAATGAGTCGATTACCGTTTTTCTGGATGTTTCCAGCCTCCCAGCTGCTCCATGTTCCTTCCCAGTCTGCTGTCTGGTCTCTATTGTAGAGATGCCTGCAGGTTTTCATCACTTCATCCCAGTTGTTCTGGTTCTGTTCTGGTTCTGTCCGCACCAGAAGCTGCTGCTGCTATGCTCTGCTTCACTTGTTAAGTTTCCTCTCGTCACACAACATATAGTGTTTATAATTTATTCACATAAACACAAAAGACCAACTTCCTGTTTGTCTGCAGCTGCTGCTTTAGGTCAGTTTTACATCATAAGGTTTCAAGTGAGTTCAGTGTGTTTTTCTCCTGAATTATTGAATCTGTGTGTCCATCAGCAGAAAAAGGAGCTGGGTTTGAGTTAGACTGGAGTTTTGTGAAGCATCCAATAACTTTGTCAAGACATAATTGATGCTGATGTTCTTCAATGAACATCCAAAAACCCTGGAGAAACTTCAGATCTCTTTAGAGTAAATTAAAGAGTTTACTGATATAACACTAGGGCTGCAACTACAATCATTATTTAAATTAATTGGAAAAAAATTGGATCATTCTGCAAAGTTTTTATTTAACCACTTAAGTCTTATTTTATACAATGATGAGCACAATAAAAGATATAAACTGTTTGTTTTTTTTTGCTTAACATACAATAACAGTGTTTCTGCATTAAATGCTTCTGTCAGGAACGGGGGTGGTTGGTGGTGAGGAGAAACGCTGAGACCCAGGTTATGGTGATGATGATGAGTTTAATGATGTAGGCTCACAAACAGTCCAACACAGGCGGAGATATTAGCACACAGCTAAATACCGGTAGCAGCTGATGCACAGCACTAAACAAGAGCGGATACGAACCAGGACTTCACAGTTCTACTGGACGTGGTAACAATAGACGGACAGCTAAGACAAGGACCCGACGAAGAACACAGACAACAGGTGAGACTAAATACACACGGGGCAATCACGGGAACGAGACAATCAACGGGGAAAGACGCACGGACAGGACTAACGGGGAACAGGATCATACGGAAACTCAAAAATAAACACATAGAAATACGGATCACGACAGTACCCCCTCCTCAAGGGGCGACTACCAGGCGCCCAACAGAAAAGTCCAAAGATCAAAAAACAAAAAACAACCCAACAGGGTGGGCGGAGGGGGCGACGGCAGGAGGGCCAGAGTCCAGAAAACAAAAACTAGATCCAAACGAAAAACCCTTCCGGGGGCCGTCCACGGCACAGGAGGTAGACCTCTCGTGGGAGGTCCGGCGGGCGGCGACGCAGGAGGCGCGGCTTGAGCCGCGGTGGGCGGCGACGCAGGAGGCGGAGCTTGAGCCGCGGTGGGCGGCGACGCAGGAGGCGGAGCTTGAGCCGCGGTGGGCCGGTCGGAGCGCCGGCTGCTGCAGGCGCCGGAGACTGGGGTTCGGGCGGAGCAGAGGCCGTGGGCTCGGGCGGAGCAGAGGCCGTGGGACCGGCAGGACGGCCGGGCGGAGTCTCGGGCGGAGCGCCGGCTGCTGCGGGCGCTGGGAGCTCGGGAGGAGCGCCGGCTGCTGCGGGCACTAGGGGACTCGGGAGGAGCACTAGGGGACTCGGGAGGAGCACTAGGGGACTCGGGAGGAGCACTAGGGGACTCGGGAGGGACGGGCGGCTGCTCGTCGGCAGCGACCGCAGGAAGCTCGGGGAGCTGCACGCCGGCAGCGGGCGCAGGAAGCTCGGGGAGCTGCACGCCGGCAGCGGGCGCAGGAAGCTCGGGGAGCTGCACGCCGGCAGCGGGCGCAGGAAGCTCGGGGAGCTGCACGCCGGCAGCGGGCGCAGGAAGCTCGGGGAGCTGCACGCCGGCAGCGGGCGCAGGAAGCTCGGGGAGCTGCACGCCGGCAGCGGGCGCAGGAAGCTCGGGGAGCTGCACGCCGGCAGCGGGCGCAGGAAGCTCGGGGAGCTGCACGCCGGCAGCGGGCGCAGGAAGCTCGGGGAGCTGCACGCCGGCAGCGGGCGCAGGAAGCCTCGGAGGCCGAGGGCGGCGACGACGTCGATGCTCCGGGACCGGGACCTCCGGTGGCCCAGAGCGATGGTGACGCCAGCGCCCAGGGGCCGGGACCTCCGGCGGCTCAGAGCGCTGGTGACGTCGTGGTCCGACACCTGGTGGGCAGATCGCCATACGAGTCCCCCACCAGGGATTCATCCGGTCGTCTCGGTGCCCCGGGACCGGGACCTCCGGCGGCCCAGAGCGATGGTGACGCCAGCCAGCGGCAGGCTCGGACGGCTGACCGGCAGGACAGCCGACTGAAGGCTCTGACGGAGCAGGCCATGCCACCAGCCGTGCCGCCTGACGACCAGGAGTCAGTCTAGCCCCCTGAAACCCCATCACCACGGGGACTGTGGCGACTGGAGACGGGCAGATCGTGGCGGCTGAAGATGGGCAGGCAGTGGGGGTTGGAGTGTGCCGGGTGGAACGGAACGGTGGCGGAGCTGGAACAATTGAGGTGAGTCTTTTCTTTTCAAGGAATTCCTCGTGGAGCTCCCCCACCAGGTCCAGCATGAACGGATCCTCCGAAAACATGCCGAACAAGCAACAGAAATCCTCCTCGAACTCAATGTTATAGATGTCCTTTGATCTTAGGAATGGGTATGGAGCTGTGGGGGTGGTAAATGGGTCCATGTTGGAAGGTAGCGTTCCTCACCGTTAGTGGTCGGGTCCTTCTGTCAGGAACGGGGGTGGTTGGTGGTGAGGAGAAACGCTGAGACCCAGGTTATGGTGATGATGATGAGTTTAATGATGTAGGCTCACAAACAGTCCAACACAGGCGGAGATATTAGCACACAGCTAAATACCGGTAGCAGCTGATGCACAGGACTAAACAAGAGCGGATACGAACCAGGACTTCACAGTTCTACTGGACGTGGTAACAATAGACGGACAGCTAAGACAAGGACCCGACGAAGAACACAGACAACAGGTGAGACTAAATACACACGGGGCAATCACGGGAACGAGACACACCTGGGAGACAATCAACGGGGAAAGACGCACGGACAGGACTAACGGGGAACAGGATCATACGGAAACTCAAAAATAAACACATAGAAATACGGATCACGACAGCTTCATCTTTTACTGTCACAAGATGCATTTGCAGCTAAAACAAACATTTAATATCAATTTGTGAAACGCTCAGTCCTTTCTGCTTGGGGAGTTCTGGGTAGAACATAATTACATACCAAGGTTTTTTTTTATTTTGAATCCAAACTAGAAATACTGTATACAGTTTTGACATTATATCTGCTCTGAATATGTTCTTTTAACAAATAGACTTTTTAGGGTTTGTAGCCATTTACTAAATTAGTTTTTTTATTATCTCAGTAACTGATTCACCCCAATTAAAACATTTTATTGTTTCAGCTCCTTAAAACACCTTCAAAACTTTATGTGGTAAGAAAAACGGTTAAAACCACCAATTTTAAACATCACAACATGCATATATAGATTTAAAGTTCAGGAATGTTTGGATCACAAAAAGAAAAGTATGGAAACATCTGAGACATATAGATGATACGATCTTTCCTGTTTGTTCCTCAGGAAGCAGTCAGGTTATCTGTTCTCCATACGTTTCATCTTCTGGGTTTTTCTTCAATGTTATCAGGTCAGATTTTGATCTTTCTATGGGGTGCATTGCTTTTTTGTTTTTGTTTTCATGTAAGTAATTTAAAGGTCCTGCAGCAAAACAGCTGATTTTATGTTCACGTTCCAAACATCTTCATGTTTGGTTATCAGATTAAAAACATTTGAATTAACAGTGGATCTGACCAGAGAACTGCACCCATGTGACTTCTTTCATTCTTCTTCTTCTTCAATATAATATAAACGCACAAATGCTGTTTTTTATTGATTGTCCTTCGGCCAGAAGGTACAGAGTGAATAAACTAAAATTAAAAAGAAATCTCTCAAAATAAACAAAACAAAAACAACATATACAAACAGGTTGTACACAACAACTTGTAAAATATCTCAGATGTTTATCAACACATATAGAGCAGTATCAAATTATTTCCTTTAATATTCTGAAAGAACCACCTGATGGAGCTCAGGAAGTGATTTATCTCCAGGTTCTCCACCAGACCGAAGCAGCTTCAGTGACCAGAGCAGGAAAACATTCACCTGTGAGCTGATACAGAACCTGCATCACTGTAACTACTTGCTTTGTTATTTTATTATTTGTTTTAGTAAAGTTCTTTAGTAGAGATACAGAGTTCTTGTTTTCTGAAATGATAGAAAAGTGTTGTAGTTGTTGTTGACTTTGAATAACCGACTCCTGGTCATTTAAACCAGCATCTGCCACCTAAGATTTTATTTAAATCTCTATTATCAGACGTGTCCTCATAATACAGACCAATATCCAAGTTAACATCCTAACTTGGATAAGCTGGAGATCTGTCATCAAATCATCCTGCATTTGATGACAGATCTCCAGACAAAAGTTTTCTTCATATGTTTTCTTCATATCATGGGAGGGGTCAGGTTATTATATGAGAACAGAGACGGGAGTCAAAGGTTCATCAGCAACGCATCAACAGCTGCTCTACCTTAACCTGCTTCCACCTCCAACACATCAAAAGGTGAGTTTGTATAAAACATATAAACTCCTTCCTAATTCTCTTTGGATGTTTCTAACATGTTTCAGTAACTATTATTTTATGTGTTTGTTTATTTTATGCAGTTTTGATCTATTTTTATGGTAGTAAAGATTCATTTCTTTTATTCCAGATTTTCTGCCTGAATTTTGAAAGTGTTTATCTCCATACTTTTTACATTTGTATTACAAATGTGAAACCTAATTCCCTACAATTATTTTCTCTATGCTGACTTTATTTCATTTAGTCTCTAAATGTGACCACAAATTAGTAAATTCATAATTTCGCTTTGAAAATATCTGAAAATATTACTTATTTACTTATTTATTATTTACTGTGTCTGAAATTTTACTTGCACTTGTTTCTACATATTCCTAACTATTCCTTAAGTAAGTGGGTCTTGTATATTCTCATTTTGTATTATTGAATATAATTTTCAGATGAGTTATTCTCAAATTATTTATTTTTAAGCAGCTTAGCTTTTGTCTTCTAACATCCTAACTTGGACAAGTCTCTATATTTTCCACTTTTTTAAATATAAAATATTTTTTGCATGTTAAGATTTGTGTTTTTTATAAAGTTAGAAAGTAGATTCTATTTTTATTTTATTTTCAGAATTTCTGAAGAAAGAACTGTTTTCCATTTATAATTTTATATATTAATGTTAATATCCAGGAAATTAACATTAATATATAAAATTAATCAGAAGTTTAACCAAGTAGTTTTCTAAAACGGCAGTATCACAGTATAGAGTATGAACTCATTTAAAGTTTTATAGATATATATACTTGAAATAGAAAAAATTAGTAGAAATATCCTTTAATGTCCCACAATAAACACATTTCTGTCAACAGAACAAAGAGGCAACAGTAAATAGACTAACATTTAAAATATTATATTATATTATCCATCCATTTTCTTGCACCCTTGTCCCTCAGTGGGGTCGGGAGGGTTGCTGGTGCCCATCTCCAGTCAACGTTCTGGGCGAGAGGCGGGGTCACCCTGGACAGGTCGCCAGTCTGTCGCAGGGCAACACAGAGACACACAGGACACACAACCATGCACACACACTCACACCTAGGGGCAATTTGGAGAGGACAATTAACCTGACAGTCTTGTTTTTGGACTGTGGGAGGAAACCGGAGTACCCGGAGAAAACCCACCATGCACAGGGACAACATGCAAACTCCATGCAGAAAGACCGGGAATCAAACCCAGAACCTTCTTGCTGCAAGGCAACAGCTCTACCAACTGCGCCACTGTGCAGCCCATTGTATCATATTATTATGTGAAAATAATATAATTTTCACATAATCAACATTTTATCCACATGCAAAGTTTAAATTTTAATTCAGCATGACTTAAACAGTTTTGGACTATCACCAGTTTTAATTTTCTTACAAATATCCTTTGAAGGCATCCTAAAGTTGACCTTTCAATGATGGTTCTTTTGCTTACTGTATACCAAATATTGTATAACATGGGGGTAAAGATACAAAAAGTACTTTGTCATGAAGAAACCGCTACAGAAATAAAGGATGTGGAATAAAAGACTTTGACAAACTGAACTGAATTTTCAGATACGGACTGAACATTGAGACTGAACTTAAGAACTAAAGTTGACAGAAAAACAGACCCTACAGGAACAGAATGAATCAGCAACAGGCAATAGGAAGAGGTGAGTAAACACACACACACACACACACACACACACACACACACACACACACACACACACAAAGGTAATGAAGGGGATTAGGAGCAGCTGGGATTAATTACTGTGGAGGAAAGTGAGCATACGTGGCTTAAAAGGTGGACATAAAAAACATGATCTAAAACGATCAACTGAAATGCTCAAGGAATATAAAAATCAGACAAAATACAAATTGACAAAAATTTTTAAGGAAAACACTCAGAGGAAATCAACAAGAATATAATCTACACACAACCAATCCTGGGATTGTGAAAAAATTATACTGAAATGTAACTTTATTATTACAAACCTTTGGGTTTTTTCTTTAAAAATTGATTAATCAATGAATAATTTCATAGTATATAATTAAAAAGTAGGACCATATTAATGCTGCCCTTACATATTTTCTAAATATATATATAAAAAATCTTTATGTAAAAAATAAAAAAAAGAAAAGAAAATACTTACAAATCTCTCTCTCCCCCCCCTCCCAACAGCTCCAGAAGAACAGAAAATCACTGTAGTGCTTGTTGGTATGACTCAAAGTGGGAAGAGCTCTATAGGAAACGCTCTTATCAAGGAGGATGGTTATTTTACAATAGACACTCTGACATGTGAGAAAGGAACTCGTCTCCTACCTAATCAGTTTGAATTGGCAGTAATTGATACTCCAGGTCTGTTTAACAACAGATTAACACCTCAGGAGATGATCAGACAGGTGGCCAGATGTGTCTCCTTCTGTGCTCCTGGTCCTCATGTGTTCCTGATTGTGATCGACTTAAGTAATTTCAGACCTCAAGAGAAAAACATAGTGAGCATTGTCCGAGATATATTTAATATGTCTGAAGACCAAGCAGCCACATACATTATGTTGTTGTTAATAAATGGGGATGAACAAGAAATACAACAAAATACAGATCTCTGGGACTTCATTAAACAGCATGATTACCATTTTTATAACAACATCAACCAATGTATAGACAAGATAATTGGAAAAAGTGAAGTTGGCCACTTCACAAATGAGATGTTCAAATGGGCGCAACAAGCAATCCAATGTAAAATGCAAACAAGATATCTTGAGAAGAGGGTTGAGGATGATCGGCTCACGGCTGAGAAAGACAACTTGTTCATTCAAGTTGTTGATGCAGCGGTCAATGCAGGTGGGGGAGCTGCTGCTGTTGCTGCTGATGATGATGGTGTTGCTGCTGTTGCTGCTGCTGATGATGCTGCTGTTGCTGCTGCTGCTGTTGCTGCTGATGATGCTGCTGTTGCTGCTGCTGCTGTTGCTGCTGATGATGATGGTGTTGCTGCTGTTGCTGCTGCTGATGATGCTGCTGTTGCTGCTGCTGCTGTTGCTGCTGATGATGCTGCTGTTGCTGCTGCTGCTGTTGCTGCTGATGATGATGCTGTTGCTGTTGTTGCTGCTGCTGCTGATGATGCTGCTGTTGCTGCTGCTGCTGCTGATGCTGTTGCTGGAGCCAGAGTTTTGCTGGCAGCACTACGGCAGCCGCGAGGATGCATTACGCAGTAATAACCAATTACTCTACTGCTTAGAAAATCTGTGTGCAAGCTTGATATTTCCTGTTGCATTTTTTAGCTGGATATATTATTTTGTACTGTCTTTCAGCTTTAAATATTAAGGACTATTCTTTTAGTCATTCATGGGATTCGAGTCAGGAAACTGACATGTAGCAGCAATATTGGGGATTTTTTTTTGTTTCAATAACAGGACTTCTTTCAATTCAGTCAGATGTAGAATAGTATTTATTATGTAAACATTGTGAAATTTCAATAAAAAATATATTTGCATGATTACAGAATTGTTGTGTCTCTTGTGTGATTCTCTGTTCTCTGTTCAGAGAAAAAAAAGTCTAAAAAACATGAAGACTAATTTGATGCCAGACTGATTCGGATGATGTCAGGACTTTAAAATAAACTGAGGATAAAAATGAAGACAAGACAAACAGGTAGCCAAAAGTAAACAATTTAACCAGCCACAGCTGTTCCAAAGTGATGTCTACACAAGTTTACTGATAAATTAAAGTTCACTTACAATGTGCTGTTTAACATATTTCATCTTTACAAGAAAAACCAATCTGATTTCTGGAGCAATCTAGTCATAGGGGCACATTAAAATGAATTACCATCCATTCCTGTAAATAAATAATAAATAAGTTCCTTCAGACTATTTGCATAGCTACTTTGTAAATAGCGAACATTTGTTTAACCTAGTTAAAGATTAAACAAATGTTTAAATTCCTAATGGTGATTATCAAATCAAGTGTTCTTGAATTTGATTTGATAATCAAATTCTTTTGCCTGCAGAGGCATGTCTGTGGGTGAGACTGGACCAGCTCACTGGTCCCACCCATTCAAATAAGGAGAACCACCAAATTTGTCTGCAAACCAGAGACTCATCTAATATTGAACCTTACGCTGCTTGTTTTCAAGTTGGTGTGTCCACTTTAAATTAATTGAGTATAGAGAATGAAATAATTTTTTGCAAATGCTACAGATATTTTTATGAAATTTGTGCAGAGCAGAGGTTGCACTGCACAGCGTTAAAATAATAGGGTGAGAATGGTCATTATCTATTTTTACCTGTCAGTTTTTAAGTGATAATGTCATATTAAATTATATTTCATTTTCATTTAATTTAGTAAACATTATTCTCCCACTGAGAGGAGTGTTTACAGGGTAACATTCAGAGTGATGCTAACTTCTGTTCACTTCAATTGGTGAAATTTTATCTGATTTCAAAACTTTATTATTGCAGAGAAAAAGTTAAATGTATTCAACTTGATGATAACACAATGTGGATTATCTGTTCAGCATGTTGAATATTAATTAGACGAAATGAAGCACAATTAAATGTCAGTATTATTTAAAAAAAGTATGGACCAACCACTGGTGCTTTGATCAGTGTTTACATTTGCCATGAAGCTGGAGTAGAGAAAGCAAACTACAAAACATAAAGGTGGTGTTGAAAGATAAAAGAAAAGAAATCCCTCAGAGAAAATGCAGTAATAACTGTCATGACCTGTTTGGTAGACCTTCCTCTTTCTGGGTTTGGTTTTTCTACCAGACAGGAGAGGTTAACTGAACCTGCTGACAGCAGCAAGTGTGGTTAGCATTGGCCTTTTTTTGTTAGTTTTTTTTTTTAGGCATTTGTTGTTATTGCTGTTGCATTTGAAACTATTCCCTTGCACAAATAGTGGCTAATAATGACCCAGGAGAAGCTTTAGACAGCCAGAGTGCTCAAAGCTCAACTTTTACTTTCAAAGCTAAGCTCATGTTGACCTTGTAGTCTATCTAAAGACTACAAGGCTATATATGTAAGGCACACACCTGTATCTGTATCTACAATAGATCAACGAGTTTCTGTGTGCTAAACCAATAAGTTTAGCACACAGAAACCAGGGAACTAAGCCAGCAAGTTTCTGTGTACAAACAGAAAGTTATTTGTATACTAGGTTTCTGTTTCAGATAAAAGTTTTTCTTGTGTAGGCATATATCATGGGAGGGGACCTGGGTCGGGTTATTATATAGGAACAGAGACAAGATTGAAGCTGTTCATCAGCATCGCATCAGCGACGACTCTATCAACACACCTCAACTTGTTGTAAGGAACATGTCCAAAACAAAAGGTGAGTTAGAAAACCTTTAAACTTCTGATCCACTTAGTTTAGGTTTTTAAATATCATGATTGTCATGTTTTTCTAGTTGAGGATTTAAATGCAGCAGGCAAGAGACGTAGGGTTGAGTTGAAAATGTAATGAAAACAATGCAGATAAGACTAACACAAATGCAGGAACCCAGAATGAAAGAAAAGATAATCCAGAACACAGTCAGACAGGAGAAATGAAGCAGCTAAGGAGAAATAGGGGAACGCGATGGGAGTTGACAAGACAAGCTGGCGAGGAGTGACTGAGAGTAAACTGTTTAAAAACGGGAGAGGTTGAATGTGGAACAAAAGGGCTGATGAGCAAACAGAGATGAGTGGAGCGAGAAGGAGGCAAAGTGAGAAGACGGAGAGAGAAAGATGGCAAACTATAACCGAAAATAAAATACTACAGAATAATTTAATTAAAGAAACATAATAAAACTTGAGTGACAAAGAATAACTACCTGGACTAAACAGAATCAGAATTACTTTTACTGTCAGTGTACAAGAAGAAAGTACAAAAAAGGTTTAAAAAAAATAAAAACTCTCTAAGGCAGGTAAAATAACTGACTGGAGTATATCAATCAATAAAAAACATAGCACACAGAATAAATAAATAAACTAAGAAGAACTGAAGCAAAAAAAAAACAGGAACAAGACTGATCGAAATAAAAAAGGAAGCAAAGTAACAATGAAACTAAAATGACTAATAAAGTGAAACAAAAACATAAATGATCTAAATAAAAAAGGAACAAAAAACCCACAGAAATAACAAACCCAACCAAACATCCAGGGAAACTAACAATGAGAACGTTTAGATCACTTTTTGTACTTTTTTTTCTAAATGAATATAAAACAGTCTGAATATATGATCTTGTGATGGTAAGAAGAGCACATGATTATCTTCCAACTAAAGGCATGGCAAATTTTTAAATATCATAACAAACGATGTATTCATTAAGGAAAATGATTAAATAAAGGTCAAGGTAATTTGACCATCTTTTTTTTTTCCAATCTGTTCGTCCCTTTTAGGTTCGCGGGTGGACATGGGAGAGACTAAGAAGAAAAAATGTGATCAGAAAACAGGTGAGACCAAAACTATTTGATTTATTAGAATTATTTAATCTTCAAAACATAACTATAAAAATAGTCATGCAGATTTTATTTGTACCAATGCAGCCTGGTATTTTTTCTGTTGCCTCTGATCACACTTAACTCAAAGTGACTTTCTGCTGCAGTTTGGGTCTGATATTGAAACCTGTATGCAACATGTACCATTTAAAACATATATATATATATATGTGTGTGTGTGTGTGTGTGTGTGTGTGTGTGTGTGTGTGTGTGTGTGTCATATATATGACATATTACAGTGTCGACATTTCTTCAACAAATGTAATTGCAACAGTACATGTAGTATGATTTTAAATAATTTTCTTTCACATAAACATTTAATTTTCAGTTTCAAACATCATTTGTGGTTTTTTTCTTCCAGTTGAAGATCCAGAAGACGTTTCCATTTTGCTCATTGGCAAAACTGGAACTGGCAAGAGCTCTGCGGGGAACATCATTGTGAACGCTAATCGTTTTGAAGGTGGGAAGAATACACTGGTGTGTGAGAAGAAAATACATCCTCTGCCTGATGGCCGTAGATTGGCAGTGATTGATACTCCAGGTCTGTTTCACACCAAACTGACAGCTGAGGAGATGAAGACGCAGCTGACTAGATGTGTCTCGTTGTGTGCTCCTGGTCCTCATGTGATCCTGATTGTGATCGAGCCAAAACATTTCTCAAGAGAAGACAAAGGGATGGTGAAAATGATCAAGAGGATGTTTGGAGATGGAGCAGCTACATATACCATGGCCTTGTTCACTCATGGAGATGAAATGGAGAGAGATGGAGTCTCAGTAGAAAGAGCTATGTATTTCAACCCATCTTTTAATGATTTTCTCAGCAAATGTAAAGGAGGTTTTCATGTTTTTAACAACAACAGTGAGAACAGGAATCAAGTTATTGAGCTGGTGGGGAAGATTGACAATATGGTTCAGAGAAATGGAGGCAGCCGCTACACAAATGATATGTTCAGAGAAGCCCAAAGAGCCATTAGTCGGGAGATTTCTCAGGCTGGAGTAAATAGAGAGACAGCAGAGAGAAACAACTCGTTTATTCGAGCTGTTGACCGAGCTGCTGCAGTTTCAGCTGTTGCTGAAGCTGCCGCTGAAGCTGCAGCCGAGGCCGCTGCTGCAGCCACTGCTGAAGCTATAGCTGCAGCAGCGGCTGAAGCTATTGTTGAAGCTGCTGTTGGAGTGGCAGATGTTGTGAGTACAGTCACAGCAGTGAGAGAAGATGGATGCGTAACTCAGTGATAATCATCTGATTAGAAACAGTTGCAAGTATACCACGATGGTGATAGTTGTTAGTGAATTGTAATTATTAACTAGAAAATTCCTGCAGAAATTTTAAAGGGGCATGCCAAAGTGTGCCCGTCGGCTTTGATGCAGCGTTATGATGTTAAAAATTAGCATTAATGCTAAAGAAAGCTGCAACGTAGTCAATAACCTGTGGAGAGGAAGAAGCATGTTGACTAAGCTGTACTTGTACCATTCATTATGTTAAAATTGATGCATAAGCTAAAATTAGCCAATATGCTAATGTTAGCTTAAATGCTGGCAGTAGCATGTGGAGCAACAGGACCATGTTGTTTTAATTTTACTACTCCATTCGGTATACTAAACATGTCTAATTAATGAGAAAATTTGCTAAAAGCTAACTATAGGTAAAAGTGCTAGTACACTAGTCAAAGGAAGTGAAATGCTAATGTTTGTGCTAATGTTAATGAACTGCCTTGCTGTGCAAGGCAGTTCACTATCTTGAGAAATAAATAACATAAAAAAAGCTTATATTTTTGCACCGCCTACGGCGGTGCACTAACAGGAGCGGAATATGCAGACTTTTATTTTGAAACTTTCAGTTAGCGTCTTTTTAACTACCACACCGATTCATTGTGTTACTGTAGTTTATTTAAACCAGTCACATAAAGGCCAAAAGAGTAATGACCTGATGTGAAAAATGTCAAGGCTTTTATTTTGAAACTTTCAGTAAGCTTTATTTAGAATAGCTTTAAAATAGCTTTTTTATTTACAGTGGATTACACACTAATCCAATGTGTAACTGTGGTTTGGTTAATCCAGCTATGTAATGCCCCATACAGCAAGCAGATCTAAACACCAGCTCATCACTATGTGCTATTTGAGAGTTACGCCATGTTGTAGTTCTGACCTTCAGTCATTGTAGTTCTAAAGAGCAGCTCAACTATCGTGTGAGTGAGACACAAAGGGATAAACAGATTCTAACGGTTTGAAGCAGTTAGTTTATCTGAACAAAGCAGTCCAAACATCTCCTTCCTATTCAGGATCTTTTAGAGTGATCCGAAAACCGTGTGAAGCATATAGTCAAAGGGGCTCAAATGATAATGTTTGTGCTAATGTTAATGAACTGCCTTGCTGCGCAAGGCAGTTCACTATCCTGAGAAATAAATAACATAAAAAAGGCTAATATTATTGCACCGCCTTCGGCGGTGCACTAACACTAGAGGAATAGGCAGACTTTTAATTTGAAACTTTCAGTAAGCTTCATTTTAATGACCACGCTAATTCAATGTGCAACTCTGGTTTGTTTAAAGCAGTCCCATAAAGCCCAAAAGACCAATAACCTGATGTGAAAAATGTCAGGGCTTTTATTTTGAAATTTTCAGTAAGCTTCATTTTAAATAGACACACTAATCCAATGTGTAACAGTGGTTTGGTTAATCCACCAATATAATGCCCAAAACAGCAAGTAGCTCTAGATTCCAGCTCAGCCCTCCTCTGTAATAACTGAATGATCCACCATGTTGTAGTTCTGACCTTCTGCTCTGCCCTCTGTATTAAGGTGTTCCACCATGTTTAGAACTACAGAGACCTTGTAGGCCAAACCAGCAGTTGCCATAGCGATCAAGCCTCTGCCAACTGCTGTGTGTGTGTGAGAGACACTTCATGTAACTTAGAGAACACCCAGTCACTTTTAATGAAAAAAGCAGTCTGAACGACCCCTTCCCGTTCGGGAACCGTTATGCCGATCCAAAAGCCGTTTGAAGCATATGAGAGGGCTACTTGTCGTCTCCGATAGTCCCGTGATTCATATCTGTAGGTCATTCACAATAATTGCACTGAGGAGAGAAAAATGGTGTGTGGTGAGCTCAGTAATTTTTCAAAAACCTATATTAAACACTGAGGGGGAGCGTCAGTTGGTCATGTCCCATCACTTTGCTCTGAAGCACCTGGACAGAAAACCGTAAGCCCTAGAGAAATTTTGAAAACATTTTACCGGAGCAGACATGCGGTGCTATCTCCTGACCAACTTTCATACCAATAGCACAAGTTTTACGGCCATGAGAACGATTTCAAAATTATTTTTGGGTCAAAATTCCACCATGTTCCTCACTCTAAAAAAGCGGCAGTTGGTGTCAGTTACACTCTAAGGGTTCGGCAGTTGGAAATTTCGCTCGTTTTTCGCTTCTTACGTCGCCGTCGTAACTCCGATCCCCAATAAAAGTAATAGCAATAATGCCGGCATCGAGCCGCACGATTTGATACCACTTTTGTGGTTGGGCACGCAGCGGTACGAGCCGCATTAACGGTGATGGAAGAATAATAAATAATAAAGAGGCGTTCTATTGGGTGTAGAACAATAGGTGCCTGCCATGCAATGCATGGAGGCAGTACTGACTTGCTTCGCAAGTCAGTACTGCTCTCCTTATGCATTGCTATGGCATGCCCCTAATCACATAACTGATTAAACACTTTTAATATAACCTTTAACATTAAAATATAACACGTCATTTGTTATTTAAAGACTAACATTGACTTGATTTGTAATCTGCATAATTAATCTAAGAAAATAAATTTGTTTTATTGTTCATTTATTTATTTTAGTTTGCTGTCAAAAATAAATTAAACTGTTTTTATTAACTAATATCTACACAGTGAGGAATATGTGGCATGTTCTTTACCTTGTGTTCATAATAAATATTTAAGCACTTTATTCAATTCTGTTTGGTAAGTTTTTTTAACCAGTTTTTTTAAAAAGTACAAATATAAAAGAAAACGTTTTACACTAGAATAGAATAAAATGGAATATAGATGTTGGTATTTCCCTGATCTCTGTTTTCCTTGTATGTTCAATGTTTTTCCGTCACCCAGCCAGTTTCCTTCGGCTCTTTATAACTCCTTGCAAAAAAAAAGCCATGTTTATTTGGGTGTGAACCTCATCAGTTCACTCATTTTCAATTACGGTATTTATTTATGCACTATTTTTACAACAGGTCAAAAAAGTTCCCTGAAGTTTCCTTCTTCCTTATATGGTCTGCTTCCAGATAGCTGAAGTCTCGTACAGCTTGCTTGTATCGCGGTAGTTTGGATTAGCCGTTCAGCTAGCAGTGAGCTAACTAAGAAGAACCGGAGCGGACATAGGAGAACTCGGGAGAACCAGCCAGAGAAGTGAGCTGCTCCGCGGCCGCCTGTTGACCCACAGCCCGCGATCAGTGCGCTCACCCCGACATGAATTCAAATACAGCCGGTCGATCAACGCCAGAAGACGGGGAGCTAGAGGACGGAGAGATCTGTGATGATGAAACCGAGGAGAGAGCTCCTCCGCGGCGGGGGGAAGGGCGCAGGCCCCGCGGCGGAGCCAGGCCGCGGCCGAGAAAACCGCACCAGTCACCGCACAATTTGCGGCCTCTACTGGGACCACCACCGCAGGATTTTAGGCACATGATGCCCTACAACCCCGGCCCTCACCTTCACGGCCCGTTCCCCCTGAACCTCAGACAGCCAGACCGTCCTCCAGTCCCTCCGCCTCCTGGGATGCCGCTTCCGCCGCCACCCGGCCTCGGTCTGCTCGGAGAGCCCAATAACCGGTCCAACTTCTGGGAGCGGAGCCATGGAGCTCTGGGACGGTTTCGGCACCGGGGCTTGCCGAACGGAGGACGGGGGTCCTGGAACCGAGGTCGAGGTCTCGGGGGGAACAACAGAGGAGGACCTGGAAGACCCGGACCGGTGGACATCCACGGATCTCCCTCCAGAAAGCGTATCCTTCACGGATCTGACAGGTTTAGAACTGGACCAGACCAGGTTCCGAACACTTCAGGCTATTCACTGAGCTACCGGGAAACCCAGAACCAATTCAGAACCGCATTGCGAAAACACAACATCTTACCAAGTACTTTTGTTTAGTTTCTGGAGCCAGTATCTTAGTACACTTGAAACAAAACAAAACTAACAAATAACTTTTCTCAAGATGTAGCAGTTTTAAGTCAACACCTGGTTTATATGAATGAAAAAGTATTAGTTCCACTACCAGATTATTTTTACTTACGGGAAAAATTATCACCCCCCAAAAAAATGTTCATTTTCACATCCTGTAAATTAGAAGACGAATTTCAACACGTTGGTTGCAAATATTCGCTGCTAATCCAGTAGATTCTTACAGATTTTACATTTATTTAATAGTCAAATCTGTTACTCACACAGACTGGATATCAGCGATCAGCAGCAGATAAAAAACTACCTCAGATTTTGCTGCAGCTGTTTTGATCATATTTAAGAGACATAGACTTTATCATTCAACTATACATTTAAAATGTACAAATTGAGCAAAATTTCTTTGCAAGGCTCCAATAATGATAAATAAATTGTAATAAATAAAAAGTATCACTATGAATATACATAATAAAAATATTAATGGAAGTTTAGCAGTTTTATTGTATTAGGGATGCAGATGATGTGGAATTTCATTGTTCTGCATTTGAAGCTGCTGAATCATGTGTTTCCAAGAAACATAAATTCAGATTAATCAGTATTCAGTCAAATGTAAATTATTAGTCAATTATTTCATCAAACATGGAGTTTCTGGACTAACTTCCCTAATTCTCCATCAGTTTTGCAGGCAGAAAGTTCAGACTGCAGCTACACTCATGTCTCCAAAACTGCTAATTTTAGGAAAAACTAAACTTTTCCCTTCTCCCTCCCTGACCCATAAAGTGTTAAGTCTTCCTTATCAAGAAACTCAGAGAAGCAACCGCCAAGAGTCCGGGTCAGGAAAGTGGGTCCTAACGCCTCCAGACAGGATCCCAGTATGAACGAGAGCTTTGAGGATCTGCTGTCCAAGTACAAGCAGATCCAGCTGGAGCTGGACTGCATCCGCAAAGCTGAGACCATGGCACTGGAGCCGGCCGCCTCTCCCGCTGTGGAGGAGGTCCCCGCCGCTGCTTCTCCTGCTGCAGAGGGCCGACTGGAGCCAGAACCAACACCAGAACTGCCTCTAGTCGGAGCAGAGCAGCTGGAGAAGGATGAGAAGAAAGCTTTCCAGGCGTTCAACATCAAACCGCTGCGGCATAAACTTCTGACGCCGGCGGAACTGGATGAGCTGCGTAAGAAGCTGGAAGACCAGGAGGCAGGAGGTGAGTTTTTATTTCCACAGGTTTTCCACTGGGATGTGGTGACATAAAGGTCTGTCCCAGTAACTAAATTTGCTGGACGATAAATCGTCCCAGCAATTGTAGCATAAACAACAATATTGTTGTTTTGAGACCATTTTCAAGTAATAAAATGGTAAAAACACAAAAAAACATTCTCAAACTTTAAATTCTGATGAACATTTAATTCTGGAACAGGAATATATTTGAAATATCCAAAATAAATAAACAAAACAAATAAAATCCATTATGAAATCCCTAAACAAAATTGTCCTCCAAAAAAAGAGCTAGTTGAGACCAAAGCACCAGACTGAAGACTTTAGTCATCCAGTTTTTGGTAGAAAGAGAGGAAAACAAAAGGAAATTATCAAATTCGTTTTAATTTATGATGCTATTAATTAATTTATTGCTTATTGTGGCAGGCCTAATGACATATCCACACTGATACGTGAGGCGTTGTGTCTGTAAGCAGGACTCAGCCGAGCAGAACCTCAGCTTTCCTCTCACGCTTTCACTCCACTGCCGCTGTGTCACCAGGTGCAGAAGCAGGAAGCTCCGACGCTGCAGTACCTGAAGAAAATGTGGCTGCAGCTGCGGAGGAAAAGCAGAGCGCGTCCTGTGGCGAGGAAACCATTCCAGAGGAGAAGCAGAACGCTCAGGATGCCGTCTTGTGTCGCAGTGAATCGTCGGCGTCCAGCGAGGAGTCGACTCTGTCGTCTGACAAGGTGAGCTGGATGGAGAACATGGACTGTTTCCACACCTGGTAGTCATTCCACACCGTTGTTTTTTATTGCTAAGCAGTGGTGAAACCTTAAACTGCTGCTGCGCAAGTTACTCAACTAGCTGTTGCTAGGTAACCAAAGAGTAAGAGTTGATGCCACCATCCTGAGAGGTTGAGCAGCTGAGGCTGTTTTCACACCTGGTAGTCTGGTATTCAGTTACATTTTCAGCTGCTGCAGTTTGTTTCAAACAAGCAAACTCACCTGTGGTGGCTCTGGACCGAGAACCACTGAAGGAAACGACATAAAAACCTCAGAAGAAGACACTGAGCACTTCTTCACAAAATGTAAACAAAAATGGAGGATTGTCAGATTTTAGCGGCTGTAGGATTAAAATTTTTTTTGTCTTTGGTAAAAGACTAAGAACCATTTCTCCTGTTAGCACTAGACTCTCACATTTGTTTTGGTTCCATTTACCCAGAATGCCTTGCACTGTAGTCCACTTCCTGGTTTTGGAACGATCTCCGGACTTCGAGCATCCACGTATTCATTCAAACCACACCACAGTTCAGTTAAACCGAACAGAGATCAAGGTTTTTAGGTGGAACTCTGTCTCTTTGGTCCACATCAGAGTGGATTACATATTTACACCTCACCGAACGAACCCGACTTTCTAGACAAGCAAATCTAGAATTGGATTGAAACAGACTAAATGTGGCTGGTGTAAATGCACCCTACAGTCTTTCATCTGCCTACATCTCCCAGAATGCTGTGCGGTTCTGGATTAGAGTTAAGGGAAATTATTGACTATTGTATCAAATGTATTATCTATTAATATTGGTCTATCACGAGATATATTATCTATTTATTGTCCAACCCTAGCCAGAGTCCTGCTTCTGATTTTACAACAGATCATTAAATCATTTCAGTTTCCATGGTGACGCTGCAGCTGTGAATCTGTTGGATGTTTCCCAGCTTTAGGCCCCGTTTACACGACAACGATTTCGGGGGAAAACGGAAGAGTTTTGTTGCGTTTGTAGTGTGCATTTACACGAAACCACCGAATGTTTTCTCTAACAACGGCACAGATTGAAAACGGGTTCCAGACCAGCTCATGCATAGTATGACGCAAAACATAGCTGCTTCCTACAATCCACAGAAGAAAAAGAAACTACTCACAATGCTGGTGTTACTGTTTCCCCATCAGATACGGTTCCCTCAGCGTCTCTTCACCGCTCCGCACAGCCCAGGTGGCAAAATACACGGCTGCTTGTTCAGCGCTCTTATCTAGAGAACTACGGACCAGGACCAGCCCGGCTCCAGACGAGTTTAACAGGAGGGGCATCGACTTATTTTGGGGGGCAAAATGAGTCTACGTAGCTGAACATAGACAACAACACCAGCAGCCTACAGGCTACTTGTTAACAAGCTTAACATGCTGTATTGATATTAGCCAGTCATCTTTTAGCTATCATCCCCTGCATCCAACAGCTTTACTCAACTCAGTCGGTTAGTTCGGGGGCAAAACTGTGCCAAGTTATTTACGTTTTGCTTGTTTGCTGCCATGATTCTAACACACACCTGCGCAGCAGCATCAGGTCTCCCGCTGCCTCACAGGTGTAAACCCAGCGCAAGCGTCTCAGCGTTCATGTTGCGTTTGAAGGCGGCTCGGAAAAACAGGTTACGACTTGTTAGCGACGGATAAAACTGTTTTAACTGCTGAAAAAGGTAACAGAGGACACGGATATGGGACGTGCGGGAACTCCTATTTTATCAAATTGATATAGGAATAACAGACTGTTGGCCATTCCAAGGTAAAAACAATAAACAGCTTCCAGTCCGGGCCGCTACAGACACCGTGAAAGCTCAAACAAGGTTTTTCGGCAAAGTTATCCCACTTTTTCCAACTGCATGCGCCCTAATCAGACGCACACAATGCGTGTTCTCTCACGGAAATCCACATGCCTTCAAGTACAACTTTTTTTTAAACACATGCGCACTTTCAAAGTTTCAAAGAACCTAGCTCCAACTAGGCGCAGCGAGAGCATTACACGTTTTCGATGTGCACCGTTACTGTGTAAACACAGATCGTAATCAGAACGTTATCGTGTAAACGATCCAACAAAAACGGAACAAAAGTGCCGTTTTTGTTGGATCGTTGTCGTGTAAACGACCCCTTAGTGTGACCTGGGTCATGTGACCATCATGTGTCTGTGTGTCTTCAGCCGGTGGAGAAGCTGGAGGAGGAGGAGTTATCGGAGCTGCAGCTCCGCCTCCTGGCGCTGCAGTCGGCCAGTAAGAAGTGGCAGCAGCAGGAGCAGCAGGTGATGAAGAAGAGCAAAGATCGGATCGTTAAAGCCTCTCAGGAGAAGAACTCCGCTCCCGGTTCTGGAGCCGCTCCGCCGGAGAGGCAGCGAGTCACCACCAGGTCCGCCTCCTCTGCTGCTGCTGCTGCTGCCGCCGCCGCCGCCGCAGAGCAGAACAGGAGCAGGTCCAAACTGTCAGAGAGAGACAGACCCAAGAGCGGGCCCAGATCAGCCGACAGGGACCGGATCAGACAGAGTCCAAAGCCAGGGCCCAGAGTCCCGATGGAGAGGAGCCGAACGCCAGGAAAAGCTCACGGCGTGAAGAGGCTGATCAGCCCAGGTGAGATGAAGGAAATACAAGCTGTAAAAATTACTTGTCAAACAAGATGGCTGCCCTGGGTGCCAACACTCTGAATTATGAAAACCCAACGAGCTCATTGGAGAAAATAATCCAGTTCTTCCAAAAATTAGCCTTCAAAAATCAAAAATGTTATTAATTAATCGCCTGGCCCTATAATGACCCTCCTGACCTCTGACCCTCCTGACCTCATCATGTCTGCCTCTCTCTCTCCAGGCTCCTCTGCCAAGCAGGCGGTCAGGAAGCAGCAGCTCCGCACCTGGAAGCTGCAGCAGCAGCGGAAAGAGGAGGAAACTCGGCGGCAGGAGGAAGAGGAGCGCCGGAAACGCGAGGAGGAAATCCGCCGGATCCGGGACCTGTCCAACCAGGACGAGCAGTACAACCGCTTCATGAAGCTGGTGGGGGGCAAGCGGACGCGCAGCAGGGTGAGAACCTCAGAGCCGCGCCGCGGGCTGAGCTCAGGTCAATGTGATGTCATCGTCCGGCCACCAATCGGCTGCCTGTGTTCAGTCCAGAGACCAGGACCACAGGAAGTCTGCCGGGAAGCCGGGCCTGGACTCCTCAGGGAGCCTCTACCAGTACGACAACTACGATGAGGTCGCCATGGATACGGACAGTGAGACCAGCTCACCTGGTGAGTAGGATACACACAGCTGACCCGTACTTCCTGTTTACCGCTGAATGACACTTTTCCTATTTCCATCAGTGCCGTCTCCGATGCACAACCTGCTGCAGGCAGACGAGGCGGCGTGTTTCCCTCCACTGGGTTTCTACGGAGCCGAGGCTGCGGCCTACGGAATGGTACGCTCCCCACATCGGTCTTTGTTTACATCCTGTACCATACACTTCCCACCACACCCTGACCCGTCAGTATCAACTCTAAATGGAATGTGTCCCAATATATAATTTGAGAAAGGAGCGCTCCCCACTTGTTTCTGTTTAATCTGATTGTAGTGGTGAATAAAGTAATCTATTACTGTATGGAGTACCATCCATCCATCCATCCATCCATCCATCCATCCATCCATCCATCCATCCATCCATCCATCCATCCATCCATCCATCCATCCATCCATCCATCCATCCATCCATCCATCCATCCATCCATCCATCCATCCATCCATCCATCCATCCATCCATCCATCCATCCATCCATCCATCCATCCATCCATCCAATGTCTCTCTCCTCCTCAGGATTTCTCGCAGGCCTTCCTCTCCCCCCTGCTGTCTGGCATTCCTCCGCCGCCGCCCCTCCCCCCGCCTCCTGACGACCTGGATCCCCCACCCAAGCCGCCGTTTGCTGACGAAGAGGAGGAGGAGGAGATGCTGCTCAGGGAGACGTGTCTGATGTCGATGGCCAACAAGAGGGTGGCAGCGGCCGAGGTGAGTCTTACTGGTGGAACTGGTCCCAGCTGAGTGGGGTAAAATGAAGGGGCATCAATAATCTGATGAATCAGCGATGTTTAAATTCCACTGAGCTTTCAGAAAAACAACAATAGTTTTCTCATTTAGACCTGATCTAATCTTGGCTTCTAACTACTCATTTTAAGTCATACAGGAACTTAAAATACTTGAATTTCAATCGGATATTTTTTGAAAGTTTACGCTTCATATTATGTCTGCAAAGTTCTGCAGTAAACTTGTAATATAAGTTTAGGAGAAAAGACTCAAGAGATTATTTATATTGTGTCAAAGCATTAAATTGAAGCAGGAGGGTCATTCACCTCAACACAAACTGATTTGTACAGTGTAATAAATATTTATTATTCCTAATGACTGAATTAGTTATTCATCTGTGTTATTGAAATAAAGGTTATCTTTTATTCTACATGTTATTGAAATTTTTTGATTTTTTTTGTGGGATTAGTGTTTTGTTGGTGTATTAGATGTGTGTGAGAATTTCAAAACAAAATCTAGTTAAATTTTAGCTTACTTTGTCCCTGCTATATACAATATTAAAACCTAGTGTCTAGTCTAGTTTCTAGTGCAAATATCTTAGTTTTGCCTTATTTCAGTTCTTCTGCGTCAGAAGTAACTTTTCAGTAAGGGACAGGAGTTTGTTTTAAATGAATAATTCTTGAATACTGATTAAAAATACTAGTTCCACTGGCAGATTATTTCACTTTGAACATGAAAAATGACCCAGTGGAACAAGTACATTTAAATTTATTTTCAAGAATTACTGACTGAAAACAAGCTCCTATATCTTGCTGTAAAGTTACTTGTCAGTTATTTTCGTCGTATTTCAAGTGCACTAAGACATTTGCACTACAAACTGGACTAGCAATACTCGGTAAGATTTTGCGTTTTTGCAACAGTAATAAATGTGATATATTTGAAAACCCACCTTGAAAAAGCTGTTGAATGTTTCTGTGGGAAGCGTGAACTCTGCTACGTTTTCTGTCCCGGTCAGAAGAGCTCCAGCGGTCCTCCGTCCCCCAGCTGTCTGCCTCCTGCTGAGCTGCAGCCGCCTCCCCGGGGGAACCTGAGCACGGTCAGCCTGAACACGGTGCCGCCGTCTCGGAGCAGCCGCTTCGGCAGAGCTCATCCTGCAGCCAGAGGTCCGCTGGTGGTGAGTCGCTCCCAGATGTTCCCAGTTTGCCCCAAACTGTTCTGTTTTGTCACACACTGGTCCAGGATCAGCCTCTCGCTCATGAATGTCTGTCTGCAGCTTCCCAGGCACAAGTCAGTGGTGGTTTCCCTCAAAGATTCAGACGACAGCGACTCGGACATGGACGCCTGCAGCTCCTCACAGACCGTGTTCGGAGGGCTGGAGTTCATGATCAAAGAGGTCCGACGGACTGTGGAGGTGAGCGACTCTTTAATCCAAGATGTCCGAGCATCCTTAAAAAGTCTTAAATTCATGTATCTAAAACTAAGGCTTTAGAATGTCTTAATTTTCCCCTTATTTGTTTAAATATTAAAAATGTTAATCACAGTTCTTACATTTTGTTGCGACAGGACTATCTAATCTTCTATTTGCAGTTTTTTGTTCCCACAGGACTTTTCTGTCAGGCAAATTTTGAGCCACCTCATCTCTGTTCACTTGAAAAAACATCAAATCTTACCAAGCGTTTTTGTCTAGTTCCAAGTGTAAATCTCTAAGTACACTTGAAATAAGACAAAACTAATTTACAAGGAACTCTTCAGCAATATGTAGGAACTTGTTTGACATAAATATAGTGCGGAAGAGGGCCACTACTTTGGCACCTTATTTTTAGTGCCTGTTTTTCAGAGGGAAACTGAAAAAAATAACTGACTTTATTCTCAGAATTTTGACTATTTTTCTCATAATTCAGATTTTTTTTTCCTTCAGTATTCTGAGTTAAATCTATATTCATAGTTTTTTCTGTCTTAAATTTAACTCAAAGTGGCCTTAGAAAGGCCTTAAAAAGTCTTAAATTTGACTTGCTGAAACCTGCAGATGTAATCTAACATTCAGAGCATCATCTGTTTTCTGATGTTTGTTAGGCGACGAAGCCAAAAACGGCCTCAGGATGTGAGAAGGAGAACAACCCGGTCAGAACCCCAGAATCTCTCCCTGAAGCCAAGAAGGCAGAGTACCGGCTCCTCAAAGAGGAGATCGCCAGGTAGTAGCAGGACGCCGTTACAAACATGATGGAAACGTTGAGATGTTTGAGGGCTGAAACGTGTCCTGATGCTGCAGCAGGGAAAAGCAGAAGATGCTGAAGGATCACGGCTCTCCTGCTGCAGCCGATCATGTTCTGGAGTCTTCCTCGAGACCGGCGGCTGAGCTGAGGCTGACTGAGACGGAGCAGAGACTCAACAGGCACAGGTGAGGCACCTCAACACCTGCGGAGCGCTGTGTGAGGCGTTCATGTTTCAGCCAGCTCATCCTGTCTTCTCCTGTTTCCACAGAGAGCTGCTGCAGAGGGACGAAACCGTCCTCAGACACCTGCTGCAGCAGGAGCTGAAGAAGACAGAGACACTAAGAACAGCTGAAACCAAGATGGTCAAACTGAGGGAGCAGCTGGCGGCTTCAGAGAAGATCGTAGCGGCCAACAGGACGCTGCTGAGGAAGCTGCAGGAACAGGTGCGTAGGCCTGTCATTGTCGCAAATTTTGATGGATGATAAATTGTGCCAGAAGTTATTGCAATAAATGATATTGTAGTTTGAAACCATTTTTAAGTGATATTTAACTGTAATAGCATAAAAATGCAAGAAAACATTGTCAAAGATTAATAAACTTTAAATTCTGTTTAATGCTGGAACTGGAAAACATTTTAAATATCCAAAATAAACAACAAATAAAATGAATCATAAAGTCTCGGCAAACAAAATTATCCTTCAGAAAAAGGGCTGCTTGAGACCAAAGCACCAAACTGAAAACTTTTATCCAGTTTTTTGTAAAATGGCAGAAAATATTTACAAAAAGTGACTTATATTTGAACGATCCCTTCTGTGAGTTGCATGGCAGTGGATTAGGGCTAGGAGAATATAGTCATAATATTAGCAGAACAAATATGCAGTTTTACCAGGAAAATTACAAGAAAAAAGTTGTTTTAATGAGAAAAGACTTCAATAGATCCCAGGATTTGACCTTAGTTTATATTGTTCTTTCTTTGAAATAGACTCAGCTGTTTGCATGATCGTTTCAAATTCCTGATTATTTAATTCTGATGGTTAAATGATGAAGTATTTCTATAAAGTATTAAGTTTTATTTGTATACCAAAGTATAACTTCACAAGATGACATCACACTGAACCGTGGAAACCCAAGGAGAGCATAGGTGGAAAAAAATCCAGATTTTCCAAACTTCTAAAACCAAATATCTGATCAAATCGATTAATCGCCCAGCCTCAGCTCATTCTGTCCTCGTCCCGTTGGTTCTGATGCTCACAGCAGAGTCTTGTCCCCTGCAGGTTCACCGAGTTGAGCAGCGGGTTTCCCAGAAGAAGACTTTATCCGTCCGACTGGAGCAGGATCTGATGCAGGCCCAGCTGGCTGCTGGCAGAGGAACCAAACGTCCTGCAGAGTCCAACCAAACCACGGTGAGACATGGCTTCCACTTCCTGTCAAATGTCAATGTCAAATTAATTTATATAGCACTTTAAAACGGGTATAAAACTGCACCAAAGTGCTGTACAAGAACAACAAGAACAACTTCCTGGTCCTTACTTCATGTTTACAACACTCCAGATAAATAAAAGCTCACAGATCCTGAAAAACTCGATGTGAAAAGAGTCATGAAAATGTTCGTGTAGAGGTCCAAAGTCCTTTTTTTAAAATAAAAATAGATTTTATATTTCATTTGGACTGAAAAGTTACAGAATTTAAGTTGCTTGACGTCCATTTTGATTCTTTCACAGCCAGTGATCCTTCCAGGTGTTGGTCCACTGTGTTTGTTTTAAATTAAATTCAGAGTCAGAATGTTCCTTTATCAGAAACTTTTATAGACCTTCATGCTTCCTTCTTCTGAAAAGCTTTATGGAGATACATGAGTTCATTTTCCAGGCCCACATTTCCCAATTCTTTATTTACCATGAAATGACTGTTACTGATTAACCAGAAAAATTTTTATTTTCATTATCACCAATTTTCAGGCGTGTCTGTGTACTTTCAATTTGTCTGTCACTTTGCCCCGGATGGATTAAATTTTCCTTATCGAGGGGCAAATAAAGGATTATGTGAGTCCCCTGACTGATGATAGTTTCAATGAAACGCATGATAGTTTTCAGTAGACCAATATTTCTGGTTAAAAAGTCAGAACTTTATTGTTTTTTTCCACTTTTTAAATTGAGTTGCTGCTGAAAAACATTTCCATAATGTTGAAAGTATTAAGATACACCTGCAGCCTCGAAGCAACAGCGCCCCCTGCGGTCAGTGTAGTGCCACAGTTTGGTAACACACCTGTAATAAATCTCCTAACTTTCTGACCGAATCGGATTAATCCGGAACTCTGCCTAACTTCACAGGTACAGTACAGGAAAGCATATTTGTTTGAAGGTTATTTGTGCAGGCTAATAACTACTCAGCATCAAGTTACAGTGATATAACTGTTAACTAATGTAATACCTGGCTAGATGAGTTAAACCTTTAAGCTAACAATGATTCAGCAACTATAGCAATGATAAGGACATGACGCAAATAAACAAATAATACAAGTGTTGTAGTGTTTCTGGTTTGGGTTCACTGGGGGGAACCCTGTATATAGCAGGTGTCAAAGGTATTTTTGCAGCTGAGGGAGTTCTTAGCCATGTTTATGCTGCCAAGAGAGAGATTGTGATAACTATAAATTTGTCACATATTGTGCAACCCTAAAAACTCCTGCTGAAAACTACAAAACAACCTGGTTGAATGTTTCAGACATTCCTGTTTTTACTTGCTGCGTTTTGAGAGATTTTCAAGATTATCTCCAGAAGTAAAAACTGTCACTGATTGTGTTCCTGTTTGTCTCTGCAGTCCAATAAGCTGCCGCGTCTGGACGCGGCGCCTCGCGGCTCTGAGAGGCACTTTGCCGAGCTCATTGCTCAGAAACGGCGATTACAGCAGCTGGAGTCGGAGTACGCCCTCAAGATCCAGAAACTGAAGGAGGCTCAGGCTCGGCGGAACAAAGTAGTCCCAGCAGAACCTCCGCCCCCAGCCGCCATCCCGCCACCCGCCCCTCAGGTCCAGCAGCTCCCTCCCGCCAGTCCCTTCCACCTGCCTCAGCCCTCCCTGCATGACCTGTCCCAGGACAAGCTGGTTCTGGACAGCGAGGATGTCCCTGAGGCCGAGGATCCAGAACCAGAACCTGCCCTTGCCCCAGCTGCAGCTAAAGGCGGCCGCCGCTCTTCCTTCCGGCAGTCCAGCAGCTCCTTCACTAAACCCCACCTGGAGACTCCAAGCTCTGCCCCCACTAAAGACGGCAGTAAGCCTGCCAAGATGGCGTCCAGCACCGAGACGGCGTCCAATGCCGATCTTCCTGCGGAGATGTTTGCCGGGCTGGACGTAGACGGCCTGAAGAGCCGGTACCAGCAGCAGGCCCGGCTGGAGGAGCTGCTGCAGAGGGAGCTGCAGAAACTAAAGGAGGACACAGATGTCTCCCCCACTGGACTGGTAACGACCTCTGACCTCTGATACAGCTCTCACTTAAAGCTGAAGTATGTAACTTATAAGAAACATATTTGTCATCCGTTATGTATGAGACAGATCAGCTGTGAAAAAACTCACTTCCTCTGCTCCCTCCCAGTGCTCCCAGTACTAACTGCAGAAACAACCAATCAGAATCAGGAGAAAGGTCTTAGTGCTGTCAAGAGATTTCCTTGACAGCCAATTTCCTTGTGTATCAGCCAATACCCTTGTGTATTGGCTGATACACACAAGGGTGTGTATCCTTTGTGTGTATCAAGGGATACACACAAGGGAGGAGTGTGTGATCAGCCAATACACCCTTGTGTATTGGCTGATACACACACTCCTCCTTTCTCTTTAAGCTGCAGCTTAAAACATTAACTTAACATTATCTACAACATACCCTTCCACAAATGCTCAAGCTAGTTGGCATTGCAATTGATGTTGATGCTAACTAGCATGATGTTTTTGAGCAGCAAGTACATAAGGTTGATTGACAACACTAAGACCTTAGGAGCCTGTCTCATACCAAACTGACTTGACTTGGCGACACTTTTAACAAATATGGAAAAAAACATATTTTTGTAAAAGTTTCATCCTGCAGCTTGATTGAACAGATTGTTGGTGAATTGATCTGACTGATCTGATAGTCAATCATCACCAAATCATTAAGAATGATGTTTTTAGAGTTAACTCCTGTTTTTCTCTTTGTTCCTGGTCAGATGGTCCCAGTGGAGCTGGAAGCTGGGAACCAACCCGTTGTGTCGGAGCTGAAGCCGGTCTCGTTTGAGCCGTATCGCAGCCCGCTGCTGGTCTTCAGGTCATACAGGTAGGAACCACCAAGCTGCTCGCTATCACAACATAAACTCTTCATCAGAGTTTATGACCAGCTTTAGGGCTGGTCAATAAAAATTGCTGCCTGGTCGTAATTAATAGAAGCTGTAAAACAAACAAGATGGCCGCCCTGCACATGACGACTTCACTCTGAATTATGGAAACCCAAAAAGTGCATTGCAGAAAAAATAATCCGCATTTTCCAAGATCTTTAAAAACCATAAATTTGATTAATTAATTAAATTGATTTATTGCCCAGCAGTACAAATTGTCGTTTTCTTTAGTTTTCCAACCTTGTTTCTCTCTGGCAGGTTCAGTCCGTACTACCGGACCAAGGAAAGGTTTTCCCTGAGCTCCGTTACCTACAGCAACACCATCGAACCAAACAAATGTTTCTGTCGCTTCGACCTGACAGGGACCTGCAACGACGACGGCTGCAGATGGTGAGCGGCTTGACCTCTATTAGGGCTTCAATTATTTTAGTAATTAATTACTATAACAATTGGATATAAAAATGTAAATTTTTCATTCAACCACTTAAGCCTTTTTTATACAATATAAAAAATATATTAAAGATGCAAATAAACAGAGAGTTCAGTAGTTTTTAAATAAATAAGTAAATATTTTTTATTGCCTAAAATGCAAATAACTTGTTTGTTTGGAAAAGATAAAAAACATCTCAAGCTAACGTAAGAACTGTTTTGCAAAATTGAGGAAGTTTTTTATTTTATTTTACAGTTTCTGTTAACCTTTTCACAATAACTTTTTATCATCCAGTAAAATTTGTTTTAAAAAATCAGGCGACACTTTAAAATGTGCATCACAAACTTTGGTGTAAACTCTGTTTCGGTCTCTCTGTCTGCAGGCAGCACATGAGGAACTGCACGCTGAGCGGGAACCAGCTCTTCCAGGACATCCTGTCCTATAATCTGACCCTGATTGGTTGTTCAGAGAGCAGCTCAGACGAGGAGGTCCGCGCCGCCACAGGTGGGTTTAATCAGAGAGCAAAGAGAGAAACTGTTTATCGGTCGGATCAGTGGAAACCAGAATCAACTGTCAAACGGTTTCATTGTGCAGAGAGCTACATGAAGAAGCTGTTTGGTCCAAACAAAGACCGGATGGGTATCGATCAGAAGGCGGTTCTGCTCGTCAGTAAAGTCAACGAAAGCAAGCGACATGGTTGGTAGTTCCTCCTTCAGCCATCTGATCATCAGCTGCTGGTTTCAGACCTGTGACTCCATCTGCTCTTGGCTCCTCAGTGCCTCCATACACGACCTGCAAAGACACGAGGAGGTGGAAACCGAAGCCGTCGGCGCCGGGATCCAACGCCCCCGAAGACGACAGCGATGACGAGGCAGCAGCTGCGTATCTGACGCCTGCAGGAAGAGGTGAGGCTCCTCAATGCTCTGAAACGGACTCCAGAAATGAGGAGCAGCATTTTATAAAGCTTTATTAAAGAGGTGGTGTTATGTAAAATCGACTATTTTGAGTTTTACATCATGTTATGATGTTATTCCTTCATCAGAGACGTAACTGGAGTGTTGCCTTGATTCTTTCATGCATGCTTTAGAAATCCTCTCATCTCCATGGTAACCATTCAGCTATGCAAAACACCTAGGTGGACCTAGATTTGCCTTCAAGGGTAAAGCTCCTCCTCAGAGCTTCAGTTTTCAAGCTCCAGAGCTTCTCTATTGCAGAGCAACTCTTCCACTCAGCTCCTTCAGACTAGCCTGCAGTAATTAGCAAACACCTGGTGGAACTACAGTACTGAGCTCATTACAGCAGCTACTTCTCAGTGAAACGTTGGTATAAAAGTTGTTAGAGGATTAATGAGTGATATTGTTATGACTTCTTGAAGGTGGAGTTTCAGAGAGAGCAGAAGTTTCTTAAAGAGACGGTGGCCTAATTGCCAGGTGTCACATTTGATATATATAGGATTTTTATAATGAATTGAAGGTGACATTGTTACTTCGTTGTGCTATAAAATGTCACTACGTGGTTGGAAAATACATAATACTGGCCCTTTAAGGCTTTGTGATGAAGCGTGACAATAAAATACATCACCATAATCGAACAGGACTGGATTTTAAAATAAACAAAAAATTATTTATTTATTTTTTTTTTTTACATTAAATAGTGCCTTTTTAAAAATTATTTAACATGTTTATGTTTTGATTCTTTCTGACGTTTTGGTGTCTCTGTGTCTTGGTGTTTGACCAGACGACCTGTCGAAGGGCATCATGCCGGCCGTGGACGTCGTCACCTCTGAGGACCGGCGCTACTTCATCAGCGAGACGGACGACATCTCCAACCTGGAGGCCAGCATCCTGGAGAGTCCCAGAGACACTCAGCTGTGGATCAAACTGGCCTTCAAGTACCTGAACCAGAGCGAGGCGTGAGTTCCCACCTGAGCTGCTGCTGGTTCCTCCCCGCTTCTGGTTCTGGGTTTAACTGGTGGTTGGGTCTCTCTGCAGGTCTGCGGCGGAGTGTCTGGAAGCGGCTCTGAACACGCTGTCTCGAGCTCTGGAGAGTAACTGCGACGACCCGGAGGTGTGGAGTCACTACCTGTCTCTGTTCTCCAGGCGAGGCAGCCAGGAGGAAGTGAGGGAGATGTGTGAGATGGCCGTGGAGCACGCAGCCGACCACCGGCTCTGGTGGAAAGTAGGTTCTCCCCTTTCACTCCACAGGGTTTAAAAATACTTAATAAATAATCTTATGTTGGATTTGGAAAGCACTATTTACAGTTGAAACCAGATTTTTTTTATTTTTTTTGTACCTAACAAAATAACAGACATTTATTTCTCCCTGTGTGGAAACTTTTCTTAAGGTCAGTTAAAATTACCAAAATTATTTCTATTTACTAAATGCAAGAAAATGTATTGAGGATATTTTTTACATATTTTTTTAATTGCATTTTTACATCATGTTTTAGTATTTAATTTGAGCAGGAATGTAATTTACCTAAACTTAAAAAAATCAAATTCTAAAATACTTTATTAATCCCAAAGGGAAATTAAATGTTTTTGTAACTTCCATTAATTCAGATTATTCAGAGAGTTACAGTAGTTAGTGAAGGCAATGAGTATTTATTATTCAATGACCTATTGTTACATTTTATGTTATTAAAATTGTTGGGTATTTTGCTTTGTTTTCAGAGCGGTCAGTTGTACAAGGTGTGAGACGTTTCAAACCATAAAATTTAGTTTAGTTTACCTTTTCCCTGCTGTAGATCGAAGATATTCTTAATAACAGTTATACATATTATAGTGAATTAAAACTGTTTGCTTTAGTTAATTTATATTGTTTTTATCTCAAAAGTGATGCTGGAAAAGTTTGAAAGGTTTTACTGTAGAACATTCACCAACCCTGCCTCTTCAGTCCTCACTGATGTCGAACCATCGAGTGTTGAACCTCCATCAGGAGTTTCTTTGGGTCTCATGGTCCGTTCTGTCTGCTCCTCAGTACCTGAACCTGGAGCGGTCGTTTGAGGGGAAGGACTACGTCTGCGACCGGCTGCTGCAGTTCCTGCAGGGCGAGGCGGCGGCGGGCGTCACGGAGAAGCTTTCCTTCCAGCTGATGGAGGCTCTGCTCTACAGGGTGCAACTGAGTCTGTTCACGGGCCGGATGGAGAGCGCTTTGGCCGTCCTGCAGGTAGAACTCCACCTCCAGGTCCTGGTGGGACTTTTAATAAGTAGATAAGAGTCATGATGGACTGCTGACACTTTGGCTGCGTTCACACAACAGACAAATGTGACCTAAAGCTGCTTTCTTTTGCCAAAATGTGACATGCAGACAACTTTTTTGCGACATTCTGAACGGCCCAATTATGATCCTTTCACTCAAAAAGATCCAATCTATGCCACTTTGATATGTGGAATGAATTCAGATACACATCCGATGGTTTTCAAAGTGTCTGCAGTCAGAACGCTCATGTCGCATTTTTCCAGGCGTCTTTGAAATCGGCTCAGGACCACAGCATGGCGGAGTTCCTGACGGCCGGCGACCGGGCGCTGCTCTGGCTCTGCTACATTCACCTGACCGAGTTCGACCAGCTGCCGGCGAGCCTCTACGACCCGGCGGAGTCCGGGCCGGGACGGCTCGTCTGCACCAAGTCCTTCCAGCTGCCCTGGAGGACGCAGGAGGACATCAGCACGCCGCCCGACATCCTCATCGCGCTCTTCAAAGGTCTGAGGTGGCAGCGCCGGATCAGCTCAGACTCTGACCTGAGATTCTCACCGGGTCTGTTGGTGTTTCAGATGCCATCAATCAGTGCAGTGAGGAGAGTATGACGGACGCCGAGAGGACGCTAGCCTGCATGCCGCTCTACACAAACCTCATCCTGCTTTACAAGGTTCTGCAGCGGTGAGTCCATCACTCTTCTCTCTGCAGAGAATAATTCACCTCACAAATCCCAGTCTGATGCTGGGACTCTACTGGGTTAAAGCAGCTGCAGACAAACTCTTCTTCTCACTGGAATTAGTTAAACTTTAACGAGAAAACGTAAAGTTTAACTAATAAGCAGTTTGTTTCACCCTGATGAGTAACATCTGTGATCCTTCAGGTTTGATGACGGTGTGGATCTATGCGTCTCTCTGTTGGAGTTTTGTCCCGACTCGTGCACGCTGCGCGACGCTCTGGCCGACCTCCACATCAGCAGAGGGAACGGCGAGCAGGCGGTCAGCATGTGGCTGAACGCGCTGGCTGACTGTCCGCACAACGCTCAGGTGTTCTACCACTGCTGCAGGTTCCTCATGGCCCAGGTGAGCTCACCCACCTGCTCACAGACCGCCGGTTAGAGAGCTTACAAGCTTCTGTTCTTCATCCTGGGTTTTTAAAATCATCTGCAGGACAAGTCCAACGCCATCCTGCCTCTGTTCCGAGGATTCATCCTGTCACTCTGTGAAGACGAGCAGAGTCAGAAGACGCCTGTGGACGTCCTGCGGTAATGAACGGGGACATAATGCACATTTTTGATTTGAGTTTCTACTGCTTCTAACTAAACAGCCCAAGTGCTTAAAAAAACCATTGAGATGTTTTTTTGATGTCTGGAAAATGAGCCATTTCAACAACCTCCTTAGTTTGTTGCATTTGACAGGCACTGCACTGTTTCCTAGCAACCCCAGCAGAGTTCCACCCATTACCTGCCTATTCTAACCTGTTCAAGGAAGCATAATAGGTCACCTTGAACGCTCTGCAGATCTCCACAGAGGTTTGTGTGATATTTCCGTTGCTTTCTGTCCCATCAGTCACATCCTGGGCTTCTCCAGCCAGGATCTGCTGATCGGTCCCATCATCAGGAAGGAGCTGGAGGAGCAGCTCAGTCAGCAGACGTCCTTCCTTCACCTGCTTCACTGGTGAGTCGTCTCTCTGCTGGAAGCCTCAGGGCTGAAACTGGGTTTTCTTTAGAGTTAGATCTCTGTTTCAGTCGCTGGATGTGGCTACACGGTTCAGATAAAGAGGCTGTCGAGGCTTTTGAGCGAGCGTTGGGGTCAGTCCTGCAGCTGGAGGAGCTTCACGCGCTGTGGATGGAGTGAGTGTTTCCGCTGTGGGATGAAATGTAACCAAACAGAAAGGTTTATCCCCGCTCCTCTCACGGCGACTCTGTTCTTCTCTCAGCTACCTGCTGTTCAGCTGCAGACCGCAGACCATCAGCGTCTCCAGAAAGCTGTTCCCAGATCTGGTCCATCGCTGCCTCAGCACACTCCCGTCACGGTTGGAGCTTCCTTTTAATCCCGCACAGTTCTGGAGCTGCTACCACTTCCATAACAAGGTTAGAATTCAGCTCTGACTTCATCGCATCTCCAATGACGAATAACGACTCAGACTGTTGGACAGCAGATGTCTGACTCAACCAGAAACCTTACTTATAAATCCTGCATTGCTGAAACGATTTGGGTTCCTCAATAACTAAAAATCCTTGAGGGAAATTATCTAGACTTGGTTTGATTGGGGACCAAAGTTGCATTTTCAGCTGCTGCACTGTGTCAAACAAACTAAACCCTTTGAAAAGCTTGACTTTTTGTTTTGTCTGACTAATTGCTAGAATAACCGATGGAGTACTCGATTACTAAAATACTTGTCTGCTTCAGCTGTAAAATCCAGTTCAGTGACAGCAGGACTTGTGTACCTGCTGTTTTCCTTCTCCAGGTTGTGTCCCTCTACCTGAAACACGTCCCGCTGTCCCAGCGCGCTCTGGTCCTGGAGAGACTGAGAAACGCCATGTCGAGCAACCCTGAGCTGGGCCTTAGGTACACACACACACACACACACAGCCAGGTGTCTGAGTCTGAGGCCGTCTGTCCTGGTGGTGTGTTGCCTCTGTGTGCGAGTCCCACACTTTGCTTGCTTTGCAGGTTGTTGCATCAGGAGTTGGTTGAGGGAAACATGGAGCAGCTGAAGTTTCAGGCCCGCATGCTGACCAGCAACACTCCTCGATGTTTGTCCAGCTGGAGAATGTGAGTGACTGTGGTTCCTGGCTGTTCCTGCCAGTTCGATTCAGACACTGCTGATGGTGTCGAACATGAAGAGCACGTTGTGTGTCGCTCCAGTGAGATCAGAGCTGACTGACTGTCTGTGGTGTTTGTGTCCAGAGCAATCGCTGTGGAGCGGGAGCTGAAGGAGCGTGGCCAGGTGAGTCCCAGAACTGGGTCAGGGGTCTGGATTATCCATTAACTGGTATCATTCAGTCTGCAGCGACCACAAGCGGCCACCAGGTGTCAGACCTGCTGTTATACTTGAACACTTGTAGAGTGTTTTCACCCCAGACAGTAGATTTGGTTAGACTGGGGATAAAATTTAAACACTTATTGAATTTTCAGCAGCTGAGAGAATGACATGTTCCCCTCCTCGCCTGTGGGGGCACTGCATCAAGAACTACTGAAGGAAATGACACAAAAACCTCTGAAGACACAGCTTTTTTAAGATTTGTTTCACACTAGAAACAAATCTCAAAATCAGTTGTAGATCTGGGGTAAATGTCCCTGCAGCAGTGGGTCTTGGGGTATTTTTTTAATTTTGAAGCTCATCTCTCTCCTGCAGGTGTTACCTGTCCCAGCTGTTTTTGTTTGTTTGTTTGTTTGCCTCTGCTAAACTGAGCTGACGCTCCGGCGTCTCCGGCTCTTCTTCTTCTTCTCTTTTATTTTGTCTGTTGTTCTTCTAGATGCGTCTTCTGTATCAGCAAGCTCTCCAAAACCTGCCGCTGTGCGCCGCCCTGTGGAAAGATGTAATTCACCTGTGACACACACATACACACACTCACAAACATACAGGTAACGCTACCTCACCTCCTGAGTCTGAGCTCACTCACCGTGAAAATAGGACTCTTAATTTTAAATATCTTCTAATATAGGGGTTTGTGTTGATGATATCTGCATCAACAAGCTGGGCTTGCAGGCCAGATTTGCTCAATACTAGAATTGAGGTTAGGTTGGGGCTGCAAAAAATCTTTCAGAGGCCCGCAAATGGCCCCCGAGCTGCACTTTGGGCACCAAAGGCTTGGGCACCCAAGAGTTAGCTTTCAGAAGCAACTATGGATGAGTTAAATGAGTATTAATCAGTTAGCATCAGGGCTGCAGCTAACAAATATTTTACTAATCAGTTGTTCTGACAATTAATCGGTTAAAAAAAATTGTCTGTATATTCCAATTAACGATTAATAGTTCACTAAATTAGTTGACGATTATTTCAATAATCGATTAGTTACAATTAATCTGATTAATCGTTTCAGCCTTGGTATTGATGAGTCTATGTGGATCAGGTGACTGAGCTGTTTTGACTCATCTGTGTACAGCATGTTCACCTGGCCCTTCCCTCCGCCCCCTCCATCCCTGTGACCTCATCTGTCTGTCCTCCCACCCTGCCCTCCTCCCTCCCTCCTTGTTCCTACTGCCTCCCCCTCTTTTCCCTGCCCCTCCTCTCTGCAGCGGTTGTTGTTTGAAGCAGCGGAGGGTGGCGCCTCCGACCGTCTGCGGCGGCTGGTGGACTGCTGTCAGCAGGCGGGGGTCAACCTGAGTATCGGGGGGGTGGATCTATGATCAGACTGATAGTAGAGCTGATCAGTAGGTGACTGATTGACGAGGTAAGGCCACGCCCCCCCAGCCTGCCATCCTCCTACCTCAGTGAATGTAAGTATGCTGCTGCTGAGTGACGCCTTTGCTCTTCATCACCTTCTCTTTAGTTGCTCTCACCTTTCAGTTGGACTCATTTCCCTCCCTTTTTTTAGTTAACTCACCCAAAGAGGGGTGGGGGCAGCCCCACCCCCAACCCAGACCCTCCCCCACTTTTTTGTTTTCTTTGTGTGTGGACTTTTATTTTGGTAAACCGATGAAAGACAAGTGTTCAGGTTATTGACCCAGTATCTGTGCGGAGACGACCCCGCCCGACTGTATAGTGTTTTCTGATTGGCTGAGTATTTGTAAGAGACTGCCTCGGAAACGAAAGGTCGCCGCGGGAACCCACCGAGCTCAGCCGGACTGCTCATGTGCAATCTGTTGTCATGACAACTAAAGAGACTTTTGTGCTGCCACTTTTGTTTTCTACGTGTCAGATGTTATTAAATTATTTTATATAAATATGGAAATGAGCGTCTTGGGTTTTTCTTGTGTCTGAGTGATTGTTTGGAATACCAGGATAACATCACACTATAAAATGAAATGTTTATAAAGTAAAAGCTAATCTATGTTATATTTAATGTGGGACTCCGAATAAAGACACCAGAAGACTCCTGATGAAGACTGATCAACTAACCCATCATGAAGACAAATCTTTGCTGAACAATAACATATGACAAAAATAGAAGGAAATCTATGAATTTAATACCTCTATAAAGTGAAGTTTATAGATTAACAAATATTTTTATAAGGATTTTTTTCATTCATTTGCAGTTAAACATGTCACATGTTGACATAAGCAAAAGTTTTAATAAAAAGTAGTTGAAGAAAAAAAAAATGCATATAGTCTCTACCCCTCTTCTCAAAAGTCAGTTTGCTATAACATGAGCAACTAAGCATTCAATCATCCACATAGATACATTTTTAAACACAAAGCAGGCAATGTGTCAAATAAAGATGGAAGATAAAATGAAATTCCTATATGTTAATATAATCTTCATAAGTGAAATATTGTACTTAATGAAGTTTATCTGAATTTCTTTCTGATCTTTGACTACAAATCCCAAAGGAATTGACAGAGACTTCATGAATGCAGAGCAGGACCAGAAAAAGCAAAAAACTTTAAACCATCTCTTCAGTCGAAGAGAACCAACGTCTTTTTGGTTCAGGACCCCCCCAAAAAAACTGCTGTTGGGACAGTTTTAAGTAATTTATCCTACAGAAAGTGCACACTAGAGTGAAATCTGACTTATGGCAAGCCACTCTTACATATATCGGAAAGATATTATTTTAATAACCAAAAAAAAGGTTTTTACTCTTATGTATTTGTAAATTGTGTCTATAGAATATTTTCTAACCTCGATCACCAACAAAATAATCAAATTAGTTTTATTTGTGTATTCCATGAAACTTCTATGCAGTTCCAATGTTTGCATTTTCTAAGGCTGCACCTGTTCTGACCACACTAGGAAGTTTAGACCTACTGAATTCATATTAAACAAACAAGCAAGCTGTTTACAACTAAAATGACATTTTAAAGAAGATTATGTATTAATGGTGGGTTTAATTGGAAATAGAGCCTCAAATCAAATTAAAGCCCCAAATAATCTTGGGTCGGCTCGGATTTCAAAAATATTTAATCTTTCATTTTATGCCTATTTAAATAAATGTATTGCATTTTGTTGTGTTTTTATTGTAATGTACTTCTATTTACATTTCTGCTTTAACTTATTTCGTTTAATTTATTTAATTTTTTTTTTATTTTACCGGAAGCTCCATGTTTTCGTCACAGGAAGCTGAGCTGTCAGTTTTGTTTTGGCAGCTGCTTGTCACGTGATGTGTTGTCGTCAGCGGTAGAGCAGCAACATGGCGGAGCTGTTAAAGGTAGGAAAACATTAAGGAAAACATGAGTTTCAACAGCTGTTCCGAGACCGGACTTTGATCTAGAATCGGACCGAGCTGCGTGGGGGTTCTCCGGGCTTCACCTCCGCTCTCTGACCGCGGAGTTAGCTGCCGAGGTATCCGCAGTAGGGGGAGGCAGTACCGGGGAGGACGGTTAGGGAGACCGTAACACTCTGTGCTACACTCCAAACCGGTTTTCCTCCGGTCTGGTCCGGTTCTCCGGGTGTCGGACACACGGAGGATTCGGTGGGACGACGGGTTGTTCTTCAGACTGACGCCCAGAAAAAACAGCTGCTGTCCCGGCTTCAGGCCAAGTTCCCTCCCCCGGTTCTGCTAGCAAAGTTCCCAGAAATACAACAGATGGAGCAGTCAGTCTGTTACACCCGTTTAAAATGACATAAATGCGACTTTAAAGTCAGGAAAAAATCTGATTTATGTCATAAATCAGTGTTTGCGCCGTTTTTTCCCCGTAGAAAACGGATCTGCGTGGTTTTTAAATCTGATCTGGGTTGTGTGGCTCCTGATTGGATCAGAGTTTTCAGGTGATCGTCCTGTCTCTCAGTAACTAGACTTTTCCCTCTGCAGGTGATATTTGATCACGAAGGGATTTTCCTCCATCCGACCCCAGATGAAGGAAGCCCGGATCAAGATTTGCTGGTTTCGGGATCCCTTCGTATCATAGAGAAGGTGAAACTAAAAAAATCCCCCTGGTCTTTTTTCACACAGAAACGTCTCAGTTCCGTTGACGCTTTTGAATGGTTTTTGGTCACAACTTCTGTCTTCTTTGGTTTTAGTTTGCTCAGAAAAAAAGATTAAATCTTTTTACATTTGCTGTAGGGGTTCAAATTAGTTCCAATCGATTAACTATTAACGTCCGCGTAGGTGACTTTATTTTTGTAGTTCGGCCGCCGTCCAGCAGAGGGCGCCGCTGGTCATCCTTAAGCGGAGCTAAGTTGATTGAGGGATAAAGATGGTGAAGTCATCCGAAATCGGGAAAGAGAAAGATCCAAATGGAGTCCTGTCGGATGCAAAATGCTCTTTCTGCGGTTCTGTTTTAAAATTCAAACACCTGAAAATCTTTTTATTCAAGTATCTTGAGCAACAAGCAGTCAGAAACTTATAATGAGAGGGAAAAAACAAATGAGTGCAGAATGACGTGAAAGCCATGAAGCACAATAAATGCACAATAATGTTAAAAAAACAAAATATGCACTAAACAGCTGGTAATACTGTAACTGGGTCTTAATAATCATTAACATTTGGATGTATGCCAAAAATCAAACTTTTGCAGCCATCTAAATCCAAAAATCAATATTTTTCCAAAAAAGATGTTATTTCTAGCAAAATATAAACGGAACAATTACAAAAAATCTCTTGCAACTTAGATGAAAACAAAAATGTACTTACAAATTCAAAAAGAGGACAAAAATATTTCAAAAACCACCAATCGTCCAGTCTGACCTCAGTATATTCCAATTGCTCAAAGAAAAACTAGATTAACAGAACTTAAGATATACAAAAATTCGACAAAAACGGCCACAACACAAATAGGTCATACTATCACAATGTTCTTTGTCTCAATAATTTTCACAGAGTTTAAGAGAAGTGATATTTCTGTTTCATGCTCAATCAATAACTTATTTTTACATGAATGGAAACTTGGAACTCATTACATTCATTTGTTATAAATGAAACAAATGCTAGAGCTTTTAAAAGAGCCCTGCTTTGTTATTTTTATTAGAACGGTGAAAATGTGCCGTTTCTAATATAACTATTTTATTATAAGAAATGTTATAATTGTGCTTTTATGAATTACTATGCTATGTTTATAATGTTAAGTGTTTAGCTGTTTTTGGAACAGTTTTTTATGATGTTGACTCCAGGAATTGTAGCCATTATTATGGAAACGGCGAATGAGGATCCAAATAATGATTCCGTCAGCTGATGAGTCTGCTGTTTCTTCTACCTGCAGGATGCAGAGATTCTGGTGGAATACCGCCCTCTGGAGGACAGCGTGGATCCGTCCAACATGCTGTGCGCAGGACAGGTTCGTCTCTTCTCGCTCTGTGACCTCAGTGACCTTTGGAGCGCCATGACCTCAGGGGACGTTCAGGTGTGTCGTGTTTCTCCTCAGGACTCCAGCTCAGTGGTGGAGTGGGCCCAGTGTCCCGGAGAGAAGTCCCAGTCTCGGCAGCTGCTGGAGACGCAGCAGAGCTACGAGACCGAGTGGGACATGGTGAACGCCGTCTCCTTCAAGAAGAAGAACTACACCAACGGAGAGGGTGAGTCTGGAGACTTCCTGTCAGCTGACTGATGGGGGGAAATGCTGCACAGTGCAGCTGGAATTAGAGCTGGGCATTTATCGTGAACATTTTTTGAGCAAAAAATTAGATTTATTGTTGTCTCGATAAATTTAAATTTATAATGTTAAATCAGAGGTGTCCAATGTGCGGCTCAGGGATCATTTGTGGCCCTTGAGCTGATTTTGTATGGCCCCTGAGTGCAGCTCAAGAATAATTCAAATTTGTCCTGTCCAGCAGATAAAAAGTTCTGATGGAAACTTTATTTGTAATTGGGGTAAAATTATTAATGACATAATTTTCTTACAAATCAAAATGTTATGTATGACACAAAGTATTCTGGGTTTTTTTTATAACAAATCTTTAGTAATGAGTAGAACCACGTTTATCCAGAGAGTTTTACTGAGAAGATGACTTTGATGCACCTAAATCAGCTTTTATTTAATTTATGTCGGCTAAACATTGGAAAGAAATCGACCCAAATCCTGTCCTTATAGCTGAGAGTAAATTTGCTAACTCAAGCCAAAAAATATATATTTTTAATGCATCAAGTGTCTTGGTGAAGCCTGATTCAAATGAGAATATTTTTCAAGAACAATATTTGTGTTAGTGGTGCTGTGATTGCTGGGTCTTGCAGTTGCAGCCACACAGTTACCAATAACATCAGTATTGAGCTGCTGCCCACCTCTACATCCAGTGATTAGAAAAGCTGCTGAGTCATGAAATCATCTCAGTTTTCCAATGACATTTAAAAAACAACAAAGCTTTGAAATATTTTCAAGCAAACAGGAGCTGAGTTTGTTTTCAGGTTTTCAAAGGGTTAAAGTGAAATCTGTGTGTGTGTCTTTAAATAAATCATTCTGCGGTGTGTTTTCTAAGCCCTGCGTCTCGTCTGTCAGGCTCTCTGAATCACAGCCATGAGCGGAGCCGCTGGGCGTTTTCTGTGAACATCTGCGACCTCAAGTCCATCACAGTGAAGAAGGAAGGCTGGACCTTTCTCATCCTACAGCTGAAGGACTCCTCCAGCTCCATCCCAGCACTGCACTTCCACCAGGGCGGCAGCAGAGAGTTCCTGGACAGCCTGCGGAGGTTCGCTCTGCTGACAGAGTGAGTAGCTGCAGGTTCAGGTTCAGGTTCTTACAGCAACAGAACCATGCAGGGATCGAAGGGGAGTGAGGCTTGTTCTGCAGATAGACTGAAGATATTTTTACTTCAAACTCAGCTGTTTTACAGCTGCAGCTTCAATGGGTTTGAGGTATTTAATTATAGAAACTTTGAAAATTAATACAAACAACAACTAATGGGTCTGTTTCAGATAAACCTGGTTTCTTTAGAGTTTCATTGAGTGGCAGTATTATGTGTTTTCCAGGCACATAATGCCATTTTAATTACTAAAATGCATATAAAATGTGTTTTGATAATTTTATATTTTTAATGCGTAGTATATCTGTTAACACAAATTAACTTCCTGTTGTCATGTTTAATTCCTAACAGGAAGTTGTTTTTATTTTTTATAGAAGTGAAAGTATAAAAAGCTTCTGCTTCTACCTAAATTTTTTTTCTGTCTGCACTTTGTGTCTTTGCCATTGACGGAACTTTAAATATTATTTATCTATTTCTGTACTAGTTTTGTCTTGTTTTTTATTTTAATTTTTTGTTTAGGATTGTTTTTGTTTTTTCCATTTTTTTTACTCGTGTGCAGAAAGGTTAAAAATAGCTAAAATAAATAAAAAAGTAATGCATCATTGGCTGATGGGTTTCAGCTTAGCGCTACACTGCCCCCTATGGGTTTGGCATGTTTAAAACAAAGCATAGTGGGGTATTTGTGTTTGTTTATTTGGATGAAAACGTTCCTGAAACTGATCCCATGTGAAGGATTTTGTGTTTTTTGTTTTAACAGCGTGGCAGAGATATTCCTTTTTTTAAAGACCTGGCTACAGATTTACAAGGACTAGGAAAGGCTAGTCACTAACTTCCAGCAGTACGTCATAGTCAGCAAGCACATGGTGACAGTGGAAAGGAATGACTCTGTTATAAACCTCCTGGCCTTCCTGGGTTGTTAAAAGATGATCTGGTCCATTCAGACTGTCTGACACACAGAGTGTCAAACACATCGAAACATTTGGTAAAGTTTCCAGTATCGACATGGATCTCTATGCGGAACCTCTTTGCCTTCCTGTTTGCAGATTTTACTCTCTGATAATCGATCCGTCTGATTCAAACTGGCTGAAGCTTGGAGGCTTTCTGCTGGTTTTCAGAAACAGACGGACTGTGTGCGCGTCTGGAGAATCGCGTCATTTATATGTTAATTTCTGCGATGATGAAATGTTCCGAGGCGGAGATGAAGTCAGATTACGGCAGGAGACTCTCTGCAGCTGATAACTATTATTAAAGTTCTTATCTGCAGCTCAGTGAAAGGCAGGATCAGTGCCGGATGTTTGGATTCAGATTTGTGACAGAGTGAAGCTCTACCTACGCTCTTACACACACACACATACACACACACACACACACACACACATGCCTGACGTAGGGTCTGTGTGTGTTTCAGGAGTCCTGAGGATGAAACGCGTCTGCTGGTCAGCACTCCAAACAAAGCTCTGTCCCAGTCCTTTGAGAACCTGCTGGACGACAACAACTTTGGCCTCGTTCACGTAAGAAAACACACAGAAAACACACACACACACACAATCCTCTTCACAGTCATCGTTCCTTGCTGTCATGTTTTTCAAGCGTTTTCATTTTTCCTACATTTTTCCTGATTGATCACTCTGATCAGGTTATCGATCTCTTAGGATTAGTTTAAGATTGGTTTGAATCTTCCCCAAAGAACAAGGATTTCTTTGTGTCTCATTGGAACGGACATAAGTCACAAGTGGGGAACCTCAAGGTTCAATCCTGGGAACCCTCTTTTTTAATATCTATATTAATATCTATATATTTTATATCAAAGTTCCCATTAGCTCAGGTTAAAACAAGAAATAAGATGAGCTTCCTTAACGATGGATGCCAATATATCGGCCCCGATTTCCTTACTTTTGGGAGATTGGTAATCAGCTGATTCTTACATGTTAAGCCGATCTTATCTATAATATTATGACTTTATTCTTGTAATTTTACTTATTTTCATCTTAGCCTGGTCTTAATACTCCATTAAACAAAACAGTCAAAACAGTGATTTCCTTTAAATCCAGGCTAAAAACCCATTTGTTCAGAGTTGCTTTTGATTCATAATCACTGGAACATTGATCAACATATTTCATGCATAGCTGCTTGAGCTGCTTGATGATTTTGTCAGACTGTAATGTTTATTGCTTGTTTCATAACTTGTTGTGTTTTCATGATGTAAAGCTCTGAACTGCCTTGTTGCTGAAATGTGCTCTACATATAATTTTTCCTCCTGCAGAAGTTTAAGCGCGACCCTTATGTGGCGACGCTGGGCGGCTTCTCCAAAGTCACCAACTACATCTATGACGCCCTGCGGGGGACAGAGGAGCAGCAGCAGCGCCCCCCGGAGGAGGTGGCCGACCTGCTGGGGGAAGTCATCCCAGGGCTGGAGATCAACCAGCAGGAGGAGCCGGGCTTCGAGGTCATCACCAGGGTAAGTAGCCGACCTCCAGCTCGTCAGCTGATGTCTCCTCCTCCAAAGTGATGACATCATCACCTCCGACCTGACAGATCGACCTGGGGGCGAGGCCGCAGGTGAGCCGGGCGGAGCCGGTGTCGGCAGACGACTGGAGTAAACACCAGGACCCCGAGGGGAGGATAGAGAACGGGGCGGCGCTCAGACAGAGGATTTTTAAGGGGGCAAGTCTTCATTACGTCCACAACGAGACGATCGATTTATTAAATTATTATGTTTTCACCCCAACTGGAGGCAGACTGGTACTAGTTTTGTCTGAAAATTAGGACTGCAACTAAGTATCGTCTTAGTGCTTAATTATCCTATTGATTAACTGCTTATTCTATTGAATAGTCTGTTATTCTATCGATTAATCGATATTTCTATTGATTAATCAAATTTTAAAAAATTGGCACATTCTGCAGATTCTTTATTTAACCACGTGTGTTTTTTTTATAGAGCATTAGAAATACATTAAAATATGCAAATATAATAATTCCATTCATTTTAAAATAAAAATATTTTTACATTTTATTGTCTAAGATGCAATAACTTGTCATTCTTTTAATGAATGTTTGGTCATTTGCAGCAAAGAATGAATCTGCAGCTAAAACATATTTCTAACATCCACATGTGAAAAGTTTAACACTTTCTGTCTCCAGGAACATCTGAACTACATTTCCCACAATGCATCCTGTTCAGGCAGAAACATGAAGCCACTGACTGCAACCTGTTAATAAAACCTGAGAATTAAATGTAGATTCAATTTAAACAGATTCTGAAAGTGAAAGAGAGTCATGTGACCAGAGTGTGTGACCCTACTGACCATGTGACCCTACTGACCGTGTGACCCTACTGACCATGTGACCCTACTGACCATGTGACCTTACTGACCATGTGACCTTACTGACCATGTGACCTTACTGACCATGTGACCCTACTGACCATGTGACCCTACTGACCATGTGATGCTGTGTGTGTGTTTACCTGCAGGGTCTGTGTCACGCCGTGAGGAGGGAAGCCTGGAAGTTCCTGTTGGGATATTATCCGTGGACGAGCACATTGGAGGAGAGGAAGTCTCTGCAGAAGGCCAAAACGTACGACGCACACACACACGCACACACACACGCAGACACAGCGTTAAGAGTTCTTTACAAAATTAAAGTTGTCTTTGAGAGGAAAATCTTGCATTAACATTATGCCATGAATATATTAGTTGAAAACTGTCTCTAAAACAACAATAATATTGTTTATCGCAATATTTACTGGGACATTTTATCGTCCAATATAATTAGTTATGGTGATAAGCCTGAGGGTGGATGTTTGTCTTTCCCAGAGATGAATACTTCCGGATGAAGCTGCAGTGGAAATCCATCAGTGAGGAGCAGGAGAGGAGAAACTCCAGACTGAGAGACTACAAGAGCCTGATCGGTGAGGAAGAGGAGGACTCCGCAGTCTTCATCACTTAAATCATCATAAATGTAATGCGTCACCTTAGGGCCGCATGTAGGAATCAATCTGCACCTCCACAATGGTCCAAGACACCTGAGGGGGGCGCCAGAGAGCTCACTGCTCAGTGTCCAAACTTTTTAAGTGGTTTAAAATCATCAAGTCAAAAGTATTTCCAGGTCAAGAAAATAAAAGAAAAAACTAAAATCAAATAAATAAAGTTGTTTTGCTGTAGGAGAGAGATGTTATTCACCATAGATTCAAAAATGTAAAAATTATTTTGCATGTTTACTGTATTCAGATAAGGAAATTAAGTTTTCAAAATGTAATCAAATTTATTCTTAGCTTGAAGAACAAGATTTGGTCACTTTATTTTAAGATGCTTGTTAAATTTTATTTACGAAATTAGATTAAAGCTGATTTGGGTGAATCAAAGTCACATTTTCAGTAACAGTTTCAGAATAAATGTGGCTCTACTCATTATAAAAGCTTTGTCATACAAAGACTCATGTTGTACTTAACACTTTCCACTGTAAGAGAATTATGCTGGTAATAATTTTACCGATTAGAAATTTTAAAAAAAGTGTGAATCTGCATCAACTGTAGTTGGGAGCCACGCAAAATCAGTTCAAGGGCCACAAATGGCCCCCGGGCCGCAGTTTGGACACCGCTGCTCTAAGTTATGGCCAGATGTTCAGCTGAAGCTTTGATCCTGCTCTTTTCACCTTCATATAGTTATTTTATGTCGCCTTTCTTCATGTTGATCCTTCCGGTTCCACTAAGTTTTTGTTTGTCCGCCTCTGATGGAGACGGGAGCAGAAATGCTGTGTGAAACCAGATGGAGGTCAAGCGTTGAAGCTAGTGTTAGACCTCCATGTTTGTTTTCCTTCTGCTGCAGAGAAAGACGTGAACCGAACAGACCGAACGAACCGCTTCTACGAAGGTCTGAACAACCCGGGCCTGACTCTGCTGCACGACATCCTGATGACCTACTGCATGTACGACTTCGACCTGGGTGAGAGCTCCATGCCGCTCACTGGTTCTCCTGGACTCACGTGCCCTCATTAAAAGTTGACAGGAAGATGATTGAGGCTCATTGGTGGTTAAAAAAATGTGATGATATTCATCCTTAAAGGGGCAGTATCATGTAAAATCAACTCTTTTGAGTGTTGCTTTGATTCTTCTATGCATGTTTGAGAAATCCTTTCATCTCCATGACAACCATTCAGCTGTGCAAAACACCTGGGTGGACCTAGCCCCGCCTTCAAGGGCGCAGCTCCTCCTCAGAGCTGCAGTTTCCAAGCTTCTGCCTCACAGAGCAGTGTTATAAAGTTGCACTTTGTTTGGATGTTAGGTGAAGCATACAGCAAACTGTTCTGATTGCTCTGGGTCTTCAGAACCGACCGGGTTCTGTTTCCCCCTCCGGTTTTTGACTGATCCTCCGTGTTTCTCCAGGTTACGTTCAGGGGATGAGCGACCTGCTGTCGCCGATCCTGTTCGTCATGGAGAACGAGGTCGATGCGTTCTGGTGTTTCGTCTCCTTCATGGACCAGATGGTGAGAAACCGACCAGAACCAGAACAAACAGTATAGCCTTGGGAACCAGAGCCATCCATGTTTGATGGTCCAGGAAAATTTGACATGTTGGGTTTGTTTTTGCTGCAGCACCAGAACTTTGAGGAGCAGATGCAGGGCATGAAGACGCAGCTGATCCAGCTCAGCACGCTGCTCAGGCTGCTGGACCTGGCGTTCTGGAACTACCTCGGTACGGAGCAGCCAATCAGTCGGGTCGGGTCGAGCTCTGGCCACGGTCCCGTGTTGGACCAACATCTCTGACATGTCTCTGTGTGTTTCAGAGTCCCAGGAGTCCGGGTATCTGTACTTCTGCTTCCGCTGGCTGCTGATCCGCTTCAAAAGGGAGCTGATCTTCAGCGATGTCCTGCGGCTCTGGGAGGTCAGTCTGGAGGTCGGATCCGATGAGGGTTCTTCTAGCCGGTTTACTGCAGATTTCAGAACCCATAACATCATTTAGGCTGCGTTCACACAGCTGCCAAATGAGACCCAAATCCAACTTTTTCACTGCAGTCTGATCGGCCCAATTTAAATCTTTCAGTCCCCAAAAAATACAATCTGTGTCACTATGGAAGTGACTTCTGTACCTTTTTTTGTAAAGTAAAAAATATTTCACTTTTCAAACTGAGAAATGTCCTTGTTTTTTCTAAAATATCTGAGATTTTTGTTTCTGTCTGCGATGGCCTTAACGCGCTGTCGGACAATCTGTAAATTTAGCAGCAATACGGTTGAATATCATGTAAAATTGTAGTGCACTTCTTTTGGCTTTGTATTTGTGAGGTAAGAGCCAGTCCCTGGTTCTGCTTCCTGTATCTGGTTCTGGTTCCTGATGACATCACGTCGTGTCCGTTCATCCTCAGGTCATGTGGACCGAGCTGCCCTGCCAGAACTTCCACCTGCTGGTCTGCTGTGCCATCCTGGACTCTGAGAAGCAGAAGATCATGGAGGAGAACTACGGCTTCAACGAGATCCTGAAGGTAACGCGGAGCCGATTGGCTCAATCAGGTTCTTGTGATGAACAATCAGATCAATGGCGCCTATCGATCGGGTTTCTTCTGTTGCAGCACATCAACGAGCTCTCCATGAAGCTCAACATCGAGGAGATCCTGCAGAAAGCCGAGGGCATCTACCTTCAGATCCGCAGCTGCAAGGTGGGTGTTCAGTTTTCACCTCCTCTGTGTGAACCTGGTCACCATGGTAACGTGACTCCCATTCAGCTCCAGGGAGCTGCGCTTGTTTACTGAGGCTGTTTCTACTGAATATCAGTTCTGTACTGACATGAGGGATACAAGTTATGAATAATCTAGACTTCATTGAGCTCATCTGTCTATTAATTAATTGATGAACAATTTCCTTAAAAACTTGAGTTTTCTCTAATATGAAGATAGTTTTTCATAATATGCTGGATTTAAAAAAAACAATGTGGAGCTTAAGCAGCTTGACGAGGGTTTATACTTCAAAACAGAATCACATTAAGTGAATTTTTCATCGCACACCAGACTGGACCAATTCTGGGATAGCGCTGCCATCTTTGTTTTTGTAACTGGCTTCGCTCAGCGGCGCCCTCTTATGGAAAGTGGCTAAACTGCAACACTGAAAGAAAGTCTATGGGGCCATTATTAGTTAATGGATTGGAACTAATTTTAAAACAATTGACCATAATATCAAAAATTAACTAAGAGATTCCCAAACCTTTTGATGCGAGGGAAAACATTATGTGTTGTGATTTTATTAATCTCTTTCATTTCTTTTCGCACCAGTTTAGCTTGAGGAGCAACAAAAAACATATTACAGATTATTTTATATTAAAAAGACTTAAAATTTATGATTTGAAAATGTATTGGATTCATGTTTATTTTATTTTTCTAATCTTCCTTTTAACTTTCTGAGCCCCCACTATGAAAAAGACTGGATTTATTCTTAGCATCTCTAATTAAGACGGATGTTGAAGACTCAGACGGTCCAGTTTAAATCTCCTGGTGTGGGTTTAACCAGAACCAGGACCCGGTTCTGATTCTGATCCGCTCGTCCTCTGCAGGACCTGCCTCACTCCATCAGCTCCATCCTGGGCTTCGACACGCAGCACCGAGTCTCCAGCCAGGCGGACTCCGGGTCTCGACCCGTCCAGCAGCAGGACGCCTGTTCTAACGGACACTACAGAGACAACAGACCCCAGAACAGCTGCAGAGGGGTTTTCACATCGTAGTTAACGCACAGACTGACTGTTGGTCAGCAGGGGGCGCCGTGTGGCCCTCAGAAGGATTGGGGAAAGGTGTACAAAGGATCGCAGATTATTCAGAATCTTATTTTTCTAACTTCTTGTATCGTCTCTTTGCTCCTGATGTTTTCTAAAATCCTGACCTGCAGGACGGACAGGAGCAGGTGGGGACTCCCCTGGACTCTCACACATGTGCCACACGCGTGTGCATCTGTTTCCTGAGTCAGAACTCGCCTGCAGATCAGACGCTGCCGCAGAATCTGTCCTTCTTGCCGACAGCAGCTAATCAGTATTTTATTATCGACGCATCAGCTGATTATTGATTTGTTTGTTTTTTATCTGTAAAGTGTAAATGCCCAAAGTGACGTCCTTAAACTGCTCAGTCGGCTCCAAACTGAGGCGCATTATTTTCTTTCATTAAAAAGCTGCCAATGAAGGTTCACACTCACCTAAGCCTCTCTTATTAAAGCTACTAAAGGGTATTGAAGTTGATATTTGTTCAATCCATTTCTCCTTCTCCTGTTTCCGTTATAATTTCTGCTTCAAAAGTGTGAAAAAACTCACTGAAAAACCAAAAAAGGCATCGCACTCTGTAATATTATGCTTTATTTTTTGGTAAAAGTGCAATGTATGATATTTTTTAAAAATTACCCTCAAACCCCTTAAAACTTTTTACATTTGAACATTAATAACTACATTAAAGTCATTAATTCTGGAGATAAAAATTCAATCTTAAGCTTGTTGCATTGAAACATAAGTCAATAAGGAAATTTCCATTTTAAATTACAGTATGATAAAAATCCAAATTAAAGTCGTATCACACAATGATGAAATTCCACCTTTAACTTTTTACATTTGGATGTAAAAATTAACACCTTAAATTTACTGCATCAGATTGTTTTTAAGTCATTACATCTCAATACGTGAAACTAAAACCATAAAATAAATGAAGTTAAAATTTCCTTTCCCATAATAATACTGCTGTTATGGTGGAATTCACCTATATTTTCTTATTTTTTTATTTGATTATTGTCAGATAACCATTTACAAGCCCTAAAACTATCTGATAATCTAAATTCTTAGAGGTTTCTTAAATAATGTAAATAAACATCAGTTTGACTCTAGTTATGGTTATGGATGTTAGTTATCAATGAGGTTTTATATAAAAGTATTTTTTTAAAACCGTTTCTGTATTTTTTTCCCTAAAACTATCAGTTTGTTCTTAGAAACATTTTGAAAATTAAAAAAAAAATCTTCAGTTTTACTCCCCTGGACTCTCCGTTTTATTAAAATGTGTATTTTAATTGCCAGTACAATAAGCTCAGTTGATTATTAAAGTAGTTTAAAAAGTTTGTGCCAAATTAAACCCAGCAGATTGTATGGAGTCGTTACTTACAGCATTCACTCCATCTGACCAGCAGGGGGCGACAGCAAATCGCTTGTGTTGAGTTGTTGACTTTACAGCAGTTCCTCATACAGAGCATGCATGTAGCGACAGTGGAGAGGAAGAACTGTCTTCAACCAGGAAAATACCTCCAGCAGAACCAGAACCGAGCTCAGTACCAGCAGCCATCTGCCACGACCGACTGGAGGTGAGAGAAGGTAGAGAAGAGACACAACAAGTCGACTGATCCGGGAAAACTTTCCATGTTCTGAACTCATGTCAGCCAATGCCCTCCTTCAGGAAGAAACCACAGCCAATCAGAACACCAGACCAAGTGTAGAGAAAGGAACTGATTCTGGCTTTGTTTTCCGCTCTGCCACCTCATCGTGGTGGATGGGTTTCAGTGTCCCAGTGATCCTGGGAGCCATCAGAGGCTTCATGCCTCTATTTGGGCAAACGGGTCCAAGGTGAGGGATCGGACAAGAGCAGCCCAAAGATCGTTTAGAAATATATACAGTGTTCCTGTTTAGAAATGGTGATATTAACAGGGTTCCCACTTACAACCAGAGCTATAGACAGAAGTCAGTGATGTTGACACACTTAAAGCCGCTATTTTGTTAGATACGCATGTTTTACAACTCATATTTTTTAATACTTTTGATATTAACTCTACAGCGTAGTAATTTAAACTTTTACAAATCAAATGAAGTCTTAAATATTGTCATTTTTAAACTAGAGCAGATATATAAAGTATTAAAATACTTTAAATTAAAGACGTAGAAGTGTCATCCAATAATTCTCAGCATCCTGATCACTTTCACAGTTGATTAGCCACAATAAAAAGTTAATCGTAATTAAGTCTATTAATAACAATGTTTGCATCCCTACTTATGCCGTTTTTTCCTGGTCGACTCTAAAATGTCACATTTGTCGATGCCTCCTTTAAATGTCAGCTGAGCAGCTTTCATGGCGCTGATGGACGTCTCTTCCTCCTCCTGGTCTGATAGGAGCCATTTGAAGGTGGAGAGGCGGCCGGCGGTATCACCTGCCATCTGCTCATAAAGCTGCTCAGAACCAGAACAAAGCTGCTCGGCTTTCATTTCCTGTTCTGCAGGAAATTGGGAAAGAGGCGGCCGATAGCTGGTGCTGCTTATCAGCTGCTTCCTCTCGGCTTCATGAAGAGACGGAGCGTCAGTCAGAGCTTCACCTGCTGCTCCTCATCCTCACTGTAACGGAGGCCCGACTTGACATTTAGACAACAGAAAAGCCTTCAGTTCTGAGCAAATAGAGTTTATTAAAGCAGACAAACAGGGATAAAAATGCAGCCTGGAAATATAAACAAGTCAGTAGCTGCGTTTCCATCGACTGTAAAATTGCGGAAACTGGAATTACGAAAATAAATCAGCTTATAGCAAATACACCGATTTTGAAGAGTAATTCAAGTTTTTCGATAAAACGTTTCTGCGCTAGGATAAGGTGTTTTTAACAGTTGTTGCAAAAATGCAATGTGATCAATAACCGGATGTGACTACTGGCGGAAAAGACAGACAACGGCAGGAAGTAGGTGAATGATGGCGAGATGTTTTTATTCATGTGTGATTTTAATTTTATTTCTTATTTAATGGAAACAGTCATTGCCAAATGTATTTTTGACATTAGTATAAATATGCATTACCACCATTACTCTGTTATAATTTGAGTACTCTACTAACCTCTCTGTGATATTTACTGTAGTACTCACTGCCAAAATTAGCTTAGCTTTCATCCACAAGCTAAGATGGACATAGACTACATGTTTATCTGCCTGCCACCAGAACCTTGTTATTCATGTGAAGAGTTCCTTTACAAATCCCTTTAAGCATTGATTTTATGCGTCCATAGATTTCAGGTCTTGAAACTCCTCCATGATGTTTGCACTCTTCACCAGGTAGTGAACTACATCAGAGGCAGCTTGTCCACTTCGTCTGACATGTTTTCCTTCTCCATCTCTTTCGGGTCAATCCCGACAGCAGCCATTTTGTTCATGTATTTTTCTTTCGCACATTGGTTTCTACACTTTTTTCATTTTGTTGGTCTCGAATCCATGGGTCTTGCCTTCTAAGATGACGCAGATCACTTCCGGTTCAGACTTGTGGGAACTATGCATCGTTTGTAATCCTAATCCAGATGTTGTGAAGCTCCGCCCTGCCAGGTATTTCACACCCTCACATTCTAACTTATCTCCTCCCATGAGATCTTCTCTCCCTTCTGCAGCAGTTTGGGTCCATCCATGCTGTGGACACGCCCCCTCCATCAGTGGGCGGAGCTTCTCTCTCTCTTCCCCCCCCTCCTATGGGAGTATTTAGGTGGAGGCGAGGCGGTTCTGGTCCTCAGCATCAGCAGCGGCTGCATCATCCGGACGGCAGGCTGGAGCCCTGGTACTCGTACACCCACTGGTTCCCCATGGCTTCGGCCCATGTGATGAAGGACGGCGGGCCGGAGCCGATACCGCGCATGCAGCCCGCCATGATGATGTTCTCCAGCAAGTACTGGTCCAGGAGGGGGATGTCTCTGGACTCGGCCATGTTTGACCAGCACAACCACCAGCATCAGCAGAGGCACACCGGGGGACAGATGGTGAGAGCCTGGACTCTTCCTCCTCCTCCTCTTCATCCCTGTCTCCTCTCTGGATCTGTTCTCAGGTGGTACAGCTCAGTTTTGTCAGTGCAGAACCTCAATCCGGGTCGAGATTCTTCACCTGGGAAAAGGAAAATCTTCCTGTTTGTCTCTATTAGCTGCTTCAAACTTATTGTCACTTGTTCAAAACTGCTTAATGAACAGAAAAGTCAGGGGATATTTACTTTATATATTTTATTATTTGCATTTCTTCTACAAATTTTATTTTATAAAAAGTAATTTAGGTAAATTTTGGTGAACAGTCAGTTTGGAGAAAAAACTCTGAACTTAGTTGCAGGGGCAATAATGTGGTTATAACAGATTAAATGAGATGGATGAGATTTTATTATCCATCCATCCATTTTCTTGCACCCTTTTTCCCTCAGTGGGGTCGGGAGGGGTGCTGGTGCCCATCTCCAGCCAAGATTTTATTAGTTTTTTTATATTTATGAATGAAATGAAGAGAAACATTTTTAAAATTTCTCACTGTATTGAGTGAAATATCAGGAAATGTTCCATTCAGTTCCGCTCTCCATTGTTGGAATGTTAACCAGTATGGAGGATGTATCCTGCCAAAATTTTGAAATAAATATATATGAAAAGAAAAGACAACACAATGGAAAAAAAATCTGAAAACTGTAAGTAGTTGAGAAATAAAGAAGAAAACAGAAATGGAGCACATATTAAAAAATAAATGAATGCATGGTGGGGAAAAAAACTTAAAGCATATATGATTAATAAAATTATGGCAATAAAAATATTAAGTATATAAGATGAAAAATTAGAGGAAAAAAATGTAATTAAAAAGAAACTAATAAGACTGGAAATAAAACTGAAAATTGTACAGTAGTGATGATGTTTCAACAATACTACTTAAAATAGTTTATGTCACACTAATCAAATAAGTTGGGAAAATTTTCATTTTTTAATTTTTGGAATATCTGGCAGTTCAATTACTTTTTCAAGCCATTTATTTCAATATTTACTGCCAATTTTGGCAGGATCAGTCCTCCACACACCTTGTATTATTCCTGAAAATCATTAATCTGCCTCTTAAGATTCAATTTATCTGGGATTCAGTTCCTGTTAACTTCTTTAAAATCAAGATGAAAAGCAGACATTATCATTTTCTATCATTCGATGAGAAATGTTCATCAGGTCTGTAGAATTTGAAATTTGTGTCTCTGTAATCCCTCTGCTCTGACTGTAAGGCTCAGATTCTGGACTCATGTTCTCCTTCTGACTAGAAGTTCTTAAAATACTCCTTTCAGCTGGTTCTGCCCATTCAGAACCTGCAGCCTGATTGATTATTGGTCAACGTTCCTCACCTGACTGTGTCTGGAACAAAAAGGTGGATCTCGTGTGCTGCACCTGATGGTTTGCACGTCGTCCTCTGCGTCTGTCAGCATCTCCATGTTTAATTCAGGAAACAACAGCTGCAGCTCGTCTGTTTGAACAGTCAACGACGTCAGACAAGAGCAGCAGGTTCCGGTTATTTCACTCCGGGTCGGAACTTCCAGGGTCCATCGGTTTGTCTTTGTAGGGAAAAACCAGCAGAAGCCAATCAGGTTCTGAGCTTTTTGAGATGTTCTGCTGTTTCATTTCAACCTGATTGAGCTTATCATTAACTAATAAGCGTCCATTTTCTTTTCTCTTGGATGAAGAGGGTCGACCGTCTCCAAATAAACGACTAAATTTATCATAATATGCTGGATTATATTATGAAGCTTGTGGTACTTGTCGAGTGTTTATATTGCACAACAGAATCATATAAAGTGCATTTTTCATCGAACACCGGACTTTGGACCGTTTCTCTTTCCCGCTCTGGCATGGTCACTTCGCCATTTTGTTTCTTCTTCTTTTTCCGCTTCAAGATGACCAGCGGCGCCCTCTGTTGAATGGCAGCCAAACTACAACACTTAAACAAGAAGGTTTAAGCAGACGTTCTTAAACCTTTGAACTCATTTTAATTAATAAACCATTAATTGACATTGTAGTTCAAAAATGTAACAAATAATGTAATTGAGTAAATGTCCTCTTATCTAATTTGTTGTTTTCGTTTTGTTCTTCACCATCATCAGTCCAGACGGACATCTTTTTGTCCAATCAACGAGAAGCCCGATGGCGAAAACGCAGAGGATTCTGGGAAAACAGCAGTGGTGTTTTCTCTGAAAAACGAGGTCGGCTGTCTGGTCAAAGCGCTCAGACTCTTCCAGGTCAGAACCAGAACCATATTTAGGACCAAAACTACACTCAGACTCAGATCTAGGAAACTAGACCAAAATATTTTGTAAAATTTTGTGTCTTTGCAGGACATAAAATGGAAAAAATGTCTCCCCATAAGTGAAGTAATCTAACAGAGCTAGTACTTTTTTTTTTTTATTTTATTTTTTTTTTTATTTATTTATTTCGAACAGACATTAAAAACAGTCAAAAAAGAACAAAAAAACAAAATAGAACTTTTTAATCAATATCCAGGAATTATTGACTTAAAAGCTCCTATATTTTGCTGAACAGTTACCTGTAAGTTGGTTTTTGTCTTATTTCAAGTACTAAGATATTTACACCAGAAACTAGACAAAAAATAGTGTTAATCCAGATCTTGGCAGTATTTGTACCCAATCTCCATCCTCTTCTTCAAGGAGAGACGGGTCAACCTGAACCACATCGAGTCCCGGATGTCGAAGCGGGTTCCTAACGAGGTGGAGATCTTTGCCGACTGCAAATGCAGCAAGAAAGAGTTCAACGAGCTTCTGCAGCACCTCAAAGATCACGTCAACATCATCTCCTTCAACACGCCTGCACATGTTTGGTCGGCTGAGGCGGGTACAGATACAAGACATTCATGGGTTGGAAAAAGTTTCAAAGTGTTAAATTAATTTTGGTGTTTTCCCAGACGAAGAGGATGTTCCCTGGTTTCCCATGAAAATCTCAGAGTTGGATCAGTGTTCACACAGAGTGTTGATGTATGGGTCGGAGTTGGATGCAGACCATCCTGTGAGTTTATAAGTGTGTGACGCTTGTGACTTTCTGTATGACCAGATGATCATACAGAAAGCCAAACTGAGGAAGTTCTTGTCTCTGTTGCTCCTTCTGTTAGGGGTTTAAGGATAACGTTTATCGTCAGCGCAGGAAGTACTTTGTGGAGGTGGCCATGAACTACAAATTGTAAGTCACCGGATTTCCTCAGTCCTGATTTCTTTATATGTCCTTCCATTGATCCAGGTGGACTTTATCAGCAATATTCACATATTTTTCTGAAAATCTGGCACATTTTCTCTGTTTATGAAATAAAAATAATGCATTGTGTATCTGTATCAACGCATGTTAAAGACCAGTTTTGGATAGAACCTTAGCTCCCACCTTAGGGACGCAAACAATTAATCGACCTACGATTGTCAATTAATAGATTATTAAAGTTTATTAAAACTGATTAATTAAAAACACATGCACACATCATTGATGACATATTAGGGCAATTGATAGAAAAAAAGGAAGGAGTAAATTGAGGCCAAAAAACTCAAATTTTGAGATTACTCTCAGAAACTTTGTAGAAAAAACTTAAAAGTTTCTCAGTTTCAAAAAATTTGTAATGTTTTATTTTTGTTGTTGTTGGTTTGTTTTTTTCTTACCAAATTTTAGAATTTTCAACCTCAGAAATGTCCATGCTTTTTCCTAGAAAATATCTGAGATCAATCTCAAAATCAGTTTTTTGGCAGGAATTTATCTCCTTTTATCCATCCAGTTTGGCCGCCATACAGCAGAGGGCGCCACTGGTCATCTTTAATCGGAGCCGTTGGCGACATGGCGGCGACAAACCAGAACGGAAAAGAGAAATAGTTCAGAGTTCGGTGTGGGGTGCAAAATTCATTTTATGCGGTTCTGTTTTGAAATATACACACTAAACAAGTTCCATTAGTTTCACAATGGTTTTAATGTTTGTTTGTTTTTAAATTCAGCATGTTATTAACATTTTAGCCCTTATGTTATGGAAAGACGATCGATTGTCTTCATACAAGAGAAAACTGAGGTTTTTAAGAAAGTGGCGGATTATCAATTAACCGTTAGTCGATCAATAAGATCAATTTGCATCCCTATCCCACATGTTTTTACTCCAAACTGTCCTTCGGCAGTGGGCAGCCCATCCCTCGGATCGAGTACACCTCCGAGGAGGTGAAGACATGGGGCGTCGTGTTCCGGGAGCTGACCAAGCTGTACCCGACCCACGCATGCAGAGAGTACCTGAAGAACCTGCCGCTGCTCACCAAACACTGTGGCTACCGGGAGGATAACATCCCCCAGCTGGAGGACGTCTCCCGTTTTCTCAGAGGTTGGCCCCCTGCGTGTACAGTAGCTGTAAGAGCCATATGATTGAAATAAGCAATTATTGAGGTGACGAGAGCACACGGCTTTGACACTTGGGTGATGGGTGTGTCGAGGTTGGCGTGGCGGTATGAATGGGAGCCATGCGGCCGCACTGGCTTGTATGTATGAGGAAGCGGGTGCGCCGGGGTGGTCATAATTTCTGTTGACCGTGCTGTAATGCCGTTTATTGTTGGGACCATTGTATGGTTTAGCTGGTTATGTACCAGTCTGTGTAAGGTCTGAAGTATGACAATCAAAGTGGAATAAATTGATTATATTATATATTATATAATTCTATGTATAAATCACTATACATATAGTGATATATACATACCACTATATTATATGTAATTAATTTCACATTACATAATTGATATATATATATGGAAAAATAATATATAATAATAAAATTATTTATAAAGATTTTCACCCAAATATCCAACGCTGAAAGTCAGGGGAAAAAACACACCTACTAACATATCTGCCATACTGAAAATCTTTGCGATAAAACAGTGATGGGGTTCGAAGAGCGGGTTGATATGAACTGATGTTTTGAAACACAAGCATTCATAACCTCAAGCGTTCTTTGATATAGAACCGCATGTCATAGATGAGGTCACATCTACAATGAGCTCACTGTAGTTCTGGGGGAATGTCTTGCTTCTGCTCGTTGCTATGGAAACGATCTGATCAGTTCTACATGACCCAAACTGTTGACCCTTTGCAACGGCGTCACTTAATCATTCGAGGTGCCATGACGGACGTCGGAAGTGAGGAATGGGAGTGTTGAACTGAGCAACTGAAATTGACTTCCAAAGTTGTTTGGAGTCGTCATGTTATATATAATATATAATTTTTATTTATTTATTTTTTAAATTAGCAGGACTGCAAAGCTTTTTTTTCTGTTGTAAAAATGTGGTGAACATTTTACTGACAGGACAGAATTACTCCTTAAAGACAGCTGGGTTTGTAGTTTTTCTAGTTGATGCACTGAACAGGGAGTGTATTATAAGCCTGAAGGCCCGCCAGGCTTATAATACAATGGGGGAAACCCTGCTGTCTGTGTGTATATGGCAAGATATTTTTCCAATGTTATAAGTAAAAAAAAAAAAAATCTGGCATTGGAACTAAAACATTTTGGTATAAATTAAGAAGTTATTGACTTAAAATCAGCTTCTGCATGTTTCTGAAAGTTTATCATATCAATCATTTATCGTGATAAATTTCTTATCAGAATAAGAATTTTGATTTATCGTTGGCACGATAAATTCCAATTAATGATGTTTAAAAACCTCCAAAACTGTCCTTTCTGTCAGTTTTGGGGTTGCTGACAATCGCTCTTCTTTATGTGGCTAATGTCTTAAAGAAGTGTATTAAATGGTATATTTTTCAAGAACATTATTTGTGTTTGTATGGATTTTATTGCTATGATACACATAATCATACAGTTACCCAAAAAAGATGTAATAATAGTGATTATAGTCACTTATTGTTGCCATGATGGTACTGCAAAATATTGTTATAAAACTTTAACACCCATGCAGCAGAAACTGCTGATAATACAATAAGGGAGAGTAGTAGGAGAAAAAATTTTTTAAAAAGTCAGTAGCAAAACTTTAGTGATGAAAGTTTGTGAACTTTATCATAATTGAAAGTTTTAAGCAAACGAAACAGAACAATATTGTTATTCCATCATCAGGAGGAGGAGTGACATCACTTCCTGTGTGTTTCAGAGCGTTCTGGCTTCACGGTGCGACCTGTGGCCGGTTACCTTTCCCCCAGAGACTTCCTGGCTGGTTTGGCCTACAGAGTGTTTAACTGCACTCAGTACATTCGCCACAGCACCGACCCCCTCTACACACCAGAACCGTGAGTCCAAACCTGTAATCTGCTGCGCTGTAATCTCATCCATCTCACAGTCGCATCATTTCCCTGATTTTTCATTAATCTATTTCCTCCATAGATTTCACATACCTCCTTTCGTCTTGTGGTTTTTCTTACCAAACGGTTTCTAGTTGTTTCTGTAAGTCTGGTTCAATGTCAGGATCAAGTCTTTGCAGACCTAGAGAGAAGAAGCAACACTTAGGTCTGCCACAGATATCAATAAATCTTATTGCAAATTAAAATGAGCTCAATAATTTCCATTTGCTTGATTTCTCATTCTTTCTACTAAAAACTGGATGACTAAAGTCTTCAGTTTGGTTCTTTGGTATCAACTAGCCCTTCTTATTAAGGACAATATTGCTCATAGAGACTTTATAATTCATTGTTGTTTCTGTTTTGTTTATTTATTTTGGATATTTAAAATGTCTTCCAGATCCAGTGTTAAAAATGTTCATTTAAATTTAAAGATTATTGATCTTTAAGAATGTGTTCTTGCATTATTATTATGTTTTTACAATTATATCACTTCAAAATGATCTCAAACCAACATTATTGTGTATTACAATAATTTATTGTCTGATCGGCGTAGCAACACTTAAACCCCTGAAATGGTTTCACTTTAATTAATCTAATTTCAAACCAAACCAATGAGTTTCAACGGGAATAAAAAGTCAGATATTTAATTTTAAATAATCATAATTATATTTAGTCTAGATCACCACCCTCGTCCAGAACATCTGGTCTGCTGGTCCAAACAGTGTCTGTTTGTTCTCAGAGATACGTGTCATGAGCTGCTGGGTCATGTTCCCCTGCTGGCCGACCCAAAGTTCGCCCAGTTCTCCCAGGAGATCGGCCTGGCCTCACTGGGAGCGACTGATGAGGATGTGCAGAAACTGGCCACGGTGAGTGGGGACCAGTGGGCTGGTAGATCCACCCATCCCATCCCATGAAGACTATTTAATGTAAAGTATAGAAAACCTCAGGATTACTTTAGGGAAAGTCCTGCGGACGTTTGGGCGACTTACCTCAGGCAGAAAATTTCTATAAAGTTTCTTGGTGTATTTGTTCACAGAGTTAATTTCTGATTAACTGTTTGATGATGACAATGGATCAGCTTCAGTTTATTTATTTAGTTCTGACTCTTCATATAAATCCAGTTTATACAAATCCAGTCAAAAACATCTGGATGAACAGCTTCACATCTTACTGTACACTTTGCTCTGATCGGTTGTGGGCTGACATGTGACTCAGTGGTTCAGCATAGGTCATCACTGACTAACTGCAGTTACACTGAATGACCTGAGGGTGGCGCTGCTTTCAAAAAAACACTGACTGGCTGCTGGTGTTTCTGTTTCAGTGTTATTTCTTCACCATCGAGTTTGGACTCTGCAAACAGGACGGTCAGCTCAGAGCTTATGGAGCGGGATTACTGTCATCCATCGGAGAGCTCAGGGTGGGACACACACACACACACACACACACGTTCAAAGTAAAATCAAAATTAAAATCATATACATAAAACATTGATGCATGTACCATTGATTAAGATTCAGAAACAACTGTACATCAGTGTGTTTTTAGCCTTGATTTAAAGGAATTCAGCTGTGTTGCAGTTTTCTGGAAGTTTATTCAAGATTTGTGGTGCATTGAAGCTAAATTCTGCTTCATAATGCTTGGTTCTGGTTTTGGTGCAGAGAAGACCAGAATCAACAAAATGTTAGCAGTGGAGTGCAAAAATAGTTTAGTGAAAGAATGTCTCTCTTATGGTTTATATTTATTTTAATCCATGTACTTATTCTACACATTTATTATTCATAATATTTTAAATAAACAATATTTGATCAAAATACATATTGATTTCTGTATATTTTTAGGTGCCACATACATTCCAAGGTTGGATAAAAGGTTGGGTTTAGGCATCCAACTAACCTTTATAAAATATTCAGTCTTATAGCACAGAGTAATCATATTGCCAACTCATCCCCAGTGTAAGAGTTGGCAATTTACTCACAATTCATGTGTGTAAACAGCGACACGCAATTTATGTGTGTAAACAGCGACACATGAATTAGAACCAATCTGCCAGAAGGTCCTGCAGGCAACCAATCAGAATAAGAGTTTGTGTGAATATTCATGAGGACCTGCTATTACACAAACCTGCCATAGGGGGCACTGTGGTGATGCACAGATTATACACAAAATCAGGTTTATGTGTATTTGTGTTAAATTTTTAGGGTTATTGGACCAATAGAAACCTTTCTACGCTTTTAGATTTTTGTCAAAATTAACAGGACAGCGCTCCTGTCCTGTTAATTCAAAATGTCCTGCTAGTGTGTGTATTCTGATGAAATGTTCTGCTAAACCACATGTACCAACACGCGCGTGCGCACACACACACAAACAATGTAAACAGGTTTAGGACTGTGACTTTGTGCTGCAGAAAACTGCATCCATTTTATAATTTGTGGAATTCTTCTGAGTTCTGTTCTTGGATCTCTTCTTTTCTTTTATATTAAAAAAGTTGGGAACTTATTAATGGTTAAATAATTAATCAGACTGTTTTTTCCCAGCATGCTCTGTCTGATAAAGCCTGTGTGAAGATGTTTGACCCAAAGACGACCTGCAACCAGGAGTGTCTAATCACCACCTTCCAGGATGTTTATTTTGTCTCTGAGAGCTTCGAGGAGGCAAAGGAGAAAATGAGGTGAACAACAAAACACAGAAAGTAGAAAACACACCGATGTAAACGCTGGAGGAGTTGAGCATGGAATAACTAAAAACTGCAAAAACATAAAATCTTAACATGAGAAAAATTTATTGTTATAAGTGAAATAATCTGTCAGTGGAACAATTAACAAAATCAATATTAAGGAATTATTTACTTAAAACAAGCTCCTATATCTTGCTGAAAAGTTACTTGTAAGTTAGTTTTATCTCATTTCAAGTGAACTTAGATATTTGCTCTAGAAACTAGACCAAAAATACTTGGTAAGATTTTATGTTTTTGCAGTGTAGACTTTGAGACCTAACTAAAACATCTAGTTTTAATTTCACCATAAAGAAATTCTTCACTCCAAAACCAACCAGAGTTGAGCTAATTATGCCAGAATGCTTCAAACTGTGAAATAAAACTGATGGTGCTTGTTTACATTTTTTTTATTTTGCTCTGAAACGGTAAAACCAGGCTGTTGATTCAGGAGCGATAATATTCCAGACATGTGTCCGTTTTTTTTTATCCTGCAGAGAATTCGCCAAATCCATAAAGAGGCCGTTCTCCGTGTACTACAACCCGTATACGCAGAGCGTAGATCTGCTAAAAGACACGCGCAGCATTGAGAACGTGGTGCAGGACCTGCGCAGCGACCTGACCACGGTCTGCGACGCCCTTGGCAAGATGAACACCTACCTGGGCATCTAAGGCTGACGCAAACCCAACCACCTCAGAAACACTAAATATTACCAAGTATTTTTTATCTGGTTTCTAGTTTAAATATCTTAGTACACTTGAAATAAGGCAAAATTAACTTACAAGTTACTTTTCAGCAAGATATAGAAGCCTGCACTGATAAATTGGCTCAGATTTCCTTAATTTTGGCAGATCAGTGATCTTATCAACCTCAGCAAAGATCCAAAAATCAGCCGCTGTCCTCTTCGGCTCTGCAGTGAGAGGTTTGACCAACAGACCGGCCCATCAGGTCACGTCTGCAGTTAATGATGGTCAACCCACTGTTGGCAATTCAACAACTTCTTGCTACATTTAGCAACATTTCAGACAAAAATCATTATTGGCCACATTTGGAATTGGAAGGTCAGGATTTTTATAGTTCGGTAATCAGCGATCTGCCACAAAACTGCAAGCAGTGCACCTCTACCTGTATTACATAATAATTCCTTAATATTGACTTAAATTGAATATATGACAAGACATTTTTCCATGTTAAAAGTGAAATAATCCACCAGTGGAACTAGTTTCAAATCAAGTTTATTTATCTTGCTTAAAAGTTACTTCTATGTTCATTTTGTCATATTTCAAATGCACTAAGATGTTCCACTTGAAACTTGATAAAAATACTTGGTAAAATTTTGTGTTTCTGCAGTGCAGGAGCTCTGACCGGTCCAATCAGTTGGTTCTGACTTGAGTCTCTCAGATTATCAAGCTGCTTCAAGTATCTGTAAAAACCTCCATCCAGCATTTTTAACGTCCAAATGTCTGATTTCATCCAGTTACTGTCCGCTCTGCTCATGTCAAATGTCTCCTGTGAGTCCAAGCTGTCAGAATAAAGTGAAGAATCCTCCACACTCAGGAAGACTGTCTTTCTTTAACTGATCATCAGTAAAGAGATCAATAAGTTAAGAAGCAAATTGATCAGACCATCATCCTCAACAATGCTCCAACTTCTGTGGATCAGTTCTGGTCTCTATAAAACACATCGGGACTTTTTCCTAGACAATCAGCTGAACTTTTCCTGCAACTAACTGTAAAAAATGAAATAAAAGTATGAGAATTAACTTCTTACTTCTCTCTAACATAAAAAGTATTTCTGGATCAGTTTATTTTCGGTGTGCATGCTCTATATTCACCAACTCTTAATTCAGGAAAGCATGGAGAAATGGGGACTCGATTTTTTCAGACCTGAAGCATCGGTTTCATGATGGCTCTGTGGGAGACGGAGCAGAACAGTTTCAGGATAAAAACACAAGCTGGACATGTTAAAAACAGACTCAGGTTTATTGAGAAACACATGGTGTTGTGATGGCAGTGTTAAAGCTGGTAGTAAAAACATAAAGACTTGTTTAAGATCCGGAGCCTGAAATTCACTCCTTATAGTGTGAGTGTTTAACGCTGGGGAATTTTACAAGCATGACTTAAAGCAGGGGTCACCAACGTGGTGCCCGCGGGCCCCCTGTCGCCCGCGGGCCCCTTGTCAGTCGCCCGCGGGGCAAGTTCTAAAAATAGCCATTCTCATTAGGGAGCATTGCCAAATAAATTATGTAATATTTTTACATTGAAGTAGTAAAATTTGTTTATATTCAGAATTTAAAAAAAAGCTAATTATAAAAAAATTTCAAATGTAAATTTTTATGCATAAAACTCTTCTATGGTTAAAGTTCAGAATATGCGCCTGCAGGATGTTATCGGAGGGCAGCAGCGCCTGCTGCTCCCTCTCTGCCTAGCTTAGAGTGGGAGGAGCTCTTAGGTCTTTTTTTTAAAACTTGAAGTAAAAAAAAATAAAATAAAATTTCCGAAATTTTAATTATCGAACCCTCTTTACAATTAAAATTGTGGAGAAAAATATATATTATGCGTCAAAACATCTTGTACATAGCGCACATCTGAGTCTGTGGGGGTCAAAGGGCACCCAAAGCTTAAATCTTATTGGTCAGTTTGCTTTTGTTTATTTGGCGGCTCGGCGCTTTTTCTGTAAGCTAAAACTGAATGAGCGGGGTTTGAACCTCCCGCAGTTCTAGGAGCGGTTCGGATCCGGTTGAGCTTTTTACCGTGTTCGGTTCTGACGGGTCGCCGGTTATGAGCTTTTTGATGTTTCCCGAACCGGACAGTTAGCGGGTCACCCGTTAGCTGACATCTGCCGCTCATACTTAGCGTCGCTCTAAGACTGCGGGTTAAACAATTTAATGTAGTTGAAACGTTTTCTAAAAGAGTAAAAACTAAGCAAACAATGTTGCTTCACCTTCTCCTCCTCTGCACGTCTGACACCTGAACCGGGATCAACATCCTCCTCTTTCCGTGGATCACAGGTCGGTTCCGCTTCCATGTATTTATTAGTATTTAGCATCGTTTGTGTTAAAAAAGGGTTCGCTGCTTTAGTGGTTTAAGTTTGCGCTGGTTTTGTGCGACGCGCACATGATGCGCATTGGAGAGATGCGCACTTTACAGGTCAGGTGCAGGGATAGTTTTGTGCTACCTTATAATCTGTCGGACATTTTTTTCTCTGCACAATTTGTTAATAATAAAGAGGGATAATAAAAATATACAATAACTTTTCTTTTATTTAAAGGAAAATCTCACAGTGCGTCCAGCAGCTGCAATAATTTCCCACAGTCACTTGTGGGAAATTTAGAATCACAGAGAAAAGCTAAGAAAGGGAATCAAACTTAAAACTAAACTAAGAGCTTCTGATCACATAATAGCAATTAAACATAGCTGCCATGGTAATAATTACTGATAACTATTGTGAATAGTCCCTAACATTAATATTATTAGACGGCATGTAATCATATGTATTATTGTTATAAAGGCTGAGCCAAGAAAAGTAGCCCTTCGTGTTGCTCTGGACCTGTGAAGTAGCTCCCAGGCTCAAAAAGGTTGGTGACCCCTGACTTAAAGTATATTCAGCTTTTTGTCTCTTTACCTTCCTAGTTGCCATTTTATCCAACTATTTAGCTTAATAAAATTATAAATATATTAAATATTTAGTAGTTAAATATTTAGTTTACCCTCTAAATAGTGGTAAACTCCCAATATTTAGTAGTTTAGGTTCTAAATATTGTTTGCTAAATATTAAATAATTTGCAAACTAAATATTTAGTTATCTAAATTAGCTTGCTAATTAAATATTTAACTTGCGTATAAAATATAAAATTGTTGTTCCTGAAGGACCCGATCGATCCATTGATCTGATTATCAGCCTTTACCTTTAATCCAGGTCTCAGCTTGGACCTGGTTCTGATCAAATTCTGCTACCAACGACAGAAAACCTCAGCGCAAGTCCAGGGATTGTCTGGTTCTGGACTCAGAACAAATCTCAGTTCAGACCGTCCATTAAAGGGGCAGTATTATGTTTTTTCAGGCACATGGTGCCATTTTATAGCATAATAAACTATGTGACCTTCAGTTGTTATAAAAATTACATATTAACCCTTTGGCAAAATTTGAATACATTTTTATCAGCTGTGAGGAGGAGCTTCGACCTTGAAGGCGGGGCTCGGTCCACCCAGGTGTTTTGCATAGCTGAATGGTTGCCATGGAGATTAAAGGATTTCTGAAACATGCATGAAAGAATCAAAGCAACACTCCATGTATATTTTTGATTCGGGAATAATATAAAATTATGTAAAGCTAAAAAAAAAAAGTTGATTTTACATGATACGGCCCCTTTAAGTCAGTGCAGGTCAGGGAAGGGTTTGGGGTAGCTGAACATCAGGTAGTCCTTGTAGTAAAAGTCAAACACCTTCTGCCTCTCCGTGCCGTTCAGCTGGGAGAAATAATCCTGCGTGATTCTGGACGAGGTCCGCTTCTCCCGCGGGTTCCTGTCCTTGAAGTCCGGGAAGGTGAGGTTTCCCGGAGCGCCGATGCCGCGCAGCAGGAAGTCGGCGTCCTCCTGCAGGCTCTCGATCTTCCCAATGAAGTCGTAGTGGATCAGACACGGGCTGCAGAGCTGGCCGACCCGCTCCCAGTGTATGTCCATCCCAACGGGTCGCTGCGCGTCCAGCAGGTACTGAACGAACTCCCTGAAAGTGACGCCGGCGCCAGTTTTCAGACCCGACCCTGTGGCGTTGGCCCGGTACCTGGAAATAATGGCCCGTCCAAACACGGGATGGTAGTAGGAGTTCGGACTTTCAAACTTGTCCCGGAAAGCCGAGACGAGCCGCTCAAAGGGCTCCCTGACGAACAGGACCTTGGTGTAGGTTTGGAGTCTCTCGGCGATACCGGCCCGATCGTAGCTGTCCAGCCGCCGCAGCTGATTGCTGTAATGAGCTGCATCATGAGGAATATCCTGAGTGGACCGGGCTCTGCCTGCCAGAACCATCAGGACCCGTTTCCAGTTGGAGCAGCCAGCTTTCGGAACCTCACAGTACAGCAGCTGGAACCGGTCCTCCACGTAAAGCCGGGACACCTGCTGCAGCCTGACCCGCTGCTTCCGGCGGACCGGCTGGTACATAGAGCAGACGTCGTTCAGCTGGCGGTGCCGAGACCGCTGCGTCCTCAGTGCCGTAGAACCTCCAGAGGGGGCGCCCTTCAGTAGCAGCTTCCTGTGGCGCTTAGTGACTGGCTGCTTGTTGCCCAGCAACGGGTCTGAACAAAGATGGAGGAAAGGCGGGAAGGACGGAACCTGAAACACAGAACAGAACAGAACCAGAGTAAAAACCAGATTCTATAACTTCTGAACCAGAGTGAAACTGCAGCAGGAACTTAAGGGAGTTTTCACACCTGACAGTCCAGTAGAGTCAGTTTGAAACTAAAACTAAAACGTTTGTTACATTTTCAACTACTGTGCTTCGCTTTCACACCTCAAAGTGTCAAATGAACTAAACCCTTTTAAAAAAAACGTTCCCCTTCTCACCTGTGGTGGCGCTGCACCAAGAACCACTGAAGGAAACAACACAGAAACCTACGAAGACACCGAGGGCAACTTCCTTCTTGACCAAATGTAAACAAAATAGAGTGGCGTCAGATCTTATGAAAATAGTCAAAATAGTATGAGAATAAAGTCATGAGAATGAAGCAATTTGAGAATAAAGTCTGCGAAAATAAATACGAGACTAAAGCCATTTTAATATTAATACAATCGTAATTATGTTACGACTTCTATCTCATATTATTTTAACTTTATTCTTGTAATGATACTTTATTCTCAGTTTTATTTTTATTTGTTATGCCCTATACTCCAACGTGCTATACATACATATTTAGGTTGTACAGATATTCAGCATCTTGCTGTATGAATTGCACAAAAATGTCAACATTCCCACAGGAACATAAAGATAGAAACATCCATCCATCCATTTTCTTGCACCCTTGTCCCTTAGTGGGGTCGGGAGTAAGATAGAAACATAAATGACCAATTTATCAGTTTTTGATGCTGCTGTAATGCTGCAGGTGTCCAGCAGGTGGTGCTGTGGCGCCATAGTTACCTTCCGTTCAGGCCACGTCGGAGCCTCCAGGACAGGAACACCTGAAACAACAGAACAGAGAGTTGAATACGTCTGAGTTTTAGCTGTTGCTCTTCATGTCTGCGTGACGGAGCCTCTGTCTGGTTCTGGTTCTGGTTTGGTGTCGATGAGCCGTTCTGATGAAATAAAGATGAAGCTGCAGAGGTTCTGCTGCCTCAGTGATGTGACAACGCACATTCTCTAAAAGCTCCCTCATGATACTTTCCAGTCACACTGGCAGATTTTCAAATATTCATGAGGCGAACATCAATAAAACATGGATGGAGGGGATGAGGAAGGTGGAGAACAATTTAATTCCTCAGGAGGAATCATCCAGAACCATCCACAGGAACCATATTCAGAACAGAACCGGACCAGCATCACATACTTATTTTACAGCTGCAGATTTTCTATTCCACACATTTCACTGCACATGTTCTGTTTTACATGCAATGTGGCCCATTAAGTGTTATGTTGCAGTATAATTTACTCATATTTATAAACAGGAGACCTGAATTATTTTTACTAGATTCTGTTATGAGACTAAATTAATTGTAAAAAGATAAACTTTTTACTTGTCTACAGATTCAGGAAAGGAATAATAATGTTTAAGAAACAAATTTTTGTTTAAAAGAGCATTGAAATCTTTTTTATTATTATTTAAATCTCAGTTCATGGGTAATATGTAAAATGTGACATCTGACCAACCGTGTGTTATTATAAGTAAATTAAAATTTATTCATTATTAAATGTTAATGTTGAAATATTTTATTTTTGTGTCAGTTAGGAAGATTTAGTAACCTCTTCGCTGGAAACTATCGTGGATCCTAACAAATATTAATTTGCACATGTTCTGTTCCACATGTTGTACTGATTTGTAACAGCTTCACAATTTCTGTTCTACATTTTCCTCTGCACATGTTCCAATCCACAATTTCTTCTTCACATTTTGTATTCATTTGTACCAGCTCCACATGTTCCAGCTGCGCATATTATCCGCTTCAAATGTGCGCAATAAACTTCAAGGTGGAATATCTGAGGCAGAAAATGTGCCGGGTTCACATGTTCTGTTAAACATATTACATTTTTTTATCTGCACATGTTCCATCTGCACATGTTCTGCTCTACATTGTGTATTTGATATTTTCTGGTATTCGTGCTGTATTGTGAATGTCCTGCTCCACACGTGCTGGGTTCACATGATCTGTTAGACATATTCCATAGCACATGTTCTTTTGCACTTGCTCCAGGTGCACATGTTTCTTCTTCACATGCTCTATCCACATTTTAGTCCTTATCTGTTGGACATGTTCTACTTTGAATGCTGTGTTTATTTGTATGAGCTCCGGATGTTTTAGTGTGATGAGGTTTTGACCCAAGTGCTGCAGAAACGTGAGAAGAACCTTCATGTGACTCTGCAGCAGCAAACCAGGAAGTGACGAGTTGCTGTCATTTCATCCCAGAGGACTCAACACCTTCATTTTCCCCTCCAGTGATCCGCTTAACAACAACGATCAGGTGATCAGTCCGCCTCATCAGTCTCATATTTCTGTAAATATCAACGTTAACAGATCGGAGAGTTTGGACGAAGCTGCTGTAGTTTTTTTTAATAAATCATAAGAGACATGGAGCGCAGGGAGAGAGTCCACAGAGACAGGGTGGGCGCAGAAAAACGGGGCAAGAATCAGAAATGGTCAGAAATCCTCCTGAAATATCGTCTAGCCCCACTCTGCAGAGTATTTTTGGTAGTTTCTCGTGCAAATATTTTTTTATATACCATAATTTGCAAGCTCCAGTTTCTTGTTGAAAAGTTGAGTTTTGTCTTACTTCAAATGTACGAAGATATTTGCACCAGAAACTAGACCAAAATCACTTCTTTGATTTAGTGTTTTTGCAGTGTGACTGTTTCAGGAAGTGAATCGGGTCCAGATGTTAACATGTCGATTAGTTTTTAAAACCAGTCCAGACTTTCTGCTCTCTGTAAACCCGGAAGGCGGATTCTCTGACCGCATCAGTTCCAGTTTAATTCTCACAGGTGAAACAGCAGCCGACCAATCACGGTCATGCATCTGGAGCTGCAGTTTTAAACAACTATCCAACGTTTTCCATGGTTTATCGTAACTGCAGACTGTAATGCATGCTGCAGAAACACTTTGTTTACTTTCACCATGATCGCTGTCGTCATGGACGCAGTCCAACTCCACAGAGGGAGTTAATGAGTGGGAATCAGGTGAAGCTGGAGCTTAATTACAGGTGCAAACTCTGAGCTCCACCTGCCCCACTTAGAGAGCTGCAAACCTCTGCTGCAGCTTCAAGATTACCTTGGACTATCATCCTTCCTTCAAGTCGTTAAATCTCTGCTTTTAAAATCCAGGTGTGCTTAACTATCACATCTGAGGGTGAAGCTCTGCAGCTACAAAACGAACTGTTTATATGGGGCAGAAAGAAGGTTCTGGGTTCAAATCCCAGAAGGTATTTCTGTATGAATTAGACTCTCCAACTTTAGTTATCAGATGAAGAGGAAGGAGCAGGAAATGAATCTTTCAACAAACAAGCAGCAGTTTCACTCAGACTGACCCCAGACCAGTCGACCCAACAAAACCAACCTGGGTTCTGTTGCTGCACGGAGTCAGTGAGATGTTGCAGGAGGACCAGAAGCAGCAGCGACCCGACTCCCAGGAGAAGCAGACACCAACGAAGAAGAGGCCGCGAGCGGAGGAGTTTCATCCTCCTCACAGAGCCCTACAGTCCCACCGGCTGGTTCCGGGTCAGCCGCAGAACCTGAGGGTAGGAGGTCACACCTGGGTCACTACAGCTGCAGTTAGCGACTATTTTAGTAATCGATTAATCAATTATTCCAATGATTAATCATTAATAAATAAAACAATTGGCAAATTCTGTAGATTTTTCATTTAACCACTTAAACATTTGTATACAGTATTATAAATACTTTAAAATATGCAAATAAACAAATATTTCAATTCCTTTCTTAAATTAGAAAACAAATGTTTTATACCTAAAATTCAATAACAGCATTCCTTTAGTTTATGCTTTCTTTATTATCTTACATTTTTTGCTTATTTACTGCTCTGATTGAGTTATCCTTTCAATAAATGTCCTTTTTAAGAGTCTGTTTACTCCAGTTAACAGACAAATGTTTTAAGTGAAATAATCAACCAGTGAAACTTTTTATCAATATGAAGAAACAATTTACATAAAACAAACTCCTGCCTTGCTTAAAATTTACCTGTAAATTAGTTTTGTTTTATTTCAAGATATTTCCATTGGAAACTAGACCAGAAATACTTGGTCAGACTTTGTATTTTGCAGTGAATCCCAGAAACTTCTCAGATCCTCTGGTCTCTTCCTGCCTGCCTGTGGCTCCATCAGCTTGGAGTGGAGCCCAGCTGGGACATATTTATAGATCAGAGTGCTTCAGGTTATTTTTATCCGCAAATACAGAAACAGAGGAGGTGAAATCAGATCGCTTCTGCAACTTGCAGCCGTTAACCGCATTAATCTGCTTGAGGATTCCTGATACAGAAATCTGAATGTTTTATTCCTGAATGGAGGAACGAGATGGTCACAAAAATCTGATAATAAAGCAGAGTCACACAAAGCTGGACGATGAAGAAATATGACAGTGATAACAATTTGATTAGTTAAAAAATGTTCTGTGAAATTATTACATTTTTATTGATATTCAGCCACTAGTTTATATGTTTCCAGTCGGATGTGTGAAAGTGTACATGCGCAGAACAAACGGCTGCATATTCGTACTATGCATCCGGACAAATGACAAAAACAAAATGGCGGATAGTATTGTGCTACTTGTACAACAGTATATTAGGACCATTGCAGACAGAAAAAAAGGACTGAAATTCCGCAAAAAAAAAAATTAGATTAATCTTAGTAATGTTTAAGAAAAAAACTTAGAAATTTGAGTTTGAAGAGTCAAAATTTGCCAGAAAAAAACTCCCAACTTTTGAGTCTTAGATTTTATTTCTAGAAAAACATGGAAATTTGAGTCAAAAATGAGGTCACCAGGTTTCCCTGCAGGAAATGGGAGTGTTTCTATTCAATAATTAACCGAGCCATGACCTTTGACCCACAACAGCTCTACAGGATCAAGTTTATTTTAATAATCCCATAAAATTCGACCTGATCCGGGATTAATCGGCTCTCTTGGTCTTTACTGCAGCAGGGAAAATGGCTTACAGTTTATACCAGATTATAGTCCACAACCATTTTCTTTTCTCAAATTCTTCTGCAGAAGATCAAAACCTTCATCCAGAATCATCGCCGTTACCTGCATATTTACAAGTTTGTGATAGATGGATTAAGGATGCTAGCAATTACAATTAATTGTTTATTAGATAAAAATTAGTTTTAATCAGTGGCGGAGCTATAGAGGAGTCTGGGGGGCGGCTGCCCCCCGAACCGGGCCGGATGGGGGCCCGGGTCTGGAGGTGCCAGGGAGGGAGGAATGGTTTCAAGTCGCTTAAATGTCTGATTGTACACGGAAAAAGTGCGCCCTCACCTGTTGAGAACTGTGTATTTAATGTTAAAGTCAATAGTTTCAGTTTCGCCCCCCCACCTCAACAGTTTCCAGCAGCTGATGCACGTAAGGGGCCCGGTGATTCGTTAGGGGCCCGGTAATTGGCCCGCACCCCCGGCCCGACGCTGACTTGTTCCGCTAGTGGTTCTAATCAATTGACCAATGACATTCTCTTACACCTTCTTTTAGTGTTGCAGTTTCACCTCCATTCAGCAGAGGGCGCCGCTGGTCATCCTTAAGCAGAACCCTTAATATAGAAACAAAGATGGCGGAAAGGTTATAACGGAGTCCGGTGTGGGATGAAAACGCATTTTATGCGGTTCTGTTTTGAAATGTAAACACTTGATAAGCTCCTTAAGACTCTACCATCAAGAGAAAACTAAGTATTAAAAAAGGCTGCTTATCAAATAATTGTTGGTCAATTGATAAGATTTCTGAAAAGTGAATATTTCAGCCAAAAATAGAAAGAAGTGAGACAGAACCGATCTGGGTTTCTGGAAGTTAGAAAGCTGTAGTAAAAAAACAGCTGAATCAGGACAGAACTCAGACTCGGCCCGAGTCTCTGCAGGTCTCAGCTATGCATCAACATGTTTACAGACTGCAGGTCACCAGTCTGATGAACGACACCAGCAACATGTCGGATCATGTTTCACTGAGACAAACAGGAAGTCAGCTGGGGAGAGATAATCCCTGCAGGAGTTTATTCCTCTGAAATGACACAGGAAAAACTTCTCCAGATAGAAACCTGGAGATGTTCTGAGATGTTCATCAGTTTGAGATCAAACTGACAAATGATCTAACAAAAACACATAAGAAGAAGCGTGATGCTCTTTAAAATGCCGTTTTGACTTTAGAAAAAACCCAGAGGACCAGAACCAGGAGACCACATGGCACCCAACATGGATTCTGCTCTTCTCCACTTCTCCTCGTACAACAAATTAGGGCCACTGGAGATAGTTTAAAAAAAGGAGGAGCAAATTTCTGCCAAAAAAAAAAGAGGAATTTTGATATTAATCTCAGAAACTTTCTAGAAAAAATTGTGGAAATTGCTTAGTTTGAAAAGTCAAAGCTTTTCAACTCAAAACAGGTTCTCTCTGTTGATGTTGCACCTGTTCCTAGCACACTTCTTCCTTCCACTAAATTTTCTGTGAATATGCTTGAATGCAAAACTAACCAACTTCTTCAGCAATGACTTTTTGTGGCTCCCTGTAACGGTGCAGATGGATGACTCAGGTGTTTTGAGTTTCCATTAATCAATTTTTTTTAAATGTTCTCATTTTCTGTGACTCAATTTTGGGTTTCTACTATCTGTTTCTACCACGAAAGTTTCTGAATTTGAAAAGTCGAAAGTATTCGACTTTTGGACATTTTATGAGTTTCATCATTTCTATTTTTTTTATTTGTCTTATAATCAAAATCAAACCGATTTATTTTCCAATAAATTAATTTACCGCGGATGAAACGGTGCTGTTCTAGTTTTACTCTGTCAGGTCCAACAGAATCTGCTTCAGGAAGCTGAGCTGGATCCTGCTCTAGTGGATTCAGATCAGAACCGAACCTCAGTAACAGGTCAGACCTGACACTCACCTGAATCCCGGATCGGCTCCAAGTTCGGGTCCGGCATGGACCCTGTCCGCCGGGTGCTCCGCTCTGGGTCAATGATGATAAAAAATATCCCTGACAGAACCGAACAGAACCAGGAACCAGTGTCGGTTCGATGTAAAGTCCCCTGGAAGCGGATCGATTACGCCCAAAGTTCCGGACCCCCGGAGTTCAGCTGAGGATCAAACCGAACATCAAGCTACACAGAAGACACTAACCGGAAGTTTACTAACGGTCCCTTCACAATAAAAGTCAACAGGCAGTTTTCATAAATCCGCTGCAGATCTGAACCAGTTGGACCTCCAGATGATCCAGAACTTATCAGAACTTGTAATAATATTCAGGTTCCTTCACTGGTCCGATTCAATTCCAGATATTAAATATTAATCATTATAATAAGACAGATTGTGTTAAAACCAGAGTTGGGTATTAACAAGTTACATTTACTGTTATATTTACGTGAGTAACATTTTTTAATTACCTATGAGTATTTTTAAGAGGCTGCACTTTTTACTTCATTATGAAGTATCTACATCTTTACTTGAGTAAAATTCCAGGATACTCTACCCACTTTGAATAATTTAAATAATAATAAAAAATCAAGCTTGTTTTTACCACAAATTCAGCAAACACAGACACATGCATGTAGTGTTTCGTAGATTTTAAATTGAAAGAAATGGATTTGGAAATAGTGTTCTTTTTCCTAATTTTATTATTCAGTAATTATATTATTCATTAATTATTTTCATGTTGATCTTTAACGTACCAACATTTCCAACTTTATATTTTGGTCTGTCTGATTACTTACATTTTTTAAAGATAAAAAGAACTGTGTTTAGATTAGTAACTGACTACTTGAGTGACTGTTTTTTTTTGGGGGGGGGGGGGGGGTTCAAAATATCTTTATTTTACTTTTACTCGAGTAATTTCTTGGACAGTTTCTACTTGAGTAAAAATATGTTAGACTTGAGTACAATTTTTGGGTGCTGACTTCTGGTTCAAACTACAAAAACCACAAGATTAAAATAAAGTAAAAAGATTCAAATAATGCTTTATCTTATTTAAAATAAATACATTTTGAACTCACAATCAGCTCCCAGATCCAAACTAATTAGATAACTTTTATGCTAGTGAGCATTGAGGCTTTTATTTTTTAGCAGCAACCGGAAGTGCAAACGTGGACCGTTATTGCATTAAATTGGCTTCAGCCTGAAGCAGCAGCTGCTTCTCAGGGTGTGTATGTTTATTTTTATTTTTTTTGCCTTTTTGGGACAGTCACCTTCTAAAGACAGATGGATCTGTTCTGGACTAAGGCCCGGTCCAACTGCGGAGGACCAGAACTTTTTGGGGTTATGGGTTAAGTCAAAGGTCAGCAACCTTTATAACCTTTATAACCATGTGAGCTATTTTTATCTTTGGTGTAGCTAAACAAAAGAGCTTCATACATGAAAAAGTTGGTTATTTCAACAAAATCTACCACAGGAATTTATTTTCAAATTAACACAACAATTAATTAAAAAGGATAATTTTACCTCATGTTTTATGACATAATTGCCATTTATTTTTATTTTTTCAGCTTAGGTCCAGTAAATTATATTTTTAAAAACATACATTTCATCTGTTTTTAAAACTATATATTTTTTGTTTTCCCCTTTACTTACAAATTCATTTGTGACTCTTTAGTGAATTAATGTTTTCCTAATTTTCCCCACAACTCCATTCACAAAATGGAGTTATAACTATATAACTATGCTCAGTTATGAGATTTTGGTCTGTCTGATTGGCAAAATCAGACAGATGTGGTTCTGATCACAGAAATGCCCCCAAAATTAAACAAACAAACAAACAAACAAACAAACAAACAAAAAACTAAATTATTCCAACTGTGATGATCAGTTTTCCTTTTTCATTTTGATTTTATTCCAAAAACTTCAAATCTTAATTAGAAAAAATAAATATCTTCAAGTTGTTCACAGTTTAGTTTTCTCCGTCTGACCGGTCAGCTGTTCAGTCAAAAGCTTCCTCCTGATGGACACAGAAACAAGATCAGAGTGAGAATAAACCAAAATAAAAAGAAGAGCAGAATTCACAGATAAAACTGTTTTGTAGAAATAAATAAAGGAAACAAAGATACTGTTAGAAAATGTCTCAACTGGATCAAAATCTGGAGCATCTGGGACAAGATTCAGGTTGGAGAAAATAGATCTCCTGCTCTTAAAAGCTGTTATTCTAACACGTGTTAAACTCGAGGCCCGGGGCCAAATCTGGTCCACCATAACTTTTTATGTGGCCCTTTAGGCTTCAGATGCCAAATGACATAACTCGGTTCCTCCAAGTTTTTTGTACAAATTTTGTGCAAAAATGGTCAAAACCATTGTGTCTAAGTGTTGCTAACTCCTACCAGCAGGTGGCAGTATTTCTTGTTTTTATGACACTGCTTCTTCAGGTTTACTAGATATTAAGTTATTGTCAGCAATCGAAATGGTAAGTAACAAAAAGCCACATTTATTGTCATATCAAAGCACAAATATTGCAAAATGTCAAAATATTTGCTTTTGATTGTGTCACAAAAACAAATCACGAAATCCTGGAGGGACTAATCAATGCAAAAATATGTTCAATATTATTACATTTTAACAAGTATGTAATGAATGCACAGACAGTCATTCCTTTCAGTAATCAAAGCGGATCAGAACCAGCCCTCTTACCCAGCCTCCTTGCTGCTGGACCCAGCCAGCGTGATTCTCTGCGATGTATCGGGCTCCAAACTGCTGTATCGCCCTGCGGTGGACCACAGTGACGGAGGACAGTCTGCTGGTCACCTCAAAGGCCCAGGCGATCCTCTGCTTCTGGACCAGACCGTCTGGGCATGCCGCCTGGTCCGGTGGCGCCACCAGGTTCTGCACGGTGCACGTCAGCTTCTCAAACAGGTTGTAGTTCAGGTCCTGGAGCTGCTGCTGCAGGGCCGGGTTCTGTTTGAGCTGAGCGGGGAAAGAAACTGATTAAAACAGAGTTTGGTCGTGTTTTGGTTCTGGTTCTGGTTCAGAACACACCTTCATATTAATGTCATCTCCAAGTGTTATCATCAGCTCGACGAGCCTCTGGATGATCTCTGCAGAAATACAGAAAATTGATCAGAACCTCCTTCAACCAGACCAGGGATCAGCAACCTTCCCCATTCAAAGAGGACCTTTTGCCCCCGTTGCTACAAAATAAAACTCACCTAGAACCACAAAAATGGTATTCCAATACATACTACATAAAATATTTGATTTTGTTAGCTTTCATAACTAAAATTTTAATTTATTTCCGCTTTCAGATTTCAGATCGAAACAAATCTTGTACCATTTAAGAAAAATAAATTGTAGAATAAGTTGAGCCTCTTCTGTAAATGTTCATAATGAAAAAAGACAGGTAGTAGGAATGCAACCAGCTGACTTATGATTAATTGTGGTCGTGTTGTTAAAACCCAGAGAATCGGATAAAGATGCAGCTACTGTCCAGGTAACTGAGGGTATTTGTTAACGGTCTCACCGTCTTGTGTCTGGAGGTTCTGCTCGGCAATCGGTGCCGAATCCGCAATCTTCGCCAGCTGCCTCGGGACATTCTGGGCTGTGGAGCAATCCGAAGTTTTGTTACAGATCCCGAAGTTTTTATTTTTTTAAAAATTATCAATTTCATTGCAAAAATCATCTAAAACCATGTTACTATGGAAACACGGTCATGCAGAGGTGCTACCTGCTCCAGTAGGATACAGACAGTTGCTGGAAACATCTGGAATGATTTATTAATGTAAAAAGCTGCTGCATGAACACTCAGCAGGACCAGGTGTGTTTCTGCAGAATGTTTCTGACCTTTTCTTACAGATCCAGAACGATCGAAGGAGTCAGACTCTATGTCCACGGAGGGTATTCGAAGAATCAATGTTTTATCTACTAATGGTTTGCAGGGTGACAGGCCTGAAGGCCTCTCTGGTTCTACTGGTCCCTCGAAATATGCTACTGGTGGTGACCTGAGGTTGCAGTATTTCTCCACCAGCAGCAACAGCTTGTCCTGATCCTGCAGACTCTCCATGTTCACCTGCAGAAGACGGAGCAGAAAACATTTAATTTTCCCACATGTTCTCAGCCTGTTCACCAGTGTTGCCAGGTTGGGCGAGTTTCCTGCTATTGAACAACTTTGGGCAGGTTGTTAAAATGTGGGATGCTTTTCACAACATTAGGGGGGGCTTAGAAAATATTTAGAAGAAAATTATTTCTAAATTGATATATCAAAATATGTTAAATGTGACATCATCAATGATTAGTAAATGGAGAATTAGCCGTGGGCGATATGGACTTAGAATTTTATCACAATATTTTGTGGTACTATTTTGATAACAATAAAAATCATGATAAAAACGATTCATTAGGTAACTTTATGGCTGTATGGCACAACATTGATAGTAACACAAATATTCTTGAAGACGCTACTTACTTAAAGAAGTTTATTATTATGTTTTTTCAGTTTCATCAGAGTTTGAATTTGTTTTCAAGTTGGGTTAGGATTGGAAACTGTTAGATCTGACAACCCTGATTCTCTCATCCATACATCAAGTTTGTTTAAATCCAGTTGACAGGATTTAAAACTTCAGCCTCACGTTTCTGAAAAGTTTTCCTCGAGCAGCTGGAACAGCAGCTGGAACACGTTCAGCTATCCGAAACCAGCCAGCAGAACATATCACTGCTTTAAAAAACACCCGGTAAAATTATTTTTTTCATAACTACTAATAGTACTAGTATTGGCTTTAACCTTTTTTTAACCCTAAGCGGTGAAACATTAAATGTTTGTCTTAAGTTCCTGCTCCAACTTTTTAGTTTCACTTTCCATAAAAAAACAACATAAAAGCATCTGAACGCGCCTAAACGCCTCAGAAAACGTGTTTGTACTCAATAAAACACACAGGTGTGTCTTCATTGGAGTCCGAAACCGAACCAGAACCAGGACTCACCTTTGAAGCCGCTACTTCAAGCCGCGCTGGAAGCCGTACTTCCTGAAGTACGCCGTCGGCCTCTGGGTGGCGCTGCAGCCCTGAGAGATGCTTCATTTCTGACAGGTAACGGTCAGGTAACGCCATGAAGCAGAGGGCGGGACAAATATGATCTTTTTAAAACCATTTTTATTATTTCTGACATTAAAGCTTTCCTTTAATTTAACTTAAAGAAATTGTTGTGTCCTAAAAGTCACTGAACTGTTTTGTTCTCTTTGTCACAGAGCCTGATATCAGTTTAAGCCACAGAACCAAGATTATATCAATCCTTCACTCTCACTGAGGCTAACTCCGCCCGGCTGCTGTGTCGGCTGCTCTAAAACAAGCGCTCCTCTCTCAGTTTGCTGCTGGACTTTGTTTCACTTCCTTCTCTTCCTATTTTATCAGCAGAACTTCCTCATTTTAACACAAATATGTTCTGAGTTCTTGACTTCAGCAGGAGCTTCACAGCCTGCAACAGACCCGTTCAGTCCCAGAACCAGTTTAATGATAGAACCAGTACAGCTGATCCAGTTGGTCCAGTAAGGAGAGGAGCATGAACCTGGACGTCTCCCAGCACCAGATCTGACCTCTGGGTTTCTCCAGCGAAGGGCTCTGAAGATTTGGACCAGATGGCTGCAGGTACTGTTGTTTTTATCAAGTGGTGAGTTTTCTGTTAAAGGGACAGTTCAGCTTTATTTATGATGAATCAAAGTTCTGTAAGATTTGAGATTGGATTCATCAGAACATGAAACAAGACCAGGTTCATTAGACGATCTTCACCATGATGACCTCTAACTATCTTTAAAATCAGAACTTTAACCTTGAAACAGATTATTTTGCCTCAAAAATGTAAAATTGCATGAGGTTCTGCAACATACATGGAGATTTGTGTTTATTAAGAAAAAATCTGGAGATTATATTACTCTTTTGAAGCAACAAAAGCAAAAGCTATTAAAAGCCTGCATAATTTCAGCAGAGAATAAAAGGAAATTTTAATGAGTGGAAAGGAAAAGGTTAAAAGAGAAGCAGAAGAGTTTTGAGAGCATTTCCCCCCTAAACAACAATGAGGAAGGTGTTCAAACTGACATGAAGATGCTGCAATCGTTCAGGCAACACTTCACAGGATGTAGTCTGGATTCTACCAAGGGCTTACAGTGGCAGTAACCCAGGGCGGCAAGTTTTTTCAGGTGTGGGGGGAAAATATTTAGGGTATTTTTGTATTGAATGAAAGTTTTACAGCACTATATTATATAAAACTCATAATCCCATGTGTAGTGTAGAGTTTTAATATGATTACATTTTTATTTTTATGTGCACAATGCTGAAAAATTTTAAAATTCTAAATTTATAGTACCGGTATATCTTTTGGGGGCTGATAAGGAGCAATCAACCACCTGCTGATAGGTCTCCCTGTTAATTTACTGTAATTTGCATGAGTAAAGTGTAGTTTTGTTTGTTTTTTGGCCACCAAAAGTGGCTGTAGCCCAGGGGCACTTATCCTTATCCGGGCTCAACGTAGCATATACATTACAATAAATTCTAAAATCAATTTATAACCAATGTATAGAATATAAAATAGGGGTAGCGGGTAGCTGATCAGCCATTGAAATATTCTTATACAGTGTCTATAAAAAGCATTCACCTTCTTGAATATTTTAACATTTTTATTGTTTTTTTTTTCTTTCAAATCAGTCAGGATCAACAAAATGTAAAAAGAAAAAACAATCACAAAATTCCTTTCAATGTCAGAGTGAAAACTAATTTCTACATGCACCAATTAGCTGGACCTCTGTTAAATTAGATAACTTTTTTTATGCTGAATAGTTTTCTTTAATTGTTATTATTTTGAAGAAACTTATTAATTATGTTGATCAAGACTGATTTGTAAAAGCAATAAAAGTTTGTATTTGTAAAAATAAAAAAATAAGTGTTTAAATTGTAAAAACCTGTCTTCTGACAGGTTTTTCACTGTTTATGTCATATTGTTGATTTTGATCCTGGTAAAGGAGCTCAGTGGCTTTTATTCATTCTAACTGTTTGGTGTTTTAGGTCAGAGGCCCGGTTGTTCCAGCTTAACCACTAAGGAGCTCCAACAGAACTTGAAGCTGGCGAAGCAAAATGAGCGACCGGTCCGGCTGCTGTTTGAGATCCCATCGAGTCGAGTTGTGGACCAGCTGCTGAACAAATATGTGGTGAGAAAATCAGCAGAAACATGATGCAGACAGTAAATAAGAGGAGTCAAATGAGTGAGAAAATCAGGTGCAACAGTCAGGAGAGACAGTCAATGGTGACAGTAACATATGAAACGCCAGCAGGTTCATGTACACATGAACATTTCCCGTTACAATGTTCAAACGTGTAAATTATGTGATGTTTATGTGTCAGTCAAGTTGATTTGTATAGCATATTTCAGCAACAAGACACATAAACAGCAGACGATCAGAAAGAGAGAATGGGAAGAGATGAGACTTGGACTGTCAGGAGGTAAAATTGCCTGGAAGAGACATAAAAACACACTCAAGCTGCGTTCACACTGCAGCCCGCAGTGACCCAATTACGATTTTTCTTTTGCCTTAATGTGATCCATATCCGATCTTTTCATGACAGTCTGAACAACACAGATCAGATATTTTTTCGAATGAGGCCCACTGTACTTCGATATCCAACATGTGTCTGATTTTTTCCAATGTGACTTGAATCTGAACAGTCAGGTCACATTCATCCGACGGAACGTCATCGATACTCATTTTGATGCATTCGACTCATAAACATCACACACTGCACTTTGTTTGCGTTGTATTCATGTCAAAGTAACAGGAAATGTTCATGTGACCCTGCTGGCGTTCCTTAATTTTGGGAGAATGGTGATCAGCAGATGCTGACATGTGAAGCAGATCTTATCCCCCTGGCAAAGCTCTACAATCAGACACAGTTTCCTGTTGCTTTGCTGTGAGAGGTTTGACTGACAGGCCCAAGCACAAGGTCATGTCTCCATGTTTGCAATTAACAATAGTCACCCCAAATCAGCGACTTTCTGGCTATTTTTAGCAAAATTTTAGGCAAAATAAATCGATATCTTCCAAACTCGGAATCGGCAGGTCAGGCTTTTCAAACATTGGCTCGGGCAGAAACCTGCAATCGGTGGAGCCTTCGCCAACTGTGTCCATGTTGTCTTCCTCTCTGTCTACAGGCGTATCAGATCGTCGTGATGCGCTCCGGCAGCTTTGATTCCCGCCGTGTTTCCATCGAGCGCCGCTACAGTGACTTCCTACGGCTTCACCACAAACTGCTGGAGGAGTTTGACGAAGAGCTGGAGGATGTTCTTCTGCCCCCGAAGCTCCTGAAGGGAAACTTCAACCCAGAGAACATTCTGGAGCGCCGCCTGGCCCTGCAGGACTACCTGGCCAAGCTGTTCGCAACCCGCTGCGTCAGACACTCCGCCCACTTCTCGGAGTTCTTCACCGAGCACGAGCAGAAGCAGGCCCACGTGCTGCTGCGGGCGGGCCAGTTCACGGCCGCTCTGGAGCAGCTGCAGACGGTTCTGGAGATCCAGGAAAAGCTGCTGCCGTGGCAGAAGTCCACCCTGACCGTCCCCGCCCTCGCTGCGATCGCCGTGTGTTACCGGGACCTGGACGAGCCGGAGCAGGCCTTCTCAGCTGCTCAGCAAGCTCTTCCTCCCGTGAGGCGCTACGGACTGAAGCCCTACCGAGCGGCGCTGCTGGAGCTGCTGGTGGACCTGGGGTACCAGCTGGGTCGTCCCGTGGCTCAGCTGCAGGACGAGCTGACGGACATCAGGAACGGCGAGAGAGGGGAGGTGTGCTTCCGGTCGCTGAAGGAAGTGGTGATCCACAAGTTCATCTGAGGAAGAGCAGGAACCCAGACTTTGCCTGACAAGATAAAGTCTGGGTCTCCTAAAAACCTAAATGGCCTCAAAGCATAAAAAAAAGTTAAGACTGAGAGTGAAACAGTCTGTTCAGTCCACTTCAATCAAACTCTGGTTTATTTGTCTAGAAAGTCCAGTTCATTTGTGGAGGTGTGAATGTGAACTCTGGTTCACCTAAAAATTAAAATGCAGATGTGAATACCAAGTGGACCAGAGACCTGCTAAAGCCCTAAAGAAGTTGCTGTAAACTGTTCTTTCTGTTCTTTCTCCCCCCTTCAGTCTGTCACTGTTTTGTTCTGAATGTGTTCCTATTCCAACGTATTTTGGGAACATTTTTATAACTATGTTTATTCAAAAACATCAGCAAATGTTCAATTGCATTGGAAAAATGTCGTGTTTGAGTTTCAACAAAGGGGGAAAATAAATCCAAAACATTTATTTATTAACTTATTAATCAACCACACTAAGTTTTGAGGAGAAACTCTGTTGCCTGGTTGAATTTTAACAATATATGCTTGCAATCTGATTTTTATCTGATCAAATGGGAAGAACAATTTGTTCCTAACTTAAGAGTCTGGATGATCCGTTGTCTTAATTTATTTTTACATAAGGTGACACAAACATTACTTTGTATAGAATTTTCTGTCATTCATATGCAATTCTGACATTTCCTTTATTATTATTTATGCTACCCCTGTCTAATTTCCATATTCTTGTTTTTGTTGTACATCGTCACAAATAAAGATGCCTAAACAATAAATGAAAGAAAAGAATCAAAAGTATTCTCCTCCTCACCAGCAGGGGGCGCCAAACACCAAGATCAACCGGAAGCTGATCGATGAATCCAGGCTGCTGCTCGGGGTTCGATTCATCAGACTGAGCGACGTGTGGTGAAAGTCGTGCAAGTAGCTGAGTTTCAAAACACACCAAAAAGCTAATTTTAGTAAAGTTAATTTAGTTAATTCGGGTTAGTTAGAATTAGCTTATCCGTCGATCGATTCAAAAATGGCCGGGGAATCGTTGAAATTGTCAAAGAACCTGCTGAGGATGAAGGTAAGTGTTAGCATCCGGAGTTAGCATTATTACTTTCTATTAATATATAAAAATAAACAGCGGGATGTCGAGTTGGACGTAACCGATCCTGCATGTTTAAATAAAACTATACAAAACGTTTCCTAATATAAATATAGACTTTATTTTTTAATCTCTGATCATGAGGTTTTAGTCATATATTCAGGGCTTTTTGCCCTGTTGTTTACAGTTACAGATTACTTTCTTTGTTCTGTAGTTTATGCAGAGAGGGCTGGACGCCGAAACGAAGAAGCAGCTGGAAGAAGACGAGAAAAGGATAATCAGTGATGAGCACTGGTACCTGGATCTGCCGGAGCTTAAAGCAAAAGAGTAAGTGTCAAAGTTTCAACCGATCTGAGATCAGTTTCAGAATGGTATTGTTGGATCAATTTGACCTGAATTAATATTGATGACTATATTTTACCAGATAGTTTTAACCAACAGATCTCAGACAGTAAACCTGGCACGTTTTTATTAAGGAGAAGTGTATGGAGTGCCATTTGTAAAATTGCACAGTAAAAAATTAGCAGCAATATTATGTTTTATTTAGCCTGTCACAGAGGGAAAAAATCTGGGTGTTCATTTTTCCAAGTCACATTTTCACCATGTCATGTATGAAAGCTAAATATTTACTATGTAAACTAAATATTTAGTTAGGAAGGTAAATAATGCTGTCCTCCATAGGACTTTACTCTATTTTATTTATTTAGCTGTTGGTTCAGGTTATTTGGAGAGCATCACACAGTTTGTTGTTTCAGGAACTTGATCATTGAGGAGAAGAGCCTGGTTCCCTGTGAGGATTTGCTCTATGGCCGTATGTCCTTCAAAGGGTTTAATCCAGAGGTGGAGGTGAGAACCAGCAAAACCAGACCTAATTTAAAATGATTCTGTGAGGACATTCTGACAGTGTTTTATTCAATTTGTTCCAGAAACTGATGGTGCTGCTGAATCCTAAAGATGAAAAAGAGGAAGAGGGGGAGGATGTGAGCTGCATGCAGACGGACGTCACTGATGAAGAAATGGCTCTGAGGTAAAGCAGATTATGACCATCCAGACTAGGATTGATTTATTAGAATACATTTAGTTCCAATAGATTAGCTAATAACATCGCTTTAACATTCTTTTAGTGTTATAATTTGGTTGCCATCCAACAGAGGGCGCCGCTGGTCATCCTTAAGCAAAGCTGTTGATACAGAATCAAAGATGGCGGTTATATCACTGAAGAGAAACGGTCCAAACAGAGTCCTGTTGGGTTGGAAAATGCACTTTATACGGTTCTGTTTTGAAATATAAACACTCGACAAGGTCCTTAAGCTTCACATTGTTTTGTTTTTCTAAACTCAGCATATCATAAAAATTTAGCCCTTTTATCGAAAGACGGTCGGCCCTCTTCATACACGCAAAAACTTTAAGATAATGGCTGCATATCAATTCATTGTTATTCAGTCAACAAAACCCCCCCAAAAGTTAGCGCTCCTGTCCACCTACACACTGATGTTTGCATGAGTCTTGATTCTCAGCTTCCCGTTTCTGTGTTTCAGGTACGAGAGTTTAGTGGGAACCATGAAGAAGAAGTTTGCAAAGAAGCGCGAGCGAGCGGCGATGGACGAGGACGACGTCAACCAGAACGTAGTTGTGAAAAACTCAAAGAAAGCTTTCCTGAAGCCCCAGGACTGAAAATATTTTAACTGGGAGGAAAAACGGGAATGTCGGAAACTACAAACTGAACGGACGCTTCACGTTTAGTCGTCTCTGTGAGACGCATTACTGCCGACCGAGCTTTTAAAGGAACAGTTCAACATTTCTGCTCATCGCACCGGAAGATCCATCGGTTCCAGTTCCGCCTTGAGGTACACACCTCGAAACATTCGGACTCGGACTGTGAAACAGAGGCCAACAGGAAGTTGCTGGATGAATTTCCACATCATCAAAGTTCTGCAGTAAATCTCCAGAAGAACTAAGATTAATTTAATTTGATCGAGTTTTTTTTTAAAGAAAATGTTTTTTTTTAAACATTTGTGTTGCTGCAGTTCTTCATGTTATCAATGTAGATGTATAAAAATGTGAATGAAACAGACGGGAATCTTTTTAAATAAACTGTCTGAAAGCTTCATGCATCCTCCATAAACAGGATAGTTCAGAGATGTAAGAACTCACCTGAGCAGGTGTACAGTCTTTCAAAAGAAAAAAAAAAGGAAAAATGGCTTAATTTTATTGAATTTGTAAGCTTTTCCTTTAATAATCTGATTTTTTTTAAAGTTGGAGCTGTAGTCCACTATTGGGTGCCAAGAAGGCCTCAAGTCTGGAGAGAAAATCTACAATAGATTAGGACCAAGTGATGAAATTTCAAAATAAACCAATTTAAGTTGGACGCTACATCGCAATGCAAACTTTGTCTAAGGACAATGGCATCCAAACTCTTCTAAGCAGGTCAAAATTAAGTTGGAGTACATCACAAACCTGAATTAATTTTGTAAATACAATGTCTAAATTACTGGATTTTAATTTAACTTCACCTGTCCAATATTTCAATAAAACTAGTTGGGAGGTTCAACATCTCCATTTTAAATTTTCATCCAGAGTTAGATGTGACAGACTAATTATTCACCTTCAGAATTGATCAGACAATAGAAACCAATCAGTGACAGATGGGGCTTTTATTGTGAAAGACTCAGCTATCACTCTGAGGGTCCCTACAGGAACATGTGCACAAGATCAACACTGAAAAGCGACACGTGAAGACTCAACACTCAAAACAACATGGTTCAGCCAATCACAGAGCAGGACAGACAGGTGGGCGGGGCTTAGGCAAAGTTCTGTTTCAGGAAGTTGATGAGGCCGTTGGTGGACGAGTCGTGAGACGAGACCGGAGAGGCGTCCTTTAGCTCCGGCTCGATCTTCTTCGCCAGCTGCTTCCCGAGCTCCACCCTGGAGACAAAGACAAAACTGTGATGTCACTGAACGCATCATCAGAGAGAGACGGACAACTGGAGGACCGGATTAAACTTCAGAGGGTCCTACTGCCACACCAGCAGGAAGATACAGCAGGAAGTCAAAGCCTTTCGGTTTAATGTTTGACATTAAAGTTCAGTGAGGAGAAAAAAATATTCCTTCTCCGATAGAATTTAAGACGAACTGACCCTGAATCAAACTCACCCCCACTGATCGTAGCTGTTGATGTTCCACATGACGCCCTGGACGAAGATCTTGTGTTCATACATGGCTGAAAAACAGGACAGGTCACATTTACCTTTAGCTGATCACAAAAACCAGGAAGTTTAGTATCCAATAAGCGTCTGGTTGCTCCAATCCGATTGGTTAAAACCATCCGACTTCCAGTACTCACCAATCAGCGCTCCCAGTACGAACGGAGTCAGCTTCTTGAAAACGATGGAGTTGCTCGGCTTGTTCCCTTGGAAAACCTTTGAAGGAGACGTCAGACTGTTAACCTGGAACCGAACAGACCAAACAGAACCGCAGAGGCGGGCATGCTTACTTTGTGTGGCAGCAGCTTCTCCAGACCGTCTCCTGACATTCCCGCCGCTTCCAGTTCTTTCTGAGCCTCCTCTGAGGTTTTTCCCTTCATCAGAGCTTCAGTCTGAGCCAGGAAGTTAGCCACAAGGATCTGCGAACATGAATTACCTGAATTATTCAGCTGCTTGTACCTGCATGTAACCAGAGCTGCTGAGTAATGGCAGCAGGTTTTTGTGGCATTGAAATTAATTAATTAATTATCCTCAAGTTTGAATACACGTTGGTGTGGCAGCTGTTTTATTTCTGTTACATCCATCCAATATAAAGAACTAAACATTAAATCATCCAGAACTGGGAGTATAAGTGCTACCACACTGCATTTTAAACAAATAAAATCGAGTGAAATGACAATGTACATATATGGCTTGTATATGTGCATCGATAAAGAAACCAAATCTATAAAATAATGGTTTTATAAAATTTCATCACAAAAATATTTGTGAAAATGTATTTAAACTGATAAAAGCTATTAAAATAATGTGTAATTTTAGGAGTCAGAGGAAGGTTAAAATAAAAACATAAAAATGTAAATATACTCATTTTGATATCAATTAATAAATATTACTGTTAGAATAATTTTTTTACCACAAACATTTTAACTCACTACAAAAACAAATTACTGGTTATTTTATTTACTAATCATAATTATAAAAAATTATTTTCATTATTTGTTCACAATTTAGACTTTTTTTAAATTTATAATCCAATATCAGTTCCATCAGAAAATAATTTTCCATCCCCATTCACTGAAATCTGAGTATTTTGTAAACCTCCCAGTAAAACCAGTATATAAATCCAGGTGAGCAGGAAGTGTTACCTTGTGGTGCAGGTTGTCTCTGATTGGATGCTGGGACTGAGCAGGAATCATGAAGTCAGCAGGAATCATCCGGGTGCCTGCGGAGCGAACATCCGGTCTGTGATGAGTGGCTGGCGGCTACAGACGGAACCAGTACACCCAGTAAAACCCAGTCACCTTGGTGGATGAGCTGGTAGAAGGCGTGCTGTCCGTTGGTCCCTGGTTCCCCCCACACGATTGGTCCCGTATGGTAGTTCACGCGGCTGCCCTCTTTGGTGATGTACTTCCCGTTGGACTCCATGTCGCCCTGGGAACACAGGTGGGTTCACGGGTCAGCGGTCTGGATCGGGTCGATCAAAACTCATCGCCGAAGGTCGGAACAGAGCTGACCTGCTGGAAGTAGGCGGCGAAGCGGTGCATGTACTGGTCGTACGGCAGCATGGCGTGCGTCTCGGCCTGGAAGAAGTTGACGTACCAGACGCCCAGGAGGGCCAGCAGAACCGGGACGTTCTGGTCCAGAGGAGCGCTGCGGAAGTGGTTGTCCTGGAGATAAAGTAGGTCCAGTTTCAGATGAACTCATGATGCATGCTATTGATTAATACGATCAACCAACTTTGGATCAACACAGTGGTCGATTAACTAATAAGCGGCCATTTTCTTAAAAACCTTCGTCGTCTCTTGTATAAAAGTGAAATTCAACATCATTGAGTGTTTATATTTCATAACAGAACCGCATAACGTGCATTTTCCATCCCACGCCAATTCACCGCTCAAGGATGACCAGTGGCGCCCTCTGCTGGATGGGGGCCAAACTACAACACTAACCCTACGTTATTAATCTATTGGAACCAATTTTAATCAAATAAACCGTTAATCGACAATCGTAAGTCGATTATTTGCATCTCTACTTCAAAGTTTAATAAAGACTTTTACATTTATTATCTCTGTTAAAGTCGTTTTTTGTATATGGAATAAATCCTTCAATAAAATTTGAATGATAAATTATTTTTAGTCATTTTCCACAGTTAACATCCCATAAAAACAGTGCAGCAATCTGTAGTGTTTTATGTTTTAACACCTAAAAGAAAAAAAAAGTCCCTTCTTTAAATAGGACCACACATTTTCTATAAATATTTATTAAAAATTTATTTTTACAAAAGGTTATGCAACATCTGGAGCCCTGAATGAGTTTTATTTAGCTGGGCTGTAAAGGTTGCAGCCCCTCTATTAGAGCCCCAAACCATCTTCATACAAACACAATACATATTTCATACAAACTGACTTGTTTCTGTTCAGATTCCAAAATAAAAACCCAAACTTGAAACGTTCTCCTACCATCCAGTGAGCTCCTGACAGAAGCTGCTCGAAGTTCTCAAAGCCTGAAAAACAAACAGAAGACGACTGTGAAAATGACAGAAACACACCAATACTCCATCATACAACTCAAGGAAGGGATAATTGAAATATTTTTATATTCAGTTGTAATTTATTCTTTAGTAAAGCAAGCAAGAAAATGCAATTAAAATCAAATCTTTCATGAAACAAATCTGAAAGCATCATGCAGATCTCCATCATCACCATCATCATCTGAAGGCCTCAGTCACAGATGAATGAATCGATTATTGAAATTGTCAACAAATGTAATTGATTAATCGCTGACATAGGCCTGTCACAATAATCAATTATTCAATCAGTCGCATGATAAATTAAAACTCAATAATTTCCATATGCATGATTTATTATTTCTCTTTCTACCAAAAACTGGATGACAAAAGGCTTCAGTTTGGTATTTTGGTCTGAACTACGACAGTTTAACAGAGACGTCATAATTCATTTTATTTGTAGTTTTGTTCATTTATTTTGGATATTTAAAATATTTAAATGTTCATTCGATTTTAAAGTTTATTGATCTTTGAGAATGTGTTCTTGTTATGCCATTACTATATCTCAAAACAGCGATATTATCATTTATTGTAATAACTTCTGGGACAATTTATCGTCCAGCACAAGCACTTATCATGACTGGCCTTTGCATACAGACTCTAAAAAAGGACAATTGCTGTAATTAAGTCAAAACTGTACAAAAATTAAATTATTACTCGGTTAACCTTAATAATCATCAGATCAGATCAGATCTGTAGCTGCAGATGCATTTTTTGCTCCAAATTGTCAAGTGTTCACTAAAGCAATGCTTTATTAAGGCAACAAGCATGTTTATTTTCTGGTTTTAAAAAATAAGTAGCTGTTTATATACATTTTTTAATGCATTTCCAATATTGCATTAAAAATATAAAGTGTTTATCTGATTAATCATTAGAATAATCATTAGTTGCAGCTAGAATCAGTGAGGTCATCAAGCCCCGCCCCCTGGTTCAGTGACGTACCTACATGCAGAGCGATGGACAAACCGATGGCCGACCACAGCGAGTAACGACCTCCGACCCACTGAGCAGACATGACAGCAACACAGTCATTCCACCAATCGCAGCACGGCACTTCAAAATAAAAGCCCCAGCAGGCTCAGTCAGTTTTAGTTCCGTGGCAGTCGGTGAACCAGAACCAAACCCGGAACGTCCCAAATCAGTCCCAGAAACTGATTATTTTTATCCTGGATCAGCAAAACCTGCTGATCCTGGAAGATTCTGATCGGGTTCAAAGGTCACAGAGATGCCACAGAGTGCAGAAGCAGAACCGGCACAAACTTACGTCCCAGAACTCAAACATGTTGGCCGGGTCGATACCGAAGTCCTTCACCTTGGCCTGAGGAGACAGAGAGACGAGTTAGGCAACAAGAAATGTTCTGCTGGAAGATCAGTCGATCAGAACCAGCAGGACTGATCAGAACCAGCAGGACTGATCAGAACCGGGTCCACTTGTAAACTTTGATGTGTTCTGGCCCGTTTACTCACCGAGTTGGTGGACAGCGCCACAAAGTGTTTGGCCACGGCGGATTTCTGAGGAGGAGAATTAAAGTTAATAAAAACCGGTCCGGTTCTGGTTCTGGTTCCAGGTAGCAGAACTCACATCTCCAGCCGCCTTCAGGAACCACTCTCGGGCCGATTCTGCGTTGGTGATGGTCTCCTGGGTGGTGAAAGTCTGCAACGGGTCCGAAAACACAAAATCAGAAACGGATGACCTCTGACCCCGCTGGTCAGGCGACCGGCTGGCGAACGGACCTTGGAGGCGATGATGAAGAGCGTGGTTTCCGGGTCGAGCTGCTTCAGCGTCTTGGCCATGTGGGTCCCGTCAATGTTGGAGACGAACCAGACGTTTGGACCGCCGGCTGAGTAGGGCTTCAGAGCCTCGGTCACCATCAGGGGTCCCTGAACGCACCACAGAGTCACATGACCACTCAAAGCTGCTTGCTGATTGGCTGACTGGATCAGAACCTGAACAGAACTGCTGACTGAAGCAGATCCTCTGTTTTCCTCCAGAACTTTCACAACTGGAGCGTCTGATTGGTCAGGAGGGTCTGGACACTAATCCTAGTGTGTGTGTGTGTGTGTGTGCGCGCGCGCTCACCAGGTCAGAACCTCCGATTCCGATGTTCACCACATCTGTGATGCTTTTCCCGCTGAAGCCTTTCCACTCGCCGCTGCGCACTTTCTGTAAAGAACACACATCAGGACGAGCTCATGAAACACACACACACACGCGCGCACACAGACACACACACACGGATCAGAATAAAACCCGACATGCGTGGCTGTCGGCCCACAAACCTGGCAGAAGGCCTTCATCTTGTCCAGCACGCGGTTCACTTCAGGCATCACATCTTTCCCGTCGACGAGGATCGGCGTGTTGGAGCGGTTCCTCAGAGCCACGTGGAGCACAGCCCGGTTCTGGACGCACAAACAGCCCACGGGTCAGAAAATACAAACAAAAAAAATCCAAACACACACTGCGGTATCAGCTGGGCAGGTGAAGCTCTGCACCTCGGTGAAGTTGATCTTCTCTCCAGTGAACATCTTCTCTCTGGCCTCCTCCACTCCTCTGGACTTGGCCTGATTGCAGAAACAAACAGAACCAGAACCGTCAAAAAGCTTCATGTTCACCTGCATGAGAACTTTAATTTAGCAACATCTGATGATGAAACAGGAACGTTCGGCTACATTCACAACACCTAAAGCCGACTTTTTAACCACAGTCTGAACAGACCGACTGATCTTTTCACCCAAAAAGAAATCCAATCTTTGCCACATGTGGAATTAACTAATGTGCTACATAAATGAACTTGATTGATCATTTCTGATCAGTCCTGTTCAGTTCTGAAGGTTTCCAGAAGGTTCTGAAGAAGTTTCATCAGCTTCCTGCTGAACCAAACCGAGTCAAAAAGCTGAAGTTTGGACAAACAGAGTGGTGAAACCTGGTTTCTCCATCAGCGCCTCCTGCGTCAGAGGGAAGTGGTATCAGTCTAAACTTTGTTTCCTCACATTCTCCTTCCTGTGGCTCAACATGTTTTCTCTTTCAACATGAGGTGAGGCAACGTTTTGTTCCCCTGAAGCTGCAGAGTTTGTGCAGCGTGTCTGACGCAGAGCGGAGCTCAGATTTGACGTGTTGGGACATTTCAAACATTACTTTATTTTTCTTCTGTAATAGATGCATCAAAATGTGAAGCTTTAATCCAAAAACAGAACTATGTATATATTTTTTTTATTCTTGTGCCAAATAGACAGGGTATTAATAATATTACTAAATGTACACATTAATTATAATAAATGTTATTCATCAGTATTGATTCATTATACCACAGTTAAGTATAAATTATTATTGTAATCATTGTGGTGAGTGTAGCAATTTCTAGTTGCATTTTATTCAAGCCATTTTTGTTTTATCATCCATTATAATGAATATTATATTATTGTTATAGATTTTTAACAGTGGACTTATGAATATAAAAGTAAAAGGTGAATTAATAAATTACTAGTATCAATATTAGTCATAATAATTAAACTAACATTACACTTAATTACTAAAAAATTATATTTTGAGTAATAAAGTTGCTATTACTACTGTTCTAGATTTTTTAAGAAGCAGAATTAATATGAGTGTTTTATTATTTATACCTAAAGAATAAATAATCATGTTTTGAATAAATTAAATCCACACACCTACACTAAAATATGCAATTATATTAGTTACATTTTTGTGGATGTATTCAACTTTAATCAATAGTTTTTCATGTATTTTTATTCAACAGTTTTTTTCAGTCACTTTGTCAACTTATTTAGTAAAACTACATTTAAACATGTCAGTTTAATTTTTTTTAAGAATCAGAGAGGCAGAAGTTTCCGTCTGCAGAACGATGATCTGTGGAAAGGTTTTAATTGAAACATGAGTCGAGTTTCCAGCTGTGGGAAGTTTCTCACCAGAGCCAGCAGCATGGTCAGCACTTCCTGGTTGATCAGGTTCTTGGAGTAATCCAGGAGGATGTCGCCGTCGTTCGTCTTCAGGGTCGTACTGCGGACCAGAAAATCACAGAGAAAACAGAAAACATCAGCACAGCTGTTTTATATGATCTAATCAGAGGTGGGAAGGAAACGGTAAAAAAACAAAACAATAAAAAATAACTTTTAGAAGTTGTTTTACTACTTTGTACTTTTTACTTTTGCTTGAGTAAAATTTCTGGTTACTGTAGAACTTCAAGAAACAAATAAAAATAAATAAAAACAAGAATGAACCAGATATAAAAACACATGCATGCTAAGCTAAAATAAGACTTCTTATTTGTGCACAAAGTTTGATTTTTAAGGTTATTTTCTACCTGCTGGAAGTATTTTACCATTTTCTAACGTACAGGATATTTGCAGTTTTATAGATTTTTGGGTTTTGTTATGATTTGGAAATCTGTTATTTTGTATTAATTTCTTTCATTTTAGTCTTTAAAATACTAGAATTTAGACATTACATTTTATTTTTGTCTGTAATATCACTTTTAAATATTAAATCAGATGTTCTGATCAGTTCCTCAGTACTTCAGTAATTTATTGTACATAATTTAATTTTATTTGAGTAAAACATTTTTTGAAGTGGTGCTCAGAGAAGTTCTGATCCAGATCAGTTTAAGATTTCAGGACTAGGGGTTCATGATCGGACAGAAACCAAACTTTGATTTATCTTTTGTGTGTTTAGACTCGGATTGTGGACCAGAACTGACAGATTAAAACAGACTGCAGCCCAGCATGTGCCCTTCAGCGCCATGAGGAGATGCATCATCATCCTCTTCCTCATCATCAGTTTGCGCCCAGTCACGTCTGCAGCTGCATCCTTTCTGCGCAGTGAGGCTGCGCACATAGAGTCTGACTTGATCTCTGCAACAATAACCATTTTCATTCATTTCTAGTGATTGGGTCAGAGAGTTCGGACCTAATTTCAGATCCGGATAAAAGTATTGCTTGGTTCTGGACGGCACCAGACGGTCCAGACTGAAGCCAAAAAGAACTTCAGACTGGATCAGGAACAGGTGGGCGTCAGATTAAGTATTAATTCACATCGAAAGCTGATCTGAACCCACTTTATGGAGAACTGATCATTTCAAGTTCGGTTAACGTGCCCAGTAACAAACCCATTTGGGCTTTCATTAATCCCGGAACCAGAACACGCCCCTGTCCGATAATGGAAGCTGTGACATTAGCACACACGCTAACGTTAGCCAGGTGGATCCAAAAAGTCTCGCCCTGCAGGTTCTATCGTTTGGATCGACCGAATCCTGACAGGACGAATGCAGCTAGAGGAGGGCAGTTGAGATCCGGACCGGTCCGTCCATCTGGACCGGAGTTACCAGGATAAATCGGCAGCAAAGGAGTGACCTTGTGACAGCCAGAAGGAGCATCTGCAGCGAGTCGGGGAACACCGAAACCCGCTGACAGTCTGCCACGGTAAAACTAGCGTCTACTGCCGGGAAGCGGGCCTTCCCATCACCGGGCTCTGGTTCTTAACGCTTCTCATGTTCTCACCTGAACTTCTCGAATCGCTGCTGGTCGCTTTCGAACATGGCCCTCATGTTCAGGCTACCGCCGTTGGCCCGGTACCATTGCTCCAGCTTCTGAAAGTTTGGGTCTGCGTTCAGGGCCATGGTGGCTGCGGTGTGTCGGTGCTCGGATATCGGATGTTCTGCCTGTCGGCCCCGTTCAGGCTCCTCTGTCTGCCCAACTAACTGGAGTCCAAAGGCCTTCCACGGGCTAAATGGGCTCCACCAATCACAGCACAGTTTTCATTACATAACCCCGCCTACTCACTAAAGGTTCTGCTGTGATTGGCTGCATCTCACGGCTGATGTAGCGTGAAATCAGTGTGTGGGACTTGTGTATGGAGGGTAATGAGTGTCCAAATTAGATCAATTTAAACTTCAAACTTAAAAAGAACCCGTGTTCATTTTTAACTAAATTACTTCATATATTAGGTAAACTACACAAAATATATTTATAATGCATTACCGTGTTAAATGCAGTAAATGCTAAAAGAAATCTAAATTACACATATTTTTCAACAATATTCAATTTACCATTAGCAAGATTTCTGAACCATTAAAATGAAGAAACAAGAACCAAACATTTCTGCAAACTTAGTGTCTTTATTTCAGTTTTTTTATTTTACAATGCATCATTTAAAAGCTCACTTTTTTTTTCTTCAGTTGTGGATCCAGGCTGGAACCAGAGCCTGCCACTGAACATACCAGAACAAAAACTGTTTCTATGCAAATCCAAACTGACATCAAGTTAGGAACCTCAACGTCTCAAACAGTTCCTTTCCCGTTTCCTGAGCACAGTTTAAAGGTGGCTCTGCATTTCGGATCGTGGGAAGTCTTTTTTTTTTTCCTGGAGAAACTATGGGGTTTGCTGTCCGAATTGAAAGCAGTCAAAAGACACAACCACCTGTAATTTACCGAAATGTTCTGATCGGTTCTTTAAATGTCGGCTATTCTGATCCGAGCGAGCAGCGGAGACAAAAAATAAACAAAACAAAAAGAGAAAAACACGACTGACATCGTTTACAGGTTCTGATCATGCCTGAACCAAAAGCAGGAATATTGCTGACCGACATTGCTACAGTGCGCAGCTCCGTCTATCTGTGTGACATCACTTCCTGCCGGCCGGCGTGCAGCGCTTTCGGGTTTAGTGGCTTCATGAAGACTGTAACGAGACTGGCCGGCCGGCCAACTGGCTCCAGGTAGGAAGAGTTAAAGCGCAGGAGGAAAATCTGTAGCTTCCTGTTCATCTCTGAATCACAAAAAAAACATTTAGGTTTGTAATTCAGTGGTTTGAAAGATCCATTTCTCACCAATTCAATATATCATAATACTAATAATCTGGACTTCATGGTGAGGAAATCTGCTCCTGATGGTGCAGTTTGTATCATTGGATTTAATAAATTCAGAGATGAACAGAAGCAAAATGAGGTTCCTGCAGTAAAAAAATTAAATAAAAAATCTAAATAAAATTTAGAAAAAGGAACAATCTGTGGTGAATCTGTGCGAACTGGGAGTTAGAAATGACCACACAGCAACCAGTGAAACCAGTGACGTTAGACAGGTGGACGAGAGAACGCCATAGTAGGAAAATAAATCCATGTTATAGAGAGCCTGCAGCGCCCTCTGTAGGAGGAACCCTGATAAAGCTACGAGAGCGTCCACAGCTGAGGAACTAGAACATTTAGAGGGAATCGCGTTCTCTAATAAAATGCATCATTATCATGGTGGTCTGAGACAGACGGAACGTTAAGCTGCATTCAGAGTCTACTCCAGTGCTGGTGACAGAAACGACGAGGAGACGACGATCTTCGGGAGTTTAGTGGACAGGAGAACCAAAGCTAGCTGTTTTCCCACGGAGGAAGTTCCAGCGTGGCGGAGCCGCCTCCTCCTGTCGACACTACGCCGCCACTTTGTTGTCCTTCTGTAAGTAAGGGTGTAAAAAAACAAACAAAAATCAAATAAATGTTAAATAATATTTTGTCTATGCTGCAACTGACTGAATTCAAAGCTCAAACAAACAGAAGCTGTAAAACAAGATGGCGGCTCTGGGTGCTCTGATATCACTCTGAACTAACAACAACAAGCCTATTGTTAGAAAATATCCTAGTTTTACACAAATTAAATCTTTAAAAATAAACAAAACAAATCAATTTAGCCTCAGGCTACAGACTCACCCTGTATGGTAAGTTGGCGAATTCGCGCCCCGCCTGGTTGCCTCGGTATCCACCCCTGAAGCCGCCGCCGCCACCGCCGCCGCCCTGTGGGGGCCCGAAGGATCCCCGGCTGGCCGAGCGACCTCTGCCCCCTCTGAAGCCCATCCCCCCGCGGCCCCGGTAACCTCCGCGGCCGCGGCGCAGAGGGATGCCGAAGGTCTCTGCGTTCATCCTCCTCTCCTCCGCCCAGGTCTGCCGGCGCTCCCTGCAGGAGGAGAAGAGAAAAGCTCAGAGCGCCGCGGAAACAGCCAACAAATCCAGTTTAATCTGGTTAGAGTCTAATCGGGTTTAATCCCCTTAGAAGAACAAAAAGCTGCTGATAGAACTGTAAACATCTGCTGACAGAAGCGCTGACGATGTTCTGATCAGAGCTCCGATCGCACTCAGAAAGACTCCAGAATCAGTTTGAGTCAGAAACTCACCGAGGGAAACCTGAAGCTCCAGATTTATCTCCAGCTTTCCTAAAAACACCAAAAGACCAGGATCAGAGCGGGAAAACAAGGAAACATGGAAGCTGTTCACAGGATTCACTCATCTGCTGCTCAATGACACAAATATTCCTGATCTGACTGATCCCAATCAGTTCCTGCTTAGTTAAAGGAATTTCATCAGTTCTTTAAGCGATTCTTTTCTGATTTTCAGATTTTTCTGATTCATTTATTTATAAGTGTTCAGATCTGTTTCAGAAATCAGTTCACATGTTTGGATCTCAGAAATCAGTTCACGGGTTCAGATCAGTTTACATGTTCAAATCTGTTCAAGAATATGTTCATGTTCAAGATCAGTTAACACATTCGGATCGGTTCGGGATTCAGTTTACATGATCAGATCTCAGAATCAGTTCACATGTTTGGATCAGTTGGGAATCAGTTCACGTGTTCAGATCAGTTCAGGAATCAGTTTATATGTTCAGATCAGTTCAGGAATCAGTTTATATGTTCAGATCAGTTCAGGAATCAGTTCACATGCTGCGTTGTGCATCGTTTTCCGGTCTGCCTCCAGGATACAGAACCAGCTCCGTACCTCATGTCGTCACAGGAGATGTTGTCGAAGAACGACTTGGACTTGTCGTAGTAGCAGTTTGGGCCCAGCGGGTCTCTCTCGTCTTCATTGTTGCCTTCACTGTTCTGGGTTTCCACTCCAGAGTCTCCCTTATCCTCCCCATTCAGCGCTTTCTCCGACTTCTCATCTGAGAGACAAAAGAATCACAGTTTAGCTGCAAAAACTAAAACCTACAAGTTGTTTCTATTTCCTTTAATTAAAGAAATGTGTTCAGTTTTACATCTGCTGGAGGAGATGCATCCCAGTGATGCTTCCCTCAGATTTCCCAGTATAACCAGTTAACGCCAACCTTTCAGCTTCAGCTTGCTCTGGAACTCCTTCTCGATCTCCTCCTTGTTGAACTGGGCGTTGGCGCTCTCGAAGTCAAAGTCCTTCTCGAACTTCATGGGTCCGTCTCGGCGCACGTTGAAGCGGCCCCTGCCGTGATGGCCGCCCCCGCGGCCGCGCCGGTTCGCCGTGCCACCGCCGCCGCCACCTGCTGGAGAGGGAGAGAAGTGTCAGCCGAGAGGAAGAAGAGAAACGGAACAAACGGAGGAGATGCAGAGATGGAGCCGTAGAACAGGGGGTGAGGATGAAGAGCTGCAGGAGTTAGGATGCATTCACACCAGCCCTGCTTAATCCACTTTAATCCAACTCTGGATTAGAAGGTTTCAAAGTGGGGGTCTCAAAAGATTGGAGAGAAGGGGGAAAAAAATAACAAAACTGAATCCCATAATTTTTATTTGAAATTTATTTGTTATTCAATCATGTTGTTTTTTTATATATAAAATGTAAGTAAAAATAATTTAGATATTTCTGATGCTTATTTTCAAATTGGCTGCCAGTCAAATTCATCTTTGCTCTTCCAGCCAGCGTAGCAAGCAAGAAATGGAAAAGTTTCTGACAAGAGAAAGACCAAAGGCAAACACAAACATACAAACTGTTGGAACAAAATAAAATTTAATGTGATATCAAATTTAATCACATCAAAAATATGTAAATGTTGCACATTTTCCTAAAATTGGGCTGTGATAAAAACTGTAATTTCTGGAAATTAAGTCATAATATATTACATGTAAATAAAATTTTCCACCACAGAACTCATGGTCATCTGGGATGATCACGTAAAAACTATTGAAAACGAAAAAAACAAAATCTAAAAGTTGATGTTTCTTGAAGAGGTTTGAATGCATATGTGAACCGGAAAAGAAAGTGGACTACGGCGCAGGGCATTCTGGGTAAAAACAACCAAAACAAACACACGAGTCTAAAGAAATGACTCGTCATCTTTTACCAAAGACGAGAGAGAAATCCTACAAATACTGAAATCTGATGCCACTCCGTTTCTGTTTACATTTCATGAAGAAGGAAGTTGCGCTCAGTGTCTTCTAAGGTTTTCATGTTGTTTCCTTCAGTGCAGCGCCCCCACAGGTGAGGAGGGGAACTGGTTTTTCAAAATGTTTGGATCGTGTGACAGTGCAGTGTGAAAGAACTGCAGCAGTTGAAAATGTAATAAATATTGCAATTTTGGTCTCCAATCTAACCGAGTCTACCGGACTGTCAGGCGTGAAAACACCCTTAGTGACAGAATGATGGAGGAGATGCAGAGTCTCCATCATCCCTGTGGAGATGAAGTCGAATAGAAAGATGGAGGGCATGCAGGATGGCTGCAGAGGGGAGCAGGCTTTGACCTGTGGAGCGTTTACTGGGCTCCCTGCCTTCTCCTCGCGCCTTATCGCCCTCAGCTCTGCTCTGGACGTCTGATCCTGGAACAGCAACACAGTTTGAGTCTCCACACAGTGACCAGGGAGCAGCTGCTTCACTAAACTCCGCCCTGAAACTCTGAATTCTGCAGCGCAGCGGGAACGTGGCGGCAGCGATCTGAGATCAGGAAGCGTCTCTGTTGCTGTTCTGAAGTTTAAAGGGGCAGTATAATCTAAAATGGACTTTCTTGAGCTTTACATCATCAAAAACGTACTTTGAGCTTTGTCTTGATTCTTTAATGTATGCTGGAGAAATCCTGTAATCTCCATGGCGACCATTCAGCTGTGGAAAACGCCTGAGAGGACCTAGCCCCGCCTATGAGACAAAGCTTCCAAGTTTCCACCTCACAGAGGAGCCTTCAACTCAGCTCCTTCAGACTAGCCAGCAGCAATTAGCAAACACCTGGTGAGCTCATTATAGGAGCTACTTCTCAATGCAACGCTGGTAAAAACGTTGCTAAAGGGTTAACAGGAGGAGTGATGTGATGATGACTTCCTGAAGGTGGAGTTTCACAAAGAGCAGGAGTTTTTAAAGAGACAGAGGCCCAATTTCAAGGCGTCAAATTTCTTTTAAGTTGTATTTTATATATTCAGCATTTCACTGTTACTTGATTGTGCTACAAATGTGGATGGAAAATACATAATACTGCCCCTTTAATCTGTTTTCATAACCAAATATGAGCAGCAGTCTCTAGCTTTCTGTCCAACAGACCCAAACTGTTTTGTTTACGTTTGTTTTCAAGGTTCAGCTTGGATCCCTGAGCTTGTTTTTATTTAGCAGATTGATTCTGGCAGTATCATCAGTATCTATGTTCATCTTCAGAGACTGAAGGCTCTCACCTCTCAGATTGTCCACCCCGTCCTGCTGCTGCTGGGCCTTATGGCTGCTCTGAGACGGACCCGCTGGCGCGGCGCGGCCGTGTGCCGGGCTTCTCCGTCCCAGACCGGGGGCCGGAGCTGTGGCGGTGGACGCCGGGCCAGACGGGCCGCTCTGGCTCACCTGATTCAGGGTGGGACTCTTCCTGAGAGCTTCCAGACTGGGACTGCTGCAGCCTGAGGAGAACCGACAAATTAAAGATTGATTCGTAACTCCAGAGACCGGATCGACCTGCTGGCTAAACAGAACAACACTGAAAAAACATAAAATCTTAAGCATTTTGTCCAGTTTCTAGAGAAAATATCTTCTTACGCTTGAAAAAAGACTGAACTAACTTGCATGTAATTTTTAATCAAGATATAGAAGATTGTTTTAAGTCAATAATTCCTTAATATTGATTAAAAATACTAGTTCCATTGGCAGGTTATTTCAATAACACATTTCCCCGTGTAATAAGTGAAATATGGAACCAGCACTTTTTAAATCAGTATTAAGGAATTATTGACTTAAAACAAGCTCCTATATTTTGATGAAAAGTTACTTGTAAGTTAGTTTTGCCTCATTTAAAGAGTACCAAAATATTCACAGTAGAAACTAAATGGTAAGATTTGGTGATTTTACAGTGCAAGAAAAACATAAAATTAGATATTTGTGTATTTCAGTCATTTTCTCAAACTTGGAGAACAACTGATCCTGGAAGTAAAGAGTTATGGAGTTTGTTAGCTTCCTGTCTGCAGTTTGTTTCAGCTGAATTTCTGCAGGAAGAAAAGGAGAAGCGGTGAGAGTGAAAAGTCAGAAGCAGGTTAATCTTTGCTGCAGCAGGAAAACACCAGCAGAGTGTTTGTGGGTCAACATGAGCAGGACAGGAAAACACCCGAGGACAGGAAGGGCCTCCATGTTTTAAAATGAACCATCACCCCCTGACACACACAACACCGGTGGTACCGATCCGAGAGTCCACTTCCTGCTGGTCTTTACCTTCAGTTAAAGTCCCGACAGAGCGCAAGTCAGAACCGCTCAGACTGGAGTTCATAAAGACGACTGTGGGCCGCCCTGTGTGGGAGAACAGCAACAGAACTGAGACCTGGAAACACTCTCTGCTCCTGACTGATGGACCAACATCTGCAGAACATCTGGGGCGTATCGATACCAGAACACCAACCGACCACACACACTGAGAGCTGGAGCTGAGTCGACCCGAACCCAGTTAGTGCCTGAACAGAACTGATGACACATCCATCTGATGTTGCATGTCTAATTATTACACTTTGACCTGGAGGTTAGGAGGAAACTCTCCCAGCCACCAAGATCTTCTGCTTTACACACAGATACCAGTTTGGGTCCAGCTGATACCGGGACTAAAAAATTATTCTGAGTTTGGAGCCGAGACTCAGAAAGCTGCAGATGAACTGAACCAACTGGACGCAAAGTAAAAGGTGATGTTACAGGAATGTCCTACAGGGGGCGCACCAAGAGAACGTTCTCAAGCTTCAATTAAAATAAATAAATAAATAAAATATTCTGGATCTTTTTATAGTAAAAAATAGAACCGGATCAACAACAGAAAGTACGATGGAGTATTAGGGCCAGAAAAAAAAATTACAAGAATTAAGTCATAATATTGCAAAAAAAAATGGTCATAATATGAGTTGTGCAAACGTTAAGTAATAATATGAGAATAAAGTCGTAGTAAAAGATAAGTCGCAATAGGAGAAAAAAGTACGAGAAAGTTCTAAAAATACAAGAAAAAAGTCCTAAAGATACGAGAATGTACCAGGGTTTCCCCCAGTGTATTATAGGCCTGGCGGCCCACCATGCTTTACTAGCGCCACCGCCAGACTAAGACTTTGTTTATTTATTTTTTTTAGGAAAATAAAATTTAAAAAATCGCCTTTTTATTAAGCCAGATTGCAAGTGTTTCTGTTGCTACGAGTGTTTCACTATCAGAGCAAATTTATTCCTAAAAGATATGTTTGTAGAAAATATGTTTATAGTTTATGCATTTAAAGCCGGACTAATCACACCGCTGGGCCTCTGCGCGTTGCCTCGCGCGCTGCAGCAGCTGGATGTCTAAAGTTTACCTCAGCGCGGATCTCGCTCCTCTTTTCACCCGAACTGGGCACAGGCTGACCGCTATGGATATTTACATAAACCCCCTTTGAGGAATTATGATTAGTTATGAGGAGTTATTGATTAAGGTAAGAGTTTAAACGCACCGCGTTAGCTCTGATTGCGCAGCTCTACATGAACCGCAGGAATAACTTGTAGACGCGCTTTCAGTGGCGCTTTGAGAAGCGGTGAGAATGATGTATATTTGTGAACAAAACATTATGCGGCGTTTGCATCTCAACACGCTGCCCAGCGTTTGGCCCTGTGTTCCCTGTAAAGTTTAGGTCTGTGTTCCCGGTTAGCCGGTGCGTTAGTGGTTAACGACCCAATGCTAATCACTCATTGTGCAAGTTTAACCCGGTGAGGAGCTTTCGCGCTCTCCTCGCAGTCATGCATCACGCTGATTTTATATTATTTTATTATTATTACTAGTATTATTTTTCCGGTTACACTAAGCACCAAACCGTATCAAATGTTTTGCTCACTTAGTCAGACAGAGTTAATGTGCGCGGCCACCAAACATCTGAAAAACTCGTCCAGACACTTGACCAACCAAAATAGTTCCTGTGTCCCCTTGTTAAAAACTCAACAGACACGAAATGAAAGAGCTACTAAAACCACATTAGCAGCATTGAATTAAATCTCCCATTTGTTGCTCCTCTCTGTAGTGCAGCGGATTACCACATCATGCAGGGCCGGTCCAAGGGTGTATGAGGCCTGGAGCAGAATATGATTTAGGGGCTCCTTTTGTTGCTAAAAACATCAGCACCTCTAACAGCTTCTGTGTTAGATTAAGTGAAATCTAGGTCAGGGGGATAAAAAAGCAATAAATTATAACTGCAGTTTACTAATTTGTATTTGTGAACAAACGGAGCTGAAACGCAAAGATTAAACTCACAGCATCAGATTGTAGCTGTGCACAAACCAATCTGACTATTGAACTTCTACAAAATAAACTTGCCAGCTCCTTAAAATCTAACATATAAATGTTAAATAATTTAAAGTCTTTTAATTTATATATGCTGCAACCATTATGTCAAATTTAGCAGCAATGATACTCTCAATAAACAAATGCTACATTTATATATCGGTGGTCAATGTTAAAATTTTAGCATTTATGGGGCCCCTGAAGCTCTGGGGGGCCTGATGGAGCCGCTGACTTAATTTGGATTTAACAGAAGTAGACATAATTTATATTTATTTTAATTGTATTTTTTGATTAGTTGCTTTTAAGACTAGTTGTGGGTTTATATAGCAGTTCACTGACGATGTTTTCCCATAACATATAATTACCCAGTGATATTTTTACTTTGATTGTCTACTTAACATCTTTCAATACAAAAACAGGGTGGACCGCCTCGGCGCCCTGACCACCGGGCCTAGCAAGTTTTCTTGGGGAAACCCTGTATACTCATAATATTACGAGAACAAAATAATAGGAGAAAATAAAAATCATACTGATGTGAGAATAAAATCAGTGATGTGACTTTAATCTGTAAAATAAGAATAAAGTTGTAATAATACGAGAAAAGAAGTCGTATAAAAATAAAGTCAAAATAACAGGAGAATAAAATCATAATATTACCAAAATAAAGTTGTGATATTAGTAATTTTTTAACAACTTCTACAGGAAAAACTATAAAAAATGAAAATGAGGAATGTTGAAAGTTTCATATTGCTTTTAAAAAATAAGACGTACTTGATCAGTATCAAATTCTCATCATCATCATCATTAGCAGGACTTTGAATCGATTGTGCAACATGTCTGCTTTGAAGAAATCATCACAGACTAAATGAGTTTATCTATCGGACCTTTGCTCCCATTAAATCAACTTTCTCCTGAATCTGAAATCATCACAACGTGTCGAGGAAGCGGCGAAGGCCTCACACTGACGCCTCTGACCCGACGCCTCCTCACTTCCTGTGGCATGAAGAACGTGATCCAGAACCACTCACAGACTCTGAACCCTTGGATATCATGCCGCCCTGAAGCAGAACCTCCCCACCGCCCCCGACTTACCCACACCGACGGGTCCAAACTGGGGCGAGACCAGTGGGCTGGTGCTGAACTGGTTGTAGGCGGGAGCCGGAGCTCTGTTGAAAAGGCCGTAGGAGCCAGAGGACTGGAAGGGAGTCGGAGCCGAGGCTGATGCTGAGGAGGAGCTGGTGCTGATGGAGGACTGCAGAAGAAGAAACGCACAGGGTCAGGAGGTCATGAAACTGGGTCAGAACCAGGGTTAGAGTTGTTTTTGGTTTTTCATCATAGTTTAGTTTTATTTCATTGTGACATTTTGTCTTCATAAAGGAAACATGTGGGACTCTTTTCTGGACCAATAATTACTTATTTTCTACTTTTTGTTATTAAATTGTTGCATGTTTAATTTATTGCCAAGCAGGACAAAAAAATAATTAACTATAAAATTATTGCATTATTAATTAGAACAAAAAGCCTCAGAGAATTTGAGTAAAATCCAGTGACACACAGCGACATAAGAACAGAAATACCTGGACGATGGCCGGGTCCTGGGGGAGCGAGCAGGTCGGTTTGGGCGGCTCACACACCGTCAGGTCCTTGATGTCGCTGCCCCTGAAGATGATGTACTCAAAGATGTCGTCTCGCGGAGGAATGGGCCGGTCCGTCGGGCGATCCTCGGTACCAAAGGAGCGGACTGAGACAAAGAAAACTCAGTGTCTGAATCACAGTTTGACAGTTTGGAGGTGTGGTAAAGAAAAACAACAAAAAAAAAACCAACTCCACATTCAGGCTGAAATGTTAAACAGGAAAAGTTGCAAACAAAATATCATTCTCATTAGTAACTAAAAAGTTGTTTTTATAAGGTGTTTTGATTTGATTTAAAGTAGAACCATAAACATGTAGGTCGCCATTGTTGTTATGTGTGTTTTTGGGGTTATAGGTCGGGTTAGAGGTTAGGCTAATAGGTTAGCGTTTTCCATGTTTACATAAATAACTGAGGTTCAAAATGTTCCAATCTGAAACTTGCAAAAAACAAACAAAAGAAGCACAGCAGCATTTTGCATCCCCAAAACCTCTGTTTCCCTTTGGATGCGGGAAAAAAAACAGTTAAAGATTTTTACATTTTGGGAAAAAAAGTGAGGCCTAATGTTGAGATAAAGATGAAAAAAAGAACTTCCAGCATAGCTAAACATGGCAAATTAAAAGCCTTTCTATCTACTTTCAGAAAAGACTTTTATTATGAAAAACCACGCTGGGCACAAACACAGCAACAAACTGGGATTTTTCTCAACAAGCTCCAGACACTTAAACATAAGAGATTTATGGATTAACATCAGCAGATGTCACTCATCTTTAACAATGTAAGTCAGAAACATGTCTGGAGTTATTGTTTTTACTGGAGTTAAATTCTGTTGTGCCTCTCAGATGATTTTAAGTTTCATTAACAGAATGAAACATCACTTAAATCATATTCTGGTATAAGTTTCACTTTCTTGTTTCTGCCTTAACAAGCAGAAAAAGCCGCATTTCACTAAAATCTCTCGACTCAAACTGATTATGTGTGAACCCCGATTTACAGCTAAATCGGGGTTCACACAGTGGGTCAGTCTGGTGACAGGCTGGATTTTGTCCTATTTTGAGTTTATAAACCTCAGAAGTCAGAGGATGTCCTTCCTGCACAACAATCCATCTGAAGATGCTCCAAAATCAGATGTTTGCTTCTGCTTCCACAATTTCAAAGTCGTTTAAAATCCAGATCAGTTTACCCAAAACTGATTAGTTGACCCAAATGAAATTAAAAAATACCCTGTAAACAGCAAGAACTATTAAAACTAATCAGCACCTTGCTTTGAAACCATTTTATTATTAGAAATTTGATGACTGAATTAATTTTTAATAATTTTGCTAGTTTTTAAAATGATCATTTGAGTTTACATTAATTATTCCGTGTAATTTCCCTTTATAGTCAATTAGATGCCAGGTCCAGAGTTATCTGGATCTCTGTTTATTTCTTCAGGGGCATGATGAAGTTAGTGTCTGATTCACTTTTTCTGAATCAGCACTTCAACGTATTTTAAGAACTCTGTCCTGCTGAAGAGCTAAGACTTTGCTAAAAATCCAAAAATATTAGAACTATTAACATCTAATTCTGGAAAATACTGCATGGTGCCGCAGTACCATGCTCATTATGACATAAGTTTGTCATAATGAAAATAAGACAGGTTTATTTACATTATGAACTAAAGGTCAAAAAGGGACTGTAGTTGAACAGTTTTGTTTGGATATATAAAATAAAGGCTTCTAAATGAAAAAATACGTTGAAAAATGTGTCATTAGCGTTCAGACTAGAGCTAATATTTAATAGTTAATATGCCATAAAAAAACAACAGCATACACCTTTAAACTGAAAGGCTATCAACAGCAAGCTAACTTCAGTCGCAGCAGTTAGCTAGCTTAAGTTTCCGTTAAACACCCACACACCGCCTCCACTTCACCTTTAGCCTCGAGGAAGCTCTTACCTTGAGCCCAGGTGAAACTCTTACCTTTAGCAAGGGCCACGGTGGAGTTCTCGGTGTCGATGGTGTACAGGATCCCCTCATAGCGAATCTCGGCCTTGGAGATCAGGCTGATCTTACTACCCAGATAAGGCGTCCCGCCGCTCATGATGGCTCCCGCTTCTCGGCTCTGGGAACAGGAATAAGAAGGGGCCGATGCCTCCGAGCCGCGCGGTCAGCAGAGAGGGGTTCTAGGGCGACTCTCCCGGTGTGTTTCGATTCGATTCCTTCTGACGCTGACGCCGCTTTGCAGCTACAACATGGCCGCCTCCACCTCCATTGGCACAACTCTGAGCGCGGGGGATAACGGGATTTGGAGTATCGCGTGACTTCGTGGCGCCGTGAATCATAGATCTATGATGAATAGAAATGTATTGAGTTTTTTTCTTTTTACCGAACATACGCATTATGAAAAGCGAGTAAAAACCAGGAGCGTATAATAAAACAATACAGTGGCTCATTCATCTGCTAACTGTTAATTATCTACAAAAGACTAGAAACAAACCGTTTAAGTTGAGTTTTTGATCTTATATTAGGCCTATTAAAAATAAACGTCACATAATAATCTATGAAAAAAACTGACAATGCATAAGAATAGTATAAAATAAAGGACAACAGTTTAAAAACATTTTAAGGAACGCAACACCTTGTGAAAATGCATATGTCTTAAGGGCAATTTGTTATAAATTGACGATAGCCCTAAGTATCCTATACATTTATCACAAATAATTTTAGCGTACTGACAGTTATAAACAATAATATATTGTATTATGCAGTATGGTAACTGAACAGTACTATTTTTTCAATGTTATAAACTTCTTACCGTACGGTTTTACTTATTTTTAAAATTATTATGTCTTTAACATTACTTTTTTTACTTTGTGTGAATTTGTGTGTTTCCAACTGCTTTTAGATTGCTGGTGTGACACACCGAAATTTCTACACTGTGGAAAAATAAACGATATTTTCTCTATCTATATATTGGGATATCTTCGGTTTTATTTTCGACTCTAAATAATTAAAAAGGTGTAATTTTGTTGCTTTGGAACTGCTTTTCCCACAGTTCTCAAAACATTTGGTACATCTAGATCTTTGATCCATCTAGATCTTTGCTCCGAATGCAGCCGGATCCTCGGCGCATGCGTACATTCTAAAAAACGATTTGCACAACAGCGAAGCATCAAAGATGGCGGGAGCCCCCGACCCGCTGGAGGACATGCTGTCCACCGAGGTGGACGAGAAGGCGGTCAGCGACCTGGTGGGCTCCCTGGAGTCCCAACTGGGCGACAGAAACCTCCCCGCGGCTTCTGATCCAGACGGGAAGCGGGACGTGGCGGCGGCCAGCCGCCTCTCAGGGAAAGCGGGGTCTTCGGAGCCTCAACAAGGGCACCAAACCGCGGGGTCGACCCGGGAACCGGGCGCCAACCAGCCTCTGTCCGGGCAAACCGTTTCCTCCTCTGTTACCGCCGGGGCAATAAGAAACACCGGAACCGGTTTGCAAGCGGCAGTAGCGCCCTCTTTGACCGCTTTACCCGTACCGGTAACTCTGAGCAGCCAGCCCGCTGCTAGCTTCCCCCGGGCTGCTGTCCTGGCTCCCAGCCCGGTGGAGGCGATCCGGACCTCTTCCCCCAGCTTACAGCCCCTAAACGGCAGCACCGGAGCCGGGAAAGTGGAAGGCTCACCCGGTGCCCCTCCACCCGGCGCGACCCTGGCTTCACAACCCGGACTCCCTGCTCCTCAATCCCCGGCGGGCTCCCCTGCTGTGACCCTACAGGGGCTCCCCAGCCCCGTGATCAGCACCGCCCAGAACGGTTTGGACCCGAAGGGTTCAGCCTCCCTATCAGCCGCTCAGGTCCTGAACCACAACAACCCTCTAATGCACACCAAGATGCTGGTGACCAGCACCCCGGCTCCGGCTGCGGCTGCAGCCCAGGCCTCCATCATCCAGACCCAGACCGGAGCCAGCACACCGCTCGCAGCAGCCAAGCCTGCCATCAACGGGGTGGCTCAGACCGGGGTGAGGCCGCCCGGTGCTGCTGTTGGGGCGGCCACCTCCATCCAGCCGCAGAGACCCCAGCTGGTGACCGCCACAACCCGGCCGGCGGCCCCGCAGACCGCCCTGGCTGTCCGGCCTCAGCAGCAGACAACCATCCAGCTGCCGCCCGGCTTCACCATCCCTCCAGGTGAGAACACACACCTGCTTATGATCGGTCCTGTGATGGTGGCTCCTGGTTCTGGAGGGACCAAACGCTCTGACTCAGCTGCACTGCAAAACACTTCTTCTTATCAAGTAGAACAGTTTTAAGTAAATAAGTCCTTAATATTGGTTGAAAAAGTACTTGACCCACTGACAGATGGAACATTTTTCTATAAGTGAAAAAATCTGAAAGTGGAACAAGGGCTGAAACGATTAATGGGGATAAAACAATTTTTGAAATATTTGCCAACTAATTTAGTAATTGATTAATAGTTAAGAAAGACTTTATGGAGTACACAGACTCTGGAGCATCTGGAGTCTTTAGTTTCAACCAGAACAACATATTCAGAGAAGTAATTAAGCCAAAACTGTACAAAATATAAAGAACATATAAGAACAACTTCTGTCCACTGTCTGTAAATATATTTCACACATGTTTACATAGTTCAGCTTCTCCTGGTTAAATTCTGTAAAATAATAATAATAAAATACTATTTAATAACTTTTGGTTTACAATTATTAATCTATTAATAAAAAAATAACCAACAGCTCAGTCTTGCACTGTACTGATGTGAAGTCGGGCAGTAAAGACTCTTCATGTTGATGTTGGAAGTATTTTAACTGCAGATGCATCTTTTGCTACAAATGATCAAACATATGCTAAAGAAATGCTTTGTTGCTGCATTTGAAGTAATGTTTATTTTCTTATATAAGAAAGGAATTGAATTATTTTAATATACTTATAAAATCTTACACAAGATGTAAGTGGCTAAATGAAAAATTTGCAGAATATGCCGATTTTTTTTTTTTTTATCCAATTAGTCGTCAGAACAATCGATTGCTAAATTCAAAGTTAGTTGAAGCCCTAAGTTCATTATTTATGGTACCATTTTTAAAATGAATTTCTAGGAAATGAAAAGTTGCTTGTAAGTTAGTTTTGTTTTATTTCACAGGAACTAAAATATTTGCACTAGAAACTAGACCAGAAATACTATTTTTGTGTTTTTGCAGTGTAGTAATAATCGGAAAACAAAACATGATTAAAAGAAGAATTTTTTTCCACAGAATTTGAACGAGGTGAAGCTAAAACTAAGCCACTTTAGTTTTGGGTGGAACATATTTACAAAGTTTTATTTTTTATTTCATCTTAAATGCAAAATGTGTATTTTTTGTGCAGTTTTTGTTTAATTGCTGCTCTGACTGCTGTTCTTTCAGCAAATAGCCTTTTTTGAGTTTGTATACTCCAGTTAACAATTAATCGATTACAAAATTACTTGAATATTTCAATAAGGGATTCATCATGATTAATCTGATTAACTGTTTCAGTTCTAATAATTTCATCTCAAACTGGAAATTCTTTGAATTCTCGTAAATTTTTCCCAGATTTTCAGGTTTGATCTGCCTGAAGTTTTTCATGTTTCAGCGCAAAAACAAACTGTAAATATTTGATCTCATTTGTTCTCAATTCTCCAGTTGGTTCTGATTTCCATCCAGCTCAGCTGTTCCATTTCATTCAGTCTGTAGAACCTCTTTAATCACTTGCATTGATTCTTCTCCTGCAGGAATGGTTCTGGTCCGGACCGAGACGGGTCAGCTGGTCTTGGTTCCTCAGCAGGCTCTGGCCCAGGCCCAGGCCAAGCTGCAGCAGAGTCAGACGGTGGTCACCCAGAGACCCGCAACACCGCTGGCAACATCGACTATCCGGGTCAGCACCGCCACCACGGTGAGTTTGAGACCATCAGAACTTGACTAAGATCTTCTTCATAAATTCTGGAGTTAATCTGTAATTTCAGTAAAATCAGAATTAGGTGATTTTTATTCTGAAACAAACCATAAATCGTCTGCAGGTGCCCGGAGCCCCCCAGCCGGTCCGGCTGGCTGCACCCGCTCCCACCAGAATAGTCCAGTCTCCTTCCACCACCTCTGTTCAGGTAAGTTCTCCTGCTGAGAGGTGGAACAGGTGAAGACACAGAACATAGCCCGACATAAAACAGACTAGGATAGGAAGCAATTAATAAACTTACCATTAATTGTTGATTAATGTTCTATTAGATTTAAATGAGTTTCAGTCCTTGGTTCTTGGTTCCATTGGATTTAGTTAGGACTTTGACTGGGCCATTCTAACACATGAATATGCTTTGAGCCATGTAGTTTGATTGGTTGGATCTAATCATGCCTCTCTGTTCCTGAAGCCCCTCGCAGTTCCTGCTGCCGGAGCCGTGAAGATGCCGCCGCCTCAGAAAACCTCCACGGTCATCACGGCGGGGGTGACGCCCGCCGCCAAGCCCGCACCGCTACCCGGCGGCGGCGCCACACCCCCTCCCGCTGCCCCGCCTGTCGCCAGGGTCACTGTGGTGTCGCAGGTCGGCTCCCGTCATTTTCAAACGTTTCCCGCTGTTGCAACGTTTTTCACACGTATTTGTGACCAACAGGAAATGCAGGAAAACGTGAAGAAATGCAAGAACTTCTTGTCCACGCTCATCAAGCTGGCGTCGCATAACTCCCCGTCCCCCGATACGTCCAAGAATGTGAAGACCCTCGTTCAGGACCTGCTTGTAAGCTGCTAAGATCCTTTTCCTGATGCTTCCTACTCCGTCGTACAACTGACAGAAGGGATGATTGAAATAATAAACACTACTTGTAATTCCTTCTTGAGAAAAGAAAGCGAGAAAAAAAATGGTTTAAAAAAAATCAGATTTTATTTTTAGCCATGTTGCCCAGCTCTGCTGCAGCCAGATGCTCCTCAGGTCCAGTTTCATGGCGTCCTCTTTTATCCTCTTGCTTTTTGTTCCTGTGACTTCATTTCCTAAAACTTGAACATGTCCGTCTGTTACATCCCTGAACACTTTGTCTTTGTGCCGTTATATTTCACGTCTTTGTGCTCTAACATCTTTTCAGGACGCAAAGATCGAACCCGAGGAGTTCACGTCTCGGCTGCAGGCTGAGCTGAAGTCCTCCCCACAGCCCTACCTCATCCCCTTCCTCAAGGTACCTGTCCTGAAAAAATACATATTTCTGCTATTACAGCTGCATTTGCAAATAAGGTTTACTGATTCTAATTGCTGCGGTATATGAACTCTGTTTTTTACTGTTATTAATCCTAATGTTTTTTAAGAATTATAAAATGTTAACAATGGTATTAACTAGATCTTAATGACTATACATGTCAATAACTACATTTATTAAACATATAAAATTAGATAAATTAAAATACTGCTACCTACAGTAATTTCATGTTAATAAAGGTGTTATTTATGTTAATAACTGTTATCAGATTTTAATTGTTTATCAGACTGTAACTAAGGTTATTAGAGGTTAATAACCATAACCATAGTTGTTTGCAAAGGAGTGAATAGGGCTATAATGATTAATCGTTACGAATCGATTATTGAAGTGATCGTTAGTTAATTTAGTAATCCATTCATTGCTAACTGGAGTATACAGACTCTACAAAAGGCAATTTGATGAAAGAACAACACACTCAAAAAAGTAATTAAGCCCAAACTGTACGAAAATATAAAAACAATAAGATTGAAATAAAAAATATGTCTGTAAATATGTCGCACCAAGTTTTAGATTCACCCCGTTCAAAAAAACAGGGTGAATCTAAAACTAATAAACAGACATCAAAAAGTAACTTTTGATATTCGTTTATTAACAGATTATATTTTTTAGCTGCAGATTCATCCTTTGCTACAAACGATGAAACCCTAAATCTACCTGTTATTGCATTTTATGCAATAACATGTTTCTTATTCTAAACTGACTGTAATTATGTTTATTTTAATGCACTTCTAATTTTGTAGAAAAAATGCCTTTTTTCATCTGATTAACTGTAACAATAAACGACTAATCAAGTAATCATTAGTTGCATCTTTAGTACAAAGTCTTCCATTGCACACACACACACACACACACACACACACACACACACACACACACACACACACACACACACACACACACACACACACACACACACACACACACACACACATTCTGCATGTATTTAGGATTGTAATGGATGTTTTCAGTATGAATACTTGTATACCCCAAATTAGAAAACATGAGGTTCTGCATTGTTATCTAAGATGAAATCTGCTGATAAAATCACCAAAAAAACTGCAGCTTCCTGCAGTGATGAACTTTGTGTGTATCTCCTCAGAAAAGCCTCCCTGCTCTGCGTCAGACTCTGCTCAACAGCCAGCAGTCTCTGACTACGGCTCCGCCCACCACCTCAGCTCCGCCTCCAGCCGCCCCCGGCTCCCTCACCGCAGCAGCCATCAGGCCGCGGCTGCCCGTCAACGCCACGGCAACCACGGTCCGCCTGACTCCACCCATCACAAACACGGTAACACTCAGCAACCCATCCTTCACTGCTTTAGTGGTTTAAAAAGAACCTATAAAAAAAAAGAAAAACATATTTGCACTTCTTTAGGTCTCTACTGCTTCTAAAACGGCCCAAATGTTTAAAATAAACATCCAGCTATTTTTTGGCCATAAGTTAAAGTTTTTTGGTGTCTAGAAAATGAGCTGTTTCAAAAACTTTACGACTGTAACGTCAAATCAGCAGGCAATGCCCCTTACCTAGCAACCCCAGCATAGCCCAGCCTGTTACCTAGCAACCCCAGCAGAGTTCCACCTGTCACCTAGCAACTCCAACAGAGTTTCACCTGTCACCTAGCAACCCCAACAGAGTTCCACCTGTCACCTAGCAACCCCAGTCGAGTTCCACCTGTCACCTAGCAACCCCAGCAGAGTTCCACCTGTCACCTAGCAATGCGTAAAATAGATTATGAACGTTCTATAAACAGAATTGCCCTTCACAAAGTATTAATGAGAATGGAAATTATTGAGCTCCTGTAAGTTTACCATGTGATTAATTGGATTTATTGATTTATTGCTTGTTGTGACAGGCTTAGGTTACATGCAGCTTATTTTGATTTAAAGTGACGAGGCTCATTCTGAAAGGAGCTCAAAATAAGCAGAACTGAGACTAAAATGTTATTGTCTAAACGTGATTTTCTGCAAAAAGCGTCATGAACAATATAGACCAATCCTAACCTGCTCAAGGAACCATAATATGTCAGCTTTAATATGTCTGAACAAGTTTGTGATTTCAGTGGTGATTATGATGTTTTGTGTTCTCCTGCAGGCTGTGGGCAGAGCTACAGTCCAGACCATCCAGACCCGTTCTCCGGTGGTCCTCAGTCAGCAAATCAGGCATCCAGGTGAGGCTGAAGCTGATAAAAACGGGTGACTGAAATCCTTGAAAGTGCTTGAATTTCAGTTAGGTGTTTTCAAGGACTGGAAAATGTTTCATTTCTGTATAAAGTCATTTTAAGCTGCCTGTTTTTGTATTAAAGTGCAATCTAAGGTTAAATTAAAAGCCTAACTTTGGAAAATGTTACAAGTGAATATTTGCCATTGGGAATATTAATTATTCCCAATGGTTCAATGAGTCATTGATCCGTGTAATTGAAATTAAGGTTCCATATGTTCAAGTGATTGAAATTGGGAGATTTTTTTTGTTAAATTCTGGGTTTATTCTCAAATAATGTCGTATAATAGTGAATTGAAACTATCTATTTATGTTTTTGTTATTGCCAAAGTGGAAATGTTTGAAAACTTGCATCGAAAATGCTTAAAAAGTTCTTGAATTTTACTGAGGAGAAGTGAACGATGCCTTCAGACCTGCCCTCTCTGAATCGTCTCTGCTTGCAGCCACACTCTTGCGGGGACCCACCACCATGGCAGGCAAAGCTCCTGTCCACCTGGCAGCTCAGGCCAATCAGAAGAAACCGACTGACCCCGGGGGCGGGACCTTCAGGTGGGTTTGAAGTCCAATCAGCACCAGGAACAGAAACTTCATACCTAACCTGGCAGATAACTGGTTTTACAGCCATTCTGAATGTTTCTGATTCAGCGTCAGAAATAATCACCTAATCACAGCTGAATAAACTCCAAATAAACACCAGTAAATGTGTATTTGAGTCAGACTGAAGGGTGAAAATAAAAAGCTCATTCAGCTTCAGCAGCTTTATTACTGGTTACTATAGTAATAACCAGCTTGCTTTGAGTTTTACTAATTACAAGTGAGCTTTTTAATGCAGGTCAGATGTGTAACTTTTCTCCTGGTGATGATGAGAAATGAATGACTGAACAAACGTCACAGTGAGCTGGAGAGCCCGGCTTCATGTCAGCTCAGGGTTTCATATTTTAGTCGGGACGTTGAACTTCCAGTCATTCAGTCAAATCTAAAAGTTCTGGCTCTCGCTGAACCTCCACAGAGACGACGACGACATCAACGATGTGGCTTCAATGGCCGGGGTCAACCTTAACGAGGAAAACGCCCGTATCCTAGCAACCAGCTCAGAGCTCGTCGGCACCAAGATCCGGTCCTGTAAAGACGAATCGTTTCTGCCGCCGGGCCTTCTGCACCGCCGCATCCTGGACTCAGGTCAGTACATCCATCATTTAGGTAATATTATATACTTATCTTCACCAGCAGGGGGAGCCACTGCAACACCAATTGCTGGTCAGGGCTGCATTATGGAGCATTTTCAGTAATTGAGAGCAATGGATGCTTAATGGTTTCTTTCCAGCCAAACTGTTCATGCTGGTTCGGTTCTCATGGTTCTGCTCCCCAGCCAAGAAGCTGGGCGTGACGGAGGTGCCGCTGGAGGTCGTAAACCTCATCTCACACGCCACCGAATCCAGACTGCGCTCGCTGCTGGAAAAGGCCTCTGTGATCGCTCAGCACCGCACAGACGGCGCAAAGGTGAGAGGTCACAGAGAACGTGAGAATAACGCGCATTTCAGTGGCTCTTAATACCAGATTCTATATAGACATAAAAAACTGAGAAGTGTTTTAATAAGCCCGTTATGGTTTAATATGGGAGAGTCCAAATGTTTTGCATCTCTGGTTAAAGTACTCAGGAGGCATAATGTCTTTAAATTAAAAATGCTAAATAGTTTTATTTGCATTTTTATTTCTATTTGCTCAGCAATTAATTAAACCTGTAAAGTTTGTGGATGAAATGAGTTACAAAACAGTTAATTATTGTAGATTTACCTAAATAAAAGAAATATAGTATTCCTGATGAACCTTTGTTGTGTTTGGCCAAGTTTAATAAATCCTTGTTCCCAATGGTATTCTTTTATTCTTTTTTTTATTATTTCCCTTTGGAATGAAAATATTTTAGATTTTTCAAAACTGAATTTGAATTTAAAGTAACAAAAAAGTAAAATACTTTTTGTAACATTTTCTACTCAAGAGTAAATAATTTTAATTGAAAATCCCATCCAAAAAATACAAAAAAGTTTCCATTTGGATCAAATAACATTTCCTGGAGAGCGAAAGTTTTTACCACTCTTCACCAGGGCCACACAAAATTATTTCGAGGCCCCTGGGCTGCACTTTGGTTTGGACACCTCTTGTTTAAAAAAATGACCTTCATCTTTCACCACCTGATAATCACCTCTACTGAAGCGGATCAGGGTGTTAAATAGATGATATCCTGCAAACTGCCCGTTTCGGACCCAGATCCTGTCGGTTCTGACCGGGTTCTTGTCAGTTCGGTAACCGATCTGTGGTCTTCCCCCCTCAAGGATGAAGGAAACCTGACCTATGAGCAGTCGTCGGACGTTCGCTCCCAGCTGCGGTTCTTCGAGGCGCTGGAGCGGATGGAGAAGCAGCGGAAAGACGAGCAGGAGCGCGAGATGCTGCTGAAGGCCGCCAAGGTACCAAACGTGACGGCTAACCCGGGTTGCTATGGCAACGGAACACCTGTTTAATTAACTCTATATCTCAACCTGATCTGGGGAAACTGAAGCAGAGACTGAAATTCAACTTCAGCTGGTTGACGATGTCACAATGTAGAACCTCCAGTCAGAGCAAATAAAAACTTTACTGAACTTTAACTTTTTTTAAAATCAGTATTAAAGAATTATTTAAAATAAACTCTGATTTCTTTGCTGAACAGTTACTTGTTAGTTAGTTTTGCACATGAAACTAGACCAAAGATATTTGGTAACATTAAGTGTTTTTGCAGTTAATGGGCACTGTGTCGTTGCCTAGCAACCTCAGTAGAGCCAGGCCTTGTTACCTAGCAACCAAAGCTGAGCTCCAGAACATTTGGTCAGCTACTCTTACTGTTGTACTCGCTGTGCAGTGGCTGACCAGACTAAAATCGGACGATGTTGCGATCCTCCCCTGGTCAAAGAAGCTTAATGGGTCACATTTTGTTTCTCTTCCAGAGTCGGGCCCGGCAGGAGGATCCGGAGCAGGCTCGGCTGAAGCAGAAGGCTAAAGAGGTACGGCTAGGTTTCACGTTCAGCTTCAGCTCTGAGACAGGAAGCGTCCCGTTTCAACCACTTCAACTTCCTGCCATAACAGCTGTAACTTCCTGTCCACAGATGCAGCAGCAGGAACTGGCTCAGATGCGACAGCGAGACGCCAACCTCACGGCGCTTGCCGCCATCGGGCCCAGAAAGAAACGCAAGTTGGACTCAGGAGGCGGAGCTTCAGTGAGCAGCGAGGTAATCAGCCATTTGGTCATGTGACCTTATGATGACATAGACACATTGTAGTGTGACATCATGCATGCAAGATCCCCAAAAAGCTGCTACAATGGCTACCATTGGTTTTAGCTGTCAAGTTATCAACATAATGTGCTAAATCTTAAATATACACGACATATAAAAGAAAAAGGGACGCAGTGCTTTTCTAATAATTGTCAAGAGTACAACGATGAGATAACAAGGTCAGGAAAACATTTTAATTTAAGAGGGAAAATAATGAGGGAGATGGAAGTAGGTCAGTGATGCTAGCTTGACTTTGACATCCTTAACATGTAGGTGTGCTGTGGAATCTGGTGGTTCGGTTCAGTTACAAAATAAAAAATGGTGACCTACACACCAACTCTGACAAGTTATCAGTAGAGCAGGTGTAGCTAATCATTAGCCAGTCTGTGTTCAGACGAACATTTAATAATAATTATAACATAAACATGAAGCCTAGAAACATAAAATTGTAATGGACTGAATGTTCTGTTCTTTGTGTGGGAAATGGTTTAGTGTGTTTTGGTGTTGAGTCCTGATCCATTAGTGGAGCTGTTTTCAGTCAGTTACTATGGCAACATGTTGAGAGAGGAGAAGAAGAGTAGGAGAGGTTTTGAGTCATTTATGAACGTTTTTCTGAGTTAAAACAATAACATGCAAGAGGATATTGGACTCTTGACTCCTCCCCCATCCCGCCGGCGTTTACTTCCCCAGACAAAGGGGGACAGAGTCCGCTTGGGGGGGGGGGTTAACGGGGGCTCATGAAGCCCCTTGCCCCTCCATACCCTGGAGGCAGCCCTGCAGAAATGAGCTACAGGCTCAGAGGAGGGAGCCATGTTCTCAGCAGACACTGAACCCTCTAACCCTCATGTCTGGGGTTCAGACTCTGTTAGCAGCTGCTGGAGATTTTCTGATTCTGTTCATTTAACATGAACTGTGAGAATCTATCTCTCTCCACAGTTTTTCTTTTAGCCATCACACTCTGAGCTGCTCAGTCAAACAAATGTCTAATTAGGACTCGAGCATCTAGTGAGGAGTTAACTGGGGCTGAACGAATAATCAAATTAATCATTATTAATCAATTATTTAAATAATTGATTAATAATTTAAGTAATCGATTAAACGAGTATACAGACTTAAAAAAATCAATTTGCTGAAAGGAAAACAGTTAGAGCAGTAATTAAGCAAAAACAATACTCTATATAGACATATTGCATTAAGATAAAAGAAAAACATTTGTACTGTGGCATAGATTTACATTCACCAGGTTCTAAATCTGTAAAAAAAAAAATCCTTTTAGGCTCCGTTTTCTGTGTAGTTATTAATCAGTTAATCCAACATATTAGCACCACACTGTATTTATAAATATCCTTTGCTACAAATAATCAAGCGTACATTAAATAAATGCTGTTATTATATTTTAGGCTATAAAATGTTCCATTTCTTTTTCAAAAAAGTAATTGAATGATTTACTTGTATTTTTTGATGTATAAAAAAACATGCAGTAACAAGTAGTTAAATGAAAAGTCAGCAGAATGTGCCGAATTCATTATTTGATTAATCATCAGAATAATATTTAGCCCTAGTGTGAATGTAGCCGGAGACAAATCAACATCCTGATGACCCTGAAAGTTTCATCCTGGAATCTGCTGTAGTGTTTTCCTCCTGTTGGCAGGAAAAAATGGAAAATCCCAAACAGATGAACCCAGTCTGATGCTGCCCAGCTCCAGAACCAGAGCAGAACATTCTGATTTGGACTTATTTTATAGACTAATGGATCTCAGAAGCTCATGAGCTTCCTCTGCAGTTTTCCTCTTGACTTCCTGTAGTTTAACTCCCTAACTCCGCCCCCTTCAGGTGACATCGGGATCCGGTTCCGGCTCCTCTGCCTCCTCATCCCGGCAGCAGCTCCGGCAGCGGATCACTCGGGTCAACCTCAGGGACTTCATCCTGTGTCTGGAGCAGGACCGCAGCACGGCCCGCTCCCTCATGCTCTACAAGGCCCTCCTGAAGTGATTGGCGCCCCCTGCTGGTCCTCCAGCGATAGCAGACAGGAGCGGTCCGGCTACAGAGCGCTGCTGGAAAAGGAGAACTCCCAACCACCAGGACGGGTTCTGCAGAGGAGGGAAGGTTCTGTTGGATTTGACCTGTTCAGAGACGTTTACCCCGTTTAGTTCAAAACTGAACCAGAATCATGTTAGAACATTTAGACGAAACGTTTTCTCACTCAGGGACAGTTTGGTTGTTTCGGATCGGCCTGATAAACACACTGCAAAAACGCAAAATTTTACAAAGTATTTCTGCTTTACTTTCTAGTGCAAATATTTTTGGCACACATGAAATGAGACAAAACTTACTCAAAAGTAAATGTTTTCAAGATATAGGAGCTTGTTTTAAGTCAATAATTTATGACTATTTACTGATTTTATCGTCTTATAGAAAGACATTTTTCCTTTGTTATAAATTTAAAGCTGTATTTTGCTGAAAAGTTACTTGTAAGTTGTTTTATTTCTTATTTCAACTGTACTAAGATATTTTCACTAAAAACTAGAAGAAAAATACAGAGGAGTATTGGGGCTACCCTAAAAACGTTTAGAAAATAAAATTACAATTATTATGAGAATAAAGTTGTAATATTAGAAATTTTATTCCCATATGACTTTATTCTCATAATATAGATTTTTCTTGGTGTGGCGCCATGACAAAATATTTGGGCCAACTAGGAAAATTATAAAATATGAGAATAAAGTCATAATGTTTCTACTTTGTTCTTGTAATCAATTTTATTTTAGGGGTAAGAGGGAAATATTAGAATAAAGTCATCATGGCTTTTATTGAAATATTGACTATTTTAATTTTATGATTTTATTTTTGTAATTTTAGTATTTTTCTTAGTATGGCCCTACGCATATTAGCGCTATGCTAAACTATATCATGAATTTATTCTAGAAATATTGACTTTATTCTCTTTATTTTTGACTTTATTCCCATATTAATTTGATTATATTTTCTTAACATGGCCCTAATACTCTTGTTGTAAGAAATACTTGGTAAGATTTGGTGTTTTTGCAGTGTGATTGATCCTCATTGATCAATTAGAGAACCAATAGTGAGCCTCATTCATGTAGTTTAAACTCCAGAACCAGTTCTGGACTGAAACTCCAGCCGGGCGCAGCAGAACCAGGTGAGAAACGAGGCAGGTGTGCGGTAGAACAGGTGGAACGCTCCTTTATCTGCAGCGGCTTTGTTGTAATTTCCCGCCATGTTGGACTGTGAGCTGCTCTCTGATTGGCTGCTGGCTTGGCCACGCCCCCCTCCAGCGCTGTACCTGAACAGGTGCCTTCTGACTGCTCACCATGTTTTAAATGTTCCCAACGGTCGGCTCGGTTAGAGGGCGCTGTTTTAGAGAGTGTGTGTATGTGCGTGCGTGTGTGTGTGTGAGAGAGAGAGAGCCGCAGACAGTTTAAAGGAACAGTTCAACAATTCAGGAAATGATGGAGGCCGGTCGGTTGGTGTTGGAGCGTTCCCCTGCAGGGAGCTGGTTCTCCGACACACAGGAACTCTCAGGTTCTGAAGGTCCGACATTCCTCCTCCTCCTCCTCCCGGCAGACTGAGCTGAACCTGGACTCTGGAAAATTCTCGATGATGGAGCGCACTTGGACTTTTTAAGCTTTAACAGCTTTTAGTTTGGATCCAGCTCCTGAGCTTCAGGACTTATTTATATTTCCTACATTCAGCCTGATGCAGTTTTACACCGTTTGTACCTTTGTTACAAAATAAAATAAAGGAAGAAGAAACTCCTTGTGTTTCTTTTTAAACTTTTTATCTGCAACACAAATGTTAAATAAGAAGCTTAGAAAACAGGTTGGGTAGAAAAAGACGCTGAAAGCAGCAGCTGCTTCCGGTTTCAGTCCAGCGGTTCCTGCTTGATCCGGACCGGGGTGCTGCTGACGGACCGGCTCGGCCTCAGTTCTCGACACAGGACGTATTCGCTGAACTGGGTCGAGTCGACACCGCCGCCGCAGGACGCCTTGATGCTGAAGCCTTTGAGGAAAAGACGCTCTAGAACCTGCAGAGGGCAAAGTAAGGGTTCTGATTAGGGCCATAAATAAGATGATTCACTACTCCCTTAGACCTTTTAGTGTTGCAGATTGGCTGCCATCCAGCAGAGGGCGCTGCTGGTCATTCTTAAACTGAGCTATTGATCCAGAAAAAGATTGCGCTGCTATGCTGCTATGCTTCCATGCTGCCAAAGCAGAATGGAGAAAGATGGCGAAGGCACTTTATGCTGCTCCGGTGTGAAACAAAAACACTCAAGCTCCTTAAGTTATATTTTATTCATATTTCTAGGTTTGTTATTGTGAGAAATTTTCTGTTTATTTGGTCAGGTGACAAAATGTTAAAATGTAACCATTTGTTGTGGTCCAGGCTTGATTTTAGTGGAATGGCTGCTTATTTGGTCGATGAGGCCAATAAACTTCAGATTAATTCATTAATTGATAAAAGTAAGTTTCTCCCTAATTTAATCATTTCTGCCATCCAGCAGAGGGCGCCACTGGCCATAATTAAACAGAGCTAGATGATGCAGAAACAAAGATGGCGGAGTAAAACCACAACAGGAAAGGAACATGAAGACATGGACATTTCTGAATTTTGAAGTCAATTTTGTTATTTTCTTCTAGAAAATTTCGGAATTTTTTTGATGGAAATGTGTTATTTTTCTAAATCTACAATGGCCCTGATACTCTGTCAACGCAGGTATCTGCTCTGTGATTGGCTGGCTCACCTGTACGGAGTTCAGCCTGCAGTAGCCGTTGAGCGGGAAGCGGATTACATGGGTTGGGTCGAGGTTCCAGCCGGCGTTCACCGAGTTACACATGACGTCTCCGGTCTCAGGAAAGGCCTCCTCGATCAGAACCTTCTCCCCGCTCAGGGCGATCCGCTCGCCCAGATCGGGCGTGACCCGAACCACCAAGCACTCGCACGGCGCCCCCGACCGCCGGGCCTCGCGCTCCGCCTGCCAACGCTCCAGGTCCCGGACCATCGGCGCCAGCTGGTAGAACCGGGCCTCCTCGTACAGTTGGGGGAAATCCTGAGAGACGAACGAACAGCTGGATGAGAATCTGCTGCTGGAGGAACCAGATCTGTTCAGGAATCTGTTCAAAGACTCATATCCTCTGGATCTGATTTCAGTACTTTTAGGTCTGTTAATGAAATTATTGGGAAATATTTTGATTTCCAGGTTTTATTCACCAACATGTAATCTAGATCCCTTCCTTTTATTTCTGCTTTTTTCTCCTGCACTCCTTCCTTCACTCTTTTCTTTCCTTCATTTCCTTCATTCCTGTCCTTTCTTGCTTGCTTTTTTTTCTTCCCCTCCACAACCTATTTATTTTTCCTTCCTTCCTCTAACTCTTTATGAGTGGTGAAAGTTCTGACCCGGTCCACATAGGTTGTGACCCCTGTAGGTGACCTTTGACCCACCTGAAAGTCTTCTGGCAGCAGCAGCTTGCAGGTCCTCAGGTAGCTCAGGATGAACCTGAAGATTTCTCCGTCTCTGTCGATGAAGTAATGCTGCTTCAGGCTGTCCAACACGATGGGCTCGTTGCCGCTGAACAGACGGCCGATCCTGGAAACCGATCACGTATCAATACCACACCGGCTGATCTGATCAGAGAAACAGAATCTCTGTACGGTCCTAAACATTTAGAATGTTTTTTAATCGCTATTTCATAATTATTAGACTAATTTAGCATAAAAGCTGCTTCACATCGTCCGATTTCAGATGGCCATGAATTCTGTTTTGGAAAATGTTATTATCTGACAATATATTATGACTTTATTACCAGATGATACAATATTTCATCACAATCCTCTTTTGATTGTAAGAAAATACATAACATTTTATATTAATCACATCAAATTTTATTTTATTTCTTCAGTTCTGTTTTTTTCCCCCTTTGGTCTTTTTCTCGTCAGAAATGTTTCCATTTCTTGCTTGCTACGTTAGCTCGGCCAATCAGAAATTTAACATCAGAAATATTTAAAATATATATATTTTAACTTATATGTTATCATAAAAAACAGATTCAATAACAATAAACAAGAATTATGATGAAAATCTATATTAAAAATGTGTGAAATACACTTTTTTCCCCTCCAACTTGCTGAGCCCCCACAGCGCCCCCTGGCGACCCAATATAAGTACTTTACAACTATTACTCCATTACAGTTTTTCAGTACTCTACCCATCTCTGTGTAATATGAAGATAAATATCAGATATTTACTCTTATGTACTTACTGCTGAACTAGCTAGGACCATTGAATCATTGATTGTATTTTGTTGATAAATATTTCTCTTCCAAATTGATCAAGAATGTCAATACACTTTGTTTTTGTTGGTCAGGAAGTCATGGTTTAGCTGTGCTTTCGCTTCCCTACCAAGATGGCGCGGATCACCTTCGGTTCAGACTTATGGGATCTATGTAATCTCAATAGAAGTGACTTTTTTCTCCACCTCTAGTGCAGACTGTTCTCTTCAAACTACAAATCAAACTTTGTCTGAACCAAATTGTTCCTCAGAACCAACTGTTGTGAGTTTGCAGGTGTGTCATGACGATGTGTAACTCATCACACCTGTCCACTCCGTCTCACCTGGACTCTGGAAACTTGGTGAGCGTCGCCAGGCTGCTGGTGTACATGTGTCCGCCCACGTCGATGTGAACCGGGGCATTGGCCTTGGTGAGCTGGGCGGGGGACGGGATGCCCTGCGCCGTCATGGGGGAGACAGGTGAGTGGCTCAGAGACATCCTGGACAGGCTCCGCCTCTCCTGCTGGACAGAGGGAACAGGTGTGAGGAGTTTTAGCTGTGGGTCATTAAAAAAAAACTTTACTTCCTGTTTCATTAAAAGCGCCAAGTCCATTGTGAGTCATCTAAGGTCTTCTCTTGTATCACCAGGGACAATCGCCTTTCTGTAACAAAGGGCTAAACTGAAGATCCTTCCTGCTCACAGCATCACCATCCACAATGATTCTGTGAAGATACTTAAATTATAAAAGTTACACCAATATTTAATCTTCCTTCTGGAATAAATCAAGTATTTTTGAATTGAGTAGAATGGTTAGTCTCATAAAGTGACAGCAACAGCTCTGGGTAATAACAGAGGAGATATTAGCATGATGTCCTGGGGGGTTAATGGGAGGGTCTAACTGGATTACCTCCCTCCACTGCCCCATTCCCGGTACCACGAGGCTGTGAAGAAGCATGAGGGAAACAGGAGTCTAGGCCCTGCAGCCTGAATGCTGCCTGCAGCCAAACACCCCCGCGCCTCCCCATGCGCGTGCATGTGCCATGATGTGACCTACAGATGGGAGCGTGTGCACAGACACATTGTGTGATGAAATATCTGCAGGTTTTAAGGCCAAACGGGCAGCTTTCTGCGCCTTATTCCAGTCCCCGTCAGGAAATCTGGACATTTAAGCCTCTTCTTAAATTAAAACTAAAAGACCTAGTTGGATAATTTATTTCTGCTGATTACGGCTCTCCGAGGCCTTTAAGAGAATTCGGGTTGTAAAATATCTATCAGCAGGGACGTTCACTGTATTAAAAATGCCGCTTTAAGTAGCTAGCGCCGCATTTCTGTCGGGAAGAACAAGTAGCGATTAGAGAAGGAAAAGTTCCATTTTAGTTTAAAAACCTACAACTTTAAAACTGGTATCTAGTGCCGATTTTAGAGTCGTATCGTGTTTTTAGTAGCTCGTGTTGAGTTTGGTGATATCGGTTCTTTGAACGGAATAAAGAGTCCATAAAGCATAAAACTGGAGGTTTTTAAATTAAGTCTGGTTTCACGTCAGGACCATCGACAGTGTTGAATATCAGGTTTAAACGAGCAGCGCGGTTTTTTTTTTCTCACCTGGGAGGACACCGACACGGAAGACATGGACAGCAGCTCGGTATCTCCAGCTGAAGTTCGGTTGGGTTCGGCTCCAGGCCGTCTCGACTTCGTCTCCGTCCTTTTGGTAAGGGTGCGTAAAGCAGAAATAAAACCAGAACCAAGAGAGAGGAGCGCAGGCTGCAGGACGAGTTTGCCCCGGGGCACCTCAGGCCCTCGGGGCCGGGAATAGGTTCTCCTGCCCGGACTTGTTTTTGAGGAGCGGAAAGCGGAGCGCGGGGCTCCGGCTGGTGACGCACTCTGCCCGGGATAAACTGGGCTGCTCGGTCCGGTAAGGCTCACCACCATCCGCAGGGCTCAGACGCTGATCCACCCGGACATGGAGGTCCAACATCCCCCTGGTTCTGGACTAAATGGCGTCTGGCGTCACGCTTCATGCCTACCGCAGCCTGGGGCCAAATGCGCCATTTCAATTAATGCGCACTGATAGATGGAGATCTTCGCCGCAGGGCAGAAAACACCGGGCCGCTCCATGGCGCTCATCTGCCGGGTCCATGCTCCTCCTCCTCCTCCTCCTGCTGCTGCTGCTGATGGTGGGGACGGGCGACAACGGAACCACCGACCCCTCCACGAATCTCAGAACCATAATGGACTGCAGAGTGATAAAAAAAAGATTTCAAATTCAAATCTTTCCAGGTTAAACCTCCCGCCGTTTCAGTATATTCTTGCTGCAGTTGATTAGTTTCTTTTGTCATTGTTGTGAGTCGCACACTCTGAAAACAAGTAATCGACTTATTATTAGATTAACATAAGTTCAAATCGATTAACTAACAGCATTAAACCTTCTTTTATTATTGTAGTTTGGCCACCATCCAGCAGAGGGCGCCGCTGTTCATCCTTATGCGGAGCCGTTGATACAGAAACAAAGATGGCGGAAGCCATACCAGAATGGGAAAGAGAAATGGTGGAACAAAGCGTGATTCTGTTTGAAATATAAAAACTCGACAATCTCCTTACGTTTCACCTGCTGTGATATTTTATAAATGTCAATATCTTGTTTATCATTGTGAGAAAACCACAATTTTCAGTTTATCCAGGTGTTTATTCTGTCAGAAACACAACTGATGAAGTAATAACATTTAATAAAATTTATGAAAAATGTAGGTCGATCCTCTTGACACTAGAGAAGAATCTTTTTTTGTTGTCAGTTTTTTCCTTTGACTTATTGGTAGCCAGTGATAAGATCAATCAAATTTAGATTAACTATTTTATCAATGACCTGTTACTGTAATTTGTTGTTTTTTTAAACATTTTTACAAGCACAAAACGTTGCTGAAGAAACATTTCTTTAGCAACTTTTCAGAGTGACAAATCCAAGCATATGCAGAGAATGTTGAGTGGAAGGAAAACATGTAATAAAAGGTGCAATAGGAACAGGGATAGCCACAGCCTTCACTGGAATCAGATATATTCTGGTTCACTTTGAAAGGACTGAGGCTACTTCATTTTCTCACTATTTTTTCTAAAAGAGAAATTACAAATGACAGAAAATATTTTCAATAATTTGATGATGCGTTAAAAGATTAAATCTGTTAAACTGACACCAAATCAGTATGTTCACAACGACCAACATTCCTCATTTTATCTTTTGTTATTTTTTGTGTTGGAGTTCTCACAAAATTTCTACTTTTCTCTCTTAATATTACAACTTTATTCTGGTAATATTAACACTTTATTCTCACATTATTTCACTTTTATTGTGTTACTGCAACTGTATTCTTGACATATCACTTGATTAAAAAAAAAAAGATAAAAAAAATCTTATTCTGACCCGTGTATTTTGTGGTAGAGTTCACCTGAATTCAAATAATAATAAATAACAAAGTAATAAATTGGGCTGTGAAACTCGAGGAGTTCATTTGTAGAATGGTAGAAAAAAAATCCAAAAAGCAAACCAAAAATATCAATTTATCGCACAGCCAAACCCTAATATAGGAATGATAATCAAAATTACAAGAAATAAATATATGTGCAAAATCATGCATTATTAAATGCAAACCTCCCTGCGGCTTCATACAAACACTACAGACGCATTAAATGTTTCACTCAGTTGATCGTTTTCCAAAGAGAAAGAAAAAGCATCTTCCTCACTCTGATTAAACAAACTTTAATGTTTTACTGAATAAAAAAGGTTGAAAAAAAAAAACCCTGCAGCTAATTTCATTAAGTCACTTAAACATCTAAATATCTGCTAAACTCACCGCAGGCTACAGCTCACAGAGGAAGAGGAGGAGCTGTGCTGTAACCATGGCGATGATGAAACAGTAAGGCTGCAACTGAATGAATGAGGTGTTAACATCTGAGAGGAATTCAATGTAAAGTTCACAGAAACTGAAGAAACTTCACGTCTAAATGAGTCTGAACTTCACTGAGATGTTTGTAAAACCCAAAGATCTTCTGTTCAGCTGGGTAACACAAAACAACCAGAATATGTTTACTTAAATTTAGGCCAACCATTTGTGCAATATTATAAGCTTAGTAACATAGAATGCTAAAGTAGGTGCATTTGGAAAGAATAGAGGGGAAGAAGAAGAGTTAAACTGAAATAGTTTAAAGCTACAAAAGTTTTAAACATTGCATTATGAAACAACTCCAAACTGACCAGAAAATTACTACTACATATTAGATAGAAAAGAACAAGAAGTAACTTTCCAAAGAGAAACTAAATCTGATTTTTTTAAAAATAAAGTAACAAATTTAAAAATTTTAAATTCTGAGATTTAAAAAAATTGACTTTTTTCTAGCAAATTTTCTGCTTTTCAAATTCAAGATTTTCCGAGATTAAGCTCTAAATTTCCTTTATTTTTTTCTAGCAAATCTTTGACTTTTCAAGCTCAGAAATTTCCAAGTATTTATTATTAGATTTCCTTTTTTTCATTCATATGCCGTGAAAAGGTTTTGTATATCAAGTGAAATTGCAAAAACCGTAAGTGCCACCAGAGGGAGCCACAGTTCTATTTTCTGACCGGCCCTCATTCCGACAACAGGCTGAAATTTAGATGCTGAATCTCAATTTTACCTAAACTTTACATGCATATGTTTATTCAAGCTCATCGTTGTTAATCAGTATAAAAAGAATAACTTTTTTTTTTTTTTTTTACCAATTTAACTGGAATACTTTTGTCTGAATTCCTCGTTATAAACCCCTCTTACACTCCTGTTCTGTGGTGCGTTTGAGAGCAACCCGTTTAGTGCGTTCTCTTTAAACGCACGTCAAGCCACGCCCCTCTCCAGGTCGTTGAGCGTTCCACTCCACCGCGTTCGGCTATTTTTGTAGCTCCATAGCAGAGATATGATTATCTAGCTGCTAGATTCTAGCAGCACTGAAAATCATATCAATTACCAAAATGATAATAATAATTATTATTATATTTAAAACATGTACGGTTATGTCCTCAAGGAGCTAAAGCCGAGAACACGTAGCGCTAACAGTAGGAGGGATGATGCTAGCACTATGAAAACAATAGCCAGGGCACAATAAATTAATGTCTAAAATAAAGTTAGTTTGCTTTAGCGTTATTTTAAACTTACCACTTTGCTGTATCTGTCGCTGCTGTAAATGAAAGAAATTGACCCCTCAATCAGGCGAAGTCTTTCGGCAGATTCTTCTTGGTACTGGCCGGATGTTACCGCGGTAAAGCTAGCCGGTGTTACGTCAATCCATCAGATACGGTTCCCCTTGCGGCAAGAAGACGCAGGGGGAACCGTATCTGATGGAAACGCGGATTGACGTAACACCGGCAAGCTTTACCGCGGTCGGATGTTGCCGAAGCAGTCCTCCTTTAAATGGTTCGCAAAGATAACTTTCTCCACCGATATGGTTATATTTCCAAAAAAATATAAAATGTAACCAGTAACTTCGAAGTGGTTCATTTGTTGGTGTAATAATGTAATGCTGTGACCATAGGAGGCGCTGTTGCATTGGTTTTACACCATGAGTTGGCCTCAAAGAAGAGAATGTACGACGCGATTAGAGCAGTCAGAAGAGATCAAGAAAAAGCCGAGCAAACCCATTTTTCTTGTACCAAACTGTTTGTGATCAATTTCTCGTTCTTCAACTTCCAAAGTATTAAAAAGTAAATAATATGACAATATGACGGCTATTATGATCATAGTGTAACTTATTGTAACATGTGGAACCACCAGGGGTCGCCCCCCACATAGTGAGCTCCCATAAAAGGGAGGCTGTCAGGCTGGTGGCCAATTGTCAATCTCCTCTGTGCTCGTCCAGGTGTGTTGGCCCACGCGTTTGCGATCAGGTTTGTGTGTGTTGATTTTTGTTGTAAAGACAAAACTCTTTTAATTTGATTATACTAAGTCAGTGTTTGTGGTGTTTTTATATAGGGCCACATTTCATGTTTTGATCGGACGATTGCTCTACCTGGGCGTGCGGTTGGTCGACGCTGCAGGTAGGCGTTGTATATTTTTTAACTGGATTGAATTGCATGTTTTTTATTTCAAATATTTAATAGGCATTTGGTAATTTTAGTTTTTTTTGCAGTCGTCTCTGCACCCTGCTGTTCTTTGAGTTTGATTTTCTTTTTCTATTGTTTTTTCATTTATTTCATCTATTGTTTTCGCAAATACACATCCTCTTATTTTGTAATAATAAATACTGTCCCTTTTTATACTGGTTGTTTTTATTGTACTATAAGTGGCCGTAACATTATAGTAAAACCAAGCTAATTCTGGTGACTTTTTATTTCCTCTAATAGAGTATCATTTGACCAACAGAGGTGGGTTGAGTAGGAAAAATTGTACTAATGTACATGTTTACTTGAGTAAAAGTAATAGTAAGAAAACATTCCATAAAGACTACTTTAGCACTGAATAACATTGGTACAATATTTTTAAAATAATGTCAATTAAGGAACTGTTATAATACATTTATACTTGTTTGTATTTATATTCAAATTTTCAAAATCCCATTTTTTTGCATTTCATGTGAAGATGTTTATTATTGACTGTTGTTAATTTATGTCAAAAGTAATGCATTTACAGATTTGTTTCATATGCTATACAGAGGCTACCTGCAAGTAACATTCAACCGTGTCTCATTAAGAAAAGATGATCAGTATTTTTTAATTTTTTGTTTCTAATGTTAAGCCTTGCAAAGACTAAGACTTTGATGTAGTTATTAAATTTTAACAATAAATTTTATTTTCATCTACTTTCAGTTGACCTTAGTGAAAGGTGCCACCATTGTGAGGTAAAACCACAGAAGAAGAGGAAGGTAAACTGATGTAGAAGAAACGGCTAAAGCTATTAACTACTTGGGTAATTTTGTTAAACCACAAAATGAAGACCCAGGATCAGGATGGAGAAACTCAGCTGGCCTGGGAACGGCTTGTACCTCCTGAGAACGAGCTGCACCTTCAGCTTCTCCACGATCATAAAAAGAGTAAAGAATAAAGAAAACTGAAACGCAAACAGCTATTAAAAACTGCAATGTTTATTTAACATGATATAAAACAGATGGGATATGAACGTTTGCAAATCAAATCTGTATGTACGTACCTATATATTGGGTATATATTCCCATCCTGATGCACCATGTACATTATATACACAGTAAACCTCTGATAGTTACACTTTATACACACACGCAAAAATATCTTCAATTTACAAAGGCTCCTTTTTTTTATTGCTTTTTTCTTTTAGACATGCATTATTTTCAGCTCCAGGGCTTTAAACCGACATGTCCTAAAATAGTACCAAACTCTGAAATTTTGTCCATCTCTCAATTTAAATATATATCTCAGACATAGGGAACAGAGAGCGACTTAAGTCAGAACATTCAAATATGTATATGTATCGGCAGCTGACTGGAAACATCGAAATTTACAAATCATTTTAGTCTGCAAGATTAAAGTTGCTCCAATATTATATATGAGGAATACAGATCTGGTATTAATCAGTATAGACAAGTGTTCTTTACAATAAATTGATAAATATAACTAGTTAGCTAAATGTCAACATCTGAAAAGCAATCTGAATTAAATATTAAAGATTAAATTTAGCTAAAAGAATACGCAGAAGCATCTTAAAACCTTGGAAAAAGTGTTGAAACGCGAGTGGAAAAAGGCCTAAAATACTCTGTATTCAGTCTGTAACCTCCCATATATACAGGTAGACCTATATTGCAACAACCTATAAAAACTAAAAATATAATAAAAACAAACTGAAAATGAAACTGCAGCGTCAACGGTAAAAAAAAAAAAAAAAAAAAAGGAAAATGGGGAGAGAGTTTCCTCTCGAGGTGGGGAAATGTAACCGAAGACTGGCGTACATGCTTCAGATGTCACAGTGAGGATACAGAAGTCCGAGGCTAAACGCTGCCAGGCTGAAGTTGGCAGTTTCACGTTCTGTAGGTCAAGGCCTTGTGCTGATCTCCAGGAAGAAAATCCTCAGGAGGAGTTTATGCTTCCCTTGTTACGTCCTTCATGTGTAGGTCTTCACTGAGGCCAGAGCCTGTGCTGGAGGGCCAGACATGGAGATCAAAATTACTTTCAGGTGGATTTTTTTACCTGATAAAATAAGCATTTTAAAACACAAAACGCTTTGTAACAGACTTGAACCTTTTATATTTTGTCATTCATGTGTCTTATTGGGATTTTGACCGACACAAAGTAGTGAATAATTGCCACAATGTAATACAATGTTTTTACAATTTTATATTAACAGACTTTTGAAAGTTTGCATTAGCAAATTAGCACCTTTTACTGCAGCTACACCTGCAAGGCTTTCAAATGATTCTTTATAAAACAGATGAAGCTCAGATCTGATGGAGAAAATTTCAATCTTTGTCACAGATTCTCAACTGTAATGAAGTTTTAACATAAAGACAAGTGAAATACAGTGCAGGAGCTTCATCCTGGAAGGCGGGGCTAGGTCCAACCAGGTGTTCTGCACAAGTGAATGGTTGTCATGGCAATTAAAGGATTCCTCAAACATGCATTAAAGAGTAAGGTATGTTTTTGATGAGGGCCTAACATTATAATATTCAAAAAAAGTTAATTTTACATAATACTGTCCCTTTAAAGGCTACTAGTTGTGCTGAATTTTATTTTGGGCAATATTATTTGATGTACTCCTAATGACTTTCAGATCTTAAATCATCAAAAAGTTTTGCTATATAACATAAAATCCCAATAATGAACATTGAAGTTATTTACTGGAAGGCACACATGTATGTATGTATGAAATACTGGACAGTAACACCAAGTCAAACCATGCTGACGCACAGCAACAAAGAATACATGACAGCACCTGATAACCGTTCCCTTCATCATAGCATGTTTTACAAATTATGATTGAGAAATTAATTGTACAGAAATATGATTATGAACAAAACAGGATGATGAAGGACCTTACTGGTGCCACTACACACACATGAAGTGAGAGCCGTCAGTGAGCTGAGGGGGTGTGTTGGGAGACTGTGGGGGTGAGGAAGAAGATGACAGGCTTTTCACTGCAATTAAAAAAAGCAACATGTTGAACACACAGCCACACACAAATGATAATTAAAAAAAAATATTAGGTCAATAAGCAATTACTAAATGACCAAACAGCAGAATTAAACAATAAGGTCGATGAAATAAATTAGGAAATTAAAAGAGTGTGTTAGGAGATGTTAATTACTAATGGAAGCAGAAAGTTTGTGTCCAAGAACACCCTCCCACCAGTTTTTGTTCAAGATCATGCGTTTCTTCAGTGTAATCCCCTCCATGTGTCTGTCGTCCCTGCAGACGTACCTGCTACCAGCTTACTGCGTTTGGAGGCCTCCGCTGCCAGTTCATAGGAGATATTAATCATCTTCTCCTTCTCCTGTACGGTAACCTCCTCTTCATTCACGTCCTCTGGGCTTAAAGCTAAACTTGGTAGCACATTCGCCATGCTAGGAAAAAAACACACAAATGGCTTCTGTAGTGCATACTGCAGCTTTTATATATACAGTGCAGTAACAAGGTGTTTGCCCACTTATATTTTGTTCTTTTCCTAATATTTTTTTTGCCACGGTTGAATAATAATAATAATAATAATAGTGATAATAAACCATAGTGTCATAAAACCATCATCATAAATGTTTTAGATTATTAATTTTATTTAATGGTTACCCATTGAACAGGTTAGGATCAGTCTCTGGGCTACAACTACTCTACATTTTTTACACAACATCCTTCTGAGATAATGAGATTTTAGTCTGGTCAGTGTGTTCTGATGAAATGTTCTGGAACTCAGCTTGGGTTGCTTGGTAACGGGCAGAGTTCCACTGGGGTTGCTAGGTAACGGGACTGGGCTTCTCTGGGGTCACTAGGTGAAGGGCAGTGCCTGCTGATTTGTGACGTTACATATGAAGAATGTTTGAAACAGCTCACTTTCTAGACATCAAAAACATTAACTAGATGTCAAAAACTGTCTGGATGTTTTTATTTAAGCGCTTGGGCTGTTTTTAGAAGCAGCAGAGACCCAGAAAGTAGTACATAAATACAAAAAAAAATGTAAATTTCCCCTTTATTTAAACATTTTGCAGCACTGGTGGAGTTTATTCACAGTTATCAGACATGCAGAAAACTGTCAGGAAACAAACCACGAGTCTCTATTTGGTAAATGTTAATATCAGACAGAGATAACCTAAGTAAATATAAGATCATCAATATTTAATCTAGGGCTACAACTAACAATTATTTCATCTAAATCTGATAAAAAATAAAAGTTGCCACATGCTGTAATTTCTTCATTTAATCACTTGAACTTTTTAATGCAATATTAAAAATACAGTAAAAGTTGCAAATAAACAGCTAAGTTCCTTTTTTGAATAACACAATGCAAATTTTACAGACTGGAGTCATTTTGTTGTGAAGGTTCTTCCTATTTGTGGTTCTCTGGAGTCCCAAACCTTTAGAAACGGCTTTCTAACTCTTCACAGACAGATGGATGTGAACGACTTTATTTCCAACCTGTTGTTGGATTTCTTTGGGTATGTTGCTTCTAAAATTGTTGTCAGCTGTTGCATTTTTTAAGTTAAGTTAACCACAGTTTATTGAAGCTTTAACAAGGGGTACCAATCACATTTTTATAGTTTTTTCCCCTTTAATCAGCAAAATCATACCTTTAAAACTGCTTGTTGTATTCACTCAGGTTATATTTGTCTAACATTAAAGTTTGTTTCATGATCTGAACATCTGTAAGGGGGAAAATACTTTTTACAAACACAAACTTGTTTGTAACCTCTAGAGATGTGCCGATCAGGTTTTTTCCTGCCGATACCAATACCGATCACCCATGAGGGCCGATCACCAATACCGATCACCGACACATAATTATTTTTTTATTTTTTTATCATAATCACTACCGGTTACATTATGTGGAAAAAGGAACCATGAATTCACCTTAATTTAGATAAAAACTTGTTTTTAATAACTTTTTCCAAGAAGAAAACTAAACAAAACAGACATTGTGCAAATTATACTGCTATTGATAATACTATCTTTAACAGACTGAAAACATATGAAGATTCTGAAGAGGCTAAATAATAAGAGTCAAAAATAAAACCTCTCAACATTGCAAAAAAAAATTCAAGTATAAAACTTAACATTCAAAGGCAAAAACAGGATCCATTACAATAAATGATTCTGAGTTACTGAATGAAAACTTCCTGATAGCATGGCGGCTAGCTGATTACTGCTAGTTCTGAGTGGCTGTTTCTGACTGAGCGGAGTAATTATGCAGAACAGGGAGGAGATCGATTATTTTTTTTTTTAGAGATTATCTGTCTCATGTTAGGACAGCGAAAGTTTTAATACGTATGTAAAATTTATTTTTTTAGCTTAGATGCTCCAGCTTTAAGCAGAGGTTCGGTGTGAGAGTCACTACCAGGTGGAGCAGAAGCGGAGCGCCGTCTGTGAAATAGACGGAGCTTTAGCGCGTAGCGGCGGTTCAACAGCGAGAACAAAAACACACCGTAGCTCGAAGACTTAAATAATTTTGCGGGTTATTTGTTTAGCTTTCTGACCGTCATGCTAATCCGGGTGAGTGTTTGTAGCTGTGCGCTGCTTTACCTGCTATCTGATCCTCCGTATGTATTTTTTTACTGCAGTGAGCTTCAAAGTAGCCAAACTCTGTCAAGTATGGCATTGTTTTTATACCATTTTAGATTTGTTGTGTTGATGCATTTTGACGTGCTTCAATTTTCCGCCGCAAAACGCAAACCTCCCCATTCACTCAGTGCGTTATAGTTCCACATCGCTTAGGATTTGTTGCTGCGCGTTGGCGCAGTGTGAAGGAAAGAGGAGACCAGCTGCACAGGCAGGCTGAGAAATGAGATGCAGGTGATCGGTATGTGTGATCGGCAAAAAGAGACCGTGATCGACGATCACCGATCATGCACTTTTTCACGGAAATCAGCCGATTATGATCGGTGGCCGATCGATCGGCACACCTCTAGTAACCTCTAAGTTTATCTGTAAAGCCTAATAACTCAATCTGCTGAGAAATATTATTTAGCTGCAAGAAGCTCATTTATATACAGAATATTTCTCTTATTAAGTGCCTGAACAGAAATATCCATAGTTTAATGTTACCGACTCGTGTATATTTACCTGTTTTTTGCTATTAGGGCTTTAATACGATCCACTTTCCGCCGCTTATCGGCCTCCTGCTCAGGACTCAGCGGCTCTTCTGGGTCTGACTCAATGTAACGCTCAGGAATCAGAACTTTGTCTGGAACAGAAAGCTGGGAAAGAAAAACAAGAACCTGTTAGACATTTCATATAAATCAGCTGCTTTGCAGATGACAAATAAAGAAAATAAAACTGATACTGATAGAGTTTAATAGATTTCCTCACCCGTTGTGTGTTAACATTAGGACTGAAGCTAATGATTATCTTAGAAATCAATTATTCTGACGATTAATCAAATCTTTAGATAAAAAAAGTCACATTCTGTAGATTTTTCGCTTAACCACTTAAGCCTTTTTTACACAATATAGAAATACATTAAAAAATGGAGATAAGCAAATAATTGAGTCCCTTTTTTAATATAACAAAAATAACTTAATTGTCTAAAATGCAATAACATAGTAATCCTTCAGTGAATGTTTGATCATTTGTAGCAAAGGATGCTAAAAAAATATTGTATACTTTCCCGTTGATTATTTTTTCAATTAATAATTGGGTGGCTAAAGGTGCTTATTAGGATTTTTATTTTTTTTTATACAAAATCTGAAGCAGGTGATGCTAAAACTGCCACTTGAGGAGTTATGGGTAGAATATATTCAAAAATATTATTTTTTTCAGTTTAAATGCAAAATGTACTTATTTTTTGTATTGTGTCTTGATTACTGCTCTGACTGTGCTGTTCTTTCAGGAAATGGCTATTTTTAGAGTCGTCGTACTCCAGTTAACGATTTAACAATTACTAAATTATAAGACAATTATTTTAAAAAAATCGATCACGATAATGCGGTTCATCATTTCAGCCCTAGCTGACACCACACCAAACCTGTCTAGTTGCACCAGAGTGTGGTGACTGGTGTTCTGTCGGTTTACCTCTCGGTCCAGGTTGAAATGATCGTCCTGTGAGGATTCTTTGAGGCGGGCGATCTCCTCTGCGGGCGTCTCCTGCTCCCTCACCAAGTTCTGGTGTCTGAGCGACGCCTCCAGCTCCTGAATGTCACTGCTCATCACCTCATCTCTGCGCCTCATTTGGGACTAAACATGACAACAAACAAAGAAAAAAAAGACAAAAATTACAGGATTTGATGTGGCGCGTAAGGAAAAATTCACCAATCGGTCGGAGATTATAACGGCCTAAAATCTATAGACGTATACAATCAATGTTTAAGCAAATTTTTAAAGCAGGTACGAACGCTTTGTGTGAATAAAGACTTCGTACTCTTTATTCACACAATAAAGAGGGAATACATGTACAGTAGTACATGTTACTACTGTACATGTAGTAACATGTATGTTACTACATGTACAGTATTAAGTACATGTAGTAACATACATGTAGGAACATGTATGTTACTACATGTACAGAGTAAGTACATATAGTAACATACATGTTACTATATGTAGTAACATGTATGTTACTACATCTACAGAGTAAGTACATGTAGTAACATACATGTAGGCTGTATTAGCTTGCAGATAAAAGCATTAGAAAATTAGAAAAGCTAATTTTGTTAGTCCAGCAGTAAATATCACTGACATCTATCTTAGTATTACACAGGTGTGGGCAGAGTATTCAAAAGTTGTAATAGAGTATTATGTGGAATGCATTTATATAGTTCATATGTAGATAGGAATGACTAGAGAGTTAACTGTAAAGCTTGTGGCTTTTTTGTTGTTGTTATAGCAACTCCATAGCAACTGCCTGCCAACATGGCTGTCAGTTACAAAGTTCACAGATGTTTGACGTAACATCAAAGCTATGATTAGGTCACCTTTGATAAAACATTGAAATCTGCAGATCCAAACTCAAAGAAAACTGAACACGAGTATGAGTCATTAAATCATTAAATGGGTGTCGGTGGACCAGCACCTTCATGCTGTGGAAATGATTCTCTCTGTTGAACGAGTGACTGCGTGAGGGCGTGTTCTCCAGGCTGCCTCCCCGGAAGCTCAGCGACTTCTTCTTCTCCCTGAGGGAGCCCTGCTGGTGGCGGCGAATCCGCTCCATCTGCTCCTCCACGCTCATCCTGGGCCGGCTGCCGTCCACCGCGCACAGCTGCTGCTCCACGGCGCTGCGCGGCCGGTCCTAGACACACACCAAAACACAATCTTCATTTGAACCGTGACCCAAAGCAGAGAGCCACTGGCTTTTCCCACAGTAAAGTTCAAACACTTGTCAAGCATTTTCAAGGTCAGTTTTCAAACTGTTCCAGCAGCACACTTTGGAGATAAAAACAATACAACTCAACTACAAAAGACAGTTTAGACTCACCGTTTTATGATACAATTTATAACTGTTGTTAATAATATCTTGAGATAGTATTCTACATTCCACAGCAGGGACATGCTAAACTAAAATAAAACTAAAATGGTAACACTTTATTTGATAGGATGCGCATGATACTGTCATAAACATGAAAGGAATATTCATGAATGTTTATACCTGAAGTGTCATTCAGTAAATGATGACACTTTTAATGCAAAGTTGATACTTTTAATGAACTTTTAACACAACTTTTGGTGAAACTTTGAACTAAAAGTGTCATTATTTACTGAATGACACTTTGACAGTCGTAAAAATTTATGAAGGTTCCTTTATTCTCAGATTGTGACTTTATTACTTTATTCTCATAATTTTATTTTTTATCATAAGTACAGACCCTGTGACACGACACGCACAGCTTAAAAATAGCACAACAATATGGCCAAGACGTCCAGCACTGCGACAATATTGCCACAGCAGTCACTTGTTTTTATGTGAGGGGAAATGGTGTCACGGTCTAGTTAGGTCAGCCCCCCTGACGCAGCTTTAACTGTAAAACTGGGGATTGTTGAATATACTGTAAAATTTACCAACAATAGAGAAAAAGTGACTTCTTAGACTGTTGGATGTTTTATTAATGTTTCCGTTCTGTGAACCAGACTGAGGTGAAGCCCAAACAGCCTGGCTGCTGTTGCTGGCACGCTCCTGCAGACACACATGGCTGCGCTCTGAGGGCTCGGGGCTTATTACTGCCTGAATAGGAGAGGCTGATGATGTGAAGTTGCTAATTTTCCGGTTTCTGCTTTGCTGAAGGACTAGCAGATGTGGACCTGGTGTTAAGTCCAAGTACCGTCCAAGCTGGACCGAAGCTAAACCTTACTAGCTTCAGAAACAATCCAGTTGGAATTTCGATGAACCAAGAGATAAATTGTGTTATATATTCATGTTTCTTTAAACAGAAAGCCATGCAGACACACTGGGAAGGGGACACACCCTTCTGCGTGGTGCACTAATGATATGGTTGGTGTATGTAAAATGATAGTGTTTGAGGCTGGAAACTGCATAAAGCTGCTTTAAGAGCATGAGTAATAGCCTGGCCATGTGTTGCACAACTTGCACACAATTAAAATGGGAATAAATACAATTTGAGAAAATTAGATGGTGTCAAGTTCACAGCTGCCTCCAAAAAGTTCACCATGATAGAATCAAAAACAGTAATTTTGTTCCATTTCTACAGATTAAACAGCTGAAACACTGAGATTAAGTTTCTGATCCACGTTTGGTGACTGACCGTCCTGAGATCAGGCTTCTTGGTTTTCCTCAGTGTGACGTAAGATGCGATGGAGGAAGACTCAGGCACTGGAGATTTGGTTCTGGGTGGGACGATGCCAACAGGGTAAGACATGCCTAAATGGAGAGGTAAAAGAAACATACTAAAAAACGTTATCAAAATTCAAATAGTATCAGAAAGATGCAATATCTATAGAGAGATTAGTTGTTTGTAAACATGGTGGATGTAAAAAAAGAGCCAGCTTCCCTTTAAACCATGGCCGGTTGCCATGGTTACACACTGTTGCCGTTTTAACATAAGCCAGCATGTTGTAAGCAAAAGAGTGTTTATTACAGCATGATAAAATAAGTTATGCCACCAAACTGACATTAGTCATTAAAATAAGTCTCAACTAGCCAAACTCGCTACATGCAGGTGAGTGGAGGAAAAAAATGGCAGAAACTTCAGTGGCTGGATTTTACTTTAGTAAGAATATTAAAGCAGTTCGGTTCATAGTAAGACCAGCTCTCACTGAGATCTGCTGGGTGTCTCTAAATATGGCAAACAAATCCATGGTGAGCAATGGCCAAAAAAGGGTTTTTGTAAAACTGTAAATTGACATAAAAAACAAAATTCAAATGAAAATCATTTCCACCTATTTTGGTCACAACTGGCTGTCAATTTGACTGCAGAAAATTTTGCACTGTTCTAATAAAATTTTTTTGGTCAGGCAAAAATAACAATAGATAATCAGTTTATAAAGATTAGTGCAGTGTTTGGTCATATAAACAGAAAAATCCCATAAATTCACAAGTGAAAATAACTTGTGAAAACCATGTACTACGTGAAAAATGAGCAGGCAGCTACAGTCATCAAGGCAGGTGGTAAACTAAGCTGACAGAAATCAAAAGTGCAGCAGGTTGAATGGGAGGCAACGCGAGGTTAAAAATAAAACCTCAAACATCTGCTGCAGATAACGGGTGCAGTGATCTGCACTAAACCATTAAGAAGTATGTTTTTTACTGGTTCCCACCTTTGTTTCCCGCATGCTCTCTGTCAGACGGGTGTTCAGATCGGTCCTCTCCGTTGTTCTCGTCCACCTCAGCCACGGTGGTCAGCTCTGGTTCACTCTTATACAGCCTGTAGTCGGGACCCTGCAGACGGAAACAAAGTTAACATACATGGAGAACAGAAATACATGCGACTGTAGTTACCATTCAGTTAGAAAGCAGGTGGACAAATTCAAACTTAGGCATGGTTTATAGCAGGGATGCAAACAATTAATCAACTCATGATTAATTGTCGATTAATGGTTTATTGGATAAAAATGAGTTCCAATTGATTAACTATGAATTAACTAATAAGGACCTTCTTTTAGTGTTGTAGTTTTACCGTCATCCACAAGAGGGCGTTGCTGGTCAGCGTTAAGCAGAGTCAATTGATACAGAAATAAAGATGGCAGGCCATCCCAGAACAGGAAAGAAAAACAGTCCAAACTTTTTCTATTTTTCTATGCAGCAACTCAAGAGGATCATGTTTTCCTATATTTAGTCAGAGCTGGGCAGTAACTAGCTACATGTACTCAATTACATTATTTGAGTAACTTTTTTGAAAAAATTTACTTTTAGGAGTATTTTTACTACAATTTTTACTTAGTAAGTAGAATAATTTTATCACTAGATATCATTATTCTTGAGTAAAAGTTCTGGTTTCTCTACCCACTGAATGAAGAACAAACATGTTTTAACCAAATATTCACCAGGCTCAGACACACACAGGTTTTGTTCAAGTTTTATAAAAGAAACAGATTTGAAGAATTTTTTTTGTCTGATGTTATTTTTTGTTACTTGTATGAATTATTGCCATTTTCGTCCTTAAAATGCCAACATTTCCACTTAACTTTACATTTTGGTCCATCTGGCAATGTAATTTTTAAACATTAAATGATTGATAATTTGATCAGTTATTCAGTACTTGAGTAGATTTTTTACCAAATACTTTTTTAGTCTTGAGTCATTTCTTGGACGGCTACTTCTTTCCTTTATTTGAGTAAAAATATGTTGAAGTAGTGCTACTTTTACTTGAGTACAATTTTTGGATACTTTACTCAACTCTGTATTTCATAAACATGTCAAAGTTTATTAATTTGAGAAAACCACCATTTTCTGTGTATCCAGTCAGTATTTAATACAGCTGACAAAATAATGCTTTAATTCAGGATATTATAAAAATGTAGGCCTTTATGTTATGTAAAGAAGGTTGTCCATCTTGATAAATAGAAAACTAAGGTTTTTAAGAAAATGGCTGCTTATTATTTAATCTAAAGATCAATCAACTTTAGCTCAACTCATTAATCAATAACTTGCATCCCTCATTTATAGCATGAACAGAATAAGATGACACAACAAAAGGACAGAAAATAAGCAAAGGTTTGGCTTCAAAAATGAAACTAAATCAAAAAAGATGGAAGCATTTTGAGGAACATGGATGTGACCCAACTAAAAAATAATAATAATTAAACAAATCCAGTGAACTCAGGGATGTGATGAAGCGGCTGAGGGCGGCGGGGTCAACAGGTCAACAAGCTTACGCTCTGTGAGCTATTCCTTTGATTGGCCTTCCTGTCCTCCGGCCTGTGGAGTGACGCGGGCCGCGCACCAGAGTGAGAGGCGGGCAGAGGGGGAACGACAGGGGAGTTCGGCTCGTAGGAATGGGGAAGAGGCGGCCGCGGGGGTGCCGAGTCCTCCTGGGGATTATATAGGGCATTACAGGACAGGAAGCAAAGGGACACATGGTGCCACCATGCAGGATCAGGGCAGCAGCCATCTGCTGCAGAGCCGTTTTAGCCCATGGTGTGTGCTGACCATCTGATTAGCCAGATAGCGCCTCCTCTATTGTTGCTGCTTGACTGATGTGAATCTTTAGGGCGATTTATGCTGCGGGCAAGAGGCACCGGCTATTTCTGGACACATTATTGCAGAAGATTAAACACTTTTTTTTTTAAACTAGAGAATATGTCTCAGAGTTCAATTGCTTTAATTTAATTGTTTTAATTTAATTGGTAAAAAAAAAAACATCTATAAAAAAGAAGCAACTTTTCTATTCTTATTCAAAAAGACAGGCTACAAATTTAGGGCTGAAATGATTAATCATGATGAATCGAATATTGAAATAATCATCAACTAATTTAATAATCAATTAATCTTTAACTGGAGTGTACACACTCAAACAATTGAAAAGATTTTCAAAGAAATCTATAAAAAGACAAAATTTAAACCAAATTTCAGTTTAGATAAAGGACAGGCTAAAATGTAGAGCTGAAACAATCAATTGGATTAACCATGAATCGATTATTGAAATAATAATCAACTGATTCAGAAATAGATTAATTAACTGGAGTATTCAGACTTTTCAAAGAAATTTATAAAAACAAAGACAAAAATGAACCTCAATTTCTGTTCTGATTCAAGAGGAAAGGCTAAAAATGTAGAGCAGAAATGATTAATCAGATTAATCGAATCCTGAAATAATCATAAACTAATTTAGTAAGTTATTAATTATTAACTTGAGTACACTGACTGAAAAAGTTACATTGATTTGTAAAGAAATCAAAAAACAAAAAGGACAAAAATGAACCATTTATGTGCTACTTTAAGAGGCTAAGAAATGTAGGGCTGAGTAATCGCTGTTAATCGTGATTAATCAGTTCTTGAAATGATCAACTAATTTAGTAATCGATTAATCATTAACTAGAGAGTACATAGACTCATATAAAAGGCATCTGCTGAAAGATCATTTTAGCTGCAGCCGCTTTGATACAAATAATTCAGAGTTCACTAAAAGAATGCTAAGCTGTTACATTTTAAGGAATAAAATGTTTATATTGGATTCAGAACGTTCCAGTTTTTTATCTGATTAATCATTAGTTGTTGCAACAAAGTTGAAAAGCGCCTCACCTCATTTTTGTGCTTACTGAAGTTGGAATTGGACTCATAGAAACCCGTCCCGTCTGCAGCATTTCTCTGAGCTTTCTGTTTGTCCAGGGCCTCCATCACATCCTGAATCCTCCAGAGATCCTTCTGGATGCGGACGTGCTGCTGGCTGGGAGGCTCCGTCTGAGAAAGCAAACCAGTAGGTTACTGGTCTGACCGATGCTGCATCAATGTCAGCATGTACAACCAGAGTTGGGCAGTAATTGGTTACATCTACTCAGATTTAATTGAATACCGTTTTTTGGAAAACATTTACTTTTAGGAGTATTTTTACCTATGAAGTATCACGACTCTTACTTGAGTAAAATTTCAGGATTTTCTACCCACTGAATGAAAAACAAACATGTTTTAACCAGAAATTCACCAGACACAGACACACACCTGCAGGTTTTGTTCAAGTTTCATAAGTTTGATATTGAAAGAAACAGATTTGGAAAAATGTTCCTTTTGCCTTATTTAGATTTTTTGTAATTATGTTATTTACGTGAATTATTTGCCTTTTGGTCTTTAGAATATCAACGTTTCCACATAACATTATGTATTTTTTTTAAATATTAAATGACTGATGTTTTCATCAGTTACTTTTACCAAATACATTTTTACTCTTACTTCAGTAAAAATATGTTGAAGCACTGCTACAATATTTGTGTACTCTACCTACCACTGTATAAGACATTTAGCCGTGAGATTTCCATATCTTCGCTCTACACTCTTCTTCAACCGGATGTTACTACTGGTGGAAACGTCAAAGAAGACAACAGGAAGTAGTAGGAGGATGACGGCTTGCTTTTGTTTTTTTCTGGCTCCACCAGAGCTTTCACAGCATCCCACAGTTCATAAAAAGTTTGTTGACTCCATAGCTCTTCTGTAAAATTACTGACTAATTTCCTTAAAACACCACCCACCGCTGTGGGCTTGTCACCTGAATAAAACACCAACATCTCATCTGATTGACTAATAGATGATGAGTGCTAGAGCCATACATGTCTCATGTAACTATTTACATCTGTCGCTGTAATGTTTTTTTAATTACTTATCGTGTGAACAAGTTTATACAAGTGTGATCTTAAATTCATTTCTTATTTAATAGAAACACAACTGCAAAATTTTGTATTTTCGACAAAAGGTTTTTGCACATTTTTAATGGAAACGCAGCTGCTTGGTGACTCAGAAAATCCCATAAGTTTTCTATAGGATTAACTTTTTGTGATTAACAGTAGTAGGTTTGTGAGAAATAAAGGTTTCCCAAAATGACATGCAAGTGTCTGACTTCTCTGCTCTGAAATGAATGAGAGTCAAGCTCTTTATTGCTACACTTTCCCACAATAAAAGACAAGATAAAATACAGACTTGATTAAAACTTGCAAAACAATCCAGTCATCAATAATTCACTTTGCATTCAGCCAAGAGCCCTCAAGCAGAAACCTTGTATTTGCCAAAGGCATCAATAAAAAACCTCGCTGAGTTTTCTCTGGGGCTCTAAAATTTACCGTTCTGTATTCAGTGTTAATGCTGCATTAACTTGTCATTCGTGGAAGATAAAGGATCTTACCTGTGGGCTACCAAGAGCTTCAAGCTGCTGCAGTAAATTGTTCTTTGCTACAATCACTTCTGCTTCTATCCGTTCAGACTCCCTACTGGAGCGCTCCAACTCCTAGGAGTCAGAGAAAACAATAAGGTAAAAACTTTCATCTTAAATTACATAAAAAAGAGAGAGAGAGAACAGCCTGAACTCACAGCGGTGACTCTGGACAACTCCCTGCAGGTGCTGAGGAGGCCGCTCTGCAGCAGGTCTCTCTGCTGGATGACGCCCTGCAAGGCGGCCGGGTTTTCTGAGCCCAGCTCAATCTCCTGGCTGGCCGACAGAAGCGCCGTCTCCAATGTGTGCTAGAAAAAAGCACACACAGGTCATCAGATATACATTTGCAATGGTGACAGAACTTAATTTTTTATTATATTAGCAGCCAGTTAGCGGTAGCCTCAACCATCTCGAATCAGAACCCAACGACGATGTCTGGGTGTGACTAAAACTTTCAGAAATCTGGTAGAAAAGCTGAGTACATTTTGAGATTAATATCTGAAATTTTCAAGAAAAGATATGGAAATTTCTGAGTTTGAGAAGCTAAAAATGTTTGACTTTTGAAACCAAAACATCCATGTTTTTTCTAGAATTTTTTTTAGATTAATCTCAAAATTACAGAGTTTCTTTCAGCTATTTTTTTAAACTTCTGGAGCTCAGAAATTTCCTTGTTTTGAGAAAACTTCTGTGTTTTTTTAAGGTGGAATTTTCCTCCATTTATTTTCTGTCTACAATGTAGTATAAGCTGTCGTACTTCTCTAACTTGTAACCCGGTTTTAAGTTGGTTTGTGATTAACCAAATGAATGTGTCGGATTAAATTTTCTCTCAACTCTTTAAAGACCTACAAAAATAAACAATTTTAAACAAATAAACACTACATTGCATATATAATTTAGCTTTATTCTTTTTAAAATGACGCCACCATTTGTCATTTTCTGTGCCGCTGTTTTGTCTGAGGACTTAATGATGACAAATGTCTCTTCACCTTCTCCCTTAACAGCTGCTGAAGTTTCTCCTCCTGCATCTTCACCACTTTATCCTGCTCACACAGCCTGCTAATTATACTCTACATACACACAGAGAACAAAAGTTAAAAAATATATCTTCCAGCAGAATGAATGAATAAATGAGTAATTGAGGAGTGAACTTACATCAATATCCTCCACCTCTGGCATGTACGTGTAGACCGGTTCCCTGTAGTCTTCTGGACTCATCTGTGAAGACGAGCGTAGCTTTAGATGGAGGTAACAGATCTGCACATACACTGTAGGATCTGGAGATCTAATGCAGTGCCGTTTCAAGGCTCTTTCACTGAGCCAGAAGATTAAACCCTGAATGGGAGCTCATAATTCACCACATCAGAAAACCTACATTACCCAAAACCCGCAATGGAAAGCAGACGGCCCAAACACAATCTCTCTCTGCAGGTGGAGCTTGTGAATCATGTTTCTCAGGTCGTTTTTCTCCATCAGTGAGACAAGTTCGTATTATCGGAAACGGGAAAGGAAGGCATGAACATGAAACCAGAAGTTTACATACACCGACTGAAAACACTTATTTTTTTCTCACTGTCTGAAGTTAAGTCAGACCAAACTTCTCTTGTTTTTAGGTCAATTAGATTTACCAAAATTATTTCTATTTTCTGAAATCCTCAAAGATGAGAGAGATGTCAGATATTTATTTACTGTGTCAATGTCTTCACATTGGTAGAACTGGTGTAACTGGGTCAAGCTAGTGGGTCGCCTTGACTGAGACTTAAGAAATGTATTGTGTGTCGATATTCAGCTTGGCCGTCACTGACTGGTGAGAAGCTGGCGGAAAATTAAAACATCAGATCTGGTCGAAGTAACACATCAAAACTCTTCACTGTGGACCATTATGTTGGGTCAGGATCTCTTTACTGTATCCTGGAAGTGTTTAGAAATAAGGTTGAAAAAAAGCACAAAGATTTGAGAAGCCATTTAGAATAAAGATGTTTTATACGACAAGTCAAGCTCTGGTTGTTCATGCTAATCGCTAACAAAGATGCAAAGCTGTGGAATCACTATCTTTGGTTCTGAATATTGGTAAAAACTTGCTTTGCAAGGTGTAGTCACGTCCAAAAGAAATAATAAATGTTTACTCCAAGCAGGAAGACGAGAAGAAATATTCTGTATGCTGCATTTTTATCTTCTTATATTGTAGTTTCTAAAGGAAGAATAGGATAATATTGGTTTTGACAGAGCAAATAAAAAATCAATGCATCTCTAAGTGCATAGGAACAAAGTGTAAATGTATTGTGTAAACAACAGATGCAGATCGAAATGAATGTTTTTCCCCTTAAACTGACTCATCTGAAGACAAAAAACACTAATGAGGTCAAAATGTGACAGATTATGGAAGTGAATAAATATGTCCTGAAACAATTTGTTAGACTACGAAAGAAACATTAGATTTCAGCTGCATTGGATCCCTCGTTTCCACAAAAATAATGTGCACATAACACACATTTACCAACTCTTTAAAAATATAAAACAATACAGTCCTCAAATATTGAGACAGTGATTTATTTCCGAGTTGATTTATGTTTCTACTCACATTGGACATGAAACAGCAGAACGAGCAAAAGATCAGATACAAACAGAGTACGCTGAAAAAACACCAAATATTACCAAGTATTTTTATCTAGTTTCTACTGCAAATATCTTAATACACTTGAAATAAGACAAAAGTAACTTTTGAGAAACATATAGGAGCTTATGCATCTCTAAAGATTTAGGAACAAAATATAAATGTTAAGTTTATATTTAGTTTAAGTTTATTGACTTAAACTTATAGCTTAAGTCAATAAAGTGCTAGTTCTATTGAAAAAGTATGCTGCTATAAGTGAAAATATTTGCCAGTGGAACAAGTACTTTTTCTTTTTAATAAATATACAAGAATTATTGACTTAAAACAATCTCCTATATCTTGCTGAAAAGTTATTTGTAAGTTAGTTTTGTCTTATTTCAAGTGTACAAAGATTATTTGCACTAGAAACTAGATAAAAATGCTTGGAAAGATTTTGTGTTTTTGCAGCGTAAATACAATGTTTGCTGCAGCTTTTACTATTGAAGTACAATTATCTTACTTGTTTTGGTAGAAGACCTGTTTGGTTTCACAGTTAATTTTAAGTCCAATATGAGAGAAATAAAAAATAACCCACAAAATTACTCACTGCCCAAATATTTTAAGACTCTACGGCAACATTCCTCTCACACGTTGAGTGGTTCACACACTTTCCCTCTGCTCAACCACATGGTACATTTAAAGCAGCAGGAACCACATGGCATTCCACAGAGAACATGCACGCTCTCCTGCAGCCCGGAGAGCCTCACGGTGGGGTCATGTGGACTACCAGCGACATGGGGAGGAGGACAGGGGAGGGACACAGACTTCTGGCTACGCGACAGGTGGGAATGCAGCTAGCTGGAGTGGTGCCGGTATGTCAATGAAGGAGTGAGACGGGTCCCAGAGGGGGTCAAAGAGGTGGCAAAGTGATGTCAATAACAGGGCAACCGCTGTTTGACAAGAGGTGAAGGGAGAGAATGGTAAAGGAAGGTTTACTCAGAATATACCAGAATAATTTGAAGTGCTGAGTGGTTATATAACCTGCAGTATGTTAACTTTAAAGGTGACCTGTTATGCTTTCTTGGACAGGTTAGGATAGGTCTGTACATTTTTTGCACAGAATTATTTTTCGTTAGTTTAGTCAGTTCGTTCTGACAAAATGTTCTTGAACTCAGCTTGGGTTGCTTGGTAACGGGTGGAGTTCCGCTGGGGTTGCTAGGTAACGGGACTTGGCTTCTCTGGGGTTACTAGGTGAAGGGCAGTGCCTGCTGATTTGTGATGCTATATGTGTAAAGTTGTTGAAATGGCTCACTTTCCAGACACCAGAGAACATGGATTAAATGTCAAAAACCGTCTGGATGTTTGTTTTTAACCGATCTAATGAGATTTTTAAGGACACATCAATAGGAAAATTTTAGCCGACATTGATATCAGATATTAATATTGCTGCTTTGGCTGATAACCGATAATTACCAATATTACATATATATTTCTCTACTGGCTCTCGCACATAAAAATAGCTGCAAACAGACGCGCAATTATACGTACATCTTTGAAAAGCATTAGAAGAGCCTCTTGGACGACCAACAAAAAATGCAGCAAGTGGTTCCTTGATAGTAAGTCAAAAGCAAAACACTCGTCTTTTACAGAATGTATTATACAGCAGTTAAACCAGCTTGCTGGAACTTGGCTGGGGTTGCTAGGTAACGGGGATGGGCTTGGCTGGGGTTGCTAGGTAACAGTGCAGTGCCCCTTGAATATGACTTAATAATCGGGCTTTTTGTTTTGTTTTCCACACACCCAAAAATATTAACTTCTTGTCAAAAAGTGACAGGGTGTTTGTTTTTGTTTATTTTTTAATTGCTCGGACTGTTTTCCAAAGCATTTGCGAACAAACAGAAGTATAAAAGTGAGCCAAATTATGAATTTTGCATAATAGGTCCCCTTTAAATGTTGGACTCAGACTTTAGGAATAATAAAGAATCTTAACTGCTAAACACAAATGACTCCATTCTTTTGTACTGTAAAATGATAGCAAAATAAATAATCTTTCTGGCTTTAACATGGGAAAATGAAGAAGTGATAATGTAGACACTTAAATAAGTTTGAGAAAATAACATTTTACTCATACAGGTGAAGACTTTCTGTACATGGTTTCTGAAATATTATAATGGCTGGGGGAGTGACTGCATAATGATTGAGGTCTACACTTGTGAGCATAATCTCAATAAATTAGAATATTGAAAAGTTATTAAGATGTGAAACAAAAGTAGAAACCGAATTTTGCTAACTGTAAGCCACAATCATCATGTTTAACATAAAAAAGCTGATTGAAATATTTTTTTCTCTGTGTAATGAATCCAAGAGTCTAACTTTTTCAGTCACCCAAAATAAATTAACATTTCTAATTAATATAAAATGCAAATAAAATGTGAATCCAGCCTTTATATAACCTCCAACACACAAACCTGAAAATGAAGAGGGGGGATTAAACTGAACAGTGGCGAGAACACATACATCGGATTTATTCGTCTTGAAAGTCATGCCCACGAGAACATGACTTCTCCTAATAAAGAGAACAGTCAAAAGCGATGGATGAGGAGGTGCTAGCATAACAAACAAAACAAAGAGACCAGTCTCAAGATGCCGAGAGGACTTGGACATCAAAAAGGAGGAGCATTGCAAAACAACGGCAGCGACTGGTGAGGATGAGCTGGAGCAACGCCTTTGGCTGGCCTTACTTGCTGGTAAACTTGAGGCCTTGGGGCAGAGTTCTCAATCAAAGTGTGAGTCAAGACGATTAAAGGGTCAATTTCCTTCATCTAGTACAGTGTGAAGAGGAGCGATACAGAAAGTGTCAGAAAGTTTACAGCACTGAACTTGAGTTCTGAGACAAAAGCTACAGCATGATTACGCCTCTCCGACGAAGGCGACTCAGACATAAACATGTGCGTCCAGAAATGACAGGAATGGATGTAGATCTAAGAGGCAATAAGTCAAACTTACAAACTGAACTGTGGTGCAAAGCACTAAGAGGATTTATGTCTTAGAAGTGAAAAGCTCCTCTTAAAATCTTAACTTATTGTATTAATACTAAATGGCAAAAACACAAAATCTCACCAAGTATTTTTAGTTTAGTTTCTAGTGCTTGAAATAAGACAAAACTAACAACTTTTCAGCAAGATATAGCAGCTTGTTACAGTCAATAACTCTTTAATATGGGGGAAAAGGTTCTAGTTTCACTGGCAGATTATTTCACTTATAAAAGGGGAATAATATTTTGTTATAAGTGAAATAATAAGTAATACCAAGAAATTACTTACTTAAAACAAGCTCCTATATTTTGCTAAAAGGTTACTTGCAAGTTAGTTTTGTCTTATTTTCAGTGTACTAAGATATTTGTACTAGAAACCAGGCAAAAATACTTGGTAATATTTTGTGTTTTTACAGTGTACTAAAGCAGCTAGCTCCACTGTTGCCTTCAATTGTTTGTGGTAAAATAATGTGAGGTAATTATTTCTCTGTTGACAAATAGAGGCAAACTGTAATGATAATTATCATGAACGCATTAGTGTTGCTTTGTGCATTTTATAAAACCCATTACATGCTTCAGAGAAGGGGAGAAAATAAGACTTTTCACAGAATCCAAATAACACGTGTGTGCTTTAATTTAAACAATGAACGCTTGATGTACCAGATTTAAATGATTGATTATTGAAAGAATGTATCTACAAACACAGTGGTGGTTAGGGGTGTAACGATGCATTCTAGCTCAGGAGGCAAGACAGCACTATGCTCATGAGGCAGGACTTTAGCAATATTTTTGGGAAAACTCAGAGTGAATTCTGGGTAAACACAACCAAAACAGACGTGAGTCTAGTGCTAGCAAGAGACATAAGAGAAATCCTACAGCCGCTAAAATCTGATGCTACTCCATTTTTGTTTACATTCTGTGAAGAAGGAAGTTACGCTCATTGTTTTCTTCAGAGGTTTTCATGTTGTTTCCTTCAGTGGTTCTTGGTGCAGCGCCCCCATAGGTGAGGAGGTGAACTGGTTTTTCAATCAGTTTGGATCTTTTGACAAAGTGCAGCATTAAAGTGAACGGCAGCAGCTGAAAATCCAACAAATGTTGCAATTTTGGTCCCCAATCAAACCCAGTCCACTGGATTATCAAGTGTTTAAGCACCCCAAGTATCTTGTTTTGATTTCTTTTTAATTAGAGCAAATTTAACGCTAATCACAAAATCGAAAAAACCAGTCTTCAAATTGCAGCTTTTATGCTTTGATCATTTTTAGGAGGTTCTAATGCTTAAAAAGAATAATGAAAATATGGATTAAAATAAAATTTCACAAATAGGTTAAATAACTGGTATGATAGATTTTGTCCAAATCTTTTAATGGGCTATTTTACATTAAAAGATTGTAAAATAGTCCCAATTTTAGAGCGGAGCATCTAAATATGAACAGATCTGGGTAGAAATAAATGAACTTGCAGGAAGGGTGTGGCAGGAGCCAGCTTGCTGCACATCCCAGGTTGTGTTTCACCACATGGCTCCACATGTGGCTGCCACATGCACGCTGTGTGTCTCCTGTGTGTTGCGCTCTGCCCTGCTTTTCCTCTCCATGCTGCAACATCAGCAGAGAAGTAGATGATGGTCTCTTTCAGGGCCATCAGAACTTGGGAGAGTAGCCTCTTAATGAGCTGCTATAGCGCTTTAGCTTCAACTAATAAAGATGTTTTTTATAGCGCTTTAGCAGTAGCTTCTGCTAATAACTGTGCTAGTACAGCACTTTAGCATTAGCTTCTGCTAATAACTATGTTAGTATTGTGCTTTATCATTAGGTTCTACTAAATACCATGTTGGTGTAACGCCTTAGCATTCACTTCTGCTAATAACTATGTTCTCCTGCATACCATGTAGCATTTTAGTATTAGCAGAACTAATGTTTGCTATTAGTTCTTTAGTGTTAGTGCATGAAAATTTTTGGCTAATAGTTCCCACCACTGACAATCAGATGTTCAGCTGCAGAAAATGTCCATAGCTGACACAGATTAGCGCGCTACAAAGAGCGCTGGAGGCAGAGAGACCAGAGGAGGAAGGCAGATGTGGATTTATTGTAGCTGATACTGTCATTACAGTATTTACCAATTACATCTCCATCACAATGCTTTCTAATAATGGCTCTTCCTGAGACAGCCTGCAGTTTGACAATAATTATCATGCCATTTTAATATCATGAGAGTTTGTGGCGCATGGTTACACCCCTAGTGATCCCACCACAGGACGTGCAATAACAGAGAAAGAAAAAGGATGAGATAATTCATAGTTTTAAGAAAATGTAAGCATTGCTTTGACCCTTTAAATGTCACTACAAACCTCCTTGTGTAAATCATATAAACTGATAAAAGAGTAATATGTGAATTAAATGTTGTATGTGTGCAACTGCTGTTTTCTTTGGGAAATACAAATAAAGATGGGTTAGAGATGTGGATATTTTCATATTACCACCTTAATATAAATATTTCCAGTACAGGAATGAACGAGTGGGAAGATCAGTAGGCTTTAAGTGTGAAATACCATCAAAACAAGAGGAAATACGCCACTATGGTTGCTCACTTCTTTCAGGTATTTCAGCTGATTTTGTGTTTAACATAAAGAAATATTTAGAATAAGAAAAATGAAAGAAGGAAGGAAACTAAGATGGATGAAAGGAAAAACTAAAGGCTTTAGCTAAAAAACAAAAAACTACATAAATGTACAAATTTCTATATATAAGAGAAGAGAAAGTACTGATGAACACAACATTGAATCAGTTCAGATCATCACCACAGGAAGGAGGCCATGCATTCATGCACTACCCCACCTGATTGTCCAAATACATGAGGTTCCTTTGGAGGTGATGGGAGAGAATGTCGTTCTAGAGTCGGCAGCAAAGTAGCGGAAAGAGAAAGGAACAGAGTGAGAAAAAAGAAGTCCTTTTATTACCGGGATGCGTCTCTTTTTTACTTAGGAACCACAGAACCATGTCATGTATCCAAATATAGCCACAGAGAAAAGGAAGCAGGACAAGCCGATGTGGAGAAAGCAGGTCAGGCACCATATAAAACTGTAGAACGTGACAACATGAGTCTGCGGCTGGATGTGTGCATTATAACAAAATGGCCCCATGCAGCCCTGACAGCACAGGAAGATAAATATGAAAGAGACCAAACAATGAAGAGTGAAAATTATCAACGCACAAAGATAAATTATTGTGCTCTACTGTTACAAACGTAGCATATTTTATTTAAAATAATGCTTTACTGCTTTTGGTTAGGCCAAATAAAATCTATTAATTGCACGATGATTTAAAATAAGCTTAATCATTGGCATCGGTTTTCTCTTTTCCCTCTTTCTACCAAAGACTGGGCAACAAAAGTCTTCATTCTGCTTCTGATCAATATTCAAGAATTACTGACGTAAAACAATTTCACTTTATTTGAAGGGGTTTGCATAAGACTTATATATAACCCCTTCAAACAAAGTGTTGCCCAATCTTCTCCTATGTTGTTCTGAAAAATTACTTGTTAGTTTTGTCTTGTCTACTAGAAACTATAATTACTCGGTAATATTTTGTGTTTTTGCAGCGTATAATTTAAATATGACCTCCGAACACGACAAAGAGTCGTTTTCCGAGCCTATAGTGTGTTGGTTCTGACTCGGCCATGCATGAAGACCAACCAAATCTTCTGGACGAAGATGGATTATGAGAGTGGGTGGAGATGGCACATACACCACACGCCAGCAGAGACGACCCTGGGCCTGACCTTTGGGTTGCTGTGATCCATGTTTAGTTGCATAAGCTGTGCTACAGTGTGGTCCCGGATACTGTTTAGCTCTGCTTGCTGCCGCCGCAGCTTTATCAGCAGCAAAGTCAGTTCCTCAGGCTGCAGGGAGGGCGGAGAGAGGAGGGGACACATCCACAATGAAACAGGGACACACCGTCAGGGAGAGGGAGGCGGAGAGAAGTAGGGCTGCAACTAACGACTGTTTTAGTAATCGATTAATCTATTGCTTATTTGATTAATTGGATTTTTTTTAAAAAAGGCACATTGTGCAGATTTTTCATTTAATCACTTGAGCCTTTTTTAGCCTTTTTAAAAGATACGTTCAGTTCCTTTCTTAAAAAAAAAAGAAAGTACATTTTCTACTGCCTAAAATGCAACAACATATCATTCCTCTAGTGAATCATTTGTAACAAAGTATTCATCTGAACTAAAAAAAAATACTTTAAATAATGTGAAAAGCTCAGCCTGTTCTGCTTGACTTAATATTAACACAGCAGAACTGATTTATTAACTATGTTTTGGATATCAAAAGGTGCTTAGTAAGAACTTTTTAGAGTTTAAACCAGGTGAAGCTAAAACTAAGCTTCACCTGGGTGAAGCAGGGTGGAACATGCACTGTAAAAACACAAAATCTTACCAACTATTTTGTTCTAGTGCAAATACCTTAATACACCTTAAATCTGACAAAACTTACAAGCAAATTTTTAGCAAGGTGTAGGAGCTTGTTTTAAGTCAATACTTCCTTAATATTGATGAAAAGGTTTCTGTTCCACTGGCAGATTATTTCACTTATAAAAAGACATTTTCCCATGTTAGAAGTTAAATAATCTGCCAATGAAAGTAGAACCTTTTCATCAATATTAATGAATTATTGACTTAAAACAAGCTCTTAGATCTTGCTGAAAAGTTACTTGTAAGTTAGTTTTCTCTTATTTGCACTAGAAACTAGACAAAAATACTTAGTAAGATTTTTTGTATAATGGTTACAAAGGTTCTTTTTTTTATCTTGAATACAAAATGTATATATTTTTGTCCAGTTTTGGCATAATTACTGCTCTGAGTATGTTGTTCTTTCAACAAATAGCCTTTTGTTGAGTCTGTAAACTCCAGTTAACGATTAATCGATTGCTAAATTAGTAGATGATTATTTCAATAATCGATTAATCCTGACCAATCCGATTAATCGTGATTAAATAGTAAAGGAAAGAGTACACCAGGATTTAGAGGAGTTTGTCTGCATGTCCAGGTGTCGGGTTTTCATGCACTTTATCCAACATGCTATTACAAGTGGAAGAACACAAGCTTTTTGCATTAGCTAAAAACAGAGGAGTAAGCATGTGCTGCAGAATCCAGGTCACACTTCACCAGCTCTATCAAAACATAGCATTGTGTGCAGCTTTGACATAAACTCCTGATCTGGCTTAGAGAGTTGTGAGTGACATGGGGGGTTTAAGTCTCCTCTGATGTGATGCGAGCCTTAGGAGCTCCTGAAGAGGACGGCTGCTAAATCCTTCAACTTGGAGCGCAAAACTGAGTGAAACAGGAAGAGGGAGAGGCAAGGCTGCGTGACAGAAATAGCACTGTTTTGAACAAAGTCAGGTTCAACCCAAACCGTGAAACCTTAAAGTATTTCAACAGAGCTGCAGACGTATAAACATTTACAGTCTGACATGAGGAAGAGACTCAGCACAGATGAAGACTTACAGTTTTGCTTTGAAGAGATTGGGCAGTGATAGTCTGGACTGGGATCCCTGCAGGCAGCGATCGCCTGTCGGGAGGGTAGGCGTACTGCAAAACACAGAGGGAGAAGAAGAAGAAGAGATTTCTCTGTCAGTGATGGAATAATTTACACCAAGACTAAAATCTGCCTCATAAAAAAGACTCAAAACAAGCTTCTACATCTTGCTGAAAGGTTAATTTTAAGTTAGTTCTGTCTTATTTCAATAATGTTAAGATATTTGCAGTAGAAACTAGACAAAAATACTTTGTTATATTTGGTGTTTTTGCAGGGCAAAGATCTGTGAGATGTGTTGTGGACGTGTTTCATGCAAAAAGTGCTTTGGAGAGCAATGTTGTTATTTTGTTTCAACTAGTCCGCTTCCACTAACGGGCTGTTTTGTATCTGTAAACGACACGAAAACGGAACGTTTTTTAGAATTATTGTACTACAAAAATCTACAGAAGAGGATCAGGGTGAGTCGGGGAAAAAAAAAGAATTTTTTCTCAGAATTTTTAGTTTTTCTCAAAATTCTGACTTTAACCTCAGAATTGTGATTTTTTTTCTCTCTCTCAGAATTTTGACTTTTCATCAAAATGTAAAGTTTTTTTTCAGAATTATGTCTTGAACCTCAGAATTTTGATTTTTTAGTTCTTAATTTTAACTTTTTTCTCAGAATTTTAATTTGGACTTTTTTTCTCTTAGTACTTAAGAGTCAGAGTTGAGAGTTTTAATTAGTGCAGTCGCTGGCTGCCATGCGGTGTAAAAGCATGTGACGCATTTATAAGGCTTCGTAATAACGGACGGCATACAGAGTTTTCATTTCAACTCTGTTGGACAGCACGGACTTCAAACTTCATAAAAGTGGTGTTTTTATATTGGTTTTGTGGTTATTTACTTCAAAATAAAGCCAGAAATAAGATCGATCATTTCCCCCTTATTTTGTGGGGTCTAAATGTACCACATTTCGAAACAACCAATGAAAATGTGTTGACGGTCTATTGCTAGGTAGAACGGAGGCATGCGGAAAGAGACGAGGGTGGAGGGAATTGGATACGGCAAGAGACTAGGGCGCAGTGATGCTGTGGATTTTACTAAGAGTGTTTTGATGGGTTTTTTAGACTATAAGTGTGTTAGTTAGAGTTTGTGGTGTGTGCAGGGTTAGTAGTAGTTTTGCTAGCTATCGCTACATGGCTTCATGGCTGACGCACTGAGAAGAAAGACTGCGCGCCGGGATGGCCATTTAGACCTCGTCTTCAAAGGGTTAAAAGTCACAAGTCTAATTTTTTTAATTCTGTCAGAATGAATCTTCTGACTTCAATCAGGGGATTCTAGTAAGATTTTTTTTACTTTTCAGTGGCCCTGATCTTCCATAAATACCTACCTAACTTTCACCAGAGCTACTTCTCCAATGTGCTTAGTTCTCCTTTAAGTCGTTTGCTTCATGTAACTTTTCAAAGACACAATCTAAAGCCACAGCTATTTATAACATTCTCAGATAAGAGATAAAAACTGTTTGAGAGACCTTGTTGACTTGCGGCCGCTGCCGTCTGTCGATACTCAGGTCTCTCCTGTAGACCGGAGAGGCGACCTCTGACCTGGCGTTGGCCATGTTGTAGGATCTCATCGGAGAGTAGGCGCCGTACATGGACAGCGATCCGTGTGAAGGTGAGGGGGGGATGGAGTGGCTCAGTGCGGCGTGCTCTGACAGGTTTATCATGGTTTTGGGGCTGGCCATGTTGCTGTAGAGCCCCGACTGCCGGCTGTAGGCCTGCCTCTGCTGCCACTCGTACAGCTGCCACATGGTGTCGTCTCGCATGGAGCGCCGCTTCTCGGCGGCCGAAGAGCCCAGGGCTTGATCGTAGAGCGAGGGCGACATGCTGCAGATGCTGTCCCGCTGGGCCATGCTGTTCCTGGGCATGCTGCGGTAGCCGTCTCCATAATGGGGCATGTAGGGAACCCGATGGCTCGGCATGTTTCTAGGTAGAGTCTGGTATGAGGTGATGCTAGGGAGAAAAAAAAACACAAAAAATTATTAAATAAGGCAGAAGCGAATGTTACACAATGTTAAATAAATAAATCTAGCTTAAAATATGTAAAGTTTTATTATTTTCTTTTGAATAAACACAAATAAAATCAATAATAACTTATAAAGAAGTTGGGTTATGTACTTATTTACAAAAATATTAAACTTTCTTGAACTTCCAAAATAGCGTAATGAGTGGTTTTTGACAGAGTTGCTCTGATTGCAGTTTTCTGGTCGATTACCGATCTTCAAGCCTGACCTGCCGATTCCAATTTTATTTATTTTTTTGTCTGAAAAGTTGCTGAGTTGGCAGCAGTAAAATTTGCTATTGTGACAGACCCATGCACAACAAAATAAAAGTACAGTACAAAACCTATACTTCAGAATAACATGAATCAAGTTCAAAGTATGGTGCAGTAAAGCTTTTTCTCAAATAAACAACAGAAAACAGTAGTAGCGTCACGCCGCCAGATTCAGACAAATCAAACATTCATGTGACAACACGACTAAAAAAAGCCCAACTTCCTCGCTTGGTTCAACGTCAGAGCGGTTTGCATCGGGACAGCTTCACATAAAGGCTCCCTGACAGATCCAGGCTAAAGCGCTTGCTGGTCTGTAAAACTCAGCAGCAGCATTTAAAAAGACACGTGACTAAACGGAAACTACACATCAGTTTGGAGGAGACAAGCCGTGTTGGAGGAGAGGAGCAGAGGGAGGACTGGACACGGACAGGCCAGGCTTTCTGCTGCTTTTCTTTCTTTATTAAAAAAATAGTTATAATCATAAATAGTGCACACTAATAGGTGGGTTTTAATATATGAATATGAATTCATATGTAGTGCTAGAACAAGATGTTTTTACCTCTGAATGTATCTAAGCCTTTGGATTCTTTCTTAATTGTATTTTTTTTTTCAACTAAATGCATGAAATCCTCTTTTTAAAATAGATTTAAGAGAGGTTAAAGATGTCCCATAGTGTCAATGATAATAAGAGAAATATAGACAAACTGTCAGCCAATTTCCTCGATAAATGGACAGAGGAAGTTTATTTTTAACTCGTTAAAACTGAGGTCATACCAATTGACCAAGAATAAGCGTCTGTCTATTCCCACTGATAATAACTGATAAGACTCCAGTGGATAGAGTCAAAGTGTTTACACTGATTGAATGAAGCTGAATATCTTCATTTTTCATGCTACAGGATGTTAGGAAGAATTAGAAGGCAATTAAAAATCACAAACTGGATGCAACTAAACATGGAGAAGATCCCCTCATGTTTCATAATTTCTAAACAAATGTGACTTAACAGTCCAGAGCACATGTGTCAAACTCATGTCATGGTTGATTATTTCTAAATTGCTCTCATCTTTGAATACTATGGAAAACCAAAAGTGCCACAAATTGCAACTTTTACTGTGCATCTGGTTAAAAAGCAAAAAACAGGTGTATATACATGAAATGTATATATTTTATGCATGTACAGTTATGGATACAAAACAGCAAAAATCCCGTCAAAATGCAATTTTTAGACCACCCTGTTAACAGCAAAACATACGACATTTATACGCCGGATTTCACCTGTGATGGCATTCAGTGACCTATGTGGCGTGTTTTTCATTGTGAAGAAAGTGCTCTTAAAACAGCAAACAAAAAACTATGTCAGATTTTACGGCGTTCTGATTCATAAAACAGTGTTTTCATACTTGACTTTTTACCAAGACGGATAATAAATGTGGTGACTTGTGGCATTGTTGGCTTTCCATAGAATAACGATGAATTATGTGGTTAAGAAGTCATACATGAAAAAAATGTTTTATCAACAGGATTAGGACTAGGGCCATATAAAACAACAAGATTAAAATCAAAATTTGGAGGAAGAAGAATTCTGTGAAAAAAAAAAAGAATTCTCAAGTCAGAATTCTGTGAAAAAAAAAAGAATTCTGACAATCTCAGAATTCTAAGATTAAGTGTGAAATTCTGAGGGGTTTTTTTCCAGTGGACTTAGCCAGGACCCCATAAAACATGCCAAGAATCCCATAAAAAAAATCTGAGACAGTTGTCTATTAATAATTTAGCAGTGTGTTATTGGGTTTTATCAATACATTCAGGCACAAACTTTCATGATGTTAATATGACCCAAAATGAGTTTGCCAGCACTGACCCAGAGAATACGGTAATCCCTACCTCCTGGCGTCGTCGTCCTGACCCCGTCCTCTCTGCGTGCGAACCCACTGCTCCAGTTGCTGCATGGAGCTGGTTCTGCTCAGGTTGCGTTCCGGTTCGCTGATTGGACTCTGCTGGACAGGAACCCCGGTCCCGTTAGCCTTACAGGGCTCTCCTGATCCGTTCATTTGGGGGAGGTGGAGCATCCTGTCCGTCTCGTTTGGCGTCTGGGGCGAGGTCATGTTGGCTTTAATGGCCGCCGCCTGCTCCGGCTGCAGCTTGACGCTGTTGATCTTGGTGAGGGGTCGCTCGCGCTCGCCGCCGTCCTTCTGGAAGCCGTAGCGCTCGGCGTCGCGCTGCTTTCGCTCGTCCTGCTCGTTGCTGGGCGTCACGGCCGCGCTGCGTTCGCGGTCAACTTGAAGGTTGCGTTCGTTGTTTTGGATTTCTGGCTGTGTTAGCGGCGGCTTGTGGTTAGCTACTTGACTGATTTCTTTGGGTCCACACTCTTCCACTTTTAGCTTGTCCAGCCTAAAAAAAGACAAGAAGGAAACTGTTACATGACGAATAGAGAACTCTCCTAGATCTTTTGACCAGAAAGAAGTTTTAGATTAATTAGCTGTGTAACTTTTATAAAAATGTTAAAACTGTCGCCATGTTGTGACAGTTTGTTATGAGACAGATAATCTAATAAAAGAGATCGATCTCCTTCTTGTCCTACTATTACCATCTGAATAAACCACTCCAGAGCAAAAACAACCATTCAGAGCCAGAAGGAAGGTCTTATGGCTGTCTATCAACCTCATGTACTCGCTCCTCAATGCGCTAATGGCGGAGAAACAACTTAAAACCGTTTATCCGCCGTCATCGGTGGCTACGCTAACTAGCCTGAGCATTCACAGCAGCAGCAGAGACATACAGTTACTTAAAAAAGAAATAATAAATAGTTCTTACCGTCCCTTTTATCGTTACCACAAAATATTGTGATAAAACTTTAAGTCTATATCGTCCACCTGTATGTCTGACTGATACTAGGTTTGGACGAAACATAAAAAAAATGCCTCAGGTAATTATTTTAACAGATACAACTTCAAACTATGACTGAGAAGAGGTCAAAATGTTTCTTCCAGCTGCCAGAGAGAACCAGGCGTTCAAAAGCAGATCAGATATCTCCAATAAAACCTCTCCTCCATCCCATCGTACCTCCCATCTTCCTCCCCTCCAGAAAGTTTTGTGCCTCTTTATGATCTCCAGAGATGCATTCAGAGGTGAAAAGCTTCCCAATTTGCTTAGCCTCCGACACGCCCAAGGTCAAGCTTCAAAGTTTCAGCCGTTTCTTTGAGTGGCGCGACTCAGTGGGTTACCAATAGGAGAGCAGAAGAAAAGACATTCCTTCAGAGTTTCCACTCAGACATTTTTAAATAGTAACACTAGTCACATAATGTCTTCTCCAGCTTCCTGTGACTCAGTTAACTACCCAGAAGACAATCTGGACCTTAGATGTCTGTATTTATTCTACTGTGGACACACAAGACGCACTCTGTCTTTTCTAGGTTGATAAAAAAAGCTGCTGTGCAAACATATTTATACCCATTTTGTCACAAATGCAATGTATTTTTATTGTTATTTATTTATGTGATGAATAAACAATACATAGAGCTTTATTGTCAAGCAAAATAGGAATCTGAAAAGTGGGTCAGCATTTGCATTCAGCCCCCTTAAGTCAAGTTAAGTTTATCTGTGTAGCACATTTCAGCAACCAGGCAGTTCAAAGTGCTGTACACTGTAAAAACACAACGCAGTAAACAGAATGAAACAAGCAGCAAACATTACATTTTGTCATCAAAATTATTCAGTAAACATCAAATATGTTGATGTCAATATTTACCAGTTTCCAAATCGTAATATAATCAAATTGTCTGGTTTTGTTCTCTTCTTAAAAATGCTGCGACAAACACAATCAGGTAAAGTGGAAACAACATAATATCTGGCAATATTTTTTATTAAGATCAATTAAACTAATAGGAGATCAAAAATCATTACATTCACATGACAGAAATCGATAAATACAATTTTATAAGCTTTGTTTGTCCACAAACTCATCTGAGTTCAGCTTCTATGCACCACAAATGTGGACCAAATTTCAATAAAACTGAAAAACAGCCAAAACACTGAGTTCCTTTAAATGATGGTTACAAACCCGACTTGTCTAGAGTCACCTTTAATTAATTAATAACTGGAACATTCATCTACATATTTGCTGGAAGATTTTGATATTAGATCAAATGTAACGTTCATTGTTTCATAATTAACGACTACGATGTTTGAATGAAGTAAAGCATTTTGAGCCGACTGGCTGCTGCAATGTCTTATACAAAAACTAGATTTTTGTCAAAAGCGACCCAGGCCACTTGGATATCTGAAATTTATCAGATCTTTTCAAATGTGACCTTAGTCTCAACGTCATTGATTAGTCACAATAATCAATAAATCAATTAATCACACGATAAATTAAAACAAACTCAATCATTTCCATTGGCATGATTTATCATTCATCTCTATTTTTCTCTCTTTCTACCAAAAACTGGAAGATAAAAGTCTTCAGTTTGATGCTAAATTAGCTCATTTTTTGGAGGACAATTTGTTTGCAAAGACTTCAAGATTAATTTTATTTGTTGCCTATTTATTTTTTTGGGATATATAAAATGTCTACCAGTTCCAGTGTTAAATGTTCAATAGAATTTAAAGTTTACTGGTCTGTGAGAATGTGTTCTTGCATTGTTATTAAGCCATTACTGTAATATTACTTAAAAATGACCTCAATAACTTCTGGAACAATTTATCGTCCAGCAACATTGGTTATTGTGACAACCCTATCATCGATACTCAACAAATGTCACTATTCTGCGTCCCGACACAAGCAAGCGAGAAGAAAAACAACAACCATGGCGAACAGTAATGAGGGTTAAGTTGTTAATGTGTTGGCTCCGGCTGGGTCACAACTTTAAAATCGTAAGCTAAGCTCCACCGTTAGCATCCATGTTTACTTCCGCAAACACTGAGCACTTCTTCTTCTTCTTCACAGCGTTTGGAAAAACACTGCGCACGTTCTCAGTAACGTTATTGTGCCCTCTACTGCACACTTTCAGGTCGTTTGCCGTTCACACAGGAAATTACGTACAAGCCGCATTTATTTGGAAGCATGACGATCACGCAGAAAAAAATCTGATTTCACAAAGAAAATCAGATTTGGGTCACTTCAGGTTGCAGTGTGAATGTAGCCTAAGTCAGTGAAGGTGATCATCATCATCTTCAAGAAGCACCAGCAGCTCAAACTAAATGCCCACATCATGCATGTGGCTTTGTCCTCCTCATTGTTTTCTTTTTAGAAAACTTAAAATACAGCAAAACCCAGCTGAAAAACATGGACGAATGGCAACTTCTTAAACAAGCCAAGAGACCAGAAATGTCAAAAGTGGGTGTTGAGCTGCTGCCAAAGACCTTAACAGGATTAAACAGGGGGATTTAAAAGTACTCTCTTCCATCATTTATGCAAGAAAAGGAGGGAAAAAATCAGGGTGGAGAAGCAAACTAAGAAAAGAGGAGTCATTAGGGAATGTTTTTAAAAATCTGCTCAAAGATCTGTTTTCTTTGCTCTGCTACGAACTGCAGCAAAGAGCCCATTAATGAAGCTCTGACAAACCTTTTGGTCGGCTCTGAATGCACATTCGTAGCATCCGTCATGACTTTCATCCACGATTCCATCTCTTTTCCAGTGTCAGTGCAAAAATAGTACGTTCGCATGTTGGGATGTGTTGCCTGAGAAGGATGAAGGACAGGGCTATTACCTGAAACAGACAGAAAGAAGTAGTTTAGCCTTTATCTGCAGACAATTTGCTTCATAATAAGCCAATAACAACTGCGGCTGTTATGCATGTTCTTTTTAAATAAGTGATATATTAAGCAGAGATGGATTGTGAGACACTGCTGACTGCGACCATCTGTGCCATGCAGATAAATCAAATCCTTGAGTCACTAAGGTTTCACGCATACCACCAGATTAGGGCAGTAAATCTGCCTGATACAATACTGTAGGACTCACCATGCGGTGCATTGTGCAGATAACGTGTTGTTCTTCTGTTCCCTCGCAGTGAACAAACCGAGATATTGTGAGAATCCAAAACAGAGACAAAGAACATTTACTCAGCAACCTCAATATCCTGTTTACCAACGTTTCAGAGCAAGAAAAGAACCGTTGTTTCTCTAATTCACCCCAAATAGTCTTTAAAAATGACACAGTCGACGAGGAGAATAGGAGAATGTAATCAACAAATCATCTCATTCCTGCATTGAGGAGGTTGTGCCTTGTGTTCTACGGTTTTCCTGTTTTCTTAAACTCTCTCTGTTTTATCCTGAGTGTAAGTTGGAAAAGCAGCAAGCTCTGTGGTTACACAGACCTTCTGCAGACTCCTAAACGTCTGTGTTCAGCTGTTTTTGGCCATGGCAACTTGGTTGTCTCCAAGGGTTTGTTAGGAATGCACCGCTACTATATACATCACAAAGTTTTTTAAGAAAAGCATCTTTCTATGAATATCATGGGACAAACCAAAGCCATGCGACACATTTAACATAAAAAACAGATCGGACTTCTTATGGAATCAGCTTAAAATCAGTTTGCAAGCTTCCCTAGATGAAAGAACTATAGTAGGGCTGCAACAAACGATTATATTAGTTATCCATTATTCTGATGATTGATTGATTAATCAGATTTTAAAAAATCTACACATTCTGAAAATTTGGTGCCTTTTAGATTATATTAAAAAATGCAAATAAACAAATAATCATTTTTTAAAAGGGTTATTGCCTAAAATGCAATAACACAGCAAGAGATTTGGGTACATATTTACAACAGATGGGTTTTTAAAAAAACCCGAAATAATGTAAAGTAGATATATTTTTGCACTGTTTTGGCCTAATTACGTACCTGAGTGTGATGTTATTTCAGAAAATTGCCTAGTCTTTATACTCCATAAATTAGTTGACGATTCGATTAATCACAATAAATCCAATTAATCATTTCAGCCCTAATTAATATTGCAAAAAAAGTCACATAAAATAGTTTAAACAATCTCTAAAAATCAAAAAAGTGGTAAGTGGTAAATGTATTACTAGTGGAAAACCTACAATAACTTACAGCTTCTTTCTTTTCTCACAGAAAACCACATAGAACTTCATGTTTTAAATTTCATTTTGCTCTAACTTTGAAAGCAATGGACAAACCTTGAAAGCAAATTTTCTATTAATGTGATCGTCCACAGACAACAGGGATATCTGGAAGCTGGGAAGGAGGATGCTGCCGAGAATCCCCTCCTCTTTTTCATCTGCAGAGAAAAACAAATAAAGAAACAAAATAAAAACAGGTAAGAGGTCATTTTCTTAAAAGCTTGATGGAAAAGATTCAATATTATTACTGTATTGACAAACCTGGTGCAAAAAGCCTTAAATTAATTACACCTTTAATTGCTGCTTTTGGCAGAGGTCACCAAAGTTTTTAAGTTGACCTATTACATAACAAAACTTATTGTTTTCGTCATAATGTTTTTTGCACAAAATCATTCTTACATAATGAGATTTTCATCTGGTCAGTTCTGACTATTTTTGAACTGTTTTGAGGCCTCTGTCACTTTAAATCCAAATAAGCTGTTGCTGGCAACACCCTCTCCCCCCCAACTCAAAGTTTACACTTGCAGGTGAAAATGGCTGCAAACAGATGTGCAATTATACAACCGTACATTTTTGAAAAGCAGAAGTAGGGCCTCCTGCACAACTAACAGGAATGCAGCAGTTGGTTTCTGGATGGTAGGTAAATAACAAAACACTTGTCTTTCCCAGCAGCCATTGTACAGTATGTACAGCAGTGAAACCAGCTGACCAAACGTGTTGGAGTTCCATTTGGGTTGCTAGGTGACAGGCAGAGCTCTGCTGGGGTTGCTAGCAGAGCAACCCCGTTGCTAGGTAACGGGTTTCAGCAAACCTTTGTGATATTACATTCTGAAGGTTTTCATAACAGCCAACTTTCCAGACACCAAAAAACATTAACTTATTACCAAAAAACTTAATTATAAAGTTATTGATTCATTTTTAGAAGTTCATTGAAACTGATCAATTTAGAAATGTGAGGTAGAAAATAACGAAACATTCTGATTACATTTAGGGGTAACAAAAAAAAAAGCAGTGGGATTGGTCAAATTAAAATCCGTTCTCATAAAAAAAGGCTTAATCCTTCCTTCCTCTTACATCTGTTCTGAGTTTATGAATTTACCAGATGTGGCAGCAAATCTATCCTTGTCTGCAGGTGAACAGCTTCAGTTGCTTAAAGCTTTAGTTTCCTAAAGTTGTCCTGCAGCTAAGTCAGACATTCAGATTTATTACTGAAGCGAGAGTCAGCTGTTCCTCCAACATGATGGTTCGAAGTGTAGCTACACATCAAGTCTCTTTCTCTGCTGCTTTTTCTTATATACAGTATATAAAAAACACACACACAGACACACACAACCGCAGAGATGTGTGCAGAACAAAAGCAGCCTTTTGGGATTCCTGGCTGAACAATAATAATCTTAGCAGATAACAGTTGTACAGCTGAGGCAGCAAAGTTAAGAACCTGGCTGCCTACTCGCTGCTGATGGATACATTTTCTCAACGTTTCCGTCTAGATAAAGCCTCTAAGTCTGCTGCTTTCTGTGGCGATTGAAAACCTGTGGGCGGAAAGGAGGTGGCAGGAATTATATACTGGAAATAACACAGACTAGACGTAATCTTGAATAACACAAGTGACGAAAACGAAGACGTTCAGAGGCAGCATTCAGAAACACAGCTGAGATCTGAATTCAGTCAAGGAAATCTACATCAGAAACATATTTTCTTACTGAAGTAGAAGAAACGCTACAGTGAGTCAAACAGTGGTGACCAAAACGGGGGGTCCAGGGGGGCATGAGCCCCTCTTGAAAAATGCTGCCCCCCACCAGAGAATCATGTTCATGCCATAGAAAGATATATAGAGTCATCTTCATCCTCTGAAAAATTTGATAATTTAATTAAGTAATTAATTATGGAGTTTTTAAAATTTTTTTTTAGCTCTGCCCCATAAATTTTTCTCTGGCCTGGTTTGTCCATTCCTACAGAAATTTTCTCGATGCGTCACTGGAGTTAAACTCCAATTAACAACAAAAAACAAACATTAAATTTGGTTGTAAATACTATTAAAATCCAAGTTTAACTATTAGAGATGAATCGATCTGATATCAATATCTGTACCTGTCCTGATATAAAAAAAAAAAATCAAGATCTATTAAGTCTAATTCTGAATAGATCTAGACTGAATAGATCTAGATCTAGACTGAATAGCATGTCCTCTGAGCAGCATCATGGTTTATTATTTATTTTACATTATATTTAGGATTTCTAATTGCACTTTTTGAGCCATTTGACAGAAGGTTTGTTGCAGTTTATTTTTTAGATGTTTTGATCAATGTAGCCAACTTAATGTTTCATCAGTTTCAATTTCATTATTTATTTCACATTGGCTGGTTTAATCTTCCCTGTGACAGACTGGCGACCTGTCCAGGGTGACCCAGCCTCTCGCCCGGAGCGATAGCTGGAGATGGGCACCAGCACCTCCCGACCCCACTGAGGGATAAGGGTGTAAGAAAATTTATGTATGGATGGATTGTTTAATCTTAATTCCACTGACTGAACAAATTAAAATTGCTTTTAGATGTTTACGAAGTTTGTGAAGCTGTTGATGATTTTAAGAGTGCTGTACAGATGCAGCGTTATCAAATAAATGTATGTTTAATTTTCAAGAAATATTTTAAGAAAATTCAACACTGTTTTTCAGCATCGGATTTTTATCGACTTATACTAACCTCAGATTTTGCACTTCCTCTTCAGACAGAGTCAAAACAGATAATAGCAAGACTGCCACAAACTATTGTTTCCCTAATATATTGTCAAAGTTGATTAATCACCAACTTTTCCTCCAAAAATAGGATTTTTTTTATTTAGTGCATCCCACAAATGTAACCAAAGGTTTGAGTATGCTCTCCACTACGATGAATATAAATAAAACAAGCCTTTATTTTTTTTCTCTTGACAAAAAATCCAAAGTATTCAGGATGTCAAATATGGTGAAAATGACGTAAAAAAAAAACCCAATTAACACTCATGAGAGCAACGCAGAATGAAAAGCAAATCTGTTTCCATTGACACCTAACAGACACTGTAACTTACAAAGGACTTCTACTTATTAAATGCATTAGTTTGCCTGGTTTATATTTAATTAAGTTAAAAAAGCAGAAACAGCGTCAATCACACGTTGGTCTAAATGTTTTCAGAAATATTCAGGGGAAAACGCAGCAGACAGACAACCTGTCTAACCTCACTGTCTGCATTCAGCTCTAAAAAATTAGGTTTTCCTTTACTGTTGGCTCTCAAGTTGCCAATCTCGTCTTTTCAGCTGCTCATCGTGCATGGTGGGATTTGCTACGGTTTTAAACCATGACAGAGCTTTAAAACTCTCCGTTTACTATCACCTAGCTAGAAGTCGGCTCATAGTTTAGACCGCTTTCGAAAACTTTGGCTCACTTCCCAGATTAGCAGACGCTTCAATTCCCTTTTCTTTGGTGACCAAAGCTCAGAGGAAGCCGACCAACGTCTGGAGGCAAACACAAGACCTGAATACACGCATAAGGACTGCTGCTGACTGCAGCTATTTGAAGAAAAATGTATGTAACTTTTGAGGATTAATCTGTCTTAACTAGATTTGATATTCATTGTTTTTGTGTACGAGCTTCTACTGTTTGTACATGTAAAAAATATATCTGCTTTTCTGGCTCTGGGAGAAATATGACCTATTATGGTCCCTTAAACCTGTTAGCATAGGTCTATAGCTCAAAATACGTTCGGCACATTTTTGGACAAAATCTCTGCCACTTCAAATTCAAATACGCTGCTGCTAGCCACGACTTCCAACTCAATGTTTATATTCTCATGTGAAAATGGCTGCAAAAATATACAACCGCACATCTTTGAAAAGCAGAAGTAGAGCCACCTGCACAACCAACAAGAATGCAGCAAGTGGATTCAAAATGGTAAGTCAACAACAGCAGCCATTGTACAGTGCATACAACAGTGAAACCAGCTGACCAAGCGTCCTGGAGATCAGCTTGGGTTGCTAGGTGACGGACAGAATTCTGCTGGAGTTGCTAGGTAACGGGTTTGGCTTTGCTGGTGCCGATTTGTGACGTTACATTTTTGAGGTGTTTGAAACGGCTCATTTTCCAGACACTAAAAAACATCTGGGCGGGTTATTTCTGTTTTAGAAGCACCAGAAACTCAAATGTAATTATAAAAACGTGAAAAATGTGAGTTTGGTATCATATGTACCCTTTAGGTCCTTTCAGTTTGTCTTGAAAGCTCATTTACTTAATAAAAAATATCTTAGAAATAAGGAAAAGTTTGTGAGGTTTTGTAGATAGGAGCAGCACTTGAGTTGGACTTACTTACCTCTATAGTAGAACAGGCACAGGTCAGATAGGACAAACCACCTCTTTTTCCACAACTTCATACCTGTGCTGTCCTGTAAATAAAACACAGGAAATTTCTGCTGTAATCCCTTCAGCTCAGGCAGTAAAACCGACCGTAATCTTTACAGCGATCGTGGATGTGCTAAATAGACAGCACTGATAATAAACTCTGCTGTGGTTAAACTGATCTGCAGGCTGCAAAAGACAACATCTTGCCGGGTAAGACTGTGTTTTAAGTGCAAACTGGTCCACTTTTCACTTAAAATCTCTTTATTTATGTCCTGGCACAGACTATTTTCTAATTTACTTTTAAAGAAGAGCCAACAAAATACAACAAACTAATCTTTCTCTACCAGTACTGGCTTTTAGAATCAGCTCAGAGCTTTTTAGTCTGCTGTGTAAAGAGTATTAGCCGACCCTTTAATGGAAACTTGAGCAGGGTCCTTAATCGTAGATTTGATCCTGGAGACTAAAGCAGGAGGAGGGACTACAGCAACTCTGTCATTATGGTCAAACAGCATGTGGGCTGCAGTTTACCTTAAAGGAAACGTCTCCTCCACAACCCACAGTGTTTTACACATTAAGATCCAGGCGGATACGAAACGCAGTCGGACATCTTGTGTCTATTTATTCACACACATTGCTAAATTTAACCAAACTCTTAAGGATTCATTTTACTATGTGTTAAAAGTTCCTTAGGATTCACATCAATCACTGTGGCATGTTGATTTCCCAGTGGATCCGCTGCGGGGCTGCAGATTTCCCTCGGCCGTGTGGAGTTCAGTGGCTTTCAGGTTTCAATGAGGCAGGAAAATAAAAGTGCAAATCCAGCTTTTACTCAGGGTAGCAGATTTGTGAGTCTTTTTCACGATCTCCATCTCCCTGATTACGGTCTCCAAAGAGAAGCAGCTGCCAGCTGCAGCAAAAAGAAACCGTCTCGTGTGCAGAGAACTGCGATCACACCTAATTGAGCCTTGTTGCAGGGAAGCGTTAGCGTCCAGTTTAGCCCAAAGCTGTTCGAAGCGCCACCTCTCAACCTGAGGCATGCAGCCCAGGTGTGATGTGTTTTAACAATGTCTCTGGACAAAACAACACTCACATTGTCCGAGACACAAAAAAACAAAGCAAAAAAAATCTTCTCTCTGCACAGTTGCTGCTGTGCAATTTGGGTGGTAATAACTTGGAGGATTAGATTCCATAATTAAACATTACTTATCTGCTACAGAGTTTTATTTTAACATTATTATGGATGTGAAGTTTGTCAAAATTGGTTTGCTTATTCTTCAAATTCCTTCTGTTTAGTCAAAAAGTTAAATTTTCTCCAGATATTTATTGGTATTTAAGTTATATGGTGCTATTGACTGTTGGTGGTTCCCATAGCAACCAGTAACTGACAGCCCCTCCTCATTTTTCATTCCTGTAACTATGGTATGTATGGAAGAAGAATGGGGCCAATGAAAAAAAACAACAAAAAAGCTATTGACTTTTTTCTCAGAATCTCAAAAAATACATAATTTATTCAGAGCATTGAGAGTGTGACTGAATAAATGCAGAATGTTTCGCTGTTCAGAAAGTGGTCTTAAAATGGCGAACAGAAAAACTGTGGGATTTTATGGCATCCTGACTCATAGAATAGCACTTTTTGGGCAACTTTTTAACCAGACAGATTGTAAAAGTGGTCATTTGTGGCACTTTTGGCTTGCCATAGGATACCAATTAATTACGTGGTTGTAAAGTCACACACAGAAAAACTGTTTTAGAGGATTAGGGCCAATGAAAAAAAACAAAAAACTTTTTTTTTAGGATTCTGAAAAAAAAGTCAAAATTCTTAGACTAAAGCCAGATTTTGTTTTTTTTTTCTCCCCAGTGGCACTATTCCTACTCCATAGGTATGTATTAGGATTTTACAACAACTGTTCTGTAAACTGTTCATTGCGCTGTACTGTGCTTAGGTTTATTTATTGTATTTTACTGAACTCATCGGAAGAAGCAGAAGCGGCTGGATTAATGTTAACCACCAACTTCACTTCCTCTCTTGTTAGAATAAATGCATTAAATCTGAGTGTTTCTGTTGTTAAGTTAACAAATAATGCGATTTCATTTTCTGAGTAAATTAGATTAAATGCAACATGACGTCCTCACCTGTTTGTAAAGCCAGTTTCTTTTCATTACTGGGGCGGTGGGATTCCGCCTGATGGAGTTGGATCGCTTCCCAAAGTTGTGAATCTTCTTAGACGGTCTTGAGGGCTGGAAAAAAACATTTTAACAAAAATTACATTTTTAGTTTAATTCTATATGCCTTTAACTGGTTGCCTGTGAAACATTTTCACATTTTTCTACGATACAACCACAAACTTATATATATTTAATTAGGATTTTATACAACTCAAGCACATTACAGCGTGGAAGAAAATATATAGTGTTTGTTAAATGGAAATCTGAAAACTGTGCATTTGTGTTCATTCCTCTAAGTTTAGAGGAATGACTGTAATTACAGCCACGAAGCTTGTGGAGAACATTTCTGCCTGCTTTGCACAACTACAGACTAAAATTTATGCTCTTTCTTATCTGTAAATTAGCTTACGGGCGACCTGTAATGCTTTCTTGAACAGGTTAGGATGGGTTTATGGGCCAATCAAAACATATTTATTACATTTTTGTTTCACAAAATTATTCTTAGTAAGAGTTTATTCTGCTCAGGTCTGTCTACGTTGAGCTCCTTCCAGATTGAGCTGTTTTAGGGGCTCTGTCACTTTAAATCCAAAAAAGCTGCTAATGACTGAATCTACTGGACATATTAAGGGTGTCAGAGTAAAAGGGGCAGAAAACAAATGTATGCCAACATTTTTTCTATATTGCTTTCCTTCTACTTGATAACTATTCAGTACTTTGTATTAATTTATAACAAATATTCCAATAAAATACATTACGTTTGTTGCAACTAACAATTATTTACAGTTATCAATTAGACTATTTATTATTTGGACGATTAATTGATTAACCAGATTTTAAAAATTGTGAATTTTTCATTTAAGTGTTTTTTTTTTATTAAATCACTAGCAATATATTAAAATAAACTAATCATTAAATTCCTTTTTAAAAATAAATATTTTATTGCCTAAAATACAATAACAGAATTCCTTTAGTGTTGATTATTTGTAGCAGAATATTCATCTGAAGCTAATAAATACATCTAACATGAACATATAAAATGCTCAGGCCCTTCCTGTTTTACCCAATACAGGACTGATTAATAACTGGTTAGAAAGAGGGTCTTGTTTTTTTTTGCAGTTTGGACCTGGTGAGGTGTTCCGGGCATGTCCCACCAGGAGGAGGCCTCGGGGAAGACCCAGGACACGCTGGAGGGACTATGTCTCTCGGCTGGCCTGGGAACGCCTTGGGGTTCCCCCGGAGGAGCTGGAAGAAGTGGCTGGGGAGAGGGAAGTCTGGGCCTCCCTTCTGAAGCTGCTACCTCCGCGACCCGACCCCGGATAAGCGGCAGAAAATGGATGGATGGATAGATGAACCCGGTGAAGCTAAATTTCTGCCACTTTAGTAGTTTTGAGTAGAACATATTTACAAGCAAAAGGCTTTTCTTTCCATTCTAAATGCAAAACGTATACATTTTTTGTACAGTTTTGGGTTAATTACCTCTGTTAGAGTGTTTGTTCTTCAAGCAAATGGCATTTTTTGAATCTGTATACTGTTGAATTAAAATGATTTCTGACCACTCCGTGATGTTCCTGACCTCATAAGCATCAAAATTGAGCAGGGTGCCAAAACGTTTATGAGGGTGCACATAGTTTCTTAAGCTTAGTGAAGCTCATACATACACTCATATCAAAATAGCATTACATGTGCGCAAAGAACAAATGGTCTCATAAGCCAATTGTCAGCAGAAACCAACAAGCAGGAACTGATTTAGCAGGAAAAGGCTCAGCCACCTGCCTCATTCAGTGTTGAAGCAGGATGCTGCTTAAACTTACACATGTAAGTCTCAGTTAAAGGCCAGTTTTTAGCACCTATGAATAGAGAACAAAGACATCAGCTAGACCATTTGCTGATCATAGGGGAAATATTGACACCCACCCTTGAAGGATAAGCAGTGAATAACCTAGAGACATCTCCGACGCATATGAGGTACATCACACCTTTTAATTTCTTGGAATAAGGAACTTGGTTGTCAGAAAGTTCTCAGAATTGGTTGGCATGTTGATGTTTTGCATCTGTTTCCATTCACACCTGATATGACAAGAGCTGTATAAAAAGAGGGAACTCACTCCGACATTGTCAAGTGTGTTTCTCCATCTGCAGATGTTCAGTAAAGTATTTGTTCCTTGAAACTCTGACTCTCAGCAGCCTTATTTCAGAGATCAACAGAAAGGTTTCTCCAACAATACTCCAGTTAACGATTAATTGATTACTAAATTAGTTGATGAATATGTCTACAATCGATTAATCACGATTAATCCGATTAATCGTTTCAGGCCTACTTGCCAGATGTAATCGTTTGCCAGGCATTTCCATGATTCCCGTGGTCACTTACTCTTCCTGCTGGACTGTTGGCGCAGTCGGGGATCGGCGTGTTGTTTGGGGCCTCGCTCATGGTGCTGATCGGCCGTTCCTTCTTCTCATTCGCTGGCACTTTGGAGGCAGTTCTAAACAACACGACATGAAGACAAATCGTCCGTCGGTAAATACAGTGTGTACTGTTTCCAACTCATTTAAGTGGGAGTCGCTCTCAGAAAACAGGAAAACGAGGAGGACGCGGGGTTAACGCTCCCCTCTCATTCCTCTGAAGTCAAAGCCCTCTGTATAATGAGATCCCAGCATGGTCTTATAAATCAAACCAATTACTCCCAGTATGTCGGGACAGACAATTTTTCCAGTTCTCTGACAGCTTTATAGTAAATGGCTTGTGAGATCTGTCCAACTGACAGACAGGGCTGTGGGTTTAAAAAAAGGAAACAATGAATTATAATAACAATATACACAAACAAATAAATACATAAATTAGGTAAATTTCCTTAGGATTTGAGTTCCAACATTTTTATGAGAGGAAATTGATGAGAACGACCAGGAGAAAAACCTTATTGGAGCAGAAAAGCTACAGTGAAGAAGGAAGCATCAAATCTAGAATTGATTTTCGGCATTGGAAAAAGAACAGTGTGTTCTAGCAATGGGTCGCTAACTAGCATCAAAGTATAATAAGATTTAACATTATTGCTGCTTTATCCGCCATAATGCTCCTTCAGGGGAGGCCAAACGTTTTGCTACGTGACAGAGTATTAGTGATATCCTAAAAAAATAAAAATGAAAAAATTACAGGAGTAAAAAGGAAATATTTTGAGAATAAACTCATAATAATAAAGCTATAATATGAAAATAAAATCAAGATAATTATAAACTTGTACAAGAATAGAGACGTACAAGAATAAAGTTATAAAATTACGAGAATAGTCATAAAGATACGAATGAGTGAACATAATCTATCTTTTTCCATTTCTTGTGCATCAATCCTGCTCCAACCCAAATAAGGAAAAACCAGGTATAAAAAAAAGATGGATGACGAAACGTTAGCTAATGTGTGACTAGTTAAGGCAGACCTGAAAGAAGCAGCTACTTGACATCACTACATACCTGAGATTTGATCACTGCCTCATAAATCTGAGTATCACAAACACAGCAGACAGTTTTCTCACTTCATCGCCTATGAAATTGAATAACACCTCTGGAAACGTAGAGAAGCCATAGTGTGACTAATGCTCTCTTGAGGTGAAATGCACACATTTTCAATCAGCGCTCTGACTCAGAAAGACAAGAGTGCCTGAAACTCGACTTCTGGGCTCGCTGCAGTGAACGAGTTCTGAATATTCCCTACGCCGCCGTGACAGACGAAGCTCAAAGCGGTCCAGTAATCGATGACGTGTAGATGTGCGATCAAACACTGACACTCGGGGAGGGCTGCAGGGAGAGGACGGCCTGTTGTCCGCAGAGGTCCAGCTCCATTTGATGCTCTATTTGGCACCAAGCCACAACTCGGCTGCAAGCAGCGGATAATTAGTTTGGACCTCACAATCAATCTTCATGCAGTGAGGCTGAAGAGAAGGGAGTGTGTCAAACAGATATGAGCTGGCAAAAGATAACAGGCTGACTGAGATCAATGATTATTGTTAAAATGCTGATATGCAGCCTGTAGGTTGTTTTCTACTAGAGTTTGTATATATTTATATAAATATGTTATGTTGTGCTGCTCTTTGTGGTTACAGTGGCAACCAGTAACTCAGTCTATCGCTTTTTCTGTTGCCGTCTGTAACTGTGGTATGCATGCAAACTCATACATACCATATTCTGACTTTTGGTTTCGGAATTCAGAATTTTTTCCTCAGAATTCAGATTTTTTTCTTCTTCTTAGAATTCAGTTTTTTTTTTCCTTAGAATTCATATTTTTTACTTCATAATTCAGACTTTTCTCTAATAACAACACATTGCTTTTTTGTCACATCTAAATATTTCAGATCACAAAACAAATGTCATTACCAGAAAAAAATAAGACTGGGTTTCTGGGCAACTGAGTTGATAGAACAGACGCTTTAAATCGCTGTTTTCTGGTTTCACGCAGTTATTTCCCGTTACCAGAATAAACCCACAATGCAAATGGCTGCAGTGCAGGAAAGCATTAGCTGTAGCAAAATACCTCAGGTAACAGTCATCGTTAGTTGTTTACCATGGCTGTAAGTCAACAGCAAAAGTAATGAACCTTAAAGTGAAACGCCATGCAAAGTTCATTCCTCAATAATGGCTTCTCTCACAAATGAGCAAACAGTCATTTATTATTTTACCTGCAAGAAAGAAGCCTGGTTAAGTTGTCACTCTTTATTTCATATAAATGGAACAAAATTAGTTAATAAAAAAAATCACAATATAAATCAATAATTGTGTTTTGAAAGGAATTTAAGATATAACTATTGGAAAAATGGACTTAAGAGTTTTATCGCGATATGGTATGGTGGTATAGTGATAATAATAAAGATTATGATTAAATAATACTTATTGTTTCTTTTTTAGATTACTGTATGGCTGTGACTCCATGAAGAGGCATTCGTAGCATCACAACCAAAATACTGACCTTATAAGAAACATTTCCACTTGAAACATGCTTTTTCAGGGAACACCACTCCACAGTAGCTGCTTTTAATTATATTTATTTTGAATTTACGGATGTTTACTGATGTTCTCGTGTGAAGAAAATAGTAAAAATAAAATTTCCGTTTTCTTTTAGGAAATGTTTTACAATAAATGATAACAGGATAAACACCTGCCTCCATCTGCATCAAATCAAGATAATGGAACCAACATATAAGTACCAAAGTGTTAGACCTTTGTTTGGTGAAAGTGTGAGTCTGTTTGTCCAAAAACTGTGTGGCCCGGTTCTGCTGCTGCAGAAACTGGGCGATGGAGCCCACTGGGGGGAAACAGTGAACTGACTCGCTGAGAGTGCATTTTAAAATGAACACACAGCACTTTCAAAGAGGTGAGGCCGCTTTTAAGCACATCTGTGTGATGCAAAACTGGACTTTTATCTTTTTAATGAAGAAAGCAGGACAGACACATTCTGGTTGTGTGTGAGTACACAGATTTCATGGTGTCAGAGCCCATTTAGCTTTGAGACAGAACCTCCACACACTCTAGAATAAATCCTGCTAATTTAACGCAGCTTATGAAATCTGGTCAAACAAAAACAAGGAAACCAAATGTTTTGCTTTTGTTATATATTGACAATTGAGTCTATAAATGGTTACTGCCACCAATAAAACCAACAAAATGCCTCCAACACATTTTTTTATGTTAGAGTGTAATGCAAATAAAATGGAATAGAGAATAAATCCTGGAAATACAAATATTTCCCCTTTTTCCATTTTCCTTCTATGCTTTATCCTGACTTGGAAATACTTCAGTTAAAACTTTTCCAGGTTGAGCAGAAACCCCATAAAAATGACAGTAATGTGTCAGATAATCTCCTTTCAGAGTGATTCAAGTGCTACGGTGGCTCAGAAAGGTCAACTAAATGCAAACGCCACAACGCAACAGCAAAATTACAAAACAACAACAAGCCACAAGTGAAGTTAAAATGAAAGCTATGTTAGCAACTATATCATAAAATCCTGTTAGCATAAAATGAAATTATGCTAAAGTAGAACTTGTACAAAAGCGGTTTCATGCTGTTTGATAACTATTTAAGCATAATGCTAAAACTGAACTTATGCTAAAATATGAGTTATGCCAACAGGTTTACCATAAATTATGTTTTAGCATAAAATGGAATTTATGACAAAACATAATTCAGAAAAAAATATATATTTATGTTAAAATGGAAGTTTTGCTAGCAAATTTGGTAGAACTACCATTTTAGCATCACAACCATTTTACAGTAACTTCCTTTGTGGTTTTTGAAGCTTTGTTGTTGCGCTACATTGTTGCATTGTGTGTGTGTGTCTTTGTTTTGTTTTGTTTTGCATTGTGGCTTTTGCATTTAGTTGACTCTTCAGTGTTTCCATACATTGCAGCCTGAACCTTCATTAAGAACAGAAGATTAAAGGGAGTTCACAAGGTTAAGGTTTCAGACAGTCTGTCAAACAAAGTGAACATTTAACTATGTGTACCACAGAGTGCGTTACGACCATAATATTTAATCTCTTTAATCTTATTTCAAAACAAGCCTTGCTTTGTTTGAACTCAATGAAATAGAAGAGAAGTTTTGTCTATTGAATGAGCAACAAAACGTTTTAATTTAAAATAAATTTTCCCTAATTATAAAACATGCATTTCAGAAAAACTAAATAACCATCCTTCTGTGCCTAGTTTATAAAAAACCCTAGAGTAAACACACACATGTGTGCAGATAAGAAGGTGAACCTTACAAGATGTTATGGTGCAAAAATACAACCAAAGGACATCAGGCACCTCAGTATCATTAAAACTGACTGCGCAGACACGGACTTGTCCACATTTTTTACACGAAGACAGTAAATCAGATCGAGATGGTAACAAAAAAAAACTCAATTCTGTTGCAGCTAAACACAGCAAATATCTAAACAACAACTCTAAACCCACCTGTTTATTATTTGAACCATAATAAATGGAGTATAAACCTACATCTTTGATTATGTTAACGATGGCACTTGACAAAATGTAATGTCTGTTACTGGCTTTCACAACTGTTGACTGTATGATGTGTTTACATCAAATGTTTATATAATGTAAAGCATTTTGAACTGTCTTTAATGCACTACACAAATAAACTTGACTGATTGGTGACACCCTTGATCCCACCACACCTGCACTATTCAGAACAGAAGTTCATCAAAAATAATTGTCATATTTCAAAGACACCTAAAGGCTTTTTGTTCCATAAAATCCTCTAAATCTACTGACGCAACATGTGTTTTTATATATGTTTCAATATGTGTTGTGTGTGACTCAATTCCAGCAGTAACACACTTCAAATAATTGATCTAAAATGATCTCAGAGTAAACATGTTTTACAACTGCCTGGAATCAATAGGATTTGTTAGCAGGCACTTGATCATGCAGACCACTAAAAATAGACAAAGACATAAACAATGATGGCAGCAGAATGCTTCGAGTGGCATTTACAGAGGTGGGGGAAGTCATGTCAATAACAACCTGATAGGTCAAATATACGTCAGACCCGCAGTATGTGTGGAGTTTAGGGATCACAACAAATAGCTAATATCTGCAAATACTTGAGACTCCCTCTAAAAACGTCTATAACTACCTGTTTTAATAGTTCAAACATCAAATGTGCCTTAATATGCATTAATAAGCACAGTGTAAACCTCCTTAGCGTGACCACAGAAGCTAGTAGCACCAAGCTAATTAAATGGCGCTCTTGGATTGGTTGCTTTGCAAATGCCAGCCAACAGCATTTCAAGCACCATTGTGTCTCCATATTTTACCTGTCACATTTTATGCTCTGCAAAAGAAGCAAATCTGTGAATAGGTGAGTTTATCTGCACATAACTTGGAGAAAAATCCACAAATACTAGGAATGGGTTAATCTAAGGTAATTAATTATTTGACAAAAATTCATAAATGGTTATTTCTCTTGTATCTTGAGGGCTGGTCATCTTTCCATAACATAATGGGCAAGATTTTTCATAATATAAAGAATAAAAAAAAACAATAGTAATTTTAACATTATTTTGTGTCAGCGGTATTAAATACTAACTAAATAAAAAGAAAATTCTGGTTTTCTCACAGTATTAAACTTAGACATATGCATAAAAGATGTGAAAAATATGGAAAAATAAAAGATGAAAAGAATAAAATATGTGAAACATCCCACATCAGTCAGGACCATTTCTTTTTATCGTATGACATCGCCATCTTTATTTCTCTACCAACTGGCTCCCCTTAAGGATGCTGCCATCCAGCAGCGGCTTTCTCTGCTGGATGGCGGCCAAACTACAACTAAAAAAATCTAAGAAAATGTTTCAGTTAATCAATCGACACTTATTTTACTCTAGTAAACCATTAATTGACAACTAATTTTAAGTCGATTGTCGACGAATGAAAGCGAGTAGACGGGTACACTGTAAATGATGTTGACGCATATATCGGTCAATAATGTAGTATTTTTTTTGTATTATTTGTGTCTCACAATAACAGCAGAAGCAACATGTGGTCATGCTGTTAAAGGAGTGAAAAGTGGGCCACAGATGTCCAAAACATTAAAAGCTTAAGACATTTGTTTCTAACAAACTGTCCGTGTCAATTTTGATTTATTAGTTTGACAACATAATAGAAACCAGACTCTGCTTCTTGTTCCTTTAGCTGTTAAACACCAACGGCTCTTTGCCTCCTCAGATCTGCTGCTGAAACTAATCTGGGTTGTCCTGAATTATTCATACTTCCTATTAGCTGTACAGTGCTGCTTTTAGTGTTGAAGATGTCTTAAGATGGGCTGAACTGATGTCTTTCTTTATGCTGAATAAGGCAAGTTTGAATCACAATACCGAGCTGAGATGAAGATTTGTATTTGGGATGTATTTAAAGGCAAGAGAAGATTAAGTAGAGATTTTAAGGCAGGGATTTTTATCCATGTGACGTCCAAATCTGCCTTTAGCTCTAATTACTCATGCTAGACAAAGACTTCTCTCTGATTTTTTTTCTTTTCCAAAAAACTAAATATAAATTAATTCATATTTCTTTCTTAAAGCAATTTATATACCCTCCTTTTTGTAGACTACTTCAATATATGCATCCAATTTCTAAGTTAGAAGTTATCTTCACTCATGTGTTGTATTTCTTGGTGTGAAAAACAGCAGAGACGTGAGAGCAACACAGCGAGGAGAGGAATGTGATGAGAAAGTGCAGCGAGACAAGCTTCTATCGCTGAACAAAATGCTCTCTAGTGGATATTAGGGGTAATAAAAAACACAAAACAATTATTTTAGCTTGTTTTCTGAACTCTAAACTGAATGTAAAAATGTCTGACATTTTTTTTAGCTTATCACCGTAGGTGATATGGTTTAGGATTGTGGAAGATAGACTATGACAAGGACTTCCTGGGTACTGAGCAGAGCTGACGCATGTTGCACAACATTAAACTGAGATGCTGGAGTGCATGATTAAAGCAATCACTAATGGCAGTGTGGGCTGTGATGCAAACAGTTGGGTAAGTGAATAGCAAGTACGCCTACAATTTCAAACAGAGAAGTATGTTGGGGCTAAAACTTGGAGGAAAAGCTGCGTTTTTTTCTTTATTGGATATCCTAAAAAGTGCCGCTGACCATTGATCAGCAGGTTAAATAGTTACAAGTACGCAAACAGGAACACTGATAATTCCTCAGGTGGACACGGACCTAGTTTAGTCTGACATATTTAAAGAGCAAGACGGCTGTTTCATGTGCAGGCATGTGCAAGAAAAGAGTAGCAGACATAATAAAACAATGAAGTTTTGTTCAAAATGTGAATGAATGCATTCCCAACATCTGTAAAAACACCAGACAAGGGATTTTAAAGTGTTTATCATTCGTTTCGAGATTAGAAATCCTGCCTAGTTACGCAACAGATAAAATCTGAGATGAGCGTCTCAGAAAGTTATGTTTTTATACCAATTTCTTGAGAAATTTGAGTGTTCGGTTACATAACAAAGCGTGCATTGACTGAACACAAAGAGTAGAACTGCAAATAGAAAATAACTTGGGAACATCTTGTGCCATGTTTTTGACATTTTCAGAGTTTCTCCAGCATTTTGCAGAGCTCCAAAAATGTAACCCGGCAGCATTCTGACAGCAATAAACAACACACTCACTGTTCGTTGACGACAAAGATGCAGTTGTCTTGGGAGGGTAAGCCTGAGACGGGATGCTTGCAGGTCACCTTCCGCTCATTGTGGCTAAAGAGGAAAAGAAAGAAGGGATAAATTATTCAATAATGCACAAACAAGCTCAACACAAACATGCCGTCCATTTTCAGGAATATGTTCAAGTGGTTTGTGTTCAGGTCAAGCTGCTGTGGGGGTATTGAGGAGGCCATCAACTCTTCCCGACAATTACAGCCGTCCACACTCATTTCCACCCTGACATAATTATAACTCTGCGACAGACAGCTGGCCTGTCAGTGGTGGCCCTTCATGAAAGCTGCCAGTCTACGTTTAATGTAATTTCAACAAATCTACTGAATTCACAAACATGAGGCGAGACAAGACGTGATGTGAAGATGTGTGTTACAGTTGTGTTTGAATAATTTAGCCCAAATTTACCAGTTTATGTATTACGATGTTCTAGAGCTGGACAACAAATCAATAACAATATGTATATATATATATATATATATATATATATATATATATATATCGCGATAAACACGTGATTAGTATCAATAGATAATACTGATCCAGAACCGAACAGCATTCTGGGAGATGTAGGCAGAGTTGAATTGAACTGACGCAATATTCTCTCGTTTTGTGGAGTCAGGGTGACGCCCCGTGACATGAGGACACCCTGGGCAGCTAGCCATCTTGTTCATGTGGAATATGTTGGTCAATGGAACATTGACCAACATATTTGCTCTCATAAAAATTTTATGTTTGTTCAACTGTTGACTGCATGTTGTTTTCTTTATAACTTTGCACTTTGAACTGCCTCGCTGCTGAAATGTGCTATACAAATAAACCCGATCAACTGATTATTCTTTAGTAATGGTGACTTAAATTCACAGTTCATGCATTCTCTCTAGAATGTATTAGTTTCTCATCTAAAGGTTACGTGTTGTGATGAGTAAGATGAAGAATCACAGGTTCACAAGCAGACTGAATCATTTCCACAGTAATAATCAAACAGGTGTAAAGGTAAAGGCACGAGGCTGCTCCATGTTAGAGCTACTTCTCTTCCAACATGGTGAATAGTTACTCTGTTTTTTTTTCCTGTGATATTCAGAGCAAGTCAAGCAGCAGTCCAAAAATAACAATTTTTAAACATGGGGTTCTTGTGTACTGAAAAAAAAGCAAATACCAAAGATGAAATGGGGGTTTTAGTTTCAGTTCGGCCTGGATAGCGGCAGCCTCCAAACTTCTGCTCTATAATTATTGGAGGCACTGTTGGCAGCAGAGCACACTGTGCGGTCTTGGGGCAGACCAATGGCACCAAACTTCTCTGGTATCCTTTCCACATGCCTATACAACCCTGCACACATATGCTGGTAAAGATTTATGAGGAAAAGGGAAAGCCTGGATATACAGAATGTTTCCATGCCATACTGTGAGATGTTAAATACAACTCTATAAAAGTATTTCCAGCAATTAACCCATTCCAAATATTGTATTTTTCATTTAGTTAGAAACTTTTTACAAATAATCCACTAAATTACCATAACACAAAGCATAAACAAAGGCCTGTACTCACACAGGTTCAACCACAACATTAAGGAAGCATTCGCACCAGCCATGCTTAGTCCGCTTTAATCAAACTCTAGTTTGTTTATTAAGAAAGTGAAGTTTGTTTGGAAATTCACAAAAAAGCAAACTCAGTGTTGGTCTCGGTTCAGTTGAAGTGGATTCTGGAGCTGTTTGAATTCATATGTGAACGTCAAGCGGACCAGATTCCGGCCTAAAAGCAGAAAGCCGACTACAGCGCAGGGCATTCTGGGTAAACACAACCAAAACAATGGAGAGAGTCTAACACTAAAGGGAGAAATGTCTTACGGCCTTTTACCAAAGAGAAAAGAGAAATCCTACAACTGCTAAAATCTAAAACTACTCCAGTTTTGTTTACATGTTGGGAAGAATGAAGTTGCAGTGTCTTCTTCAGAGGTTTTCATGTTATTTCCTTCAGTGGTTCTTGGTGCAGCGCCACCACAGGCGAGGAGGGGAACAGGTTTTTCAGTCAGTTTGGTTTGTTTGACACAGTGCAGCGTGAAAGTGAACCACAGCTGCTGAAAATGTAACAAATGTTGAAATTTTGGTCCCTAGTCAAACCAAGTCTATCAGGTGTAAAAACACTCCAACTTACAAAACTGTTTAATTAATAAGTATTTTTATATTAAAATTAAATGACAATGAGCAGTTAGTTGATAGAGCAGCCAAGCCCACTGTGAATGATTAGACAGTTTTAGCTTTTGATTTGGCTCGCTAAGTGGTGAAATCCCTACGGGTCTGAATGATGGTACTGTGTCTATGTTTTAATTTACAACCTTATGAAAGCCAGGCCAATGAAAGGCCATTATTCAGGCTTTGACTTGTGGCAGCGCTAAAATGAAGCCCAAGTTGCTCTGCTCTTCTTGTGTAGTGAACAATCTTAAGAGGCTTTCAGATGCAATGTGACAATTGCCCCACTGAGCACTGAATGGTATTATTTAAAGTGGCTTGTGACATGCTATGACAGTCTGAAATGCTTCACATGTTGCTCTGCAAGCCCCAACATCATCAGCTGTAAAGCCTTTTACACTCTGAAGGGCTCCAAGGTGAGAAGAAAACCACCATAAACATTGCAAACAAGCACCAGGCCGACATGGAGGCCAAACAGAGAAAAAGCTTTGGGTATTTCACTTTAAAGGACTTTATACATGAAAACCAAGCACTTTTCAAACATTGATAACACCTAGGTCTGTCACAATAAACAATAAAACAATTAATCACATAAATTAAAACCAGCTCAATAATTTTCAATTGCATGATTTATTGTTCTACCAAAACTCGTCTTAATCTCAGCTGTCCTTTTTTTGTTTGTAGCAACTTCATAATTAATGCTATTTGTCGTTTTTGTTGATTTATTTTGCTAAATATTCATTAGGATTTAAAGTTTATTAATCTTTGAGCATGTGTTTTTGCATTTTTCTGGTTGTATTACCATTACTTAACTTGAAAATTGTCTCAAAATAACACCTAATTGAAGATTAAGCCTTTTAAAGGATTTCAAAACAAGTATAGATTTTGCTTTTTAATTTAGCTGCTTAGTGTTGGAAATGTTTCTGCCATTTAGAGGAGTCTCTCTCCGTTAAATCTGCTTATATCGGTTAAAGTTAATAGCATGTCCGGATCAATTTTGTTGGCGGAAGTGCTGTTGCCCCCAGTACCAGGCCTGTTTGGGGTATTGGGGGTAAAACAGGCCAGCTGGAAAATCCATGAATACCATGACTGTCTTTGAAATAAAGCTTCAAAGACAGTCAAAATGTCACCTTCAAACTGAAGGCTCTTAAATCACTTCAATAAGAAGACCGTCCTGTCAAAACCTAATGCAGACATGCCAACTATTGCACGACAGGTCAAGCTCCTTACAGCACACCTTTATATACGGGAGCTATTTCAGAGGGTCCTATATGTTCCCAAACATGTGATGTGGAAGGACGGCGAGTTCTTGGAGCTCAGAGCAAAACATGGGGCTGCATATTTAACAAGGCACCTTGTATGTGGGCTAACATTGGGAGGCTGCTTTCATGAAAATAGTCTAAATTTTGCGACAAAATATAAAAGTCACCAAAACGTGTTCTAGTGTTTAGTGACATATTTCCTGACGTTTTGTATTTATTTATTTACTAAATGGCACTCTGAGGTGGTGAGCACTTTTTAGTGTAATTGCTTTGTCTAAAAGGTGACCTATTATGGTTAAGGTTAGGATTGTTCAATGGTCTATGCAAAACATGTCCATTACACTTTTTGTACAAAATCATTATTAGGTAATGAAGTGGAGACTCCTGCACAACCAACAAGGTCGCAGCAATTGTTTTCTGGATGGCAACTAAACAACAAAACACTTGACTTTTTATGCAGCCATTGTATAGCGCATAAAGCGGTAATACCAGCTGACCAAACATGCTGGAGCTCCGCTTTGGTTGCTAGGTGATGAGCGGAACTCCACTGAGTTGCTAGGTAACGGCGCAGTACTCTTCTAACATGCCTTACCAATTGCGAGGTTTCTGAAATAGCTCATTTTCCAGACAACAAAAAACATGAACTTATTGCCGAAAAATAATTGTGCGTGTGTTTTAAGCAGGTGGGCTGTTTTTAGAAGAAGTGGAGTCCCAAATGGAAGCATAAAAACATACAAAATGTAAATTTTGCCTAATGGGTCCCCTTTAAGATAAAAACTGGACTGACATTAAGTATTTTTACATAACTTGCAGCTAATTTTAGGCTCAAGCACACTTTATAATAACCCTACATGGTCTGGAGGATGTGGTCTGAGGAGTCCAGATTTGTACAGCCAGGGGAGAACATGGTACCGTTTTATTTCCTTTGGCTGAGTGGAAGAACATTGTTTCTCTGTTCAGGTTGAAAACTTCTCTTTACCTTCCTAGATGAAGTTGTTGTTTCTTGAGGTGGAAATGGGTTAGGGGAACCAGAGAGTTCCCTCTCTGTTGACCTCAAATGTACAGAAGTGGTAACACAGGGAGGGGGAGCCACAGCCGACCACCTTGCAGCGTTGGAGGGGTTGGGCAGTTTTCTGGCGCTGTCCACAATAATTAGCCGTGAGCTGCAGTAATAAAGAGCTTAAGGTCTGGGGGTCAGTTCAGCACTCTACAGGGTAAGCTTTTATTACTCTGAGTGGGTCTTTGATCCTTCGCACCCCTTTAGCTGCAGCGTAACCACAATAAACTGAGGCTCTCTAAGTCGGATCCATACACAACAGAAAGGAAGAATGGCCTCTATGAGTTTTGGCAACATAAGACTGGACTCGTAGAGCTGAGTTTGGAAGATCTTGGAATAAATTTAAGATTCATTCAACATCCCAGTGTTCAACAAAAACAAAACTTGATCTGTTTTGCAGGCTCAAGAGTAAATTAAGGATCAGGAAATTGGAAGCGAAGGGGATTCAGAAGAGATCCTTAAATTATTAAACAAAAAATATATATTTAGGCAAAGTTGGAAATTAGAGCCAACTGGTCAAATGAGGCCAAATTTATGCATAAAGTTGATCAAAAGAAAAGCAACAATAGCTGTGTTTCCATTACAAATGAGCACAAATCTTTGTCCAGTTTCTGGTTATATCGAAAAAACAATTTTGCAATCGAAGTATTTCCATTAAATAAGGAATTAAATTAAAATCATACCTGAATAAGTTTGTTCATGCGATAAGTCATTTGAAGACATCTTCCTGTTTTCTTTGTAGTAACATCCAGATGCTGATTATGTGACCCGTGCAATGAGAATAAAGTGTTTCCATCGCAGTTTTGCCAAAAACGTATTAAAAAATTGACGTGTTTCTATTTAGCAAATTTATTTTCAAAATGTCAAATTCCTCACTTATGTGGCCAATGGAAATGAACCTAGTGATGCGTTTTGAGCTCAAACAACAGAGCGATCTTCAGTTCTTACTGCTGACCTGTAGGGGGCAGCGATGTGCTTGAGTCGCCAGTGAACTACAGTGAATGTCCTCACCAATATTGCATCGTCCCGTGTAATTCCTGCAGTGAAGCAGTTGATAAGAACCAATAAACTTCCTCAAGCTGAGCCAAACCATGAACCTTAAGTTAAACTGTTGCTTTTCAATGAGAAGCTAAAAAGAAAAAGAAATCTGCGATTAATGTCACTGGCTAGCTTTGGATGAAAGAAACCAGTGAATGTTTTGTTCCCAATGGCCTTAGTCCGGTATTAAGAACCTATGATTAAAAGGTAATTCCCAATAATCTGGTAACGTCTACTGTTGGGGAATATGTTTGTATGACACACATAAACAACATCTGCCAGCAGCAATTTATACTCAGAGTAAACTGAGCTTGAGAGGTCAAAACCTCCCTTTAAGTCAGCTGCAAAATAAATGGAAACATGGCGTACCATTAAAAGTTTGAGAAATGTTAACATTTCTACAGCATTTAACTCCAAAGAAAAACAAATGTGGTTAAACAGGATTTTGTGGTTAGGAAATGGTTTGTTTACAGGTAAAAACTGAAGTAAATTAGGTCCAAATGGCAACAATACATTTGGTGAGAAAATGAATTGATCTTTTCATATCATCAGGAATAACCATAAGACTTTTTATAACTTGCGTCTGAATGTTTGTCTAAAACTAAAACGAAACTTGAAACAAACTTTTTCTTTGTCCTAAAACATAAATCTTTATGCTGTCTCTCAAAATCATCAGTTAAGAAAAATCCACAAACTAAATCTGCAAAAGTGCAAAGGAAAAACTTTAAGATCCCTAAAGCAAATCCAACTGAAACTCACCAGACACGGCTCCTATTGTAGCCCCAGTCCAAACCTTGTTAATGCTCACAGTCCTAATCCTATTACAAAGCAAGAAACCTGAACACATCTTTTGACAAGAACGGATTCAGGCTTTCATGTTATCAGGTAGGCATTCCTAACAAGCATGCAAGAGTTGAGCTGCAACCGTCCACGAAAAGTACCACCAGAAGTATGAATAGCCGTCCCCACAAAGGTTAAGCTGAATAGGCAGAATGGGCAGTTTAGGAGAGGGCATTCGGGGGCGCGCCGAGTGAAAAGACAAAAAAAGACATTAGGGGAGCTTTGCAGTTGCAAAGAGGCCACATGGCAAAAAGCAATGTGCTATCACCAAGTGGGATTAACCAGAATATCTACTGTAATATCTGAGGGAGGGAGCTGCAGGCATGCAGAGCATTTAAAGGGCATTTAGAGTCGCTTACAAACGAAAATGTGACATAAAACTAAAACGAAACAGGTCAAACTGCCAGAAATGGGACTTTAATCACATCCTAACAGCACAAGTTTTATGTCATTTTTGAGAAAATCACATGAAGGATAGAGTCATTTTCTGATTAAATAAGACACAACTAAGTAACAAGTAACTTTTCAGCAAGATACAGAAGCTTGTTTTTAGTAAATAATTTCTTAATATTGATGATAAAGTTCTGGTTCCACTGGCAGATTATTTCACTGATGATACGGGAAAAATGTCTTGTATAAATGAAATAATCTGCCAGTGTAACTAGAACTTTTTCATCAATATTGAGGGATTATTCTCATAAAACAAGCTCCTATATATTGCCATTTTTACTATTTTCTCCAGCAACTATGTGCAGTTCAGGAATATAAACTTCACTTCTTAAGGAGCTTATTTTGTCTTTCAAGAACAACATTTGTGTTTGTATCATTATGAATGATGTGCCATCCTAAAAAATAAATAATAGTGTTTAAGTCATTTTTAGCATTATCACAATAGTACCACAAAATACTGCAATAAAGTTTTAAGTCTCCTACTTGTGAGTAAATTAACTCATGCATTCCTTCTTGTATAATGAATGCAAGTTATACAAGTACAACTATTACCAAATAGTTAGTAAGATTTTACGTTTTTTCAGTGTGGTTAAAAATTGTAATTTGCATGTAGCTTTCAAAGATTTCTTTTTTTCCTCCCAGGAAAATCTTGATTTGTGCATTTCTACACAAACTGACTGGCCATCATATTCTTGTTTAAATTAATTTAGCTCATTACAGGAACAAGGATGGATATTTTTCACTGAAATTAACTGGGACATGTCAACATAAACAAGGAATTCAAATTATCATTTATTTTGGGTTTTTCTTATCTTCTACTGTGAAATATTTCAAGAATCCAGCAGAACATCCATGGGAATATTACCATAAACCCAAACTCAATCCATGGGAAGAACATAGATTAGATTGCTGCTTCAGCTGCTTGCTCATTAAGATTTCACCTTAGACCTTTATATTCAATAACAGAATGCAGCTGCCAATTTGGGCAACAAATCAGATTTTATTTTTTGTTCTCATATAATTAAATTGGCATCTCGCTTAAAGCAGCTGCGACTGTGTGCAAAGTGGGTCAAGGTGACACAGCCGATCAAGCAACCCGTGAATCCATAGAAACAGGCAGGAGAATAAAACAGAAATCAACCAACGACCAGCAGGCCTTGTTCAATCTGGAAAGCTGCTCTGAATTAGCCACATTTAGTAGCCCTGAGCGCAACGATCATGAACGGACCATCAACCTGAAAACAAACATGATATTTAGCATTAATTACAGAGCATTAACAAGACGAGCTACTGGAATTACTGAGCTTTTAGCCCATAAAAACGAGCAACTATAATAAACGCCAGTGACACATGATTGTTCAACAGTAAAATAAGATTCTGACAACATGCTGTTTTTGTGTTTCATTTGGAAAAATTACCCCCAACATTACAAAAACCAGTGGAGCAAATCATATGAAAGTTTAGCCTTTTTGTACAAGAATTTACACTTCAATGACTGCGTAAGAATCCCACAAACCAATTAAGCTTTTGAAAGTTTGCAGACAATTTTTATCAAAGCCTGTTATGATGCTTCCTTAAACAGGTTAGGATAGGTTTATGGACGATACATAACATGTTTATTACAAAATCATTCTTAGATTATTAGATTTTAAACTGTTCAGTTCTGTCAATTTTGAACTTTTTTCAGAATAAGTTGTTTTAGGGCCTCTTAATACAAGTGTAAGTTCAATGTTTGAAAATGAATGCAAATTATACAAGTGTACATATTTGAAAAGCATTAATAGAGCCTGCTGCACAACAAGCAAGAATGCAGGAAGTGATTTCTGGATAGTAAGTCAGCAACAAAACACTTGCATAATAATGCAAGAACACCTTGTCAAAGATCAGTAAACTTTAGTTTATAAAGGACATTTTACACTGGATCTTGAAGATATTTTAAATATCTCACATAAATAAACAAAACAACAAATAAAATGGAAACTGAACTCTCTGTAGACAAAATTGTCCTTCAAAAAAGGGGGCTTGTTGAGACCAAAGCACCGGACTGCAGAAGCAAGAAAAATAATCATGCAAATGGAAATGATCAACCTCATTTTAATTTATCATGTGATTAATTGATGTACTGCTTAATGCAACCAAACGTTCTGGAGTTCCGCCTGAGTTGCTAGGTAACGGGGCAGAACTCGCCTGGGGTTGCTAGGTGACAGGGCGGAACTCTGCTGGGGTTGCTAGGTAACGGGCTAGGCGAGGCCGGGGTCACTAGGTGAAGGATCAGTGCTTGCTGATTTATGACTTTACATTCTGTAGGTTTTTGAAATAGCTCAATTTCCAGACACCAAAAAATATATACTTATTGCCACAAAACAGCTGGGTAGGGATTTTTTTTTTAAAGTCCTTTGACTATTTTTAGAAACAGTTGACACCTAAATGAAGGTATGAAAATGTGCAAAAAGCAAATTTAATAGTTCCCCTTTAACCACGACAGTCCTTTAAGGCATGTGAGAGCAGCATCCCGTGACCCTCGCTGACCAGACATCTGTTGCAGCTGCTGCTCATGCGACTAAAGTCAGGGTTCCTTTAAAGGCTAAAATATGAACCACAATTCAACTTCCCAACTTTAGATGTCCATCAAAGTTTCCACCTTCGCTTTCGGTGCCTGTGAAACTTCCCCTTCTTGACAAGTCAATGCTCAATCTCAAGCCCCAATAAAAGCAGCTCTATAGAAGGCAACATCAAAAACAAACATTTGTCAGACTTATTTTGGGAACAGCTTTGTGCATTTAGATCTGCTGCCGTTAGAAAGAAAAGGAAAAATGTCTGTTTGGGGCTAAAGTTATATTTTCCAAACTGAAGTCTTCTGGGTAGAAAAACTACCATAATGTACCTTAAATTTATACAATGTATACCTCATTAACTAACGACTCTATTTTTAATAGATATCTATGTTTTATATATAAATATTTAATCTGAATTAAAAATTTAAGACCCCCAAAAAATCTAAGAAATACAAAAGCTCAAACTGGAAAGCAAGAACTATTTCATCTGATTAAATATGAATGAACTAATGTCATCCTTATTTTTCAGCAGGGCTTTTTGCGCTTTTTATCATTTTGCTTTTTTTGGTTAGTAATAAATAAAACAAAATAGTCGTAAATATGGCGGTAAGTTTACATATTTCTGCTGTATGCACATTTTCAGATGATGCTTTTTTTTTTAACATTCAAGCTCAAAAGCTACATGCTTTCTCTGCATCACCAGAGCCATAATACAGAGAGAAATCACATTTAAATAGTTATTTATGATGTGTTAACAACAGAAACTGTTTTATAAATGAACGGTGTCAGTTTTGTTACAAGTATTGTCATTTCCGGTTGGAACAGCTGCAGTGATGACAGAGTATTTCCACATTAGATGACAAATGATTTTTTATTTTAATTTATAAAAATAAAGAGTCAGAATCCTGACACGTATGCACCGTATTTGTGTTGCTCAACAGGAAAGGAGGTTGTGTTAATAATCCAGGGGTCATAAATTTGAGTCAAGCTAATGCCACTCCTTTATTAGCTGTAATAACATTTAAAAGATTATTTAGATGTTGAAAAAGCCTTTAATTGTAAGCAAATGAACAGCAGCTTTAGCCTGGACCTTTGTGAGCCATTTTTAGATATTTTCAGCTGGCCTGCATTTAAGGGGGCAAGAACTGGGAAATGTTATCTTCAGATTCGGTGTCTTTCAACATGATTTGATCAAATTTAAAACATCTTTACATGTTCGCTCATATACAGGACAATCCCTGAAGCTCTTACCTCAATTCTCTGTCTAAATATGTTTTTTTAGGCCAACAAATGTAAAATGACAATTTAAAGGTTTTATCAGTGTTGTTGGTATAAACTGCTGTGGTTTTTGTAAATTAGGTGGCAAAAATCCACTTTGGCTTCAGCACTCAGACTACATGTTAGCATCAGATTCAGGGACCAATTAATCTAGATTAATACAAAAAATGTGAGGGGTGCTGGTCATCCTGCCTCAAAAATGCCTTACCTTTCCAGGTTTTAATTTTTTTTGTCTCCAACTTTTTATTAGTTGATACTTTATCAAGCAATAACTTCAAATATTTTTCTCTATTTTACTCATAATCGAATCTAATGAAGTGTGGATGCATGACTCAAGCAGATCAGTTAGTTTTGGCTGGATCAGTGATTATTATCTGTCAAATTTTGTAAGAATGAAGTATGACACAAAGTTTTCAAATCTTAATATGCAACTGGGTTAAAATATACAAAAGATGTGAGCATTTTTATGAACATTTAACTGAATAACTCATCAAAAATATTCACGAAAACCTACAAAGTAGGTTAAAATGAGCAAACTGGTGCAAACAGAACTGGTAAAGGAGTAAAAACACTAACTGTTTAGCATTTTCCCAGAACCTTTTTTCAATTCAACAATCCAGAACAATCCCTTGCTTTACCAAATGGGAAGTAAGAATTTCTTCTCAGGCATGATTCCTCTTTTTGCTTCATACAGAAATAAATATAACATTTAAAATCAGAACTGAAAGTGTGTTTCAAGCATGAGGCGTACTGAAGCTTTCCTTAAACACCCAGTGATAACTCATGCCGATTAAACCTTCTTAATCAAACTAGTCCCACCCAGAGTATTGCACTTGGTGAGAAACGAGGGGTTGTTTTCCAGATGATTCCAGATGAGCACATGACAGCGGCAGCAAAATGCCTCAGCAAACATCCTCCAAAAACACGAGGAACAGGTTCAGCTGATCACTTGTTTACTTCTTTCCAGGATTTCTGCTCCAAAACACAAGATCAAAACAGCTATCATAATAAAATGTTCAGCTAGTTTGTGCTGTGTGTGTGTGGCAGGTTAATGAGAGGTCAGTTTGAGCCACTGCAGGAAAGGTAGCTTAATGCAGCATAATTACACCCTTACTGGCTGTGATTAGCTTTCAAAGATCACCAGAAAACCACAGTGCAGTGTGCAGTTCAGCGCTGGAAGCAAAGGGAACTGGGATCTTGATGCAGATTACTGGAATGGAGTCACAGAGGGAGGGAAAAAACAGCAATGCTTTCAGGACTGTTTGCAGTTAAGGGGATGGCAAACACTTCAGAAATATGGAAATGCAGTTGACAGCAGCAAACTGTGTGTTAAATCAGGATTTATATCCAAGGATTCAAAATTAGATTCAAACCAGATGTGAATCAACATCAAAAAATATGCAGGAGTCATGCAAATTAAAAACAAACAGAAATCTTTGTATTCTGAATGACTAAAACAATATTTTCACAGTTATAAATATGTTCTCTGGTATATATAGGGGGGTTTCTAAGGATTGCGGGCTGGAAATGCTGATTTGTGTGTTTTTTGTTTTTTTTTGCCTAGAAATAAAAATGAGGGTAGCAATTAAGACGCAACCCTGAAGGATACGCAGTCAGCAAAAATAACGAGGTGCTTCTGGCAAACGCGGGACAAAAATCAAAGAATCTGTACGGCAGCAAAGCTGTTTGTACACAAAAGCCATGTCAGAAACAAAACGCTAAGCAGGGGGTTGTGGTGGCCTGGTCCGAGCCGCATGCAACCGCATCACGGACGGCATTCACGGGGCTCAGCTCCATAGCTTTCTGCTAGCAACAACCATCACACAATCAATACAATTAACGCCCCCTGTTGTTGTCGCGTCGGGGCAAGCCCCGAGTCAGTACTCACAAAGAAAAACGCTCCGCGAAATGTCCAGGCTGTCCGGGCAAGCGATGCGAAACAGGCGAAGAAGAAGAAGAAAAAGAAGGAGGAATGAAATAAAAATAAAAAGCAAGCACGTCGTATCCAGAAATGAGGCAGCAGCTTGATAGTTAGGGGAAGCGTCTGGTGCGAAAACAGCGCTGTCGGTGCTCTGCTGCTGCTGCTGCTGCTGCTGCTGCTGATGTGCTCGCGGGGCAGAGCGGCGTGCGCCAGTAGTAAGGACGCAATGGAACCAGCGAGGCGATGATGTCACAGCCCGGATGTGAAGCAGGTCCAGCTCGGCCCAGTGAGCATGCACTTACACAGTAAGGAACGCTTCGTTGATAATATTCATTAAAAAAAAAAAACTAAAGTAGAAAGCAGGAATTTATCTTTAAAAAAAAGGAAAAATGTTTTGAATGTAAATTATTCCTTCATTTATTTATCTGGCTGCGCGTTCAAGTTGTGATTTAAACAAATAAAAGAGGGTACAGGATCGAAAATAAGTTAAGAGTAGAACAACTTCAGTGTATATTTTTACTTAAATAAATGTAGCTTTTCAAGTAATTACTCAAACAAGAGTAAAAAAGTAATTTGTAAAATATTGTCAGTTTTGATTGAAGCTGCAGTATGTAATTTTTTAATCAAATATACACATATGCATGTTTTAAATATTTGTTGAAATTGTCACTATATCGAGCTCGTTATAATCTGTGGAAAAAAACGAGCTCCCACTGCTCCCAGTACCAACTAGAAACAACCAATCAGAACACAGAGGAGGGTCTTAGCGCTGTCAATCAACCCAGTGTGTGTGCTGACAAAAATATTAATCTGATGTGCAAATTATGATGTCTTAAAGAGTAAATAAAAAATATATATATATTGTTAAATAAATTTAGGTAGAAGAAACACATTTTCAAATATTTTATTAGCATATAACTTCTGGGAGCTCGTGTTGAAACAGGAGTTCTCACTTTAATTCAAATTCCAATTTTTAAAAAAAACTTAATTGATTCCAGGGCCGACGCAAGCCTTTTTAGGGCCCTAAGCAGATTTTCATTTGGTCCCCCCATACCAACATGTCAACACCAGATTCTTTATCATTCCTGAGCTACTCTACATGTGTAGCGCACCTACTCATTTGTAATTAGCTAACATCATACCAGTGCTATCATGGCTATTGATTTTCACCTTACAGGAGTAGCAAACTAAATATATATATTTGTATTTTGAAATGCACAGTGACATTTAAGGCATATGGTTTCAATTATTTCAAAGTAACATCAGTAGATAAACAAAATTTACAGTAAACAAATTAGCAAGTTTGATATCTTGTGTTTTGTGTTTAAAAATAATAAAAAGCATTTTTCTGTGTGAAATAGCATTTAGTTTGTATTATTCAATGTTATTTTAAATATGTATATGTGTTTATCATGGTGCTCTTGGGTGTGGGGGCCCTAGCAGCCTCTTAACCCGCATATGCCTTGGGCTGGCTCTGGTTGATTCCAAAGGGAGATTATATGCTGCTTTAAATCATTAATTAAAGTTTATTCAAAGTTATTGTAGATGGTGAGATATGGGAATACTTTATAATATTACTAAGCAAATTTACACAAAAATTTAAAAACTCCAAAAGAAACATAAAGGTAGAACTCTAAACAACCATTTAGATAGTTTATCAGCAAAGAAAGGATTATTTGGGAGTTAGTTACACTTTAAACTGTAAAAGTAAAAATGTACAGTGTAGTAAAGCTACTTCTAAAAGTAAATTTTTAGTTACATGTAACTGATTACTGCCCACCTTTATTAACCGGCACATCAGGGCATTATTCACATTCTATCACTGAGTTACGCCATGTAAGGTATTTCCTTAACTCTGTACGCTGTACACTCTAAAAACTGCATGGCTGTTTCTTTAACCCATTTATACTCAAACTCTTCATAAAAACTAATACTTCACGAAATGCTGCTGTTTCCAACTACACTGTAGAGACATTTTAAAACCATTAATACAGAAAATAACATTTTTGAAGACACTTATTTCCCTCAAACTGGATTCAAACTTCTGCTTCAATTTCTAAAATCTGGAGCTAGCAAACTCTTTTCCACTGAAGAAGAACCTGGATGAACCGGATGGGTCTTTTTTTATCCCAACAGTTTTCAGAGTGTAGCTGCTCCTCCTCCAGCTCATTCTTTAGCAAGTCCTGACAGAGATGGTGCATGATGGAGAGCGAACTGATCATGGCTGCACTGCGCCAGAGAATGAGGAAGACTTAAAGCTGTTGTAAACACAGCTAAGACCTAAAAACAATGCATTTACCTCTGGATCCCATTTAAGTCCTCCCTAGTTGCTGGCAGTTGTGTTAACAAGAAGAGACTTGGCGGAAGCTGAGAAAGAACTGAATATCAAGCAGGTTCAGCAGGGAGCCTGCAGCTATGGAGAACGTGAAAACACGGACAATGACCTCGACCCCAAGCAAGAAGCCAAACAGCTCTTCAGCTCATCAACCTGCTGGGTGCAGGAAAGGGTCACACTCAGAGACAGAAACTTATCTTCAGAGCAACTCCACTGCTCCTTAGCATTACACAGAAAAATAAAAGTTTAAAATGTAACTTAATGTGCTTCTTTGAAAAGGTTGGGCTAGGACTACGGGTTACAGAAACATGTTTGCTACATTTTTTTGTATTCTTAGATAATGAGATTTCAGTCTGCTCGTTTAAGAATCAGCTGATTTAAGGCCTCTTTACTTTAAATCCAAACAAGCTGCTGCTGGCCACACCCCAGTTGAATGCAACTTAACAATCGAGAGGTTTTTGAATTTGAAACGCTTCCTTTTTCAGACAAAAAAATTATAATTACTTATTGCCAAAAAATAACTTTGTGCTTGTTTTTTTTAAAGTACCCAGAAACCCAAGTGGGAGTAGCCTGGTAAAAACAAGACCCTTGTTCTACACTTTGCTTCGTCCAGAGGGTATCAAGAAACAATTGCTTCCTGGAGGCGTGGATTATGTTGAATTAAAACAAGTTGTTCAATTTTAACGCTGATGTTTGTCTGTTACGTACGTAATGCGCCAGTTCACATTACGTACATAATCTTCATTGCAAACAACCACCCTCCACTGCCGAGAGAGAAGTACAAGGCAGTTGCTAAGGTTAATTCAATATTTGTAAGCGTGGCTAACATGGACTGAACTTCTTCCTTCACTTAATCTGCTGCCATTACTAAATTACAGGAAGACTACAATTCAAAAACAGCGCAGAAAAATGATGTCATTGTTCACAACTTCTCCCACTGTTTGCTGATTGGTATGGTTGAAATTCTGTCAGAGAAATCCAAGTGAATGGGAGAAAGCCCAGACTGTCTGTAAAGAGAGATTTGAATCAATGGTCAGGCAAAAATGGAAATACAAAAAAAAAGAAAAATGTGGGTTTTGCATATTAGGTCCCATTTAATATAACCAATCTACAAAGATTAAATCTGCTTTATATAACAAGAAAACATGGGGAATGTAGATCATATGTGTAATAATAAGTCATTTGTGGACTACTTTGATCATTCTTCTTTTATAAATAATGCAAAAGGGTTCAGTTTCACAGAGGGGTGTGGGCTCAGTTAAAACGCTTGGTCTTGCTTCCCTCCAGGGAGGTCTTCCCATGCTGGCAGCGCACATGACCACCAGCTGGGACGCAGAAAAAACTCCAGGCCCCGAGAAGGAGGGGAAGGGGACAGCAATTATCTGGAGGATATGTGACATATCTAATAACCTAACCCATTGAAAATGAGAGCACAGCGAATAAAGAGCCTGTGCAATAAAAAAGTGTCAGAGAGAAAAGTCAAAGCAAGCTGTTCAACCATCTGTGTGTGTGCTGTGTCACGTGGAAGAGTTTTTTAAAAATTCATAAAGCCTCCATCAGCGTTAGCTGTCAGTTTCTAATCATCTGGGGAAAAGTTTCCACTCCCAGAAAGACACCATCATCTCACAGATTTACCACAAGATGCCTTTAAGAACAACTTCATTGACTGTAAATATGGAGCTAAATTGGGGACAAAATGATTGTTCAAAATAAAAAATAAAAAAATGTAACCAAAAAAATAATAATTAAACTGAGGAAGTTTTGAAACTGAAGAAAACAATTGAAGCTGAAAAATGAGAATGAAACAAAAAAGCTAGAAAAAAGATGTGAAAATAAAGATTTGAAACTTAAAAATTATTTAGAAGCTGAAAAAAAATATTTGAAACCAGAAAAAGATGCAAAGCTAAAAAAAACGGTTTCAGATTTATAATTTTGTTTTCCCGTTTCAGATTCTTTTTTTAGTTTCAAAACTTTTGCTTCAAATCTGTTTTTAAGTGTCTTTCTTTTTTCTTTTTAACAGAGTAACAAACGTTTTTCAGTCTCAAAATAATTTTTCAGTTTCAATTTTCTTTTCTTTTGGACAAACTGTGTGGCTCCAATTTAACTCCATAGAAAATTCTAAGACAAGCAAATATAATTACTCAGTGGATCTCTGACTCAATCTGGAGCTGAAAGTTGTCCTAATGTGTCCAAAAAGATTTTTTATCAAAGCGTAACTGATGTAAAGTTGCGAAAAATATCCGTGGGCATTAAATTTTTCCGGCTTTCAAACGAGCGGTAAAAACGTCACCATCACACCCACGAAGTCTGACTCAGTCACCCTGAGGCAACTAAGACAAAACTTCACCGTCAGTAGCTCAGAGTGTTTCACATTTTTGCAGAGATTCATTCAAAATCTCCTCAGCCAAGATCAAGCCAGTAGCAGAGGGTTTGCTTTGATTGAAGGGACGTGTTGTTTGTTGCTGTTTTCTTTTAATAAATCAGAACGCGCCGCCTGGGTCAGCCTTTCACAGTGGAAACATTTCAAAGCAGTCAGCTCATCAGCCACTTCAGTGGGAGTGGGAGTTACTAACTACTGTTCCAAGAATCTATTTAAGTGGGGGTACGGTCAAATCAAGGCCATGCAGAGTCTGTTTATTCTCAAACAACAACAGAAAAAAACTTGACTGCACTTTATTTTGGTGCAGAGCACCATTAGACGTTACAACAGAGCAAACATAACCTGGTGGACTCACATTCCTTGATGTTATCACTGTTGGGTTGTTTGACTCGTAAAAGCCAGAGACCACAGGAGCAAGGGGAACAATCAAAGAAGCAAAACCATCAATCAAAGTAATTAAAGCACTTTAATATTTATGTTACATTCAAAGGAATAGAAATCATAAGATGACTAAAATGAAAGCTACAGGAAGCACAGCGTCATGCTAAAACCATGATATTTCACAATAACGGCGCATGCAGAGAGCAGGATCTTTGAACCGTACTCTTTGTACTGTTTCTCTAAATCATCCAAAGTCCTGTGTCCCACTTTTCAGTCTGGGAAAAGTTGATTTCATGTCTGGTGAAACTTATCTGTGGTCAAGTAGCTTAAAAAGGGACCATTTATACTTTCACAGGCATGTAATTATGCAACTATATATCTTTGAAAAGCACAAGAGTAGCCTCCTGCACAATCAACTTTAACAAATTTTGTTGGACGATAAATTGTTCCAAAAATTATTGCAATAAATGAGAATATTGTCCAGAACAATAAAAGCATTAACAATGCAAATACACCCTCTCAAAAATCAAAAAACTTTAATTTCTAAATTACATTTGACACTGGAACTGGAAATAATTTTAAATATTCAACAAAAACAAACAAAACAACAAATAAAAGTGGTACAGAAGTCTCTGCAAACTAAATTGCCTTTCAGAACCAGACTGGAGCCTTTTATCATCCAGAGACAGAAAAAAAAACAATCAGTCATGCAAATGGAAATTATTGACCTCGTTTTAATTTACCATGCGTTTAACTGACTTATTGCAACAGGCTTACAAGGAACATGAATTCAGCAAGTGGTTTCTTAATGGTAAGTCAAAAACAAAACACTTGTCTTTTCCAGCAGCCATTGTACAGTTCTAAAACCAGCTGACCAAGCATGCAGGAGCTCAGCCTGGGTTGCTAGGTGACGGGACAGTGACTAGAAAGTCTAGACAGTCTAGAAAGTGACTTAACAATCAGAATGTTTTTGAAATGGCTCATTTTCCAGACACCAAAATACATTAACTTATTGCCAAAAATTGAATGGGTGTTTTTTTTAAAGCTTGAACTGTTTTTAGAAGCAGTTGAGACCCAAATGTGCAGCAATTTGGCAACTGTGACACGTATTAATACATAATATTACGTATTAATATGTATTACATAATACATATTAATAAATAAAACGTATTATGTATTAATTTTACATAATACGTCCGCTTAAAGAGAATCAGGACAGTGCATGATGGTTATCATAATAAATATACAGATCAGTTTAGTAAAAGATTTTGCAGGCATTTATTTTATAAGCTGCCACTTCTGTATTTGGAAAGGAGAGGCATCAAAACCAGTCAGTTTAAGTGCTATTGGTTAATATTTATCCTCTATGCTACAACAACCACACAGCGCTTTGAAGTCTTGAACGTCTTAACCAGTTGTCATGTTCAGTTTGTTAGATACACACCATCAAAAGGATGGAGCTGAAAGGGAAAAAAGACATTTAAAACTCAAATAAACTATTATTTATTAAAGAGAAATGAAGTGTTTCTTTTCAGCTGCGGCCTGCACTAGATGTTTCATCTTCATCTTGGCTGACAGGTGCCAAGGATGAAGCTTTCAGACTCATTAACGGCCCACTCAGAGTCGGACAGAGACAGGAAGTACTAAGTGTTCACATGTTTATCTACTCTCAAAGGAGCCATTTCTTTCTGCCCACACGCTCTTGTCTTTGGCTCTTTCCTCTTCCACCTGCACTCCCACGCTCTCCCCCTTTGTCACCGAGGTGCAAAATATTACCTGCTGCTGCTCTGAGCAGCTGCATGTTCAGCGACTGCAACTCCCAGTAGCTGGAGGCCGATGGGGAGAGAGAGGCATCCAGAGTCAGAGCCGCTTTGCATGCACCCTGCAGGGGCTTCTGCTCCTACTGAGCGGTAGCGAAAGAGAACCACATGCATAAACAGTTCCACTCCCTGCCTTTCCTCAGGGAGCTGGGGTGAGATGACCAGTCTTATGCACACCAGTGAGCAAGCGCATGGGGGGAAGATGGGTGTTTGTGCTCTGGTAATTAGCAGAATGTGTCAAATGGAGGTGGAAAAGCACCAGCTGCCTGAACGGTCACATTCAGACACACCAGACTAATAGGTTCTGCAAAAGAGCAGCTCAAAACGTATTTATAACCTCTACATGTTTATATATTTTGTCACATTTTAACCACAACAAAGTTTCTAATCACAGACAAACTTCTCGGTTAAAAAAAGTGATTTTAAGTAAAATCTGCCAGGGTTATAAATGAGTTTGTGATTAAAAGTGTTTTCACTCCTGATAGTCTGATACACGTGGTTTAATTTGGGACCAAAACTGAAACATTTCTCACATTTTCAGCTGCTGCGGTTTGTTTTTGCAGTGCACTGTATCAAACAACTGCGATGGACTGGCGACCTGTCCAGGTGACCCCTCCTCTCGCCCAGAACATTAGCTGAAGATAGGCACCAGCAACCCTCCCGACCCCAATAAGGGACCAGGGTGTAAAAAAATGGATGGATGGATGGATGGATGGATGGATGGATGGATGGATGGATGGATGGATGGATGGATGGATGGATGGATGGATGGATGGATGGATGGATGGATGGATGGATCAAACCAACCAAGCCCTTTGAAAAACCTGTTCCCCTCCTCGCCTGCGGTGGCGCTGCACCAAGAACAACTGAAGGAAACAACATGAAAACCTCTGAAGAAGACACTTCCTTCTTTATGAAATGTAAACTAAAATAGAATAATGCCAGATTTTACCAGTTGTAGGATTTCTCTTTTGTATTTGTTTAAAAACCACATGCAAATTTTTGCCTGCTAGCGTAAGGCTGGACAATATGGATAAAATTGTTTTAAATCAGTCAATATCAATAATTATTGATTCATTTTTGTTTTAAATTTCTGAAATACTGCCAAAATGGTTGTGTGATCTTTCCTCTTTTATCTACAATTTTCACTCAACGCTGTTTGGTTTTGTTTTTTTTAAAGCAGTTATAAGGAACCTTAAACTGCTGCTGGGCAAGTTACTCAACTGGTTGTTGCTAGGTAACCAATGAGTGATTGAGTTGCTAGGTAACCAAAGTGTGAGTGAGTTGCTAATCCCACCAACTTTGCTTAGCGAGCCATGAGAAGTTGAGCGGCTAAAGCCTTTCCTCTGCCTACGACTCCCAGAATGCTGTGCGGTTTTGAATGAGAGGTCAGTGGATATTCTATATATTGGATATTGAATATTCTATCAGACGTATTATCTGTAGGTATTGATAACTATAGCAATATCTACTGTTATTGATTTATAGTCCAGGCCTATGTTATGCTAGGCTCTAGCAATCGCAATGTAGTCCTCTTTCAGTTGGATTAAAGCGGACTAAACAAAGCTGGTGTAAACGCACCCTACTGAAACTCAAAGGATTTCTTGTTACTATGAGACAAATATGCTATTCTCTGGGTCAGGGGTCTGCAATGTGCAGCTCTTCCACAATGGAAGACATAAATAAATATCCACTTTTAAATAGTGGATATTTAAAAATAACACAGCTTATGTAGCAGATGTTCATCAAAATTAAAAAAGTGATGTAACATTTGCTGCTGTAAACAGGTTTTTTTAAGCTTTACTGTGGATAAAAATGGCTCTTTGGATTGTAAAAGGTACAGACTCCAGCAGTAGGCAGAAAAACATCAGGACTGATGCTATCCAGTCTGATTCAAGGATATGAGACCAAGAAACGTCCAAATATTCCTCCATCTGCGTGATGGAAACAAACCTGATAAGAACTGAGACATCCAACGAAACGACAAGTTTTATCATGTAACATAACAGCAGGGATCAAAGAGAAGAGTTCTGTTACAAACCCAAAAGGACGGGAATCGTTTCTTACACACTACAGAACAACCAACTTCATACACACAGTTTTATCTCTCTCTTCGTTCACCTCTTTCAGGGTGAAGGTAGAGTGGAAAAAACTAACGTGTAAATACAGTGAATCAGGCCAGGAGATCAATGAACTCATAACATTTCTCAATACCAGTGGACTTGGTGGCATCTCTCCGAAGGTCATTGTGAAAACCGCTTTGCGTTGCTGTTCAGGCTGCTTTATGAGCTTTGGCAGCACAAAGATTCACAAATTCCACAGGCTGCAAGTCAAAACACCAACAGTGAGTCGCTGTAGCATGAGGCCACCGCGCCCCGCAGCAGCTCAGGTCTGCGTGCTGACCACGCTTCATTCCTTAATCAGGTAGATTCAGGGCCTCCTTGCGCAGTTGGTGCTAAAAATAACAGAGCACTTTATGTCTGTCATCACACAGAAACCTGCCAGCTTGGCTTTACAGCACTCAGGCAGCTCTAAGGTTATTATTTGGATATGAATAATTTAACGTTCAGCTTCAGGAGTGAAGGTGCTAGTTAATTCAAGACATTACAATTATGCTGAAGTATATAAACTTTGCTCAACTTCTGTGGATGTCTGCCACTTTATACACTAATGTTCAACAAACACAAAGGTGGTTAGAGAATGACAGATTACAGTGGCCTTGAAAACACAAATAAGATGTTTTTACCAAGTGCCCTGCAAGTTTTCTCACACTATAATCTCAAACTGTATTGTGTTTTACTGGGATTTTATGTAATAAAGCACTATAAGATACTGTATAATTATCTGGCAGAAGGAAAACTAGGGGTTGCAATCATGTAAAAATGTGGGCCTATAACAATATCTGATTCTTATATGGCTGTTATGGCACCCATGTTGTTATTCAACTTCCCCTTTGGACACCTTGAAAAAAAGAAAAAACAACAACACTGCTGACTTTACTGCTTCAGCTAAACTCCCTACAATCATCAAACAAACAAAACAGGACCGACTTTCTCCATAAACAAAAACAAAAAGCAACAAGAAGGAAAGAAATATCAATTGTTGGCCCAGTTTTATCTATTGGACCGATATAAAATGATCATATAGGCCGATACCAATGTCCCCAAGGGAAATTACTAAAATAATTAACAATTAAAAATCTTTCTTTTTATCGATTATTCTGACAATCGGATGAAAAAAATCATCACTTTCTGCAGATTTTTCATTCAACAAATTATGCTTTTTTTTTTCTTTTTTTTTTTTACAATATTAGAAATACATAAAAATATGCAAATAACTTGATTCCTTTTTAAAATAAGAAAACAAACATTCCTTCCATGAATGCTTGATTTGTGGCAAAGGATGCATCTGCAGCTAAATAAACACTTTCAATGATGTGAAAAGCTCAGCCTGTTGGACTTCACCTCAATACATCAATACTTTTCTGATAAACTAATTAATAACTAAAGGTAATTATTATGATTTTTTTACTAAAACCACTTGAGTAGTTCTGAATAGAGCACATTTACTGACAAAGTTGTTTTGTTTGTTTTTTATCTTAAATCCAAAATGTATTCATATTTTATAAATTTTTGGCTTAATTAGTGTGTTGTTCTTTCAGCAAATCAAATTGCATTTTGTAAGAGTCTTTAATCGTCTCAGGCCTACTCACATGTGGACTCGTTTTACTAAAATGGTTTTTAAAAAAGTGTTTTTATTCCACTTCACATTATACTACTACACTGTACCATCTCATAAAGTCCAATAAAGAAAGACTGAAGTTTGTAACATGACAAAATGTGTTAAAGTTTAAAGGGTATGAATACTTTTGCAACACTGATAACTTCCAATGAATAACACTGAACCCCATTTACATGAAGTCTGAAGCTGCAGCTCTGGAGCAGGAATCTTACTTTGTAGGAGGCCGTGCAGGCAGATTGTGATTCTAGGCAAAGAGGGACTTTCTCAGCAGCAAATCATGACTAGACTGGAGGTTTCTAAGGGGATTGCACATGACTCGGCAACACTGCGAGAACCGGATCAGTGGTATTTCAAGCACGATCAGGCAGAGCAAAAACTCAACATTCAGAGGATTAAAACACAAAGTTCAGTTTACACACCAACAAAGAGGGAACACAAAAACAAAGACTTTCATACGGAACCGAAAGCTTCAATCATCAAAGGTCCTGCAAAGAGTACACTGTACACTCAGAGGACAAATGGTGTCTGAAAATCTCTTGTTAGAAGAGAAAAAGAAGGATAAACAGTGAAGGACAAGATGCGTTGCAGTGGTAACAGACTCAAACTTACAAAGTGGTTAAACGCAACAGAAATGTCAGAACAAGAGCTGCAAAATCACAAAAACTACCAAGTATTTTTGGTCCAGTTTCTAGTGAAAATATCTTAGTACACTTCAAATAAGACTAAACTAACTTACAAGTAACTTTTTAGCAAGAAATAAGAGCTTATTTTAATTGAATAATTCCTAAATATTGATGAAAAAATAGATTCACAGGCAGATTGTTTCACTTATAACAGATGGAAAATGTCTTATTTGAGAAATAATATGTCTTTAACTTTTAAAATCAAAATTAAGGAATTACTTAAAACAGGCTCGTGTATTTTGCTAAAAAGTTAATTTTGACTTATTTCAAGTGTGCGAAGATATTTTCACTAGAAACTGGACCAAATATACTTGGCAAGAGTTTGTGTTGTTGCACAGTGTAAGCAGAAGCATACAAACCGTATTTCACTGTCAATTCAGACTGCAATATAGAAACAAATTAATCGTGATTGATTGAATTTATTGTCAGAAACTGATTAACCAACCCAAAAGAAGAGATATGCATCATTTAATGTATTTCTAATATGGTGTCAGAATTCCTGAAAAAACTGCAGAATATTCATAAATTCTTTTTATCAGGATAAATGATTAATCGGATTAATCGTCAGACTAATCGATCACTAAAATAATCCTTACAGCCCTACCTATTAAATATTTTAATATATTAAATAAATACATAATTTCTGATCAGGACATCCAGACAGTAAAATCCAGATGTCAAAATTTTTTCTCCAGGTAAATGCAGAGTAAGAAGTGGGATGAATTTCACTCCCCTTGGTTTGCACAGAAGACTCATAAAAATGATGAACACAGTTCATTATGAGCTTAATTCCTGTATCAGCTCTTCCTTTCCAGTGTAATGAGTCACTTGGGAGCACATGGTGCAAAATCAATGACAACATCAAAGTCCACAACAAAAACAAGTTGAAACATGATGTTTACACCGCAGATATAAAATATGACACCTAAAGCCCCGAACCAAATTGAGCTGCAGAAATGATGATTTTTGGAATACAGGAGAGGAGAAAAGGCCAATAAAATGAAGCTTCATCCATTTTTCTGAATGCACAGTTTGACGTTTTTGTATACTGGTTTACTTTTTTTTATTGATTTTCACAGATAATGCAGTCTCCCAGAAGGGGAAACCCAGACACCGAAATCTTTTTATTGTCCTTTTTGCTGCTTCTTACAAGCATGGATAAAACGTACGTTTTTGGTAAAAGCAAAACGAGGATTTGATCCAGCAGAACTGAGCATGCTCAGTAGGCCTGCCAGAGGGAGAGGATCCCACTTTAGCCTACATTTGACAAACAAATACCGTCATAGAAAGTTTCTCTGTCAAGGCTCTGTGAACATGTATGTATGACAGACGATGAGTGACTGAAAGAAGATCCCAGGAACAAAAATATGACAAATGGCAAGCAGCCCAGTCAATTTATCTAAAATAAAACTCCAGGAACCGCCGCACAAATGAAACTGACTCGCTTCCCAAATTAGCAGAGAAATGGAGAGATTTTAACTGGCCACGTAATGAAAAGTGATGCAGGATCTGCTGAGCTCCAGTTCCTGCTGTCTCCAGTCAGAGATAGCTGCAGACTGCATTTACTCACTTTATGCAACTGATTACAGAGAAGATGACCAACAGAACTGGGTCAGCTGCAGCAGTGAGAGGCCAAGACTGTCAAACAGTAACAGGCTCAGAGGGGATGGAAGTCAATGTAAATATAGGAGGAAGAACCGCAATTCAACCACAAAATTCATTGTATTTTATTCGTATTTTATGAAATGGACCAATAGAAAGTAGGTTCTCTGAGCTTCAAGACCTAAATAAAATTAATAATCTATGGTAGGACTTGAAAACTGGTGTACAAAGGAGCTCTCTATACAATTTGATTGGGCTGATGATGGCTTATAAAGCTAAAAAGGCTCCAAGTAAGGCTGCAGCTAACTATTCTTTTAGAAATCCATTTATCTATCCATAATTTGGGACGATTAATCGAGTAATGAGATAAAGAAAATTGGAACATTCTGCAGATTTTTCACTTGAGCCTATTTTGCATAATATTAAAAACCCATAAAAATGCAAATAATTCAATTCATTTTTTAAAATAACATAATAAATGTTTTATTGCCTAAAATGCAATAACATGACATTTATTTAGAGTATATGTGGTTAGCAAAGGAGGCATCTGTAGCTAAAAAACACTTCAACATGAGAAAAGCTCATCCTTTTCTGCTTGACATAACAATAATAATTAATAAATTAATAGTTCAACAGCAACGACAAATGTGAGGGTTTTGTTTTAAATAATTTTGACCAGGTGAATCTAAAACTGCCACTTGAAGAGTTCTGGGTAAAACATATTCAAAGACAAAACATTTTTTTATTTATCTTAAATACAAAATGTGTATTTTTTGGTACATTTTTATAATTACTGGTCTCAGTATGTTATTCTTTCAAAAAACAACGGGGGTTAGTCTGCATACTCCTAATAATTGATTAATCGTTTCATCTCTATCTCCTAGTCTGCACAGCCAGCAAGCATACACTAAAAAAAGCACCTGTTTTGGCAGTAAAAAATAATAATTCTGACTCCAGGAACTTTAATTAAAAACACATGCCACACTTTTAAGATTTCTATTTGCAAAATAAAAAGAAGAAGAAAATCATGTATCATTTTCCACTTCACCATTTTGTTTTGGCCAATTACATAAAGCCCCAACACAACACATTGATGTTTGTGGTTATAATGAGGCAAAATGTGGAAAACAGTTTCTCGTCAACAAATCCTACAGTAATAGGTGGAAATTTCTTCAGTAACACCAAACAAGATAACAGAATGTATTCTGAAGGCTTATTTCTCATTATACATGAGAGTTGGTATTGTTAACACCCTTTGTCTCACGCATGCAAAACAAAAGCAGCAGCGCAAAACGCCAGTTAGTGATAAAGCTTTAGTTAAGCCAGAAGTTCTGAACAGACACTAAACCAGGAAGAGATAAAAACCAGCATGCAAACAGACAGAGACAGACAAATCAGACGTCATGGTACATTACATGCCGGATCCCGAAAGAATAGATGGGTTGCAGCTTGAACACGTCAACTTGAATGCTGTGTCATCAGCAGTCCTAATCCAAGTCAGCACATTCAGAGCACACAGGAGAGCAGGAGCAGACTTGAAAAGCACGCTGATGCAGAATACGATTGCTCCACATTCACAGCGAGTCATGTGTTCTCCAATTTCCAGCCAACACATCTAAACATGTTACCCAGGAGAGTGCAAGACTGTGTTCAGTAATTTTCTACTGGGGATGGTGAGTCAAATAGTGATAACTTTATGGTTATACTCCATGTGAAATTTGTCATTTTATATCATCTTCATCCTTTTTCTGCAGTTTTTTTGTTTACTTTGATCCAACTCAGTTCAGTGCAGGCTCTTGAAATTGCATCAGCAAATAAGATACTGCAGTATAAGTCATGTTAGCTGTTGTATAAAAGCAAATTCAGATAAGCAGAAGTGCATAAAAGTCTAAAGCAGAAACGATTAATCGGATTAGTCGTGATTAATCGCTTATCAAAATAATTCAGTAATTGATTAATCCTAAACTGGATTATACAGACTCAAAAAAGCCACTTAGTGGAGAAAAAATATATATTCAGAGCAGAAATTAAGCCAAAACTATACAAAATATGTACACAATTTGGATTTAAGATAACATCTGTCTGTAAACAACTAACTTAGTTTTATCTTCTCCTTGTTCATATGCACTAAACAAATGCTATGCTCAAGTAATTATTTAGCCTTTTGGCATCTTTCTAATATTGTACAAAAGGCTTATACGGTTAAATAAAAAAAATCTGCAGAATATGCCCATTTTTAAAAATCAGATTAATCAATTAATCGTCAATTACTAAAATATTGATTGGTTGTAGCCCTACAAAAGTCTATGTTCTGCTATTTTCATTATATTTTTGATTTTCGAAACATTTCTTAGCATTAGCTCTGGACATGCTAACAAAGTCAAGGTTATTTTTTTTATATATATGTTTTATCCATTTCCTACTCAGGTTTTTGTTCTAGTTCCTTTTCAGAGGTGCGTAGTTAAGTAGTTAATCTAAAATAAATAAATAAATAAATAAAACTGGATAAGAGAAAGCCCCGAGAACAAAAAGTGCCAAGGTTAAAACTTTAATGATTGTCTTTAAGAGGTTGTAAAGTAGATTAGGGGAAAGAAGCAACCTTTTTGGGTAACAGCTCTTTCCCCCATTTTAGGTGGAAAAACACTGATTGCTGTTAAAAAACTTCTTGAAGATGCAAAAAAGCAAACAGATTTAGCCTTTTTAACAACAGTCTATGGAGAAAAAAGGAGTGAAAATCAGTCAATCTCAAAGAAAACCTCTGGAGACCTTTGGAAAGCAGCAATAAAATGCCACTTTCAGAGCTTCTAGGGAAGTCTATTAGGTATTACTCAGTAGGATGTTGAAGACATCAGTTTTTACCTTCACAAATCCAAACAGACAGGCCATCCGTCAACTTTATGTGCTCTCGTCTTCCTTTTGTAGCCTCACTCTTCAGCTTTCATTACATAAAGTGCTTGGGGAAAATGGTGAAACGTTATCTCATTTTCCTGTTCCACTTCCTGATTTCATATTGATTTGACAAAACCCTGTTAATCCATGGCTGAAACAGGGACAATCAATAGCACTCCAAACAGGAGAGCAGCGTAAAGGCATGGTAAACAAACCCAGGGCAGCCAATGGGCGGGACGGTCATCTGGGGTTGTGACTCTTTCTCATCACAAAATCAATGCAAACCATTTACAATAACAACTCCCTCATGCAGTGATTAGAAGATTATTATGTTGCAACTGCCATGTGCTGCACTTCATTTCTGGTATCTAAGGTCTGTACTTGACCAGTTGGTTGAATTGATATGAACTAAGAGGCTTTATTAGGAAAAACTTGCTGGGTTTTGGGATAAAAAACCAACAACATATGATTTTTTTCCACTAAAGTCTGTGATGTGACAGTAAACGCCCCCATAGTTTATATTCCTTATCTTGTTTTTCTCAGGAATTGCAGAGCTAGAGATTATAATTAGAGCAAACAGAGATGTGAAAAAATATAACAATAATGCAAAACATTCATGTAAATATTTATGTAGTTGGACTGAATGATTTTTGTTAAATCTGGTACTTATTATTACATAGAAATAACTTATATATGTTGGTAAATAAGTAAAAAATTAGGCTTAACAACTACAACTATTTTAGTTATTAATATATTGATTATTCTGATTAATCGATTAATCAGATAAAATATTGTCACATTCTGCAGGTTTTTCATTTAAGCCTTTTTAAACACAAGACATACATAAAAATTCAAATAAACATGTCAGTTCCTTTTTTAATAAAGAAAATAAACATTGTATACTCTAAAATAAAATATTATAGCATTCCTTTAGTGAAAGCTTGGTAATTTGTAGCAAAGTGTGAATCTGGTGCTAAATAAATTCTCCTAACATCGACATCTTTCTGCTTGTCTTAACATCAATAAAGAGCAGAGCTGATCTGTTGATTATTTTTGACTTAACCAGTTAATAATTGGACACGAAAAGGTGATTGATACAAAATGTGAATCAAGTGAAGTTAAAACTATGAACATATTTATTGACAAAGTTTGTTTTGTTAATATTTAAAGCACTATGTTTACATTTCTTTCTAGTTTTAGCTTAATTACTTCTTTGAGTGTGTTTATGTTTCAGCAAATTGCTTTTTTTTTTAGTCTTCATAATTCGGTTAATGATCAATCGATTACTAAATTAGTTGACGATTAATCACAATTAATGTGATTAATCGTTTCAGGCCACTAAAAAATAACAGTAAAACTTAAAGATCTTCTTAAATGTCTGTATTGTTTTCTCTTATTTACTAACTTGCCCAAAAAGAGGCGAATTCAAAGGAAAACCACATTGTGATCTGATTTAGGGAGCGTCTCCTCCCAGGTCACCCACTTGTATTTTTATAGGTGCAGCTGCATTACTGAAAACTTTAGAGTTTAGAGTAAAAGCACAATAAGCTAATCCTGTTGGGTTGATCTCAACACACCTCCTCCTGAACAGGCATGTGCAGCTTTCATATTAACTACAGAAGGAGTGTATTGTTTCCTGAACGTTTAAACAATCTCTGTGACCTTGACAGATTTGAAGTCTGTAGGCTGCAGGTCCCTCTGGTTTACAGTTTACTCTCCAACAGCTGCATGGGATCATGAAGGAAATATCTAAAAACTCAGGAAAATAACTTAAAAAACAAAGAGAAAGAGAGAAGATAAAACTTGAATGAAAATTCCCATTCATATGTCTGAGCCAAGGGAGGGAGAAATGACACCAAGCTACACAACACACCAAATAAAAGTGAACAAGATAATGAAATTAAAACACAAGAACGCATTAAAATGTTCCTTGTTGAACAACTTTCTTGTTAGAACATCAGAAACGGCCCCATTAAGCCTCCTACTCCAGGCAGACCACAGCTTTTTATTTTTTAAGTAATCCATGTTCTTAAAAGCCACTTAGCTGTATTTACTGAAGAGGCAGAGCGGGGAAAAAAGCTTGAAGAGGCAAAAGGAAACAGCAAATATGTTGTAGCGTTTCTTCTCCTTATATTGGTGAAGATCTCAGCAACACTCAGAAACTCTTCATGTTGTGGCCAAAATCCAACACTGCCCTCTACTGGCAGCAATAATGTGCTACACTTTTCTGAGGCAGATCATTAAACTATTCGATGGCATAAATTCAATAAAACGAGAGAGAAAAAAGATGTAATTTAAGATTTTAATGCACCTTTTTGCTGATTTAATTATAGTGGTAGAGAATATTCTAATTCAAAACCTAAAAGAAATATTTTCTAACATCAATGTTACAGTTTCAGATGGATAAATACAGAGACAGACTGTTCAGATCCAACATAAAGCTAAATTTTACAAAACAGGGATACCCAGAAAGGTTGTGAAACTTTGGCGCCCTCTGTAGGGTTAAAAGTGCAACAACCTTTGCAAAAGTCAAACAGCGTGCAAACTGACATCTGGAGCCAATCTCAAAGTGCTTGTAGGCAAACACAATTAACTCCACATGATTGGAGATCTGTGCAATTTCAGAGCATATTCATCATGGCAATAACAAAGAAATGTGCTTCTTTAGCGCAGATGTTTCTCTGTTCAAGGCGCATCTTGGTTTGGAGAAGAAGTCTAACAAATAAACACAACCCTCAAGTGCAAAAAGGCCTATTTTTCTGTCAGCTACCAGTTTCTTCTGCACAGATCTACAGCATTGAGTGAATGAATCCAAGTGAGGAAAATACGAAAAGCTTCCAGTGATTTATGGCTGGTTTTAGAAAAATATTAGGTATTTTTTTGACAAATATGGCTGAAACGATTAATCGGATTAGTCACAATTAATCCATTGTTAAAATAATTGTTGATTAATCATCAACTGGAGTATTTAGATTCAAAGAAAGGCAATTTATTTAAAAAATAAACATATTCAAAGCAACAATTGAGCCAAAACTGTACAAAAAATATGTACATTTTGTATTTCAGATAAAACACGTTGGTTTGTAAATATGTTTTACCCAAAACTCCTCAAGTGGTAAAGTTTCAGTTTACCAGTCATTAGGGCTGCAACTAACAATTATTAATGTAATCTATTTCTAATATTCTATAGGAAAGGCTTAGTCAAATAAAAATTGTGCAAAAAGTGCCAAAGTTTTTATACGATTAGTTGATTAATCGTTTTATTGAAAAATCAATCGATTAATCTATTACTATAATAACTGAAAGTTGCAGCGTTAATGGCAATATAAGTGTATTTTTATAAGTTTTGCAAGTTGATTAGTTGATACTAAAGGAACAATATGTTATTGCATTTTAGGTAATGTTTAGTTTCATTAGAAATGGACTGAATTATTTGTTTATTTGCACATTTTAATGTATTTCTAATATTGTATGAAAATGGTTTAGGTGGCAAATGAAAACTCTGTAGAAAGTGTCAATTTTTTCTCTGATTAATCGTTTTTATATGATTAATCGTCAGACTAATTGTTAGATTAATCAAATACTAAATAATCATTAGACGCAGCACTAATGACCATGTAAGTAGCATATTAATAAAATCCATAGACTCCTAACAAAACCCTTCAGGGTTCTTTTCCTCCTTTGCATAATCACATAAGAGTAATTGTAATGCTCAAAGAAGCACTGCATGGGATTATTCAGATAAAAAACAACAAGACAAAGCTTTTAAAAGCTCAATTAGATAACCATCCAGACTAAACCTTGATCAAACAAGAACCCCCTGGGTAACTTTCCAAAATAACTTCAATCAAATAAGGAAACCTCAAAATAATAAAGATCAAAGCATCTTTTTATCTCTCCACAGAGATGTGAAACTCATTCTAAAAAAGGCCGAGCTGTAGGAAAATAAAACAGCCACAGAGACAATGATTGCTTCTAAACGCCTGACTCAATACTGATTTTATCTGCTCCAGGGTCCAGCAGGGTCACTAAACCCATCATCTTTTGGTGACAAGTGATGGAAACTTTAATTTTACACTTCATACTACTGCTGAACAGAGGTTGGAGTCAGCACAAGTGCAAAGTTTGAAGGAAAATAATATTGCCAACCTATTAAAACCTGGTGAAACATGCAGCAGTCTTTAACACTGCTGGATCTTTATTACTGTTCAAGAAAGTAACAAAACAATTACAGAAAAGAGTCAGTGCCACCAATTAGTTATCTGGAGATATGAGAAGAAGCCTCTGAATTACTGCTTGTCATTTTTCAACGTGCATCAAGATAAAGGACTCACTGCCAAGCTGCCAGCGAGTTAAAACCGAACAGCTTTAGGACTTTAGGGCTTTCTGCCTCTAAAATCCAGAGCTGTCTATCAAGTCTAGTGTTTCTTTTTTCACCAGTGAGCTGAAGAGCTGGCTCAACCTTTCAACACATCATGAGGTAGACTTTCCCACTAAATCCTTTTGCTGCTGCTGCTGCTTCTTCTTCTTTTTTGTTAAACAATAAAAGTTTTCTGCATCGACAGGTAGCTCCTCTTTAATGTTATGAAGTTAAAAAGTGCCACAAGTCATGTCAACATGGAGCTTTTGTACAATAATGATAGATTAATTCTTCGACAGCTGCAAAACAAAACATCTTCAGGAATTAGAGTCAGCGTCACAATGAAACATGTATAGATGAGCAATAAAAGCTGGACCAATAATTTGACAAATAATCCCTTCATCGGTGATCAGTTAATAAAATACTAAAAATTAAGTTTTTCTTCTTACTCATTAAATGTACCAGAAATAAAATGTCCCATCATCATCTATGTGTAAACACATCAACATTAAGCATGTATTTACATTTTATTTAGTGAGTTTTACAGGTTTGTCTTGATTAAAGACATTTCTTCTCTTTATGACTCAAACATAATTTTCTCTGGGGGCCGGTGCCCCCGCTGGTCCCCCCTTTGGGGACGCCACTGCTCTGAATTAAGGTCAGGCTTTTGGGATGAAAAGAAATGAGTCTATGCTAAATCATTTCAAAATGTTTTCCACATATAATTACGTGTTAATTGTCTAAATGTAAACAAAATGTATATAAAAATGGGTAAAAATGGGGAAAATAATCAGAACCAGCAGGCCAAACTGAAAAACAAAAAACATATGTATTGTAAATTAGGAAAAGTCTAATCGCTTTTAAACAGAGGCTGTGAAATTAAAGAAAAATATAACGAATTTAGACCTGAATAATAATCTAAAATCTGTAGAAAAGGCACATTTACTGTGACAAAAGAGATAAAAAGGGTTCTTTGTTTAAAGCAAAGTTCACACACAAAAATATCCACCATAAACTTAACATTAACCCTTTTACTTTATAGTATATCAGAGGGAGTCTGGGGTTGTTGTAATGATTGGTAAAGGTTAAAAAAATCCTTTCTGAACTGCTCTTCAGTCTGACCTGAATTCTTCTTATCTGCATCTATATAAAAATGCTGATAAAAAACAACAGAAAAGCTGATCCCATGCGGGAGCAGGGAATAAAAGTTTCCATATACAACCTATATGCAAACAACACGCAACTTTAAACACCATAAAAACGTCTTCAGTGTATTTTTATGTCAAACACATCAATGTTCCCTAGAAAATGTGGGGAAAAAAGGTAAAATTCAACTGAAACAAAAACAGAACATGAAAAGAATGTCAAATGTCTCCCAAAAGAATGGCGAGTGATTTCTAATGCTTTTTAATTAAGCTTAATAATTGATAAGTAAGGTAGCACTTGGGATCCACTTCAAGGATTTTTTTTCTCTAAAGCCCGTATTCTATTTTATAGACAAAAGATAAACACTGAATTTAAAAGTAAGGAAAGAGGACGAGACTGCATAAAACATAAGTGTTGGATGAAACAAAACAGAATAGTAAAAAGAAGACTCTGCAATGCAAGCTGTGTTAAAAAGCAACGGCATTTCAACACAAGGAGAAAATCTTGAAAACCAAAGTTACATAATTACACAAAAGCCTTTGGATGCAAAGGTTTGTGCAAACCAACACAATGCAATCAAGCAAACAGACGTATAAGCTTAAAAAACCACTGGCTGTGCTGCAAGTTTTATCTCGACAATCAGTCTGAATACACAGCACTTCAATATAATTGCATTATTAAAATTATGTTTAAACTGGTGCGGCTTTGAGGTTTACTTTAAAATTGTACATCCTCCTGCTGACAGAGGCTTTATTGTGGCTGTTTGAGTCAAAGGTTACACAAAAAATGAACACAACCGAACATGATCTGGGATCACGAAGAAAAATGAGGAAGTAAAAACCGTCTGGTCTGCTAAACGTTTGAAAGGCACCGCGTCCCAGCCTTTAAAAATCCACTAAATTATGTCATTATGTACACAGAAAAAGGCCAAAAAGTCAACATACCAAACAAAGAGCGACTTTATGAGGCGAAATATGAACCAGGACTGTCATCAAGTTGTTTTTTTTTTTTATTTTATTTTTAATTCCCTTTATTTAACCAGGTAAACCCCATTGAGATCCAGATCTCATTTTCAAGAGGGATCTGGGCAGAAGTCTGCAGAGCACAGCAACAATCTGAAACAAGTTTCAAACTTACAGGCTGCATGTTTTTAACATTTGTGCCAATAATTCATCCTTAACTAATGGCAGCAACTGAGGCACAGTAGCATGCACCCCCCTCACCCCCCACACACACACGCGCGCATACACACACACACACACACACACACACCCACACACACACACACGCACCCACGCGCACACACACACACACACACACACGAACACACATGCACACACATGCACCTTCAACTGTCCTGAAACATAGTTTTACATTACATATATCAGGGCTGCAGCTAACAATTATTTTAGTAATCAATTATTCTGACAATTTATCAATTAATCGGTTAGAATATTGGCACATTCTGCAGTTTCGAAGAAACAGTTTCTGAAGAAAACCATTTTAAGGACCAGGAATGGCCCTGGGCCACACTTTGGACACCTTTGAGGTAGAACGTATTCATAGACAAAGGTTTTATTTCAATCTTAGATGCAAAATTCAAATTATTTGTACAGTTTTGACTTTATTACCGCTCTGGTTGTATTGTTCTTACAGTAATTGGCATCTGTATATACCCAATTAATCACAATTAATCTTTTCAGCTCTAATATATATTATTGTCTCAATTTGTCAAAATAATATGCATATAAATATTACAAGTTTATAAAATTGAAACAGTATTTAAAAAAGGAGGTGGGATGCTTTTATAAGAAAATATACTGCATAGCTTGTGCTACTAAGTTTCCTCACCTCCTAAAATGTTGATTTTCATCTCAAAAGGTTCCAAAGTTTAGCATTTTGGCTAAAAGTACCATTTAATTCAGTCTAACAATGCTCTCCAGAGTGTTACGATGGCAGATATCTGGTTCATGAAAGGAGTATATGAGCCAATCGGAGCCACTGTGGGCCTGACTGGAGCAGCAGCTGTTTACTGCAACCAACACAAACAACAGAATCTGAGCTCAGCGGCTGTTTGCAGTTTGACGAAACGCTGCTTTGGAGCCACAGCTGACTCTCTCCTTAGCTTACTTTATGTGCACAGGCATCCATAATCACAGGCCAGCAGCCCGAGTTTCATGCCTAATTAAGCAGAAGAGAAACCCACTGATCTCCAGCTACAAACTTGGAACAATATTAACATTCAAGTCATTTCCAAACATGGGAGGAAACATTATTGGCTTCAACAATCTGTTATAGTAGCTACAATCTAGCATTCATAATTCAAATTTATTAAAGGAGATGAAGCAAGAAATCACCTGGTGAATTTTTAAAAATCAAATTGTTTTCCTATCAGCAAACGTTACCCTGTTGCCTTGACAACCACTGTTACCAATTTAGTAAATTTCCGCTACATTTAGTGACTTAATAAAAAAAAGATTTACTTATTTCATAAAGTTTATATCTAGGCATATTTAGAGTATTTTAAATAATTTTTTTGTCATGCCAATGTTGAGATTTCCGTCTTCTACTGCCCAGATCTCATGTGACCAAATATGCAAATTCATCTAGCAGCTCTTAGGACAGCCAATAGCTGCTTTCCTTGCTGTGGAGTTGGGAACAGTGCTGACAACACTCTCTGGTGTTAAATCTTAAAACGGATGCATAAATGTTTCCTGTTAAATCATCAAACACTGTCCAGGGATTTCACATATATAATGGCAACATTTGCCATTAAATTATAGTTCATTATCCGACATAATAGGAAATATAATAGGACATAGGAAATAAAATTATTACAATTTCCTATTCTTCTGAAAGCACTTCTAAAATCAATATAAATAGCTTAAACCGCTGTTTAAGCTTCCTGAAGCTTATGTTTCTTAAAATATATGTAAATATATTTTCACAAATTACACCCTTTGCTTGGAGGTAAAGATAATTTACTCTTGACAGTAAAGCAGATTTAAAAGTGCAGTAGTTGCTAGTAAATTTACACAAATTTAGGTTTTCACAGTGAATGACTAATGAGTCCTCCTCCTTCATAAATAAACAACGAATTCACAAGGAGAGGGAGGCAATAAAATAAACCTAATGAGACCAAAGATTTCATCCAGATCAAAACACAGGAACATTTAGGTGAAACGCTTTCAGATTTTCAGACGAATTACGTCCAACTTTTATCAAATAAGTTTGAAAAAACAACAACAACTTGGACTGAAAACATGGGAGTCGGTAACAGTGAATCTTTAGGCTTTAAAAACAAATTCCCACTAAAAATATGGCTTTAATTGTGGATTAAACATCTGAGGGGATGACATGCAGCAAAAAGATGCTCTCTAAACATTCATCAAAAGATACCGCACCAGCTCGTTAATGTATGCGGTTTTAGCTCGTTTAATGAGGCTGTAGTTCCAAATCACACTTTGAATGCTAATTAATAATGCAACACAGCTTAATGTTTGTTTAATGTGTTAAATAAACACCAAATTATCTAGAGAAATAACATAAAATTACATTAGATTTAAGCAAAACAAGCAAAACACGTCTGTATTTTCCATTTTAAAAAATGCATATCCACACTTTAAATGGTCAATAATCTAATCCATAATTCATCTGGCTATTGCAACTCTAGCGTATAATTATATATGACACATCTGTCTGCAATTGTGAGTGATATACTTTTGAATTCCCAAACTTAATAAGGAACATATTTCCCAGTCCTCAGACGTCATCGTAGAGGAGTTGTGAAGTGTAGCAGTGGAGTTTTACCCGAGCAGCACAGAGGCGAACAAAAACACACCAATTACAACGTAGTGGTGCAAAGTGAGGGTGTATTTATCTGAACCACCAGCAGAGGTATTACAGTCAGAAACACTGGGCTTCCTCTCACTCAGAGGGGCAGAAGGGGGATTACCCGCACGCATCAATTTGTGAATTACAGCAGGAACGTGGGAAGGCTGTATTTATCCTGGAGTAAGTGGAGCTGATATTTAAACCAGACCCTTGACTTCCAGCAGAAACGCACTACAGAAGGCCGACAGCTGATTAGACTGATGGATCACTGGGAGGTGAAGTCATTACTGCAGTTATGAAGCCTCTGTCAGCTCTGCGCACTCTGGTCTCATCTCACACACGTCCTCTAAGTGAAACTAAAAAAACCAGGTCCTGTTGAGCGGGACAGATGGGTTTCTCTGAGCCAAATGTTTGATGATAGACTACAACCATGGTTAGCTGGAATAAACCTAACATTCCTTTAATCTTTGGTTTTTGTCTCCTTAATAATGCACTTTTATAAGCTGCAGTAAACAAATGAAAAAAGTCAATGGACTCATTGTAAACAATGCAACAAGCAGGCTGAAAAGTGTTTATAAAATCTTTTCACAGAATGTGAGAGCACAAAAAGTGCCCACATCATTCGTTCCAGACTTTTTGCAAGCCTTTATTTCTTTTTTTTTTTTTTTTTTAATTAAGCAATCATGATTAATCAGATTCATTGTTTCATGTTTGTTTTTCAATGTCTGGATCTGCATTTGTGCATATTTCTTGTGTTGATTTGGACATTGTAAATTCTGCTGAAGTTGTAACATGTTGAGAAATGTGGCCCAATATATGTCACTTTGTACAGTTTTGGCTTAATTTCTGCTCTAACTGTGTTGTTCTTTCAACAATTGGGCTTTTTCTGACATCAATTAGTCACGATTAATCACCATTAATCGTTTCATCATCAAAGAGTGAATCACCAACCTAATATATCATTGTCTTGTTTTTGTCAAATTAATATGCATTAGGATAAAAATAGTATTTAGCAAAAGCCATTACAACTAATTGTGTAAGGGAGATGGGAGCATTTATTAGAAAATATACTGTGTTAGATTAAATACTGTGCTTATTAAAGGTTAATTTTAATTTCAGAAAAGGATCAAAGTGTTGAATTTTGGTTGAATTGAAGTAATCGGGAATAAGGAAACTAAGTATACAAATTAAGTCCACATTGGACTCAATGTAAACAATGCAACAAGCAGATTGCAGATGGTTTATGAAATCTTTTCACAGAGTGTGAGAGCAGGATGTGAAAACACAAACTTCTACAGCATTTGTTCCGGACTTTTGCAAACTTTTAGTTTTTGCAGTCCTGAAACATCTGAAGTTTCATCAAACTATGGTGCATTCCTTGTGTGGTAACTCCAGTGATGACATTAGATAAAGCCAATCACAGCACGCTATTTAAATAGAGACTGAGTTCAAATATTTGTTTAAGCAAGAGCATCAGAGGACAGAGTGTGGGAGAGGATTTTCCAACAAGTCATCTGTGAAACTACAGCTCTATATGCTCAGTATTGCTGTTACATCCAATGAAGAATAAAAATTATTTATGTACACAAGATGTTCAATAAAACATGATGCTGTTTTTCTGTATTCCAGTAGGCTCTAAATGTTTCTCGTCTCTTTCGGGAGTCGGGGTTGTTTGACAAGTCAAGATGACCTGGGTTACCATTTATATCTGCAAAGCGCCCCTTCAAGCAGCAGCACTCAGCTTACTACAGGCGCAACACTAAAACAGCATACAAGAGGTTTGATAAGGTTGAAAAAGCACTTTGACTTTGTGTTGGTGGCTACTGGGAGCGACTTTAGAGGCTCCTCATCGAGTTCTAATGGTTATATGAATGACTTCTAAAGGTCAGAAAGCAACTGTGATAGACTGAGCAGAAAACCAGAGCAGATCTTCCTTTCTTGAGTACGTTTTCTCAGAGTAAGGTCTTCTGATCATCAGCTGATTGTGACTTCATATCTAAATGTATGCATAGAAAGTTTGAATGCATTTGATGCAAAATTTCTAAATTGTGGCAATTACTCAGCCTTTAAGAAAACATGCAAAATTCACATTTTGCATGTGTTTGTACTTCCATGTACTTCTGTTTGTGGCTCTACCACTTCTAAAAACAACCCAAAGTGTTTCTTGGCAATCAATTAGTGGGTTTTCTTTTTTTTGGGGGGGGGGGTTTGTGTGTCTATAAAATTTGCCGTTTCTAAAATCTTCCAAATGTAACGTCACAATCAGCACACACTGATTTGTAGCAACCCCAGCCAAGCCCACCCCGTTGCCTAGCAACCTAAGCTGAGTTCTGCCCGTTGCCTAGCAACCCAATCTGAGCTCCAAGACGTTTGGTCAGCTGGTTTTACAACTGTATGTGCTATACAATGGCTGCAGGTTAGGATAGGTCTATGGCTACACAAAACATGTTCACAACATGTTTTTGCATAAAATCATTCTTAGATAATGAGATTTTATTTTTAGGTCCTTTTCCAAACAAACCGTTTTTATACCCTCTGTCTCTTTAAATTCAAATAAGCTGCTGCTGGCCACGGCCCCCAACTCAACGTTTACGTTCGCAGGTGAAAATGGCTGCAAATAGATGCCGAATTGTACAATCGTAAATATTTGAAAAGCATTAGTAGAGCCTCCTGCACAACTAACAGGAATTCAGAAAGTGGTTTCTGGATGGTAAGTCAACAACAAAATACTTGTCTTTTCCAGCAGCCATTGTACAGCACATACAGCAGATAAACCAGCTGACCAAATCTGCTGGAACTTAGCTTGGGTTGCTAGGTGACAAGCATTGCCTGCTGATTTGTAACTTTACATCCGGAAGGATTTTTAAACAGCTAATTTTCCAGATGCCAAATAACTTACCAAAAAACACCTGGGGGTTTTCTATGCACTTGAGCTGTTTTTTTTTTTAAGTAGTAGAGACCTAAATGGAAGTACAAAAAATTTAAATAACAGATCCCCTTTAAACCTCATAATAAACTTACATTTTCTAAGAAAGCTCTGAGGCTTTCACAAAACAACTGTTCTAATGCTGAGATTAAATTGCATTCAACCCCACAGTTATGCTCCCCTTTGTTTTGTTTTACCACCCAAACATGCAAAATCCCAATGAAGCACTCCAAAGTTTATGGTGGGATTAGAAAGACAAAATGTGGAAAAGTTCTCTCCCTTTGCAAGGCAATGAATGTAACCAAGACTGTCACTAAGCTCATAAAATCTAGATGAGAACTGTGAGCAGATTTAAAACCTTATGAAAAGAAACAGCATGAAAGTGACCGCTGTGGGACTTTTGAGGAGTGCAAGGGGAGAGCAGGTGATTGCAAGGAGACAGCAGAGAGTGAACAAACACGAACCTCAGCACCAGAGGGGAATGATATTAATCCCTCCACTGCTGCTGCTAAATTGAAAACTTGGCAACAACCAGTGCATCAATGTAACACTGTACCTGTGAAAAAAAATGAGAGGGCTGTAATATTTCCAGGAGTCGTTTTCATGAGGGTGTGAATGAAATCAGAGGTTTGGTTCATCTGCCTGCAGAGCAGATGGGGAGCAGGGGGGAAAAAAGCCAGTTGGCTGCCTCTTTAAATGTGGATAAAGGCAAATTAAGAGATTGTATTCGCCACAATCTGCCTCAGGAAGCTGTCCATTAGTCCAAAGTTCTCTTTGGACACTTTAACATAAAGTCCCACAAGCTCACAGCTGTAGAGCATTTCAGCTGAGTGATGCCTTCCAAGAGCTCCCTAATCATCACAGACCATCTGGAAAACAACTGGGCCGAGCGCGGTCCGCTGAACCGAACTGGAGGAGGAGAGAGAGGGCCGGCTTCTTAGGGCGCAATAATAGAAATATAGATGTGTTGGAGGCACCTGATGCAAAAAAATACATATTATTGTCACAAGAAAATTCTGCTCTATATAAACACATATTTAAGGATGTTTCACATCTGATAGTCTGGTAGACTCTGTTTAATTGGGGACAAAAATAGCTACATTTTCAGTTGGAGCAGTTCACTTTCACATTGCACTGTGGTCTAATAGAAAAAACCTGTTCCCCTCCTCACCTGTAGTGGCGCTGCACCAAAAAAAACCCAAAGAAAAAATATCAAAAACCTCTGAAGAGAGCAGTTTGTTCACAAAACTGCCTCCTTTTGTTTCGGTTGTATTTACCCAGAATTATTTGCGCTATAGTCGACTTCCTGCTTCTGTAGCGGTCTCCGATCTGCTTGGATCCACATATGCATTGGAATCGCACCAAAGTCCACTTCAACTGAACAGAGATCTAGGTTTTTAGGTGAAACAGAATTGACATTTTCCTTTTTTTTCCCCAGACATTCTAGTCAAACGAACTAGAATTAAATTAAATTGGACTAAACAGTGTTGGTGTGAATGCTCTCCAACTTCCATCTGTTTTTCTCTTAGAAAAAACTCCAATCCTTTCAGAAGCAGCCAATGTGGCTGAATGATGCACCAGGAACAGCTGATCTCAGTCAAACTCTAAACTCTGAATAATAAAGTTCAGTACTGAGGCGAAGGCAGAAGCGGACGGATGTGAGCAATCAAACATGAACAAATCTGGGAAACTTTTCCTATTGAGACAAGGCAATGCCTGAGATGGTGGCACACAACGATGCGACCCCCCATGAAGACAGCTGGCCTCAGACTGAACCGGCCCGACATCAGCAAAAAGGTCGGCTCATCACAGATTAATGCAGGGATTATTTAAGTCCGACAGCTTTCTCAGCATTACATCAAAGACACCATGTTACTAAGAGGCTTTAGAAGAAAAGAATTAATTCACTCCTTACTGCTTTCCTTACTGGGCCCATAAACCTGGAGGAGCTGAAACTGGTCAACATTAAATCACTCTAAAGTTTTCCTGTTTCAGGTCAGTTGGGATCACTAAAATTATTTATAGCTGCCAGAATAAGGAGCGAGAGAATCTCTTTAGAGGATATTCATTTCTTCATAGAAGCAGCATTCAGCTTCTGTGCACCACAAATCTGGTGCAAAGATCCAGAAAACTGCAAAACAGCCGAAACACTGAGTTTCTACAAATCTAGACTTAAACTCCACCTGTTTAGACCAACATGATGGCACTTCACAAACTGTAACGTTCACTGGTTTTCTGTGTGTTTTTCTGTTTTTACAATATAAAGCACTTTGAACTGCCTTGTTGATGAAATGTTCTATTCAAATAAAATTGATTTATATTCATAAATTTTCCGTAGAATTTGATAAAAACTGAAAATATGTGGTTAAAGCATCTCTAGCAACATTAAAAAGTTGCTCGACACCGGACCTTTAGTTCTGGATTTAAAGATCCTTTTTCTAAAGTTTTCCAAATTGTTCAAACATCTAATAATTTTAGTTTAGTAAACTTCTGAATTTCTTGAAAGAAATAATTAAAAAATACCTTTTATTCTTCTGACAATCAGCAAATATAAATACCTTAATTAATCCTTTATCAGAAAATGTTTAGCCTGAATTCATTGAAGCGTTAAACTGCAAGAGCTCGGAAATAAATTCAGGAGAAGAATCTCATTTAAACCAGAAAAAAAAACTTCTGGTTCCTGTTCTAAGGAGATTAAAAAACTCATTATATGAGATTTATATCTCATTAAAACTAAAATATCACCTCTTTTAAATAAGAAAGTTTGTAACAATAAAACATGTCTTGGGATTTTTAGACGTCGTAGAGGAAACAGAAGGAGAAAACGGTGTCGCACTGATCCGCTTTATGCCTTTGTAACAAGTCGTAAACGTCAGAGGAGCAAATTTTTTATCTCTCATTAAAATGAGAAAATCTCTCGTTATAACAAAACTTTCTCAAAATAACATGATATAAAACTCGTCTTGTTATAACAAGAAACTTTCTCGTTTTTGCATTTTGTTACACCAGAAAGTTTTCTTGTTTTACAGAGAAACTTTCTCGTTACAACAAGCTCCAGCATTTCGAAGCTCTGGCAATTAAATGCTTCTGTATGTCAGTGAAAAAAAAAGTATTTTTTATGTAAATATGTGGTTTTAGCACAAACTAAACATATGGTCTCAAATATTGGACACTCGGAGAGAAAAGAGCCCTCAATAAATTACAGGGAGACATTTGTTTGAAACACTGAGTAAAAATACTTTAGGATAAACACCAAAAAGCATTATGTGCATTTGTAAACAAGACATTTTACTTGTTCCTGTGTGGATTTTCTCTGTGAAATTGTCTTAATTAGCACCTGGGGCAAGCAGCGACATCAGAGGGCTTTTTAACTCATACATTCGCACAGACGGCTCACACACCACACAATGTTTTCTTCCTGTGTGAGACAGATGGCGGCGACCCCACAGGGACAGAGATGCAGTCTGAGCACCTCAAAGCCGCCTGCCTGCCTCCCAGTCAGCACCAAACCTCACAAAAGAGAGCAACGCAGCCGGAGACGGGCTGGATGCTGCACAGCAGATCCAGATCTGCAGAGTTTCCCCCCTTAAATCACGCTACGCACGTTAGTGAGCGGCGAAACTACACAGCGCTGACGGATCCGCTGAGTCAGCAATCTGAACATCCCCTCTGCAGGAAGGGTGATTAAAAATTCTCTCTGTGCTTTGCAGCTTAAAATAGACGTAATATTAGCTAATATTTGGTGTGTGAATAACTGCGTAAGTGATTTATTAACAAATCAGTGATTTAAAAAAGAATAATAGCTGTGGTTAAAATTTCTAATCAGGGACATTTGTTTACAATAATTTGCAAAACTATTTATACCCTTTACTTACCACTTTGTCATATTGAAACCACAAAATTATAATGTAATTATAGCAACAAAGAGTAGCACAGGGCTGAAGTGAAAGGAAAGTATATCATGGTTTTTAAATGTTCTTCAGATAATCATCGAAAAGCAATTCCTGCATTTGCATTTAGCAGCTTTTGATAAACCAAAACAAAATCTAGTTTCTAGCACAAATATCTCAGTACACTTGAAATAAGACAAAAGTAGCTTTCAAGTAACTTTTCAGCAAGAAACAGGAGTGTCTTTCAAGTCAATAAGTTAATATTGGTTTAAAAAATACTAATTCAACTGGGAGACCATTTCACTTATAAAAAGCCATTTCTAACATGTTATAAATGAAATAATCTGCCAGTGGAAGAAGCACCAAAAGGAGGAAACGGTTTAGCAACTAGCCTTTCTAGCAACAGAATCTGATGCCATTTTTGTTTACATTTCTAATAAAGCCACAGTATTTTATGCTCTAATTTGTACAGTCTTTTATTGTTATTAATTTTCCTTTTATAAATTCGACACTTTTGGAACGTTTCTGTGAATCTACATCTCTTTATGCACCCAAATGTAGAGTTTGGGGGGAAAAGCTGCACTTTGTGTCTTCTTCAGAGGTTTTTGTGTTGTTTCATTCACTGGTTCTTGGTGCAGCGCCACCACAGGCGAGGAGGGGAACAGTTGTTCTGACACAGAGCATTGTGAAAATGTAACAAAAGCTGCATTTTTTGTCCCCAATCAAACCAAACTCAACCTTAAGCTTCTTTGGAAAGAAGGATACTAGATGGCTACTAGATTTTTGTTTGTATAAAGATTGGAAAACCAGGTTCTTTAATAGTTACTTCATAATGTGTTAGTCTGAAATATTACATCGAAAAGAAGTATGAAGAAATTTACAAGGGTATTCATACTTTGCAAGGCACTGTATGTTCAGCTGATTAAAAGTTTATTTCATCTTTTAATGCTTTTTTTAAAGGTCAGCCAACATACAGCAGAGAGCTTTCCTTACATAATATACTTAAAAGGTCACACAAAAACCTTCATTATCTCTCGTTTTAATCCACGCCGACTCGAGTGACACATAAGTAATAAGGGGACTCTTACCCTCAAGCGAAAATCAATATCATGTTTAACTTGGAGCAGCCACATGTTTACCATTTTCATCCAGTAAATCCTCTCTGCCGTGACAGGCAGAAGATCCTCGGGTCCAAAACAGACTCCCAAAACGTTCTTACCTAAGACTTTTTAAAGCTCCTCAAAGTCACTCAAACAAGACAAAAATGTCAGGGTGACAAAACAAAAACATGTATGGGTGTGAATGATTTTGGTTTTGTTATTGTGACAAAGTTTTAAGAGAGCGATTTGCCTCCCGTCAGATGCATGCTGGAACAAGCCGTAGCTATGGTAACAACAATAAGAGAAACTGGCTTTTCTTGTTCCCTTCGTGACTTATTTCAAGTCCTGTTTTTGACGTTAGGAGCCAGAGTTGGGTAAGTCTTGTGTACAGGTGTATTGTTACAGATTTAATAAAAAGAGACACATAATGTGTGTCAGAAAGACCTCAGGCCATCTGCAGAGCAAAGGATGAATTTAGATTGGTAAGAAAAAAAGTTATGTGATATCTACAATAAAACGCTGCAGGACTTTTGCCTCCTGCTCGATGTCTTCTGGTTTTGCCTTTTTGTCACATGATTATCAAACATGTGTATGTATAGGTTTATGGGTGGTACAAAACATATCCATTACATTCTTTGCAGAAAATCATTCTTAGATAGTGAGACTTTTATCTGCTCAGCTCTGCCTATTTCAAGCTCCTTTGAGAATAGGCTGTTTTAGGGACTGTGTCACTTTAAATCGTTGGCTACGCCCCCTAATTCAACGTTTACACTCACAAGTGAAAAGAGATGTGTAAATACACAACCATACATCTTTGAAAAGCAAAAGTGGAGTATCCTGCACAACCAACAAGAATGCAGCAAGTGGCTTCTGGACAACAAAACACTTGACTTTTCCAGCAGCCATTGTACAGTGAATATAGCGGTAAAACCATCTGACCAAACATGCTGAAGTTCTGCTTGGGTTGCTAGGTAATGGGGTGCAACTTGGCTGGGGTTGCTAGGTAACAGCACAGTGTCCATCAAATGTGACTCAATAATCGGGAAGTTTTTGAAATGGCTCATTTTCCAGACAACAAAAAACATGAACTTATTGCCATAAAACATCTGGCTGTTTTTAGAAGCAGATGAGACCCAAATGAAAGAATAAAAACACGAAAAATATGAATTTTGAACAATAGATTCTCTTTAAGATAACCTCAGATGTTACAAAATGGTTTTTAAATGAAGATTTCCATCATCCATTGGAGAGAGTTTGAGCATGATCCACAGGTTTTCGGTCAAATTTACTATAGCGCACTCCAAAACCTTCATTTTGTTTTTATTTTTTTTAACATTTGGAGCACACATTTCATATTTGTTTACTAGTCATGGTTTAAAATCAGTTTAATGTAGAGTCCAAACTGTGAAAACGTATGCCAGTATTAAAATAAATTAAAAATCTACATGCTTTCCTCAACCTTATCTGGATTTTTGTCCCAACAATTGGATCTCTCTCAGTTTCAGTGATGTAACTGAGATTTCTTGTTACATAATAAAGTTTGATATAAGGCTCGGCTCGGCTCACTCCCTGCAGAGTAGAGGGGAGCCTTACATGTCTGGCGTAACAGTCTGTCTCACAGTAAAAAAGGTTCACAGGGACTCATCATCTCTGGTTTGAAGGATGAACACCTAGGCTTCCAGCTATTCCTAGATTTCAGGTAAAGCTACAAAGAGAATCAGTTCCAACCGGCAGACAGAACCGAGGACCGATGTGAGCGCAGCCGTGACTGATTTTTTTGTTCACTTTGTCTAACAAGTACCCTATGGTGACATCCTGGAGCATTCTGCAGACTGAAAAGATCTCTAATTTCACTGAAGCTTCAGATTTATGTCCTGAACATGAAACTACAGTAAAAGAAATTAGTGAAGGCAAGAACAGAAACATAATTATCAACATTTGACATCAAACTTGAGGCTTGGGGGCCAAATCTGGCCCGCTGTACCTTTTTATGTGGCCCTTTAGACTCCAAATTACACCAATGAGTCCCTCCAGTTTTTCATAAAGCTGCACTCCCTACATTTTTTCTGATTTTTCTGACATTTTTTCTCAAAATTGGCCAAAAACATTAGGTTAAAGTGACTGATGCCTTAACCTTACTTCATGTCAAGTTATAGTCTGATCAATGTGAAAAGATGTTCAGTATTATTTAATTTTAAGAAACTCTTATTGAATGCTGAAACAAACAGATGTTTACTGATATTTTAACAATTTAATGGGCTTTATCAAAGCATTCTGGCTCAACAGGCCCAGATCTTTGATGCGACCCAAAATGAAAATGAGTTTGACGTTCTGGTCTACAGGAACAGCTGCAAGTACGGTGAAAATAACCTTTCAGATTTACAAAGATGTGTAAAATTTCCAAAAAATATAATCATTTAATGCACATAATGAAGATAAAAAAATAAAATCTAATAAAAGATATATGTGAATTCAGACTGAAATGATTAATTGGTTTTTGAAATAATCAACCAAAAAAAGACCATTTGTTGAAAGAACAACTTACTAAGTCCAGCTGTATGATAACCTAAATCCTGACAACACAGAATTTGTTTAATTGACACAAATAAGCCCAAGCCCATCTCAGTCCACACATCTAAATCCAATTAAAATCTGTCGAGTGGGATTAGGGCTACGGAGATTTATCAATAATCTCTTTCTCTGATTGCTCCAACTTTTGGTTCACAAACCTTCAGCTGTGCAACCGGTGAGCGTTGGTCTTCAAAGCAGAAAACAGAGCAACAACTGAACAGAGATATGCTGCATATATTTTCCGGTGAGAGATAAATTATGCAAAAGTAAGGTCCACAGAGTAAACTTGTAGAATATTTATATTTTATATGCCAGTTTATCCTTATGATGAGCACTCGCACACCACAAACTGCTCAATGGAAGCCGAAAAACAACAACCAAACACAAACAAACTTCAGTTCACTAAGGTGTGCTTATTATTCTGCCCTTCAGTATTATAAACAAGACAGCAGCTATCTCATCTTATAAGTTTAACTCTTATTTCCAAAACAGAATTAAGGAAACCAAAACATCAAACTGAGAGGGAAATATAGCCGGAGTCTGCGCCTGTTTATTGTTCCTGTAAAATCCTAATTGGAGTCAATGTATTCAACCGATTCTCTAAAAACGTCCAGACAGAGAATCCTACTTGCATATCATGACAGACGTCTTATATCTCATTTCAAACTGCAGCAAGATGTTATCAAAATGTTGACAAAATGTTGATTTTTGTCTTAATGAAAAGTAAAATGAAGAGTAAAATAGGTCTCAAATGATTAATTGGATTAATCGTAATTAATCTGAAGTCATTAATCATGATTAGTCGCATTAATCGCGATTGATCAATTATAGAAATGATCATCAATTAAGTTAGTAATTTATTAATTGTGAACTGGCGCATACAAACTAAAAAAAAGGCCATTTCATAAACAATTAGAGCAGTAATTAACCCAAAACTGTGATTGATATATATATATATATTTTTTTTTTTTTTTTTTTTTTTTTTATATTAATTTATTTTTTTTCCATTCAAGACTTGTGTTCTACTCAAAACTCCTCAAGCTGTGATATTTTTCACTTGGTTCAAATTCTGTCACAAAAACAAAAATCCCTATTAATCATGTTTTGTTATCCAATTATTAATCAGTTAATCCAAAAAATGATCAAGAGCATATGAAGGAATGCAATGTTTTTTTTAATTTCAGGCAATTTGTATTTATTTATCTGCATCCCTTAACGTATTTCTAATATTATATAAAAAAGCTTAAATGAAAAATTTGAAGAATGTGCCACTCTTTAAAAATCCGATTAATCGTAAAGATAATCGATTGTTAAAGTAATCATTAGTCCCTAGAGTAAAATAATCTGGGAAAAGCTCAACTGTTTCTGAAACGATCCAGCTTTCTCTACATGTTTTCTTATTCTCTTCAGTGGCAGACCGCCCAACTAGAGATGATTGAAAAGAAGCAAAGTTCAACGTGAGTCCACTGTCTGTGCTCCAAAGTTTTAATCTGCCGTATCATCCCCAGCAACAGAAACATTGATCCACAGGGAGGATGTCAGTTACTGTAATGTGTGATTTATTGTTTGAGCTTGCTCAGACCCGCAGCAGCAGAATGGACGCGTAGAATTCATTATTATTTGATTTACCAAGAATTTTATGAGCTGTGACAGGATCTAAAGCTGCCAGCTTAACAACTTGAATTGGTGCTTTCAAGAAACGCGTCACAACAACAACAACTGCTCGGCTCCTGCTTCTGCTTTCTCCTCAATGAGTAAACCTGATTTATGGTGAGATGGCTGCAGGAACACAGGCAGTCATAGTAAAAAAGTCTTTGACATTTTTTTACTGTAGGGAAATAATAAATCTACATGTGCGTATTGATTAGCAGACCTTTATATTAGGACAGTCATTTTTTAAAAGTTGACCCATTATGTTTCCTTGAATAGGAATGCACAAAACATGTTCATTACATTTTTTGTCCAAAAATATACGCAGTCTGCTCAGTTTTGCCTATTTTGAGATCCGTACACCTTTGAAGAGCAGAAGTGGAGCCTCCTGCACAATCAACGAGGATGCAACAAGTAGTTTCTAGGTGGTACATTAACAACAAAACACCTGTCTGTTCCAGTAGCCATTGTGCGGCACATGCAGCTGTAAATCCAGCTGACCAAACATGTTGGACTTTGCTTTGGTTGTCAAGTGATGGGAGTCCTCCTGATGTGTGACATTACACTCAAAACATTTTGGAAATGGCTCTTTTCCAGACACCAAATAAGTTTAACTTATTGCCAAAAACAATCAGGGTGTTTTTTTAAGTGCTTGGGATGTTTTTGGAAGCACATTATGCAAATGTGACATTTGCATAATAGGTCCTCTTTAAATTTACTCTTAAGCTTTAAATAAATTATGTCACAAAATCAACCAAAACAAAAAGCAACTGAACACAACTTTTAAATGTGCAGTCAGTCAGTGTTGATCTTCAAAGGTGAAACTAAACCAGAAACTAAACACGAGATGCCCTGGAGAGACTTTGGCATCCTGTTTCTATTCTGAGTTGAATCATCCATAGATTAATTCTACAGAGTAACTATAATTTATCCTAACAATGGACTCTCAGAAACAATAAAGCGTCTTCAAAGCAAGCTGCCAAATGGTCTTTAAATGAAACATTAAGAACTGGACTGCAACAGAACTAGTCTTCAGCTCAGCCACAGGCTTACTTATTAGCAACCCGTTCTTCAAAACAAGGCAGCAGCTATCTCAAGCATTGCTTGAAGCAATTAGCACTGTACGGTGAGTTTTGTTCTCTTCTATTATTTCCCAAACAGAATTAATGAAACCAAAATAGAAAACCGAGAGAAGGAACTGGCACCAACGTGCACCTGTTTATTCTCAGCATAATTTCTCTAACTACTTCCTGTATCCACGCAGCAACATAAAACCTAATTGCAACGAATACCATGCCAACACAACAATCAGGCTTTGTGCACCAAAACATACATTTCTGCAATACTTCTAGAGCTCAATAACCTTTAAAGGTATAACCTGACAAATATGCAAGTGTGTTTATCTAATTTAGACTGCAATTTGAAAAACAGCCATTAAAATGCTGTTTTGGTTACAGAGAAAAACAAGCTGGACTTTAACATTTAAATGCAAAATGGAGCAAAGTAGTGAGATGATACACAGAATAGGATATTGGCTGAAATGATTATTCGGTTTAATCGATTATTCAAATAATCATCAACTAATTTAGTAGTCAATTAATTCAAAAAAGGCCAATTGCTGACAGAATAACTCCCAGTAGAAAATAAGCCAAAAATGTATGAAACAATATGTACATTTTGCAATTCAGATAAAAAAAACAAACAAACCTGTCTGTAAATATGTTCCACCCACAACTCCTCATCTAGTGGCAGTTTCAGCTTCACACTATTCAAATTCTGCAAATTAATTAACCTTTGCTACTTTTTTAATTGGTTAGTCCAAAAATAAACAGATCAGACCAACACTAAAGGCCTGAGCTATTCACAAAGTCGATGTTAGAAGTATTTTTTTTACTGCAAATAATCAAGCGTCCGCTAAAGGAATGCTATGTTACTGCATTTTATGCAATAAAATGTTTATATTCTATTTTAAAAAATAAATTAAATTATTTGCATAAATAAACAAATAATGTATTTCTAATATTGTACAAAAAAGGCTTAAATTAAAAAATGTGATTAATCGGATTAATTTGATTAATCGTCAGAATAATCAATAGATTAATTGATAACTACAGTAATTACTAGTTTCAGCCCTATTTTGACTACTTGAAAACCACAGCAGCAGAAGGTTTAGAGGTAGTTTAATTGGTCACAGGTTTATTTGTAGTGAGGAAGTGTTATAGATGCCTGCTAAAAGCCTAGAATTGGTGCTTTGAAGCTTCTCCTCAAATTACTGTGACTCCTCTCTCCTCGGTGAGATACACTGAGCTGGTTAAGATGGCAGTAATCACTTTTGGATGCTGAGGCACTTTGACAAAATTAAATCTGACATTTTGTACTGAGGCATACCACTAAAAGAGGAGCACATTTTCACCGCTTCAGGTGCCCAAAATGTTTCCAGCTCTGTACATTTCTGTGTAGGAAGTTCTATCCAATTTGCTTTAAGCCAGTCACAATCAACCCAGAAAACAAGAAAAGCACATTTGTCTTAGGAAAGCAGTAAGGTTTATTTATGCATCTGCTTCATTCAAACCTGTGTGTTTGTAGTAGAAGCTTAGGGGAGGCCATGTTTCTAGTTTGCACTGTCACACTAACAACCTGTAACTCATCCCTGCTAGCACGCAGCATCAGAGGACAGACTGCGTCAGCACAATCTGCTACTTGATGCTCACACTGTGTAACCTGATGGTAGTAGCCAACTCACAGACCCAGCATGACAACACACCAGATCTTCTGCTGCTGCAGAAAGACACAGACAGAAATGGATGTAAACGTGCTGCTTTCTTCAGTGATCAATTAGAGATCAGCTGATAACTGGATGAGCTTCAGTTTGATTGACCCAGCTGGAAACTCAAAAATCTGACTGTTTTCTGAACAATCAACTGCAGCTGAAACGATTAATCGTGATTAATCGTTTATATAAATACCACCCAATCGATTAATTGTTAACAACACACTAAGACTAATAACTAAAGCCAAAACTGTACAAAAATATTTACATTTTGCAGTGAAGATTAAAAAAAAAACTTCTTTGTCTGTTAATCTATTTTACCCAAAACTCTAACGCAGTTTTAGCTTCACCTAGTTCAAATTGTTACTCCTTTGTTTTATTTGTATTACATGTCCACCCACTAGGGGCACTGTTATGCCAGGAGCATATGTAATGGGTTTGTGTTCTTCTTCGTTGCTCTCTGCATGTCTGTGCGGAGGATGCACATGGCGGAATAAAGCTGAGTAAAGAAACTAGTTGTTTCTATGATTTAACATTGGTAGCAGAGGATGGTTAGTAACTACAGAGTTCCGCCAACGTTTGAGGAAGGAAAGCCTTATGAAAGCTGGAAGAATGAAGTCAACATTTGGACGAGAGTTACAGATTTGGAGTCGAAAAAGCAAGCGCTGGCTGTCGCCCTGGCCCTGTCTGGAAGAGCGCGGGACACGGCGATGGAAATTCCGGTAGATGATCTAAATAAAGACACTGGAATGACAACGTTGTTCGCTAAACTAGATGACTTGTTCTTAAAAGAGGAAAAGGACAGGATCTATGAAGCATACTCAAATTTTGATCGGATTATAAAAGAAGTTAACATGTCGATGGCGGACTATATTATTGATTTCGAGCAGCGTTACTCACGGATGAAGAAATACAACATGGAGCTGCCTGACCCAGTTTTGGCTTTTAAGCTTTTAGACACCGCGTGTTTGGATATAACGGACAGACAGTTGGCTTTAACGGCATGCCCAGATGTAACATTTGCTTCAATGAAGTCCGCTTTGAAGAGAATATTTGGGGGGGAAAAAGGTGCGGCAGCAGAAGGCATTAGCCAGGAGTCCGTGTTTGCAACAGAGCAATGGCGGCAAAAAGGAAAGTTCTGGCGGCAGAGTCCCCATAAGAAAACTTCACAGCTCAACACTCCGCAGCCCGGTACAAACCCGCTGGATAAGTACGGACGACGGTCAAAATGTGCAGTGTGCCAAAGTACTTTTCACTGGGTTAAAAACTGTCCGCATAAAGCTGATAGTGTTAAAATGGCTGATGATACAAAAGACGTGGAAGAATGCAATTTAACTCTGTACACCAAAGAATCAGCAACAGATGCAGAAATATTCATGACAGAATGTCTTGGCTCAGCAATAATAGACACTGCTTGCACTAGGACAGTTTGTGGACAAGAGTGGCTGGACAACTATAGTACTGTATTACAAAAGAAAAGTATGAAGTCTATGAAAGAGACAGAAACACAAAGTCACAGGCCCTTCAAGTTTGGAGATGGAAAAATCGTCTACTCCATAAAAAAGGTAAAGATACCTGCTAAAATTGGCAACACAAAGTGTAATATAGAAACTGAAGTAGTACCTGTTAACATCCCGCTGCTACTGAGTAAGACCTCATTGAAAAGGGCAGGGACTGTTTTGGACATGGAAAGGGACAGTGTAGTGATGTTTAATCAACCTGTCAAACTGGACTTTACTAGTTCAGGTCATTACTGTGTAAACATTGTGGACAGTGAGAATAGAAGTTTCATTCACTCTGATAAGCTATTGCAAGCTAATGAGGAAGAAATACTGACTACAACAGACAAGATGAACACAAGTGAAAAGATGAAAGTTCTGGAGAAACTTCATAAACAGTTTGGACATGCCTCTGCTGACAAAATACAGAGACTCTTGACTAATTCTGGCAACAAGGACACAGAATGTGTCAGTCTGCTGAAAAACATTGTGAACCAGTGTGAAGTGTGTCAAAGATATTGTAAGACCAAACCAAAACCTGCTGTCGGCTTACCATTGGCATCTACATACAATGAAACTGTTGCTGTAGATCTGCACGAACTTGAACCTGGGGTTTGGTACCTACACATTATTGACCAGTTTACCCGTTTCAGTGCTGGTAGTGTCTTAACCACCAAGAGATCTTCTGAGATAGTCAGACGTTTTATTCATGATTGGATCAGTGTGCATGGCCCACCACAAAAGTTGTTCAGTGACAATGGTGGTGAATTCAATAACGAGGAAGTGAGAGACATGGCCGAGAACTTTAATATTGAAGTCAAGACAACACCTGCTTACAGTCCATGGAGCAATGGACTGTTAGAGCGCCACAATCAAACTCTGACAGAGATTTTGCTAAAAGTCAAAGCAAGTACTGGATGTGACTGGAGCACTGCCATGGACTGGGCCCTGATGGCAAAGAACTCTATGCAAAGTGTCCATGGATACAGCCCACATCAGCTGGTGTTCGGGCAGAATCCTAACCTGCCTTCTGTATTAATAGACAAAGCTCCAGCTCTAGAGGGCACCACCAAGAGTGAATGGGTTGCCAAGCACATTTCAGCCTTGCATGCTGCAAGAAAAGCTTTTACAGAAGCAGAATGTTCAGAAAGGATACGGAGAGCACTAAAGAAACATATGCGGCACATAGACGAGCGATATGAAACTGGAGACAAAGTTTTTTACAAAAGAGTGGATTGTCCAGAATGGAAAGGACCAGGAGTGGTGATTGGTCAAGATGGTGCGGTCGTTTTTGTTAGACACGGAGGCACCTGTGTCAGAGTCCATCAACTCAGATTGAGGAAAGTTACTCATGAGAATGAAGAACCTCAGATTACCTGCGTTGAGAAGAACAATCGAGGACAACACACAGTGGACATCATTGAAGAGGATGTAGAAGGAGACACTATTGCAGTAAATCCTGAGAATCATCATTTGCTTGCTCCTGAAAATACAGAGGCTGAGAGACCGCACTCTGAAAACACCATCATAAAGACAGGTCAAATTGTGACATTCAGAAATGCAGAGGGTGTACCACAAAAAGCCAAAGTGTTGGGACGTGCCGGCAAAGCAACTGGGAAATACAAGAACTGGGTTAACTTGGAGCTGCTTGAGCCAGCAGAAGTGGCTGGCAACAGTGAGTCAGCTGACCTGTCACAGTTGGAGGATCTTCACATCCAGGCAGATGCTGAGGTTACAGATATGCACGAGGATGTTTTTGTGAATAAGGACATATCGTTTGATGAAGCAAAGGAAAATGAAATAAAAAGCTGGAAACAAAATCAAGTGTTTGAGGAAATTGAAGACAAAGGACAAAAGTGTGTCTCTACTCGTTGGGTGTGCACTCTGAAAGAGACTGAAAATGGAATAATGCCAAAAGCAAGACTTGTTGCACGAGGATTTGAGGAGCTACAAGTTTCTGACCTACAAAAGGACTCTCCAACCTGTGCCTCGGAGTCACTGAGACTCTTGGTGGCAGTTGTATGTCAAAAACAATGGGAACTTCACTCTATGGACATTAAATCTGCCTTTTTACAAGGAATGCAACTGTCCAGAGACATTTTCATCAAGCCTCCTCGAGAGGCTAATAGCACAGGTGTGCTTTGGAAACTGAAAAAATGTGTGTATGGTTTAGCTGATGCTTCACTGTATTGGTATAACAGGGTAAAAAGCATCATGATTGAAGCAGGAGGCATCATGTCTAAGGTTGATCCTGCAGTTTTCTATTGGCTGGATGAGCACAAAAATGTAACTGGTGTACTTGCTTGTCATGTTGATTTTATATGGGGTGGATCACACATGTTTTCAGAGTCAGTCATACCTCACCTGAGGTCAAAGTTTAATGTCGGTCGTGAAGCACACAATAGCTTTTCCTATGTGGGTGTAGATCTTGTTACTGAAGGTGAGAAAGTACAAATACACCAAGAAACATACATTCAGCACCTGCAGTCCATACACCTCTCACCCTCACGAGCAGCAGAGTCCGCTTCACCTCTCACTGAGAAGGAGACAGAGCAACTTAGATCTAAGATAGGCCAACTTCTGTGGGTGGCAAGACAGAGCAGGCCTGATGTCATGTTTGATGCTAGTAATTTAGCATCCCGTCTCAAACATGCTACAGTACAGACCATTAATGAAGCAAACAGAGTTGTGTGTAAGCTCAAGGCCAAGTCTGTTGAATTGAATTTTCAACACCTTGGGGACGACGGTAACTTAAAGATGGTTACATTCACTGATGCATCTTTTGGAAATCTTTCAGATGGAGGTACTCAAGGTGGGCACTTCATTGTTTTGATGGGTGACAACGGGCGGTTCTCTCCCATTGCATGGCAGTCAAAGAAAATTAAGAGAATTGTCAGAAGCACACTGGCAGGTGAAACACTCGCCATGTCTGAGGGGATTGATAATGCCATTTTTCTTTCCGCACTCTTTTCTGAACTCAGTGCTGGTAATACTGCTTGTACTCCACCTATAATCTGTGTGACTGATAATTTCTCTCTTGTTGATGCACTTAAGTCAACTAAGTTTGTTGCAGAGAAGAGGTTACGCCTGGAAATGAGTTCAATTAAAGAACTGATGCAAACTAAGAAGGTTCATCAAGTGGTGTGGTCTCAAACAAAAGACCAACTTGCAGACTGTTTAACAAAGAAGGGAGCATCCGCAACCTCACTCCTTAGGGCTCTTTATGAAGGACTATGGATTCTTCAGTAAATTCAGTCATAAGATGTTTCACATTCTGTTACTTTGAGACTGTTCTGACAAAAATCTTTAATTGCTATGCTTTCTCATAAGTTTTTTTTTTAGAAAAGTGGGAGATTGTTACTCCTTTGTTTTATTTGTATTACATGTCCACCCACTAGGGGCACTGTTATGCCAGGAGCATATGTAATGGGTTTGTGTTCTTCTTCGTTGCTCTCTGCATGTCTGTGCGGAGGATGCACATGGCGGAATAAAGCTGAGTAAAGAAACTAGTTGTTTCTATGATTTAACACAAATCCTGTAAAACAAAATCTCCTATTAAGCAAATTTTGGAACCAATTATTAATCAACTAATCAAAAAATAATAAAAATCACCAGATTAGCCTTTATTTTAAGTGAAGCAGAAAGGGCTGAACTTTTCACATGTTGATGTGAAAAAATTATTCTTTTGTAACTGTAGATGCATCTTTTGCTACAAATGATCGAGCGTTCACTAAAGGAAGCTGCTGTTGAATTTTATCCAATAAAATGTTGTTGTTGAGTTTCTTTTTTTAAAGGTAATTTAATTATTTGTTTATTTGCATCTTTTAATGTTTTTCTAATAATATTGCATAAAATACACTTCAAAAGCACAAAATGTTAAATTATTTTTTGTGTAAATGTCTTAGTACATTTGAAATAAGTCAAAGTTACTTGTTAACTCACAAGTAACTTCATTAAGATACTGGAGCTTGTTTAAATCCTTAATATTGATGAAAAAGTACTAGTTACACTGGCAATTATTTCACTTATTGAACTTGAACTTTTTAATCAATATTAGTGAATCATTTACTTAAAACCAGCTCTTTTCTCTTAACGAAGTTACTTGTAAGTTAGTTTTGTCTTTGCACTAGAAACAAGACCATAAATGGTAAGACTTTGTGTTTTTGCAGTGAAAATGGATGATTATTTGAGAATTTAAAACTGTTTCACCTTCCTTACATTTTAAAAGGAAGATACAGTCCTAACTTTTTGATACTTGGAAGCATAAAATCGGCGACAAAGTAATAAGGTCCTACTGAGAAACCCGAGGCACTTCCAAGGCTTATCCAGCTGTCAGCAGAAGAACAGTTTTGGAGACTTCTCAGAGGATTTTATTGGCAGCCTTGCATAAAACCTCAAAATGTCCCACAGACTGTCCAAGTCGCAGTTATCTCATAAACCTGTCAGCATATCTCCTATCAAAACAATGAGTCACACTGAAATTAATAGTCTTGACACAGTTTTATGACTTAACGTCGAGAAAAAGACAATGACTACGGCACACTGGGCCGTGCCTGCAGCCATCTTTATGACTCTGGCTTTAGTGACCACATGACTGGGATTCTGTTGAGTAAAACACTGGAGGGGGAAACCAAGCAAACAAGCTGGAGAAAAGTGTCAGAAATAAAACACTCACCACCAGATCAGGGAGGCATTTATCACATGTAAGCTGATATCTGTGCAGGTTTTCAATTAGGCTTCGGTTATTTCCTTATAAGCTCTACAGGAATAAATTAGACACATGCCAACATTTGTGCTGCTAATGAGCCGCAGGACAAATGAAGACATTAAGAGAGGGAGTCGCTAGAAGGCACCGAGATGCATCACAATGCAATAAAACTGCGACGTGTTTGCTTGCTAGATTATGCTGCAGAAAGAGCGGCATTATGGCAGCTTAACAGAAGAAGTGAGGAAATTATTTTTGCTGCTCATTCTTCGTCCAACAGCGCACCGCGGGCTGGTGCTGGATGTGAAAATCCCTCCCTCAAACTTCTAGAGACTTGTTTAAAATTCAGCTGATGCACGAAACAAATCGTTTTTCACTCGCCAAAACGCAGCGTGCATGCATCATCGGGCTGGGCCAGAACCACACTGATCGGCTAATGAATGTGGCGCTCCCTAAAACTGTTTCGCACAGAGAATCTGTGATAAAATAGGGGATATGAAATTACTGGCAAACTGCCACATGAAGCTCAGGAAGTCAGAAAAGGATTCAGTGGGGATAACAAAGCATAATATCCTTCATTTTTCATATCACTGCAGCGGCGTTACAGTATTTTGGCAGATTTGACTGCTAAATATCAGAGAAGGGTAAGTTTTTCCTAGAAAATATGCAAAATAACATCTTTCACTCACATACCAGGATCTGAAGGACAGATTATGAATTAGGACAGAATAAGACCACAATGTCAGAGAGTAGAAAATAAAATATGTCGTTACTGAACCATAAACTGAACGTGATGCAGCTAAAAGCAGATTATGTGGAAATGGACTTAAAGTTTTATCATGATATTTTGTGTTACTACTGTGATAATGATAAAAGCGATTTATTACTTCCTTTTTAGCAATCATAACCTCACAGACATGAATACTGCTCTTGTAAAATGTGACCATTTGTAAAGAAGTGTGATTTATGCACACAGTAACTGCATTTAATCATATTTTCATATTTATTCATACCATCATCGAAAAAATAGTGAAGAAAATAGTAAAATTAACAATCCTCACACTGTCTCCCAGCATCTGAACCTCTTCAAAGTCTCTGGTTAAACTTTATTTTTCTTGGAAATACGCCCACATCGTGGAGAAAGTTATCTTTGTTTCAAGGACGACTGCTTCGGGAACCTCGGTCAGTAACAAGAAGGATTTGCAGAAAGACTTTGCCGGATTGAGCGGTCAATTCCTTCCATCTATGGCAGCAACGGACACAGCAAAGAGATAAGCTGCAAATAACGCTACAATGAGAATAAACTTTATTTTAGACATTAATTTATTGTTTTGATACCACGAGCATCGTCCCTCCTGCTGCGTTAGCTTGAGTTTAGCTGCTTGAGAACATAAGCATTAGTGACTGGTATTATTATTACATCAACAGTTTGGGATTGGTGCTAGCTAACTCACAAACTACGTTGAAGAAGCCTTGGTTGCAAGACATTAATTTATATTCTGGCAGCATTTAATGATGTAAGGCAGGATGGACGAGTCTTCTGTTGTTGACATATTTTAAGGAAAAACTTTCTGCTACTAAAGCTACAGAAACGGCTGAACAAGGTGGAGTGGAACGCCTTTTAAAAGCACCATATGTCCACTATAAACTGGGCAGTTTTTCAGTGTACACCAAGCTTTTAAGCGTAGTGGCCAATAGATTTACGGTTAAGCTTCAGGAATGGCCCTGAACTCAATCTTATGAAGAATAATTGAATCTGCTTGAAAGCCAGAACAAAGGATTTTGTAAAGGAAGACTCATTCCAGTGGTTGATGAATCACTAAAAGCATAAAATGCATGTGGTATTCATACACAGGGTAGGGGGCAGGGTTTCCCTCAGCGTATTATAAGTCTGGCGGGTCAACAGGCTTTACTTGTGCACCCACCAGGCTTAGAATTGATTACATTTTTTTAATGTTTGCATTTTTTATGTACTTTACAGTTGGTGTTCAGGTATTCATCTTTAAATAACAATTATCGATATTTTCAAATTCCCTCTCAACTTTAAAGATTTTTTATTTGTCAGGTTATACATTTAAAGGTTTTTTTCCCTCTCAACTTTAAAGATTTTTTATTTGTCAGGTTATACATTTAAAGGTTTTTTTCCCTCTCAACTTTAAAGCCTGTTGTTTTTTAAAGAACAACAGGCTGCTGGATGAACGACTGCCGGGCACCCCAACCACTAATAACAAGTTTTCTGGGGGAAACCTTGGGATGTATGTAAACTTCTGACCAGCTCGGAGGCCAACAGCAAGCAGAAAATATGTGCAAAAGTGGGTTAGTGGCAGAACTTACATGTGTTGCATTAGTTCAACAAGAATGATACACAAGAAAAGTTAATGAAGGGAGGCTTTATACACACTTTTATGGAATGAAGATTGCTATTTTCCAGAAAGATTAACAGCCTCTGACAGTATGCAGCGTTTTGGGTCGTCCCAGAAGAAAGACGATCATTATGAAAAGATCTCGTCAATTGTTGGCTTCAAAAATGTGGCCCCAGGTCAAACTGTCAGAACGATTAAAAAAGGGCTCTTTCATTGGTCTTGGAACAAAAAAAAATCCTTTAAATACAATTTCAACAAAACTCAGGATGGAGTTGCTGCAAAGTCACAACAGCAAAAACCTTCTGCAACAAACCATAATGCAGCACAAAACGACACGATCAGAAAAGCTGCTTGCACTTTGAAATGAATACTCTGGATTCCAGACAGCTCAGGTGCATCATCACAGGAATTATTGGTGCTATTTACTTTTTAACAGCACTGAATGCATGCAGTTAGCATTTATTTGCTCCAAGCTCCAAAGGTTTGCTTGCACCAAACTTATAAAGTAGTGAAATCTCATGTATGTGCTTTAAAATGTCATTCTATAAAAAACAAGGACATTTCTGAGCTTCAAAAGTTGAAAATTTGGAAGAAATAAATTCTCAGAAATTTTTTAGATGAATCTCTGAGTTCCGAAAGTTGATATTTTTTTAAATAAATCTCAAATTTTGTTTTATTTTTTTGCAGAATATTCTTTTTTTTAATAGAAAATGCACATGAAGTTCACACACATTTTCACATGTATATGCTGTGAATCACATGAAAAAGCTCATGTATTGATGTGTTTTTTGAACATTTCATGGTAAAAACACTCTTGATTTTCATGTTTTCATGTGCTACACAAAAATCAAGGTGAAATAAATGTAATAAATTGAGTTAAATTATTAGAAATATTAAATATTTACATTGTAACAGCGCTGATTGCATGCATTTAACATTTTTACACATTTATTTGCTGTAAGCTGCAACGCCTTGCAGCTTATAAAGTTATGAAATTGTATGTAGGCGCATTAAAACATCATTCCAAACTTTAGCACAACATTCAAACCCAAACAGCGAGAATAAATTATGAAAACAGAAAACATATTAATCTGCAAACAACTCCAAGTAGGACAGGAACCCTGGTCTGTCTGGTACTTGCACCATATTTCTGTGTAATCATTAACTTTGCGATAGCCTCCTACTGCAAAGAAATAGGGAGTAAAGGTCCAGCATTTATAACCTTTCACGAGTTTACTGCCAGGACAGAGCCGGGTTTCACAAGCAACATGCAGGCGAGTGGAAATAGATACATTTCTGTTCGGTAATCAAGCTGCATGGGAACGGTGAAGTGGTTTAATTATTTTACTCAGTGTTTGGGTAAAGGTGTAATGGGTGTGTGGTTTGTAGAGTAAAGTTCAACTCACTTGATAAAGCATCTTGCACCTTCAAAGGTAAATCCCTCTTCCCATCCAGTGGGTAGGTCTGTGTGATGAGGAAATAAAGATAAGAAATTAAATAAAAACATGTCAACAGTTCTGAGGAAACGTGTTTGGATACGAAATCTCAGGCTACATTTCACAACTTTACAGTAAAAAGATTTTAGATGCTTTCTCTCTTTTTTTTTCTTTTTGTGAAAACTGTTTCCAGGCAGAGGTGTTAACGTTTAAAAAGTTAGACTAAAGAGAGGCCAATTAACCTGACAGTCATGTTTTTGGACTGTGGGAGGAAACCGGAGTACCCGGAGAAAACCCACGCATGCACATGGAAACATTTTATGGTAAAACCCTTTTAATTCCCATCTTTTCACATATGATACTCATAAATTAAGGTTAAATAAATGATAATATGTTAACAAGAATATTGAACATATTAAGACAAAAACTGCACTTCTATTTTATATCAGATTAATACAAATGTTAATATAAAGTATATATTTAACCTAGAAATAATCATGATGTGGAGCCCAAATTGTCACTACTGTTAATTTTAAGAGTTCAAAGCTTTAAAGCTGACAAGCAGTTTTATATAAACACAATTACATTATGGTAAACATTTCTAATTTTTAAGACAGTAAAACTTTTTAATTTTTTTATCCAGATCATCATATTGTGAGAATCACAAATTCCAAGTTTTTTTCAGCTTAAAAAATAAAAGTAAAACTCTAGTTGCTGTTAGTTTTAGCATTTATACTTAACATTTATACTTTGTTGGACAGCAGCTTCTTGAAACACAAATATAGCATATTTCAAGGTCTGTATCAATTATTTTTATCATCACCTTATGTGCCTTATACTTTCTTAACTTTAAAACAAAACAAATATTTCAATTCAGTTTTATTTTACTCAGCCAGCAGTCGAAAACTCAATATTTATTCACTGAGATAACAGGATAATAGAAGCATGTTTCTGCTACAAACTGAAAATGAAAACATTGGACTGTGTTCTTCCTGCTGAAAATGTCAATAAACAGTTATAAATAAAGTCGCCTGCATGAGTCCCTGAAGACTCTGTGGCTGTTTTTGAAATGTTTAAAGCTAAATGCAAAAATGCCACACAACAGGAAGTGGAAAGCCAAACAAAAACTAACAACCAGCACACCATGCTCCAACTTCTTATGCTGCTTCTTGCATAAACATAATCGCTTCTAATTTAGGCAGGAAATCTGCTTTATGCGACATTTTAAACTCTAACTTAGTGTTTCTTGACGCAGTAAAACATTTGTACAAACGAATCAACATTTTATCCGCAGGCAGAATGATGCCAGCTAAAACTGACATTTGCAGTTCTTCAACAGGAGCGGATGTCTGATTAATTACAATATTTAAAAGGGAAAACCCATTAACAGTGTGTTTTCAGGAAGCCAAGAGGTAAATACTTTTACAGGAAATCAATTATCGTTAAACTGGAACACTTACTTACAGACCGAGTAGAAGGGAGAAAACCATGATGTCAGTGAGCATTAGGAGGGATTTTCCATCTGAACATGTTCCAATAAATCCCAAATCAATTCAACTCTGCCTCACAAAACCTCTTTAGTTTGATTTGAGAAATGTTTATTAAAAGTACTGTTGATATACAACAATAACAAATATGCATTTTTACATTGTTGATGTATTTCTAATACTGATCAAGTGGTTGAATGAAAAATCTGCAGAATGCGGCAATTTTTATGTCCATTTATTTGATTAATTGTCTAAATATTCAATAGAATAATCGATCACTAAAATAAAAGTTAGTTGCAGCTCTGCTCATCTTTAATAGACTTTCTCACAAGTGACATATAAAAAAATTATTCTCAACACTGAACTGCAAAACAATCATAATTCCAAATGTAAGAATATTATTTATGCTCTCTTTGAACAAACAGTGGAGTAAATATTAAATATAACAATCCTGACAATAAAGCCAGTTTTGTTGCCAGTTCAAATATAATTAGTCGGTATTTATTGCTGACATAATAAATCAAACTTCTTATCATAATAAGAAATTCAATAAAGATACGACAAGCTGCATTTCTGCAGGGATTCTGCATGTTCTCCCTGTAGTCTGATAAAGTTTGAGTTCCCGGTTAGCCGGTGCGTTATGGACCGTTATGTCAGAGTTTTCACGCTCGCCTCATAGTCACGTAGCTCGCTGGTTTTTATTTTATTTTTTACAGCAATACAATGCATATCAAATGCTTTGTCTACTTAAAGTCAGGTAGAGTTGCATTGCAGCCACATGACGATCAGAACAACTTATCCCGTTGAGCTCGGGCAACCAAAACAGTTTCTGTGGCGCTTATTAAAAACTCATTAGACACGAAATGGAAGAGCTACTAAAGCCACATGAATTAAATCTCACGTTTGTCCCCCTTCATCCAGCAGCAGAGATGCGCTGTGCAGAGGATCTAGCTCATCATGCAGGGCAGGTCCAATGCTGAATGAGGCCTTGAGCAGAATATGTTTCAGGGGCCCCTCTTGCCGCCGCAAACATCAGCACCACTAACAGCATTTAACCATTTAGTGAAATCTGGGAGAGCGGGCTTACTTTAATTGATCCAGCAGTCAATTATAGTTGTAGTTAACTAAAAGGTTTTTTGTGAACAAACGAAGCTAAAACTCAAAGATTAAACTCGTAGCATCAGATTGTTGCTATGGTAACAAAACAATCCAATTATGAAGATTGCTCTTTGAACTTTTACATAGTAAATTTGCCATCTTCTTAAAATCTTAAATTTAAATGTTAATTTAAAATCTTTTAATTTATCTAGGCTGAAAACATTAAATCAAATTTAACAGCGCCGATATTCTCTTAGTTCATTTATGCCTTGGGCCGGTTCTAAATGCGATCAGCATTACAACGTGGTTTTAGATCCACTAACTGATGACTTAAGTTGGAGTTAACAGAAATATCAAATAATTGATATTTTAATTGTATTTTTTTGTTTGTTTGTTGTTTTTAAGATTATATAGTTGTGGGTTTAATTATAGTCGGCAATGTCTTCCAGTAATATTTTACATTTTCTGTCAACTTAACATCTTTTAATACAAAAACACGATGGACATCTCGGTGCCCCGACCACCGGGCTTAGTAGGACCTGCCTGTGATGGACTGGAATCCAACCTGCATCTCGCCCAACTGGGAAAAGGCACCAACAACTCAGCAATTCTACACAAATTAGGCGCCGTTTATTTTCTATTGAGTGAAAACAATCATCTGTTGCTGCTACCAGCCGTCTGCTGTCGGAGGAATTACTAAGAAAGTTTTAAAATATGTCTGCAAAACTATTGAAATCATGCAAAGTATTTTAATAAGTAGTGGTGGAATATTTGTTACTGAACTTAATTACATCTTTTAAGCATCTGTACTTCACAGAAGTAGATTTAATTGTGGGTACTTTCGACTTTTACTTCACTACATTTTACATTACGTATCAGTAGTTGCCACCTTTATTATATTTATTTATATATGTGTTGCGTTACACGTTACAATCACGTCACATTGCATTTATTAGTTTGAAAACGTTTAAAAAACAGCTTTCAGGCCCAAGTTTTGAAAATGAAGTCAGGAAATTAAAATGTTGTTCACTTTTATTGACCAATTATAAGGTTGAATATAAAGTATTTTGTAACTGTGGCCGGGGAAATAACCAGAGTCTATTGTCCCTTTTTTCAAGGCAGACATCTTTTACCTGAATGTGTTTAGTGCAGCTGAAATAACATGTTGGTTTTGCTTTGTGTTAAATAAAAACTTTCAAAGATATAATCATTCCTGCTTTATTTGGCTTCATGGCGTTTAACTTTGCAAGTCATCCCTGAAATTTTGATGCACAGAATCACAAGTTTAAGTGTAAACTTTGTCAACGAGAGTAAACACATTAAAAACATGCATAATTTGAAAGACTGTTCTTTAAAATGGCACAACATTATTGATTTACTAAGCAAAATATACAAAGAAACTTACTTTCACTCAAGTAAAAATATAAATTTAGTAGTTTTACTTGAGTATAATTTTATGTTTATTTGTACTTTTACCTAACTACTATAATTGAGTATTTTCTCCACATATTCCCATAAGTAATTTGAATTTTGGTACATTTTGTGGAAAGGTTTTGTAGGAAAACAAAATGTAAGTTTTTGCAACATGATGACAAAATATTAAAACCACTAATTATTAGGACTATTAGGTCCTAATAATTAGGAAAAGGGAAGTTTAAAGGCGATTATTAATGAATATATCATGTTGCACCAAAAAGCACAGCAAGAACTGATTTCACAGTCAAATACAGTGATTTTACAGGAATATCTCATAGAGGCGTATCAAGGTCGGTGTAGATAGAAGAAAAAAGTATTCGTAAGTTTCCGCAAAAAAGTTGTGACGCTTTTAAATTAATCTCAGAAATTTTCAAGAAAAAAAAATGGACATTTCTGAGTTTCAAAAGTGGAACATTTTCCACTACTGAAAATTTCTGAGCATAAACAAAAAATTTCTGAAATTTTTCTTGCAAATTTAAAATTTTCAAACCACACAAATTTCTGTTTTTTTGTTTTAGAAAATTTATGACATTAATCTCAAAATTTCTGAATTCTTTCTCGTAAATTTTTGAGATGGCACCACAGAGGTTTCCATGTTTTCTTCTAGAAGATTTATTAGATTAATTTTACAAATCTTGAGTTTTTCAAGTACTCTTTCAATTTGTCAAGTTCACATATCTTATTTTTCAATAAAAACTCTGAGATTAATCTCTAATTTTCTGAACTTCTTGACAGAAATTAACTTTTCCTGTCTATAATGGCCCTAAATCACCTTAGTATTGTTGATATGTGCCAGCCTACCAGCCAGATTAAAGCGCTGTGGATGCAGATGTAAACACAGCTAATCCCACAGGAACTCAGCGTTTAGCGATGGGTTTACGTCTTTCTTCATCTTTCAGAAAAAACATAAAGAGTAGCTTATTCTAGATTACACACTAGTTGTTTGCACCGACGCTTTATAAATTCTCAAGTTACATTCACAATTGTGATTTGACTGTCAGAAGTTTAGAGATTAATCTCAGAAATTGTATTAGAAAACTTGGACATTTCTGAACATAAAAAGTGAAAAGATTTTGACTTTTGAATCTGAATTTTTCACATTTTTTCTAGAAGATTTATGAGCTCACTTACTCTTCTTAGTCTTGCTTTTCAGACTCAAAAATTTCCAAGTGTTTACTATAAGAATTATGAATTAAAAAAATTTTTTGTTGTTTTTTTGTTTAGTTTTTCAAACCAATTTTTTTTTTCACGCTCAGAAATGTTCTTGTTTATTCCAGAAAAATTCTAAGATTATTCTCTAATTTTCTGAGTTTCTTGGTGTAAATTAACAGATGTTGTCCCTGTGTATAGCGGCCATACCCCGCCGTGGCATTGTTGATAGTGAAACCTATCCTACCAGCCAGATTGGAGCGGTGTTGATGTTGATGTAAACATAGCTAATCCCACAGGAACTCAGAGGTTAGCGGTGGGCTTTCAGAAGAAAGGAGAAAACATCAACATTAGCTTCCAACTCCGGTCCACACGCTGGTTGCTGTTTGTACGAACCGTCGCTTTACAAGTTCTCAAGTTACGTTCGCCAGCGTGACGTCGTCAACTTCAGGTGACCGAGCCAACCTGAGGAGGCGGCTCGCGGGGAAGTGGCTCGAGCTCGGCCAACGGTCGGCTCACTTTCCACAGCACGAGCCCACTCATGCATTAAGAAAGGGATCACGGATGACAGAGCTCCCCCTCTCTCCCTTCCACTCTCTCAGCGTGGGAAGAATCGTGTTTTTATTTTCTGTTTTTTTTTTTCGGGGGTGAAATATAACACATGACGGCGGACGCGCGAGCCAGCCGTTGCGGTTAACTGAAACTTGACAGCTGAGTGACATTTCTTCTTCGTCTCCTTCTTACCTGGAGTTTTCCTGTGTCCGGTTATGATTGCTTCACCGCTCAACGGATGCAGCCAGGTTGTACTCTTGGCTTCTTCGCTGTTGAGACAGAGAGGGATAATAATACAGCACATGCAATAACGACCCCTGACTTTTTTCCTTTTTTGAGAGCTGAAAGACATGAACTGGGTTAGTTAAAGGTGCGTTTACTTAATGAAGAAGACGCGTCCGTCCCGAGTAACCCCATAAGTCCAGGAAGACGGGAGAGCAGAAATCCACTCGGGCTGTAGCTCCGCCGCCATGTCTGGCACTAATGTATGACAGCGGCGCGGCGCCGCTGGTGCAGGCAGCGCGTACACGGAAACCTTGGCAACGGGGAAAGCTGAGAGGGGGGCGGGAAGGAGCCCGTGGTGTGGGGCGGCCAGGTAGAAGGCTTCGGTTGCATGGAATAGACTTTAGAATGGGCTTAGAGGGGCAGTAGCCCAGGGCTTCAGTTATTGGGGGGGGGGCGACCCCAGATTTTTTTTTTTTTTTTAATGACCTTCATCAAACATTTTTACTTTATATTTGTGTTGTAAATCCCTCTTGAAAAACCAAAAGATTAATTAAACTTGCAGTATGTAACTTTTATAAAATGAAGAGACCACGGAAGCCCATTAAAAACCTCCTGGTTATTCCACCAAATATTGATTTCTGAACTCTTCCTGAGCTAAAACATTAGTATTGTTTCTAAATGAACATGAACTTGTTTTCTTTGCATTATCTGAGCTCTGAAAGGACTGCATCTTTTTCCTTATTTTGACCATTTCTCATTTTCTGCTAATAAATACAGAATTTGTGCTTTGAATTTCAGAGACATGTCAGTAGTTCATAGACTAAAAGAACAATATTCATTATACTCGAACATAGACCTATAAAAAGTAAAATCAGAGAAACTGGTCATTTTAAGTGATCTCTTAATTTTTTCCAGTAAATAAATATCATTATCAAATATTATTGAAACTGTCACAAGTCAGTTTATTTGAATTGTACATTTCAGCAACACAGTAGTTCAAAGTGCTTTTCATTGTGAAAATATAAAGAAAACTTTATATAGTCAGCAGTTGTGAAAACCAATAATAATGGCATTTCGTCAACTACCATTGTTAAAAGCATCAATATTAAACAGATGGGTTTCCAGCTTTGATTTAAAGGAACTCAGAGTTTCAGCCGTTTTATAAATCAATCACGTTTATTTGTATAGTACATTTCAGCAGCAAGGTATTAAAAGTGCTTTACATCATAAAAACACAAGAATAAGAAGTCATAAAAACAACAATTGAGAAACTAATAACAGGTGTTACATTTTGATGAGTGGCATCAACAAAATCATCAACACAGCAAATATGTTGGTCAATGTTCCTTTTATTATGGTTCAACTCAAAGCAGGTGTGTCTGGATTTAAAGGAACTCAGTGTTTCGACTGTTTTGCAGTTTTCTGGAAGTTTGTTTCAGATTTGTGGTACATAGAAACTGAATGCTGCTTCTCCATGTTTGGTTCTCAATATGCAGATCAGAACCAAAAGCCCTGGGAGGTCTGGAAGGTTGATAACCAATCAGACCCAGGACGCAGGTCTTAGCGCTGTCAATCACCCTATGTGTGTGGTGCTGCTCATCCCTTCAACTCTCTTTGTTCTCTGCTATGGTGCAGCTAGCATAACATGCTGTGAATGCTAATGGTAGTCATTTCTCCGCCATTAGCACATTGAGCAACGAGTACATGAGGGTGACTGACAGCGTTAAGACCCGCCTCCTGGCTCTGATTGGTTGTTTTTGGTCGTAGTGGTGCATTTGTTTAGACAATAGTAGCTCATGGAGATCGATCGTTTCAGATTTTTTGTCTCAAACTGTTATAACATGAAGACAATTTTAAAAAATGTTAAAAAAATATTTATTTTTAAATAAGTTATGTATTGCACTGCTGTGACAGTATGAGACAGATAAAATGTGGAAAAAAAGATATAGATGCTTTTTCATTTGTATAAACTTTTTAAAACAATGATTTCTTTGACTAGATTAAACTTAAATCTAGTTTATGATTTGAAAACCTTTGCAAGGCTCTGGTTACATTGCTTTCTTATTTCTTTTTTATCAATATTTTGTTTTTAAAAGAAGAAAATATCTTCTTTTTAGAGAAACTGCAACAGAGCCCCAGGATAAAATTGATCTGCAGGATCCCATCAGGGTTTTTGTTTTTCACTGGAGACATTTCTGATGAGAGTCTCAGTTCCCAGAAGAAGCCATCAACAGATGGGGCCCCTTTATGCTGACTGCAGCCCCTGCCTTATAGCTGGAGCCACCTGGGACTCTGATCGCATAATTAAGCATTATGCTTCAAGAGCACAGCCTCCAAACAATCACACGGTTCCTTTGTCTGGAAAAGTCTGGAAACTTACGGGATTTTATTTGACTGTTTTTCAGGTCTGGTATTGAAACAGAAAATAATAAAAAGGAAAATGTATTTCCAGACTTCATTTCTTTCTAATTTGGGCTGCAAGTTTCGATTTGGTAGCGTAATTTCTTTTTAAATAAGAAAATCAACATTTTATTGCATAAAATGCTATATCATAGTATTTGTTTTGCATATTTGAACCAGGTGAAGCTAAAGCTATTGCACATGAGGAGCTTTTGGTAAAACATGTTTACAGTCAAAGATGTCTATCTGTATACATATTTTGGACAGTTTTGACTTAATTATTACTCTAAATATGTTTTTCTTTTAGCAAAATGACTTTTTCAAGTGTCTAGTTAACGTTTAATCAAATATTAAATTAGTTGACGATTATTTCAATAATTGATTAATCTGATTCATTGTTTCATCCCTACTTCTAATTAAATGTAAGAAATTCCCAAAATTACTGCTGGATAATTTTGAGTAAGTTAGACCACACTAATTTAAATGTATTAATTTAAAATGTCTACTTCCACCTTTCATCTTTTAGGCAGAGCTGTCTTTGGAACAATCATATGAATGTAGATATTTCAGAAACAGATGTTACTCAGGTAAAAGAAGAGATAAAATCGAAGGTGATTTCTTAGGAAAATAGAAAAATAATATTTCAATTGAAATGTTTGGTTTTCAATGGCACTTGCATTTGAAATAAATTAAATTAATGTATGATCACTGTGGGCATTTGGTGTAAATTAAAATGAACTTATACTAAAAGTACAGTGTTAAGAAGTCTAAGTCTTTCCAGGGAATTTCTGGTCTTAATAAAATACTCAACCTTATACAGACTGAAAGCTTCTTTCATTTATTCAGTTCAATCTAGAAACTATTAATATTCCGTCCACAAAAACTAAATTACAGATTATAAAATTGAGCAACATGACAAATCTTACGTATATTGAACTTTTCCATATTTTGTCACATTAAAACTGCAAACATATAGAAATATTTTGTTGGGATTTTATGTGAAAGACCAACACAAAGAGCAGTACAATTGTGAAAATTATACATGATTCAAAGAGTTGGAGCATGAAAACTTGTGCAAGCCACTGTATTTGTTGCTTATGTCATAATTGAGAAGCACGCCCATGTTTTTAAACTCTACCTTGAGTTTTTTTTTTTTTTTTTGCTTTTGTTATTGTGCACGGAAACTGCATTATCAGGCTTTCACTGCATCACAAAGCCAGGTCATCCAACACCACTGTGCCCGTTCTGTTGTTGCGCTGCCTCACATTGTTCTCTGGGCTCATCAGCAGCCATGATGGGTGGTTCCAGAAGACGGACATATCTCCCAAATAGTCAGTCATGCATAAAGCTTGAACAAAAAGCTTGGGTGCCGACACTCGGCCAGGTCAACCATCTTTGTATTCTGTTTACCTGGAAAGATACTGATCTCATAATCTCCTATTAATTTAGCTTCATGTTACATTTAGAGGGAGAGATTTCCTGGAAATAAACAGCTGTAAGCTGATAGACTAAGGCAATATGGCTTGAAAATAAAATCTAATATTTCTTTCATAACTCCAATGCGCAATAAGGACCTTGTGGACAGAAATAAAGAGTAAAAATTCTGCCAAAAAACTCAAAAGTGTTTAGATTTATCTCAGAAATTTTCAAGAAAAAGAAAATTGGAAGTTTCTGAGTTGGAAAAGTCAAAGATTTTCAGAAGTCAAACATTTTCTAGACAAAACTCAGAATTTCTGAGATTCACCTCAGAAATTCTCTTGAAAAACTTGGAGTCTGAAAAGTAATGTTCAAATGTCAAACATTTTCAACTTCTGAAATTCAGAAATTTCCAAGAATATTGAAGAAAATATCTGAAAATAATCTAAACATTTCTGAGTTTTTTTTCTCAATCAGAAATGTCCTAATTTTCTAGAGAATTTCAGACAATCTTACATTTTTTCAAAACAAGCAACCATAAAAATAACCCGTCTGTGGTGGCGGTTATTGCATGTGATCTTGAAACCAACTCGTGATTGTAAAGGATCTGAAAGATGTTGCTCCTCACGTAAAACCTGAACTCCAACTCCTCTGAGCAGAACTTCAGCAGAAAAGAGAAGTGAAACCAACTTAACTATGACACATTTTCCAAAAGTATGACCTAAAAAAAACTTTTTTACTGTAAATTCATTGATAATTTCTTCAGAAAAACCAAAAATTGCAGGGAGGATGTGTAGGATTTCACCGTTAAGGCCCGGCGGTTCTGACATAACCAAACGTGAACGAAGGGGTTCTTCTCGGCAGAAACAGACGTTTCCCAAACGCAGCCCACAGTTGCCAGGGTGAACAATGCTGCACTAAGCCGCAGCTTATCATCCCCGCTGAAACAGCCTAAAACCATTTCGCCCTGAATGGAAGTGGGAAGCCGTGTTCGACCTTCTAGAGGAGGGATAAGTACAGAGCTCAGTCCATTTGGTGCTGAAGTGCCTCGGAAAAGTATTTATACCACCTGAGCACTTTCACATTTTGTTACATTACAACACAAAATCTTAATAAACTTGAAATAAAACAAAGCTAACACATAGAAATGCACCGATCTGATATTGACATCTGGATCGGTATTATTTACTTAAAAGAAGTGCTGGAAAGTTACATGTAAGTTAGTTTTGTCTGATTCCAAGTGTACTAAGATATTTCCATTAGAAACTAGACCAAGTGGTAAAAATACTTTCACAAGATACTAAATACTTCAACTGGAAATTTCTGAGTTATAGAGAATTAAAGCAAAAAGTTAAAGTAAGATGGGGGGGGGAAGAGAACTAGTCCAGGATTTAAATGTCTTGCTGAGATACTAATGACTTACCAGAAATGGTTTGGTGTTTCATGCAAATACAAAATCAGATTTCCAGACCAAATATAGGGAAGGCAGGCAAAAATAAAAGACAAATTGAAGAAATTTTATAGAACTTTCAGGTTAAAACATCGGATTGAAGATGGTGAATTTTACTTCACGTACTAAAGGAAAACCTGTGTTTACACTGCAAAAACACAAACTCTTACCAAGTATTTTGGTCTAGTTTCTAGTGCAAATATCTTAGTGCACTTGAAATACAACAAAACTAACCTAAAAGCAACTTTTCTGCAAGAAAGAGTAACCTGTTTTAAGTTAATACTTTCTTAAAATTGTTGAAAAGTACTTGTTCAATTGGAAGATTATTTCATTTAAAGCAAGTAAAAAATGTCTTGTTATAAGTGAAATAATCTACCAGACACTAGAACCGTTTCCCCATTATGAAGAAATGATTTAACTAAAACAAGCTGCAATGTCCTGCTGGAAAGTTACTTGTAAGTTAGTTTTGTCTTATTTCAAATGCACTAAGACAGAAACTAGACCAAGAATACTTATGTGTTGAACGTATATTACAAACTACAGGATAATCACCGCTGGCCTCAGAGCTTTATGGAGTTGGGATTGTGCAATGCATTCTTATGCAATTGCTCAATGCTGAGCAACGCGTGGGTTCTGCCCTTTGCTGCTCGGGCCAGACTCGAGACATGAGGCACAATGTAATGAGTAGCTGCACATTATGAGACAGCTGTTAGAGGCTTTGTAGTGGTGCCAGCTCAGGAGAGAAACCTCGTTCCTGTCTGAGCTGAGTGAAGTCGCTCCCATTTACACTGGAGACACTTCAGCACTCAGCTCTCCACCTTTGACGGGATCAACAGGATTTTTATGTCTTAGTTATAATTAAGAATGTAATCAAAATGTATAGATGTAAGTGTGGAAGATGATTAGGGCCACTGAAAGAAAAAATAATAATAACCCAGACTTTATTCTCAGAATATTTACTTTCATCTCAGAATTTTGAAATCAAAAGTGAGAACTCTGAGTTAAAAGTCTGAATTTTAAAAATTCAGATTTTTTTTTTTTTTCAAAATTCAGACTTTTTTCCTCAGAATTCTGGCTTTAAACTAAGAATTTCTTAAAACTCTGACTTTTACGAATTTGGACTTTAAATTCAGAATTCTGATTTTAATCTGAAATGTTATCAAAAATTTGAATTCCGAGTTTAAAGTCAGAATTAAGAGAATTTAGAACTGTTCAGAATTCTGATTGTTTTCACAAAATTCTCAGAAAAAGTCAAAATTTCTCAGAATTTTGACTTTAGTCACAGAATTTGGATTATGATTTTTTAAACATATGGGAGAAAAAAAATAAAGACTTACTTTCCTGGAAAAATTTCTCGAGATCCCAACTTAGTTTTGCGAGATCTAAGGGGACATAATGAAATAGTCACATAACATTTAAATAAAGCTGAAAAATGTGTGAGTAAATCTGACTCGGCCACACGTGCTATTTCTGGAAGAATATCCTGCAAACTATTGTGTTTGTTTATTTCGTTCTTTTACAATTTAAAATATGTTAAGACAAGCAAATGTTCTGAATAAAAAGGGGTGGTGTAAATAATATCTCAAGTGAACTAAGATATTTGCAATAGAATAAGATTTTATTTACACCACCTCTTCTCTCAAAAATATATTCACTGTGCCAGAGGTGTCAAACTCATTTTCATTTTGGGTCAAATAAAAAATCTGAATGTACTTAAAGGGCCGGTTGTGCCAGAATGCATTGGTAAAAACTAATTGTTAAAATATCAATAAATAGCTATTTCAGCATTCAATAAGTGATTCTTAAAGTTAAACAATATTGAACATCTTTCCACACCGATCAGTCCATTCAGGATTTTGTCATTGTTTTTGTTTTTTGCAATCAAAATTCCAGATTTTGTGGTTAAAAAGAAATTTTCATGATGTCTGCGCTAATGTGTGTCGTTAAATGTGACTTTTTATTAATAATGGACACCTATAAATTGACATCAAGTAAAGCTGAGGCCGCAGTCACTTAAACCAAATGTTTTTGGTCAATTTTGAGAAAAAATGTCAGTAAAATCAGAAAATTGTGGGGATCTGCTGATTTTGTGTGAATTTTGCGTGAATTTTTCAAATTTGTGAAAAACTGGAGGAACTTATTGATGTAATTTGGAGTCTAGAGGGCCACATAAAAATCTTCAGCGGGCCAGATTTGGTCCCCGGGCCTCAAGTTTGACACATGTGCTTTATACCATCAGCAACTAAACCTGACATGGTAGCCTTTGAGAAGGGAACACAAAATATTTGATCCAAATCATGCAGTTTGTGTGGCAGTTCTACTAAATACAAAAGACATACTAAATTTAAAGAAAGCAACAAGAAATCCTCTAAAAAGTCTCTCTTTCATCATTCTGGCTTTCAGAAATTAGAAATACCTGCCTGAAAGCAGGATGCCAAATCCGATTACATGACAAAAGAATAATAATTAAAAAAAAGGTTTTAAAGTGTATGTAAATATCTGGTTTCAGTTGTAGCAAATGTAAACTCTTATTTCTCACAGCCGAGCGCTTTAAGTCCATAGCATAAAGCCATCCGCGCCTCCCCAGTCTCAACACATGGTATCATTTGATCGGCATGCATAAACCACAACCCAGGACGGCTATTATGGCGAGGCAAGTCAGCAAACCAGGTTAATGGGCAACTCTGGAAAAATCATTTAACAGTTAATTTATTTATATGATTGGGAGACGTCTGTAGGAGTTTTAAGGTTTAAGAAAAGGCCCTGAATGGAGTGTTTTTTCTCACAGTTTACCTCTGAATCACTAAACACGCCTCCCTGAATCACAGTTAGTCACTTCAGAAAACAACCAAACCCTCCAGCAGCTCACTATTCACCACCGTTCACAGGCTAAATCTATTAAATATGCCGGTATGATCTAACCCAAATGTTTTCCTTACAGCTTTCCATGAGATTTAAAATCATTTAATGTTCAACAGATACAAACGCAAACTAGAGGAAACATATGAAATAGGTGCAGTAATATGAAGAGCAGAGCCACAACGGCAGAGTTTTAGCAGGCAGGAAGTAGTGGAGCTGCTTCTGATTTTGTGGGTTTTTGCCTGATGGCAGCAGATCAAAACGTTTACGCCGACTGTGTTAAGCATTTCTGAGTAAGTTGCAGAGGTTTGCTCCATCAGTAGCTGACCATATAATCGGAAAAATTGGAAGTATAAAAATAATTTTGCTTAACTGAAGCATAACAACTGTGAAAAAAGCTGCTTTTCAATAAAAGAGTTTGGCACTAGGATAGAATAATTTCCACTGGCCGTGTAATTGAACATTTTGACATTTCTAAAATAAATTTGCTTAATGGGAACATGATGATTTTGAAAAACGCTTGTTTTTACATGGTGCTAGGATTTGACCAAACAATTTTTCAATTTGATAATTCAAAAATATATTTGCTTCATGGAAACACGCCCATTTAAAAACAAAAAAACAAAAAAAAAACTTGTTTTTCAATAAAAGGTTTTGGCACTACTATAGCTGCCTTTACACTGCCTATATAATTGCGCAAATTTTATTTACAAAAATAAATTTGCATGAAAAAACAACACCTAAAAAGGACCTCGTCTTTTTTGATAAAAGTTTTTGTGTGTGGATGAGTTGGGTTTTTTTGGCCGTTTGAAAATTGGTTTATTTCTCAAAAGTACAATGGAAACACTTTTTTTGCATGAAAAGAGTTCCATAATAACCGAATGTTGCCACTGGCACAAACCATGAAGTAGAAAATGACAGGAATCATGGGGTGACATGATTATAGATATGGTGTAATTCGTTTTTGTGTGTATGAAACCATTTATTAGCCTTTCAGACTGACCTGAAATTGATTTCTTCCCACATACAAGCAGTTTAAATCAGCTGTCGGTAAATTACTCCATACGCCTCCACTTATTCTAATCCGCAAAATTTTGGACAAAGCACCAGATTGTTTATTTAACAATAATTAAGTACATTTTATGAAAATGGCATTTTCTATTGAGTATTCATTAGCCAATTGATGTAAACATAATCAAAATAGAAAACCTTTTTGAAAAAAATTAACCAAAGTATGTTTTAATACTAACAGAACTAAAACTAAACAATATTTAATTAATGAAAACACTGTAAAAATTAATTAAAGCTGAATTGTCACAACGAAATAAAACTATAATGAAAACTCTGGTTCATATTTTGTTGTAAACTCAAGATTCTCATCTGGTGAGCAACTAAACCAACATATGATTTTCTTAGACATGTAGTCTTCAGGCATTATTGGTTTAGACAAGGACCTCTGTGATTAGATAATGAAATTAGCCTGGCCCCTTCTAGCTCTCTCTGTGCTCCATAAACTACTTTATTAATTGCTGTCTCCATGCAGAGTGCTTTAAAAAACGTCTACTGTAAATACTCCAGACACTAAATTATCCGCACGTAGCAGGAGTGGGTCCTGCGCTGATTGCAGACGGTATCATTACTCTAAAGTTCCTGCTGTGTCATTTCAGTAATGGAGCATATTTTTATTCGAGATAAAGGGCCACTTAACATTGATCAGGGTCTTTAGCTCTACTTAGCAGCAAAGCGTAAATAACCCGACACTGGAGTGATTCCCCAACATGGAGTGCTCATTACAGCCCATCACATGTGCTGACATCACAACTAGTGATGTGCTCCTGGTTTCATCTCCATGAGTGCACCGCTGCACCTTCACCCTGCAGCGTGTGCTTATGCTTAAGTAGCAGATTGCAGATCAGTTCAGCGAAAACTACCTCAAGTGCAGGCTTGGAGTAGAGTCTCGAAAGCGTGATTATACAGTAAATGTGAGGCTGTGCAAATATAAAAGAAGCTGCATAGACTGGGGTAAGATGAAATAAGACCTAATGCAATAAGCAATAAATTAAAACAAGCTCAATAACTTCCATTTTCTCTCTTTCTACCAAAAACTGGGTGATAAAAATCTTCAGTTTGGTGATTTGGTCTCAACAGGCCCTTTTTTTGAAGGACATTTTTGTTTACAGAGACTTCATTATTAATTTTATTTTGTTTATGTATCTTGGATAAAATGTCTTCCAGGTCCAGTGTAAAATGTTCATTTGAATTTAAAGTTTATTGATCTTTGGGAATGTGTTCTTGCATTATTATCCAATTACCATTTTAAATATGGTTGCAAAACAACAATATTATTGTTTATCATGATAACTTTTGGGACAATTTATCGTCCAACAAAATTTGTTACTGTGACAGGCACTTTTGCTCATCAAATATATTCTATTTGTTGCATAAAATTCAACCAGTACAAGAACATTTTAATTGTTGCGAATTACAGCTAAACTTCTGTTTTTAAAAGAAAAATGTCCCAAACAAAACAGAGAATCTTTCAAGAATATTTTGGAGGTGAACATTGACATTTTAAAGGGAAAAAACTCTAAAACTGCATCCCTGTTTCAGAATAAAACATGTTTTCCTCCAAGCTATCTGGTCACATGATCAATGTTTTTAACATTTTCTAGAAACAAGGGGAGGCTAAACTTACCCGAGTCTCCTCTACTGATAAAAAAAAAAATCTCTTTAATCGCACAAGTTAATGCAGCCTGCTGTATGGCGGTTCAACCACAACATCTGTTGGCGTCTGCAGTATTTACGATGGCTCAGCGTGTTGTTGTCCCCTGATGACACACATATCCTGTGTCTGATGGGAAAGCATAGCAATGAGATGAGCAGGTCATGAGCGTCTTCTCGGGGCACCGAGGGTCATGTGAGCGACAGAGAGAAGCGTTCCGGGTTTGGAATAATTCTTCAAAGCAGATGGTAGGCACTCCTCAAGGACAGCTCCGATGTTAGACGATGACTCTGGGAGGATAAAGTCTCCCAGAATAAATCCTCTTCCCTTAGCTTTGAGTCGCTGCTCCCCTTACGTTTAAGATAGCAGTCGATTCATAATTCTGGGGCAGAAAGTGTGTCCAGCAAAGAATGTTAACTTCTTCTTCAGAGCTTTCTCTTAATTCTTTAGATGATTTTTGTTGCAAAGATCATATCATCATATTTTTTCTGTGCCATCAAGAAGTAGTTTTAGGTTGCCTTAAAGGGAATTTATTAGGCAAAATTCACATTTTGCACATTTTTTAACTCTGGGTATCTACTGCTTCTAGAAACAGCCCAAGCGCTTAAACCCCCCGCCCCCCCAAAAAAAACAGCAACTTGTTTTTGGGTAAAAACTATCTGTAAATGTTTTTTGGTGTCTGTTCAATGAGCCGTTTAAAACTCACATTTGATAGGCACTACGCCGTTACCTAGCAACACCAATGGAGTTCCACCGGTCACCTAGCAACCCAAGCTAAGCTACAGCACGTCTAGTTTTCCCCTTGTACAATGGCTACTGGAAAAGACATGTGTTTTGTTGTTGACTTACCATCCAGAAACCACTTGCTGCGTTCTTGTTAGTTGTGCAGGAGGCTCCACTTCTGCTTTTCAAAGATATACTGTGACAAAATTGCATTTCTAGAGCCATTTTCACACTGAGTTGGGGGCGTGGCCAGCAGCAGCTTATTTGGATTTAAAGTGACAAGACGCCCTAAAACAGCTCACTCTGACAGGAGTTGAAAATTGGCAGAACTGAGGAAACTAAAATGATTTTGTGCAAAAAAAAACAAAAAAACATCATGAACATGTTCAAGGAAGCATATTAGGTCACCTTTGAATATGTTGATAAATGTCCTTTAATTATTTTTAAAGACAAAAATAGTCAAAGTGAAGTGCTCCAGAACAAAGGAGCCCTTGACATCACAGTTTTACATATATTTATGCATGGACATCTGTTCCTGTTGAGCCTATTTTGGGCCTGCAGATTTTAAAATTCAAAGTCATGCTCATGCTGCAACAATCATACAACTATTCTCATTATCAATTGGTCATCGCTGCCTCTCTGAGTTACCTAATGTTCTGCATGAAAGGGCGATCCGTTAGCGCACGCCTTTGCATTTCAGGGATTTGTGTCTGAGTGTTAAACTCAGACAAAGGAAGTGATTGTGAAACATGAAATTAGTCGGCTGTTTTGTCTGCTACCAAACCTCATGCTGATTCTTGTGTCGTCAGGATTAATCATGCTACTTACTGCAGTAAGTGCATCTCTGAAAGCAAAACTATCAACTTCCACAGACAACATCAGCTTTTAGAAAACCTAGTCAGCACTCAGCAAATCAGAACCCTGAATCTGCTAACTTCCTAAAAGAATAAAGCTGTCTATTGTGCATGAAAGCCACAATATTTAGGCACTGAAACTGTAGGGTTGGCTCTAATCCTTTCCCTCCTGTTTTTCTCTGCAGGAACCCGGAACTGAAATGTAGTTTCCCTCTGACTCACTGTCAGATTCTGTGACTGCAGCTGAACTCACCTTGTCTTTTTAAATGTAGCTTTACCGGGTTTCAGTGTCAATCAACTTCGCTTCTAAGCCAGACTCAGCGCTCCCACAGAAAAAAAAAGAAAAAGCAGGAAGTGAGAATGGTTTTATATCCATCAGGAAAGTACTACAGTAATGAAATTCCAGTCAGGACACATCAGAGTGCTGAATCTGCTTGATTAAAACTCTGCAGTGACCTGTCCTTGTCCTCAGACAAAAGCTAATATCTACCAACACTGATGCAAATATGAATTGTTTTAAATCCAAAGGTAATTTAAAGCAGATGGTGTGTGTCTGAATATGTTGCTACACTGCAAAAGCGCAAACGTATCAATGTATAGTTTCTTGTGAAAATATCTTAGTATGCTTGAAATAAGACTAAACTGACTTACAAATAACTTTTTAGCAAAATATAAGAGCTTATTTTAAGTTAACGTCTTAACATTGATTTTAAAAAAGTGCTAGTTGTACTGGCAGATTATTTCACTGAAGACATGAGAAAAAAAGTGAAATAATTTGCCAGTAGAATCAGTACTTTTTAATCAATAATAAGTTATTATTGATTAAAATAATATTGGATTGGATTTCAAAAATAATTTGCCATTGTGTTTTGTTGCTGAGTAATCTATGTTTTTATATATTTTTTAATTTGACTGTTATGTTTTTATTCCATTAGTTGTTTGTCGCTGTTTTGGAATTTAAGATTTGCTTAAAGTGGCTTTGATATGTAAAATCAACATTTTGACCTTTACGTCACCTGCAGTGTTTATTATAAGAACTATTTCTCAGTCCAATGTTACAAAGAACATTTGTAAAAAGATTAACGCAGAAATGTTGTTGTGATGAATGTCGGAAAGAACAGAAACTTCTTAAAGACACAGAGGCCCAAATTCAAGACGTCAAATTGTGAAGTTTTGTTTGATGTAATCTATTCAGCATTTTTATAACAACTAAAAATAACAGTTACATGATTGTGCTATAGTAGAACTACAATACTGTCCATTTAAACAGACTTTTGAGCAAACTAATTGTTTTAATTGCTCTTTATTAGTAAAGTTAACTTAATCTTTTGTCATTTTGTCTTTGGTGTAAAATACTTTTTCTAAATAACTTTAGATTTTTAGAACGTGATAAAACATGATAAAATACATCTTAAAAGAGACATGGTGTCTATATTAATGTAATGTTCATCTTTCAGGCTGAGCTAAATATACACCTAAAGTCCAGCTGCAATGCTTTCAGTTTCATTAAAGAGCATCTCATCATATAGTGTTTCCATTTGGTTTCTCTTTAAAAATACCTGAAACAAGTATACGTATCTTTCTGCAGTTTTATGTAATATTATATCTGTTATGGGTTGGTATCATATTTCTGTTCTGGGTTTATTTATTCTGCTTATGCGGCTGCTTCCTCAAGCTTGAAGGCCAAGTATTTCCTCTGCAGCAGATCAGGTGCAGTGACTTTCATATTCCACCTCTGGGTTGAAAAACAACGTAACCGCATTTACTGTAACCAGTTCTCACGATGATCCGTGTCAGAAGCAGTGAAGGAGCCGGGACAGTAAACTGGTGCTGAATCGATGAGTGGGAGTGTTGTGGGAAATCGCAGCTCATTTCCTCACTGGTTGAGGTCCAGTAAGCGAAGGGGCGGTACGTCAACGTTCAGGCGTTTACTGCACATCCCCCAGAGATGCTAACAATGATTTATAATCACTCTCTCTAATGAAAAAAAAAAAACATCAACAATATAGGTAGAAAGAAAGTGTTTGAAAGGTGATCTGTTATGCAAAATTCACATTTTGAACGCTTTTTTTTTTTTTTTTTACCGCCATTTGGGTTTTTACTGCTTCTAAAAACAACCCAAGCACTTAAAAAAAAAACACCACGCTGTTTTTTTGGTGTCTGGGAAATTAACCGTTTCAAAAACCTTCAGAATGTAACTTCACAAATCAGCAGGCACCCTACCCTCACCTAGTAACCCCAGCCTGTTACCTAGCAACCACGGAAGAGCTCCACCCGTTACCTAGCAACCCAAACTGAGCTCCAGAACGTTTGATTAGCTGGTTATAGAATAGAAAGAAATAGTCTTTATTAATACCATAGCAGCAACTCAGAAACAAAATATACCCCACTGAAAATATATGGTAAATGGACTGAACTTATATAGCACTTTATCCAATCTTTTTTGACCACTCAAAGCGCTTTACACTAGAGCCACATTCACCCATTTGCACTTACAAACGCTCACACATTTATACACCAATATGCAGCTTGGTAGACAACTTGGGGTTAAGTGCCTTGCCCAGGGGCACATCAACATGTGGCAGGAGGAAGCTGGAATCAAACCTACAACCTTCTGATCGCAAGACGACTACTCTACCCACACAGCCACAGTCGCCATATATATGTACAATATAAACAACTGTATATTAATAAAGTATCTACAGATAAAACAACATTTTAAATAAGCAGGAACCTTAAAATTCGAAGATTATACAGCTATATGTTCTGTATAATGGCTGCGGGAGAAGACAAGTCTTCTGTTGTGCATAAATTGTGTATCTATTTGCAGTCATATTCAAGTATGATTGTAAAGGCTGAGTTGGAGGTGTGACCAGCAGCAACTTTTTGGATTTGAAATGATAAGAGGCCCTAAAACAGCTCATTCTGAAAGGAAATCTCATTATCTAAGAGTGATTTTGTGTTTTATATTACCCATTGACCCATCCTAACCTGTACAATGAAGATCACCTTTAATCAAATGCCCTGTGACAAAACAGAGTTATACCGTTTTCTTGAAAAACACTGGCATGTTTCAAAACCATGACAGAGTGCCACAGTGGGTGTGTGTCTTCTGCAGGAGAATCTAAATTTATAGGTCTGTTGGAGAGGATTCACGACACAGCCGGGACTTGCTGAGAGGTTGCGTCTGGGCCACTAAACAAGTCCTGTTGGCCGAGCACCGTTGGGCACCAGGACCATCTGCCTTCTGCAGCACGAAGCCCGGCTAAGCCGTGAGGGAAATCGATACGCATTGATTCCTCACTTATCTCAAATACAGCCGAGCTGATGAGATGAGATGCAACACATCTGACCAGAGCCGAGATTGGTATATAACATTTACAGGTATGAACATCCATACCTATATTTGTTAATGCTGCAAACACAGTATGTTGATTTATGAAAACACAGGAGGACAAAGGTCATGTCTGTGAGGACGTTTGTCTCTGAAATGTGTATGCTAACACTGCCATTTCCTCTGGTTGGACATGTTCTGAGCTAGCATGAACAGATATTCCCCTGCTGCTGCTTTTTGCTACCCATCTCCGATCCGCCTCCCCCTGCTGCTTTCATTCTCTCTCATTGCAGGCAGACAATTAATCAGCGCTTTGTCGGCTGGATGGCTCACATTTACTGCAGCTGCTGTGCTCAGCAGAAAGGTAAAATAAATAAAGAACAAGGAAACGTCTAAGGTGACAGTCACACAGGTGGACAGACGGACGGATGGGGAGCTTTACAGATAACCTTTTTAAGGTTTTTTGATCCAACTCCTTCTCACACGAGCAGAGACACTGTAGCAAAATTGTAATAAAAAAGGAAGGCACAATACAGTTTCTGACAGGAGGCAATAAAGCAGCTGAAATTGCCATAGAAGCTCACAGGAAAATGCAAATGCTCCATAGCTTACAGATCAAAGAGCTCAATGTTCAGAGATTTAAAAAGCCACATATGAAGGTGGCAAAGTAGGACCATAAAAACCTTCTAGATTTGCTTTTTTTTGTGCTGTGAATGTTAAAAATGCAACGCATATTTTATCTTGCTGTAACTCCTACCCTTCCTGCCTCACCTGGCTTCATTCCTCCAGCTTTACACGCAATACTTCCTGTACATGGGCTTTGAAGGCTATAACTATATTTATTTTCAATCTATTGTGATGTCTAGACAAACTCCCTACCCTCCTGATAAATGCTTGCTGAACAACTGAACAATTATTCCCTTTGGATGGTTGTTATGACGCGTAACCGTGGCAACAAGGCGTCGCTTTTTTACAACTGGTAGAATCCTATTAGCATCTCTAAAGCCCTAATGACACCTGAGATCCAGCACCTTTCTGGATCCATACGGCCAGACAGAGATTTAAAGAGGAGCGGCAAGAGCAAAAGAGGTGGATTAGCAGAGCTTGTCAACACCTGGAGATGTTACTGTGGATTATCATTTATGCTGTGTGGATACAGAGCTGTTAGCATGTTGTGACAGTCATGAGGCCGTCATTCAGCAACGGTCTTCAGTCAGAGGCTTTTTTTAGATTTGTTGCAAGACTGACTGCTACTGGAGATTCTTCCTGCCCACAGAATCATCATCCATGCAACATAAAAGTGAACAACTGATTTAATTGCACTGCTACAATTACCTTTTGCCGTCGTTAATGATTCAAAATTTAATTTTTCTTTGTAAAACAAATAAAAACATTTTGGATGCTGCAATATGACAAATCAGAAAGCAGTGTCAACAAAATGAGCCTATGTCTTCATAAACTGCGGATCACGACCGCTGTGAAGTGTAATTAATTCATCTTGGGTTTATTTAATGAGCTGTGATGAGCAAGTTAGCAGGAGCTCAGAGAGTCAAACTGCACTGTGCACACTTTATCCAGGCTTAGCATAAAATCCCTGTCAAAACGTCACGATGTTCTGCTTCTAGGGATGCATTAAAGGAAAAACACATTCAAAGAAACTTAAATTTAGATGTAGAAACAGCTTCTAAATAAAAAGGATACTGTGAATTCATACAAGCTGAATATAGAACAAAGTCAGATATCACCCAGTAGTTATAGCTCTAAGCCACTTTCAGTACATTAATGTATTTAAAACACCCTGTTGTATCATTTTATCTGGAAAATACCAACGTGGGTGTCATACAGAGGTCAGAGAGATTTTCAAAGAGGTAGATGTTGAGGGAAAAATCTTTAAAAACTGTGAGACATCAGTGCAAAACACCAAGATTTTCCACATGACTGTCATTGCCCTGCAGGGAAGAGCTAGCAAGAGGAAAACCGTAAAGCTACTCAATAATACCAGAAGATGCCTTCTGGAGATTTTAGGCTTCGTTGTTCAGCTTTGTTTGAACATGACGCTTTTAATGAGGATATGAGAAGAAGAAACCTGCACAACCACTGCTTATCTTAGCTGTGCTGGAAAAAAATAAATCTTTAGACATTATTACACATGCCTTTCCAGCTTTAACCTGAGGCTCCAGAGCCGCTAGCAGCTAAAATGATGAAGAACCAACTAACACACTAACATGTAGATATTGGATGATGTGCTATTAAAGGTGATTTATTATGCTACAAGATAGATCAATGTGTTACAGAACATGTTTGCTACCTTTAATTTTTTTAAACAAAATCATTCTTTGACATTAAGATTTTAATCAAATGCTGGCCAATTCCCCTCAACTCAAGGTGCACACTCACGTAAAAATGGCTGCAAACAGATACACAATTATACAACCGTACATCTTTGAAAAGCAAAGTGGCGCCTCCTGCACAACCAATAAGAATGCAGCAAGTGGTTTCTGGATGGTAAGTCAACAACAAAACACTTGTCTTTTCCAGCAGCCATTGTACAGCTCAGTCAGCAGGAAAGCCAGCTGATCAAACATGCTGCAACTCTACCGGAGTTGCTAGGTAACGGCGCAGTGCCTGTGGAGTGTGATGTAACAATCGGGAGGTTTTTGAAACGGCTCACTTTCCGACAACAAAAACATCAACATATTGCCAAAAATCTGCTTGGTTCTTTTATTTAGCACCTTTTAGAAGCAATGGAAGTATAAAAATTAGCTAAAGGTGAATTTTGCATAATAGGTCCCCTTTAAAACCTCATCACAGTACATTCCACACACACACACACACACACACACACACACACACACACACACACACACACACACACACACACACACACAAATCAATGTTAGCAAACATGATTTTTTTTTGCTATCATTGATACAGGTGGGGATGTTCTCTACATACATTTTTGCTTTTGAATTGGACTTTTTTTTTTTACAACATTGTCACTAAAAAGTAAATAAGTGATGATGAAAAGGAGTTCTTTATTGTTATTGAATGAAATAAATAAAAGGTAGGTAGTTTGACCATCTTTTCAGCTTCTTTTTATGAGCCAATTTGCATTTTCTTGTCTAACAAACCAAGATTTAATGAAACTCAGCTCCCTCGTTATAATCATTGATCTTCAGACAATACAGAGTGTGCCTACAAGAGTAGAAGGAAACATTTACAGCAAATTCAAATGTGTTCAGAATCTGGAGACTTGAACTCATTATGTTTCTTTAACAGCTTTTCACCAGGCAGATTTATTCTACATGCATAATGCTTTTGTGAGAACGCAGCTCCACTTTTATAGAACAAATAACCAGAGAAAGATTGCAGAAAGATTTTGTGCAACATATATTCGATACGAGAAAGAGAATATTCACTACACTGACAAAGAGATCCAGCTTGGACTCCTCCCAGGAAACAACGTGTTCAGTATCGCTGTGGAAAAACGCCGCCTCTTTGTTCTTCCTACTTTGCAATCTTTAAGGGAACTGCTCTCCAGACTCTGGACGCCATCACCGTTATTGTTCTTGTTGAGCCGTTTTTGCATAAACGGCAGCATTCTAATCTTTTTGTGTTGAGTATATTTGTCACTCAGTTTTATGGTGTGATATCTTACAAACAACAATTTATCCCTGCAGAACAAATAACAAGAGTCATAACCTTTTGCTGGAGTTTAAAGTGAAAGCAATATTGATCAGAAGAAATTATTTTTTGTTTTTATTGTCAGTTTCTGGAAACTCTTTACTGCTTGTTTCTTGATGGAGATGATGATAACCTTCAATGTAAGGAGGAATAAACTACAAGACCACTGGAAAATAAGCATTACCGAATTATACTGTCACTGAGCTGCTTTGCTTCTTCGGCATGTCTTGAATCTGAGCAGGGTATGATGAAATCTGAAGACAATCAAGGCATTCTGGAGAGGAATGTGCTGCCGTGTCAGAAAGCTTGGTCTCAGTCGCAGGTCATGGGTCGTCCAGCAGGACAATGACCCAAAACAAGCAGCTAAAAATTCCCGAAAATGGCTAAGAGCAAAACACTGGACTATTCTGAACTATCAAGTGAACAATCACTTGATTGTTTGAAAGTGGTTGCCTCAAAAGGTTGGGCAACAAGATGAGTTACAGGTGCCATCATTTTCTCAGGATATGTTCAACTTTTCAACAGTTTGATACAACACAAACAAAAAGCAAACCTTAAAAATTTGGCCCATAAACATCATCGTGCTCAAGTGTCACATAAGTAGCAGCATAAATAGAAAAAGACATAGCGCAGCATGAATACTGATTCGCACAAAGATGTATTCACTCATATTATAATACAGTGGTTCAGTAAGGACTGCAGATATATTCAGCCTTATGTATGGCAAAAAGGGTTTCATATTTTGATAAAAACATCATCTTTGTCATGCAGCCAGCATGTCAGTTAATCAAGAGAGTTGTATTTTACTGTCTACAGCACAGGGAATTCTGGGTAAATAAAACCAAAACAAATACAAGAGTTTACCGCTAGGTGGAGAAATTTCTTATTGTCATTTACCAAAGACAAAAGAGAAATCCTACAACCACTAAAATATGAAGCCTCCATTTTTGTTTACATTTTGAGAAGAAGGAAGTTGTGCTCAGTGTTTTCTTCTGAGGTTTTCACGTTGTTTCCTTCAGTGGCTCTTGTTGCAGCGCCACCACAGGCGAGGAGGGGAACTGGTTTTTCTATTGTGGAAGCAAAGCGTAGCAGCTGAAAATGTAACAAATGTTGCAAGTTTGGTTCCCAAAAGAACTGAGTCTACTGGACAGTCAGGTGTGAAAAAAAACTTAAATGTGACCAGAAAAGCAAAAATTTAAGAAGGGGGCAAATACGTTTACACTAAATACACATTTTTCAAGTTTTCCTTACTCTCAAAAAGAGTCGTTAGATGCTGAAGGCAGCTTGAAGTTTCATAATATTAACTTTTAAAGGGGAATACAAACAGTCCTACTACTGGGAGTGTTTGACATAATTCTCCATATTTCCATAATATGATTTATTTTGGCTAACAAAAGTAGCAGCAGAATACGACCTCACAGGAGTCAGGCAGCAGACAAACTCAAATACATAACTTATTTACCTAACATTATCTGTTTTTCCATGCTGCAGATTCATAGGAGGAAGAAAGACACGCACCGACGGATAATTCCGCCGAGGCACGGTTCAGCAACTAATTGCCTGGATGGAGAAGGTGCACGAACTATGATGGAGTGCTAAGTGGGTCAATTTTCCCTGCCACGTGAACGGCCTCCTCCAGCAGAACTCTTGGCAGCCAGCAAGGCTAACAGACACCAATTAATCTCCCATGTCTATTATGGGGCAAGCTGGCACAGAAAATGAATGGGGAGTCTCACTGAGACAGAGAGAAGATATGTAATTTGCTGGGGATTACTGCTCATTGGCTGGAACCAGCTATAATTAAGCAGTCAGCAAAAGTTTGACGATTATTCCATAATTTGTTACAGATGTAATTAAATTAGCGCTCTTGCTGTCGTGCTTTCTGGTCCTCGTGAGCTGCGCCACAGAGCGGACCAATTATACGTGGCTCGGTTTAAGTGGCTTCCATTGAAGACTGTTTTCTGCACAGTTCTGAACCGAGAAAAACAGTTTTGCATTCCACCAGGAAATTACTTGTGTTTATTTTTAAAGGGATATTATTTTGTAAAAAGAAAAAATTAATTTGAGCTTTACGTCATGGTGCAACGTGACGTAAAGCTCATCGAAAACAGACCTGGAGTGTTGCCTGGATTATTTCATGAATGTTTGAAAAATTCTTTCATCTCCATGGCAACCATTCAGTTGTGCAAAACGCCTGGGTGGACTTAGCCCCGCCTTCGAGCCACAGCTCCTCCCTAGAGCTGCAGTTTCCAAGTAGGGCTGTCACAATAACACATTTTGCTGGATGTTAAATTGTCCCAGAAATTATTGGGATAAATGAAAGTATTGTTGTTTTGAGACCATTTTCAAGTGATATAATGGTGATGGGATAAAAATGCAAACTTTAATTCTAATGAACACTTAACACTGGAACTGGAAGACATTTTAAATATACAAAATAAATAAACAAAACATGAATTATGAAGTCTGTGAACAAAACTGCCCTTCAAAAAAAAGGTTCAGTTGAGACCAAAACACCAAACTGAAGACTTTTGTCCTCCAGTTTTTAGTAGAAAGAGAGAAAAGGGAAAAATTATAAATCCTGCAAATGGAAATTATTAAGCTCATTTTAATTTATCATGCAATTAATTGATTGTTTATTGTGACAGGTCTATCTCCAAGCTTCAGAGCTGTGTCTCCTCCACTCAGCTCCTTCAGACTAGTCAACAGCAATTAGCAAACACCTGGTATAACTGCACATCTGCTGAACTGATAATACAAGCTGCTTCTCAGTGGGTTTTTAAAGAGACAGAGGCCCAATTTCAAGGCATTAAATTACACAGTGAAATTTCTCTTACATGATATTTAATATGTAAAACATTTGTGTAACAACTGAAGGTAACAGTCACTTGACTGTGCTATAAAATGGCACTAATCTTTGTTACTTGCTTCTCAATTGGTGATTGTATGTTGTTATCATGACTTTGTATTTTTGGGGTTTTATAAAACATAAGCTACACAAATAAACTTGATTCATAGATTGATAGTACTGCCTCTTTAAATAATTTGAATCCGATATGGGGAGACTTGTATTTGACCTGTGTTGTGACAAAACCTGCATTCCATCGTTGTTGTTTTTGTAAAACTCAACATTCCAGTTGGTTACGTTTCTCTGTTTAAAGCGTAATCTAGGTGTGGCCGGCCTGCCGCGGCTTGCAGGCTTGCCTCCAGAATCCGTGTATTATCAGGACTCACGCGTTCCCCGGACGGGCCCAGATCAGTATCAATGGCTCCATCCTGAGCTGGATTACAGATGAACGTCTCTTGTTCCTGCTGCTTTGACCTGCTGATTTCAGCTGCAACCCAGCTGCCAGTCGCTCCACACCCAGGAACTGCCACAGAATGCAGATTTCAGAGCCTCAGAAACATGCACGCTGTCGCTTCCCTGACAGATGGTCATTTGCTCCAGGCCACAGCAATATCTGTCAAGAAATAACAGGAATACTAACCAGCAAGGAACTTTGATTTATTTTCCAGTGGCAAACCAAACCAAACCTCCAGCATGTTTGTAATGCTGCATTATTGGCATGATCTGTCCTAGTGGTACTGTTGCTTCCTGAGCAACCTGTTATTTCTATTGTCATTTAGAGGATGCTATAAACATTATTTCAAGTATTTAAGTGGCAAGATTGGGTGTTTTGCTATTTTTAACATGGTATTTGTTACACAGAAGATCTGCGTAACAACCATAACAAACCACAACAAATCTGTGGGTTTGCCTACAGAAAATGCAATAAAATATGTAAAGAAATACTGAATTTTAAATTCACCTCACTTTTACTTACTATTAAACAATTATTACATCCATTAGCATAAAAGATGCCTGATACTTTTTAATTTAGCTGCAAATGTTTTATCAGGTAAAATATTATAACTTTATTAATCTATGTTAAATATATTGCCTACCAAGATGGCGCGGATCACTTCCGGGAGTGATCCGCACCATCGTAGGAGGGCAGCGTTTGCACAATGCATACTGGCTTCGAGACCAACAAAAAGAAAATATGTGGGCACTTTTAACCGATGTGAGAGAGAAAGAAAGATACATGAACAAAATGGCTGCTGTCGGGATCGACTGTATGCAATGGAGAAGCAAAATATGTGAGACGATGTGGACAAGCTGCCTCTGATCTCATGTAGTTCACTACTGAGTAAACATGAAAAGTAAACAGTCAACGTTTAAACGGATTTGTAAAAGATGTACGAACTCTTCGTGTGACGTCTCTTAGCTTGCAGATAAAAGCTACATCAGCTGAGCTAATTTTGCCAGTTCAGCAGTAAATATCACTGATATTTATCTTAGTATTACACAAAAGTGGTTAGAGTACTCAAAACGTTAGATAGGAATGAGGCAAGAGCTTGTTTTAAGCTTGTAGTTTGCTTATTGTTGCCATAGTAACTCAATTGCAAGATGGCTGTCAGTTAGGCTACGTTCAGACTCGCAACCTGAAGTGACACTATTCCAATTTGTTTTTATTTTTTTGTCTTAATGCGACCTGAATCAAATCTTTTGACAGCCTGAACAACACAAATTGGATTTTTTTTTATTCAAACCTGACTATTTGGATATCGGAGTCGTGTATGTGTCCTGAATCTGAACGTCCAGGTCGCATTCATCTGACCCGAATGTCATTGAGTCTCGACCAACATCACTGTTCTACGCCCTGATACGAGCAAGCAGGAAGAGAAACAGCAACCATAGCGGACTATAATAAGGGTTAAGTTGTTAATGCGCTGGTTCTGGTTGGATAACAAGTGTAAAATAGTAAGCTATGCTCCATCGTTAGCATCCATGTTTACTTCTGCACTGAGCACTTTTTCTTTTTTATGGCGGTTGGCAAAAACAATGAGCACGCTCTCTACCAGGTTGTTTTCAGTTCACAACAGGGATCACATATGGTGAACAACCATGCAGAAAAAGAAAAAAAAATCGGATTTGGTTCACTTCAGGCTGCAGTGTGAACGTAAACTTACAAAGTTCACGAACGTGTGACATTGCTTGAGATGTATGTATTCTTATACTGATCTGTTCTTCAACACTCCAATCTCCACAGTTGCACCAAAACCAAACCTGACAGATTTCATGACACCTACACGCCGCGACTTCAAATCAGTCCAGCTAACCGGCTGCGGAGAAAGAGGGACGAGGAAGCAGAGACTGGGGCCATAAAGAGGGCTTCATGCTCACAGCCTGGGAATTATCACGTCAGACTACTGCTCCAGATTGTTCTGACAGGCCCAAGGCCAAACAATTAAAGGCTGGTGTGGACAGAAACAACTCTGCCCATTTCAACTTGGCAACAGCTACTCGGTGTTGCATCAAAATGTTTAATCACACAACCAGGGAAGGAAGTAAGGAAGAGTGGATATTGTCCTGGAAACCTCATCGACATGCTCAGAGCATTTCTTCATGACGCATCAACACTTTGATCGTCTGTGGTTTTGGCTTTGTGGAGGATCTGGACTTTATTTCATGAAATTAACGCTGCTAGAACTAATCTGAATATCTTGGCAGTCATTTGCATGATATATACTGTTCCCTTGTAGAAAATTGCAAGCAAAAAGTAATTTGTGAGACACATGCTGAAGCAGAGAACACACTGGGGAACCAAATTATTGTTTTTCAGCTGCACTTTCCACAGAAAAAATGATCATTTTAACCTCAGCAGTGCAGATGTGAATTGTTCTTATAGCAAGAAGTAAGCAGCAGTATGACAAGGTTAGCATCACCGTTCATCATGGTGATGTATGCAAGATTAAAAGTTGAAAAATAAAATCAGAAAATAGCTGCCAAAGTTAAAGGGGAGAAAGTAAATCCTAACTCGTGTGTTAAACAATTTCATTGTTTTTGTTGTTAAATCAACTTCATGAACTTTAATTTCTGAGTTAAAACCAAAACAGTTTTCTTGTTCAAGGCAGCAGGTGAACTTTCATTTTCAAGTTAAACCACCTTCAAATGTTTTACAGTGTGAGGGGTCAAAAGGTTGCCTGCGTTTTTGCCAAGAAATCATCTGATTGGGAAACTAACCTTTAATTGGGCTCTTTTATATTCAGATTTGACTATATTCAAAGGAAAAAAAAGAAAACTGGAAATTTGAAATTCTGTTTTTCGTTAATTTGAAATATTTTAGACCTCAGAGACGATGGTTTATTAAACGCTTTAACGGCAGCTGTACCTCTAATCTGTTGTACTGATTCTGTCTTAGAAAAGATTTTAACAAAACTAAGAAGTGGAAAGTTTTTATAAAAACAGAAAACATTAAAGCAGAGAGGAAACTTCTCACCGGTAGCATAAAGGGAGGCAACACTACAGAGAAACTGTTGCGTTTGTGATTTTCACATTTCCTGCCTTTAGAACTGGAATGTTCCGTCACCATGGCAACAACTTTCCTTACCTACAGAGAAACTGGCTGAAAACTTTAGAGACTATTTTCATGCCCAACGGCTATAGCGCTTATTTTTTAAACATATTTTTAATATTAATATAAATCTATCTTTACATTTTCAAAGCAGAGGCTCAGCGGCCATCTTTAATCAAGGTAAGGTTGTCTCAGAAAAGTTTTGGGGAAATTAATCAAGCTGCGCTAAAGCTAACTGACGAAAGCCTTTGTTACTGTAAAAGCCATCATCATCATGCATCATGCATATTTTATCTACTTTTTTTGTAATTTATATTAGGTTCTTGGATGATTAGTAACCTAAGGGAATGTTTCATTTCTGCAGGAGTATTAAAAGTTAATTAAAAGCCTTTTCAGTATGAAAGGTCTTTTCTGCGCTGCTAACATCATCGTGGCATACAGGCACTTTGAAGGCATGTAGAGCTGAACGATATGGAGGGAAAGTGGCAGAAATAATAAAGAAAAATGAAAAAATATATATAAATAAGCCAGAGATTGTCACAGACTTTCCCCCCTGCCTGAGAGGAATGACAAAGACAGGAGAAGCAGTTTTTGTCCCTCCGAAGATTTCATCTGCGGAGGCAAAAATCCAGACTTCTCTTTTATTCCCTTTCATGTTGAGCTTGAGACATAAGTATTCTAAAGATGCGAACAGGTAAACACCGACATACATCTCATGGCTGACACCTCTGTTCACGGCCTCCGGAAGAAGTTTTGTGAAAATGTAATCTGTCACTGAAAGTTGAGACTCACAAAAATCATCTAAAAAAAAATGCTGCAGCTCAATAAATAAATTAGAATGTGATTAAAAGGTTAATTTATTTAATTCCAGAACTGAAACTTGTAGATTACATTGCAAAAACACAAAATCTCAGCAAGTAACAAGGTGTTATATCTTGCTGAAAAGTTACTTGTAAGTTAGTTCTGTCTTATTTCAAGTGTACAAATACTCGCTTGATTAAACTCTGTGTTTTTGCTGGACAATAAATTGTCCAGGAAGTTATCGCGATAAACGATGATATTGTTGTTTTGATTTTTAAGTGACATAATGGTAATAAAGCGGAAGAAAACATTCTCAAAGATCAAAATGAACATGTAACACTGGAACCAGAAAACATTTTAAAAATCCACAATAAATAAACAGAAAAACTAAACAAAATTAATTATGAAGTTGCTGTAAACAAAATTGCCCTTTAAAAAGGGCTAGTTGAGACCAAAGCTAGTTGAGAAGACTAGTTAAAAAGACAAAAGAGAAAAACAATAAATCCTGCAAATTGAAATTATTGAGCTGCTTTTAATTTATCATGTGATTGATTGATTGATTGATTGATTGTTTATTGCCTATTTTTACTGTGTATTTACTTTCAACACACACACAGTGTGACATATATCCAGTGTTGATTTCTGTAAATTCTGGTAATTATATTTAATCAAAAAACCTGAAATTCCCAGATAATTAGAATATCAAGTAAGACCAACAGAAAAAGTCAGTTTTGATGAAAAACCCTCTAATGAGCCTGAATTGATCTTAGTACGGTTTTATGTCTTCAATTGATTGATTAAACTTTACTTTATGCAGGTAATGTTGAAGAGAACCAAGGTGCTGCAATCCAGGAGAGTAGAAATCCTGTCTCTGTTTCAAAGATACACAGAAGGAATCCCTACTTTATCTGCGAGCGCTCTGCTGACGTTCCTCTGTAAGGAACAAATGGAGCTCGCAGCGAACAAAGACACGGCGGAGGATCTGATCGACAGATACGAGATCGACGAGGCAGGTGAGTGACTGAGTGAACGAGGGGGAAGCTCGTCTCGTCGCTGCATCAAGAAGGTTTAAAAATTATTATGGAAAATAGATGAATCATGACGATGGTGATTCAGTCTGCATGTAAGTTGGGACCTGACAGGAGAAAAGAGGATTCATCACTGGGAAAGTGGAACAGGTATTGTTAAAAGCTCGATGTGCTGCAGAGTGAGTCACAGAACGTCTCATTAAAAAGCAGGAAATGTAAGAGGACGTGTCTCCCAGTCGCACCGAGTCTGCAGCTGTGCAGGAACAAATGTTCATGCAAGGAGCATAATTCAATCTGATCTTAAAAAGACAGAACTGTGAAGAAAAACAATCCAGAAAGAACTGAATGTTACTGGAAAACCCAACAATCCCCTTAAAGTTATATAAAATAATATTTTTTTAATGCTTTAGTTGTTTTTAGGAAAAATTTTTTAGCATTTACTGATTTTCTGTTTCCTCTGGTTGTAAATCTAACATGATATAGATGCCAGTTTCTCTTTTTGGGACCGTGGACACTGTTTTATTAAAATTTAAATAAATAAATACTGTTAATCAAATAAAAAATATGTTCTAAAGGGGATTTTGTCGATCAGTTTTAGTTTTTTTATTTCAGGGTTTATTTGTGTATTTATTTAGTTATTTGACTATATGAACATAAAAATAAAGATCTCTGAAAATAAGTCACAAAATAAAACACCATTATTATATAAATAAGTAACAAAATACACAAAAACAATCTTGAAATGAACGTCAAACAGTTTAATATTTATTTTGTTTTTATTTTATGGGGATGCTCATTTGGTTTCATTAACCCATTTATTAAAATAATTATATATGTAATAAATAAATAAATTATATATTTATTTATAACAGTATTACTTCAGTAAAGTTTCTGGATCCTCTACCCACTGAGTAACTTCACAAGAAAATTTGTTTTAACCAAAAATTCACAGGACTCAAGACACAAACCTGCAATTTCTGTTAAGTTTCATATTGAAAGAAACGGATTTGAAAAAATGTTCTCTTTACCTAATTCAGTTATTTTGTAGTTATTTTATAAATATGATTTATTTTAATTTTGACCTTTAAAAACATTTAAAGTACAAAAAAGTTAAATATTAAATGATTGATCAGTTATATATTTTTACTTGAGTCATTTCTTGGAAAGCTACTTTTTACTTTAAAATTGTTGAAGTAGTGCTACTCTTGTGATTTTTGGGTACTTTACTTTTATGTAAATTGATCTGTGATTGCTCGGTTGCAACATGTCTATTTTGGAGCTGGAATACTTAAAGACGCAGCTCTGGTATTGGTAAAAAGACAAAATGGGGTATGGCAGCTCAGATATTCCACTTAGAACAAAATAAAGTGTTTTTCAATAAAACAAATAAAAAACCTCATTAGCGAAGTAGTTAGCAGACTGTGTCCTTACATGTTAAGGGGATCAGCAGTTTTTCTGCTTGGGTTTGCTGTTGCAGCTGTTTTATTAAATTTCCTGACCCAGAGTTCAGCCTGTTGTTTCCTCCTTTCAGCTATAGAAAACAGGTGCATGACGTTCGAAGGCTTCCTCAGGTATATGGAGTCCAAAGACTGCTGCGTGTTCAACCGGACTCATAAGATGGTGTACCAGGACATGGACCAGCCTTTCACCAGCTACTTCATCTCCTCGTCTCACAACACCTACCTGACCGGAGATCAGCTGGTCGGGAAGAGCCGCCTGGACGCGTATGTTAGGTGGGGAGCGTTTTTACGACGCCTTGTCTATCATTTAAAAATTTATAAATGAGAATTGGCATTATATAGAAAGAGGGAATGACAAAACATTTCTTGGTGTAATCTGGTGAAACCTACGGAAGATCAAAGCTGTCAAATGTACTGCAATTCTCAGAAGAATAAACAATATTCTGTACCAGAACAACGCAATAAGGATACTTAAAGTATTATACAAAGAATGCACAAACCCACAATTTATATAATTATGAGCATTGAAATCTCTGGATTTGGTTGAATTCAAAGTACTTAATGTACAGAGCAATACATAATCTACTATCCAAACATATTCAAGAATTGCTTACAAAGACGCAATTTAAGGGGAAATATTAATTTTAAAAAAGCATGGATGAAGAAATGAAGCAATAAAAAAGGTACAAAAAATATTTCTACATAGCTTTGTGAAGGATGAAGTTTATTCATGAATAGTAAAATAATACGGGATTAGGGCCCTGAAAAAAAGAATTATTCTGAATTCTTTTAACTTTTTTCTTCTCAGTTTGGAATTTTTTTCAAAGTTCAGATTGTTTTTCTAACTCTGAGAAAAAAAAAGACTGAACTCTGAAGGAAACAAACGTCAGATTTTTGGGAAAAAAAGTCTGATTTATTTATTTTTTAAGTCACATTTAACAACAAAAAAAAGTCAGATTGAGGAAAAAATTTCAGACTTTTTAGATTAAAGTTAGAATTCTGAGAAAAAAGTCGGAATTCTTTTTCCAGTGACCCTAATCCTCTTCTCTATGATTTAAATAAATGTAGTACCGTATTTTCCGCACTATAAGGCACCTAAAAACCTTCAATTTCCTCAAAAGCCGACAGTGTGCCTCATAACCCGGTGCGCCTTATATATGGACCAATATTGAGCCACAACAGGTCTAGCAACTACGGTAAGCAGCCGCCGACTTCATTTTCGCCCGTAGAAGAAGGAGTGCGCAGTGCATGCTGGGATAGTTGTCAGAACGGTGGTTTGTTAATAAAGTTTGGGAGGGTTCGGGGGAAGAGACAGAGACTGCGGCGGCAGCGTGTCGGATGGTCTGTGTTACCCAGAATGCAGTTGGGCACAATATCGCAACACCAACACTGAGTGAAACAACAACTGGGGCAGACTACTATATAAAGTACTCGGGGACCAATTCTTTATAAATGTGGATGTGTAATAATAGAGTACGGCAACCCAAACTGAATCGTCTATTCTATGCACCTTATATATGAAAAAGGTTTTAAAATAGGCCATTCGTTGAAGGCGCGCCTTATAATCCAGTGCGCCTTATAGTGAGGTAAATATGGTATATAAAAATAGGATAAAATAATATTTTCTATGTAAGCTATAGATATAACATACTGTCATATGTATCTTAATATAAGGGGAGTATTGAAGAATAGCAAAACTGGGTGGGAATTAAAATAAACTTGTAGCTCCTTTTCTTTTGTAGCTAAAATTATTATTAACTTAAGTTTTTAGTGTACATGTTTAAATGTATGTTGTTTTTGATTTATTTTATTGATTTGTTCAAATAGAATCTAAAAATACAAGATGCCTAAAAGGAAAAAGCGCTGAAATCAAGTTTTTCTTTGTAAGTCGATCCTGAACCTGCAGAGCTGCACGTTTGGTTTCTGAACACTGAATATCGTCCTTCTCGTCTCACTGACCTACTCATGTGCTGAGGCAGACAGCAAATCTGCTGTGGATACCTCTGTGGCACAATGAGAGCGATTACAAAGCAGCTGACAGCAGCAAGAGTTCAGTATTTATGGATCCGGCGAACGGCTGAATGCCCCGGCCAGCTGGTAGAAACCAACCATTCAGCCCCGGCAGCCTTCAAGCTCTGCTCTGGCCTGATAACTAAATGTTTATCTGCGAGAAAAACAGGACTACAGCTGCAGAAGGCTGCTGATTAGAGACTCAGCAAGGAAATAAAAAAAAGAGCTTAGATTCACCCTTTGGAGAGTGAACGCAACTGAACTGAGGCACAAAGTTAAAACTACACTGAAAACTATTACATTAGGCTTTCTATGTGTTTTATGTGGATTTTATGTGAAGTGAATCTAAAACACTGTTTTCCAATTTTCTTCATATTCTCAGTTCATAACTGCAATTACCAAGGAAAACGTCTTGAACTGAAGCTTTAACCTGCAAGTCGTTCAAGAAAAAATGGTCCAAAATGGATTCAAGATTTTATTTTGCCTTGATTATTACATAATGCGGTTTTATGTACATCTTAAAGTCTGATTTTGTTATGTTACTCCTAAAGAGTGCAGCAATTGCAGTTTTTACTGATCTTTAAAAAGCCTGACCTGCTGATTCAAATTTGGCCGATACTGATTGTTTTTGGTTAAAATGTTGCTAAATATAGCAAGAAAGTCACTGAGTTGGTAACAGTGGAGGGATTATTCTAACTGAAAACATGCAGAGATTACCTGGTGGATCAGTCAAACCTCTCTGATGGGAGAGCAGAAGAGGACAGAGGTTGATTTTTAGACCTTTGCTGATGTAGATAAAATCAGCTTCACATGCAAGTATCAGCTGATCTCCCAAAATTAAGGAAATTGTGCACCCATAACTGTTACTTATTGCATCGTTTCACTGATTAGAGTGAATATTTAACTTGTACGAGGGTTGCATCAATTCATCGGTACGAGATCAGTGATCGGTTGATCTTATGCCCTGATTTCATCTGCCTCTGTCCTCTTCTGCTCTGCTGTGAGAGGTTTGACTGACAGACCGGCCCATCAGGTCACGTCTGCGGTTAACGAGTCACCCGCCTCAGCTATCTGAGGACAATAATAATGCTAACAGCTAGTAAGAAAATGGGTAAAGGTGGACCCTCTGTCATGAACAAAGGATTGGAATAATAGAATAAATCTACATTATGAAAAAATTGACATGTCATCTGAGACTTCAGCAAATAGATGGAAGAAAATAGGACAAAATGGACACTATTCAAGACAAAAGACAGCGATGAAAAATAGAGAAAGACCTGGACAAACTGGATGGGAGAAAAGCTCCCATCAAAAGTTTTACGTTATATAATGTTTAATGTGAATTTTTCATGTATGTTTTATATGTAAACAAATGTGGAAAATGCTTATAAACGGTTAAATAATAAAAAACAATAGTCATCCACCTGTTGCCAACTCAGAGACTTTCTTGCTATATTTAACGACATTTCAGACAAAAAGAAAAAATAGTTAGTATTAGTTAAAACTGGAATCAGCAGGTCAGACTTTTAAAGATCAGTAATCACCGATCAGACAGAAAACTTACACTCCCAACTTGGACCATCTTGTTTTTCCCCTTACAGTATTTGCATTAACTGGACACCAAGATTTAAAAAAACAACATAATGATTTGCATTGGGCTGCAGCTTTTCTACGTCGCTTCGTTAGTGATATAAAAGAAGGCAATAAACTGGCAGAAAACCAAAAGCAGTCCCTCTGGAGAGCATCTGCAGAAACGGAGATAACTCTTCACTACGCTGCCAGAAAATATATCAAATCCATAACAATTTAAAGTGACATCATTATCATCCAGCTCAAGCAGAATGCTGCTTTCCACAAGACTTCATGTTTAAATATTGAGCAGAAGGAATACACATCTATGGTATCATTAAAAACAGAAATAGATGAGTGAGAATGTATGCATGGGAAGGAAGCAGTGAAGTTTGTGATTATGATAACCCTGCATGAACTCAGTGTGTGTGTGTGTGTGTGTGTGTGTGTGTGTGTGTGTGTGTGTGTGACGCAGCGCCCTGAGGAAAGGCTGCCGCTGTCTGGAGATCGACTGCTGGGATGGTCCAGATACGGAGCCCGTAGTTTACCACGGCTACACCCTCACCACCAAGATTTTATTCAAGGATGTCATCAGAACCGTGGAACAACACGCCTTCGAGGTAACAGCTCCGGCTTTTCACTCGCATTGATGCAGCGCCGAGAATCAGCTTCTGATCACACTTTTATAAGCACGAGGAATCTCTGCTGAGATGCTACTGGTCCAGTTAGCAAACACAAAGTCTTACCAAGCAGTTTTGGTCTAGTTTCTAGTGCAAGTATAATAAATTTACGAGAAATAAAGCTATAATATTACGAGAAAAATAGAAATAATACAAGACTAATAATAATATGAGAATAAAGTCAGATTTTGAGAATAAAGTGGCAATATGACTATTATAATACTATTCTGGTATGAGTTTATTCTCTATATGACTTAACTCTTGTAATTTTTTCCTAATACTTTGTTGTGAAAACTAACTTACAAGTAACTTTACAGGAAGGAATAAGAGTTTGTTTTAAGTTAATGATTCATTAATATTGATGAAAAAGTGCTAGCTATGTTAAATAATCTAACCGTTAAACAATAACTAAATTTCCCATGTTGTGTATAATAATTATATATGTGAAATTAGAACTTATTCATCGATAATAAGGAATAATTTACTTAAAACAAGGTTCCATATTGTGCTGAAAAGTTACTTGTAAGATAGTTTTGTCTTATTTCAAGTTTACTAAGATATTTGCACTAGAAACTAGACCATAAATACTTGGTAATATTTTGTGTTTTTGCATTGAACACTGTGACTGCACACTTTCTGATTTCAGGAGTCTGATTTTTTTGGACTCTTTCGTGATGTGATTTGTTAAATTAGATTTTATTTGCGTCCTGACAGGTCTCCGCCTACCCGGTGATTCTGTCTCTGGAAAACCACTGCTGCGAGGAGCAGCAGGAGGTCATGGCCGAGTACCTGATGTCCATCCTGGGGGACAAGCTGTTGAAGTGTCCTTTGGATCACCCGACCACCGGAGACCTCCCAAGCCCAAATGTAAGACTAGTATAACAGAGGATGTGTTGAAGAATGTAAGGCTACATTCACACTGCAACCTGAAGTGACCCAATTCCACTTTTTTGCCTTAATGCGACCTCCACCTGACCTTTACATGAAGTCTGAACAACACACATCAGATGATCACATACAAGTCGCATATATTTGGAAGAAATATACGCAGAAAATAAACTGGATTTGGGTCACTTCAGGCTGTAGTGTGAACGTGAGCTTGATGGCAGGATGACCGCTCATGGGAATTTTTAGCTGATATCATGGACAGAAAAAATGTGCAGAACAATAAATTGTTCATTTGGCCATTGGGTTCTTTGTCTCGGAGATGAAAACATTCTCCGTTTTTGAAATGAATAAAAGCAACGGACCATGTGACGAAGTTCGCTCAAGCTGGTGTTAATGTTTCTCCACAGAGAAACGAGTCCTGGTCCAACATCTGCTGCAAAGCCACTCAGAAAGAAAGGAGCCGTTATCCTAAAAACGATAAATACTAACATTACACAGGGACGAAGGGAAATGTCCTCGAGTTTATGAAAATGAGAGTTTAAAGAGAAACTAAACACAAAATCAATCTTTCTTTGCAGATAAAATGTCTAAACTGGGGCTCAAAGACAGCACATCTTTATGTTTCTGTGGTATATTTGTTTAATTCTGCGTAATTTGTCTAATACCAATTTTGTGCTGCCCTCTTTTGGTTGAACCGTGGCAACTGCAGGCACATTTTCCTATTGGTTATGAAACTTAGTTTCACATGTTGTTGTCATAAAAGTATCAAATGACGACAACAACAAAATGGCTAGTCGCTTGTTTGAGAAAAAAGTTGCTCTAGGCGTTTAAAAAGTCGTTAAATTTGGAGCCTGTAAAGTCGCTACAGTGTTTTACCTGAAACCTGTGCATTACTTAAACAGCTGATTGTGTTCTTGGACATGCAAAGTTTATTGGTGTCTATGCAGATTTTTAAAGATCTGTTGCACAAGTCTGTCGATCAGTTAAATTGAACTTGGTTATTTCCATTTGCATGATTGTTTCTCTAGTTTTGTCTCTTTTTCTTCTCAAACTGACCAAAGGCTTCAGTCTGGTGAATTGGTCCAAAATGGTCCCTTTTTTTAAGGACAATTTTGTTTGTTGTTTTCAGTTGTTTTGTTTATTTATTTTGGATGTTTAAAATGTTTTCCAGTTTCAGTGTTAAATGTTCATCAGCTAGAAAATGGTGTCAAAACAACAATATTGTTTATTCTGGGACAGTTTATGGTCCAGCAATATTTATTTTCATTATATTCTTTGTTGGGTTTGAGGAGGAGCTTATTGATGTGCGGTTTTATTTTCTTTGTCTCGTCAGAATCCCAATTCTTGTACAATTTTTTGAAAAATTGTTAGTACTGAAAAGAGGGGCCCTTATTTAGCTTTCCCCTGGAAACACTAAAGTTAGTCTTTTAAAGATGTTTTAACTTTGCTTTGAGAATAACTCTTATCTGAAGATATATTGTTAAACAAGGGAAGTAATTTGTAGAGTTTATAGACCCTAGCATTGCTTGCATTGGTAAATCTGCCAATATGCGTCATATTTTCTCCCCAAAAATCTTGTATATTACAGTTTGTGGCAGAAACAGATGACGATTTAAAGCACAAATAGAGTAAATAGTAGATATATTGGTGTGTGATTAAATGGTCTGTTTTTATAACCCCAAACTGTGTGCAGTAATGCGAATATGACCTGAAATGATCTCTGCTGTAGTGATTTATGCAAAAGTGGTGCTTGGCTGTTACACTTACGCAAGTATGTGATAATTTTTAAAAGAGGAGCATGAATTAATGATATATATTAAGGGTTGTGTGCATAACTTTATGACTGAGTTCGTGCCGTTTGTGTGGGACCGTTAGGACTTGATGTATAAGATCCTGATCAAGAACAAAAAGCTAAAGTCACAGATTAGGAGAGAGGACAAGACAGAGGACAGTGCAGATGAGGGCGAGGATGCTGATGATGAGGATGATGAGGATGAGGAGGATGAGGACGATAGCATTCAACCCAAAGCAAAGTTTTGGTCTCCAAGAAAAATGAGTTCAAAGAAGAAAGTAAGTCAGGGTTTGTTGCTTCAGTCACTTTAAAACAGATTCTAGTAAGTGGCATGTTTGTGTAATAAGTCAGAGTATCAGGGTCACGCTGAGAAAACTTACAAAATAAAATTACCTGAATAATGTATGAGAAAAAAGTCAAATAACATGAGGATAAAGTCATAATATTACGACATTGTGGTATTCCTTTTTCTGGTATTAAAAACACTAATATTATAAATATTATATAATATTATGAACTGTATTCTCATAATTTTATTACTTTACTCTCGTACGACTTTATTCTTTTGACTCTTCTCATATTAAACTTTTTTCTAGTGATGTGACTTCTGGTAATACAACTTTTCCTTGTACAAGTTTTTCTCATAAAATTATTCTCGTATTATTTTGGCATTATTCTCATGTTATTTCAACTTTATATATCACTTCTTGTAATGCGACTATTTTTCTCATAACATTTTTTTCTCATGATTATTATTGTAATTTTATGATTTTATTTCGACTTTATCCTCATGACCCTTTTCTCGTAACATGGCTGTTTATCTCTTAGTTTTTTCTTGTAATTTTATTTTCATATCATTATGACTGTATTTCTGCAATGCAACAACATTATTCTCAGAATTTTATTGTTTAATTTTTTTCTCAGTATGAGTTTAACCTTGTCTCACTTAACGGCACTGAGCAGAAGAAGGTGAAGGTGGCCCAGGCTTTATCGGACCTGGTGATTTACACACGGTCTGTGAAGTTCATCAGCTTCAGCCACTCCAGGGACAATCAGAACTGCTATGAGAACACGTCCATGGCAGAAAAGAAGGCACGCAAGCTCATCAAGGCCTCAGGTACACAGAGAGACTCGCTGATGAGGTCATGGTGAGGAGTGATGATGTCGTAGCGATGTCATGATTAGGAGTGACGATGTCATTGTGATGAGTGATGATGTCATAGTGCGGTCATGATGAGGAGTAACGAGGTGATGTCATGATGAGGAGTGATTATGTCATGGTGAGGAGTGATTATGTCATGGTGATGTCATGGTGAGGTATGATGAGGTCATGGTGAAGAGTGATTAGGTCATGGGGATGTCATGGTGATGAGTGATGAGGTCATGGTGATTAGGCCATAGTGAGGTATGATGAGGTCATTGTGAAGAGTGATGAGGTCATGGGGATGTCATGGTGATGAGTGATGGGGTCATGGTGATGAGTGATGAGGCCATTGTGAGGTATGATGAGGTCATGGTGAAGAGTGATGGGGTCAGAGACATTAATGGAGGTTTGATTCTGTGAAATACAAAGAAGAGCTGTGCAAAAGTCTTGGGTCTTCAAGGCACCCATGGACGGACAGACATGCTGCATCCATCTGTTTGTCCATCTATTCATCCATTCGTCATCAATCCATCCTGTATTCACCCATCAGTCATCCATTCATCCATCCATTCATTTATCCATCTTTGGGATTTTGTATCTGAAAATCACAAAGTTTTGGGATTCCAAACTTTTATCTGGAAATCGATGTGAATTATCTTCCATCATCCCACATTTCTCTACTGTTTGTTACCAAACAGCCAGGCTCTCTTCCATGCTGTTCATTGTGGTCTTGATTAGAGCTATAAATAGTTCAGAAGAATACGAAGGAAATGTTTACCCGGTAAACACCTTCTTTCTAAATCTGAGAAAGAAGATTTCTCAGACTTACTTTATTGAAGTAAACATACTTCAATAAAGTATGTTTATTGAACATACTTTGTTTATGTTCAATAAACAAAGTATAAAGAACGTTTGGGGTAAAGAAAAAAAATAGTGACAAAAATTCCTTGCAGCCCTGTCATATGTGTGTGCATGAGGAGCTGCAAAATCTCACTTAAAAGTTTAAAGTGTTAAAAGTTTTTATGTGAAATTATTGTTCTTGTGAACTGACCTTCTTTTGAACTCCAGTTGTCCACTTTCCTCTTTTTTGGACAGAAAATGAATAAAACAGAACCAAAGACAAACTTTTAGAGATGTTCAGAAAACCTAAGGAATCCATACATCAAGACCAAGTAATGAGACTACAGGACTGTCTGGCTCCCTGGAGGCAAAATGTTAAGAAATGAAGAGTTATTTAAACTTTTTCCACAGAACTGCATGTTGAAGCTGCAGAATATTTGTAGTCCAGGAGCAAGAATAAGATCCGTCTCATACTAAGCTGAAAAATGTATTCGAAACTCGTCAAAAATTGACCATGTCCTTCCAGATGAACCCCATTACCGCCTGATGGCGTCCAGTGTGACAGTGTGGAGCATCACAAGGAAGTGGCACTCAGTGCTGTATGTTTAATATTTCCCCCTGACCGGCTTCTGCATACTCTCTTTCAGCTTCCAGTTTTATTCAGCACAATCAAAGGTTCCTAAGCAGAATTTATCCAGCAGGCTCGAGAACGTCCTCGTCCAATTACAACCCGCAGGAGTTCTGGAACATCGGCGCGCAGCTTGGTGAGTCCAGAACCTCTAGACATACTTGTTAGAGCAGGAACATGTAGATTTAATTCATTATTGAGGAAACGCTGATATTTAAATTTTTAAATGCTGTTGCAACAGTGTGGAGTATTATCTAATGTTATTGATAAGTTAATATAAAGTTGACTGATCTTATTGATCAACTAATTAATTTAGAGACGCCCATTAATAAAATAAAAAAATTATTCTCTTGTGTATGAAGAAGGTTGATCGTTTCCGTTTCATCAAGGGCTACATTTGTCATTATATTTTGGCTTTTAAAAATAAAAACCTTGTGAAACTTAAAGAGCTTGTTATGTAAGAGGATTAGGGCCACTGACAAAAAAAGAAATCTGTCTTTAATCTTCTGAGATTAAAGTCAGAATTTTGAGTTCAAATTCAGAATTTTGAGAAGAAATTCAGAATTCTGAGATTAAAGTCAGAATTCTGAGTTCAAAATCAAAATTTTGAGAAAAAATTCAGAATTCTGAGATGTATCATAGTTCTAATAAAGAAAAAAGGTCAAAATTGTAGTAAATAAAAGTTCTGACATAGACATAATCCTGACAGTCGGGAGTCTGAGATTAAGTCCATATTTTTTTATTTTTTTTTCGGTGTCTCTAATCCTCTTTCGTAGCTTGTCGAGAGTTTATATTTCAAAACAGAACTGCATAAATGCATTGTGCATCCCACACCAGACCGTTTCTCTTTCCTATTCTGGTATCCCGCCGCCATCTTTGTTTCTGTATCAACTGGCTCTGTTTAAGGATGACCAGCGGCGCCCTTTGCTGGATGGTAGCCGAACTACAACACTAAAAGCAGACCTTATTAGTTTATCACAAGTAACTAATTTTAATCTAATAAACCATTAAGCAACATCCCAAGTACAGACACAAATGTCCTTGTCAAAATGTTAAATAAAATGAATACAGAAAGATTCTTTTTGATCCCTTGTATCTGCAGTGTCACAATGAATCAAAAAGCTTTCGACATTCACCGAATCGTCTTTGCAACTCATTACAAGCTGAGACGGAGAGAAGTTGCCGTGCAGAGGTTGAGTTGTCAAACTTCAAAGGGAATGGCTTAGAAATCTGTTTTCCATTTGGGATCATCAGCCCCTGCAGCAACGTCTCTGCTGCCTCCTATCACACCTCCTCCAGACTGATTTGCTCCTGTGTAAATGTATTTCTTTATTTCCTTTGCACAGCGGCTGTGTCATTGTCAAGAGCCCCATACATTTTCATTTTACACACTCAAACGGTCTGAATCGAGTTTGACGACATCAACAGTAACAAACTTCTCTCAGTGAAATTACGCTTTGAGTGGAAATATTAAACTTTACATGTACAATTCTGCAGCTATTCACTGCGTTTTCCTGACTCACTGAATCGCTGCATCTTGCAGGCTCCAGTCACTCCGTCTGTCGTTGCACTTCCTCCTCATCCGTCTCCATCGCTCATTCAGGTTGGTGGCGTCTTTGAAAAGGAGTCCTGCTGAGCAGACGGCGCGCGTTTGCGTGGGGGCAGCTCAGCAGCTGCAGAGCTCTGAGACAGACGAACAAAGCAGCAGCTCAGACAGATCAATCACTGTTAGATTAGCGGAGCTTCACGCCGTATGCTGGAGAAAGTTGTTAATTCAGACAAACATTTTGGCAGTTATACATATTTTTCTTCTTTTATTTGACAGTTTTCTCATTTGTGCCAGAAGTCTGGTCAAGTCCTTTGCAGAACTGCTTGTACCCCTTGAATTTAGTGTAATTTGTTGAGATTGTTTCAGAAAGCCCAATCAAAGTAGTGTATTGTTGTGCAGTGAAATTAAGAAAATACACGGTATTAAAACTGTGACAAATAACAAAATAACTGCAAACCCACTGCAGTCTGCAGAGTTAGGGTAGGGCACCGTTTGAAGCTCAATAATTCCTATTTGCATGATTTATTGTTTTTCTCTTTTCTCATCAAAAACTGGACAACCAAAGTGTTTTGGTCTCAACTTGCCCTTTTTTTAAGGACAATTTTGTGTACAGAGACTTCATAATTTGTTTTATTATAAGTTTAAATTTTGTTTATTTTACACATTTAAAATGCCCCGTGTTAAATGTAAAATGTAAAACAAACTCTTGGTTCCTTTTTATTTTAGCTGCTAAATAATACACAAAATTTCAATTTTATAAGAATGAAAAAAATGGTCAGATTTCTGTAAAAAATACAAAATCATTGTAGATACAAAACTTGAAGAACTCCGACAATTTCTACATTTTTGGGTTGATTGTTTTCTTGAAAAAGAAATATGAAAAGTAAGATTTGCTTTTGGGAAAAAGGTTATAATTATATCTAAAATTAAGATGAATGCAAAAACATTATTGATAAATGGGGATCTATTTTTGTACCTAATACTTATTTATCTGTAAATCATGTGAAGAAAGTGTCCAATCTGCATCAACCACAAGCCAGATTGGCTCCCTTTGGGCCGCCTAAAATGCTTTCAGCGGGCCATGAATGGCCCCCGAGCCGAACTTTGGACACCCCTCGTATATGCAGTGGACATGGTCAAAGGTTTAGACAACAGAAACCTCACAAGATACATTTCCCTCTATCTGACGCAACCTTTGCTGCAGAAACATTTGAAGTTGTTCCATAACGTAACTCTCCTCGGTGCGGTGGAGCAGACATCCTCTCACGCCGGCCTCCTTCCCCCCCGACCAGCTTTGGGCACAAAGCTCTCATGTTGCCGTGAGGCTCCTGGCTCTCATTGTTCTCAGACTGTCCCTCTGTGTTTTGCAGTGGCTCTGAATTTCCAGTCTCCGGGCCTGTCCATGGACCTCAACAACGGCCGTTTCCAAGACAACGGCGGCTGCGGGTACGTCCTGAAGCCAGCGGTGCTGATGTCCAGTGAGAAGAGCTTTGATCCCAGCACCAGCTGCCGCTACCTCAAACCCATACAGCTGGTGCTCAAGGTACAGATATGGAGCAACGAATGCTCAATAATCCCCCTGCGGTGGATTATGGATTATGGATTGAGGTTCAGTTGTACGCCGCTGTCTGTACCTCACAATCTAGGGTGTTTTTTTATAGCAGACCTTATTTCACTCTTAGCTGCCAGAGAAACAGTCCCCTGCTGGATGCTGTGAAGTAACAATGATGTAAAACTTCCTGAGCGTGTCTCTTTAATGAGATTATCTCCCTTTAGAAATTAAAGGGAAAAAGGAAACACAGGAAATCTAATGCAATTAGGCTGACAGTCCAATTAATAAATCATTGCATTCCATTATTCTAAGTGTCTTAGCGAGCGGTGCTCGGATCTTCAAGGAAACCTCGAAGCAAAGACTCAGAGAAGTGGTATGATCTGAATTTTTCAGATTTTGCCTGGCGGTGTTTCATAAGATTATCCTTTATAGAGTCTTAAGTGAAAAGAGTTCAACATATTAGCAGAAATATCACACACACTGCAAAAATACAACATCTTGCCAAGTATTGAGCAAATTTCTTAGTACACTTGAAATAAGACAAAGCTAACTTAACTTTTCAGCAAGACAGAAGAGATTGTTTTAAGATTGTTTTCCTTATTATTAATGGAAAAAGTACTATTTCCACTGGTAGATTATTTCACTCATAAGACATTTTTCCCTTGCTAAGAGTGAAATAGTTCGTGGAACTAGTACTTTTTCATCAATTTTAAAGGAACTATTTGCTTAAAACAATCTCCTCTATCTTCCTGAAAAGCAACTTGTAATTTAGCTTTGTCTTAGTGTACTAAGATATTTTAACCAGAATTACTTACTTATTTTATGCTTTTGCAGTGAAGAGGCTTTAAATGAACTTCAAGCTTTAAATTAACTTAAACTCAAGCAGATAACATCCCCAGATGTTGGTCAAATTCCTTTTAAGCCTTTGCTTCACAGTGACAACTTTGTGCTTCCGCAGTTTCCTGTGATTGCATCATAAAACATCCTGAAGAAAAATATTAAGTTCAACATACTGGCACTTACAGTGCTGAGAAAAGGTTTTTCCTACCTTACAGATCTCTTCAGTTTTATTTTTTATGTGACATTTAAAGGTTTTAGATCATTAAAAAGTTAATATCAAAGATTACTTGGGTAAATACCGGATAGATTTTTTTATTTTCATACAAAAATGATATTATAAAACAAACCTGACAGTATTTGAAAAGGAATATTAACCTGATATCTAGACAACAAGTGCTTAAAAACAGTCAATTTTGGCAAGATGTTTTTTGGTGTCTGGAAAATGAGACGTTTCAAAACTCCCCCGAATGCAACCCCAGAGAAGTCCAGCACGTTACCAAGCAACCCAGGGGAAGTTCCATCCGTCTCCTAGTTTCAGAACGTTTGGTCAGCTGGTTTTACTGCTGTATGTGCTGTACAATGGCTGCTGGAAAAGACAAGTGTTTTGTTGTTGACTTAACATTCACAAACAACTTGCTGCATTCTTTTTGGTTGTGCAGGAGGCTCTACTAATGCCTCTCAAAGATTTACATTTGTATAATTGCGTACATTTCTAAAATTTTCATTTTTGAAAATGACTGTTTGCAGTCATTTTCAAAAGTTGAGTTATGGGGCGTGGCCATTAGCAGCTTATTTGGATGTAAAGTGACAAGAGGCCCTAAAAAAGCTCATTCTGAAAGGATCTCAAAATGAGCAGAACTGAGCAGACTAAAATGTCATTATCGAAGGACGATTTTGTGGAGAAAATGTAATGAACATGTTTTGTAAAGCCCACAGACCTATTCTAACCTGTTCAAGCAAGCATAGTAGGTCACCTTTAACAGAATGCGAGTTTAATTACTCCATTAAGGGTTAGGCTGTAATATGCCTTTTATGTTTACGACAAAGCTTTGAGTCAATTCCAATCTGAGATTTAAACACCAACATGAAGGTATTGTTGCTACTGAGTAAAATGTAGTGTGTTTTTTTATATAGCGTGACTTTGGGTGATAAAGAAGGGACCTTAATTTGAGGCTGGACACTGTAAGGCTCCATCACGACCAAGTGATGCATGTCGTGATAAGTACTTGCAGGTTTGTCTTTGATCAGAGGCAGTGAAAGGGAAGGCACAGTGTGACAGGACTGCAGATAAGTTCGCTTTCTGCCAGACTGTAGTAATTACAGTCTGACAGAAAAAAAAAAAACATTACATAATTTCTTTCTTCTGTTTTGTTGATACCAATGTTTCTGTTATGGCACCATCTAAACTGAGTTGACTTCCACCTCTCTCTGTTCACAGGTGATAAGTGGGTCCAACCTTCCGGTCATCAAGTCTCGAAACACTCTGGACCCATTTGTCCGAGTGGAGATTCATGGGATTACATTCGACTCCCGCAGTAAAAGCACTCACACTGTCAAGAACAATTGTGAGTACCACAAAGCAAACTCCTTTTAAGGACTGGCTCTACTCAATTTAGCCTGATTTGTCCCAACTTTTGTCTTCTGAGGGGAAAAAAAGAATCATTAAAACACTAAGAATTGATATTACTGCAAAGTGGTTGATCAAAGCGTTTGGTCAAGCTAAAAATACCAGCCAGACTTTCTTGTGAAAGCTATTAAACTGAATTTAGATGCATATAAAAAGTAAAAATCACCCTCCTATGCAAACAAGCTTCTTACTTATGACATCACGTAAGGCAGATGATTATTATTATGATTATTCTTCCTTCTTCTTGTCTTTTTTCCCCACATTATTTCCACTACTTCTTTGAAGGTTTATGGCTGCAGCAAAACATTTTAACCGTATCCAAGAGAGACAGATTGAGGAACTACTTTAAAAATGTGCACTGATAAATGAGAATTAGTTCATACTGGATCTGTGAATTATAAACAGGAATTAATTTAAATTTTAATTAATTAGGAATTTTCTAGAAACAAAACAAGAAATTTTGTTTTTCTAGCAAATTATTTTTGCTAGAAAATGTTTTAATTTTTGCTAGAAAAAACTCAGAAATTTTTTAATTAATCACAGAAATTTTCTAGAAAAAAAAGCAAGGACATTTCTGAATCTGAAAAGTCAAAAATGTTAAACGTTTGTTTATTTTTTGAGTTTCAAGACAAACTCAAAATGTTCCTATTTTTTTTCTAGAAAATGTCTTCATTTCATAATTTCTGAGTTTTTACTAGCAAATTTTTACCAGCCAAAAACTTGGTATTATATGATATCCTATGGTTCTTAACACTTCATCTCCTACCTGTGTTTTATTGTCTTCTTGTGTGTTCAGTTTCACTCCGAGTGGCGATGACTTTCGGTTGTCGCTGTCCTTCATCGTCCTTTGTCGATGTCCTTCAGAGGCAAAAAGCTAGTTAGCTCCCTAGCATATATTAGCAGCTAGTTAGCGGTAGCCTCAACTGCCTCGAGTCACAGGACGCAATAAAAATGTCTAAACTTTTGCCTGACAAAATTTAAGTCCTGTAACTTTTATTTATTTATTTTTTTTTTACATATTTGTTAGAACTGTCACGACAGTATAAAATCAGACAGATGATCTGCGAAAAAGCTTCTCGACCTCCTCCCAGTGCTTTATTGACGTTTGAAGAAATACACCGGTTCCGGTTCAAAAAAGAGCCAGCAGGAGGCTCTTGTGTCAATCGTCTTCAGATACACCCGGTTTAATGTGCTAATAGCCGAGAAAGAACTTACCGTGACCGGAAAACCATTTATCCACCGTCACCGGTGGCCATGCTAATTAGCCTTAGCAGTCATGGCTCCATTGTGATGATCTGTGTTTCTGTCGTTAGCATTGAAAAAAAGACAGACTCATTCAATTGTTTTTCATTTATTATCTGTCTCACGACATAGTGACAGATTTAACAAACATATAGAAAAAAAACTTACACACCCCAGCTTTAAAGCCAACTTTTATTTTGCTTAATGAATTTAAGACATTACAGACTTTGATACATTAACGTTCCGATGTTGTATCAAACTTCCAGACCACTGAGGTCTTGTGGTTCTGACTTCCCAGAATCAGAACAAGAACCAAACACAAAGGAGCAGCACCACAAATCTGGAACAAACTTCCAGAAAACTGCAAAACAGCGGAAACCTTCTTTGAATCAAAACTAAAAACTCACCTGTTTAGTTGCTTTTAAAGCATAATAAATGGAACATTGACCAAAATATTTAATGTGTATTTTAAAAATGACACTTGATATAATGCAGTGGCTATTACTGCATTATATCAGTAATGCAGTAACTGATATAAGTTACTGCATAAATCTTGGTAAGATTTTGTGCAAAAACACAAAATCTTACCAAGTAATTTTGGTCTAGTTTCTAGTGCAAATATGTTAGTACACATGAAATAAGACAAAGCTAACTTACAAGTAACTGTTTAAGGATGATATAATTCTGTATTATTGATGAAAAGTACTTGCTCCATTAGTGGATAATTTCACTTACAAGACATTTATTTTCCCAAGTTGTAAGTGAAATAACCTGCCAATGGAACTAGCACTTTTTCATCAATATAAGGGAATTATTGACCTAAAACAAGCTTATATATCTTGTTGAAAAGTTGCTTTTAATTTTGTTCTCTTATTTCAAGTATATAAAAATTTTCACATTAGAAACTAGACCAAATGGCCTAGTAAGATTTGCAGTGTATTGACTATATGGTGTTTATTTTTGTGTTTTATGACATAAAACACTTTGAGCTGCCCTGTTGCTGAAATGTGTTTTACAAATAAGTCAGTGAAACCTTTGTGAAGCTAATAATGGTGATTTTTCCTGCTCCAGCTATGACTCCACGCTGGGACACCGACATGAACTTCAGCATCACCGTCCCCGAGCTCTGCCTCGTCCGCTTCTGCGTGCGTGACCAGACGACCCTCTTCAAGAGCGAGTTTGTGGGCCAGTACACGATGCCCTTCACCAGTTTGAAGAAAGGTGAGCCACAGGGCAGAAGGGGTGAGACTTTAAGTGGCTGTGGGGAGATTATATCAGATAACACTGTTGGTCCATCATTGCCTGACATTCGCAGTGTCAGCACAGCTAAGGGCTACGCTCTGCGGAACGGATTTTTAAAAACATGGAAATGGTCTTATCTGCCTGTTTGATGTAACTTCATTTGCCCCCTAACCTCCTCCAGGCTACCGCTGGGTGCCTCTCCTGTCCCGACAAGGATGCAGTCTGGATCCGGCTTCTCTCTTCGTGTTGGTTTCGTATTAGTATCAATCCAAGATGGACTCTCTCTCACACAAAAAGTTTAGATACAACGATGGATGGATTATCTAGCACCCAATAAGAGCAACAAAATATCAATAATTAAGTTACACAATGCATGATTTTCTGATATATAAATATAAATTTTATTGACAAAATATGTAAATGTCTATTTTTACTGATGGCTAACAGTTACAGAAAAAAGAAAAGAAACTGATTGCGTACTGCTTGAATTTCTTTGGTAATCAATATTAATCCATATATTAAATCACACAAATTTTCGTCCAATAATCACCTTGAACATGAACTACAAAAACAACAAACTTGAGCTTCATGTTTTCTTGGAGCCTAATCTCAGGCTGAATTCATTAAAACAATTCTAACTTTAGTTTGAGTCTTTTCACTAGAGAGGAAAAAAAATCCCACGTTAAGAAATTACTGCTTTTAACAAAATCACAGTTAGCACAATTACTGTCCCCAGCATAAATCAGTTTCACATTTTTATACTTTTAAGTGATTCACAGTTTCAATAAACTTCCTTATTGGGGTTTAAATAATAAACGACAAGAGGGACATTTCCTTTAGCAGTTAGGCTGGATGAAACCTTCATCAAATCTCCATGACAACCAATGGGCACAAGTTGTTAGGCATTTAGATAGAAAAAAAGGCTCATCTGTCCCAGTACCAAAAAAAGTAATTTACAAACTCAGGCAGTTGATGCAGAAACAAGTAAAAAAAAAAAAAAAAAAAAAAAAATCAGCTGCAAATGTTCATTAATTTGAGGCCTTAAAATGAAAAACGTAAGGTACAACACAAAGTTTTCATCTTTAATCAAACTTTTTTTTTTTGCTTTTAATTTAATAAGTTGGTGATTTGAGCTGAAAAAACATTTGGTGAATTTTACTGAAAACTAAACTTGAGCTCAACCATTGAGTGAGCTGAATGTTGTTGCTGAAAACACACACAGAAAAATATAGACAAAGATCATCAACCCCAAATATTTGGAACATTGAATGTTTTTTTTTTCTTGTCTTTTTAACTGCGCAGCCCAGCCCGTTACCTAGCAACCCCAGCAGAGTTCCGCCCATTACCTAGCAACCCCAGCAAAATTCCGCCTGTCACCTAGCAACAGAAGCGACGCTCCTGCATGTTTTGTGCAATTTGCTGTTGACTTACCAACCAGAAAACACTGGCTGCATTCTTGTTAATTGTGCAGGAGGCTCAACTTCTGCTGTTCAAAGATATACAGTTGTATAATTGTGCTTCTGCTTGCTACCATTTTTATGTGCAAGTGTAAACATCGAGTTGGGGGGCGTTGCCAGCAGCTTGTTTGGATTTAAAGTGACAAGAGGTCCTACAACAGATCTGAGCAGACATAAAACTCATCATCAAAGAATGATTTTGTGCAAAAATGTAATGAACTGCATAGACATGTCCTAACCCGTTAAAGGAAGTAATATGTCACCTTTAAAATACTGTGTGGAAAAAAGAGAGAGAAGTTCATATAAAGTAACTTAATGAAAAGAAAAACTAACTTTTGTGTCCCTGAGTATTTTCAACTTGATATTTTTAGCAAAACGTTTGGACACTGCTGACCTAGGGAGACTGTGTGTAGAAGAATAGTAAAAAAAAACTTGCTCTCCTTTCTGCTTCAAAACAGAAAAGTGTCCTATTGTCAAATGGTCTTTTACAGTAACTTAAAAAAAGACAACATTTATTTCTAAACACAGATTGTTTTTCCTCCCCGCTGAGTAAAGGTCGACTTCATGTAATGTTTTCAGTGAGATTATGCTGCTGCTGCGGCTGCGGCAACAGATACGTTTATTTTAGAGCTTTTAACACCAGAGGTGCCAACAAATGTGTCTGTGTTCTGTTGCTTTCACATATCAGGGCTGACAGTGGTGAGTGACACAGATTTTAATAACGCTACATGACCGCAGTCATCAAAAAATAGCAACCAGTTCCATTTCCATTCGAGAAACCCGTCAGGGAATATTATAAATAGTCTCCAAAGAGGTATATACATTATTGAGCTGAATCCAGTGCAGGGAAGTCTATTTCCATCTCCGTTCGTCACTAAATCCTTTAAATGAGGTAAAAGGAAAGTACGGGTCAGCAGGCCTGTCAGGACAGGAATGGCATCAAGATAACACGAAGACCCAGTTTGGCCCGGCAGGAGCGAGTGTGCATGTCGGTCAGAGTCGGTGCTCTGGTTGCCTCTGCGTGAACATGCGCGTGCCCGGCTGTATTTAAATGCCACTGATGGATAAAAACAGTGGATGGAGCGAGAGGGAGGCGGGCTGAGTGTTAACTCGGCCCCTCCGGCCTGAGATGCTGAGTTGTCATCCTGCTCACACAGTCGCCTCTAATTCCACTGGTCAAGGACATGCAGCCTGGAGGGACCAACATGCCTGTTCAGGTAAGAAGCAGACATCTTGACGCACCCCTTCACTCTTAATCTGTCACATAAAAACACATAAAGTCTCTAGTTTGACTCACTTAAAAAAAACAACAACAAAAAAACTAGACAACAAGCAGAAGCAGGGTGCCGGGCATGGCAGCCATTTTCATGTAGGGCAACATCCAGATTATAAATGTCCCCTATTTGGAAGAGGCCTAGGGTCACTGAAACAGGAAAACAACAAGAAAATCTGACTTTAACCTCAGAATTCTGAATTTTGACTAATCTTTTGTGATCCAAATTCAAAATTCTGAGAAAGAAATTGTCAGAATTCTGAGATTAATGTCAGAATTCTCTACCTGATCTCAGAATTCTGAATTTAATCTTCTGAGATCCAAAGTCAGAATTCTGAAAAATGTCAGAATTTTGAGAAAAGAGTCTGAATTCTGAGATTAATGTCAGTTCTCTCTTTAATCCCAATTCTGACTTTAATCTTCTGAGATCCAAAGTCAAGATTCTGAGAATAAAGATCTTTTTTCCTCCAGTGGCCCTAATCGTCTTCAAAGGTCCGGTTGGGTCACAATGTCACAACAACTACATATTGACAAACTGTTGAAATATTACAGCTTACAGTTTGAACTTCTTAGGATTAAATTATATTTAGCATCTTTTCACATTGTTTTAATTTTAACAGTACAGAACTAAAACTGATTTGTTTTCACCGATGAAATAATATTTAAGTGTACAGATGTTATCTTGACGTTCTGTAGCTCTGAGGTCTAGAGGGAAATGTGGGCACTACGCTCTTTCCTTCATAAATCATTTCTATAATTTTAATTTGATCTAAATTAATTTTTTTTAAAAAGATGATTTGGTTTATTTAACCATAAACATGCATTTTTAACATAACTTTAGCCAAAACTCCCAGCCAGTCAGTGCTTTAAATTCTGGAGGTAGGTTAACATAGCTTTTGTAGATAAATATAGTTTATATGATTTCTTATGGATAGTGTCCTGTATTTCCCTGCCTTGACTAAAAAATAACATTAAAATAAAACATATACAGTAAGTGTGCTGGCCCCCCCTGCTGGCGGCAGGCTCACAGTGCAGTCCTCGGGGTCAGATCACACAGTTCCCCAGGGGAAACCACATCTCCCTGTCCAGCAGTTCTTCTTCCAGTTTAATACTGGTTGCACCTACAAATGTCTTCCTGGCATTTCTGCTCTTCACCGTCACCTTCAGCGTGATCCCATCCAGCAGCGGGATAAAGTTGTACTCCAGCTGTGAGAATGAGGCAGATTTGTTTACATAAAGGTTGTTTTGTTTAATACACTTACATTAGTGAGGGTTTCACATACTGAACAGCCTTATAGTTCAGCATATTACTGTAAAAATATTTCATGTCTGGTTACAAGCATAAAAATTTGCATCCTCACTCAAAACATGCGTTTTTTAACATTCTCATCTGTCCAATTAGGCACTTGAATTTCAGTATGACGGCCATGTTTTCAAGATGTTTTTTGGTTTTTTTACCCTGATAAACCAATTATATTGCCATAATTGATTTATCATGACTTGGATGGACTTTATGACACATCATATGTTGAGGACTTTGGTCATTCTAAGTTAATGTTTCTCATTTGATCCTTTCCCAGTACTGTACAGGGTGAACTTTACCAGCTCATTGAAAGTCGGGTGGTCGTTGTTGCTGACCACCTTTGTCTTCCTCTTGGAGGTCTGCGCAGGGTCTGGTCTCAGCCGCGTGACCACGTAGGCATCAGGGTTTGAACCATTTGGCAGCTTCTGTCAAACAGCACAACAGCAGAGAACCCATTAGAGCCTGTTTTACGATATTTCATCAGAACACACAACTCTGTACAAAGAATGATGCAAACTAACGATGTTCTGCAGGTGTTTCACCAACACAGAGAGCTTGCAGTTTGAGTACGATATACGCAGCTGGATCTGAGGATCGTCTCCTGCAACACACAGAGCTTACATCAGACCTCTCTCCATCAGTCTTCAGTTATGCTGTGAAGGTTAGGGTGGGTCTACAGGCAATGCAAAACATGTTCATTACTCTTTCTTTCCAATTATACAACCGTACATCTTTGAAAAGCAGAAGTGGAGACTCCTGCACAACTAACAAGAATCCAGCAAGTAGTTTCTGAACAGTAAGTCAACAACAAAGTACTTGTCTTTTCCAGCAGCCATTGTACAGTGCACACAGCAGTTAAACCAGCTGACCAAACGTGCTGGAAATTCTCTTAGCAGCTAAGTGGACTGATTTGTGACGATACAGGGCCACCAAAAAGCATTAGTTTATTATATTACCAAAAAATGTCTGGGGTGGTTCCTTTTTTTAGCACCTTTGCTGCTTTTAAAAGTAGTAGAAACCCAAATGGAAGTATAAAATATACAAAATGTGAATTTTGGATAATAGATCCCCTTTGATATTACCTGTTCCCACATTTGTTTTAGCATTGGGACCGTCTAGAAACAAGCTGCACACATATTCATCCTGCAGGTGACACAACGAGACGTTTCAAAGTAAGAAATACGGATTTGGGAGGATTATGAAAAACCATCTTGAGACTGGATTAGACACTTACTCCCTTGCATGGCCCCTCAAAGAGCTGCTTTAAGTAAGTATTCAGCAGAGCCTTCCTCTTCTGTGGGGTAAACGACATTTGATACCAGCTCGGAAACCTTAATGAGATAAAAAAAAAGGGTCAGCTAATTAACATTAGTCAATACAAAAACAAGTAGTAAAACAAAAAATGGACTGCAATAATAAAATCTTACCACATGCTAATAGTCTAGTTTCTATTGCAAATATCTTAGTATACTTGAAATGAGACAAAGCTAACTTTTGATCAAGATATTGGAGCTTATTTTAAGTCAATAATTCTTTTGTATTGAAGAAAAAGTGCTACTTCCAATGGCAGATTATTAACTTCTAATAAAATCTGATGAACTAGTACTTTTTCATCAGAATTAAGGAATTATTTACTAAAACCAAACAGCTATATATTCATGCAAAGTCGCTTGTAAGTTTAGTATAGTTTGAATTGCAGTATAGTTTGTCTTTTACTCACTGCGGCAGCTTAGATTCAATGAAGTATGTCTGGAGCTTCTGGTGGATCAGTTCAAACTCCTTGAATGTCTTCTGACTCGTCAAAACTCCGTCATCAATTGTTATTCTCAGGTTGAAGGTCTGCAATTCACACACAGACACACAAAAACAGTCTGCAGCTGCATGGGGATTGAATACAGAGAATTAGTATAAGCCAGAGGGTGTTGCTGCAGACAGACAGATTGACAGGATTAAAATATTACCAGCTGATGTTTTTGTGTAAATGTTCTTGTGGGAAAAGGAACCAAGCAAATCTCTGAGCCTTCAAATGACTAAACCTGTCATAAGAAAACCTCTTCTGATCAAAGAGCAGCAAAACGCCCACAAATACCAAGATCACTCCACTCTACACCAGGAAAACAGGCTTTATGAGCTCAGCGTGTTCCTAGAAATGTTTCTACAGCAAACATGGAAGCCGTCACTCGACAATGAGCAGGGTTATTACTGCAACAGGAACTGTCAGCCCTTAGACACAGAAAACGAGGAGTAAATTTCTGTCAAAAAATAAATAAATCTGACATTTTGCAATTAATCTGAGAAATTAATCAGAAAAAATCAAAAAAATTTCTGCACTTTAGATCGAATATTTCTTTCTAGAAAATTTCTGAAATGAATTTTTATTGCAACTTTTTATCTTTTCAAGCAAAGAAATTTCCAAGTTTTTATTTTTTTTTAGGATTTCTCAGATAAATCTGAAAATTTCTGAGCTTTTTCTTCACAAATTTTCAACTTTTGTAGGATTTCTAGAAAAATCTTGAGTTTAAGCTAAAAATATTTTTGGGTTTTTTGGTCAAAATTTGCTCCTCTTTTTTCCTGGGGTGTCAGGATGTAACACAAAGCTCACACTCAGTGATGCTAAGAACACAAAGAACCAACATTTGGCCTCACCACAACTCGTCCCTTGACAGAAAAGTCCTGGATGACGACTTTCTGGATGTTGGTGTTGGTTCCAGGAAGGCTGTGCCGGCGTATCGTGTCTTGTTTCTTTGGCTGAACCATGGTGTGGGTGAAGAAGTTAAACTTGACAGCCACACAGTCCATACTCTCCTTGATTTTTCTACAGCAGAGTCAATCACTTGATTAGCACAACAGCAGACAAAATATACATCCTGGGATTACATTTGAGGTGATAATGTTACCTGGTAAAGTAGGAAGTGGCTTCTAGGTCTGTGTCATGAGGTCTGAGGTTGTTCAGGACGAACTGCAAGTCACTGAAGTCCTTCAGTTCTGGGAGTTCTGCAGAAAGCAGCTGGAAAAATCCACATTTTTAAGGTTCTGGTGCTCTCAGACAGACCGTCGGCATTTTGATGAAGATGTTTGTGTGTTTGAGGTCTTACCAGCTCCAACATGCTGAGTATGAGAGCAGAGCGGCTTCTGATGATGTTATAAGCTTCACAGCAGAGCTCCACAAAGTGATGCAGGCGCTGAGGCTTCTCTCCGCCGCCCGTGATGAAGTGCTGCATCTCAGACGTGAAAACGAAGGGTTTTCTGTCCCTGATGTCATGTGAGAAAAGAATTTTGCAGATTTATTATGTCTCTGTATTCTTTTGTTTTATAATTATCAACCCCTGGGCAGGACCTTAGACAGGGCGAACAGGGGCAGTTTGTGCAATAAATGCAGGTTTAACAAACATTACACTTTATATAAAACTCAAAGGGCCATATAAAGTGTGGAGTTTTAATCTTGTTACATATAGAGGGATTATCAGTCGACATCACCCTGAGTCAGCATCCAGTGTACTGCGCATGTCGCCTCCAGAAAGTAAGCAAGAATACTCTAATTATTGAAACTATCTACAATTAGGCTAACTAAATGATTTACAACTTGCAGCCAGTGCAGATCACGTCTCTCCTCCTGGCAAAGCACGAAGCTAAATGTTTGTTGGTTCTCCATCCTTGTTCAGGGCTGCTATTAGTAATTGCAAAACTAAATGTTGCTTTGCACAGCGTATTTTACCACGCTTTCATAAACAGTTGTTGTTCTGTGACAACAAGCTGGATGATGTTGAAACAGCAAGAGAAAGGTGAGTAACCATAGCAACCAGCAGCAGTTTAAAGGTCAGCTTGCAGGCTCTTTCTGAAGTCAATTTGCATGCATATTTGTGCGTTTACACATAAACAATCTCTTTATACAATACTCTATTTTAAAATTCTGACGTTATAGTACATCTTTTTGGGACCAACATGTAGCTGTGAGCTGTTACAGACCTCCTGCTGATGTGTAGGCCTGTCTGTTAATGAGTACAAAGCTTTTTTTTTTCTTTGTTTCGGGCATCAACACTGGCTCTGTCCAGGGGCCCTTATCCTTCTAGATCCGGCCCTGATTATCCCCACTACATTCCCTTTTCCACCAACTTGCCTGGGTATATTTGCAAACTTCTGTGGGTTCCCCATGATTTTGCTAAAGTCAATGTGGAACATGTGTCCGCTGTGCTTCAGCATGATGTTGTCATTGTGGCGATCGCAGATCCCCAGGATGAAGGTGGCTACGCACCAACCCGCACATGACTGGATGAAATTCGTCACCGCCTGCATGGCACAGCAGAAGGTTGAAACAAACTGACAGCAGATATACCTAACGGTCAAACGTCCGCATTGCCTTAAGGTTCAACCTTTTCGTAGCCTTCTTTAGTTCTGTTCAACATGTGGAACCATTTCTCCAGCGTGTCGACTCGAAGCGTCCCACTCACACCCCACTGCTGGTGAATCTTTCCCAGCGTCACGGCGTCTGGTACAACTTCCAATAGACCTGATGATCACAAGCAATATAATTAAGGACAATCTCAGAAAACATGGAATAATAAGCCAATAAGAGTCCTTTACCCTGAGCTTTGCCGGTAGAAACACACCGGAACGTAATCATCTGCAGGTCCAGCCCCTCCTGGAGCCAAACCCAGTCCATCACACGGACTATCTGAAGGATCAGCATGTCCTGACGCAGGTCGTCCCCCGTCTGAAAATCAGATTGTGTGTAAATGTGAGCAGAATAACAAAAATAACAAATAACAAAATATATTCATTAAATTTTTTTGCACAAAATCATTCTTAAACAGTGAGATTTCAGTCTGGTCACATCTGCCAATTTTGAGCTGTTTTAGGGCGTCTTGTCACTTTAAATTCAAATAAGCTGCTGATGGCCACGCCCCCAACACAACGTTTACCCTGCATGGAAATGGCTGCAAACAGATGCGCAAGTGTTAAGTCACGTGTGTCAAACTCAAGGCCTGGGGGCCAAATCTGGCCCACTGTAGCTTTTAATGTGGCCCTCTAGACTCCAAGCTACATCAATAAGTCCCTCCAGTTTTTCACAAATTCATAGCATTCAAACAGAATCAAGCCTCCACATTTGTTTCAGATTTTTACTGCAAATTTCTCTCAAAATTTGCTAAAAGCATTGGGTTTGAGTGATGTCAAGTTATAGTCTGTGACCAATATGGCGATCAATAAAAAGTCCCATTTAACAACACACAATAGTACAAAGATCGTAAAAATTCTTTACAAATATTTCTAAATTAACACCACAAAATCTGACAAAAACAATCAAGAAATCCTGGATGGACTGATCAGTGTGAAAAGATGTTCAATATCATTTAATTTTAAGAAATACTTGTTGAATGCTGAAACAAACAGCTGTTTAACGATATTTTATCAATACATTCTGGCACAATCGGCCCTTTAAGAACATTCAGATTTTTAATATGAAAATGAGTTTGGCTCCACTGTGTGAATTCAACAACAAAACACTCGTCTCTTTAGTGGATATTGTACAGCACATACCAAACGTTCTGGAACTCAGCTTGGGTTGCTAGGTGACATGCGGAACTTTATAGGGGTTGCTAGGTAACATGCTGGCCTTCTCAGCCAGCATGTTAGGTGAGGGTTAATTTGTGACATTACATTCTGGAGGTTTTTGAAATGGCTCGTTTTCCAGATACCAAAAAAAACCATTAACTTTTTTTTTTAACACTAACCGGCTGGGTGTTATTTTTAAGCACTTGGGTTGTTTTTAGAATCAGCAGAAACCCAAATGGAGGTAAAGAAACATTCAATTTCAGTTTTAAAACATAGTTTTTGGGTACCACATCTGGATGCTCGAAAAAGCCACAACGAAATCAAGTGCAGACAGACAGAAATATGTTGAACCTCAGTGAATCCATGACATTTTCAGCTGGAGAAATTCAGATAACATTCACCAAATGAACAGCGACAAAGTTCAGGTTGGTAATACATTTGTTAAATGTATAAGAGGAAATATCACGTAAGCAAACGTTAGCCTAAAAAAACAGGTTTACCAGGGGCAAACTATGCTAAATTCAACTTGTGTTGTGCCATTATTAGGAGTTATGATGATATAAAAATCTTGTCAAACAGCCAGACACAAAACACACCAGAGTCAAATGGCAGACATTTGCTGGAAAGCTGTAAAATCTGCAACAAAGACAGGCGCTTCTCCTGAAAACAGACATTTTTTTAGTAAACTACTGAGACTGAGAAAGTGTTGATCTGAATCTTTTTAAATACACTGTGGTCTCAATTTCACTCTAAGTGAGAGAACTGAAAGAGAAATTAGGCAGAAACCATAAGAGATATCAAAAAGCAGTTTGTTGCCGTGGAAGTTTATGATCGTCACTAACCTTGCAAATGACACTGGTGGTTTTAGCCAGAGAGTCTTCACAAATGAATGTCACCCCCAGAGGAGCAGCGTTGGAGCTGTAGAACTTACATTTCTACAAAAAAAAGCACAGAGGAGTAAAAACCACGGCAAAACGCTGCAGATGATACGCAGCATCATGTGGTGCTGCAAAAACTCTAAAGTTTTTGCAGCAAATACTTGGTCTAGAAACTAGACCAAGTATTCTTGGTCTAGTTTCTAGTGCAAATATCTTAATGCACTTCAAATAGTAGATAATTAAAGAACAAGTAATTTTTCAGTAAGATAACAGCTTGCTTTAAGTCAATAATTGGGGAAAAATTAGTTGTTTTAAGTGAAATAATTTGCCAGTGGAACTAGTACTGTTTAAGAAACAATTTTATGGCATTATTTACTTAAAACAAGCTCTTATATTTTGCTAAAAAGTTACTTCTACATTAATATTCTCTTATTTCAAATGTACTAAGATATTTAGACTGGACACTAGACCAAACCCTCTTGGTTAGATGTTGTGTTTTTGCATGCTTACATCCAAGTTGACAGCTTTCACACTGACTGCAGCATCTAGAGGCAGACGGCAGGTGACGCCATTTTTGAAAAACTCATCAATAACTCCCTTTTCTTTGTCCAAAACATTCTGCAAAAAGAATCAAATGGTGCAAAAATATAAAACCAAAGAAAATACGTAACCAACTATTTTACCGCTCTGATAAAAGGCAACTTTAAATGTTTCTTACAAACCTTGCGTTGAGGCTTGTCGGCAGAGTAAATTTTTTGGGCCACCTGAACGAGAAGTTGCACCAGATGGGATTCGTGCTCCAGCTCCTTCCTCAGCGCTCGGCCACAGCAGCGCATCAAGGCAGCCTGGACTTTACTCAGCCAGCTCTGGAAGTAGCAGTCAGTGTGGGTATCCTCCAGCAGCCTGCCGGGATATTTAAATCATAACATGTGAACAAAGGGATCTGGAAAAACAGAGTTTGACATATAAATACCAAAAACATTTAGATTAACGCTTGAAGGCCAAGTCTCAAATCTCCACCTGGATATTTTCTCTTATTTTAATTGTACAAAGTTCTTTAAATGGTCTGTGAGTAAATACTTTTGCCCATTTCTTCATAGCAACTGAAACTTTCAATATCTAGCAGTTATTTACAGTTTACCATCTATTAAAACAGTAAAACGTGCTTCCTGCAACGGTGGGAGTGAAATTACTGCAATAACCTGATATTGGCTGGAAAGCGCATGTTTCCCCTTTCAGAAACAGTTGGAATTTTTCAGATAGAGCTAAATATTGCAGTTACTGTAACGCAAAGTTGGCTGGTAAAAATGTGTCATCAGTGAAACATTTTGGGGTTGATTACAATTTTTGGTTTAGTTTCTATTTCAAATATTTTAGTACACTTGAAATAAGACAAAATGAATGTACAGGTACTTTTTCAGCAAGATATAGGCGCTAGTTCTCAGTAATTTTTTTAAAATTGATTTTTAAAAAAGTACTAGATCCACTAAGAGTTTTAACTTATAACAACACATTTTCCCCCATGTTATTTATCATCAATATAAAAATAATTATTGGCTTAAAACAATGCCTATATCTTGCTGAAAAGTTACTTGTGTTGTTTTATTTAACGTGTAATAAAATATTTGCACTAAAAACTAAACCAAATGTTTGTTTTTTTTCAGTGCAGGTTCTGTTGGTTCCTAATTTTCTTAATCATATTGGATCTAACCAGTGTGACATTTTAAGTCCTGTACAATTTTTGATCAGGCACAATGTGTGCACAGCTGCTTCTTGTAATGAAATATATTATCTAAGTAGAAAACATCTTATTTTAATTTTAATTTAACACATAATCAAAGTCCTTGTGCTTAAAGTCCGACTGACCAGTACAGCTGATGAGCAATCCGTATGTTCTTCAGGGATCGGTCCAACAGCAGCGTCACCAGAGGCCCGTCAAGCTTCCACTCGCTCTTCAGAGCCTTTAAGAACAAAACAAAACAAAAAGGTTATTCAGTTATCGATATCTGACAACTTTCTGTAAACTCTGAAAACGTTCTGTGTTACTTTCTTTACCTGGACCAGCTGTGGCAGAAACAACTCCAGCTCTCCATCTGGAATCTGAACAAAATAATCTACCGCAGCTTTTCGGACCGTTTCATCTGGAAAACTGAAAGAGAAGTTTTAAGAAACAAGATTTACATACGTTTTAACAGGATGGCAGGTTTCTTAGCTAAGAACAGTTTCTACGTCAGTAAGGCTAGAACTGCATGAAATACCACAACAATATTTGCAATCTATAAAAGTAACATTTAAAAGTAACAAGAGGCCTTTAATCAGACTAAACTTATGATATTGAGTGATATTTTACTTGTTACTTTCTTCAATGTGAGACATTTAAAAACAAAATCTTACCAAGTAATATTGGTCTAGTTTCTAGTGAAAATATCTTAGTACACTTGAAATAAAACTAAAATAACTTATCAGTGAGATATCAGAGTTTGTTTTAAGTTAATAATTTCTTGATATTTTTAAAAAGTTCTAGTTCCACTGACAGATTATTTCACTTACAATCTGGGGGGAAATGTCTCGATACAAGTGAAATAATCTGCTGGTGAAACTAGAACTTTTTCATCAAAACAAGCTCCGACATCATTCAGAAAAGTTACTTGTAAGTTAGTTAGTCTAATTTTAAATGTACTAAAATATTTGCCACAGAAACTAGACCAAACGTACTTGGTAAGATTTTGTGTTTTTGCATCGCAGCAAACTATTTGTGGAAGAGCAGGAGATGATTTTATGGCTTTAGTCATAAATAATTTCAAATCATCCAAGTTAAGTGGAACAACTTGATTAAAAATAATGTTATTACATAAAAAAAATCTGCCATGATATCAGGAGAAAATCTGGAAACTTCCATTAGTTTGGTTCATCCTCAGACACAATTCTTCTGATCTTTGAAGTTTTGACTGAAACATATTTCACAGTGTTTTTATCTTAAATGCAAAATTATAAATTTTTATACAGTTTTGGCTTAATTACTGCTCTGAATATGTTATTCTTTCAGCAAATTATATCTTTTTGAATCTATATACTCAAGTTAACGATTAATCAATTACCAAATTAGTTGGCAATTATTTCAATAATCGATCCGTCATGATTAATTAGATGAATCGTTTCAGTTCAAGTGCGTTTTGATTAGAAACGTGTTTCAACCCCACAACAAAACCAGGTAAGAAACTCGCTCGTGTTGCCCGAGTCTTCAGGTAAGAATTAAAAACCAACCGAGGCATATTGTTTTCCATTTTCTGTAAAGTCGTCGTGTTTCTGTTTACCTGGGCGTCAGCAGGAAGAGAGCCTCCTCTGGCAGATGAATGGGCCAGTTCTCCACCACCGTGTAGATTTCTGTCAAGTCCTCAGGATGCCACCGGGGGACGCCACCGAGAAGAAGGTGGAGGAACGTGCTTCCTTTGTCACTGCAGGAACGTTTGTCCCACAGGAAAGACTTCTCATTTTGTGTCAGGCTGATGATGCAAAGAGAAATCTGTGAAGGGTTTATGTAAAAACAACAAAACCCAGCCTGAATTCCTGATGCTGCTACTTACAAGGAGAGGCAGTACTTTTTGGAGATGTCTGATAATTTCCTTTGCACTTCATCACAAGGATGAGTAAAGTTGATCAAGCCAGGAAGAGCGATGGGTCTGTGGTATTCCCACTCACACTGGTCGTCAAATTCAAGCTGTAAAACAAGATTAATATGTGAGGAGGTGTTTTGATCATTCAGTTAGAGAGGAAGGTTAGGGCCACTGAAAAGAAATCTGATGTTTTACTCGTAATTTTGGCTTTTTTTTTTTATCTCTTAGGTAAAAAGTCAGAATTCTGAGATTGAAGTCAAAATTATGACTTTTTACACAGAAGATTAAAGGCAGAATAAAGTCAGAATTTTGAGTAAAAAGTCAAAATTTTGACAAATAAGTCAAAATTCTGAGAAAACTTAGTGTCGTCTTCCGTATTGAGTCGGTGTGAGGTTGTGCTGCCCGGTTCTCACCTGCAGTATGACGTCTTTGGGCTGCCTGTGGCTGTCGGACAGGGCAGGAGACGGAGGGAACGGCAGCTCAGGAAGAGAGGACATGCTGAGCAGGACAGCTCCTCTTACCAAAGTCCTGAACAGACACAGAGCAAAAAGTACAATCTACATTCAACAAACAGAAAAAAAAACTAATAAAATGAATTATGAAGTCTCTGTGAACAAAAATGTCCTACAACAAAAGGGCTACTGTATTGGCTATTGGTTAATTTCTGTCAACTCATCACATTTGGTTTCTTGTGTCTTATTCTGCTTGGTGCATCAACCAATCACAGTCCCTAGACGACAGGGTCACACCTAGCAACAGGGTCAACCACATCTCCTCACTAAGACGGAGATTTCTGCCAACTGACTGAGGACTCAATGGCAGAAACTTTTAGTTTAATTATAACACTCTGAAAATATCCCTCTGCCTTATCAGAGCAATGTGAAAATTAACAAAACATTAACATTTTTAAACATGTGATCGGTCAGGTAGTTAGGGCTGGATGATAAATCGATAATAAATATCGCGATAAGAGACGTGATCAGTATCAGTAGATGATAGGTCTGGTAGAATATTCAATGATTTCACTGAACTCTGACCCAGAACCGCACGGCATTCTGGGAAATGCAGGCAGAGGGAAGCCTTTAGCGGCTCAATTTCTCACTGCCAGCTTAGGATGGTGGAATCAACTCACTCTTTGGTTACCTAGCAACTCTATCACTCTTTGGTTACCTAGCAACTCTCTAGTTCTTTAGTTACCTAGCAACAATGGTCTTTAGTGAAAACTGGATAAAAGAGGAAAGATCACACCACCAATTTGGCATTATTTCAGATATTTAGGACTAAAGAACTAATTATTATCAATATCGACCGACATGAAGCTCTTATATCATGATGCGGTTTTCAGCCATATTGTCCAGCCCTACTTTTACGTTTTTTGAGGTTAGTAACGGCTTACAGGACTATTCACGATCTGTAAACCTACCTGTCGCTGTACAGGGGCAGAACAGCCCAGCTTAAAAGTTCTGGGTTTCTCCCTCGCTTCGTGCCTTTAAGGCGAAATGTCAGCATGCTCTCATATGGCAACTCACTGACTCGAATAGGAAACACCATCCTGAAATTTAAAAACAACAAGCAGCCTTCTGAGTGTTTTTCATCTTTCAAAATATGCATTTAAAATAAAAAAATCCCTCAAATCGTTATGAACTCTGGCCCTTACAGGCGGTTGCAGCAGATGTTGTTTCCTTGCGAGAAGGCCGTGCTGATATTCTCCGAAACACCGGTCTCACAGATCTTTTGTTCTCCGTATGTCAAGTCACAGGAAACGGAGAAACTTTCATAATTACTGTAATTGTCAAAAGGTAAAAAATAAAGATTTGTGCCTTATTAGTTTCTGTTCTGGATGGATGAAGGAGAATAAGTCTGAGCGTGAACATACGTCAGCCAGCTCGGGTTTAGTTTGTAGACGGAAATTATGCTGAACTGCAAAATCTCCTGATTTTTATCGACATCATCGGTTTGGGGTGTGCCGATAAGTTTGTGGGATCTGAAGTCTGACTGGAAATTGTCAAAATATATCTGCAGCACTTTGAGCAGAGCCCCGTAGAGCATGACCAAGGCTGAAATCAGAAACAGAACGGGTCAAAACTTTAAACAACCTCACTAAAACATCTTCTAGTTCTGAATCAATGTTAGAAAAGAACCATTAATATATGGAAGAACATTGTTTTGTGTGTCTAATGGACCATTTCTGTGTTGATTTATTTATTTGTGTTGCTCCTTTCGTTAAACATCAATTCAACTTTAATTAAACTCTTTAAAAACTGCTTTGTAAATATCTTTTCATTCACATACAGACAACTCTGCCTCTGCAGAGACTCACCAGCTTCACACTCCATCATTTCTTCTTGGTTCTGTAAAGAGAAATATGTACTGTAACTATGCACAGGCGATTAATGACATATTATGTCATACAGCAGCTATAAGCTGTGGACTGTGTTGTGTGACATCATTATCATCCCATTGGGCTGGTCTGGTCTGATCCATAATCAATATCATGATATAGTGAGCAGTTCACTTCGATAACAATACTTCACAGCCGATATCAATGGTATGATTCCCCTGTATCAGTTTTCGGTTATTTTAAATGCTACTGTAACTGACTTTTAAACTACAGCGTCTGCAAATAAATGAAGAAAATGCGCACTTTTAGTTGCTAAGTGTTATTGGATAAATAAGCACGACTGAAGGAGTTTAGAAGTATAAAATTGCTTAACTTCCAAATGTCCTTGCTGAATCCAAAATGTTGCTGAAGGTTTTTTTGGAAGTGAGCAGCTCCACTGCCGCCGCTTCAACATTTGAAAGTTTCTCCATTTTCTCAACTTCAGTTTCTTCTTCTTTTGTATTTTATTGGTGGAGGCAACCAACTGAGGGTACATTTACTGCCACCTACTGGACTAAAGTGTGGTCATCCTCTTTGTCTCTCGCTTCTAACTGGAGGGGGCGGAGTCACGTGACTATCAGGGTCTTAAAGGGGCATGAACAGAGCCTACGGAGCTACACACTGATGCAGTGTATTATGGGAATTGTTAATAAAGAAAAAGGACTAAATTCCCATAAAAAAAACTCAGATAATTTTAGGTTCATCTCAGAAAATTTCCCCAAAAAACTTCAAAAAAGTTGAACATTTAAAATTTTTTAAGCTCAGAAAATTTCTAAAAGTCAAACATTTTCGACTTTTGACACTTTCTGAGAAAGTGAAAGTTTCTGAGATTAAATAGAAATTTTCTGAGTTTTTAAGGTGGAAATTTACTCCCTCCTTTACTCTCTATCTACGACGGTACTAATACACCATCGTGATAATCACACTCATTGCCAAGTGATGGCTTTCTGGTCTCTCTGCTGTAGAAACATTTTCTCAGTTTTAAGAGTCAAAAATTTTATATTTGAAAATTTCACGAGTTCCAAAAGTCATAAAGAAGATTTAATATTTTTTTCTAGAAAATTTCTGAGATTAATCTTAAAATTTCAGATTTTTTTTTACTTTTCAAACTCAGAAATGTTAATTTTTTTCCAGAACATTTCTGAGATTAATAAATTAGTGGAAATGTATTCCCCAGTTTTTTCTATCTACAGTGGCCTTCATAATGCACAGCCAAAAACAACTTTCATTTCAATTTTTAAAAACACCTAAAATACCGACATGGGCAAAATGACGTTGCTCATCGTCAGAAATTTCGGTGCGAGTTAATTTTCGGTTTATTATTCAGGTCAGACCTACAACTGAAGGAAACCCAGGAATAAAGTGTAAACCACACCATTGTCTGGTTGCATTGGAAGCTTCTACAAAGGAAATAGATAAAAATAGCGTAATGATTTGTGCTGACTCATGCTCAGAGAAAATGAAGCGTAACAGGTTTTCTTCCAGGAATACTCCGCTTTTAGCAGCATCCATCATCTCCCCCTCAACTCTCAGCATAATACTGCCAAAACATACATGCCAAATGTGTGGCAAACACCTACCATATTTACATGACTGATTCGATTAAGGGCACCAATGGCATCCTCTAGCTCCTGACATGTCAGCCCAGATAGAAGATTACTGATGACGCGAACATTCGTCACAACCAGAGGGATATTCTTACTGCACTGCAGACACAATAAAGACTTCAAACATTAAAATGGAAGCTTTTCCATGAAGGCAATAGAGACCAGACTGGTTCTTTCCTCATACCTTAGTGCTCAAGAGTTCGTTCACATGTTTGTTGAAGGCACTGAGCACATTCCCCATGCTCAACCTGAGGAATGATATAACACACACAGACGTCAGCCTGGTTGTTTTGTGCAAACAGCGGCTGACTTGAGCTACGCTTGACGCAGCTACCGAAAACAAACAAGAAATGGACAGTATGTTGTTTGTTAAAGTATGTTTTAATCTCACTTTGCGGTGCAGTGGACGCTGACAGTCCGCAGGAACTGGTGCAGACTGCATTCAGTTTTACCATCTGCAGCCTGAGAAAACAGTAACAGATGTAAATAGCTAAGTTTAAGAATTATGAATTATGTGTACATTGGAAAAAAGTTGGTAATTATTGTTATTCTGTGTATTTACAATTGTCATTCATTATTATTATTATTATTATTATTGGTCTGTAGATTTTCTTGTCTTATGATTTTCTTTGTAATAATTTTCTTTATGTAATATAAGTTATTTGTTTGTTCTTTAGCACAGTGTATTGAACAGGAATATGAATACCACAACATGGTTTTAATTACAAATTTCTGATAACTATTGAATCAGTAAGTAATACATTGCGATAAAGGGAAGGATTAAATAAGTGTTCACGTCTTCCAACTCCTTCTCAAACAGAAGAGTAGTGATAAGCTAAATGTTTCGATCTTAGCTACGTATGCACATTTTCTCTAATTGATTTCTTGCTTTTAAAAACTTGTTTGAAATAAATGAAGAAAAAAATACAAATTAAGTGAATTTTGTTTATACAGAATAAACCCTCATGCGTTCCCATTCGGCATAAACAGTTTTCATTCACTGGAACTGGATCTAATATTTAAGATCCAGTTCTTTCTGGATCTTAAATACCAGCATTTATGAAAGCATGTGTAAACAAAACAAAGCTTTAAAATAATCAGGGTGGAGGTTTACAGCCACAATCACTCTGATGGCGACATTCTGGTTTCTTTGTGTTTGCAAGAGCAGAATTTCAAGATTAAAGATAAGCCCGACCCTTGATGGGCAATCATTTGAACCGTCAGCCCGACCAGGAAGGGAATTTAAATCGACTCACATCTCTGGCAAGATGGCGGTGCAGATTGTTTACGCGAACCAGTCGAAGATTGATCGCCTCTTTTGTTTTGAAAAACAGCTGCACTCTCTCATGCATGCCAATAAATTCTTCACTACAAAGAAAACAATGTGAATTCAGAAAAGCTCAATTTAACTATATATCTATGAAAAAAATCAACATTGTTGACATAAACAAAAAGCAGAGACAGACTCACTTTGTGAGGAACTCCTCAGAGTCACAAAATTTTAAAACATAATCCCTGCTTGTGTCAGCGGTGCGGTCGAGCAACTTGAAGTATTCATCTATTAGGTCCTTCACCTTCTTGTTCACTGATTAAAAAATAAAGTAAAGGTTACACAATGGACAATCTGTGTTTTTAAGAGTATAATAATTCAGTTCAGGTCTTAATTAACTAACTAACTAGCAATCAAGTTAGCTAGCTACCGATAATGACAACGTTGTGAGCTAGCTAGCTAGCTAGTTCACTCACTCACACAGTTACTTATTTGTTTGTTTGCATCTGTTAATGTTTTTTATAATATTGTATAAAAATGAGTTAAGAGATTAAATGAAAAATCTGCAGAATGCTGACTTTTTTTATCCGAATAATCATCAAAAATAGTCGATTAGTAAAATAACCGTTAGCTGCAGCCCATTTGTGATGACAGGGACTTTACCTGGGGTGGGAATGGGAAGCTTGATGTCGTCGTTCTCGGATATAGTGACTTTAACCTCCTGCTGCAGCAGCGCAGGGTGGATATTTAACAGTCGGCCCCATACTACACCCGAGTTGTGAATCCAGTCGGTGTGCTTGTATCGTGACATCAACCTGATGGAGAAGCCAAAGAAAACAGTCTGAAGTATGAAACATGACTAAAGAAATGATTAACCTTCACAACCTGCACAGAGCAAATATCTTAGTACATTTTAAATAAGACAACTAACTTACAAGTAACTTTTCAGCAAGATATGAGATTGTTTTAATCCAATAATTCCTTAATATTGATGAAAGAATGCCAGTTCTTCTGACAGATTATTTCTCATTGTAAAAACATAAAATCTAATAAAATCTTGGTTACTAGAGGAAACATCTTAAAACACTTGAAATAATATAAAACTTACTTATAAGTAACTTTTCAGAAAGAAATGAGTTATATACGAGTTAGATTTAAGTTTGGATTTAAGATGAAAAAAGTGCTAGTTCATAACATGTATGGGAAAAATATCTTGTTTTAAGTGAAATAATCTGCCTGTTGTACTAGTATTTTTTTCATCAACATTAGAGAAGTATTTACTTTAAAAAAAAACAAAGTTCATATATCTTGCTGAACAGCTACTTGTAAGTTAAGTTTGTTTTATTTCAAGTGTACTAAGATATTTGTACTATAAGCAGGAAGATTTGGTAAGATTTTGTGTTTTTGCAATGAACGTATAAGACATATTCCCCATATTATATGTGAAATAATATGTACTTTAACATCAATATTAAGGAATTATTAAGATAAAACAAGCTTCTATATGTTGCTGAACGGTTACTTGTAAATTAGTTTTGTCTTAATTAATATTAAGACAAAATATTAATATATTTCAATATTGTGATATTTGTACTAAAAACTAGACAAAAACAGTTGGTACGATTTTTTGTTTTTGAGTGTGAAGAACAGCAGGAAACTACAAAAGCTGCACTGATGTGTCTTACTGAGATGTTGCTTTGCTGAAAGCAGCCAGATTATTGGTGCTGCCTTCTGGAGAGTCTATCAGCCTGATAGCCCAGGGATCCTAAACGTGAAGAACATTTAGTTATTTTTTTTGTAATTGAGTAAAGTAGATACTACCAACTCATATAAACAGTCATGACATGGTGACAGTTTCAACAAATGTGTAAAAAAAATAGTTTTTAAAATAAAAGTTGCATACTGCAGCTTTACTTTAGGAGTGCATTCATTAAGCATACTCACATAATTGTGTACTTCTGTGTTGGATCGCATCAGTTTATGAGTACGCTGGTCAAGATCGAAGTAAAACCGATTTCTGCTGCGGTCTCCAGGCGGCGGGTTGCGCGGCGGCAGAGGGGGCGGATCACGCCGCACCTCGGTGGGGATAGTCGGAAGCCGATGTCTTGGTGGAGGTGGTGGAGCGCCGTCCCGGATCCGCTGGTTGGGATTTCCTGCAGGTCCAGGCTGCAGAGCGACCCCAGGAATCATGGTCTCATACTTAGGCTGAGCACCATGAATGGATTCATAATCAATCATCAAATCGTCTCTCAAAGGACTCGGCTCGTCCGTGGTGAAGGATTCACCTTGATCATCCATATGATTTCTGGTTTTTAGGCTTTGGCTGACGGTGTTTAAGCTTCTCTGCTGGTCCTCACTTCATTAGAAAACAATATGAGGAGCTAAAAGACAAGACAAAACAAATCAGAGTGAATTACACTGCAAAAACACAAAATCATACCAAAGTATTTTTGGTCCACTTTCTAGATCAAATAACTTAATACATGTTAATTAAGACAAAAGTAACTTACAAGTCACTTTTTAGCTCATTTTAAGTAAATAAGTCATTAAAACATAAAACTACTGCTACTACTAGCACATTATTTAACTCATAATAATAATTTTTTCTAATAATTTTTTCTAAGTGAAATAATCTACCAGCAGGATGACAACCTTTTAAAACCAATATTAACAAATTATTGGGACTTAAAAAAAAGTTATTTGTAAGTTTGTTTTGACTTAATTTTAGTGTATTATCATATTTACATTAGAAAAGGGATCTAAAATAAGATTTGTGTTTTTGCAGTGTACATTAGAGCTGGCAACGTATTGCAGCACCGTAAAAACATAAAATCTTGCCAAGTATTTTACGTTTAGTTTCCATTGCAAATATTTTAATAAACTAGAATTAAGACAAACCTGACTTAAAAGTAACTTTTCAACAAGAAATATAAGCTTGTTTTTAAGTCAATATTTCCTTAATATAGGTGAAAAAAGTTTTAGTTCGATCGGCAGATTATTTCACTTTTAACATGGGAAAATGTCTTTTTATAAGTTAAATAATCTGCCAGTGGATTAGTAATTTTGAACCAACATTCAGGAATTATTCACCCATAACAAGCTTCTATATCTGTCTGAAAAGTTACTTTTAAGATATGTTTGTCTTATTTTAAGTGAACTAAGATAGTTGGACTAAATGACCAAAAAACTTGGTAAGATTTTGTGTTTTTACCGTCAGGAAAGTTGAGAGAGCCATTTTATGAGCAGCTTTACTGACAACCTGAAGGTTTATGTTGCTGTAATCATTAACAAGATTTCAAATCCTAGCAGGAAATCCACCAGACCGCGCCGATAAGTTTCTGGAAATACCCTGAAACTCTTCAAAACAAAACTGCGACTAACCTGTAAAAACAACCCTACAAAACAAAAGTAACAACATGTCAAAAAGAAGATTTAACAGAGACCACAGTTTAATGTTGGTCGACTTATGAGATGTGGAAGTTAATGTTTTACAAAGTAGAGACTGTTTGTAAGGTAAAACTTACGATTAGAGGTCTGATGTATTGACAGCCCTTCTTATTGGAGGTGAATTCCCGATTGAAGCCATGCTGAGCGAGTCCGACCTGTACTGCTGCTCCCAGCTGAGCGCCTCAGCCCTCCCCCCCCCCTCCACCCCTCAGCCCAACTCTTCCTCAACAACCCGCCCTCTGCTGGAGAAACCTAAACACAACCACCCCACTTCCACTGAACACGTCATTTAAAAACTACCCAAACAAACTTCAGAATCCTACAGATTCAAATACATTTACCTGGGGGGGGGGGGGGGGGGGGGGCGCAGGTTGGGACAGTAACTTACATATACCTTTCTGAACAGGCGAGGGCGCACTTTCTCCGTTTAAAATCAGACATTAGAGCGTCTTGAAACCATTCCTTCCTCCCTGGCACCTCCAAACCCGGGCCCCCTTCCGCCGCCCCCCAGCCCCCCCCCTATAGCTCCGCGCCTGCCCAGCACTGGATTTAATCCCTGAAGGAGGTTTCATGCCCTACAATGTGCTACTTTTAGCATCAAGCAGCGACTGACCCACTCCTCATTCAGGAATGTTGGAGAGCAGGTTGAAGAATGAGCGCTCTGGTTCTGTAGGAGAGCGACACTGAAGGAGAGGACGAGGAGGAAGATGGGTGACTGCGTCTGCAGCTAGCGCACACACACACACGGTGAGTCCTCAGTTTTCTTCTCTACTCATCCTTTACTGTCACCGCCGCCTTTCAGAGATCATCTGCAGCGCATTCTGCCGGAGAACTGTAACATTATGTTCAGCTGGAAAAGATGGGTGAAGTTTTGGGTGTATGCACTGCAAAAACACAAAACCTGACCAAGTATATCTTAGTACACTTAAAATAAGACAAAACTAACTTATACGTAACTTTTCAGCAAAATTTAGGAGCTTGTCAATAATTCCTTAATATTGATTTCAGTACCAGTTCAATCGGCAAATTATTTAACTTATAACAAAACATTTTTCCCATGTTATGAAGTGAAATAATCTGGCGGTGGAACAAGCGCTTTTTCCATATTTACTTAAAACAAGCTTCTATTTCTTGCTGAAACCTTACTTATAAGTTAGTTTTGTCTTATTTCAAATGTACTATATTTGCACCAGAAGCTAGACAAAGAACACTTACTAAGATTTTGTGTTTTTGCAGTGTAGTAAATTACAAATGTTTACTTTTATAAAATAAATTAAGTCGACTTAACTCATTTTTTACATTGTTATACTTGATTTAAATAAGTTGAGGGCTTTTTGAGGTAAACACATTTTCAAAATTAATTTAGTCGATTTTAAGTTATGTGAAAGGCTATACCTCCACCAGCAAGATATCCCACAATGCATTGTTACTAAGTAAGCCACTTTTTATATGATTGTGTTTGTTTTACTTTAAAAAGTTCACTACCTTCCATTTTTTCTGTAAAGGTTTGAGAAGATAAAAAGCAGGAGCCTGGAGCTAAACTACTAGTAAACTTTATTTTTCTTAGTAGTTTCTAGTTAAAATGTGCATCAGAAAGCTTTGTGGTTTATAATAAAAATTAAGATTTGGGTGCCATTTAAGTAATTACAACATACTTGGATTTATTAAGTCAATTTAATAAGTGACGCTCACCAAAACTGCACAATTTAACGTTACTCAATTAATTAATGAATACTAAAAACAGTTGACTTGAGTTTCCTAAAATAATTTGAGTTGTTATTTTAGGAAGGTGATGATATATTCTTTAAGTAATGACAACCCAATTAGGTTTTACAGTGTGATTTCTTTGCTTTTTTTTTTTCTGCAGGACTAGTTATGAACTCTGGGATTTGGATGTCTTGACAATCTTTTATTTTTGTGAATTGCAGCAGTTTGAAGGTGTGAGCAGAGACCTTCCTGAAGAGCCAAACAGGAAAGAAGAGAAATGAATCTGAACCACACGACCTCCTTTATTTCAACTCCAAATGTAAAACCTGAATTCCCCAGGTACTACGCCCTCCTGCCTCTTGTTGTACTCGTGCTGAGTGGCTGCATAGTGGCAGTGGTAAGAATCTGTCTACTACTTCATATACTTTAAAGCAAATAACATAACTGTAGTAATAATACTGTGCAAATTTCTCTTTTAGGTTTTCTATATGAAAAGGAGATCCCGGTAAGTTCCATAAATGAGATGTACAACAAAAGTCTGAGAGTTAAGCAGCTGCTTAGGGCCTCCGCACCACCAGGGGGCCCCCAAGACCAACAAGCTAGCATGATTATATATTTAACATAAGATAGAGTAATGTAAACTAAAATGCTATTACACATGAAAAAATAAATTATGTATTATTTTTATACTTGTTACAGAAAAAATAGGTCAATATCTTCAAGATGTTGGGGAAATATAAAATATCAAACTTGTTCATTTAATTACCATAAATTCAGTGTTTATCAAGTAGTCACATTAAAATTGTTAAAATAATATACCACACTTAAATACCACTATGTATTTCAAAATCAATCTTTTATTTTGCTACTCCTGTAAGGTTAAAAATCTGCTTTAGTTTTATGTATGCTAATAACAAATTATGCTAATGCTAGTTGGCATATTACACACATAGCCTAGGAATTATGAAGCATCTGGTGTTATTGGCATCTGGCATGGTGGTATTAGGGCCCCAAAAAGGTTTTGATCGGCCCTGCATGAAGGAACAAAACCTCAAACCGAAACTAAAACTGAACAGGACGTTTTTAATTCACTGTTTTAGGTATCTGTAATTACAATAATAATTTCAAATGGGAGAACAAGTCGTAAGAATTATGACATGTTTACTTATTTGTAGAGCAGGCTTCCGGCAAAAACGAAACCACGTCTTCCTGTTTTGTAAATCGGATACGGTGCTTTGTTTCCAGTCATAAACGTCAGGCTCTTACCGTAGCAGCAGCTCCGGTGTAAAGTTCCAGTAAGCTCCACGACATCCAGGTATTTAGTAAGAACAGCTCCAGACCGAAACGCAAAATAAAACAAAGTATTTAGCTGCTTATCGTCTGGGTTCGTTCGCCAGACGTGTGTGTGCGCAAAACCACAACCAACCCAGCAACATACATGTCGCCTGGAACACAAAACAAAACATCCGCTTGTGTCTGCAAAGCAAAATCAAAACATTGTTCTCTTCACTTGCGGTAAAAAGCTGCTGTTACCCCAGCAGGCCAGCCCGAGTTATAAGCGAACTACAGGTTCACCTCAACCAGAAAGCCTGAACTACACAGGGCAGAAAAACAGCTGTGCAAGTTGCACAGCTGGGTTATTTTATAATTGGAGATACAGCTGGCCTTTCAAAAATAAAAATAAAAAAAGATTAGAATTTCATTTATACTACGGTGTATTCAGGATACTGGAGATATACAGGGGAAGAAGAAAAGAGTAAATTTCCACCAAAAAACTAATCTCAGAAATATTCTAGAAAAAACAAAGAGATTTCTGAGTTTCAAAAGTTGGAAACTTGCTATGAAAAAATCTGAAATTTTGAGATTAATCTAAAAAATGTTCTAAATTTGAATAATCTGACATTTTCAAGAGAAAACAAGGCAATATATGAATTTCAAAAGTTGAAAATTTGCTCGAATTTTTTTTAAATATATATATATTAATCTCAGAAATGTTCTTAAAAAAATTGAAATTTTTGAGTTTCAAAAATCAAAAATTTTGTACTTTAGAGAATCAGAAAATTTCCAAAAGTGGAATTTTTTTTACTTTTTCCAAACTCAGTCATTTCTCAGGAACCATCCTACAAAAAAATAATATTTGCAAAATATTCACTATCAAAACTTCCATCTACTGAATTTTCAAGAGTGGAGTCTTATTTATTATTTCTAAAGGAAATAGTAATTTTGTTTGCACCAAAATGTTCTGCACAGCTCAGTTCAGTTTATTTATATATTCACATTATTCACAACAAGTCATCTTGACAAACTTTACAAATGAGTCGTTTCCATTCAATCATACACAATGTGATCCTGGTTATCAAACAATGCATCAGGTTTGTTATTCAAATTAGTTTAAGAAGTTTAACCCAGCAGATTGCATTAAATCATTGACTTTACAGCACATAATGTAGATATTCTTTCTTTTTTAATGTTTTAAAAAGCTGCACTTTTTTGTCAAACATTTCCTCTGTTGCCTGGACAATTATAAACAAAAAGCAACATTTTAATAAAATAAAGAAGCCTGATTTCTGCCTAAAAGAAAGCTGTAAATCATTGAATATTTGAAACATAAAATCTGCAAAATATTGACTGTTTTCCACAATCGGTGCTGAATGGATTCCCCAAAAATGACTGGATGTTAGCGCTCATATTTAATTAATGCTTTTAGAAGATTTTTAATTGTCTACATTAAAAGAAAATTCCAGTAAGATTACCTTTTTTGTATAAATATAAACTAGACCTGGAAAATCAAGTTTGTGCAATTAAAAAAATTTCTTTTATTGTGGTCAAGGGCTGAAAAACAAAACAAAAACAAAAAGAAAACACTCGGAGGGTCGCAATCGGTCCCCGGGCCACACTTTGGCCACCGTTGGGTTTAGAAAGGTTTTCATCCCATTTCAGTTTGGTTGTATTTATTTTTGCTCCAGATTAGATGAGCTGCGCCACCATCTGATCCCGGTTTACACCTACGACCCCTCGGAGGAACAGGAAGACTGGGGAGATTATGACAAAGACGATGAGGAGGAAGAGCTGGCTGTAAGCAAATATATTATGCATTATTTTGAAGCGCTTTGTTTTTGGTGGAAGTTTTAACTATTCAAGACAACATTAATACGTTTAGAAAGTAACAATCTGGTGCAATTGTCCCAGTAATTATTGCAATAAACAAGAATATTTGACAATAATATTATCTCAAAGACAAAATAAACCCTAATTTTGTACAGAACACTTAATCCTGGTGCATATTTGAAATATTCAAAACAGAACATTGCAACTAAAAACAATAATAAAAACTTCTTGCATGGATTATTATGTCTCTGAATAAAAATACCCTTATTGTGACAGACTCAATCATAACTCGATTTTCATTTGGAATTATTTTCATGCCACAAAAAAATATTGTTTCTGATAGAAAAAGATTTAACAACGTAAAAAGAAAATTAATTTTAAAAACAGTTCCTGTTTTTCATGAGATTTTAGTTCAAAACAACAGAATGACAAAAATGGTTCCTCAGTAAATAACGGAAAAGTATCTAGTGACATTACAACAGTGACACCAATATCCAAAATAAAGCAACACAACCAAGAATAAAGAAATAAAACAGAAATAAAAAAAACAATAGCAACCAAAATTGTAAATAAAAATGGATTAAGATGTCTCTGTAAACAAAACTGACCTTCAAAACATTTATTAATCATCAGAAATTCTTTCTAATTTATTATGGGACTAACGGATTAATTGCTAATCGTGAGGCTTATTTTTAAATTAGTTGTATCATGTTGTGAAAAATCTATAATTTACACATTAACTCCAACTTTTAATTTTATTTTTCATTGCAGGAACCTTTGTACAAGAATTCACAGCTCTCCTTTGATAGAACATGAGCAGGACGGCAAGAAGGAGGATTTCAACTAGGAAATTAAATCTTATTTTACTAATTATGGTGCAAAGGCCTGATTGACAATGCAACAAATCATTAAAACCCACCAGCTGCTGCTGCATTGATCAATGTGCTGGATTTGCCACCAGATGGCGCCACAGTCTTGATTTTTGCCTCAGAAATGTTTTTATTTTGTCTTTTTTTTCTTACGGGACTGTACAGATTTTTTTGTTGCTTTTAGTCAAAGTAGTGACTAAGATGTAGTTTTACATGAATAAACTGAGAAGTGCAATCTGGTTTGGAAGCCTTTTGTCTTCTTGTTTCTTACCCCATATGTGCAGTGACTTTAATGCTGTTTTCCAGTTGTATTCCGAACTGGGAAATTCCGACCACCCAGTCGGAAAAGCCAACTGGAGCGCCCTCTGCAGCCATATGGGAAACTGGGAGCAACTCCAACTACCCCCAGTAAAGACCGCGTTTCAATATAGCCGCTCATCGCATCAACAGTAGTAAGACGTGGTGGAAACCATACACATAGACCCCGCATTGGCTGCTCTGACGCAGGAAATACGGCGGCCATCTTGGAGCGGTAGTCCCTCCCACTTGGCTAAACCAAACACCAGAAAAAAAACCTCAGCACTGCCGGATATTTTTGTTCAGATCGACAGACTATTAACGTGAGATCTCGGGGGATAACGTTTCACAAGTAAGATAACCGTTTATTTTTATGAATAGAATATTACTGTACTGTATTTATGTCCACCGGCAAAATGCCAGCTAACATTAGCTGGTATACTTATAGCCGCCCTAAATCTTGTCAGAGCGATGCATGAGGCTTCTGCTCTTTATATACGTGTATGGTGGAAACAAAGTTTGTTTTACAAGACGAAATCGACTTTTTCCTTTTTTTTTAAATATTGCTAGCTTACTTTTATGGTATCGTACTTTATTTTATTTTATTTTTAGTTTCGCTAGCTTAATGTTGTAACCCAGGATCTCAGAAACGTATTAACTTCTTAGATATGATAACAGCAGCTTGTGTTAGCCGGTCCGACATTACTTCCCATTACTTCGGTTTCCGCCTCTCTTAACAGAACGTCCGGTTACATTTCAAAATAAGAGCACCAACAGCAACAGAGCCTGCTGTTATAATAGCTAACGGAAGAGATTTTTCGAATCCGCTTTGGTTACTGAAATAACGTGAAATTAGTAGTAACAAATGTAAAAAAATTACATCATTCAAAAAATAATGTTATTTAAACTGACTTTCAGACAATTAAATTGTACCCTTCTTCAACTTTTAAAGCAAATTATTTCTGTAAGCTTCTGAAGAATTTTTGCTGATGAATCTTGCCAATAAGTGTTTTATTTCTTTAGAAACCCCAACTTAAAGACCGCGGAGAACACTCTGGCATCGAACACACCTGTTTGTGATTGATAATCAGAGGAACTGATGACGTTGGCACATATTTAAATTGATTGGGGGGTGGCTTACACTTGCAGGAAGATGGGGTACCAAAGAAAAAGCAGGTAAGAATTCAATTCATACATAGATCCTTAAAAACATAAATTTGTTTTCTAATTGACTATTTTTTTCTTCTATTCTGTCCATCAGAGTGGATATTCATCTTTCCTCCTGGCGCCTGACCTCTACCCTCCTGCTGTTTGCTCTGATCTTCCCTGCTTTCACCGTGGGGAGCCTTTTTTGTAATTTTTGTCCCCTGATGCCCAAAACCGAGCCCTGCTCAGTCCTCAACACGGAGTGTCTGCCCAACCATGGCTGCGCCAGTTCCTGGGGATGGCAAGGCTTCCGCCACGTTCTGTCCTCTCAAGGCTGCTTGGATATCCAACTCTGCAACTCCCAGGAGGTGGTCAAATATCGGGGTCAACGGTACGACCTCACTCACAGCTGCTGCTGTGGAAACAAATGCAATGTTACACCAAAGGTCAATGCCAGCCTGATTGTGTCACTTTGGTTCAAAACCAGTCCAGATAATCTCCTCTCCGCTCTAATGAAGACGCTCCAGAGTCCCTGTTCGAACCAAACCGCATCATCTTCTGATTCAAAATCGTAGCTGAGTGGAGGCCTGTTGGACCTAACCTTAGATCCCAACAGTAGACTCGCATTTAGTCAGATGTTTGCTTCCTGCAACTTTTTCAAATGATGTGAAAATATTGAAGGGGGAAAAATGTATTATTGCAGTTATTGGTGGTTTTTACATGTCTAAACCAGAGAAAAGGTTCATCCATCCTCCTGATTGACTGTGGCCTCTGGTCAATAAAGAACCATGATTAAGAAACAAGTGTCTTGTTTATTGAAAGCAGGTGTGCTTAAAGGTGTAACTTTTTCCAAAGACACTGAGAGAAAACATTCATGTTCAACTGAAAAGTTTGGCTGGTTGGAGTTAAACTCTGTGAAATGACTGGGTAAGTTTTAAAGTTCACTAAAATTCTACTGCATTTCCTTACTAACTTTAACACTCTGGGTGTGACGGTGAAATTGGCAACACCTGTTAAAGGCATGTCAACAAAGTGAAATGACTAAAGTCCTGGAGAGGGAATTCAACTCGAGTTTTTCTTGTTCCCATAAATTTGCACAGCTTGGAGTCACAAAAATAAACTTGCTTAGTAGGAAAAGTGCCAATCACATTTTTTCCCAGTTGTATCAAAATAAATGTTGCAAATCAACAATAGACACTTTTTGCATTGTAAGTTGTGATAACCAAATAGTGGGAAAGAAGACGGGAAGTGTTGGGATGTTGGTGCAACATGAACTCTCATTTTTAACGGTTTAATTTCTAACCTTTATTTAATGGAAACACAACTGCAAATTTTTTATTTTTTTTACACTAGTGGGATATTAAAGTTTTGTGCATATTGGCAATGGAAACGCAGCTATTCCACTTGGACGTCAATATTCTCCCATAAAAGTGCCACAAAGCTGACGACTTGGCCCTTTTCGGCATCAACATCAATAACCAACATGAACTTTTGAAAGGTTGGGAAACCTTTGATCCAACTTAAACACAGATGTTGCATTAAAATTCATTTAAACTCCTTACAACTGATAAAATGAAATTACTTTTTTTTATCCCAGATTTTTGTGCAGTTTATAACAAAGTGGTCTCAAACTTAATTAAATGTAATCAGTAAATCAACCGGATGTACAATATGATTTTTCAAATAAAACAAGGACATCTTTGACAAGACAAATACTATTAAGGCACTAAGTTTAAAGTAAAAATACAACAGAATAAATAAACTTATTTAAAATTCAATTAACAAGCAGTAACTAAAATGTGACTAAAACAAGAAGTCAAAGAATAAATGATTAGTTTATAGCTTGGAACCAGAATAAAAGTTCTAGAAATTAATTTCCCCCCTCTAACTCAAATTTAATAGGTTTCATAATGCTCCAAGATCATTTAATAAGTTTGGTTAGATACAAAGATTAATAAATTTATGCCAATTTGGCAGAAATTCTGAATTTATTTTTCTAGGAAATTTCTTTTGGGCAGAAATGTCAACAAAATCCTTAAACAAAAACTCAGAAATGTTGCTTAATCTCTAAAAGTCCAGAAGTTGACTTTTTTGAAACAAAAATTTTAAAGTTTTTCTAGAAAATTTCTGGAATAAATCGATAAATTTCAGGGGGGTTTCTATTTACAGTTGTGCTAACATTGTAGATTTCCTGGGAAAAATTTACAAAGTTAGATTTGTTGTAAAATAAGTTTGTCCAGTTTTGCCTTCGCCTTGTTCCCCAGGCAGAACGTTCTGCAGCTGCTGCCTGCCGCCATCTTGTGTTTTCTTCTTCTTCTGCCCTCGTTGCTCTGTGGGAATCTGCTGTGCTACTACAGCCCCATCCTGAAGACTGAGGAGGCGATGACCTTTGAACTCATTGTGACAGAGTGTCCTCCTCGCGAGGTGTGCTTCAAGGCGCTGGGTCGCTATGGAAACGTCACTGCCCTGTCGGCGAGGGGGTGCTTTCCGGTGAAGAGCTGCGGAAAACAAAGCGACATCCGGCTCAGAGGGACGATCTACGCCATGACCTTCAGCTGCTGTGACTGGCCGTACTGTAACTCAGAGGTCAAGGTCAAACCTTTTTATGTTCTTATAACTCTTCTGGCTGCCGCCGTTATCACTCGTTTGTGAGTAAAATAAGTAATAAGAGGTTGAGGGGTGAACACGCAGTCTGAAAACTGCAGTGTGCGCCGTCCGTCCGAGTGTCAGACGCTTTTATTGCCATGTTTTTAAGACTATTTATGTTTTTATTCCAAGATCTGTAATAAAATATTTCAGATGAAATAATGCTGTGCAAGACTTTTTAAAGCACTATTTAAATAAGACAAACCTGGTCATACCTGCAATTTCAATGGCTAAAAGAAATATTAACCAGAAGCAAAAAATTACTTTAAATTTTTCCACTTTAACCTCAGAATTCTGAGGTTAAATTGAGAAAAAAAAGAGAATTCAGAGATTAAAGAATCTAATGAAAATGTCAGAATTCTAAGAATTGAGAATTTTTTTAATCAATTGTGAGAAAAAGACAAGAAAAATAGTTGCAATTTAGAATTCTGAAAAAAAAATTCAGATTAAAAAATTTAGAAAAAGTAAATAGTCAGAAAAAAGTAGTTTCAAGTCAAAATTCTGATAAAAACTTTAGTGGCCCTAATCCTCTTCCATACAATCACAATCGATCAGATTAATGGCTTCAGGCTGACTTGCTGCTTCTCAGAGATTTGTAGTTTAGAATTAAAGATGATTTTTCTCAAGTCCTAGATGACATAACACATCGGCTTTTAAGAGAGGAAAAAAAGTGACAAAATGTAGAGTTTGAGGTTTGACAGTTCTTTATTTCCCTTTTATAAGGCTGCTGGGTCTCCCCATAGTGGATATACATATATATACAGGAGATTGCTATACTGGAGTTACACTGAGGGTCAGAGGGTCCATGTTACACAGACGTCCATAAACGACACTAATAGAGCCTCACCTCCAGGTATCAGAAATCAGCAGAGGGAGAGGAAGTGGGAGGAAAAAGGGAGGAAACAGCACAAGAAAACAGGAAAGGACGACGGCGAATTAGGGCCGTCGTAGACAGAAAAATAAATTTCCACCAGAAAACTCAAATTTTGATATCTCAGAAATTTGCAATAACTCAGAAACTTTGAGATTAATCTCAGAAATTTTCTAGAAAAAAAAGTGCTTAAGTCAAAAATTTGGGAGAAAAAAAACAACAAATTTTGATAAAGAAGTAGAAAATTCACAACTTTTGGAAATTTTCTGAGTTCCAAAAGTAAAAATTTTAAACTTTTTAGAAATGTCAAGCTTTCTCTATAAAATTTTGGAGATTAATGTCAATATTTCTGAGTTTTTTCTTGTATATTTGCAACTTTTCAAGCTCTGAAAGTTCAATGTTTATTTCCAGAAACTGAATTGACCTAAACATTTGAGTTTTTCCTCACATTTTTGATTTTGAGCTCAGAAACTTTAACGTTTTTTTTCTACAAACATGTGAGATTAGCCTAAAAAATTCTGACTTGTTGAGCTTAGAATTTCCTTATTATTTTGAAGAAAATGTTTGTAATCTCAAAATTTCTGCGTTTTTTTTTTTGGTGGAAAAGTACTTTTTTAAAATCCACATCAGCTCCAGTTCGCCATCGCAGGAAAGCGAAGGAAGAGGGGAGATGTTGCAGTCCGAGAGCCTGACTCGACTGTCCAATAACTTAACACTGGAAAATAACATACAGATTTCACGCACAGTGCATCTTAAATAGGTTACGTGAAGAACCATTTACCATAAATATCTGTATTTTTCAGAAACCAACATATATATAAAAAAACAATAACAAAAAAAAAGTTTTTCCCCATAATTTTTTTTCAGTTTTCGTGCAAATCTTTTCCTTCCTTCTCTGGTTGTTTGTTGAGGCTTTTTGCTCGTTGCTCATATGATCCAAAAAAATAAAAAGAAAAAGAAAAAACATGAGAAGGCAAACAAAACCCAGCATATCCCCCAGTCCCTCCCCTATAATATCATATGAATTAGTAGAAAACGAACAAACAAACAAATAAACGGAACACCACAGTCAACTCATCACAAAATTAACCCACAAACACACAGAACACCAAGAACACAGTACTCTATTTTTTTTTTTCTTTTTCGTTTTTTTTGAAGCTTCATTGTTGTTCCTCCTTTATGGTCATTGAGTGTCCTTCTCCTGGCTTACTGGTTTGGCAGCTTTGGAGGCGGCTCAGTGGAACTGGGAGGCTACTCTCCAATCAGCTGGTCAGTTCAGCAGTGATAAATCATCTTTTAATTTCACAGTGTGGTAGGAAAAGAAGGGATACGGCGAAGGACTTAAAGGAATGGCAGCGACAATTACAAAAGAACTAGAAACCGTGGACCATCCTTTCCAAAATGGCCGCCTTGTTCCTTCGTTATGAGTTTTATTGGGTTTGGTTGAGAAAGCCAAGGTGATTTGTTGAGGGCGAACAGAAGATGGGCGGGACGACTCGAATCCACCGGCGGACGGGTCACAACGGGGCGAAATGCGGTCAGGAGGAGAGCGGGGAGGGGGGCTCAGGCACGCTGCTGCAGTGCCCGCCGCTTGCGGCTGTAGTAGTGACGCATCCCGGTCTGTCTGGCAAAGCTCATCATGTAGTTTTGTTTGCGTGTGCTGCAGGGAGATAAAGTCAGCAAAATAAAAAAATAAAACAAAAGAGAGAGAGAGAGAAAGAGAGAGAGAAGGAAGGAGTGTGAAGATTAGTGAGAGAGTAAAAGCCAGCTGCTTCGTTCTCACACTCGGCAGATCCGAACATGCAAACACACGGATGGTTGAATGCAGCTTCAAATTTCTCTCACCTCCGTTTTCGTTTCTCATGCTTTGGTTTTCAGTCAACCATGACCTCAAACACTGAACAGATACGAGAAAACAAAAAAACTCCCGCTGCTAGATTGGATTTCTGCACGGAAACGATGATGCAGCTAGCTACAACAGCCATCGAGACGAGACGGTACGAAGATCCACAAATACGAGAGCCTCACTCGGACACAAAGTGTTTGAGGTCAGAGTTTAAAAAAGAAAAAAAGAAGTAAATAAAAAACAGAAGTGGGGGGTCCTGAGCAGGAAAGGGTTTTAAAGCTACAGTAGCTTGATAAACTATTAAAACCGCTTAAGTTTTTCACAATTTGACATATTAAAACCACAAACTTCAATGTTTCATTGGGATTTTCAGTATTAGATCAACACAAACTAACGTTTTTCACACATTTTATGCTTCAAATGTCCAATTATTTCCAGTAATCAGGCTTTTTCATTATAGTAACAATTTGTGTTTGAACTTGTCCAGGAAAGAAGGGAAATGTTTCGAAATAAAATAAAAAATACACAACTTTCTTAAAATCAAAATAGAAACAAATATCTACATTTTGTGACTTTTGTTCCCTTTCAAGGATTCAAGGATTTTTTTATTGCTCAACTCAGGTCCCAGATTAAGAAATCTAATACACACATAAAAAATAAATAATGAAGTCATTTATATTATGTATAGATATTTACATTAAAGAAATGAACAGGAGTTTCATCTTCAACCAGGAACATGATCCCAAACATCTTGCTCTCATTACCATGGCAGTATATTTATGATAAAACGGCCCAGTCAAAGTCCAGACCTTAAAAGTCGATCTTCACAGATGTTCTCCAATCAATCAGACTAAATGTGAGTTATGTACCAAATAAGAACGCAAACATTTCATACCAAAACAAAACAAGCATAACTTTTCTCCCACTTGTGTCGATCTGATAAAACCCAAATAAAACGCATTGAAGTTTGTAGCTGTTATGTCACAAAATCTGTCAAACTTCAAGCTGTATTAATACTTTTGCAAGACGCTGAAAATAACAGGAAAAAATTAATTAAAAAGCTGCAGAAGATCACTCTTGCTTAGCCTGTTCATTGCCTCTTCCATCCAGCAGGGCGGTGCCAGTGAGCCGGGAGTACAGCCAGGGCAGGCAGGGGGTCTCTGTGAAGCGGGAGGGTGGGCAGGAAGCGAAGGAAGGGGGGAGATGGTGTGTGTGTGTGATGGGTGGAAGCGTTAGGAATGCCTGGTGAGATGTGTGTGTGTTAGGAGAGAAATGGAAAACTTCATTTTCTGCATTTCTGACATTTAATCAGAAACCAAGGAGGCTTACACTGTAAAAAATAAAATCTCACCAAGTACTTTTTGGTCTAGTTTCTACTGGAAATATTTTTATACACTTGAAATAAGAAAAAAACAAACAAACTTGTGAGTAACTTTTCAAGAAGAGCTTATTTCAAGACATTTTTCCCTGAAAGTTTCTTGTTTTTTTTATTTCAGATGAACCGATCCGATACTAATATCGATATCGCTTCCGATATCAATTGAAAGAAGGTTTGATGCAGTTTATTTTTACATGTTTGACCAAAGTAGTCAACCTGTTTTTATTAGTTTCAGTTTGTTATTTATTTTACTTCAGGTATCGGAAGAGAAAAAAGTGCATCTCTACTTATAACTAGTATTTTTTAAAATCAATATTAAGGAATAATTAACTTAAATCAAGCTCCTACATTTGTCTTATTCCAAGTATATTAAGATATTTGCACTAGAAACTAGAACTGAAATTCCTGGTAAGTTTTTGTGTTTTGCAGTGTAAGGATGAAGGTCTTGGCCCAGAGACATGATGATGACGATGATGATGATGATGTTGTTGTCAGACAGACAAACAGACAGTCATTGTGAGGGAGAAGGATGGAGCGTTGTTGCATTGGTTGATCCATGAAGCCATGCAGGAAGCTGAAAGCTGAAATGTGAAGTTATTTCAGAGCAATGATGCGAGATCTTCAGCTTTATAAGTGACGTTTTAGTTTGAGGAGGGAACAGACTGTCCATGTTTGAGCTGCCCAGACGTACATACAGTATTGTACGCATCCGCTTTAAGTTCCGATCGAAATGAAAATAAATAAATTGGTCTGGAGCCGAGGTAGTGCCAAAAACAAACACGTATAGTGATGGATTACATCACACATATAAACACCAGAGGGTGACGAAACATCTGGCTCACGAGACGAGACGAGGTACGAAATTGGATTCACGAGAACTGGACAACATTTTGGTTTTACTGCTGGGAAAACTAAGCATCTTCTTTGTTGGTTTTCACAAATCGAGTAAAAAACTTCAATGAATTGTTTTTAAATGTTTGGTTTAGACGTATCCAGTTCAGGTTTGATCAATCTAAGCATTTTAGGCGTTGAACAATCTAGTCCAGATTCCTCTAAAAACTGAGAAACCTTTTAGCTTTTTCCATCTGCAAGTTGGTAAACTGGCCAGATTGGCTAATAGCTCTGGTGTTGCATTTCTCTTCATTTTAGGTATTCAAACTCTAAAAGAACTATATTATCAAAAAGTGGCCGTATAGCTGTAGTAGTATGTGTGTGTTTTATTTATTGTAATACAAACAGTCAGAAGTGTTACTTTGCAACTTTGACTATTATACTTTATGCAGCCATATTGGACGCTAACCTTAAGAATGCCATAATGATCATTGTTACATTTGGAGGAAAAACGGGGTGATTGTACCATCCCAACTGTGAAGTACGGGGGTGGCAGCATCATGTCGTGGGGTTATTATGCAGCAGGAGGAACTGGTGCACTTCATGACATAAATTATGTGGAAATACTGAAGCAACATCAGCCAGAAAGTTAAAACTTTGGTCCAAATGGACCCAAACCGTAAAGTTCAGAGGCAAAGATACCAAATACAGAGGAAATGTATGGAAAGTGTGATACTTGATATATGGAAATATAGTATCACTAATACCAATATTCATTATTTAAGATTATTAAGCTTCTGACCTTTAGGTGTTTTTCCTTTGAATTATTAATTTAGATAAAGTTTATAGGTGTCAACAAAAAAACAAAAATTATAGAAAAACAAAGAAAATTAGTATGAATTGTTTTCAAAATAAAGTGCAAAAACGTATAATTTGAGAACAAATCAACACAAAAATCTTTTATATGAATATATAAAAATATATATTGAATTGAGAATCTACAATGCAAAAATAAAATTTCAAGAGGAACCTGAAACTTAAGTATTGATTTTATCACACGGATATTGATCTCATGTTGAAAGTGACTTGGCATTGATACCGATATTTTGGATTTATCCCCTGACCTCTACACTGCAAAAACACAAAACCTTGCCAAGTATTTCTGATCTAGTTTCTAGTGCAAATATCTTAGTACACTTGAAATAATACAAAACTAACTCAACTAAACGTAACTTTCCAGAGATACAGAAGCTCGTTTTAAATAAGTAATTTCTTAATATTGATAAAGTTCCACTGGCAGATTATTTCACTTGCAACATGGTAGAAATATATTTTTAGAAGTGAAATAATTTCCCACATTGATGACTAGGAGTCATGAATATTAAGGAATTACTGACTTAAAATAAGCTCCTATGTCTTGCAGGAAGGTTTCTTGTAAGTTAGTTTTGCCTCATTTCTAATGTATCAAGATATCTGAACTAGAAACTTCACCAAAGATGCTTAGTAAGATTTGGTGTTTTTGCCATGTAATATAAACTTCTGATTTTGACGGCATTAATAAATACATTTCTTGCATATTCTTTCAACATTCTGTCATTTGGAAAACAAATATTTTTGATTTTATCTACACACCACTTTAGAAAAGTCTGGATGATCTTTCTGGCTTTGATTCGAGCCTTCACCTGAACATTGTGAGCTATTGGCTTGACCTTTGACCTGTCTCGTGTGCTACTTTACGTGACTGTAGGAGTGGGCAACATGGGCTTAAAGTTAGATTCCAATATTTTGTGGTAGAACTGTGATGACAAAAATGACGATAAAAACCATTTATTACTTCTTTTTTTTGCTGATTCAGAAAAATGTAACATGTTTCTTTAAGACACCATCATAAATAAGTGATTTTTATCACTAAACTGCATATAGTACACTGCAAAAACATCCTACCAAGTATTTTTGGTTTAGTTTCTGGTGCAAATATTTCAATACACTTGAAATAAAACAAAAACTTTCAAGTAATTTTTTAGCATAATTTAGGTGCTGGTTTAAGTCAATAATTCCTTAATGTTTTGCTGGTTCGACTGGCAGATTATTTTACTTATAATAAGACATTTTTCACAATAAGTGAAATAATCTGCCACTGGAACTAGTAACTTTTTTCAAATAAATATGAATTATTGTCCTAAAACAAGTTCTTGTATCTTAATGAAAAGTTAATTGTCAGTTAGTTTTGTCTTATTTTAAGTGTATTAAGACATTTGCACTAGACGTTAGATCAAAAATACTTGGTAAGATTTTGAGTTTTTGCAGTGTATGTTAGAGCTGGCAACTTATTGAGACACTGTAAAAACACAAAACCTTTCCAAGTATTTTTCTGAAGTTTTAAGTTAAAATGTCTTACTACAAGTGAAATAAAATAAAACTAACTTAAAAGTAAAATTGTATCAAGATATAAGAGCTTATTTTAAATCAATAATTCCTTATTATTGTTTTTTTTAAATTACTAATTCCAGTGTCAGATTATTTCACTTATAACAGGGAAACATATCTTGTCATAAGTGAAATAATCTGCCAGTGAAACAAAAACAAAAAAAACAAAAAAAAATCAATATTAAGGTATTATTGACGTAAAACAAACTGACATCTTATTGAAAAATTACTTCTGATTTAGTTTTATCTTATTTAAAGTGCACTGAGACATTTTCACTTGAATCTAGACCAAAAATACTTGGTAATATTTTGTATTTTTGTGCAATTAATCATATTTTTAAATTAACTGATAGTCTCATTGAACAAAGAGTGGAGAAAAAAAAATAAAACTAACAATCCAGACAATTTATTTTTTGAACAATTAATCAGAATTTATCGCAATAACGCTAAATCAAAATTCTTATCACAATAAACGATACGATAAAAGCCCACCCCTACGTGAGAGCATGGCGATGAATTTGGTAGTGATGAAAAGAGCTACTTAAAATCATGGAAAGGTGTCTGCAGTTTAAAAAAATGAAGATAAAGGAGTGGAAGAAGGGTCTGCGTGTTGGTTGGGGTGAGTTTGAGGGAGGGGTTGCATTCAGGAAGAGGCGGAAAACTTACCTCACACTACAGCCATGCCAGAGGGAGCAGAATACAGAAGAGAGCAGAGGTTAGAGCGCGAGAGGGGATGGGCAGGAGGTGGGGACTGCTGTCTTGTAGAAAGGTCTGGGGGGGATGGAGCCCCAGTCTGGGGAGGCAGAGGCCCGAAGTGGGGGAGAGAGGAAGGCAGAGAGGTAGTCAGAAGTGTGAGGAAGCAGGAGAGAGAGAAAATGGGAAGAAGCAGGAGGCAGCAGAGAGGTAACAAAAATGAAGACAACCAAAAAAGAAGGAAGGCGAGAGAAAGATTTACAGGAGAGATCCATTCATTGAGAAGGATTGAAGAAAAGAGAGAGAGGACGGTGGGAAAACGTTTGGTGGTGGAGTGAAGGAAGCAAAGGGAGGATGAGAGAAAAGAAAAGGTTGTGTAGGAGGAGGAGTGAGAGGGAATGTGTGAAGGAGGAGTGGCGGCGGGTGGAGAGAAATAAACAGAGCAAAGTGTGAGGTTCACTCTTTTCAGCAGACACTGTTGAAAACCGAGGAAACAAGAGGAAGGAGCACTGCAAAAACACAAAATCCTACCAAGTACTTTGGTCTGGTTTCCAGTGCAAATATCTCAGTGCACCTCAAATAAGACAAAACTGACATTCAAGTAACTTTTCAGAAAGAAACAGGAGTTTGTTTTAAGTCAATAATATTAACGAGAAAATTCCACATGCAGATTATTTCACAACGTGGGAAAAACTAATTCCCGTTGATGGCTCCTGTCGTTTATTGTTCATTTATTGTTTATCAGCTGATGTTACTTTCAAATAGTTTAAATAATATGGCACACTTAAATGCCAATGTGAATTTCAAAATTCAGGTATTTTTTTAAGTCTATGCATCCTGTAAGGTTAAAATCAATCAATAAAATCAATGGCAACACTGGTGTGATGTAAGATAACTACAAATTATGCTAATTATAGTACAGATGTTGCATAGAGCAGCCTAGTTGGCATGAGAGGCCCCAAATGAAAATCTGCTTAGGGCCCAAAATGTCTTGGACTGGCCCTGCTTTTGAATTATTAACTTAAAACAAGCTCCTGTCTCTTGCTGAAAAGTTAGTTTTGTCTTATTTAAATTATACTAAGATATTTGCAGCAGAAACTAATCAAAAGTGTTGGTGAGTTTCTGTGTTTTTGCAGTGAGAGGGACAGGTCACGGCCAGGTCGGCCAGGGTCAGCTCAGGTTAGGCAGACGTCAGCGTATTAGTGTGTGCGGAAGCAAATCTGCATAATTTGAACTGGGATGACGGTTATGCAGAATCTGAAATACAATCTGTGTGATGGGATGTTGCTGTGAATAAAGCATTGAAACGCTTTATGATGGTGTTATGTTAGTAATGAACCAGGTTAACCAACCAGCGTAGCAGTGATTATGCTCATGATATCTTCAGTCTTCTGCAGAGTCTCTACTCTTAATTTAACCTGTTTGAGAGTTTAGCTGCTGAAAATATAAAGTGCAACAATCTAAAATCCAAGAAAAGCAATAAAACCGATATTCAGTGAAACAGCATGAATGAGGCTCATTCATCTGAAATCATCTACAGCTGCCCTGCCTTATAATTAGAGATGCACTGAGAAAATAGCTGGTGACCAGTCAGATGACCTTTCACCCAGATCAATGAGCTTCTTCCAATCAGGGAACGCCACATATTGCCTGACCAAAATGGCAACATTTGTTACATTTTCAGCTTGTGTGGTTCTCTTTCACACTGCACTATGTCAAGTCATCCAAACTAACTGAAAAACATGTTCACCTCCTCACCTGTGGTGGCGCTGCACCAAGAACCACAGAAGGAAACGACACAAAAACCTCCAAAGAAGAAATGAGCGCAACTTCCTTCTTCGTGAAATGTAAACAAAAATGGAGTAGCGTCACATCTGAACAGTTTTAGGATTTCTCTTTTGTCTTTGGTAGAAGACAACAAGCCGCTTCTCCAGCTTATGCTAGACTCTGATGTTTGTTTTGGTTGCATTTACCCAGAATGCTCTGCACTGCAGTCATTGGTCCGCACATATGCATTTGATATTCAATATGAGTTCAATTAAATCTGACTAACCGGGGCTGATGTGAATGCACCTTCAAGGAGAAACAATAAAATAAAAACACAATTTGATGTGGAAGTTGTTACTGAAAGCAGTAGATGTAAAATTCTCCAATTTCAGTAGAGCGAGAGGTGCAGAAGCTTTTGAAAAGGAAATCATTTTCTAGTCAGGAATGTCAGCTATTCATCTCACTTCAAGTCTGCAGATGTATGTAGGTCTCTATTGTAAAATAAAATAACAGGGAGTTGGAAGTACATTTTCTTTAATCAGCCAATTCAAAATATAAAATGCTTAAATCAAACCCGAACTGGATTTGTTAAACATTTATTCTAGCTGTTAAAAATAATGATTTCAGTGCTTTATGTGGCATGTAAACCACCTCAGTATGGGGCTGAAATGGATTATTGTACACTGTGCAAACACTCATTATGTTTTTACAAACACAACATTTCATGAATTTTAAACAGTTTTAATATGTTGATTGAAAAACAATTCTAGTTCAAGTTTCAGATTCAGAAGAAAAGCTAACCAACGTTAGCACAGTTTGCTAAAAGCAGTGTTTGGATTCAGGCGTTTTCACATATACTCTACGTCAGGCTGCGCTTGACACTACATGCATCCTGTTATTATTATATGTGCATATGTTGATTGTTGCTATGGTTACTTGGTTTTGTTTGTCTCTTTTTGTAGATGTAGAGGCAAACTTCAGGGGCGTTGATTTTAATTTATCTGCTCTTCTTTCTCTCCTATACTCATGTGGCCTTTTCACCCAAATTTCTTCTTTAGTTTTCAGTCTCCATGTCCATTACATTTGACATAAACCCAGAGCAATTCTAGTAAAGTTTTATATGCATACATACCAAGTGGAGCACAAAAGTAAAAATCATAATGCTTCACTTGTGAAAGTAAATAGTTTGAGTGTCACCTTAACATTCACATAACAATTTTGACGTTAAAAAAAAAGAAGCATTGATAATAAAGTTAAATTTGGCGCCACACGGCGGTGGGCTCAGTGTGTTTCAACCCCATGAAACTTACTTTGCTTTGCAGATGTCCCATCATTAACAGAGAGCTCTGTTTTCAACAGTTTGCAACCCGCCACCTAGCTTGGGTTGCTAGGTGACGGGTGGAACTCTGCTGTGGTTGCTAAGTAACGAGCTGTGCCTGCTGATTAGTGGCACATTCCAGAATTTTTTGATGCCAAAAACCCCCCATTAACTTAAAGCCAAAAAAACAGAAGGGTGGATTTATTTGTTTTTTTAACTGGGCTGTTTTTAGCAGCAGCAGAAACCCAAATGAAAGTACAAAAATTTTTGAAACACATTTATGCAAAACTTTGTATTATGAAATGATAGAATAGAAACAACAGAAAATTAGAAATTTTTATAAATTTTTTCTCAATAAATAAAATGAAAAAAATATATATAATTAGAGAGCAAATCAAAAGAATAACTTATGTACAATGGAGAAAGTAGAATACAAAAATACATTACATTTTAAGAGGGAAGCTGAAACTAAAGCATCGATCTTATGCTATTATTGATCTGATACTGATTTGGTATCAGTATTATCGATAATTTGGATTGATCTGCCCACCTCTAATGCTGAGTAAGACAGCGCTACATCATGGCCCTGATTTTAAATTCTTTAAGCATATTTTCGAATGGTATATTTCTTAAAAGGAAAATCGTAAATCAGGTATCGGCCACAAAGTCTGTGATCAGTGCATCTCTACTTATAATGACCACAAAGAGCAGATAAGTTAAACAATTAATACTGTAAATTTTGACTGGTTTGTTTCAATCAAATAAGCATTTTAATGCTAAAAATTAAAGATAAGCCAGAAAAAACCCAAATACATCCAGAGTTAAAAGCTAAACATGATTGTATTTAGACAATTAAATTGTATGACATCAACGTGTTTGTGTGGAAAATGCCTAACTGAAAATATCATGATCCAACAGCAACAGTTCTGCTGTAAACGAAACGGCAATCATATAACGACACCCTTTCCACTAAACCACCCTGGTGTGAATTTCCTGCTCTGTGTGAAGTGGAAGGAAATAATTTTTACTGCGGCGAGACAGAGGTTGAGACAGGGGAAGCTCAGGGATCTGTCCGGGCCGGTTTTGGGTGGGTGGGAGTTTACCAACAGCTGGACTGGGATTGGGTACTCACAGAACTACTTCCACATGGTCCAACGCCCACTGGTCGTGTCCCGCACCGTCGTGTCTCGGTTGCCACCATCGCAGCATTACGCCTTTAACCCTCGCTTCGCTGGGAACAACATAGAAACATCGTGGAGTGAGTTAGTGAATCGGCATAAACCAGTGCAACAAGCACTTTAAAAATAAAAGGGGAGTTTTAACTCAGTTAGTAGATTATTTTAGTCATCTTAGTACGCACGTGGATGGAACAAATATGGTATACACACGGGATTGGTTTCCAAACTGTTTTTATCCACATTGCTTTAAACATACCAGCCATAGGGGGCAGTGTAGCGCAAAGATGGGACCTATGCCAGCCAATCAGAATCCTTGAAAAACAACCACAACTTCCTGTCAGGAAGTAAAGGTGGCCTAATTTTGCTTAACTTTAATTTCAGATAATACATTCAATTATTGGCATGTTTAAAGCCTGGGATATTGCATAATAATTAACCCTGGTTTAAACTTCTGCAGAATATAAACTTTATGTAAACGTTTTTATGAAACTGTTTCTTGTAAAATAAAAAAAGGCCACTTGGTGAAAATAAAACATATTCAGAGGAGTTTTTAAGCCAAAACTGTACAAAAATACATACATTCTGCATTTAAAATAAAAACACTTTTGTCAAAACTCGTAAAGTTTAACTTCACCTGGTTCAGATTTAAAGTATTGCTATGTTGCTGCATTTTAGGCAATAAAATATTTGTTTTCTTGTTTATAAAATGGAACTGATTTGTTTATTTACATCTTTTAATATATTGCTAATGTTGTATGAAAAGGCTTAAGCAGTTAAATTAAAAATCTGCAGAAAGTGTCTTTTTTACCCAATTAATTAATTGCCAGAATAATTGAAGGATTAATCGATTACTAAAATAATCTTTAGTAGTAGCCCTAAACATAAGATGTAAACTTTTGCAAGACACTTTAAATAAATGAATAAACTGGTTACAATCACAAATAATCCATCTTTTTCTTGCAGATTGGTGCATTTACTGATAAACTCACAGTGGGATGTTGTAGGAGACTCTCTGGGCCTTTATGAAGTCTTTGGGCTGATGCTGGGCAATGACGTGCCAGCTGACGCCGTTGTTGACGCTGTACTGCAGCAGCACGGCCCGGTCCACTGTGTCGGCCTGATCCAGAGCGATGTTACAGCTGTCTGTCTGTGCTACGCTGCCGATCTGCAGCACAAACATGATCTTACTGCAGGGAGACAGACAGACGGCGGGTTAGAGAGGAGACATGGAGACGTCTGGTCTGTTTTAGAGACAAGGAGACATCCTAATACACACCATCTTTTTATGATTTGCTTATGAATCAATCAAGTTGCTTTTCTTCATAAAAACATAATACAGTCACCAATTGTGAAACCAATAAATATTACGTTTTGTTTAGTGAAATCATCAAAATTATCATTACACATAAAACATGTGCACCAAGAAAGAACAACGAAATTTAGAAAATAGGACTATTGAAGGCAAGTCGAATAACTGGATAAAATCTATTATTATCTTAGTATATCTCAATAGAAATGTTGAAGAAACTCAGAACAACTGGGATATTAATGATGAACAAATAAATAAATGATGATGAGGGTTTTTTGGCTGAAGTTAAGGACAAACAGAATAAATATGTTGGTTAATGTTCCAGTGATTATGATTCAAAACTGTAACCAGGTGGGTTTTTAGTTTAGATTTACAGGAACTCAGTGTTTCGGCTGTTTTGCAGTTTTCTGTTCCAGATTTGTGGAGCATAGAAGCTGAATGCTGCTTCTCCATGTTTGGTTCTGATTCTGGATGCAGAGCAGAACCAGGAAGGTCGATACAACAGCAGCAGATCTTTAATGTGTTATGGTGCTGAGCTGTTCAGTGATTTATAAACTAACTACATGATTTTAAAGTCTATTCTCTGAGCTGCAGGGAGCCAGTGGAAGGACTGTAGAACTGGGTGATGTTCTCTAACTTCCTGGTTTTAGTCAGCACTCCAGCAGCAGCATCTGAATTTGAGTGATTTTTTTAGGCAGACCTGTGAAGACGCTGTTGCTGTAATCAATGCGACTAAAGATAAACGCATGGATGAGTTTTTCTAGATCTTATTAGGACATTAATCCTTTCATCTTAGAAATGCTCTTCAGGTGATGGAAACCCGACTTTGCAACTGTCTTTATGTGTCTCTGAAGGTTCAGGTCTGAATACATCACTGCTCCCAGATTTCAGGCCTCGTTGCTAATTTCTAGCTGTAGTAACTGAATGTTCTGGTAGTACCTGTACCTGGCTCTAGTGAGGTCCAGCGGTTTGGTAACTGCCTGCCTCAGCTTACAGCCACTGAAGTAGAGAGAGTCTCCGTGAGCATGTGGTGACAGCTGCCCGCAGCCGCTGCCCACGCCGCCGCCGTGGATCAGCTGCCAGCTCTCCGGAGACACCGCCCCAGACTCGAAGTTGTCCTTGATGGAGCTCGGCAAGTCTGTGCTGGAGAGGGAGCAGTCATCGCCTGTTGGTGGGACAGAAGGAGAGGGAGATGATTTAGAAGTGTCAGATTTCACCAACATAAGGGCAAAACTACAATGGAGCATTAGGGCCATTGTAGATTAAAAGAAATTACATTTTCACCAAAACAGCAGAAATTTTTCAGTAAAAAACAGGGACATTTTTGAGTTTGAGAAGTAAATAATTTGCTTGTGAAAACTCAAATTTTGAGAATAACCTTAAAATATTTTATAGATTTTTTGAAAATAAGTCAAATATTTTTGACTTTTCAAGCTCAGAAATTTCCAAGTTCTTTCTAGCAAATTATTTTTGAACAAAATGTGATGCGTTTATTATAAGCTTGGGCAATAAATCCATTATATCAATTAATGTTTAGATTTTTTTAAGATTTAATTTTTAGAAAATAAATTCATAATATTAAGAGAATTAAGTAACAATTTTTATAAGAACTTTCACAAAAAAATTAATTATTCAAGCTTTTTTTTTCTCATTAAATTTACTTTTTTCTTGTAATTTTAAGAAATTCTTCTGGTAAAATTGCATCTTTTTAATGTTATTACAACAATTTCCTCATAGTTAAACAGAAACTCATGTAGCATGGGTCTGACACTTTTTTGTGCAACTCACAGGAGGGAGAAGTCATGTTTCTATTTTTTATTTTTTGGAAAGAAAGTGAGAAAAATTAAGATTAAAATCAGACATGAAAAAAAAAAAATCTAGGATTTTATTTTAATCCGTGTCGCTCAGCCTTATTGTGACGTACGGCTTGTGACCCACCGTGGTATCCTTCATCGCAGATGCAGACCGCTCCACTCGTGCAGTACCCATGGCCGCTGCAGAGCCCTGGGCAAGCCTCGCCGATGTAAACGTTATCCACTCCCCAGCTGTGCCTCTCTCCTGTTCCCTCCTTCTGAATCCAGCGGAACTGCGTCGCTCTGAAACATCAGCCAGTTGGCAGATGCTTCACGCTGATGCCGTGAAAACTCAGCAGTGATCTTGTGAAACGCGTCGTCTCGTTTCTTACCCTGAGGAGACGTGGTCCGGCAGCTGGACCGTGACTCTGGTCCAGGTGGAGCTGTTAACCGGACTGTAGATGGTGGATTCGTGGAACTGGAAGGGGGAGCAGCCAACGTTGTTCACAGATGAAGGAAGGCACTCTGACTGGACCAGCTGCCACGAGTCGGACCTGGTGAGGTCAAAGGGACAGCTCAGGATTCTTAAAATGAGGTCTTGTAGATATACGCAATATGTTTTTTTCCCAAATGCGACCGATATTCACTGAAAGTCCCAATTCCGATCTTTTCACTCAAAAAAATCTGATCTTTGAAGTACTAGTTTGGATCTGGTTGTTTTCAAAGCATCTGCAGTCGAATGATCATGTAGATTTTATCTGGTTCCACTGGCAGATTATTTGATTTTATTTAATAAACTTTATTTATTAAACTGTAGCCAGCGACTCATTTTTACCAAAATGCATCACAGGAAATAATTTCTACCTGTAGCCACTCATTTATAGGTTATTTATAGATTAATATATTTGCATGTGCATGCCAGTTATTTCATTTATTTATTTATATTCAGTCATGTTTGAATTACCTACATCACTCTTAAGTATATATACAGCTCTGGAAACAATTAACAGATCACTTAAAATGATCAGTTTCTCTGATTTTACCGAGTAAATTGAACATTGTTCTTTTATTCTATGACCTACTGACAACATGTCCCTGAAATTACAAGCAAAAATTTAGTATTTATTTGCAGAAAATGAGAAATGGTCAAAATAACGAAAAAGATGCAGAGCTTCCAGACTTTAAATAATGCAAAGAAAACAACAATGCTAATGTTTTAACTCAGAGATCAATCTCTGGTGGAATAACCAGGAGGTTTTCAGAGCAGTGGGTTCTTCGTTTTTCCAGAGCTGTAGATTTTATAGCTTATGTTTATATTTGTACTATTAATGTTGAACACTTTGGATGGAGTAGCTTGTCAACTAATAAGCAATTTCCCCTTGGTGATCAATAAAGTATATTCTATTCTAAAATAATACTTTTATATATCAATATTAAGGAATTATTGACTTAAAGCAAGTTCCTATATGGGTGCACTGATTTATCAGTGCCAATTTCCTTAATTTTGGGGGATCAGGCGATACTTTCATGTAAAGATGATCTTATCTACCTCAGAAAGGTCTAAAAATCAGCCGCTGTCCTGTTCTGTTCTGCTGTGAGGCAGGTAATCGTCACCCCACAGTTAGCAAATCAGCAACTTTCCTGTTATATTTAGCAACATTTTGAACAAAAAATATTGGTATCCACCCAAAATTAGAATCGGCAGATCAGGCTTTATAAAGATCGGTAATTTGCGATCGACCAGAAAACTGCAACTCCTTTTTCTACATCTTGTTAGTTTTGCCTTATTTCAAGTGTATGAAGATAGTTGCACTAGAAAGTAGAACAAAAACTAGTAAGACTGTGTGTGTTTGCAGTGCAGGCTGATTGTTCCCTTGTTTCTCTCACCGTGCGTCCTTCCTGTACTGCAGCAGGACAGAGTGATGATCCTCACATGTGTCCGCCTCACAGCCGACAACAATCTGCAGAAGCGAGACGTTTAGGACCTAAAAACCATAAAACAGACGCCACTGTGAGCATGATTTCACTCTTACCTTAAACTGTAGAATATATCCGGGCTGAACTATAAGCTCGCGAGTGGCAAGGATGTTGTGTGTCCTGTCTTGGTTCTTGTTCGGCCAGTAGAGGTGAAATGAGGGATTTCCACAGAAGCCGGCGGTTCGCACAGCGTTCGGATAGAAACTCCAGCTTTCCTCATGAGAAACGCCCTCTAGTGGAAGTGAAACAAATGGTTCATCAGGAATGTGGTAAACCAGGGTCTTCACTAAAGAGGTGCAGAAAAAATTTTTATTCTATAGCGAAAAATGATTCTATGGAGAATCACAATTTGGAAATTCTGAAACAATTCAAAATTCTCAAAAATCTATTTTAGTCTGTTTCAGTTTTTAGCAAACTAAAAAACTAAGTATGTGTTGGGCAATATATATTTTTAAGCAGTCTAAATAATTTTTTTGTAAATAAATTTATATCTACAATAGGGATTTTGTAAATGTAATATATAAATTTATTTTGTATATTTTCTGTCTTACATTTGCATATATTTTTAAAATATAAATATAATTATTTTATATAATCCATCAGAAAATACATCAAATTTATTTTGTAAGTTATATATTTTAAAAATGTTATTTTGTAAAATTATATCTACAAATTATATATTTTTTATATTTTTTTTACTTGAGAAAAGGCCAGGTGGCCTAGTTAGCCTAATACTGGTAATATAACTTACATAATTTTATGTATTTTTGTTTAAATATAAACTGTTGAGTTTTGACACAGTGTGTAACATTTTAGAAATGTTTTAAGTAAAAGCTCTATTAGTTTACATTGTCTTTTCCTCTTAGTCACATAATTCAAACAGAATCTTTAAACTGTTTGAATAGAAAAATTGGTTTCTGAATCAAATTGTGACCCTAAAAATTGGAATCAAATCACCAAACACAGACAGATTCGCATCCAAACTCACCATCATCAAAGGTGTCCAGCAGTGTGGATGGGTTGATGTCTGACCCTCCCACCAGGATGTTGTCTATGGCCCACTGAGCTCTTTCCAGGCTCGGGGTGGCCAAGCCTGAAGAGACGGTGAAAGGCTGCCACCATCGCAGGCGTGTGGCGTTAGTCAGCGCCACCTCTGGCAGAACGATGTAGTCTCTCCTCACGGACACGTACTTCAGGTAATCCATCTCATGTAGCAGAGTCCAGGACACACCTGAGTATTCAGAGAGTTACATGGAAGGTGACCTACTGCGCTTCCTTGATGGGTTAGGATGGGCCTATGGGTGATGCAAAACACGTTCCTTATACTTTTAGAACAAAATCTTTCCAAGATAATCAAGTCACTTTAAATTCAAATCTGACATTTTTGTCCACAATGCTAAAACAAAATCGTACCAAATATTTTTGGTCTATTTTCCGAAAAACTGACTTAAGTAGCTTTTCAGAAAAACATATGAGCTTGTTTTAGGCCAACTACGTCTTAATTTTGATAAAAAAATACTAATTCCACAGGCAGATTATTTCACTTATAACATGGGAAAAATGTCTCATCAGTGAAAAGATATGCCAGTGGAACTAGTATTTTTAATCAATATTAAGGAATTAGTTACTTAAAACAAGCTGAACAAGCTACTATTGTCTTATTTTATGCAAACTAAGATATTTTCACAAAAAACTAGACCAAAAATACTTGGTAACATTTTGTGTTTTTGTAGTTCTCGGCCCCTCAACTCAGCGTTTACACTTGTATGTGAAAATGGCTGAAAACAGATGTGCAATTATACACCGTACATCTTTGAAAAGCATTAATTGAGCATCCTGCACAACCAACAAAAATGCAGCAAGTGGTTTTTGGACGTCATGTCAAGAACAAAACACTTGTTTTTTCCAGCAGCCATTGTACAGCGCATGCAGCGGTAAAACGAGGTGACCAAAGGTGCTGGAGCTCAGCTTGGGTTGCTAGGTAACAGCCTGAGCTTTGCTGACCTCCATCAGTGGAGTAATCCAGCAGGACCCCCTCTTTACGGCACGTGGGACGGTGGCACATGGTCATGTTGTCGTCACTTCCGATCCTGGCCCAGTACTCCACAAACCTATGAGCAGAAACATAAATAATGCAAGAGAGTTACGGAGTTTCTCTAAAGAGAAATCTTCTCCCTAAGAGTGATGGGACTCACTTGGCCCCCCGCAGGTCCAAATCAGCAGTGACGGCCTGCCTGGCATCAGCTCCTCCAAAATACAGAGCAGTGCCCTCCACCAGAACGCCACAGTCGGTGCAGGGCTTCCCGCCCTCCAGCACCTGCCACTGAGGTCCAGCTCCCCCTTCCCAGTCAAAGCGCTCCTTCAAAGATGCCTGCAGAAAACAAACAAGTGTTAAAAAACAAAACAAAATCACACAGTGGCTTGGAAATGTGCTCACATGCCTGAACATTTTCACATTTCCTTATGATTCAACCACATCATTCATCATATTGTTTTAGGGATTGAAGTAAAATGTAATTTATAAAGCATGTTTGTGAAATTGAAGAAAAGTGAACTGAAAAGTGTGGTGTGAATTTATTTTCAGCCCTATTGAGCCAATACATAAAGCCACAGTGTGCAACTTTTAAAAAATTTCACTGTCATGATTTAGTGATTTTTTTTTACAAAGTCAAAATTCCTGATTTTATGCTGCTAATTTAGACATTTTTAAAGAATTTTTGCAATATTTGTGCTCCTATATAACCGTAATTGTGACTTTTTTTCCCGCCATATTGATCACAGATGTCAAGTTAAGTTAACTCAGTAAAAGTAAATACTGCCACATTCAGGTTGGAGTTGATAATTTAAGCCCAATGTTTTTAAACATTTTTGTAGAAAATTTGCAATAAATTGAAAACTACACATTCATGTGAAAAAGTGGAGCAATCTGTTGATTTTGTGTGAATGTCTGCATTGTGGAATTGCAAAAAACGGTCTAAAATGGCAGAAAACAGATAAAAATCAGATTTTAGTTGAATGGTAAAATAATATTTAAGCAGACAGTTACAATCCTGATTTTATTTATGTGTCCCTATGTACTCTGTAGGGTCAAATAAAAGTATTGTGGGCCAGATTTGGCCCCCGGGCCTCAGGTTTGGCACACATGCTTTAAACCATCTCACTTCATTCTTTCACCCATAAAGACGGATTAAACGCTACCTTTAGGGCGGTACTGGCGTAACAGTTGGGTCCGGTGAATCCTGGATCGCAGATGCAGCGCTGATCCAGACAGTCTCCGTGTCCCCCGCAGTGGCCGTCACAGGGCGGCCCGATGTACAGGTTCTCCACACCCCACTGGATGTCCGAGTGCTGCTGGTAAAACCGGAACCGCACCGCGCTGGGGACAAGAACAAGCCTCATTCAGCAACACAGAATCACATCAATAATTAAACTTTCAGAACACAAAGCCTTTGGCTAGACTTTCATTTCAGATGAAAATCAATAATTATTGATTGTTTTTCTGTTTTAAACATCTGAAATAAGGCCAAACTGGTGCCATGACATTTCCTCCTTTATCCAGAGTTTTCACTCAACATGTTTTTTTTATTTTTAAGACGTTAAGAAGCACGGTGGAGAAACCTTAAACTGCTGCTGCGCCAGTTACTCAACTGGCTGTTGCTAGGTAACCAAAGAGTGAGAGAGTTGCTAGGTAACCAAAGAGTGAGAGTCAGTTGATTCAGTTGAGCAGGTTAAGCCTTTATTCTGCCTACATTTCCCAGAATGCTGTGTGGTTCTGGATCGGAGTTCAGTGAATATTCTGTATATCCTCATCTTGCTAAAAAGGTTGTTTTTTTTTGAAAGAAAGAGGTGGGGATTCATTTTCAAAAATTACTTTTGGCAAAATGCTACTTAGGCCATTACTTTAGGAAGGTGAGGATATTGAATATTCTACCTGTTGTATTATATATTGATACTAATCACCCATCTATCACAATATATACTGTCGTTGATTTATCGTGCAGGCTAGCTAAAACCATGCGGATGCAGGTCATGGACGGCTCACGTTTCAGCCAGGCTGTCTGGAAGCGGGTAGACTGCCCTTTTCCAGCTCTCAGCAGGGAAGAAGACTGACGGCTGGGAGACCTGACCGCCACAGCGAGGGTCAGCAGGCAGGCACTGAGGGACCAGGTACTTCCACGTGACTCCAAAATCTACCGAATACTGAACGTGGATCTGTCGATCAGCTGGACGGTCTGGAACATTGCAGCCAACAGCAATCTAAGAGAGACAATGACAAGGTTAACTCACTAGATAAGGAGATCATGATGCACAGCTCTCTATTACGATGTCATTCAAAGCAGATGCTCAGAACAGAAAAATGTGTGGATGTGTCAAAACTTTCTCCAGAAAACTGAAGTTATTATTTTGGACCTAAAGAGGAGCGATGTAGAGTCAACGCACAGCTTCAGTTATTATGAATAAAAATCAGCGATCAGGCCTGAAGTCTGGGTCTAATGATGAACTCTGACCTGAACCTTTCGAGCCACATAAAAACAGTTACAAAGTCGACCTTCTATCACCTGAAGAACATCTCCAGGATTAGAGAACTTTTTATTTTGCCACTGTAATGTTTCTGTTTTGTTTGTTTATTATAATGTTTTTATTTACAGCACGTTGAACTGCCTTGTTGCTGAAATGCACTATGCTAATAAACTTGACGCTATTATTACCTTGAACTGCATGACCCAGCCTTTGTCTGGAACAATATCATGTGTGACAGCATACACTTCTCTCCCATCTGCATTTCCACACACCATCACACCATCAGGGGAGTTGCAGAAGCGCTGCACAGAGCAATCCTCAGAGAAAAGCCAGTGGTCACTCACTGAGAACAAAACCAAGCAAACATTAGAAACCTAGAGAAACGCCTGTGACGGGCGGCGGTTGTTGAATCACCTATTGGTGTTTCTTCCTGTTCATTCAGCTGACTGACTCGTCCAGAAGTCTCATCTGCAGCCGCTCTCTCATGGTTAGGCAGAGCCACGCCTCCGAACGTGTCAGAGATCTGGGCCCGCGGGTCTGACCCAGCGATGAGGACGTTGTCCAGAGCCCAGTCGCTCCGGTCTGCGCCTTCATGCTGCGGCTGCCACCACCGCACCCGCACTCCTTCCTGACGTGCAGCAGGGGGCAGCAGCACATTTACGAACCTGAGAAGACGAAACACAGAGACTGAAGCTGCGTTTCCATTACGAATGTGAGCAAAACTCTGTTGATAATCCACTAATGTTTAAATAAACACAAATTTGGAATCGCTGTGTTCCATTAAAATAAGTTTGTTCATGCATTAAAATCATGGCGCGCCGTCATCCTTCTACTACTTCCCATTGTCTTCTGTGTGCAGTGCCTTATGGTACCAGTGGAGGAATAAAACTCACCCAGGTTTGGTGTAGAGGTCGTAGAAGATCTCTGTGAGTAAATGCCAGTTAATCCCCCCGTTCAAGCTGTACTCCAGAAGGACTCCCTGGTTCCGGTTGCTGGGAGGAATCATGCAGCCGTACATGAAGTAGAACTGGATGAACTCCGCATTCGTCAGATTCAGATCCACCGTCACCAGCTGACGGGTGCATGACTGCGCAGACAAATGGAGAGATGCAACCTGAGAAAATCTAATTCTTTACTTTCTAAAGTATTTTAAAGTCACAAAGGGTTTGAATTATGTAAAGAGGTGTAATTAATGTTTTTCTAATATTGTCATGTAGTTCTTTAAACCCATTTAACTTCATTAGGCTCCAACTAAAGAGCAAAGCAGATACTGAATAAAACATTTAGGATAACTGTTAAAACTGCCCTTTATTATTGCTTTTATAATGAAAAACATGGCTTATCTGGTATTTGAGAGAATCTTACCAGGTATTTATGGTCTAGTTTCTGGAGCAAAATATGAAACAAGACAAAACTAACTTTCAAGTAACTTTTCAGCTTGAGTTATGTCAATAATTCATTAATACTGAGGAAAAGTTCTAATTACAGTGGCGGATTTCACTGATTTGTAATATTAGAAATATACCTTATTATAAGTGAAAAGAATTCTAGTCGAAATGTTACTTTTTTCATCAGTAATTAAAACAAGCTCCTACATCTTGCTGAAAAGTTACTAGTTTTGTCTTATTTTAAGTGTATTAAGATATTTGCACTACATAAAACGGTAAGATTTTATGTTTTTGCAGTGTAAAATGTAATGGAAAAACTTTTGCCACACATAAAAACAAACATTTTATTAGTTATGCTCAAATATAAATCTTTCAGACATTATATTGTTAGCTACCCGACTTTCCTCCAGTGAAAAACATATTAGGTCTTTTGCAGGTTTTGCAGAAATTTCAATCTTTGCCAGGAGAATTTTAACTCCTGCATTAACATATTTCACAAAGACCTTTCTGTGCAAAATCCTTGTTATGATGTACAGCAAAAAGAAAATCATAAAGTATGCCTGTGGTGAAGAATCTGCACAACAGGCAGACCTACCCCGCTGAAGTGCAGCGCAGCTCCAGAAGCCACAGCTCCACACACGGAGCTGAGCTTCCCACCCGTGAGAACGTGCCAGTGGCTGAGCGACGGCGCTCGACTGAAGCTGTCCTTCAGCTGCGGCGGCAGCGGCAGCACCGGCTCATCACAGTACTCTCCTCCCCACTCCGGGTCACACCTGGCATGGGAAGTGAATTTAGAAACAAGAAGAAACATTATTCAATGTTAACATTGAATAATATAATAGGGATTACATTTTTATTTAGTTTCGGTTTTTTGGGGTCAGAAAATAAGATTAAGATTAAAACCTCTTAGCTAATCAGGCCCCAACATTTTTTGCTCTACTTTAATGGTGACCTTTTATGCTTCCTTGAACAGGTCAGTATAAGTCTATAGGCCAATCAAAACATGTCCATTACATTTCATTCAAATAATTCTTACATCATCATATTTTTGTTCTGCTTATTTTGAGCTGTTTTTAGGGCCTCCTGTCACTAAATCCAAATAAGCTGCTGCTGCTGCCCAACTCAACGTTTACATGTGAAAATGGCTGCAAACTGACGCACAATTATTCAACCGTACATCTTCGAAAAGCAGAAGTGGAGCCTCCTGCACAACCAACAAGAATGCAGCAAGTAGTTTCCAAATGGTAAGCCAACAACAAAACACGAGTCTTTTCCAGTAGGCATTTGTTTTGAAACAGCTCATTTTCCAGACACCAAAAATATTAACTTTCTGCCAAAAAATTACTTGGTGTTTCTTCTTAAATGCTTGAGACACAAATGGAACCATAAAATGTCCAAAATATTAAATATGCACCAACATTCCCTTTAGCATGTAAAACTGTGTATATTTTGCTTATTGACTGTAGTGTAAAAAGTAAGATTTTGACTTTAATGCCTTAGTGTTGATGTTCCAGATACAACAAGTATTTCTTTTCTAGTGATGCGTATGTTTTGGGACTTACACACAGGAGCTCTGTTGGCAGCGGCCGTGTCCAGAGCACATATCAGGACAGCCGTCACCAATGTAGAGGTTATCCAGGGCCCAGGTCTGCTGCTTGTCAAAGGGAGCCTGCTGGAACCAGCGGAACCTCGTGGCCGGAGATCTGGAAAAAAGGGAAAGATAAACTTTACAAGATTGGATAAATTATATGCCGATTTATTTACGCACCCCTAATTTTTAGGGTAAATGTCTGAACGCAATAGAACAGAAAGAGCAAGACAATCCTGTCGTTTTCTGTACTAGTATGTAATAATCATCTTAGGTTGGCAAAGCGTAGATCTGTGCTGACCTGGCGTATGATGGGATAGACAAGGTGACGCGGCCCCACTTGTTGTAGGTGTCTGAGACGAGGATCCGCTGCAGAGTGTAAGAAGAGCAGTCGGGACTGGTAGGCAGACAGTCTCTGACCAGCGGCTGCCAAGTCAGACCCAGATCCAGAGAATACTCCAACTCCACAGCTGCAAAAAGAAGTACAGACACTTAAAAACTCCTCCATTCATCTATTTACCTTTAAACCAGCAGCGTTGGGTCGTAACTACAGTTACATGTCAGTAACTTTTTTTGAAAAAATTTACTCTTAGGAGTATTTTTACTATGCTCCTAAGCATAGTAAAAATTATTTACTTGAGTAAAAGTAATTTTACTCAAGTAAATTTACTTTTACTTGAGTAATTTTACTATGAAGTATCTCTTACTTGAGTAAAATGTCTGGACTTTCTACCCACTGAATGAAAAACAAACATGTTTTAACCACAAATTCACCAGGCACAGACACACACCTGTAGTTTTTGTTGAAGTTTCATAAATTTTCCATTGAAAAAAACTGATTTGGAAAAAATTTATTTTGCCTGTTTTTTTGTGTTTTTTTTATGAATTTGTGTCAATTTGTGTTCCACATCACTTTATATTTTGGTCCATCTGATTATGTACTTTTTAAATATTAAATGACAGAAATAATTCCAATAATAATAAGACGGAGATAATTTAATCAGTACTTGAGGCAACTTTTTACCAAATACTTGAATTTATGAAAATATTTACAAACTTCTATCATATTATTCTGTTATCTAATGTTCCTTTTAAAATAAAACAAGCATATTTAAAGTTTTTAACGAATGCAAATATTAATAATGTTTGCTTATGAGTTCCTTTTGCTTACAGTAGCAAGAATTAGTGACAGAGCAGGATGCAGAAAAGTCAAACTGGATGAACGCGTCTTGGCCCAAACTGATGTCAGTAGTGACGGCGTATCGCGTGTTGGACTTCTCGATGAATGCGAAAGCCGGTCCATCAGAACCACACACAGGCATCCGGGTTCCGCCCGGGTGGAGGAGCCACGACCGTCCGTCGATGGAGGAGAAATCGTCTTCCAGTGGCCCCCAGCCGCTTGCACTGCCACCCACCACAACCTAAAGTGTAAAAGAGAAAACGTTACCGATGGCAGAGAGAGGAGAAAGAGGAGTCAAACTCATTTTCAGCTGTGGCAGAATGCACTGAAAAAACTACTAATCAAACTTAAAGTTCATGTTTCACTCAGTGTATCATAAGCCTGGCGGGCTGCCAGGCCTTATTCCCCCCACTAGGCTGAGTGTTGTTTCTTTATTTTAAGTAATTTTATTAATACACCAGTAACAGTGATAGCAAAGACAGATTAAGCTATACGTAATAAAACATATGTAATCTTCAGCAAACTGTTATCTATTTAAAAAGATAACAGCATGCAAATATAAATGCACAACCTACAGAAAGACTAGTTTTATTTAATCCACTGCTGTATTTTCTTTCTTTGTTGTTGATGTTTTACTTCTGAAATTTAATGTCAACTTTTAACTTTTTTTTTTTTACCAAAAAAATTAAAAAACCCTCAGTGGTGCAACTGGTTTAGCTAGATTTCTGGAGGAAATCCTAAAATATTATAGCTTTTTCTGAAATCGATGAATAAATACTTCTAAAATTAAAATATTTACATTTTTTCAAATTGTAGCAATTTGCCACTACACAGATAAAAACTGATTTCATTTGACTGATAAAATAATATGTTAGCACAAAACTGTTATCTTGAATTGTATTTATGTGGCCCTCTAGATTCTGGAGGGCCACATAAGTAGCTTTAGCGGGCCGGATTTGGCCTGTGGGCCTTGAGTTTGACATACATGATCTATAGAATGTCAATATATGGTGAAAATAATTATACAATTCAGTTTACATATATAAAACAAATTCACAAAAAAAATAAAAACTAAATTCAGTCACACACATTTCAATTGATCCTAGTTATCAAACACTGCAGGATGTTCAGTAAAGTAGTTTAAAAGGTTTCTATGTAAGGAAACCCAACAAGTTGCATTGAGTCTCTGATTTGTGGCATTAACTCCTCCTGGATGAACATGTAGCAGCAATCGCTCAAACTGAGCATGCATGTAGAGACAGTGTAGAGGAAAAACTCCCCTTTAACAGGAAGAAACCTTCAGCAGAACCAGAATCTGGGTCAGTACTATCAGACATCTGGCATGACCGACTGGGGGTTTGATTATCATGATTAATTATGTTCACGTTATGGATAAATTCACTTCACGTACCTGATCTATGACCCACGGGCTGTAAAAGTGACCGTTTTCTGACGGCTGCCACCAGCGCAGACGAGTGGCAGGTGTTCTGGCACGTAGGGGGATCTCCAGAGCCACCAGCCGAGCCTGGTTACTGGTATTACTGAAGAGAAACTCCTGGAGGAGTCCCCAGGTTAGGCCTCCGTCCACAGAGAACTGCAGCAGGACAGGCTGAGAACGAGGATCCGGCGCCGCTTTGCCACAGCCAAGGCGAAGGAAGAACTGAACAAACCTGAGGAAGAATGAAAAGTTTTCAATCAGAACTGAAAATTCAAAATGTTTCAAACATTTTCAAAGTAATGTTTGGTGTTGGCTTAAGCAGGTGTACCTTGCATTTGACAGATCCATATCGTTGGTGACCAACATGCGTAGACCGTCCTCGCTGAAGAACAGGTGGTTTCCGCTGGACATGATGCCACATTTTCTGGATGGCTTTCCTCCACTCAGCAGAGTGAAATGCTCAGCATCCACAGCTCCTCCTGGATAAGGAAGCAGAAGCCAGACGTATTTATTCAAATTTACTACATATATGGAATTGTTCTGCAAACAACTACATATTCCTACCTCGTCAAATAGGGATGCAAGCAATTAATCAAGCAATTGTTGATTAGCGGTTAAAATTACTTCAAAACGATTAACCAATTAGACTTCCTATTAGTGATGTAGTTTTTGTTGCCATCCAGCAGAGGGTGCCGTTGGCCGTACTTAAGTGGAGCCAGTTGATACAGAAACAAAGACGGCGGAGGGATACCAGAATGAAGAGAAACAGTTCTAGCACAGTCCGGTTTGAGCAAAATGCACTTTATGCAGTTCTGCTTTAAATATAAAAACTCGACAATATGCTTAAGTATCACTTTAGTGGGTCAATTTCTCATTCACAAATTACTGATGTGACAAAAAACGGAGGGGATAACGGAGAAAAATGTTAACATAATGCACAAAAACATAGTGCCAATGATTTTGATATTTGTCCTGAGTTAAAGCACTTAATGGAGCAAAGTTTTAATTTTCCTTCAAGAGCAACAACAGAGAGTATGTCTGTATGAACATCTCTCCGTTTGTGGGGAATTGAGTGTTTCCCATATTTTATTATTTTCATCTTCTATTTTCCTATTCGACAACCTGAAAGGTTCCTGTGTTGTTACATTCTATAAATATCTCTAAGTTTAATAATGTCAGAAAACCACAAATTTCAAAACCATCTGTTTTGTTTGAAACATTATAAATGAAACACTAATCAGCATTTTGACGTACAACAATGGCACTGGACAAAATGTAATGTTTCAATTGTTGACTAATATAATTACATTACTAAATCAGAATACCAATTATTTTGTGTGGCGGGTGGGGGGTTGGAATAAGAAGGGTTCGGTGAATGCGCATATGCAACTGGGGGGTTCGGTACCTTAAAAAAGGTTAAGAACCACTGCTCTATATACAAGAGAAAACTCAGGTTTTTATGAAAATGGCAACTCATCAATCAATCAAACCATCAACCAACTTTAAATTAACTCGTTACTTCATAACTTGCATCTCCATTTTTAATACGCAGCAACAAGTAACTTTATTCTTTTGTACCTTCGAAGTCCTCCTTGAGGAAGTCCGGATTGGGGGTTTCTGGAACAGAGCAGTCGGGTCCAGAGAAACCAGGGTCACACACACAGTGGGTGCCGCTCACACACACTCCATGACCGTTACACATGTCCTGACACTGCGGGCCGATGTAAACGTTATCCAGCGCCCACGTTGGAGGAGCAGAACCAGCTGAGAAGAAACCTTGGAACCAGCGGAACCTTATGGACCTGGATTCCAGGGAAAGAAATTTACAACTTACAAAGTCGTGATTTTAAAGACCGAGTGAGTGTTTTGGTATTTTTGGCCTTACCCACACAGGCGAAGCTTGCCAACGTGGATCAGCTCTCTCCTCCAGCCGTGTGTGGTACCGGGGAAATAGATGCTGGCAGGGTGAAGTTCTGTGGAGCAAAGCGAGGAGGGCTGAGGGCCGCCGGCACACAGCGGCACCAAAAGGTGCCATGTGGCTCCAAAGTCACGCGAAAACTCGAGCCGAACCGGGTTTGCAGAGGAGCTCTCAATCGTACAGCCAACATTGATCTAAAGAAAAGCAGAAATACACAAGAGAAATGTGACTGTGATCAGTTAAAGGAGTGCTTTTAGGAGAGGCCACCAGGAGGCGCTGTGGGGGCCTCAGAAAGTTGGAGGGAAGATGAGAAAAAATGCAACAAAAAAATCCCATAAAATTTTCAATCTTAAAATTTTCATAATTTTTTTATTTTATGTTATTCAATCATTTTTTAATTGCAAGTTAAAATCAAATTCTTCGAGTTGTTAGATTTTCTAACAAAAAGACGAAAGGAACCTTGCATTGCTGTAGAAAACCATAAAAACTAGGTAAATAAAATTCAATTGGATGAGAATAATATAAAATATTACATATTTTCTTATAATCAAGAGGAAATTGTGATGAAAAATTGTTTCATCTGGTAATTAAGTCATAATATTTTATCTAATACGATTAACCAAACTTATGAGCAGTTAAAGTCAGACGGGTTGAGGCAGCACTTATGCTAAATTAATGTCATAGTTTTTGAATAGTGAATAAAAAGTATTCTATAAGTTATAACTTATTTTGCAGCGATGTCTGTAGTAATGGGCATAGACATTTGGGAAAACCCGTTAAAGAACCATTATCGCCTCACCAGTGCAGTCATGGGAGATTCTGTCTATTTGTTATTGATGTGATTTCATAACATTTAAAATAAATATCAATCCATATTTTAGATAAGTCTATAAACAATGCAAATACAATACAAAAATGGTTAAAATCTTATTTTTTATGATGTTTTTTATTTTATTTAAGGACATTACAATCCATACATCATTGATCAGGTAGTGAGGCTTTTCTGGGATTGGTCAGTAATGCACATCCACCACTAGGTGGCTCTCCTGTCATTCCATCACTCTTGTGATCAGGAAATGCTGATCAAAACATTATATATTTGTAGCCTGTATATTGCTAAGACACTTTATAATCAATTCTTAATTTTTGTGGTAAAGTTTAGAAGTAATTTTATAGTTTTATGAGTTTATGAGCTCTGCTGTTGCTGTTAAACTAATGGCAGAAGATTAAAAAAACCTGTTTATTGTCATTTTTGTGAGAAAAACATGTTGAAACGCAAATATTTGACCATATCATCTAATTTTGGCTTATTAATAGGCTCCTATAGGAATTTATTATTTTGTATTCTTGAGATTCTTTCTCTCCTATTTCTTTCAAACTGGACCTCAAACTGGATGATGGTGTTCTCATTGACGTCGATGTCCCTGGTGGTGATGGAGTGCTCTCCGAGCTCACTGGAGATAAACACCATGGCCGACTCGTCTTCTTCCCTGCATCAACACACACGCAAACACTAGGATTAATCAGAGGTCAAAAATAAAAAATAATTTTTTTTTTTCACAGGTTTCATCACCGATTAGTCTGTGTGACAGAAACACATTAAAATAATCAAAACACATTTTTTCCCCATGTTATAAGCAGAGCTGGGCAAAGTACACAACAGTTACATTCAAGTAAAAGTAACGCTACTTCAACTTATTTTTACTCAAGAAAATGTAAAAAGCAGCCATCCAAGAAATGACTCAAATAAAAGTAAAGTATTTGGTAAAACGTCTACTCAAGTACTGAGTAACTGATCAAATTATCAATCATTTAGTATTTAAAAATTACATCATCAGACAGACAAAAATATAACAGTTAAGTGGAAATGTTGGCATTTTAAGGACAAAAATGACAATAACTCATTTAAGGAACAAAAATAACAAAATCAGGCAAAAGAAAATTTTTCCAAATCAGTCTCTTCCAATAACAAACTTATGAAACTTAAAACCTGCAGGTCTGTGCCTGGTGAATTTTTGGTTTAAACGTGTTTGTTTTTCACTCAGTGGGGAGAAAATCCAGAAATTTTACTCAAGAGAGAGTATTAAAATTTACTGCTAAAATTTCATTTATTCAAAAAAGTTACTCAAGTAAATGTAATTAGCTACTCACCAACTTTGGTTATAAGTGAAATAATCTGCAAGCAACTAGAACTCTTTTGTCAATATTAAGGAATTATTGACTTAAAACAAGCTACAATATCTCATTGAAAGTTACTCGTAAGATAGTTTTGTCTTATTTCAAGTGTGCTAGTATATTTGTAGTAGAAATTAGACCAAAGTATTTGGTAAGACTGTGCTTTTGCAGTGTAAGACTCACAGGCCAGCCTTCTGGTAGGGGCAGTATAGTCCTGTGTTTCCACCAGGGTAGAAAAGCCAGTTCTCCTCATTAGGTCCTTCCTCAAAAGTGTCGATTACCATTGGTGATTTGTGTAGAGAGCTGCCATCGATGATGAGATCATCAATCACCCACACCTCTTCCTTCTTGCCTGGAGGACAAAAAATAAAACGATTACATACTAATCAGTGGTGGTTCTTATTAATGTTCCGTGGGAAAGACCCTCCTTTCTGCGCCATAAAAAACAAAAGAAAAAAAATGCATCCGAATAACTTTTTTTGGGTCAAACTTGAGGCCCGAGGGCCAAATCTGGCCCGCCACAGCTATTTATGTGTCCAGATTGCTACATGAATAGAACTTCAAAATAATAGCTGTGTGTTGAAATATTATTTTATCAGTCAAATCAAAGCAGCTTTTATTTTTACAGTGCCAAATTTCATGAATTCAACAAAGTAAACTAAGAAAAGAAATGGACTGCTGCTATATGCTTGCTTGTAAAGTTAGTGACTCTGTGCAGTCACTTGGGTCTCCTTAGAAGGAAAACATTTTACCAATTTGAATTATAAGCTGAATTGTTAGGAATGAATATGACTGGATTGGATTTAATTCACTTTATATTTCTAGATATAAATTGGAATCACAATGTAAGACCTTCATATCAGTCAATATAGATTATTATTGATTTGTTTTTTGTTTTAAATATCTGAAATACTGCCAAACTGGTCGAGTGACCTTTCTTGTTTTATTCACAGTTTTTATTCCGCACCATCTTTTTTATTTTTAAGCAGTTATGAGGCACAGTGGCAAAACCTGAAACTGCTGCTGCGCCAGCTACTCAACAAGTTGTTGCTAGATAACCAAAGAATGAGTGAGTTGCTAGGTAACCAAAAAGATTGAGAGAGTTGATTCCACCAGTCTTGTTTAGTTGACTGTGAGATGTTTAGGAGATGGAGCCTTTCTTCTGCCTACATCCCCCAGAATGCTGTGCGGTTCTGGATGAGAGTTCAGTGAATATTCTGTATTTTGAGTATTAATTATCCATCATATTTCAGAGGACGTGAAGGAGTACCTACTGATAAAAATCTGTGTAATATTGGTATTGACACTTCCTTTTGTAAAACACCTGGAGCTGTCATTTGTTGTGACTCAAAGGCATACAAATAACAAAACTGAAGCTGAATTGGTGCTGCCGGCTCACCGCTGTTGTAAGGCTGCCACAGTCTGAACCGGGTGGCGTTGGTCTGAGCGCTGGCTGGCAGAGGCAGGTGGAGGAACAGCGTGTCTGTGGAAGACGGGAAGTAAAACTCGTCCAGCAGGAGCCAGCTGATTCCTCCGTTCACAGAATACTGCAGCAGCACCGAGTGGGAGCGCTCTGGCACTCCTAGAAAAGCCCAGAGGATGAACAGTTACAGCAAAATTCAAGTAAAAAAATCACAAATGCAGGTCAGAGGAAGTGAAGGAGTACCTTTGGTAATGAATTTGAAAGAAAACTGTATGTAGAGAGTGTTTGAACAGTCCAGATCCCTCGACACAATCATTCGCAGTCCATCCTGCAAACAAACAGAAGAAAAAATGTGAATGTGATTTAAATGTCCAAGTTCTGCTCTGGTTTTTTTCTCTGCACAAGCTCAGCACCAGTGTTGCCAGATTGGGTGAGTTTCCTGCTGGAAAGTTAAAAATTGGGCTTCTGTTCACAAAATTTGGCAGGTTTTTAGAAAATGTTCAGAGAAAAATTATTTCAAAACAGCAGAAAAACTAAAACTTCAGAAAATGTCATGCTATTGAACTTATTAGTTCATTTATTTTGAATTTGGTTAATCAAGTGCAACTCTTTGAAGAATTTGAATTAATATGAGTTTCGACAACATTTAATTTTCCTTTGGGATCAATCAGTTTGAATTGATTTTGAATTATATCTGGTGCTATAAACAGGAATTTCATTGGAGGTTGAGATTTTATGGAGTTGGTTTTTCATTGTGTTTGGACTGGAAACTTCCAGTCAGATCTGGCAACCCGCTCCAGCCTCCTCACCCCTTTGAAAATGAGCGCAGTTCCAGATTTAAGCGGTTCTCCGCTGAGCGTCCCCCTCTCTGCGCCGTACACTTCGGGCCAAGTCTCCTGCTGCAGATTCTCGTTGAAGTCTTCCCTCAGCACCGAGGGCAGAGGAGCCAAAGGCACGCAGTGCGCGCCTCCATAACCTTTATCACATCTGTGAGAGAATGAAAGGATGAACAGAAGTCAGAAATGTAGAGACTGAACTGAATCAAGGCAGAAATCGGTGAGAAACACAGAAGGAGACGGATTTACGTACACACAGCGGCCGTTGTCGCACAGACCATGTCCAGAGCACATCCAGGGGCAACCAGGGGCAAGTAGCACGTTATCCAGCGCCCATCCTTCTGCCCCTGGGGTGAAGTGGGTCTGGATCCAACGGAACCGAGTTCTGGGGGAACTTGGTGAGTCGGGAACATTTTATTTAGAAAGTCACCATTACATAAACATTATAGTACAAAACCGTGCATTGCTCTGTGTTGAGATTTAGAATATTTTGTATATATTTGAGGATTTTAATGTATATTTGTTTTCGGATTTCATGCTTGCTTGAGTGATAACATAATGTAATCTAAAAGCAGGGTTTTCTACAGTTAACGTTATATTTACATAATTTTACAAAGACAAAAAAAAAAACAAGCATATGTTCTAATAGAAAATAAAGATTTCAGTTTTAAATAGGGATTAATCAATTGATTTAAAGTTGATTGATCCTATCAATTGACGAGCGATTGATTGACAAGCCGCCATCTTTATCTTGTAGCGTTTTCTCTAGTATGAAGAGGGTCGACCATCTTTCCATAAAATATTTTTTTTATAAAATGCTTAATTTAAAATAAGAATATCACCATATTTTAACAAATTAGTGTCAGCTCTATTAAATACTGACTGAACAAACAAAAATTAGTTTTTCTCATATTACTAAAGCAGGAGCCTCTTAGGTTGCCGAACACAAAAAAGAAAATATTTTCATGCAATATGAACTGAGATATGTTCATGTCTTCTTTCAACGTCTCAATTTTTCTGCGCTATCACCTCCGCTAATTTACAATGGAAGTAATTTTAATCTAAAAAAACATTAATCGTAAGCCAACTAATTGCTTGCATTCCTAATTTTAACCACACGTGTGAGTCCACCTACTTAGCAGCACTGGGCAGGTAAACCGTGATTCTCCTCCAGTGCTTGTGTTGGGTTGATGCATAGACAGAGCTCTGTGTGTAACCGGCGCAGCCGATGGCTGGAGGCACACACTCCGGCGTGATGAGAGTCCAGTGGCGGCCGCAGTCTGTCGAGTACTCCAGTCGGACGCCGTGGGAGAAAGAGGTGGACTTACTGCAGCCCATGCTCAGCTCAAACTGGAGGAACGACGAACCCGTCACCTCAAAGTCCCAGCTCTCTGCATATCTTGGCTTCTCTGCAAAGTGGTTTCAGGTTGCAGAAATTGAATCATTTTAGAATTTATGAAGCATTATCAACATTACACAGCAAAAACTCCAAATCTTACCAAGTATTTTTGGTCTCTTTCGTAGAGTAAATATGTTAGTAAACTTGAAATAAGACAGAACTAACTTTTCCCCTGCATATCAGAGCTTGTTTGAAGTAAGTAATTCCTTAATATTGATGATGTTCTAGTTTAACTGGTAGATTCTTTCACTTCTAACAAGGGAAAAATGCCTTGTAATGAGTGAAATAATCTGCTAGTGGAACTAGTAGTTTTTTTTAATCAATATCAATAAATTATTAAGTTAAAACAACCTCCTATATCTGCTAAAAAGTTACCTACAAGTTAAGTTTGTCTTATTTCAAGTGCACCAGAAACCAGACTAAAATACTGGGTAGGATTTTGTATTTTTGTTTATTCTTGTTTGGGAAGAAACAACAATGGCTTCTGATTCCTTTCTATTGTGATCAACAATTACATTCTGAACAAGTCACAACACTAAAAGTCTCTCCAATAAAGCCTAGCCTAAGGGAGTTTGTTTATATAATGTTTTATAGCCCTAGCAAAAGTTAATCAGACTTGCACAACAATCTGAAACTAAATTATTAATTTATATGTTTTTGGTAAATTCTCCTGCCAGGAAAAGAAGAAGTGAACACTCAAACTTAAGCTAAATTTATCTCTCTTTTAATGCCATGAAGCATCAAATGTTCCTCTGACTCTTCGTGCTTCATCTGTAAACACAGAGCTCCTGTGTTTACAGATGTGCTGCCAAATCGGTCATGCTGTGCACACCTAATGAATGGCCCCTTTGTGATGCGCTATTTGCACAAACCTAATCCACTCACAGCTTGATGCAGGCATAAATAACAGGCAGGATGTTCGATGAGGTCTGCTCTCATTAATAATGCAGGATGGATGACACCACAGTAAATCCCAGGCTCTGTTTCAGCTGCTTGTTAATAGCAAAGTGCTGTGATGTTCCTCGTTTTAATGATTTTTAAGTGTCTGGGTGGATTACACGTGCTTGAGTCTATATGCAAACACTGAAGAGAGTATATTGATATGATTCCTTAATGTAATAAATGGCCGTGTGTTGCTTCCAGTTTGCACAACAAACACACTTCACAGCTGAAGTGAATGTGTTTCACTTACTATCAATGGCCTCAGAGTTAAAGGTGAGAGCAGTGTCCAGAGACAAGCAGTCCACGGTCACCTCCCCGCCCTGGATCCGGTACCAGTTGTGCCTTAGCGGGGTGGTGCCATCGAATTTATCGTGGAAACCGGTTCTGGAGCTGTCGTTCATACCGATCAGAACGTCATCCAGCGCCCACTGGGCAGAGTGCTTTCCTGCAGAGCAAATGAGTAAAACAATCTAAAGAGTTGGCTTACAGTAAAGACACTGACCTAATACTATTAAAAGTTTTTATGCTTGGGTCTCTACTGGGTCTCTACTTCTTCTAAAAACACTTTAAAAAACACCCAGATGTTTTTTGGTAATAAGTTAATAATTTTCCTGATTGTCAAGTCACATTTGGAGTGCAATGCTTCGTTACCTAGCAACCCCAGAGGAGCCCCGCCCCGTTGCCTAGCAACTAAAGAGGAGTTCCAGCATGTTTGGTCAGCTGTTTTTACCACTGTATGTTCGATACAATGGCTGCTGGAAAAGACAAGTTGTTGTTGTTGTTAACAACCAGAAACCACTTGCTGCATTCTTGTTGGTTGTGCAGGAGGCTCGACTAATGCTTTTCAAAGATGTACGGTTGTGCAATTGCACATCTGTTTGCAGCCATATTGATGTGAGAGTGTGACGCTGCGGTCCAGTTGTACTCGAAACTGGGAATTTCAGACTTTCCAGTCAGAAAAATCAACTGGAAGTCGGATTTCTCAATGGGAAACTGGGACCAACTTGCAAAGCAGACTTCCTGTTTCAATATGACCGCTCCTTTCATCAGTAGTGGTAAATTGTGGTGGAAACGTGTATTTTACAAGACGACAAGCATGTAAAAATACCTTTTATATCAATGTTGCATGTAGCGCCTACAACTCTAAACATTAAGTGTTGTTTGCGTTTAAAGTGATACGAGTTATTGCAAACAATGTTTACGGGTGTCACCATGTGGAAATTTAGACTTCTTAACTAGAATGCTGTTACATCAGGTCAGACATCAAATCCAGTTGCAAGTTCTCACTTCCCAGCATAAATGTTGTGGTGGGTGGGCGTGGCTAGCAGCTTATTTGGATTTAAGGTCACAAGAGGCTCTAAAACAGCTAAAATCTCATCGTCTAAGAATTAATTTGTGCAAAAAATGTAATGAACATGTTTGTATAGGCCTATCCTAACCTGTTCTAGAAAGCATAAGAGGTCAACCTTAAGTTACTTTCATTGCATAGTGAGTTTTGCAGACAGTTTCCTCACCTTGCTGTGGCTGCCACCACCGAAACACTGTGTAGGGAGTTTTTGCTGGAGGTGGAAGCTCAATGGTGACCACCTGAGGCTCCAAGAAGGAGCTGAAGTCCAACTCTCTCAGAAACTGCCACTGGATGCCATTATTGGTAGAGAACTGGACAATGACACCTGAAAGTACAAAAACAGCCTTTTAATAGAGAAGAGGGGGGAATATTATTAACAGAAACCAAATGGGAAGCTTGCACTGTTCTAAACGACATGCTAGTTCTGGATATAAAGTCCAGTCACAGTGAGTTCATTCATTACACTCTTAGCTTGATGTTTTAGTACAGATCCAGATTCTCAGCAGGATGGAGGAGACAGTTACTCAGAATATGGAGATGTCAACTTCCCACTGATTTCACATGTATAAAAGCAATAGAAAACAAATTAAATATTACGTATATTTTTACCCCCATTTCTAATGCAGCTGGGCATTTACCTACATGACCCTGATCAGAAACTTCTGATAAGTTCTTCTGTCGCCAATAATCTTATAAACCAGCTTAAAAAACTGTTTAAACAGGATGAGGGTCTCAGAGATAAAAAAAAAAATGCTACTGAAGATATTAAAAATGTATAAATAATTGTACATTTAAGGAGGAGAATGTGATGTTTAAGCGTCATTCAATGTGGGAATAATTTAAGAGTTAATCTGATGTTTGGAGATTTAAATGTTTATAGGTTATGAGAATGACGGGGGCAGGAAATCAGAAGATCCTGCTTCTTCTACCTGCTCCTTTTCAAACAAATAATGCAAAATTGCATGTCAATAGGCATGATAATTTGTTTGAATTTTATTTTACTTTTTGTCTGTTCTAAATAAATAGTTAATTTAAAATAATAATAATTTTACAGTGTGAAATTCAGTGTTAATTTAATCCACTCTAATAATTTTATAATAGTTTGTAACTCTGACCTGAAATGGTTTGAATATTCACACAACAAGGTTTGACACAGCCTGCTATGTTTTAGAAACTGGAGGAATTTTAAGACGATACATATTCAATTTGTATTTAGCTTTAGCTGGCTAATTTTATACTAAATGTAGAGCGATAACTCAGTGTGAACTTTTAAAACGCCTTAATTTCAGCAATTTGCTTCTTAAATTAAGAGAAATAGACGATGGAGATAAAGTCTGTGGCAGAACAAATGTACCTCACTGTAAAAACACAAAATCTTACCGTGTATGTTTAGTCTAGTGAAAATATCTTAATATGCCTGAAACGAGAGAAAACTAATTTACAGGCAACTTTTCAGCAATATTTAATTATTTCACTTATACCAAGATATTATTCCCATATTATAAGTTAAATAATCTGCCAGTGGAACAATTTCTTTTGATCAGTATTAAGAAATTACTGATCTAAAACAAGCTCTTGTGTCTTGCTAAAAAGTTACTTTTTTCTTATTTCAAGTGTACTAAGATATTTGTACTAACTGAAAAAATATTTGGTAAGATTTTGTGTTTTTGCAGAGCTGGAGGGATCAAGTTATCCTTTCTTTATTGATTTATAGGGTAGTTCCCACATTGAACCAGCAGAGGGCCTCATCACAACATGTGTTGTATTTGAAAACAACCTTCATTGCGCGAGCGAGGCCTGGTGCAGGTGGGTCCTAAACTTTTGCTGCCAATTCGGATGTAAAACTGAGCCAACCTATAAACAAAAAACAATAAAAGTGAATTTTATATTAAACAGCATCAACATAATGCTTCAAAACTGAGAGAATGAGAGGGCTGCTCCTCTCACCGTGTGTTGGTTGTGTCCAGAGGAGCTGTTCGAGCCTCCCGACGTCCAGCACTGCTGAAGTAAAGAGCCTTGCCCTCACTGATGATGCCACAGCCGCCTCCGATTTGCCCCCCGCTGATACTCTGCCAGAGAGGACTCAGCTTCCCCTCAAAGCCCTCTGTCAGCTCTGGGGGACTCGCTACGGATGGGACACAACTATCTTGCTCCACTATAAAAAAATAAGGACGATTACAGGTTAAAATACAGCAGCATCATGAGATACTTGGTTACCTGAGCTTTCTGTCACCACAGTACCTGTGAAGCCCATATCGCAGAAGCAGACACCAGAAATGCAGTCTCCATGTCCACCGCAGTGGTTGGGGCAGGGCTCGGAAATGTAGACTCCGTCCAAAGCGAACGGCGGCGCATCTCGGTACACGCTACTCTCCTGGAACCAACGGAACCTGGTTTTACTGAGAAAACGAATAAAGTTCAGGTATTTGAGTGCAAATAAGCCTTAGGATTTAAGGGTGAATTCACACCAGCCCAGTTTAATATGCTTTGATCAAACTCAAGTTTGTTTGGTAGAAATTCTGGTTTGTTTGGGGAAGTGTGAATGTGCAATTGGACTAAAAAAAGCAAACTCTGGTGCGCTTAAAACCCTCGGTCTCGGCTCAGTTGACGTGAATTATGGCGCGGTTCGGAAGCATCTGAATGCAAGCGAGTCAGAAACCGCTCCAAAAGCAGGAAGCAAACTACAGCGCAGGGCATTCTGGGTAAATAAAACCAAAACAAACATAAGAGTCTAGTGCTAGCGGAAGAATTTTTTTGTGGTCTTTTACCAATGACAAAAGAGAAATCTTACAACCGCTAAAATCTGTTATCACTCCATTTTTGTTTACATTTCATGAAGAAGGAAGTTGCGCTCATGTCTTCTTCTGAGGTTTTTGTGTTGTTTCTTTCAGCAGTTCTTGGTTTGTTTGACACAGTGCAGCATGAAAACGAACCACAACAAAAATGTAACAAATGTTGCAATTTTGGCCCCCAATTGAACAGAGTCTACCAGACTATGAGGTGTGAAAACAGCCTTTGGCTACAAAACCTGCCTTTTTCATGGCAGTCTGAACGACCCAATTCTGATTTTTTCACTTCCCCCCAAAATTCTGATTTATGCTGATAGCTAATAGCACAAATCAGATGCTAATTTGGATACAGATCCGATTGTTTTCAAAGTGTCTGCTGTCTGAATGATCATGTTGTATTTTATCCGACTTTTATATAGATGAGACATGCACCACAATTCTGAGCCAAACAAAGAAGGAAGTCGTGCTCAGTGTCTTCTTCAGAGATTTTTGTGTCGCTTCCATCAGTGGTTCTTGGTGCAGCGCCACCACAGGCGAAGAGGGGAACAGGTTTTTCCAATTAGAGTGGCTTGACAGTGCAGAGTGAAACCAAGCGGATCTACCGGACTAAACGCAAAAACACAAAATCTTACCAAGTTTTTGGTCTAGTTTCTAGTGCAAATATCTTAATACACTTGAAATAAGACAAACTAACTTACATGTACATTTTTTAGCAAGACACAGAGGCTATTTTTAAGTAAATAATTCCTTAAGATTGTTCTGAAGACTGATGAAAAAGTACTAGTTCCATAAACTTGTAACATGGGAAAACTATCTTGTTATAAGTGAAACAATCTGCCAATAGAACTGGTATTTTTCAGCAATATTAAGGATTTCTTTACTAAAAACATGCCTTTATTATGTCTTGCAAAAAAGTTACTTGTTAGTTTTGTCTTATTTCAAGTACACTAAGATATTTGCACTAGAAACTGGACCAAAATAATTGGAAAGATTTAGTGTTTTTGCAGTGTAAATACATTGAAACACACTGTAGGAAGATACCTGGCTGCCACGTTTCGGGGTATGACCACTGTGATCCTGGTCCACTGTTCGTAGTCTCCAGTGTTATAGACGGTCGGTTCTCTGAGCTCACGGCCGCTGCCTTCACAGATGCCTGTTCCTGGCGTTCCGGGGTAGCAGCCTTCTCGGACCAGCGCCCAGGTTCTGCCGGCGTCGTGGGAGTACTGCAGCAGGACCGGGGCTGAGGCGCTGAACTCTGATTCACAGCCGATGTTCAGCTACAACCATAAATAAAGGTAAAAAAAAAAAACTAATTAGAAAAACTAATAATTAGATACAATAAATAAGCAAATAGTTTAGATTTTTCATTTAACTACTTAAGCCAGTTCAGTACAATATAGAAATATATTTAAAATGCAAATGAAATTGTTTTTTTTTTTTAAATACAAAATTAAAACGTTAATTGCCTAAAAAACCGTAGCAGCACTCATTTATTGAACACTTAAACGTCTGCAGCTAAATAAATAGGCTCAGACTTTCTGCTCGACTTAACATCAATATGGTTTTGGGCTGATCTGTTGATTATTTTTTTAATTAACCAAATAATAATTGGATTGCAAAAAGTGAGATTTTTCACAGAATTTGAACCAGGTGAAGCATCACCTGAAGAGCTCAAGTTAAAACATGTTTACAGACAGAAGGTTTTTTTTTTAATATCTTAAATGGAAAACATGTTTTCATACAGCTTTGGTTTAATTACTGCTCTGAGTTTGTTGTTCTTTCAGTAAATAGCCTTTTTTAGCCTGTTAACAGGTAATCGATTACTAATTTAGTTGACAATTATTATTTTAATAATCAGTTAACTGCAATTGATCCAATTAATGGTTTCAGCAAGAGATGCATTGATCCGATATTAATATCTGGATTGATCCTGACATTGAAAGAAAATCTAAATGGGGAATCTATTTAACCTAATTCTATGCTTTGAGCTTTGAGCAATTTAATGCTGTATTATTTATTTTACATTACATTTAGATTTCCTAATTGCACTTTCTGAAAAACTTGAAAGGTTTGTTGCAGTTCATTTTTTCAAGATACCCAACCCATTGTTTTAGACAGTTTGTTATTTATTTTACATTGACTGTTTTACTTCTAATTTGACTAACTAGACTTACTAAAGTTGTTTTTACATGTAGCTTGTGAAGCTGCTGGTGTTTAAATGTGCGTTTCTGGTTCAGAGTTATCAGATACATTTGTAATTCAGTAAATCTATTTATATGTTTATTTTGAAAGAAACATTTTCAGCTGTTTTTCTGTATCAGATCGGCATCGGCCGATTCTAAACTCCAGATATTGGTACTGAAGATGTAAACAATGGATCCCTAGTTTCAGTATTTTGTTATTTGATTTGAGAACTTCTCCCTAACCTTAAACTGAAGGGTGTACCCAGGGCGGAGGGCCAGGTCCCTAGTGACGGCCACCCTGTCTCCATCGGAGCGTCCAAACACCATCGCCGAGGGAGTCGGAGCGCAGAAGCTGCTGTTGTTGTCCCTCTCCATGCCCTCGTTGCCGAGCATCAGCCAAACGCTCATTTGGTTCAGAGGGTAGTCGAACGCCGGCTTCTCGTAGAAGTTCTGTGCAGAAAAGAAAAAACAGATGTTGTGTTTTCTGGTAATATTTATCCAGAAATGATTTATTGCAAAATAAAAAAGGCAGATTTAAGAAGTTTTTGCTGTAGTGGAAAAAGCTGTTTATTGGCAGGATAAACATGTCAAACGCATCTTCATGAATCCAAATAATGCTTTTCAGACAGTCAGTCAAAATATTATTCAACTGACTTCATCACATGCATGTATGACATTATTGGAAAGCTTAGAATCAACATTTTCAGAATCTGTAAACAGGATTTTTTTTTTTTTCAGGGACCCTAATCCTTTTTTGTAAATACCAGATTACTTTACTTAATTAAGAATATTTGTATATATATGGGTGCAAATGTTGCTTCATAGAGAAAAATGTGTATAAAAAAGAACAATATGTAGATCTACCATAATAACTGCATACATTTTGCTGGGTAATAAATTGTCCCAGTAATTATTACGATAAGCGATAATATTGTTGTTTTCAAGTTATATATTGATAATTGCATAATAATGCAAATAAACCTCTGCAAAGACCAATAAACTTTAATTTTGTAAAGAACATTTCACACCGGAACATATTAAAATATTCAAAATAAAAAACTATCAAAAATGAAAAATAAAACAGAAATAAAAATTACAAACATCAGACCCTGTAAAAAATTTTCATAATCTGAAAATTTTGTTTTCAGATTATGAACTCTGAAAACAAAATTTTAAAAACTTAAAAAATATATTAATCATCAGAATAGAAATTATTGAGCTCATTTTAATTTATTGTGTGATTATTTGATTAATTATTTATTGCAACAAGCATAACCATATGAATAAAGAAAATAGATATTTTTCCAGTCCTGAATTTTAAAACAAACAAATTGCATTAAGTAATGAGAAAAGATGGGGTATTGGTAGGGTTAGAGCTCATAATATTAGCTGATGTCATGCTGGAGTCTGACCTGTGGCAGAGTCGGGTTGGCCATCGGGATGATGTGCTTCTCCCTCTCTGACAAAATGATGACGTCATCAATGGCCCACTGGTCGTACCCTTCCCCTGAATGAAGCGGCTGCCACCACCGAAAGCGAGTGGAGGGAGTTTTCGAAGCCAGAGGAAGCTCGTAATGAACAAAGCTGTGAAAGGAAAAAGAGCGGCTTCATTGTTCTGGAACCACATGCACCTCTGAGCAGCTGAGACGTTTTACTCTGCTGGTTTCTGCCTGCCTCACCGAGGTTTGGTGAAGTCTGTGAAGTACATCTCAGCGATGAGGCCCCAGCTGATTCCTCCGTCGTTACTGTACTGCAGCAGCACTCCCTCCTCCCTGCTGTCTGCCTGGTTACACTCCGCCCAGTCTCCACCCACACGCAGGTAGAACTGCACAAACTCTGCCCACTCCGTGTCCAGATCCCAGCTCACCAGCTCCCGCAGCCCAGCCTGACCGCAGCGTGCACACAGAGTCACAACATTTGGTCAGATTTCATCAACTCATCACTGCAAATACACAAAATCTTACCAAGTATTTTTTGGTCTAGTTTTTAGTGCAAATATCTCAAGTTACTTGAAATAAGACAAAACTAACTTACAGGTAACTTTTCAGCAAGAAATGTGAGCTTTTTTTAAACAAGCTCAATAATTCCTTAATATTTATTGATGTAAAATACTAGTACATTGGCAGATTATTTAACTTATAACAAGACATTTTTCCCATGTTATAAGTGAAATAAACTGCAAGACGTTATTGCAATAAACGATAATACTATTGTTTTGAGGCTATTTTTAACTAATATAATGATAATGGCATAAGAATGCAAGAACATATTCTTAAATATCAATAAACTCAAACATTTAACATGGACGGCATTTTAAATACCAAAATAAACTTCCAGAAAACTGTAAAACAGTCGAAACACTGAGTTCCTTTAAATCAAGGCATAAAGCCCACCTTAGAGTTTCAATCAATTAATAATAAGTGAACATAGATTAATTCTAGTCTAGATTACGTTGTTTGTCTTTATTCTGCCATTGTAATGCAATGTTGTCTTTTGTTAATTAAATAAACTTGACTTAAATATTTAAAAATGTTAAAGAAAATTCCACAATAAATCTTAACCCGTGCTTTTCAAAATCTGTTAAAGTTGATGGTCTTATTATTGTACCAATCTGGAAAAAAAAGGTTAAAATACATAATTGAAAGCCATAAAATAATAACATTCACTTAATCCACGACGAGTGTGAAATTCTGATAAGTACTGAGCTGAAAACATGAAAAAAATGTGGAAAAAATGTAGCTGCAGCTGGAAAATCTGATTTAAAACGTGCTTAGCAATGTGTCAATAGCTGTGTAATCCCAATCAGACTCATGAATTCTCTGGAGAGTTATTTTTTGAAACATTCAGGGAAGAGTTCAGAGGTCAACGGTTCTTGGCAATGAGCGCTGGACAGTAATCAGGGACAGTCGTCTAAATTGGTTTAATTTAATAAAACAAATTTACCACATGTTTAATCTGCTACGTGCGAAAACACAGAAAACTCTTGTGTGCCAGATTTCTTCGTGCATTTAAGCTCACTGGATTTTACATAAAAATAATCACATTTAACACTTTATCTTGACAGAACTGAATTAGGTCTACATTTTCGCTACCTTGCTGAAGTACAGCGACGATCCAGACGACACCACCCCACAGCCCATGTCGGGCGCCACCACCTCTCCGCCAATCACCTCCTGCCACGTGGCCAGCAGCGCGTCTTGGGACTCAAAATCTGAGAGGACGCTTGACGAGAGCGGAGACGACGGCTGGCAGTCCGGACCCGAGAACCCGTCGTCACACCTGTGTGAGATTAGAGGGCGACTTTAATCCAGCCGTCCGTTTATAATCTGTCCCACATGCATCCGCGGGTCAGGAGGAGGGACTGGCCTGCAATGTCCATGGTCACACCAGCCATGTCCGTGGCACATGTTGGGACACTGCTGGCCGATGTAGATGTCGTCCAGGGCCCACTCGTCCTGCTCGCCGTAGTAATTCTGGATCCATCTAAACCGGGTTGCACTGGACCTGAAATAATTAGAGTTTACAGCTCTGGAAAAAATATAGAGACCACTTAAAATGATCAGTTTCTCTGATTTTACGTTTTATAGCCATATGTTGGAGTAAAATGAACATTGTTCTTTTATTCTATGAACTACTGACAACATGTCGCCGAAATTTAGTGTTTAGTATTTATTTGCAGAAAATGAGAAATGGTCAAAATAAGGAAAAAGATGCAGTCCTTTCAGAGCTCAAATAATAAACAAGCGCATGTTCATTTAGAAGCAACAATATTAATGTTTTAACTCAGGAAGAGTTCAGAAATCAGTATTATAACCAGGAGGTTTTTAATGGGGTTCAGGGCAGAGGGCTCTTCATTTTTCCTGAACTTTATATAAAAAATTTTCTCAAATTTTAAAATGTGATCCATGATGCAAAATTGACATTTTACATGTTTCTGTACGTCCACTGATTCTAAAAAAAACCCAGCCAGCTGTTTTTTATGGCAATAAGTTGCAGTTTAGTGAACCATTTAAAAACACTATTGGGAATGTAACTTTACAAGTCAGTAGGGACTGCTCTTCACCTAGCGACTCCAGCGAGGCCAAGCTTGTTACCTAGCAACCCAAGCAGAACCCAGTGCGTTTCCTAGCAACCCAAACTGAGCTCCAGCACTTTTGGTCAGCTGGTTTTACCGCTGTATGCTCTGTACAATGGCTGCTGGAAAAGAGAAGTGTTTTGTTGACTTTACCATCTAGAAACAACTTGCTACGTTGCTGTTGGTTGTGCAAGAGGCTCTACTTCTGCTTTTCAAAGATGCACAATTGTACAACTGGGCATCTTTTGGCAGCCATTTTCAAGCGCGAGTGTGATGCTGCGTTCCAGTTGAATTCGAAACTGGGAAATTCCAACTTCTGAGTCATAAGAATCAACTTCAGACTGAAGTCATCCAAAGTCAGATTTCTTCCAGTTCAAATATTGAAACATGGCCATGTTGCGTCTCAATGTGGCCGCTCCTCACATCAGCAGCAGTAATTTGTGGTGGAAATGTGTTTTTTAATAAACACACAGGTAAAAGTGCATCTAAAGTCAATGTAACATGTAGCGCCTGCAACTCTAAACAGAACAAATTAAAACCGATGTTTGCTTATGGAAAGTAATCAGTAAAATGATGCTTGTAAGAGCTTTTGCACACTATGTTTATGGGCGTTGCCATATTGAGGAACGCTGTCGGGTCTGAAGGCCAGGGGTGAAAGTAGTTTTAAATTCTTGGGGGCACTATGACAAAAAAAAAAGAAAAAGTTATATATATATTAAAAAAATAAAAAAATTCCCTTCTCACCCTCCGCGGGTGGTCTGTTTCATCCTCTGAGCTCGGGTCCTCTACCAGAGGCCTGGGAGCTTGAGGGTTCTGCGCAGTATCTTGGCTGTGCCTAGAACTGCACATTTCTGGACTGAGATGTCTGATGTTGTTCCTGGGATCTGTTTGAGCCACTGCTCCAGTTTGGGGGTGACTGCCCCGAGGGCCCCGATGACCACAGCCACCACTGTGGTCTTCACCTTCCAGGTCTTTTCCAGTTCCTCCCTGAGGCCCTGGTATTTCTCCAATTTCTCATGCTCCTTTTTCCTGATGTTGTAATCACTTGGTATTGCTACATCCACCACAACGGCTTTCCTCTGTTCTTTATCCACCACCACAATGTCCGGTTGGTTCGCCATTACCATCTTGTCTGTCTGGATCTGGAAGTCCCACAGGATCTTAGCTCGGTCATTCTCCACCACTTTTGGGGGTGTTCCCCACTTTGATCTTGGGGCTTCCAGTCCATATTCTGCACAGATGTTCCTGTACACTATGCCCGCCACTTGGTTATGTCGTTCCATGTACGCTTTCCCTGCCAGCATCTTGCACCCTGCTATTATGTGCTGGACTGTCTCAGGGGCCTCCTTGCACAACCTACACCTTGGGTCTTGTCTGGTGTGGTAGATCTGAGCCTCTATTGCTCTGGTGTTTAGGGCCTGTTCCTGGGCGGCCAGGATGAGAGCCTCTGTGCTGTCCTTGAGTCCAGCTTTCTCCAGCCATTGGTAGGTTTTCCTGACATCAGCCACTTCAGTTATTTGTCGGTGGTACATCCCATGTAGGGGCTTGTCCTCCCATGATGGTACTTCCAGCACCTTGTCTTCTGTTCCCCATTGCCTGAGACATTCGCTGAGCACATCGTCCGTTGAGGCTTTGTCCTTGATGTATTTATGGATCTTGGATGTTTCATCCTGGACAGTGGCTCTCACACTCACTAGTCCTCTGCCTCCTTCCTTACGGCTCGTGTACAGTCTCAGGGTGCTGGATTTGGGGTGGAACCCTCCATGCATGGTTAGTAGCTTCCTAGTCTTAACATCCGTGGCCTTCATTTCTTCTATTGGCCAGCTAATTATTCCGGCAGGGTATCTGATTACTGGTAAGGCATAGCTGTTTATTGCACGGATCTTGTTCTTGCCATTGAGCTGGCTTCTCAGGACTTGCCTTATTCGTTGGAGGTATTTGGCTGTGGCTCCTTTCCTTGTGACCTCATCGAGGTTGCCATTTGCTTGTGGTATTCCCAGGTACTTGTAGCTGTGCTCTATGTCTGCTATTGTTCCTTCTGGGAGTGAGACCCCTTCTGTGTGGGCGACCTTCCCTCTCTTTGTAACCATCCGACCACACTTCTCTAGTCCGAATGACATCCCAATGTCAGTGCTGTAGATCCTGGTGGTGTGGATCAGTGAGTCGATGTCTCGCTCGCTCTTGGCGTACAGCTTGAAGTCATCCATGTAGAGGAGGTGACTGATCGTAGCCCCATTCTTGAGTCGGTATCCGTAGCCAGTCTTGTTGATGATTTGGCTGAGAGGGTTCAGGCCTATGCAGAACAGCAGTGGGGACAGAGCATCTCCTTGGTATATGCCACATTTGATGGACACTTGTGCAAGTGGTTTGCAGTTGGCTTCAAGGGTGGTTTTCCACAGCCCCATCGAGTTTGCAATGAAGGCTCTTAGAGTCCTATTGATGTTGTACATCTCTAAGCATTCAATGATCCAAGTGTGTGGCATTGAGTCATAGGCTTTCTTGTAATCAATCCAAGCGGTACACAGGTTGGTGTGTCGGGTTTTGCAGTCTCGGGCAACTGTGTGGTCTACAAGGAGTTGGTGTTTGGCTCCTCTGCTATTTATGCCTATGCCCTTCTGTGCCTTGCTCATGTATGTATCCATGTGCCCGCTTATCTTAGCCGCTATGATGCCTGACATGAGCTTCCATGTTGTAGAGAGACAGGTTATTGGCCGATAGTTGGATGGGACTGAACCCTTCGAGGGTTCCTTCTGTATCAGGATTGTGCGCCCTTCAGTTAACCATTCAGGGTGAGTCCCATTTTGTAGCAGCTGGTTCAGTTGAGCTGCCAGTCGCTCATGGAGGGCAGTGAGTTTCTTAAGCCAGTAGGCATGGATCATGTCAGGTCCTGGTGCTGTCCAGTTTTTCATACCCGAGACTCTGTCTTGGACATCTGCCACAGTGATGGTTACCGGGGCTTGTTCAGGGAGGTTGCTGTGGTCCTCTCGTAGAGAGGTTAGCCACTGTGCATTGCTGTTGTGGGACGCCTCCCTTTCCCATATGCCTTTCCAGTATTGTTTAGTCTCCAGCCTGGGTGGGTCTGCTCTGTTGTTATTACCCTGCCATTGAGAGTACACTTTAGCTGGTTGGGTGGCGAAGAGCCGGTTAATCCTCCTGGCTTCATTCTCTCTCGTGTATCTCTTTAGGCGGCTGGCCAAGGCTTGGAGCCTTTGTTTGGCAGTTTCGAGTGCTTCAGGTATGGGCATCTGGCTGTACTTCTTGGGTACTGATCTTTTCATTGCACCCCTTTGGAGCTCTGACAGTTGACTCACTTCCCTCCTTGTTATCTTGATCTTAGCCTCTAACCGTCTTTTCCATGGTGGGTATTGGGTCTCATGGTTGCTCTTATAACCAAGCATCTCAAGGATCACTGATGCTGAGTTGTATATCAGCTCATTGGTTTCTGTTATGGTGGTGGTAGGGATCGTTCTCAATGCCGAATTCACATCTTCAATGAGACTTTCTGATGGTGCTTCACTCAGCCGTTGTAATTGGCGTCGGGGTCGTCTGGTGTTCATTCGGGCCATGATTCTCTCTCTCAGGTCAGTTGCTGCCTCATTCAGCTCAGATGGTTCGTTCATTACTGGGGCTACCCAGTCTCTGGGCGGGGAGTTGTATATATATGTTGTATATATATATATATATATATATATATATATATATATATATATATATAAAAGCTGGGTAGCTCTTGAATTGCTACAAAATAAAGCTGTATTTCTCTCAGCCAACTGGCTGTAATGTTGACACCTTGAGATGCCATGAGACCTAAATCCTGAGCATCATGGCATGGAGTGTATCTCAGTTTTCCATGTCTGGCATATCACCATTCATTTTATCTTTTAAACTGGTTCTATTGATCCTGTGTCCAGAGAGAGGGATAATCAGTAGCCCAGCATCATGAACTGTTTGTTCTGAAGATCCTGCAGCTTCCACTTCTCTTCCTAACATGGCGCCTCCTCACCCTGACTCTCATACTGATAGGAGGAACCACAGAGCTCTGTTAGGTTAAAGCTCATCTTCTGAAGTTGGGATATTTTTTCAGAGGAATCACCTCAATCCAGATGTTGTACTGGATTTATTTCAATGTCATTTGTGAATGTTAACTTCTCATTTTCAACAGTGGAGCTATAAAGGTTGGAAAATGTTAATTATTTTGGAGAAAATCTCATCAACATCAATATTTCCACTAAATAAGAGGCAAGACGTATACTCACAAAGAACGAGGTAATTAGTCGAAGTTTGTCGTTTATTGAACGTTCAGAAACTACAGCGGCTGTGATGAGCCACAGCAAAGGTAAAACAACCCAAACAGGTGATCAACTCTAAACCACTCGCACCTTTTTACTCTTCGTCTCTCTCTGTCATTTAAGCACACCCGTTGCCATGGGAACCGCCTGAGTTCCACAAGCCAACCAGAGATTAGGTTAAAAACATAACATTCCGTCCGTTACGATATTAGGTTTTCAGGCTTGATATTTATTTTTGCGATTATTAATAAGCCTCCTTGAACACAGCAGTTGATTACAGATCAACACAGTTCATTTTAACCTCCTGCTCGTTATTTTAATAATGGAACCGAAACGCACAGAATTGCGCAACACCTTGTTGAAACAATAATCACTGAGATTATTATTTTTGTTGTGTCATTAATTTGAACACGTTTTGTTGACTTTGTTGTTCTTTAATAAAGTTATGAACGTTTTAAGCGAGTCAGAGGAGGACGTGCTGGTCTCAGCGTACTGGCTGCGTTCAGTTTGTCACCACATGCCAAGATCGACTCAAAACCTTCCGCGATCGATGTATTGCACCGCTGCTCTAACAAAGCACGAACAGTTCAGAAACAATATGTAATGGGGGAAAAAAGTTATTTATTAACTGATTAAGTCGTGCTTTAGATTATTCTTGAAAAACTAATCAGTCACAGCTAATTAGTGGGTGAACTCATGGCTGCACAGTGAATCCATTGATGTTTTACAGCAGACAGCTGCTCCCCTTTCTTGCAGGTACTGCGTACCCCCGCTACCTTTTAGGGGTACGCAGTACCCTGCCGTACCCCCTTACTTTCACCCCTGCTGAAGGCTAATCCAGTTTCAAGTTCTCACTTCCAGGCAACTGGATTGCAGCATAAATGTTGAGTTGGGGGCGTGGCCAGCAGCAGATTATTTGTATTTAAATCAATCAATCAATCAAATTTTATTTGTATGGCACATTTCAGCAGCAAGGCATTTCAAAGTGCTTTACATAATTAAAAATAAAAACAGCATGTGACAGTAAAGAGAAAGAGATTTTGGAAAAGATTAAAAAAGAAACAGTGAGAGAGAGAAATAAAAAGAAATTAATAAATAGAAAAACATCAAAGACATCAAAACCCGCACTCTAATCCTAATTTAGCCATAAGCAAATCTAAACAGGTGGGTTTTAAGTTGAGATTTAAAGGCACCCAGTGTTTCAGCTGTTTTACAGTTTTCTGGAAGTTTGTTCCAAATTTGTGGTGCATAGAAACTGAATGCTGCTTCTCCTCGTTTGGTTCTGGTTGTGGGGATGCAGAGCAGACCAGAACCAGACCAGAAAAGTGACAAGAGGCCCTAAAACATCTCAATCATCTCAATCTGAAATAAGCTCAAATTCAACAGAACTCAGCAGACTAAAATCAGATTATCCAAGAATGATTTTGTGCAAAAAAATGTAACGAACGTGTTTTATGTAGCGCATGGACCAATCCTAACCAGTGCAGCGAATCACAAGAGGTCACCTTGTAATCCAGTCAGGTGTCACATCTAATGTTTTATACTGTTGAACGTCAAATTGAAGAGATTTGGTGGTATAAATATGGCAGGTTGGAGATAATAAACCATTCTGGCCTCTTGGTTTACTGCTTTACGGATCCATATTGGATTGTCTCGTGTTCATTCAACCTGCACACAGCTGTTTTATTACCACCAGGGGCCGTGACCTTCTGACCTGTCAACGTACTCTACAGGAGATTACAGCACCGTTATTTAGGAGCTGGGGTGTTGGAATGAAATGGAGGTTGAGGTCAGGGTGTTCAGCAGAGGCGACGGTTTAAGCTGATATATGTCCGAACTGAGGCTGCGTCATGTTATTTACAGCCTATTTAGCTGCATGTGTGTTAAAGATCGATTTAACCCAAAACCCAATAATGCGTGACCTGATCAAATCTTTAACAGTATCTTACAAAAGAATAAAACACATCTACGGAGTTTTGTCCATTTTTCTGGGCAAAACAGATCAATGAGAAAGTTACAGACTGTCACAGCATTAAAATCTGGGCCGTTCTAACACATGTATATGTTTTTTATAATTTAATTTTTGTCTCTTTAATTTAACTAAATTGAATTTAAACTCCCTTTGGACTATTTTTGAATGTGAATTGAAACTGAATGACCAGAGAAATGTATTTTACATGTTTTCTGCTCTGACTTTCTTTCAACAACGTATTTCTTCTTACGGTTCAATAAAGTTCAGCATTGAACTTTATTTCTTTATTACTGCTGGATCACCCTGTTCAATCGTTTCCATAATTGGTTTCAGTTTTGTTTTTTTATATATTGCATTAAACTTACACTCAGTATTCAAGAACTGGAACAATAATGCAATTTGTTGAGTAAATTAAGTTTTAAAATACCATGTTTTACCTAAAATGTAAATAATTATGGATCATTTAGACTGAACATGTTACATATGTGGCTTCCAACTAATTTCTTACAACAACTTCCATATTTTTTTAATACTTTTTAGTGTTTACAGATATAATTTTTTTTTTTTATTTTATTTAGTAATAATTTGTTTCTGTTAAAACAAAATGTTTGTGTCCTGTGCAAATATAACAAATATAATTGTGTTTGATTCCTTGCAAATGTAATTAAATGAAGTATAAACAGTTTAGGACCAAACACTGGGCCCTGCGGAACCCCAAACGATACATCCAAACTACTGAGAACCAAATGTTTGCAGAAATAACTGCCTGTTTTTTTTTTAGATATTGCTATGTTATCTGCTCTAGCAACATTTATATTAAACCATATTGTTTTTATTTATGAAACAATATGATCCACATATTTCCAACTGGAATTTATTTAGGGGTATCAGAGTTAAGGAAGCTGGATTTATATGCAAGTCACACATTTCAGTGTTAAGTCTAAAAAAACCTTTACAAACTTTGCGCTTGAGTTTTGGATGTCAGATCACATTTATAAAATCTTAATAAAATGCATTTTGGAAGAACAAGTTTATGGTTGTAATGGTGAAAAATGTTTAAGGGATGTGAATATATGTGAAACAGTAAAAGTGTTAGCAGATGATTATGTATTTCTCAGGCCTGCAGCCGCTGACGGAGGAAAACGCAGACCTTTACTCGTATCCTGCTGTTCGTTTTCTGTAATTGACCTGACTGCTGTCAAACCCCAACGCGCTTATTAGCCACAATAAAAAAACCAAAACAAGGCAAAATCAAGATCAGAGAGCGTTTAATCCCAAAGGGCACTTTGTGAGTCTTTTTCTTCTGTTTTTGTGAATTGTACTTACCACGTCTTCTGAGGCAACGAGAGCGTAACACGTCTCCAGTCTTTGAACTCAGACGGATGGTAGACACTGGGAGCTGTAAACTCAGAGCAGCTCGGCATGCCAGGTAGACAGGCCTAGCAAGAGAAAGGAAACCTTTTAAGATATACTTTCTTTCACATATTCACCAGAGGGGCTACAACACGACTCACTCTGAATTTCTGATATGATCTTAGAACTGTATCCTGCAGATTAGGTTTAGCCAGTTTTATAAGATCATAAATAAAGTTTGCTGAATTACGGTATCTTTGACCTGGAGCATTGACTGATCAGCATGGATTACCTCTACAAAGAGCACAGCGAGCCTGTACTTGCAAGATGCATGTACACTGCAAAACATCTGAAAGTGGCCTAACTTAGAAAATGACAGTCCAACTACGGCCTTGAAAATGTAATTTAAGTCAACAAGAAAATTGCTTTACAAATGTTTTACAGTGTAGGTGAATCAGAGAAAAGTCACTGATGAAGAAGAGAAAGTCATTATAGTCCATTAAGTTCCAAAAGCAATAAAAAAATCAAACTTCTGAATATTTATGAAGCCGTTATGATTATAGAAAGTCCTTGTTGAAGATAATCTGCCGTCTCATCCACATACAGACGTGTATTTGCTGATAGCAGAGAGATTAAAACTAATTGTGATGATTTGTCATTTAAAATAAAGTGGCACATTTAGGCTCATTATTTACACATTATCTCTGTGGCTGTAATGGCTAAATCAATATTCATGATCATGAATAAATAATTTGTGTCCTTGTCTCTACACAGGACAATGTGAGAAGTTTCTGCCACAGAGAAGCGTGTGTTGGGAAAAATAAAATAAAATTAAAGCCACATTTACCTCTTTGACCAGGTGCCAGGTGAGGCCGTGATTGGTGGAGAACTCCAGGCGCACCTGGGTGTCGATGTGAGGGGAGGGGTCGCGGCCGCAGCCCATTACCAGGGAGAACTGCAGGCTGTAAGAGGCGCCGATTTGCATAGACTGGGTTTCAACATAACGGATGCTGAATCCGGGACTGGGCTCGCCGGAGAAACTGAAGAACGACACGAACAACCCGGGAGGATCAGCTTGTTAGGAGATTTTTTTAACATAACAAAACTATTTCTGATATGAGAACGTCTGAAACCTTAGAGTCCAGTCGTGCTGGCAGTACGGCTGAACGTTTCCCAGGTAAAAGCCGAGGCTCTGCGTGACGTCCAGCACGTTGCTGAAGTCCAGACTGATGGTGTTGAACAGAACCGAGGTCATGCTGATTTCATCCAAGGCCCAAACGTCGCGGCTGCGTCCCGAGTGATACGGCTGCCACCAGCGGAACTGGACGCCGAACTTACGAGCGCCCGACGGAAGTTCGACTGAAACGATCCTAAAGGAGCGAGAAAATCAGATATCAGCAAAAATAACCCATTAATGTCAGTAATTCAATTCTAAAAGCAAAACTTGAGTTATTTAAATTCACCTAAAGAAATTTATTTTTGTTTTTTTAGTTTCTGCTGACGACTCAGAACTGAAGAAAACTCAAAATTCATTTGCTCAGAAAATTTTAATATTACATCTGACTAATAAAAAATAGATTTTTAGTACTGAAATGTTGTACACTCTATGATAGCGATTTAGAGCAATATCATCCAATATCATTTCAGTTTTCACCAGAAAACTGAAAAATGTTGAGATTAAACATGGAAATATCTGAGCTTCAAAAGTCAAAAAAAAAAATTTGCATCTCAGAAAATTCCAAGTCTTTTCTCAAAAATTTCAGATTTTTTTCTAGCAAATTTTTGTCTTTTGAAGTTTAAAAATAATAATAAAAAAATTATTGAAAATTTCTGCGATTAATCTCAAAATTGTTGTTTTTTTGGTGAAAATTTAATCCTCTTTTTTCTGTGTCCGTCCTTTTCAGTATCTCCAGCATTTTGCATTGTTTTGTGATTTTTTTGCAATCAAATCACAGATTTTATACTGAAATACTGCCACCTGCAGGTGGGAGTTAGCAGTCACTTACACACAATGGGTTTGACCATTTTTGCAAAAAAAAAAAAAAAAATGCAACAATTATGCATTAGTAATGCACTGAAAAATACTGAGATGTGTTTATTTTGCATTAATTATTCTATATTTACTGAGGTTATGTATGATCCTAACTGTCTGGGGAAACGAATCGTGGGTTTTCATAAGTCATGATAATTTAAATTATCAGCAATCAATTTAATTCTATCCATAACAATAAGAATGATCTAAGGGGGAAAAACCCCTACATTTTGTAAACTGGATCAGTCTAAATACTTTCTTTGTTTTGAAAATGCCTGAGCAGCACATGTGTCATAATCACAGCCGAACCGGTGTAGGAACATTAAACTATACAGTTTATGATGTAATCCAAGCAGATCAGCAGGAATTAATCATACAGACTGACAGAGCGGTGAGTCAGGCCTCGACTTGGACGGAAAACCTACACAAACACATTCTGTTGTTTGTAATTAATGTACATGCAGACATGGTTTTAACTCTGACAGTTACACTGCACAGACAAAATAGCAAATTTAATGCAACTTATAAGCAACTTTTCAGTAAGATATATGAGCTTCTTCTAAGTCTATAAGTCCTAAACTCTGATGAAAGTGCTAGTTCCACTGGCAGATTATTTCACTGATATTAAGACATTTTTCCCTTGTTATGAGTGAAATAATCTGCCAAAATAACTAGCACTTTTTCGTCAAAATTAAGGACTTATTTACTTAAAACAAGGTCGTATCTGACTGCCAAAGATTATTGCTCCATATCAAAGTATAACCGTACAGAAGCAGAAACGCAGACGTTACCTTGGCTCGTGGAAGCCTTGGTACGCGTAGTGCCGCAGCAGAGTCCAGGTGATGCCATTATCTGAAGAGTAATGCAACAGAACGCCTTCGCCCGGCTGATCGGGAGCCGGGCATGAGCTCAGGATGCTGCGACTGCCGAGGCGCAGAGTGAACTGGAGGTATCTGCAGATCAGATCAAAAACATCAGGAAGAAGTGAAAACAGATTATTGAAAAGGTGATGGGTTGAAACGAGCCGGTTTTCTGTGGTGAGAAAAGGAAGGCAGGTAAGGTGAACAATTTCTACTTCATGATTTGTAATTGTAAAGTATAAATACAATTTTTTGGTCTAATTAATGTCTGAAAATGTTTTGGTATGAAAACATTTTGGACTACTTGCAAGGCACAGGATCTAATAGTGAGACATGGTGGTGGCAGCGTCACTCAGTAAGAGTAGCGTCACTACTTCAGCATATTTTTACTCAAGTAAAAGTAAAAAATAATTTTTTGTAAAAAGTCAACTCAAGTACTGATCAAATTATCATCTAATATTTAAAAAATACATCATCAGCTGGACCAAAATATAAAGTTTGGTATTTTAGGGACAAAAATGACAATAATTCATATAAGTAATAAAAAATAACAAAATCAGGCAAAATGATTTTCTTTCAGTGATCAATTATAACAAACAAATTAAAGTTTCTTGTACTGAGACAAAATTGGAACAAGTTTTAAAATAAGACGGATGAAATGATTACAAGAGCCTAAGTACATAAGAGGGGTTAAAAATAAAAAGTAGACACATGTCGGGGTGCACTGATTGCAGGTTTCCGGCCGATCCCTGATTATCGATCTTTTAACTGCAAACGTGCAGACATGGCCTGGTGGGCCGGTCTGTCAGTCAGACCTTCACTGTAGAGCAGAAGAGAACTGAGGTTGATTTTTAGACCTTTGCTGAGGTAGATAAGGAAGCTTTGGCCGATCACCAATCTCCCAAAATTAAGAAAATTGGCGCCGATAAATCGATGCATCCTTAATGGATACTTCTGCAAACCGTTGTATCTATTTAAGAAAAACTTGCACCTTTGTTTCCACTTCAGTGGTCAATTGTACTCCAATTGAAACACTGAAGTTTCTTGTAATCAGACAAAATTGGAAATAGTTTTAAAGTAAGATGCATGAAAAGATTATAACAAGGATCCAATTACAAAAGTGGGATTAGAAGTAAAGAGTAGACACATGTCGGGGTGCACCAACTGCAGTTCACTGGCTGATTTGTGATATTTAAAAACCTTGACGTGTTGATTCCAATTTCCAATCACTAATCTTACAAAATTAAGGAAATCGGCCAATAAATCAGCTGGCCGATAAATCGGTGCAAAACCCTAGACACAAGTATTCTTTGAGGTCTAAGTTTAGTTATGAGAAACTTTGTATCACATCTTCTAATCCCTGCAGACACATTAGTTTCTAATCTAGTTTAATGGATTTTTTATTCAGATTTCAATCATCTCCTCTTGGCTCCCAGATTCACCACCTCCGGCTCTCTGTCCTCGGTTAAACTGTTCTTTCATTAGCAGCACACTTCCCTCTCTCAGGCAGCTGTTTACTTTATCAGCCAGGAAACTGGCATTAAATATGGCCGCCATCTGCAACAGGTGCAATCAATCTAACATAATGCCAAATCTAACTGCATGTTTATTTTCATCTAACACTTTAACGTCTTCTTCTCTCAGCTAAAGCTTCGCCACAAACACCGTACATCTACAAGCGTGACATTAAAGCGGGAGAGCGCGGTGATGGATCACAGGAACAAGGAAGCTTTCTGCACTACTTTATCCTCAGACTGCAGATTTGCTTCTGTGCATGATAAACACTTTATATCCGCTCTATCAGTACCTGGCCTGGGAACTGTCGAGCGGCGCTGTGACCAAGTGTCTCCTGCCGTCCCTGTTAAAGACCAGAGCCTTTCCGCTGGCCAGCACGCCGCAGCCGAAGCTGACTTCGGCGCCGCGCAGCGACGAGAAGCTGTGGTAGGAGGAGAGACGCGGGCTGGAGAAACCCTCGGACAGGAAAGCGGGGAAGGTCTGCGACGCGAGCTCACAAGCCGGACCGCTGAAGCCCGGGTCACATCTGTGCAGAGAGGATGAGGTTTGAAGGCAGAAATGATCAAATGGAGCGACAGAAAATGAAAATTCATTAATAAATCATACAACTAATACAATCCGATTCATTTTTAATAGAGCTAAGGGCTTCAGATGTCACAGCTCAGTCGTTCTGGATTTATCTAGAGTAATAAAGTCGACTCTCACTTGCAGCCGGTGCGGGAGCAATGTCCTCGTCCAGAGCAGAACCGGAGACAAGCCGGTCCGATGTACACTAAAGAACAACAGAACTAATCAGATGAGAGGACCAATGATAGCAAGCTTACTCTATAGAAAAATGGAATGGAGTACAGATTTACCTTGATAACTAACTAAATATCATAATAAATATCGTAATTAATGTTTCGATGAATAAATATTTAGCTCTAGTTAAATAAACATGAACATAGTTAAACACAAACATATTTAATTTAGCTAAATATTTAGCTTTAGTTAAATGCTTAAGTCCTAAATATTTAACTAAAGCTAAATATTTAGCTTGAAGCTAATAACTATTCAGCATGTTAAAATAATTAGCACTTTAATATTCACATTGAAGCTAAATATTTATATGAAAGTTAAATATTTTGTTTAGAGCTTAATATTCAGCTTGCTGACTAAATATTTAGTATTTTAATATTTAGTTTTAAGCTAAATTTTTAGTTTGGATCTAAATATGTAGCTTGCTTACTAAATATATAGTTTATTAAACTGAATACTTATATTTCAGACTAATATTCAGCTTGCTAACTTAATAGGCAGTTAAATATTTAACACACTAACAAAATATGTAGTTTGGTGCTAAATATTTTGGAGCTAAATAATACATTTATAAAAAATTTGTATCAGTGAAAAATGACTTTAAAAATGAATCCCTGTTTCTTTCTCATATGAGAAGTTAAATTAACCAGCTTTCATGTCGCTAAAACCTCAGTTTCTCTCATAACATCTGCTACTTTTGTAGATATTTGAGTTCTGTGCCTATTTCACAGAAAGTCTTGGTTTTAAACCCTGAATTAGTCTGAACTATAGGTGGCATTCTAACCGTTGTCTATGGCCCACATGTTGCCGGTTCCGGTGCCGGTCTGCTTCCAGCGAAACCGGGTCGTCTCTGTCAAGGCAGCATTGGGCAGGGGGATGGAGATTCTGGTCCACCTGAACCAACAAACAAAGCACACTTTGGTAATAAGATTCATTAAATGCACAAATGTACGGCAGTAAGTGAGAACGTTTTAGCAGAAACTTTACCCGCTGTAGTTGTCTGAGGAGTAGATGGTGCTGTGAGGTAGATGTGGCCCGGCACAGAGTTCTGGCAGACACTCGGTGTGCAGCAGAGACCAGGAGCGACCGAGATTGGTGGAAAACTCCAGACTCACACTAACAGGATGAGAACCAGCTTTGTTTTCTGATCAGGCTCCCTTGTGGCTACTTTATTCTGCCGGAACGTGTGTCATACCTGTTGGCAGGCTGGTAGGAGCCGCAGCCGAGGTTGATGGAGAACTGAGCAACATGCGTGTGCGTGCCAGGCAACACAGGGAGCAGCTGCATGAAATCCACGGCCCACACATGACGGTTAGCGCCTCCGTGGGACCGCTGCTCCAAGCAGAATTGTGTGACCGGTGTTTGCAGCTCAGATGGCAGCGCGACAGATACGACTGAAGGAGTCTGAGGAAGAAGACGGGAAAGATCCGAACAGAGCAGCACAAAATTAGAATCAAGTTCATGAATTTACACTTTACAGAACAATAAAGGCTGATTTTTTTATAAGTCTGTGAGCAAACTGATTAATGAAATTTAATTAAATACTGAAGGGGAAATATTATGCATTTTCCAGGCATAAGGTACCATTTTATAGCACAGTAAAGTCTTTGTTTTAACTTTAGTTGTTAAGAAAATTCTGCATATTTCAAATGTGATTTACAAGACATTTTATTTTGTAACTTAACTCCTTGAAATTGGGTCTCTGTCGCTCAAAAAATTCTGCTCTTTCTAAACAAACCAAAAAAAAAGTTCCCCTCTTCGCCTGTGGTGGCGCTGCACCAAGAACCACTGATGGAAACGACACAGAGACCTCAGAAGACATGAGCTCAACTTCCTTCTTTCCAAAATGTAAACAAAAACTGAGCAGTGTCAGATTTGAGCAGTTATAGGATTTCTCTTTTGTCTTTGGTAAAAGACAATGAGTCATTTCTCCAGCTAGTGCTAGAGTAGCACGTTTGTTTAGGTTGTTTTCACCCACAATGCCATGTGGAATATTCTACTTCCTGATTTTGGAGCGGTCTCTGGTCCGCTTGCGTCAACATGTCCAATCAAACCGCAGTAGAGTTCCCTTCATAGGAAACGAGACCGAGGTTTGTAAGCGGACCTGCGTTCGCTTTTTAGTCCACATCAGAGTCCGATTGTGTATTCACACATCCACAAACGAACCGGACTTTCTAGACAAAAACACCAGAGTTGGATTAAAGTGATGCGACTGCAGCCTAAATCGCCTGCTCTGCCTGACATTAAGGGTAAAAACATCAGCATGTAACTTTATTATTAGTTTAGCTCCTAAAATCAAATTTACTGCTTTAATGAAATGTTGAGATTTTATGAAAAGGTTTATGAAAAGGTTCACTAAAAAGGCGATAGAAACGAAGCAATTGAGAAGTGAATTAATGTGGTTTCTATTTCAGTTTTCCGCTATAGGAGCTGTGTCTCACCCTGTAGGAAGAGTATGGGAGAGTGTCGAGCACCACACGCTCTCTTCTGCCCTCTGACCTTCCAAACAGAACCACGTCGTTCTCATGCGACTCCCCTGGATCGCAGTCACCTCCACCTGCACAAAACACCAGCCAACTGCTGTAAAACTACTGACAGCAACTACAATAAAGGTTGTCATCAGCAGAAGCCAGAGGGAACGCGTACCCATGGTGAAGTGGAAGCGGAGGTTTCCATAAGACGTGGTGTCCAGGTAGGGGGTGCACACTCTCCTCCGACCCTCCTTCTCGAACACCAGAGCAGCGCCTGATTCAATCTCTCCACACTTTGTCCCGTACATTGCTCCCTCTAAGTCCCAGCTGATGAAAAAAGTGAGAGATTTATTATGCGTTATGTAGCACAAATCTGGAACAAACATCCAGAAAACTGCAAAACAGCCGAAACACTGAGTTCCTTCAACTCTAGACTAAAATCCCACCTGTTTAGAGAGACTTTTGACACGTATGTCAACAATCTGATGTGCAACGACGGCATTTGACAAAATGTAATGCTTCAATTGTTGACTGTGTGTCTATGATTTTGTGTTTTTATGATGAAACGCAGTGTGTTCTGAAATGTGCTATACAAATAAACTTCACTTGGCTTAACTTATGTGTTTTCGAGGAAACAGATAACTATTTTAACTATTTTAACTCCAGTAGTTATAAAAATGCTGTGTATGTCAAATATGGCTTCCAAGAAATTTGACTGTAATTTGACGTCTGTCTCTTTAAAAACTGCTTCAGGAAGTCATTACAACATCACTCCTCTATTAACCCTTTAACAGCGTTTTTACTAGCAAGTAGTTGCTACAATGAGCTCAGCAGATCCACAGTTCCACCAGGTGTTTGCTAATTGCTGCTGGCTAGTCTGAAGGAGTCACAGAGCTCAGAAACTCGGAAACTGCAGTTTAGAGGAGGAGCTACGCTTAGAAGGCGGGGCTAGGTCCACCGAGGCATTTTGCACAGCTGAATGGTTGCCATGGAGATAAAAGGATTTCTAAACATGCATGAAAGAATCAAAGCAACACTGCAGGAATGTTTTTTATGATCAAACAACATTATAACATGATGTAAAGTTCAAAAAGGCCAGTTCCATATAATACTGCCCTTTTAACATTTAAGGCTACATTTTCATGCACGTTTGACGACCTGCTAAAATCACAGCGCCATCTAGTGGCCTGGCATGAGAACTGCAGCTGACTCAAGATGTCGTCTAAACATGGAACGTTTTCTCAATCAGCATCAGAAAATACCGGCAGTTTCTCGTGTTAACATAGCCTTAATGTTAAAACCCGGCTTATAAGGCAAACAAACAAACAAACAAACAAACAAACAGTTTTTGGCATGAATAACCTGGAATGGGACTTCTACAGGATGCATATTTCATCATGGCAGACATTTCAGATTCTCATTCTCCCCAACAGAAGTTTGCTCAGTGTGTCAGCCCAGCTCTCCGTAGTTCATCTGACTCCCCTCACAGTTTCTGTTTTTCTCCTGTTCCCCTTCCTGCTGTTACTATCCGTTTTCTGTCTCTGTCACAGTCACTGATGGGTTAAACAACAGGCGAAGTGTACCATTAACAAAAGAGAAGAAGTCTTTCCTGCCTCCTTATACATGTGTTCAGTTCACAGATCCCTGATGGGCGAGAGCTTCACGCAGGGCGGCGTGTCGGGATGTAGGTGTGAGGGCGTGGTCTTTCTCATTAATGGAAACGCGTACTGACAGAGCTGATGCATGAAGCCTGTTAATTACTCCCTGGCAGCAGCGCTATCCATCAGCCCTCTCTTTTCATCTTTGCGCCTCATGCAGAGCATCAGACAGTGCTTCCTTGCTCTCTGCTGTCCGGTGTGTGTTTTCCCGTACGTTTGTGTGCTCTGAACAGATGGACGGCCATCTCTGTAGCAGTCAGAGGTATGCCGATCACCTGTGTGGGTTCCCACGCTTGACTTACGCAGCGCTGCGTGTTTCATTACAGGACATATGACAAGTGACAGGTGTCAAAGCATTTTGAATGTTTGCATACCTCAGTAACCCTGCCAACGTAATTCTTTCCCACTTGCCAGGAGTTAAACATAACCACATAGGCAAACCAGTAATTCATTATTTATGTAGATTTATACAACTACACTGCAAAAACACACAATCTTAAAAGTATTTGTGGTCTAGTTTCTACTGCAAATGTCTTAGTTCACTTGAAATAAGACAAAAATAACTTACAAGTAACTTTTTAGCACAATATGGGAGATTGTTTTAAGTAAATAATTCCTTAATATTGATGAAAAAGTAATAGTTCCACTGGCAGATTATTTCACTTATAACAAGACATTTTTTCTGTTATACATGAGAGCAGTACTTTTTCATCAATATTTAGAAATTATTAACATAAAACAAGCTTCTATGTCGCGTTACAACGTTACTTGTAAGTTAGTTTTGTCTTAATTCAAGATATTTGCTGCATAAATTGGACCAAAATATTTGGGAAGATGTTGTGTTTTTGCAGTGTAGTGGTATATAAACTTGGGAAAACAATCACAGTCGCTCCATTCAATACTTCCATCCCTCACTTTGGAAGTTCCTCATGGCGCCTCACCATGATTAAGTTAAGTTGTTGTAAAGGGCGAGTTGATAAAAACCACATGAAAAACACATTTTTTACTCTGATCTTGACTTACTTTAAAGGTGGCGTCTCAAAGTCTTCCTCCCAGTAGCTTCTTCCCTCTTCACGGTGCAAATCGATGTCTCTGGTGGAGGCGAAGCTGCGGCCGACTCCTTCACCACCATGGAAATACAGAGCATTGCCCTCCGACTGACAGGCATGCTGCTCAATAAAAACACATGAAATTACATGCTTCAAATTTACATCATTATAGTTTATATTTCTCCAAACAATAGATACACACCTCCTGATGACATTTATTTATTTATACGCCTTGAGCTTTTTTTTAACATGTATGCTCAATATATGCCTGTGGGGATGATTCATTTAAATTTACTTCAAGTATTTTCCCTCCACGTCATAATTCTGCTCTATCTTGTATTGGCCTGTCAGTTAAAATCCCCTAAAATGCATTTGAAGGCACTTTATGTGTTTGTATCTGAGCGTACCTTGATGGTGGCCCCGGGGAAGAAGAGCCAGTTGGACGTGTCCAGAGGATCCAGGTTGTCCTCTATGAGGGGAACTCTGTGGGCAGAATTGACCAGCAGCACGTTGTCGAGGCCCCAGCAGGACTCGTAGCCTTCAGGCCCGTGGGGCGTCTCCTGAGACCAGCGCAGACGAACGGCTTCTCCTCTGGAGGAAAGTGGAAGTGGTACCAGGTGGACGACGGTGCTGCTGTTAGTGGGAGCTCTGAGAAAGAAGGGGAAAAGACGATTAACTGGCTGATATTTCATCTCATGAAAATATTCAATTAAGAAACACATCATGCTTAATATTTTTAAAGTGAACCTGTTAAGGAAAATTTATATTTTGCATGTTTTCTCTACCGCTTCTAAAAACAGACCAAATGGCTAAAAAAACACAGAGTTGTTTTTTTGGTGTTTGGAAAATGAGTCATTTCAAAAACCTTGCCATCCTTCAATTACCTACTGCTGGTGAGGGCCCCAGCCCGTTACCTAGCAACCACAGTGGAGTTCCACCCATCACCTAGCAACCCAAACTGAACTCCAACACATTTGGTCAGCTACTCCTGTATGTGCTGTACAATGGCTGCTGGAACAGACAAGTGTTTTGTTGTTGTTTTGCCATCCACTCTTGCTGCATTCTTGTTGGTTGGGCAGGATTCTCCACTTCTGTTTTTCAAAGATGTATGGTTGTATAATTGTGCATCTGTTTGCAGCCATTTTAACATGCAAATATAAACATTGAGTTGGGGGCGTGGGCAGCAGCAGCTTATTTGGATTTAAAGTGACAGAGGCTATAAACAGAACTAAAATCTCATTATCTAAGAATGATTTTGTGTAAAAAATTTATTAAACATGTTTTGTGTTGTCCATAGATCTATCCTAACCTTTTTAATAGGAGCAGAACATAAAGTAAACCAGACCTGTTAAGACGTTTACGAGTTAAAACTGAAACCTCACACCGTATCCTGACTAAACATAATAATTTTACTATGCCTGTTTGAAAGCTGACAAAACACAGAGGCCAAGAGAGAGGGATTAAAAACAGGTGGATCATCAAGACACAAACAGGAGAGAAATGACAAATTAAGAGGGGGAGGTGTGAAGAGGGAAGAGGGAGGGCGGGTGTTTATAACAGATGGAGGGACTGTGTGTGTGATGGATGAGGCGGGAGGAAGGAGACGAGAGAGAAACCGACCTGATCTTTTCCAGTGTGATCCAGTCATCCGAGGTGTTTGCGTTGCCACTTAGGCTGTACGACACCGTGATGCTGGGATCCGAGTAGCTGAACCGACAGGAACCTGAACCTAAACACAGAAAAAGGGCACTCAGGTTGGATAATAATAATAATAACTGTAAATAACATCAAATTAAGCTCCTTACTTGTTGCAACACCTTTTTAGAGCTCATTGCCTTTACTTAATTTAATTTGTATAATATATGGTTGACTTCTGGTTTTTGATTTGATGCTTTTATTTTGATGAGACAACTTCCACTGTATATATTATTGAACAGCAGCTTAATGACAAAAACAAGTTGCAATAAGATACATTTTTAAAATGTATTAGCAGCACCCTTGATAGAGGCACAAGGTATAAATTTTGTAATTTTAATCAGTTAAAACTGTGAATTTTTTTATTGCATATAACTACCGTATTTTCCGCACTATAAGGCACCTAAAAACCTTCAACTTCCTCAAAAGCCGACAGTGCGCCTTATAATCCGGTGCGCCTTATATATGGACCAATATTGAGCTACAACAGGTCTAGCAACTACGGTAAGCAGCCACCGACTTCATTTTCCCCCGTAGAAGAAGAAGCGCGCTGTGCATGCTGGGATAGTTGTCAGAACGCTGGTTTTTTAATAAAGTTTGATAATACATTTAAAGCCAGGGGGGGTAGAGGGGCGGGGGAAGAGAGACAGAGACTGCGGCGGCAGCGTGTCGGTTGGTCTGTGTTACCCAGAATGCAGTTAGGCACAATATCGCAACACCAACACAGTGAGTGAAACAATGACTGGGGCAGCCTACTATATAAAGTACTCGGGATCACTTCTTTATAAATGTAGATGTCTAATAACAGAGTATGGAACAAATTGGCAACCCAAACTGTAGCGTCTATTCTATGCACCTTATAATCCGGTGCGCTTTATAATGCGGAAAATACGGTACTAGGTATAGGTATAGTTTTTAAAATATAGTTGATATTTTCAGTGGTAGATATTATTTTTAGCTTAGTAAGAGCATGGTTTTGTAGCATACCCTGTTTTTTTTTGTGTGTGTACATAAAGCTCTTACAGTGAAACTACGGATTTACTTCCAATAAACCTGACTGTTCATCAGTAAAGCCTCAATCCTTCATTCGCTACAATAATAAAGAACAAGCCTAAAAGACGGATACATTTTGTGATTCGCCAGGCGGCTTGCTGGATTTTCCCACTCTCCCCTCCGGGATAAATTGGGAGGTTAAACTGTAAATGGTGTCATGACTAAAGGAGTCAGTCAGCAGTTTCTGAGGATTTAGAGAAGATGATGTATGATAAGGATGGTGAAGTGAAGGCAGACTGACAGTTGGAAACTCGATCTGAGTGTGTGTGTGTGTGTGTGTGTGTGTGCGTGCGTGCGTGCCTGCGTGCGCGTGTGTGTGTGTGTGTGTCTGTGCTTCCACCCAGATTTAACTTACACTATTTTTAAATGTGGACCTCTTTGGATGCCATGGGAGTAAATGGGGTCAAAGGCTGCTAATGGACTAGTACAGTAACTCCCAACGTCCTCACCTGCTTCCCCTCCCTCCGTTAACTCAACGCTACGTTTTAAAATTCATGCATCAACCAGAACTCCACGACAGTTTTTACCTCGCATATCTAGCAAAACAAACCGATTTTCCTGACCTTCAGAGAGCATAGCAGCCTGTCAGACAAGCGGTTGAAGGTGAGGCTTTACCTTCATGTACTTTTATTTTCTCCTTGCCTTCCTCCCTGGAGAACAGGTGGATGGATGTAATGGACATGAAAAATACAACACCTCTAAAACTCTTCCATGGCCTTCTCTGTGTCTTTCCAGAAATTGTAAATCATTCATTACAGATACAGGAGGGGGGAGGCTGGAGCGAGGACAGTAGGACGGAGGAAGAAACGCTGAAATATGGTTTGCACCAGCAGATTTACCGACATGAAACAGCGTAAATGAGCACCGTCTCCCTAAAGCAGACAGAGTAGTTTCTCCTCATGGACAGATTGTTTCCACACAATTATAAAGGATTCACAAAGTACTTATATAAACTCTATACACCTACTTACATTTTTCAGATGTAGAAGGAAGATCAAATTATATAATTAAAAAATGTTTTATGTTTAAAATGACACTTCAGATAAAAAAACTCCCAACACGTCTGTGAAGAGCAAAAGAAACACTTAAAGACGCTTCGATCTCAACAATTATAACCTTAATCAAGGCTTAACTTAAAGCTATAATCTGTTGGATAATCTGGAGGTGCAGCCAAAAAATAACTTTGTATTCTGACTAGTAATGCAAGTGGTCGATTAATGAGTTAATCTAAGGGGACTGCTCTTACCAGTCCACTAACGATTAACTGATAAGCGGCCATTTTCTTTTTCATCAGCAGGATTGACCATTTTTCCGTAACATGAGGGGCTAAGATTTTCACATGCTTAATTTAACAATTTTGTGTCAGCTGTATTAAGTACAGACTGAATAAACAGAAAATTGTGGTTTTCGCAAATGATTAAACTTCACATATTTATAAAACATAACAAAACAGTCACTGATTAGGTTGCTAAATAGAAAAATAAAAGATGAAAAAAGTAAATACTTGTACCACTGAGACATGTTAATGTGTTTTCCTGTCATGTTATGGACCGTTTATTTCCTGTTCTGATCTGCCTCTGCCATCTTCTGTATCTGGCTCTGTTTATGGATGACCCGCGGCGCCCTCTGTTGGATGGCGGGCAAACTACACCACTAAAACAAGGTCTTAGTTAATGCTTAGAACTAATTTAAATCTAATTAGCTATTGATTTTAAACGTAAGTTGATTAATTGTTTGCATCTCTAATTTTGACAGAGACCTTTTTCAAAGTAGGGCCGGTGAATATGCAAAGACAACTGATTATATAACAGGCTATGTGTAATTTATAGATTGAAAAAGTGTTTTAATGATTTATCACGGTTTGATAATTGTTTTTTTTAAACACTGACTGTATGCAGTGTGTTTTTGCAAATACTCACCCAGAGCAAACTGCAGGACTGAGGCTGTGCTGGTGTTGAGAGGAACTGTAGTCTAAAGAGGAAACAGAACAATAATATCTTTATAGCAAAAGAAAACAACAAATCTTACAATATCAATAAAATTCCTAAAAATGCACATATTTATTTTTCTATATTTTTAGGGATGAATAGTACAGGAAATAAGCTGTCAGTACTTGAATTGGAATTCAATAAGTCAGACTTTAGTATGTAATAAATTTGATTTGCTGTGAGCGGTTTTATTAGATCTCTTTAAATTTAAAAAGTTTTGTTTACATGATTTAACAATAGCAACCTATGCAATGTTTTCAGCTATAGATTGCTGTAAACTGCTTATTTGTCTTTGCCTAAATGTGTGTGTTGTTTCTGGATTAACATTTTTGTTGCACTTGACAGAAGAGCTGCCAGGGAGCTGCTCAAAAACATCTGGAACGGTGACAGACAAAGCGGCTGTTTATCACAGAAGTAAACAGAATCACAAGGCACTAAACACTTCTCTGCTGTGAAGTGTGAAGCTTTAATCTCTCACAGCAAAACCGACTGAAATCCACAGAGACAGAAAGAGGAAAAGAAAGGACGGAAAAACACTTTTCACTGGGTAAGATATAACTTTGCTTTAATATAGTCATGGTGTGATATGCAGTTGTTTTGCTCCAACAAACGTTTTCACTGCAGGTCCTATTTATAAACCCTTGTTTTAGGTCTTTAATTGCTGAAACCAAATGTCAAAAACAGCATCTTAAGTGAATCGGGATTAGGAAATTCAATAAAACAAATTGATATTAAAATATTTAGAAATTTAAAAAATTGACTTTCATTAACTTATTTTTTATTTTAAACTGATAACCACAGTTTAAACTTTAAACCATAAATCAGGGCAGAGATATTTCTTTTTAATAGATTTGCTCCTTTTATTTATGGCTTTAAATAGCTAGACAAATCAAATACCTATTTAAATAAAGGCTGGTTTTAATTTTTCAGCTTATTCTCATTTGTTTGAAATAAATAAATTAATAAAATAAATAAAAAATGTGATGTTATCATGCTAGCTTTTCAAATTGAATAAATACCTAATGAATAATTGCACATCTTAGTCATTTTCATTCTTATGTGATTGTCTATCTTAATAAAAATGTAAAAACTGATATTGAATTAGAGAGTTCAAGGTAAATGCTGCAGCACTAGGACATTTTAATTTTCCAGCTTCTGTTGTCGCAGCTTGCATGTTATGATTTAGAGTGGATGTGGTTGTGCCCACTGGGCGGCTGGCTTGGATCTGTAGTCAATGGGCCATAAAATACGCAGTGGTTGCATTGTGGTCAAACATGGTAGTTACCAGCTCTCGCTCTCCAAAGTGCTCACAGAAAGTGACGGCTCTGCCATGCAACAACACGCCACACTGCTCCCCGACCTCACAGTTACTGCACTCAGACCTGGGAAGAGATCAGGATCAGAAGAGTTCAAACAAAGAGGAGAGCTACAAGGTAATCATCTTGGCATGACACAAATTATTAGAGAGAGTGCTTTGCAAAAGTCTTCAAACTCTCTCAACTTTTTCATAGTTGAAATATGTATGATTCCAATTTCTTCTATCAACAAAAATCTAGTAAAGATTGTGATTCATTTATGTACTTAGCCTTCCTGAAGCAACTGCCATGACGCTGGTTTTACTTCCGCGGAAGTGGAGGAAACCCAACAAACAAACAGTGCTACAATGGTAGAGGTAAAAAAACTCAATGTGCTACCTGAGACATTTTTAAAAAAATCATTTTTGTGTTATCGGCCAACACTGAGGCAAAGACGACGGGCAAGGAAATTATCCAACAAGTCCTATATCAAACAACGGATGAATCAACAATAAAGCCCAAGACAAAAAATGATGAGGGACACAAAGTCTGGTTGGGTTTGAGTGTGAACGCTGTGTCCGACACATTTTACATGTACAAAACGGGAAGTAATGACTTAAACATTATGAGTTTGAGAAAATCTGCCTTCAGGAAAATGCTTAAAAATGAACAGCAGCATAAAGAAGCGCTAAAAAGTAAATACCGCAGTTACTGCAGCACAAGTTTTCAAGCTGCCATAGAACTACCGTTGGAATCTACACACACAAAATCAAGCATAACTATCATCACTTATTGATCTTTGATTTGAATCTGCGAGATAGGGTGAGCGGCTCAGAGTAGAGCCGCTGCTCCTCCACGTCGAGAGGAGCCAGTTGAGGTGGCTCGGGCATCTGGTCAGGATTCCTCCTGGACGCCTCCCTGGTGAGGTGTTCCAGGCACGTCCCACCGGGAGGAGGCCTCGGGGAAGACCCAGGACACGCTGGAGGGATTATGTCTCTCAGCTGGCCTGGGAACGCCTTGGGATTCCCCCGGAGGAGCAGGAAGAAGTGGCTGGGGAGAGGGAAGACTGGGCCTCCCTTCTGAAGCTGCTGCCCCCGTGACCCGACCACGGATAAGCGGAGGAAAATGGATGGATGGATGGATGGATGGATGGATAGATGGATGGATGGATGGATGGATGGATGGATGGATGGATGGATGGATGGATGGATGGATGGATGGTCATGAAAATTACAGCTGCAAGTATTTTGAGATATGTCTCAAAGCACTTGCTTTGCACATAAATTTTTCTTTCAAAACAGATAAAACTCAGTTTGAAAACTTTGTAATAACTAAACCCCCGTGAAAGCACAAATTTTAAAACGTTCCAAGAAAGTGGGCGGAGCCAAGACACGCAGAGGGGCGTGGCCAAGACATAAGTAAAGCTGTACCGTTATAACCAATAGGAACATCTGACTGCAATAGCCATCATTCAACCCACAGGCGGCAGCACTAAAATATGTTTGACTAAATATTGGATAATTTAAGAAATTTACATAAAAATGTCACATTTTGCACAGAAACATGACATCACACTTAATGACCAATTTAGACAGTTTATCTGAAAAAAAGATTTGGAGTTTAGTTACTCTTTAAATCTTCTCACAGATTCTTAATTGGATTTACATCTGAACTTTATCTGTGTCATAATGTAAAAGAGAAGAATAAAATTGCACAACATTTTTGAGATTAAAAAAAAGAACATAATTTCTCATTTGCCTTTCGCAATTGTTGGCTACTGTTTATTATCCTTGCACATAAAATCCTATGGTGATACATAAATGACGTCTTTTCAACATGGAAAAATGTGGAAAAGTACGTAAATGCATTTGCAAGGTCCTTCTTGTAGTAATCAGGCTCAGTTCACACAGCCACAAAATTCTGGTCTACTTAGATCTTGTCACAAAAAGCAACTTGATGATCCATAAAAACTGGTACAAATGAGCGAACCTCTGTCAAACCTGGTTGAGCGTTCCCAGAAAACACAAGTGGCCCTTCAGGCTGCAAGAGAAACGGAAACTTTTCCACCTACCATATGTTAGAGTCCAACTCTCCTGGGATGTTGGAGTCAAAGTCATCTCGTAGAACAGCATGTTTCGCATGGAGCTCCACTATAAACATGTAATGCACAACATGCTCACAGTTAAATCTACTGCCTATGCCGCTTTGTAGAGAGTATTATTGGCAGGATTGAAGTAATGAATGAAATTCATAACATTTAATGCAATTGAAACTCACCAAGATTGGGTCTCAAGGGGGTTTCTGTTGGAGCTAAAACAGAGAACAAGTGTTAGTCAAGTCCTAACCTTACACTGTAAAAATACAAAATCATAAGTATTTTTGGTCTAATTTTTAGTGCACACACTTTAAATGAAACAAAACTATCTTGCAAGTAACTTTTCAGCAAGATATAGGTGTTTGTTTGAGTAAATAACTCCTTAATATTGATGAAAAAGTGGTAGATTACCTTACTTATAGCATGGGACAAGAAATTGTTCCCAAATAATCAGTCAGAACTAGTAAATATCATCAATATTAGGGAAGTATCGACTTAAAACAATAACCCATATTTTGCTGAAAAGTTTCTTGTAAGTTAGTTTTGTTTTATTTCAACTGCACTAAGATATTTGCACCAAAATCTGACCAAAAATTCTTGGTAACATTTGGAGTTTTTGCAATGCATAACATGCAGATAGTTGCTGCCGGTGGACACAAACAAATCTGAAAAGTGCAGATACAAACACACAGGTTTCCATGCAAAAATGTATCCCACCACCTGTATTTGCACAGTTTGCAACTTTAACTGCACTCTTCTGGGATGTGAGAACAGGGAAAAGTGGCCAATCTTACATCATATCTGAGTCAAACAAAGTTTCTCTGTGTTTCCCCAAAGTCTCCTAGCTACTGATGTTAATTCCTTTCAGTAATGAAAGGCCTGGCCGCTATGATTAATAGTTCAATGGCAATTAACCGCCATCCTCCCCAGAGGCGGAGGCTGTGATCTGTGGCCGCTGCCCAGCAAACACACTCAGCCATCAATCTCTCCCAGGGGACATGACAGCTCCGAGAGCAGGAAGGAGGTGAATGGGAAGTTGATGAAGAGGCGGGGGCTCTGAGTGGTAGATCTTAATGAATCAACTGTGAGTTTAAAAAATTACTGTAGCTCAATTACAAAGAACGCTTTGTAGAAAAAGATCCGACTATAATTTAGAGGAAAAGAAAAGTGTTTGCAAGGTTTTTTGTGCTGAAAAATGTAAAGGTTGAAACTTAAGACAGAATATTCTTATATTTTAGAGCAATGTCTTTCAAAGTGGGGGCTTTGAGGGGCCACAGTGAGGCCTCAAAAGCTGGAGGGGAGAATTAAATTAAATTAACCTCCTGTTAAATGTTTTAATCATACATTTTTAAGTAGAACTTTTCTTAAAATCTAATCAGTTTTTTGACATTTATTTTTGTTTTATTATTATTTTTTTATTTAACCAGGTAGAACCCCATTAAAAATCAGATCTTTATTTATATCGTGTTAAGTTTTTCAGTCATACCATCCAGTCCTAAATTTTAATAAAATAATAACTCAAAACAGAAGAAACTGGGAGCAACAGGAGTTAGACGGGTAAAGGATCTGACAAACAGTGAGGAAAAACAGGGAGTAAGAGATGAAAAGGTGTTGTGGAAACAGGTGAGCAGTAACACTAACGCCTGATAACTTTAGTAAAAATATCTAAACAGAACATAACTTAACATGTGAGAACAAAAAAAAAGATATAACAAAAAAAATAAAAATAAAATCACAACAGTGACTCAGAGTATAAGAACAAGAGCAGTGAGATGAACCAGGGGTAATAAAACTAAACCAAACCCAGCTGTTTGTTATTAATCTGATCATAGCTACACCGTGACAGTTTGTGTGTGCAGCTATGAAAGGCATGTAAAGGAATCGTCTTTTTGCGCTCCAGCGTTGTGCACATACATAAAACTTCCTGATGTAAACTATAAAATGCAACAGTTCCATAGCTGTTAAAGTTAGTAAATTAGATTTTTGGTTTAACCCGATACCCGAGTTCTGACCAATTGTATTTTTTAATTTAAAAGCTAGTCAGTCTTGCTGAAGTTTTTTCGCCGTACTTTGGTTACTGGAATTTAAAGCAGCCTTATTTCAGACTTTATAAAAAGAATAATCTGCCGCAATACTCTCTTCCCTAGATGTTCGTGCTCAGCTAATAAGACACTCAGATAACAGAGCAAGGATTCATTCCAAACTTTTACTCAGTCCCTTAAGACTCCTTTAAAATTTTAAAGGAAAGCCTACCTAAAGCCCCTTTTAAACAACTGAACCTGAATAAAGTCAGGAGGGATTAAGGAAAATGGTCCTCTCCTTTCATAACGGTCCTGCAAATGTCCTTATTTGAGCTGAAGCTTTACTTTCGTCAGCTGCCCTCATTTCTTATCAATGCAAATGCTTTTAGGACGGATTTATAATTTTTGCAAGGGTGCAAAAGTTTCCATGCTGACTGTGGATGCTAAAGTTTTAGTGGCTTTAGTGACTGGTTCACTGGCTGCTCCTCTGAAACCGGCTCTGCGATGAAACCCAATAAAGGCACATGAAAGAGCCTCTGTTGTTTCTCTCCATCTTTATTCCTCACCCCTCTAATCCAACCGTTTGCTGATTCACAATGTGTTGACAGGAACCATCGGCCCCAATGTTTCTTGTTCAGAACAAGAGTTGTTACTCAGCTGTAAAAAAAAACCAAAGTGCATAAACTGTTTGATAGTTCTGCTCTCTGTGGCCTTCTTTGGCTCAGTTTTCATCTCTTTCCAGATAGACCATTTGGCTGGAGAACAGCCCAGAAGATTTATTTATTTTTTTGTGTGGATAATCCCTTACAGCTTCCAAAAAGGGCCTCATTTACAGATTTCTTTTCTATGCTTCATCACGTCTCTCTATCACACCCATTCTGCCTTTCTCCGCCTCACCCACAGCAGACAGTGGTGCTCATTTCGCTTGGATTAATCCCCCTCTCACTTTCTTAAAGACTTCAATTACCGCCTCGTCTATTAGCGGCTCATCTCTACTAATGCCTGTATCTTCCTGGCCAGGGCTTAAACATGCAAGTGTGCATGGGGAAAAACATACATTCATAGAAAGCTGAACGAGTGCTCTCTATGCTGATGCACAAATAATAAAAACCGTTAAATAAACACGAGGGACACCCAAATCAGACGGGTGATAATGAGGAGGATCGGAGCGCGACAACTGGGGACAAACGAGGATAAGCTGTGGCAGACTCAAACATGTACAAAGAGCACAGGGCACAAGTCATCTTAAGTCTTCTCCCCCTCATTCAACCCTAATCTCCTCCCTCTTCACTTTTCTAGGAGTGCTTTAAACTGCATCTGCTCTTGCACACTTGCTCTTTCCCTCTTCTGTCTGACTCACATTGTCGAAGACGTGAACTGCATTTGAAGTTGACTCGCTCTCGTCCAACTGGTGGTTGCAATTATTGAATCACCAGGGTGCAGGATGCAGCTTTTGTTGGCCCCCAGCGACTTGAAAGAACAGCTCCCTATGGCCACATTGTAAATACTTTATTCCGCTGAAGAAAAACCAGGCTTTGCCACAGTAATAATTAGGGCTCTGATCTTAAACAGAACTACAGAGACGAGTGAGGGCGCTGAAACGTGTTACTTTTACAAGTAATTTAAGCAGTGATGTAGGTCGGAACCACATCGCTCCTGTTTTCCTGTCATCCATATTTATAAACAGAGCAGTTTTGACGACCAAAAGTCACCCTAATTGTTAACATCAGTTTAAATGAGCATTAAAATTCAAATATTTGGACCCAAATATTCTAAAAATTTACTTGAGCACGACTTCAAAGCCAAAATACGTTCCGAGCTGTGATTTAAATTTTTTATTTTTTTTTTTACACTACTGACGTTAAAGGTACTTGTTGTGCTTCCTTGAACAAGTTAGGATAGATCTATGGTATATACATACTTTTTTTTTTTTGCACAAAATCATTCTTAGATAAGATTTTAGTCTGTTCAGTCTGCTCATCCTTTCAGAATGAGCTATTTTAGGGCCTCTTGTCACTTTAAATCCAAATAAGATGAGCAATTATACAACCATGCACCTTTGAAAAGCAGAAGTCGAGCCTCCTGCACAACCAACAAGAGTGCAGCAAGTGGTTTCTGAATGGTAAGTCAACAACAAAACACTTGACTTTTCAAGCCGCCATTGTACATATAGCAGTAAAACGAGCTGACCAAACATGCTGGAGTTTCATTTGCGTTGCTAGGTGATGGATTGGGCTCAGTTGAGGTTGCTAGGTAACGAACTGGGCTTCTAGGGTTGCTAAGTGATGGGCAGTGCCTGCTGATTTGTGAAGATACATTCTTGGTATCTTGGGAAATGGCTCATTTTCCAAGATACCAAAAAACATTAACATATTGCAAAACATGGCTTGGTGTTTTTTAAGTTCTTCGGCTGTTTTTTTAGAAGCAGTTGAGATCCAAAAGGAAATACACAAACATGCAAATTTTGCATAATACACTCCTTTCAAAAACCCATTTTTTTAATGTACAGTACCATCATTTGTGTGAATTTTGATGAAAATTAAGGCAATTTTAAGGAAAAAAAATCCCAAAAAGATAAAGATCAGAAGACAGATTTCAGGCGCAGTTCCTGAAAAAAGCAACATATTGCTGGAGATATTTAGGGCTCCAGAGGGGGAGACATTCAGACAACGAAGGTCTTAAGATTTCTTGCTAGTGAGGAATGGCATCCAGCCAGGAGAGCAGGCTGGCTGGCAGACTGGGTGGGTGGGTGGTGAGGAGTGGGAGAGGGTAGGCCACCCGTCCCCTCTCTGTTGCGCTGTGATCAGGCGACCCTCAGGGAGCGGTGGCCTCTTTGAGTTATATGTCCCTTTAATAATCCATCTGGGCCGCAGAACGCTCGACCGGGCCCATAAAGATCTGATTTATGCTCTCATTGGAAATGAGAGGAGCTGGCGATGCTGGGCAGAAAGCTGGGATTGTTGGCCCCACTGTCAGGAGATAGAAGTGATGGACGGCACACGGCGCAATTCAACACGTCCAAAGGCTCCACCCTTTTCCCCAACTGTAAGCCATATTTCCTGATCCACTTGGCTAGTCCCATCTAGACTTGCTGAATTTATGTTTTTGAAACTAAATAGCAAAGAAGAAGCTTTCACTAACTCATAATAATTTGAAACTGTATTTTAATTTACAAACAACTTAACTCAGAGACGAATGGATTCATTATTACAACTGGTTTTGTTTTCTAATTTGCTAATCTTACCCTATTTAAGTTATGGTGCAAAAATCTAGGGTAATAATTACAAAGCTACTAGACACTACCAATATTACAAAAAAAAGCAATGAGGATAATCCATAAGACATGATACTTAGAAAGCACTAAAAACTATTTGTAAAATCCAAACGGTTAAAGTTCATAGTGAAATTACAGACGGCACTAATTCTTCACAATGTTTTCACTGTAAAACATTCAAAATCTGTACACAAAAACTTCACCGGTTGCCACAACCGATTGTAGCCACACAGGCACAGCCAGTAGAAGGAAACAAACACACCCACTTGCATTCTATTGGCTGAGAGGTTGCCAAGCAACAGTACTTTTCTGTCCTAATCCCAGCAGAAAATGATTCACCAGCGAGCTGAAAAGTTTGCAAGCGGAGATTTGACCTAAGAAGAAACAAGTTTTGAGCGCGAGGAGAAAAGTTTGAGAAAGCACAGTGAATATTTGAAAGAGAGCAGACATTTTGAGTACAAGTGTTAAAAGTTTTGAGAAGAAAGACATGAAGTCCTGCTTTCAAACTGAAAATGCAAGCACAAATATTAAAGGTTGTAGAAAAAAGACGTGAATTTCTGCTTTCAGGCTGTGTGCTCTCGAATTATGGCAGAAAATTCCCCTGTATAAAGTACCTAAAATTTTACTCAAGAGTAGAACTATGCTTATATTGTGACACGTTTTTCAGTCATATCTTCTAAAAAATGATATAACTATTTTTGGTTAACTATTAAAAACGGGTTTAGTGTTGGATGTATGGATTACACATGCAATAAATGTAAGATTATGCAGGTGGTTACTCCTACTGACTCCCTTTAATTTGTAAAAGAAAAGTTTTGACATTATACTTATAAAAACAAACAAAACCACAGTACGGGAATATCAGGGTGAGTTATTAGAGTGCAAATCCAAGCAACCCAAACTACAAGGGATGCTGGAGGAAGATATTGCTGGCAGACTGAAGGGAAGAGGTGAAGAAGTGTGCTGGCACAGCAGAAAGGAGCAAAGGGGGGGAGCCGCAAGTCTGGTACCAGGCAGGCATCCCCCAAAACTGCTGCAGATTATTTTACACACACACAAACAAACACACACACACACAAATCCAGCGCCCTGCTCATATCTTCGAAGGCTTTCGGGGGCTTTATGTTGCTGAGAAGCAGAATGTTGCAGGTCACTTGATCCAACATTAGTTGAGGTGTTACAGTAAATCTGATTTTATCCATAAATTAGGATTTTTGGATTCATCCTTGTCAGAGTTTAGCCTCTTCACTAATCTACCCATGTGTTCCTTACTTGTTTTTGATCAGTCTCAATTGCTTGCCCTCTCCTTCCATGTCTCAATCCTTTGTGCTCCTTATTCCCTCGCTCTCCTCCATGGATCATAACCTAGATTTACATAACTCCCATTTCTAAAAGCTTGAGTCTTACGTATTTAAACTTCTCAAATAGCTTGAAGCCTCATATCTTTTGGTTAAAATTTAAAGCTAATTCTGAAATTTGTCTACTTACTGCATGGCAGCAGATTTTATGAATCTGATAAAGCAGGAAAAAAAAACGTTTCATGTGTCACTGACTGGTACATGAGCCTTTTGACAATTTATGAAAAGTTAAACGTTTTTCTATCTGACTTTGTTTAGCTTGCGTCTTTGCACAGTTATAGTGCAACATCAAAAGTTTGACAATGCAAAAGCATAAATATAATATTCACTAATTATTAGTATTAGGAATTAAAGTGAAAGACCAACACAGGATGGCGCATACACTTAAAATAAAGGGGAAGAAAAAAGCAGTTTAAGATTTTGGGGTATTTTTGGTATAAATCCAATTCTGTGAAGGTTTCATAGGTTTGTTAGAGAACATTAATGAATAAATTTTATTACATAGAAGGAAGTTTGAACCAGGTTGTAGGTTAAAAGATAAAATCCCAAGTATTGAGCATCTCGCATAGAACTGCACAAGTTATAATCCAAAGATGAAAGATGCATGGAAAACAACTGCAAGCCTAACAAAATGTGTCCGGCCACCTAAACTGATGCAACAATAATAATCAAAGCAGCATTTAGATAACTCTGGAAGAACTCCAGAAATCCACAGCTCAGGTGGGACAATCTGCTGACTGGAGAAATATTAGTTGTCTTCTCAAATTCGTTAGCTTAAAAGTTTAAAGTCCTAAAATTTTGAATAGAAAGCAACTGGAAACGAGAGAATAAAACCTTTTATCCAAAAAGCTACTTTAAAACTTAGTAACTGTGGTGTTGCCTTCATTCTTTCATGCATGTTTGAGAAATCCTTTAATCTCCATGGCAACCATTCAGCTGTGCAAAACACCTGGAGGGTCAAAGCTCCGTCTTCGAGGTGCAACTCCTCCTCAGAGCTGCAGTTTCCAAGCTTCCGCCTCACAGAGCAACCCTCCCCCACTCAGCTCCTTCAGACTAGCCAGCAGCAATTAGCAAACACCTGGTGGAACTGAGCATCTGCTGAGCTCATTGTAGGAGCTACTTCTCAGTTCAATGCTGGTAAAATTATTGTTTAAGGGTTAATAGAAGAGTGATGTTGGGATAACTTCCTGAAAGCAGAGTTTCAGAAAAAACAAGAGTTTTTAAAGCAACAGAGGGCTAATTTCAAGGCATTATATTATAAAGTAAAATTAATTTGAATCCTTTAAGGCCTAAGTTTCAAACTTGTAAAAATGTGTCGTCGCCAAATGATTAGGCCATGTTTGATATATTTTGCATTTTTATAGAAACTGAAGTTAACAGTTACTTGGTTGTGCTACAAAATGTCACTAAAATACATAATTCTACCTCTTGAAGATGAGTACAAACAACAAATTCATGAGAATTAGCCTATGTTCACTTGAACTTTTTTATTAAAATGAGTGCTTTGTTTCAGTTCTGTAATTGAGTCTTCAGATTGATACCTTCCTGTTTGGATCACTTATCGCTGTCACCGCTTTGATCCCAGCTCACTCTGTTCTCATCCTATCCGTGTATTACATTACCGCACTGTCCGCTTTACAAGTCGTCTCCTCCAAGGTCTTGTGAGGACTAAATATCTGCTTTCCAGCTTGTCTGCGGCCAGCGGCTGTGTGTTAGTGTTGATACTTTGGGGCCTTGGCACTTTACAGCTAAGTGACTGTTGTTGGCTGCAGATATTTCATGTGCAGGGAGGGTAGACTGGGGCAGTGTGTCAGGGGTGGTGAGAGGATGAGCTCTCCGGCAAGGAGACAAAGGAGAAAAGCCTTCTCGCTTTTCCGTCTCTCTGTTGATCATCCATGGCTAACTGAGCTCTGAGCTCCATCTCTTCCAAATGACACATTTAAGCACTTAATGCCCAGCTAGTTTTTATTCTAGAGGGTTTCCGATGACCTACTGAAGAATATACGGACTAACTTTAGTTGTCTTTTCCTAATTAAGTTTCTATGCAGTGCAAATAAACATAAAAAGTAAGTATTTATTTACTAAAAGCCACTTTTTTGCTGCTACAACTAGAAAAAGAGCAGCAGAATTTACGCTCCGTCTTCTTTTGGCATTAAAGATAAATTTTGATCTACAAGCGGGGAGTTCTTAAGTGAGGAGGAGGGAGGCATCTTGCCTGTAAACAAGCAATTATACACACTCAGCATGCAGAGTGGGACTGCACTGTCTGTCAATAGCTACTTAGGACTGTCACAGAAAGTGGATGTAAGAAGTCTTGGCAATACAGTGTAAATCTCTGACAGAGAAGGAGCAAAAAGGAGTGGGGGAAAAAGCTGAGTTTAGCATAAGCTGAAATTAAGCTGGCAATATAGGGCATCCGAATCTCTCCAACTCTGGCTGCATCATTAAGCAGAAAGAAAGCCAGGAAGTGCTGCAAAGGCACAGTCCTGAACATCAGCTGCTCTGACATCCAAATCCTGACTCTACACTCGTACACACAATGGGAAGTGACAGAAGGTGAGACCAGGCAGCATTTGTTGGTGCACATGTTTGTGTTTCTGCACAGATGTGAATATATTACCCCTACGAGTGCCTCATGAAGCCTGTGTCATGCCACGGAGAGGAATAGAGGAATGTTGCTATGTTGTCCTTGTTACTTACCTCCTTGCTCGCAGAGCTGCTGGGCCAGCGCATCCTTAAAAATGATCTGTCCTCGATGCGTTGCTGTGGCTCTGGGAAGAGGAAGGGGGAAACGAAGGAGAGGAAGATCATTAAAATAAACACCACCACGGGGAAAGTTAACTGGTTGTCCTTATTATACTGTCTGAACATCGATCGAGCACAGATGGCATCATTTTCTGCTTTACCAAAATGCATTTCACTGTTCTACATGAAAGAAGGCTTTTTATAAAACCATTATGATCTGACTTTGAGATCAAAGCAAGAAACTTCTTCACAAAGTCAAAATTTCTATTTTAACAAGCCGAGACTAAATCAGATATGGAAAGTAGTGGAGTGTGTTACCTTACGGATGCTCAATGGGATCTGACTGCTGCTTCTAATAAAGTTTTAACATCAGTTTATAATGTTAGGCAGGGATACAAGTTATTGATTAATCTAAAGTTGATTAATGTTATCGATCAACTAGTGATTAATTTGTTTCTTTTGTATCTAGACTTTCCTGTCAATATACTGATTTTTTTGTTTTAAAAAAGCACAGCATTACATTTTAACATTATTTTGTCAGTGGTATTAAAGGTGACCTATTATGCTTCCTCGTAGCTGTGTGCTACACAGAATATATTCATTACATTTTTTGAACAAAATTCTTAAATAATGAGATTTTAGTCTGATCAGTTCTGCCTCTTTTTTTTTTTTTAGCTGTTTCAGGCCGTCTTGTCACGCCCCCCATGTCAATGTTTAACAAATGTGCAACTATACATCCGTACGTCTTTGAAAAGCAGAAGTAGAGCCTCCTGCACAACCAACAACAATGCAGCAAGTGGATTCTGGACAGTAAGTCAACAACAAAAAACACTTGTCTTTTCCAGCAGCCATTGTATGCTGTGAAAGCTCAGCTTGAGTTGCTAGGTAGGTTTTTGAAAGGTCTCATTTTCCAGACACCAAAAAGCATTAATGTATTGCCAAAAAACAGGTGGGTGATTTTTTTAAATGCTTGGGGTGTTTTTAGAAGCACTAGAAAGCCAAATGGATGTACAGAAACATGCAAAATGTGAATTTTGCCTGGAAGGTCCCCTTTAATAAATGTGATAAAAACTCAAACACTGTCATATTGTGGCATTTGTGTGTAGAATTTTGAGGAAAGAGATTAATTTCATATAATTTGGAATAAAGCTGTAACATAAGAAAATGTAGAAGCGCTGTGAATACATTTTGGATGCACTGCATTTGTATCTCACAGAAAAATTCAGTTCAGATATACCAGAATAAAAACCTCTTTGTGACAATAATAGATTTAGATGGCTTGCAAAAACTACATTACCCTACTTTTAAAACATTTTTCTAACACAAAAGGCTGCAAGAAAATGCCTGCAGTGGGGCTGAGGTCAAAAACATAAAGAGGAGCAACACAACAGCTGCAACGTGTTTCTCCCAGACTATGTGCATGCTCTGCGCTCATCCATCAAGGGGAGTGCAGAGCAGTTGTATCATCTGGCACACAGACAAGCATTTTTCACATGTTGCAATTAGGGTTAAACATTAAATATCAAAATCATCTGTGGCTAATAAATCTGACCAACCTCCCAGTAATGAGCAAACAAACACACAACTACAGTATGTGTGCCACCCACAAAGAGACTGAAGAGCTCTTCAAGGATGGCTACTGTCTCTAAATCCACAAACATTACACACATTTTTAAGATACTCAGTCTGTGGTATCAGCACAAATGAACATTAAACAGCACGGATGCCAATGCAGAGATTAGCAGAGATTAGTCTTTGATTGTAGGAGGTCTGGTATCCACATGGCTATTCATTTCCCTTTCCGGTTGTGACTCTAAATGTGTTTTAATTTAATTTGATGGGTTTAGATCAGCTTGTCAAGGTGTACTGTTGTTTCTCAATTTTAGTTTGAAAAACTGAACATTTGTGGGATTTTGGCAATGAAATTGAAGTAATGTGCATAGGACGCTTTCTTAAAACAAAAAGAAACACAACCGTTTCGTCTTTTTGCATAGAGCAACATTTTTTTCAATAGATCAACAACTTAAAAGGTTAAAGGGGCTCTATTATGCAAAATTTTACGTTTCACACATTTTTGCTCTTTCATTTGGGCTTCTACTGCTTCTAAAAACACCCAGCTGTTTTTGGCAACATGTTAATATTTTATGGTGTCTGGAAAATGAGCCATTTCAAAAACCAGCTCCAGCACCTTTGGTCAGCTGGTTTTACCATTGTATGCGCCGTACAATGGCTGCTGGAAAAGAGAAATGTTTCTTTGCTGACTTACAACAGGTCACATTTAGAGGAACAGGCGTTTTTAGCGGCTTCAATGTAGCTCTTCCTACAAAAAAGTTCTTAACTTTTTGTTTATGGAACATGTTTTTTGAGTGCAACACATTTAAAGAAAAACCTTATTATAATTGTTTCATTTTTATCTATTTACTGTCAAAATATGTGTTTCATTTGCAGCAACCTTTTCTCTGAAAAAGATAAGTATAACATTTTGAATCAATGAGTTTTATGGTGCAAGGTGCTAAATTTTACTGACTGGTTTAATATCTAAGTTTATATTTCTGTGATCTTTCAACATCTGTGTAGTTGGAGGAGAGTAAAAGTGGTAATAGTATAATTGTCGTGATCCGTGTTTCTGTGTGTTTATTTTTGAGTTTCTGTGTGATCCTGTTCTCTGCGAGTCCTGTCTCTGCGTCTTCCCTGTTGATTGTCTCCCAGGTGTGCCTCGTTCCTTTGATTACCCCATGTGTATTTAGTCTCACCTGTTGTCAGTGTTCCTCGTTGGATCCTTGTCTATTGCTGTCAATTGTCTAACGTTGTCTGCGTTTGTTCGTCACGCGCCAGTAGAACTGCTAAGTCCTGGTTTGTGTTCGCTCTTATGATGTCCTTCAAGTCAGTTGCTACCGGCATTTAGCCGTGTGCTTGTTTTCTGCCGTGCTGCCTGTCCTGGACTATTACCGAGCATTATTATCATTAAATCCATCAAATTCATCATCTTACCTGGGTCTCAGCGTTCATTCCTCACCACTTCCACCCACCATTCCTGACAATAATATACTATTACACTTGTAATAGTTCTGATTACAAGTGAAGTACAAATAATTGGTTAAGTTTGGAGAACACCAGACAACTGTGTCCCTTTAAATACCTTGAAAGTTGCATCTTTCCATAAAAAGGAGTGACTTTGCATAATTGCTGTGGCAGAATCCTCCGTTGTGAAGTTATTGCCAATTGATTTTCAGCACGGCAGTCTGAAGTGACACTCTCAGCTTCAGCGGGCACAATTTATGTAAACAGTCCAGTTTTTGACCTACAGTGGATTTACAAACAACAAATGGCCAAAGTACGATGACAGATTTGGGTGGAAATGTGAGGCTGCAAAATTTGTATCAACTCTTTTTGAGCGCATATGCTTAGCCAAGTGGGTGTAAACAATATACCACCAGCTTCCTTAGTCCTCATTCATCTTCCCTCTTTTTCTTTCTCAACCCACATGAATCCGGTCTCATCTTCCAAACTCTACCCACCCTGCCGACTCATGCCGTTTTACGGGTGCCGAGGCATTTACACATTCATCTCATCCTATAAATAATGAATGGACTGCTCATTAATTGATTAAGACCTCTTGTGCCCGAGCATAGCTGGGGAGAAAACATACTTAATTACACTCATATTTCAGAATTGGTGAAAACTAATTTAAGGTTTGGTATTTATGAATAAAAGATGATGCGTAACGAACAGCGGGTGGGGATGTAGGAACAAGGCCCTTAAATATTTAGTAAACAGCTCAAACTCACTTAGCGGATTTTGCTTGGTGGCCAGGAAGGAGACATCCTCTTTGGAAAGCACACTTCCTACACAGTTTAGCACTAAACCTCAGCTTAAACAGTAAAGCATTGTTTTGAAAAGAGTGAAAATAAAAAAACAAATTAGAGAGCAAGAGTCTGTTGCTTAATTTAGACTATTTGAGAGCAGGAGTGGTTCTCTGAGAGCGTGTTTATGATTAAAACAGAAGCCGGGAGAGAGCAGTTAGTCTAAGCTGGAGCGTGTTTGATCTGAGCAGCATGACCCCAGTGTCTGTCTGCCGTCACCCACCAGTGGCTCCTCAGCGTGTGTCTCTCATTAGTCCATCCACTCTCTGGAACCCACACAAACATAAAAAGAGCAGCTAAATGTTAATTTTATTCGTTTTTTCCTTAGTTCAGTGGGTGGGGCAATTAGGGGCTGTAATATGTGTTGGGTTTTTTCCGCTCTTCTCTTCCTTTTGGATTCTAACTGGAGTTCATTTCATGAAAATAGAGCTCTGGAAAAAAGTAAGAGGCCACTTAAAATGATCAGTTTCTCTGATTTTACTTTTTATAGGTACATATTTGAGTGAAATGAACATATTGTTCTTTTATTCTATGAATTTCTAACAACATGTCTCCGAAATTCCAAGCAAAAATTTTGTATGTATTAGCAGAAAATGAGAAATGGTCAAAATAACAAAAATGATGCAGAGCTTTCAGAGCTCAAACAATGCAAAGAAAACAAGTTCATGTTAATTTAGAAACAATACTAATGTTTTAACTAAGGAAGAGTTCAGAAATCAATATTTGGTGGAATAACCAGAAGGTTTTCAATAGAGTTTAGTGCAGAGAGCCCTTAGTTTTTTGAGATATTTATATAACTTCTTCTGTACTGTAAGTCAACTGCATTCACAGACTGGTGAAAATTTATGTTTTTGGTTGTCCTTTATTGTAGTCTGATAAAATAATCCCATTGTGATTGCAAAGGACTTGACTCTGAACACAATCAAACGTATTTTTGTGGCACTGCAAAAACAAAATCTTATCAAGTCATTTGGTCTAGTTTCTAGTGCAAATATCTTAATACACTTGAAGTAAGACAACGTACCTTAATAGCAACTTTTTAGCAAGACATAGAGGCTTGTTTTAAGTAAATAATTCCTTAGTATCGATGGACATGTCTTGGAAATTCCAATTAAAAGTTTTTATTTATTTGCAGAAAATTAGAAATGGTCAAAATAACAAAAAAGATGCAAATACTCATTTAGAAACAACAATGTTTTAACTCAGGAAGAGTTCAGGAATCAATATTTGGTGGAATAACCAGGAGGTTTTCAATGGGGTTAAGAGCAGAGAGCTCTTAGTTTTTCCAGAGCTGTGCAAGTCGCCCATGCCCTGTTTGTCAAAATGTTGAATTGGAAATAAACTAAACACTCATAATCATGAGGAAATTTCAGAGAGAATAGAGAGTGGATAGGAAGAGAAGGCAGCAGGGTTTGGATTTGGTCAGAGGGAAAAAATGATTTAAGGGGGAAGGGCTGATGGCCTTGTCAGTCAAATACCACAATCTGCTGTCAAGTGGCAATGCGAGCCAGTAAAAGCAAAGCAGACACACACACAGACTCTCTAAGCTATATAGGAGCGGCGGTAACATGTATGCAGATGGACAGGCTGTCACTCTCAGAGCTCCCCAAAGGGCTGGGAGTGGGTAATTACCATCCATGTCATCCATGTTAGATTACATGTTGCTGTTGGCCGTAAGTATCCCCCGGAAACCGGCTTGACAGCTCCCTGCTAACCACACGCACAAATTATATAGACTGCTGATTTACCCTGAGCCGCAAATACATGTTAAATAAACTGCTGCTTAAAAGAAAGAATAAATGAATAAATTATATGTGCCTCAAAAGCAAACAAGGCCAGTAATTTTCTCTACTCCAAAATTTAACTTGCATCTAGGCCTGCAAATGATTAATCGGTTTAATTGTGAGTAATTGATTGCTGAAATAATCAACTAATTTAGTAATCGATTAATCATAACAGGAGTGTACAGTGTAATTTACTGAAACAACACACAGAGCAGTAATTAAGCAAAAACTGTACAAAAATATGTACATTTTGCATTTGAGATTAAAAAAAACAACAACTTTGTCTTCAAATGCATTTTACCCAAAATTTCTGAAGTGACAGATTTAGCTTCACCTGGTTCAAATTCTGTAAAACCTCTGATTGGGCACTTTCTGCTAATCAATTGATAATTGGTCAATGCAAAATTACTAAATTAAATGAATGCTATATTACTGCAATTTAGGCAATAAAATGTTTATTTCCTTATTTTTAAAAAAAGGAACTGCATCATTTGTTTATTTCCATCTTTTAATGTATTTCTAATATATAAAAATGGCTCTAAGATGCTTTTTTGTACCTCTTTGGCTAGAAAAACTTGGCATAATCTTTTTATCCGATTAATTGATTAATCATCCAAATAATTGATAGAATGATCTATTACTCAAATAATCATTATTTGCAGCAGTAGTTGCATCAATGGTTCGGACTGGGGGATATTTGTTTGGCACCCAAATGGACCGAAATCATTGGGGAATGTTTTCAACACTACATTAAATTAAGGCATTTCTTAAGTCCAACCCTCCTGTCAAGAAATAACTAAGAAAGATGCTGCTGAGTGTCTACCATGTGAGAATAGAGAACACACACTCTCCTAGTTAGAGGAAAAAAGACACTATTTTTCTGAAACCCCAATTAAAAGCTCATCTTCTCTTCCAGCCCACTAAGCCCGTTTAGTAATTATGATAAATACGTGGAGTTTCAGAGGGGTGCGGTCTCTGTTGCCAGCGCTGATTCGGAGCATTTGGACCTCTCCCTTTAAAATAACACGCCCTAATTGGTTGATTTATCCCCAACGTTGAGGACTCCAGCTGCGCTTATGACCCTACCGACCTGGACAACACAGGGCAGAAACAAGAATCACATTTCAGCTGAAAAATATCTCATTTTCAGCTCTCATACAATACAGTTTGAATATTTTCTTCATCCTTATGGTGTACCTATCTCTGATTTGTGCGACTCCACCAACCACTTCCTCCATCCTTGAATTAATTAATTGGAAAAGGGCTCTTAGAGAGCATGCAAATTTAATGAAGCTGCACAGAAGAGGGATCTGGGAGTTGTTTGGCAAATTACCTGCTTGTTAGCCCGGGGTCATTGATAGTTATTGCTCCAAATACAGTCAGAAGAAACACGGTTACTGCTCTCAGCTTAAAGACGAGAGCAATTGACCTTGACTGCTGCAAGTAGGTAATAACGGGAAAGATTAAGAAAACAACTGAAGCTACTTACTTTGGGGTGAATATGAGATTAAGGAAAAATTGGGGATGTGATCGGAAGAAATACTTTTATTTTAAAGGGGCAGCGTTACGTCAAATCAACTATTTTCAGCTTTACATCAAGTTGGAATTTCATTCCCTCATCAAAAAACCTAGATGGAGTGTTGCCTTGATTTTTTCATGCATGTTTGAGAAGTCCTTTCACCGCCATGGCAACCATTCAGCTGTGCAAAACGCCTGGGTGGACCTAGCCCCGCCTTCAAGGCGCAGCTCCTCCTCAAAGCTGCAGTTAAAAGCTTCGGCCTCACAGAGCAGCCCTCCTCCATGACTCCCCGACTCGGCTCCTTCAGACTAGCCAGCAGCAATTAGCAAACACCTGGTGGAACTGCGCATCATCTGAGCTCATTATATGCGACACTCTTCGGTGAAACGCTGGTTGTCAAAGGGTTAATAGATTACTTCCTGAAGGCAGAGTTTCAGAAAGAACAGGAGTTTTTAAAAAGACAGAGGCCAAATTTCAAGGCATTAAATTACAAAGTCAAATTTCTTTTAAGTCTTATTTGATATGCATAGCATTTTTATAACAACTGAGGGCAGAACACTCTGTGCATGGAAAATACATTATACTGCCCCTTTAAAAGCCAAAAGAGAAACTGATGCATGAAAACTCAAGGAAGCTTAATGCTTTGACAAAGATTTCTCTGCCTGTCACAGAGCATCTGGGTCAGACTGGATGCTGGGAAGAATTAACTACATTTACTTAGAGTCAACGAACGAGAGATGACTCCAAGCAAGCGGTCGTGTCTGGTTTTCATCAAAACTGAGCAGGGCTGATCACGGACAAATAATCCGACACCAGCATACAGTCCATCTGGGGCAGCTGCCTCCGCAGTGGTCCATTATGCTACTTTTTTTTCTTTATTTCAACCTTCTATTTAATCTCAGACTTTTAAAATGATCATCAACCCAGCAGGTGGGACAGTGACCTTTCGGTAATGAGGATGTGGGATTCTGGTGATGTGGACAATGTGCAGCATTATCGATTTGAGAAGTGGCGTATCCCGAACAGCTAAGTGTGTGCACCTGAGTCTCTGTGCACACTGGGGTGTGCACATAATTACAGGGGTCACGGCCTTTTCCTTTGGGAAATAACCCAATATAAATACAGAGGAAAACTTGAGACAGGGTCTCTATGCATTTTTATTGGCAAAATTTCACAATTTTACAGAATTGAATCCTCAGGACTCTTTGTTTTTAACCTCAAGAAACCAAATTAACTTAATAGTAATTTATTGGATGATGCTGCTTATGTAAGAGGGGTAGGTGTAAAAATACCCACTCCTTTACACGTAAAAATATACTTTGAAGTTGGTTTTCTTTTGCTTGCTTTTGTCTTCAAATTATTTTCTTTGTTTTTAAGTTTGTTTATTATTTTATTACACCAAGTTCAATTTAGTAAAACTCAAACATTCATGCAATTATGACTATAAATGTTTACTTTTAGGCTTTTAAAACCTAATCTGCAAAAAATGGATGGATGGATGGACAACAGTTAATTACAACACTTAAAAAACAGGACTAGAAATAAATCCTGGAAAAAAAATTTTTTTTCTAGACTTGGAAAATGCTTTGAATTTCAGTCATTTGTAAATATGTTTGCCCCCATGTTTGAACAAGAGTGCATAATCAAGTGATACAAATAATTGGTAAAGAAACCCTAAATTAATTAATAAATTTAAATCTGAAATGTTTTTTAAAATTGGTCATTAAAATATTCAGATTTTTTGCTTTATATTCCACATTTCTTCCTCAATGGCCTGTATCCATGACAAATATTTTGTTATCGTCAGCCAATTATTTCTTTCCTGGCTTAACATTTCCAGTAAACCTTCATGCACCCTGCGGCCAGAGGCCTTTGAGGACCTTTAATAAGGATGAAAGGTCATTAAGCAGTGGCTTTATGATAAAACAGAGTCAACTGATTGACTTGAATACAAACAAATCAATGGAGTAGACTAATAACTGGGTAAATTAGGAGCCCTGGGAAAGATAGGTCAGGTCTCATGCCAGGACTGTGAACCTGACAAACATAGAAAGATGTCTGATATTTTGTCAGACTCAATCTAGTGGATTCACAGAACATTTGCGAACTTTATTATGCAAACTAATTGACAAACTTGTTAAAACATCAATTTCAGTAAACCTTTTTTGGTTAAAGGTGACCTATTATGTTTTTTTCAACAAGTTAGAATGGATGTATGGGCTATAAAAGACTTGTTCATTACATTTTCCTGCACAAAATTATTATCAGATTGTCATTTCTGCCTTTTCTTTTCAGAATGATTGTTATTTTAGGGCTTCTTGTCACTTTAAATCCAAATAAGATACAGTTGGCCACGCCCCAAACTCGATGTTTACACTCACATGTGAAAACGGCTGCAAACAGATGTGCAATTATACAGCCTTACAACCAACAAGAATACATTAAACAGCTCATACAGCTTTAAAACCAGCTAACCAAACATGCTGGAACTCAGCTTAGTTTGCTAGGTAATGGAACTGGGCTTCCCTGGGGTTGCTAGGTAACTGAACTAGGCTTCCCTGGGGTTGCTAGGTAACGGAACTAGGCTTCCCTGGGGTTGCTAGGTAACGGAACTAGGCTTCCCTGGGGTTGCTAACAGCGCAGTGTCTGCTGATTTGGGACATTACATTTTGATGGTTTGTTAAACCTTTTCCAGAAAACCAAATAACATAAATTTATTGGTAAGAACCGGCTGGGTGGGTTTTTAAGTGCTTAGGTTGTTTTTAGAAGCAGTAGAAACCCAAATAGAAGTACAAAAATGAGCAAGATATGAGTTTTGCATAATAGATTCACATCTGCAACTCAGTGTAAGAAAAATGGCAGCCATTTTTATCAAAATCCACAAAGTTAGGTTATTCAAGCAGTACAAATTAGCAGGTAAAGTTGAATTTAAAGAGTGTTGGCTACAAACGCTTCAAGTTTACTCCAAAAATACACCATTCATTTGAAAAAATAGCCACTATCCGTCAGCCTCCCCCACCACCAGATACAACCAACTTCCAGATTGACAGTTTTTCCTTTCCCATCCAGAATTTCAGACATAATACCTCAAGTCTGGTGACGGGATTAAAAAACCTTTGATTTAAGGTATTCTGCCACCACATACACATTCAATGAGCACAGAGTTGATATTCAACATCCTATGCCTGCCACAGAAATCCAACAAACAGAAGCTGTTTGCAGAAACATGCTTTGGCTTGTTTCAGTGTCTGCCTCAGCGGTGACAGTAGAGTAAAACAAAACACTTTCCAGAAAGAGTCCAACATTGTTTCAGTGAGGTTTCCGTAGAGCAATAACTTTTGGATGAATGTGTGCTCTCCACCTTCCTCCGTCTCTTCTTCTTCTTCTCATCTGTTCTCCAAGGCCTTGCCTTCTCTTTTGGTGGCAATTTACAGCCATCCAGAAAATTAATTCTTTTGGATGCCCACATCACTGCACTCTATCACTCAGCTGCAAGTGATGTGTTACCAGGGACAATCCCACAATATCGGCCATAAAACTGCTCACAGGGCCCATATTAATGCAGTGGTGGACTGGTTCCAGCCTTCTGAAGGACAGAGCATGTCTGCGTCTTCAATTTAAACACTTCTTGGCTCGGCTTGCAGAAAACACTCTTTGTATCAATCAAGGCATGGTGAAACTTATTACTTTTTTAGTATTATGTGCAGGAAAGTGAAATGAGATTTTGCAAACACTTTTACCAAATCAGATGTCGTGCACAAACTGTCCATAACTGTGTTTTCATCTGTGCATTTTGAAGAATCGCATTAAAGAAGGTTGATGGAAATGGCAAAATCTGAAAAAACTTCCTAAAAAAAAAGTTGGCTACATTCGCTTAGATTTTCTGAAAAGGTTTTAATGCACGAAAGAGGAAATTGAAATACAAATGCTGAATAAGTTCTGATGCACCGATCCACTTTTTTCACTTTTGATACCGATGCAGATATCTGAGGGTTAGAAATGGCTAACACTGATCCAAATGGACTTAAAATGTATCTTATTTTTCAAAACACAGACATAAATGTACTTAATTACAAATCTATTTGATAACTCTGCACCAGTAGCGCTCACTTAAATACACCAATAGCTTCACAAGCTTAACAAATACAACTTTAATTTGTTCAGCCAATAACAGCCAATGTAAAATAAACAATAAATCAAAAATTTTTATCATGATAAGACATTTTTCACCATAAATGATAAACATTACAATAAAATTCCCACACCTAACGGCAAGGACTAATTTGCATTTTCTTTTTTGGGACATTTCTTAAAATTCGCTCAAAACTTGTGTTCCAATTGGATGGAAACCAGGCATATGACTGACAGAGTAACAGTTCTCTCAGCAGAGTAGAGAGAACTGTGTTTCCATTACAGATGTGCGCAAAACTTTGTCGATATTCAACTAATGTTAAGAAACACAATTAAAATCAATGTGCATCGGTCTGTTCACATATGTCATTTAAAAAACATGACATCCTCCTACCACTTCCTGTCGTCTTCTTTGTCTTTTCCCCCAGTACTACTTCTTTGTCTTTTCCCCCATGACTACTAACATCTACTACTAACATCCAGTTGTCCAGTTTTGCAAAATAAACCAATTTCTATATGGCTGACAAACCACTAGCGCAAAAATGTTTTATTGAAAAATTTGAGTTTTTCCCAGACTTGCCATGTTTCCATTTTCGTAATTACAATTTGCATAATTTCACGGTCAATGGAAACGCAGCTACTGAGGGTTCAGTCTTGGAATATTTTCTGCAGCACCAAAAGTGGCCCACGTTTTGGTTAGACTCCCATATTTATGATGAATTCCTCCCATGAGACACAAGAGAGTCACTCTGGAAAGCAAGATGAAGACAACATGGTCCAGTAATCATGCCTGCATGTATTTTTGAGAAGCGTTTCCAGTCAGCCGGAGTGAAAAGGACTGACTTTGATAAGGTCAACTGCAGGGACTCCCGATTGCCATACAGTTGTCCAGCTGTCATCAGCAGCTCTGCAGTTTTCACATGCATGCACACACAAGTCCTCACACAAAAACACCAACACACAAGCTTGACAGTAAAAGTGAGTTGGCAGACGGAAAAAGCCAGTAAATCCATTTATTGTGGTGGATATCGTCTAAATGGCAGCTTTAATTTAGCAGAGCTGTCGTGTTGAATTGTTCTCCGTCGGTCGCTCTATAAAATTCTCAGTCTGAAAATTAGCTGAAACATTCCAGGAATTTAGCCAAGCAGTTTTTGAGTGTTGTAAAGAGAGAGAGTTCAGTAATGGGTTCCAAAAAAACAAGAGAAAGACTTTCAAGTTGGGTGGCAGTTCTCATCAATCCATGACATGTTGAGCCACAGAGTAATGAGGTCAGAGCCCGGACGCTTAACCCAAACGTGTCGTATAAAGATGAACATTCCACTGAATAAATGATTAGTTTTGCACTCCACAATTCTGTAACTTAAGGGGAAATTACAGAATTGAATAAGTGCTAGTTTTGATACAATAAAAGTACACTGTAAAACATTTACAGGTGATTTAACTTAGAAAATGAAAGTCCACCTGCTGCCTTGAAAATGTAATTTAAGTCACAAGAAAATTGTTTTGGTTTTAAGTCATAAATTAAAGTTCATGAAGTTGATTTAACAACAAGACAAATTGTCTAAACATTGTTTTTTAACTTCATTAATCTTGAATTGTGAGTTTTAACTTAATGCTGCAATTTAAATCGAATAATTATTTCACAATATGCATGAAAACAAAACTGTCCTTACCCAGTTAAAGATGGGTAGAAACCCATCTTTAACTGGGTCCTCATATTATGTTATGAGTAAAATAATTACTTATTTTACTTTAGAATAATTTACATTCTTGTTTCAAACTGCATGAACTAAATTTCTGATCTGATGATGAATTTTATTAAACATCCCAATGAATTCAGCTCAGAAACATTTAGTGTGATCAGGACATTATCCTCAAGCTTTGCTAACTGAGAATTGCATTAAAATGAACATTTAATAAAACACCAGAGTCAGATCAACGTGACGCACTTCCACCTCAGGAGACAGAAACATGCCGCTAAGCATTCTGGGAAATAGCTCCCACTCCTGTCTTTCTCTTCTTTCAGTTTTTTTAGGTATATTACCTAAAAACTCAGTTGATTCAACTCTTGGAGGTTTGACTAAATGAATAACAAGTTAACACAACTTACTGCTGCTGTAAGTTTATCTTTCACAAACTCACATTTAGGTTCAAAATCTAAAACTGGATAAATTTATTTGACTTAAATAGTAAAAGATTGTAGACAACTAAATGTGGCTCATATGTTTTACAGTGTTGAGACTTGGTTGAAGGTTGACACTAAAGCTGCACATAGATCCAAAATTAACAGAAATATTTGGATCAAAGCACATTAAGCCTGACCAACATCTAAATCCTGCTACAAGCATTGCATTAGCATAGCTTAGCATAGGCAGAGAGTGAGAAAAAAGTAGTTTTGAGTTGTTCTTTAAGGGTTTTTCTACATTATTTTCCCTTTGCCGTGGCTCTAAATTAACTAAACTAGTAATACCTACATCTCCAGGTTTCATTCAGTTAACGGAGTTGTTCTACTGTGGCAGCTATGGACGGCTTGTAAAAGAATCGTCTTTCTGTCCTCCAGCATCGTGCACATGCGCAAAATTTCCAGATGTAAACACTAAGATGCAGGGGGGTCTTAGGAGGAAAAGCACAGTTTAATGCAGCTGATGAGCCGTTCTCAGCTTTTCTGGTTTAGCACGGAGCCTAAAGTCATTAACAAATAAGTTTATAACGTCCATGTCTGGAGCAGCAGCTGTAAAGGTGCCAGCAAATCCACCCATCTGCACTGCTTTCTCTTCGTTTTATTCTTTTCTTTGTGTGAACCTGACAGCAGACTTACAGGAAATTGACACAGCCGGTGCCCGGCGGCGGGGCGATCCAGACGAAACTGAAACTGGTGGAGGGCTGATGGCTAACATGAGAGGCCACAACACTGCAGACAAACTGGGTTCCAGCAAACTGGCGATCTGGTATCACACCTGGAATACAACAGAGAAGAAGAAGAGAGATTAACAGAAAGAGCAACAAGGAGATTCATAGGAGACGAAGTTAACCGACTAAACAAACCCCGTGTATGAAATTTAAACGCTTCGATAATATTTGGTTAGTTTTAAATACCCAATGAACCCAGTTTTATTATATTTACTTAGCTTTTCCACTCGTCAGTGATAATATTCTGTTATTTTTTACCTCACAAGTTTGTTTTTCATCTTTCTTTCTTTTTTTACATTCACCGTCTCTTCTCTTTGCTTCTACCCTCCGTCTCTCCCTCTTTTTTCCTCAAAATGTGTCTTTACACTTTGCTCTGTAATGGCGCTCTCATCAATGTGCGTCCTGGTTTGGCTTTGATTGCATAGCTGGAAAGACATCATGTCACACAGTCTTTCCTTGATATGGCAAAGGGCAAGGCCAGGGCACCACAAACGCGTCAATCAATCTTCAGACAGCCTGAACGGCTGAATAATTTACCGTCCCTAAACGAGACACCGAAGCTGTAGCAAAAACAACTCAGGTATATATATATATATATATATATATAGTTTAGGGTTTCTGATGCAGGAAGAAACAGTACTTTGAAAAAAAAAAACATAAGTCTTGAAGCTTTTCATCAAACAACTACAAACACCAGTGCAGGTTATTAGGATCTCATATGATAAACAAAGCAGAGCTTTTAAGTATATGGAAAAAAACATTTCTTTAAATAAAATCCTGAAAAGTGTGACATGTTGCTGTGAGGCAATGCTGCTCTGCAGGGAAACATGTCACTGAGATTATAGCCGCACGTCTTATTGTGAATGTTAACAGCTTTGCACATCTGGAGATTTTAAATTGTTCTTTTTTGCAGCAAAGTTCAAGTTCAGCTAGGTTGGACGTTGGAACAAGACATTTTGATTTGTGATATTCTCTTATAACAAGACAAGACTTGTACTTCTTCATAAATATTAAGGAATTATTGACTTAAAACAAGCTCCTATATTGTGCTGAACAGGTTTTAGTTTTTTTCTTATTTCATGTATACTAAGATATTTTCACTAGAAACTAGACAACGTACTTGGTAAGATTTTGTGTTTTTGCAGTGTGCAGATAAAGATGTTACTCTGTAGTGTAGCACAATTATTTACTACTTTGCTTTATTCACAAAAACCCTGTAAGACCAAATCAAATTTAAGGGGTTTAACATGATAACAAATGCAAAGGGTGTCAATAATTTTGCAAGGCTCTTGTACGCTGAAAGCTGCAGAACCTTCTCGTTGTCTTAATAAAATCTCACTTCACTGAAAATGTAATCAGCAGTGATTAATAACACTGAAGCTTTAATATCCTTAGAATCAATGTGCAGATCAATATGCACCGAGTGTGAGTGTGTGTCTGAAAACCAATTTTCCGAAACAGAAATATTTACACCCACTTTTGGCAGGAATAAAACTGACCTCTCGGTTGAGCATTTATAAACACTCCTAACGTTAGCAGTGTGTTAGTGTGTGAATGTGCTTGTTAATTTAATTGCTTTAAATTTCTGCTCTTGTGTTTGTGTGCCATGACACAAACAGACCTAGTTATCATTGCTGTTGGCGAAACAAACATGTTTGTACATTGTGCACCATTTATTAATTAGGATTTCTATTGAGTTTTTATGTTTTGGGTGGTTTTTTATAACATGAAAATAAAAAGGAATTCATTTTCAACTGCAAGTCAAGATGACAAATTAGTGACGCAATAACATTTACAACCTTTTCACAGGACATGTGTACATGCAGTGTGTGGTCCTAATGTGTCAGATTTATGAGGCAGAGAGCAAAAGCTGCCCTTAACCATGCTAACGAGGTGCTGGAGTGTAATGACAGAATGAGATGTAATCACCCAGTAATAGTGCGGCTGTTCTCCATTCACCTTGCCTTCAACCTCTCGGCTTAATGGTTGCAATTTATCGTAGGCATAACCCAACACATAAACATTCGAACAAGGGTTAAAGGAACTTTATATTGGAGTGAAGTCAGCCTTAGAAGCTGAACTGGAAGTGCTGGATTTTCCACATATGCCTCACAGACAATCCAAGACTTAATAAAAGAATTATAAGGAAATGCAGGTTAAACCGTGCTATGTGACTTATGTGAGGTACTTGCATTATCTGACTGAAACATTCCGAAAAGAGAAGTTTTACAATGTGTAAGGTGTCTTACACATTGTAAGGTGTAAGACACCTTACAATGTTGTAAGGTGTCTTACAACATTGGAATGTACTGAATTGCAAAAACACCAAATCTTAGCAGGTATTTTTGGCTAGTTTCTACTGCTTATGTCTTGGTACAATTGAAATAAAACTGACTTGCATATAATTTTTCAGCAATAGCTGCATTTTCATTTACCATTTGACTGCACAAATTGGAATTAGAAAAATAAATTTTCTTGACAGAAACATGCCAGTTTCTCTAAAAATCACGTTTTTTGATTAAATGATTTTGCTAAAAGTTTATTTTAGCTTTATCAAGATTGGTGTATTTCACAAAATTGCAATGGAAACAATTATTTTGGACAACACAGGTCATGTGATCAACAACCGAATATTACGACTGCTGGAAAAGAAAACAACAGGAAGTAGAAAAGAACTATGGCACGGCACGCTTTTTAATGACGTATCACAGGAACAAACTTATTCACATTTGATTGTGGGTTTTTTTGTTCTGTTTTGTTTTACATTAATTATCAACAGAGTTTTGCATACATTTGTAATGGAAACACAGCTGATGATTTGTCATTTTCAAATGGCCAACTGTTGCAATTCAGATCAGAGAACGTAAATACACTGCAAAAACATAAAATCTTACTAAATATTTTTGTGCAAATGTCTTAGTTTTCTTATTTCAAGGTAAACTTTGACATTTTTCGACAAGAAACAACAGCTTAGTCATTACTTCCTTAATATTGATGAAAAAGTACTACTACCTAGTACCTTTAGCATGAGAAAAATGTCTTTTGATAACTAAAATAATCAGTCAGTGGAACAAGTACCATTTCATCACTATAAAGGATTATTGCCTATATATTGCTTAAAGGTAACTTGTCAGTTAGTTTTGTCTTATTCCAAACCAACTAAGACAGTTGAACTAGAAACTAGACCAAAATTACTTGGTAATACTTTGTTTTTGCAGTACATTGAGTGATTAAAAAGCACCAATGTGGCTGTTGAGTCAAAAGAAGAGATGGAAATAATACTTCTGAAAAAATTATGAAAATGCAAAAAGGAAAAACATAAAACACAGAGCAAAATGCACATTTTAGAAGTTCTTCAGAGAAGTAAGTAAGCTAAAGGTCTGGTTTCAGGGAAGCAGGGAGGTGAAGATGAAAAGGCAGCCTGATGCACTTCAGGACACAGCAGCACTGGGACTTGACTCTGCTCATCGAATTTCTATTCCCACATGAAAAATATACCAAGGCGTAAAAATGCAAATAACAGTCCCTCTCTCCTTTCATGTCTGAGAGCGGAGAGTTAGAAGAAGAGCAGGAAGAAATCCCCATTATTCAGCCTGATCCAAATCCCAACTGTCCAGAGGAGCAACAGGGTTTAGTGAACTTGGACCGGAGAAAAACCTCCAACATTCCTGGTTCTGTCCAGAGAATAAGCAGAGAAATGCATAAGCTGTTTTGCAACTGTGAAATAAAATCTGGTGCAAAGCCCTCTCCATGCATATCAGCACCTGGGTTGCATCAGCTGAAAACATTTCTCTCTCCTTGTTTAAGTTTTCCTGGAATTTAACATTCTCAGCAGCCGAGATGCTTTTTCTCTTCCTTCCTCTTGATTTATCTTCCATCAATGTTGTGTCAACCTGGTCAAAATCTATCAGTGATTTAATCAAACAAAGAAACTTGATGCATTTTCGCTTTGAAAGCAGTTCCAGATGACAAGCAAACATTAAAATTACATGAATCTGATTGATTTTGTTGATACACAAACATAGTCGAAGGAAAAGAACTGAAGAATCCTTGATCTTATTAAGCAGATTTTACAGCCATTGTTCGCAGCCCACAAACATCTTATGACTCAGGATTGTCTGTCTGACTCAGTATTTCGAGTTTAAAGAAAACGAAATACTTTAAACATCTGAATGCGTTTTCTGTTCAGAGCATGTTGTTCCGAACAACATGCTCTGAACAACGTCTAATTTGCCGCAGTGTTTTCCATATAAACTCTTGCAAGTGCAGTGGGAAGAAATCAGATACAAAATCCAGTTCTTCCACTTTCACACAAAGGCTAAAGTAGTTCTTCATTAGATAAACAGCAACTTTTGCAAATTGTTTTATGAACCCAGTAATCTGTCGGTTAAACATTTTCCTCTGACTTTTCATTCTCATCGAAAAAGTCGCAACTTCTTCTGGCTGACCAGCTGCTGTGCCAGTTACTCAGCAGGTTGTTGCTAGGTAACCAAAGAGTAAGTGAGTTGCTAGGTAACCAAAGAGTGAGTGAGTTGCTAGGTAACCAAAGAGTGAGTGAGTTGCTAGGTAACCAAAGAGTGAGTGGGTTAGTTGATTTCACCAACCTTTCAGCTAGCTGTGAGAGGTTGAGCGGCTAAAGCCTTTCCTCTGCCTACATCCCCCAGAATGCTGTGCGGTTCTGGATCAGAGTTTAGTAAAATTATTGGATATTCTATAAGACGTATTATGTATCGATATTGAGGACATGTCTATCGCAATATATATGCTATTTTTCAGAAATATCTGGGTAGTGTGGACTTCGAAGGTTTCTCTGCTGTTATTAAAAAACATATTTTTTGCTCCTGAAAATTTTAATTTCCAGAAAGCAAGAACTAATCAGTATCCTGGACACCAGAACATTGAACAAAGACACTTGGGTTACATCCTACTCTGAGGGAAAGGGGATAGTCTGCTTTCACTTAGCCAGATTAGACATTTGTAGCTTGAATCGTGTGTCCAAACGTCTCCTAATGAATTGTCCACAGTAAAGGCTGTAAAGTGCTGTAGAGCATCTAGCGTCAGTCAAATGCGCAAATGCAAATACAAACACGAACACGCTCACACATGTAAACACATGCAAATCTTTCACATGCAGATTGGGCACTTATGAGCTGTCAGCAGTGATTAATGACAGGGGAAGATGACCTGCTAACTCCCACAATATAACTTGTTTTATTAATATGAAACCCCCCACCCCCTCCCCTACACACACACACACACACACACACACACACACACACACACACACGCGCACACACACGCAAGCGTGCTCACAAACAAACTGAGTCAAACACAGGAAATGGGTGTGTTAGCATATTAAATGACTAACAGTGGATGTAGGAGTATCATCCTGACATGAATCTTTGAAGCTCATTATGTGAATGTTTTTAAGTTCCCATAAAAGTGGAGGAGGAAATTGACTGCCCTTTGTTCATGTGTATTCAGTCTGGATATTTATCCATAAAAACTGTTGTTTTTTTGGTCAGTTATTTTTATGCATAACTAAAAATATTAAGAACTGATGTCTAAAACAGCTCAAGCAGAAACAGGTCATTTTTATTAGTTGTGTAGTCTTACAAAAAACAACAACACTGTAAAAACACACAATCTTACCAAGTATTTTACTGTAGTTTCTGGTGCAAATATCTCAGTACAAATTAAATGAGACAAAACTAACTTTTTAGGAATATATAGGAGCTTCTTTTTAAGTAAATAAACTGTTAATATTGATGAAAAAGTGCCAGTTCAACCGGCATATTATTTCCCTTTATACAAGTGAAAAAAACTCAGTGGAATAAGTAGTTGTTCATCAATATTAATTTAAATTAAGCTCCTTTTCTTGTTGAAAGATTACTTGCAAAATCGTTTTTTCTTATTTCAAGCATACTAAAATATATGCACTGGAAACTAAGCTAAAAATACTTGGTACATTTTTGTGTTTTTGCTGCAAAAGAGAAAATGAAGCCTTAAAATGTGTGCTTTTTTAATAATATACATCAACATTTTATTTGCAGTCTAATAGACTTTGTGGAGAAAAGCTCCAAAGCAAGTCAAATACATGGAGCGAGAAATCTCCTCGGTGCAGCAGATGGGCACTTGGTGGCTCAACCTGGCAGCGGCTGATCACTGTAGGACCAGCACGCTCTAACTGGCAATACAACGAACATTTCTGCTTTATGGTGTGAGGATTCAAAGGGCAACTTATTTAAACTTATGAGCACAGTTACCAAATCCATGCACACCATTTGACATCTGGTGAGCAGCAAATAGCTGCTTTATTTTCCTCTGAATCCATAAAATGTCCTTTAACTTTGTCTGGCTTGAGGGGCAATGGGAAGCCACCAGTCTGAGAGAACCATCTGTGTTTGGCTGGACTGTATCAATGCCTGCTAAATGGTTTTAAAAATGCTTTCAAGATCATTGTAAAATGTATCTTTATTGCCAGAGCTCTGTGTGACAGGAAAGCACATGATAAAATCAATTTGTGCTCCGAGAGACAAAAAGAGTTTGTTTGTTCCTTCCTTTAAGCTAAAAGTAAATTAGTGAACTTATCTGGCTTTACTTTACAGAATTAATTGACAAGATTATACAAGCTTAATGAAATTGCATCATTCCTGCAGAATAACACTGATAATACTGTAAACACGCGGCCTGATATGCTGACACAAACACAGAAAGGAGAACAATCAGAACGACGCTAACAAGGAGATTGCTTGGAGCGAAGGCCCACAATGCAGTGTAATCTGGCCACTTATATTGGATTCAACAGAGAAAAATGTAGATTATTTTAAAAAGATGAGGTTCGTGAAAATACACAGCAAAAACACAAAATCTTACCAAGTAATTTAGGTAAAATTTAGTATTTTTGCATTGTAAAATGGTAGAGAATCCTCTTTCCTACAGGATGTTGAGTTTACGCTGCTTATATGTATGTTCTCTCACACTGGAAGATAACAGCCGAATAACCAGATCCAATCTATAATTTTCCAGTTCAGACCTAAAAAGTCCAGCACCCAAAATAATTAGGAACACAAGAAGCCCAATATAGCGTCATATTCCACGCAGCAATTCTTAATACCCGTCATAAACTAACTGGAGCATTAACATGTGGTATTAAAACCCAGAGAATATATGGGAATCTGTCAAGGCGAGAATAATGGCTCCGTCAACATGTTTCAAGAGAAGGCCACACAATGGGGACATAAATGATACATCACAACAGTACTGACAGCCTGAGCAGGGACCCCCATACGCTTTGTGCTTGCTGAATGATCCCATGCAATGTGTGTTGCTGCGCGCCTCACATTGCGTTGCATTCACTCCTTCCTTCCAGCGCCGTCTGCAGCTGGTCAGCCGGACGACTGCGGGGGCTCGCAGCGCATGACAACCCCGCTCTGAGCCGCCATTGGCCAAAAAAGGGGATCCATCTCAGGAATTGCCAATCACGCTACCATGGAGACGGGTTGGAAACTTTGCGTTGATGGCAGGGGTCTGGCAACGCGCTGCCAGGAGGAAGCTGTGTGTTAATATGGGTGGCAAAAGATGCCAGTGGTCCGAGAGAAGTGGAGCGAGAAACTATGTGGGAAAATGAAAGGATGTTTGCCACATGAATGGATTAAAGGACTGGCATTAAAGGAACTTGTAAGGTTTAATGGATGGTGCTTTAAGCTCAAGTGCCTTGGCACTTTGGAGAATTTCTATTAAACTGAGGGACATTTGAGTTGGTATTACCCAAGAGTTTAAAAAAGATGACAACAAAACAAGCCTTTCAGGCAAGGAAGATGTGTTTTTATCTCCATAAATCATTAAATTGATACAAAAGATGAGAAAAAATGGCAATAAACCAGAGTTCTGCCAACTTTACAAACCAAAGAGCCGTTTGGTTGCACTAAGTCCTGCTAAGTAAAACTAGTTTAGACCCGCAAAAGTTACTTAACCTTTGCAAAGGGACAACTTGAAACTTTTTAATGCATATTTACAATTGACCATACAACTACGTCACTTAATCATTCAAAGCGCCATGATGGACGTCGGAAGTCAGGGAGAGGTCTTGAACAGAGCAACTGAAGTTGTTTCCGCCAGTTTATTCATGGCTTCTACTTGTTAGCATTGAGCTAATTTGTCCGTGAACGTAACTCGGCTGGTTGGGGCTCACAGACAGCGGGATTTATAAAAGTTGGAAATAGCTAGCTTAGAAATCGACCCATAACTGCTCCCTCCTGACGTGTTGATCAAATTACTGACTTTGCCTGAATTCACACCACATAATTTAAATCACTAAGTCATAAACAGCGTTTCCCCTTAAACCGGAGCAACATAAAAAACGTACAAAAGACGAGATGCTAACCAGTTTTTTCTATACATGTTAGGCTACATGACGGTGCGGCATTGTCTCCATGGTTACCAACGGTTAGACGCGTACCTTCTCCGTAATGCAATAATTAATATCTTTCTAAAAATATTTACTCGTAACATAAATGAACGTTGATCTTCTTACCTTTTAAAAAGTGTTCGCTGCAAATCCGCAGTTACACTGAGGGCTGCCAGTCATTATGATTGACGGCTGATATCCATCACCGCCATAACTTTCCTCATTAAAAGTTATCAAATAAAATGACAAGTTTGGTTTTCGTCCTTGTCCGTTTGTACGGCTGACTGCGCAGCATCCTGTGACCATTTTCACTGCGAAATCAACTAAATAAAAGCGACAGCAGGCTACCAGATGCGCAGGTTGTTGTGACGTCCGTCATGGCGGAGCGGGTTGAGTTTCGAAGAGAGTGACGTCACGTGCAAAGGGTCATAGTCATTTTAGAAGAACCACCATTTTATTTCTTTTATTTGTTTGTTTGTTTTGTTTTAAAACTAAGACAAAAATTCTTTACAAAAAGAATATCGATACATTGTGTTTTGATATTTATAGAAAATATTTTAAGGAAAGCACTTAGTTTTCAATGTAATGACTAGACAAACAAAAGTATCATACTTAGGCCATTCTGTTATTGAAATATAATGCAGCATTTATGGTTTTGCAAAAGCAAACTACTAAAATCTGCATTTCTTATAATAATTTTTTAAATAATTTTATTGGTTCGGCATTTTGTTAGCCAAATTATTAAAAGCTCTTTTGGAAACTCCAAAGAACCACTTGCAACTCTGGAGCCACAAGTTGAAGACTTCCTTCTGCAAACCTCCAACCAAACAAAATCCAGGAAATCATCTAAATTGCCAGGGTTGAATAAAATGCAGCACAGTCCTACATAAAACAGCAAAGATGATATGCATAAAGGGGACAGAAAACTTGTTCAAGATACATTTCTTTGATTTTTGTGTGCTTCAGTTACTAATGTTGCCAGGGGCAACTGCCCATATGGTTCATATCAAAAACTGCATCTGTGCCAAAGCACACCTTTTAGATTTAAACCACATTTTTTAAAGGAATGCCAGGAGAAAGTTGTTTTCATTCTGCAAAAACACAAAATCTTACCATGTATTTTTGTTTAGTTTCTAGTCCAAATATCTTAGTACACTTGAAATAAAAAAATGAATAACTTTCAAGTAACTTTAAAGCAAGATTTGGGAGCTTGTTTTAAGTCAATAATTCCTTAATATTGATTTAAAAATATGAATTCCACTGACAAATCATTTCACTTATAACATGTTAAAGAGGTGAAATAATGTGACAGTAGAACTATTACTTAAATATTAAGGAATTATTGATTTTAAACAAGCTCATATATCTTGCTGAAAAGTTCATTGTAAGTTAGTTTTGTCTTAATTTAAGTGTGTTTAGATATTTGCACTAGGAACTAGGTAAAATTTGTATTTTTACAGTGCAGATATACCATCAGAAGGGTATCTATCTATCTATCTATCTATCTATATATCTATCTATAGATTGTTGACAATTTCTGCAACATTTATGTAACCATTAACAGTAACTGTGTGTTTTATTCAGATGAAACTAAGATAAAAATAATAATAATTTTGGCAACAATGACTCCAGATGGTTCTCGTGATGAAAAATGATGAATACATAGGAAAACATTTCACATGCATATTCAAACCCAAAATCTGAATTTTAATGTCGTTTTGAAGAAACAGATGCAAATATGCATAAAAGTGAAACATGTTTATATTCATCCTAAGTTTGACTATAAGTGATTTAAACCAGCACATAATTTGTTTATCGAAAACAAACAAAAAAAACAAATGCTCGACTGAAATTTTAATTGTGCTTTAAGCTTTTATAAAACTCGAATTAGGCAAGAGATTAAGCAGAACGTTTATTATATACATGCTGAAGATGAAGCACTGCTGAAAGGCGTGACTGCAGAAATATTTCTGAAACTGCTGAGTGAGGCCCGGGAGAAGGGCCCACTGGAGGACGGCCAGCTTCGTGCCTGCAGACAAGCCGACAAAACTGGGCGGCAAAGTCAAAAAACTAATCTTCCCCATCCCTGACATCCTCCCGTTCTTCTTGAGCAAGAGTTTCTTCCTCTCGTTATCCATCCACACATCAATCCGAGAGCGAAGCCCGTGAGCAGCTGCGTCCTGTGGGTGTGTGTCATTGTGGCTTGGCATGCGCGCAGCCACAGCTTTACCGGCAGGCGCCTTGGCTAATTTGATTTTTAATTCAACAGGACTCCTCAGCTAATAGTTTGAGTTGGAGATTAATTAATCTGATATGACTTGTGCTAATTTCTTCCACCCGCCACCCTGCTCTTCACCCGTCGATGCAGCAAACAAACAAACTGCGTATGAAAGACAGAGACCTGGGGCGACAGGTGAGGAGTCAGTGGAAAGCCCTGGGACAGCGTCGTACAATGGCTGTGAAGGGTGTGTACACCCATTGTGTGCGTTTCTGAATGTGTTTATGACGGGGGTTGGAGTTGCGCCTGGTCTGACCGAGAGGCGCTGGGAGGCAGTGGAATAATCACGGCGACAGACCGGCTCTCATAAGGAGGGAAAAACAAGGAGAAGGTCAAAAACTTTCCTCTGCCAGAATATGGGTCAGAGAGGATCTGGGTGAGTTTTGAGAAACTCTCCCCTGCAAATAAAACATGAAAAGGTGATAGTTTAAATTCAGATAGGGATTTATTTAAACTGTTGTTGTTAGTCATTTTTTGTCATCACTTTCTCTGGCTATTGCTTAAAACTGAAAAAATTTAATATTAAGTTTTTTTTAAAGAAAACTAAAATTAGAAAATAATGAAAAATATTTTCAAAGGTCACCTATTATGCTGAATTGAACAGGTTAGAATTGATCTTCTAACCTGTTCAAAACATGTTCTTTAAATTTTTTGCACAAAATCATTCATAGATATTATTATGCATATTTTAAGGTCCAATCAGAATGAGCTGTTTTAGAGAGTCTTATTACCAATAAGCTGCTGCTGACCACGCCCATCAACTCAACGTTTACACTCACATAAAAATGGCTCCAAAACATGCACAATTATACAACTGTGCATCCATGAAAAGCAGAAGTGGTGCTTCCTGCACAACCGACAAGAATCCAGCAGGTGGTTTCTGGATAGCAAGTCAACATCAAAACACTTGTCTTTTCCAGCAGCCATTGTACAGCGCATACAGCGGTAAAACCTGCTGACCAAATGTTCTGGAAGTTCAGGTTGGGTTGGTAACACGTTGAAGGTAACGGGCTGGGCTTCGCTGGGCTTCACTGGGGTTGCTAGGTAACATGACAGTGCTCTTCAAATGCTACTTACCAACTGGGATGTTTTTGGGAACTTATTGCTGAAACTAAAAAAGTAACGGCTGGATGCTTAGCTGTTTTTGGAAGCAGCAGAGACCCAAACGGAAGTATAAAAATGTCCAAAAGGTTTGGAGGTAGGAAAAAGTCTGATGAAAAAAAGTGTCATTCCGTTAAAGAAAAATATGAATCAACAAAAGACCAATAAAATGTAAAACAAGGAGATGCTTTAATAACTTAACACTGTCTTTTTTTCTTCTTAGCCAAAATAAATGAGCAACTTAACCTCACTTTTTTCTTCCACACAACTTTCATGTCTATGTGGCCTACCTTCAACGTGTCCATGTCAATGACATTTCTTCCTTATTCATCTAATGTATCCAAGATTTTCTGATTAACCGAATTTCATAATTACTAGTTATTAATGATCAAAATTATCAAAAATGTATTAATTTCTATGCACTTGCCTGTCATGAAACTAAATAGCAGATCAGGTTCATCACAGAAACTTTTAGCAAAAGGTACAATCAGGGACTTATGTGGAGAAATCCTCCTGCGAACAGAATCACGGAGCACTTAAACTGTTTAAAAGTGGGTAGACTTAAGAGAGCAGCTCAGTTGGCAAGCACGAATTTGTAAAATCACACGTACGGTTTGCCTCAGGAACCCACACACTTGCAAGGTGCCTGTGGAAGCACAGAATTTAAAAAGTTTTACATCACCAAACAACAAAGATCCATTTCAAAGTCAGCTTCCCTCAGTGTTGAAATGATGCAAACCCACTGGTGTTCACAGAAATGTGTCGAAACGGGCGGCGTTTTCAGTCGATGCTCTCCCCGTCTTTCTTCCATCCATATTTCTCTCCCGTTCTCTTTGACATGTAACCAGCCTCTCCGCACGGTTAGAAAATAACTTAGCTCTGCTCGAAAGAGACCACACATGGGAGAAACAACCTACGCCTGCTGCTCTCTCCTGCAGCATAAAAAAAATAAAAATAAAAAAGTGCCCAACAGCTCACAGGCTGCTTTGAAATCTCTATCACAGTGAGTTTGGCTCCCGCCTTTCCGCTTCTGCTTTCTCGGTTACCCTGAACCTCCTTACCATACATTTAGATGCAAAAAAATACAGCAAGAAAAGGACAAAGCCCAGCATGAGCATACAAATTTATGTGGGGTCAAAGCTTTAAAAATGCATGAAAAACACCAACATTCACACACACACAAAATCTTACCAAGTTTACAGTGCAAATGTCTTTATTCACTTGAAATAACCCAACTTAAAAGAAACTTTTCAGCAAGATATAAAAGCTTTATTTGTGTGAATAAGTCCTTTATATTGATATTTCCAATAGAAGTTTTTGTTTCCATTTATAAAGACATTTTTCCCATTATATAAATTAATAAATTTACCAGTGGAACTAGTAGTTTTGAGTCAGTATAAAGGAATTATTTACCTAAAACGAGCATCTTTGCTAAAAAGTTACTAGTAAGTTGGGTTTGTCTTATTTCAAATGTATTAAGATATTTGCACAAGAAACAAGACAAAATACTTGGTAAGAATTTGTGTTTTTTCAGTGTAGAGTTATAGACTCCAGAATTTTCTTCAATTTGACTTCATTCATCGTCTTTTGAACTTATTAGACGCCATTACAGATAAAACAGGGCTAAGCATAAAGTTGCACCACACTTTACAGATTTTTATTTATAAAAGCAGCTTTAAAACTATATTTTCTCCTACTTAAAAATGATGCACCACTTTGTTTTTTAAAATACTTGTATTTGTGGTTGTAATGTACAAAAATGTGAAATGTTCTACAATCCACTGATAGATCTGAAGATGAGCACGTCTAAAGAAGGTAGAGGAACTGAATGAAGGGATTTTATTTCATAAAAAGAAATGGAGAGCAGTACCGGTTTCTAACAGGTCTATTTTAATCACATGACACAGAAAACGTCAGCAGTCAGGATTGTCTGATCAAGTACTGCAGCTTGACTTAAATGGGCAGAATTATGCAAAATTCTTATTTAGCACGTTTTTATACTTTCATTTGTGTTTCTACCGCTTAAAAAGACACCCAGCCATTTTGGGAATAAGTTATTGTTTTAAATGGGCTTTAAACCCGTTTTAAAAATCTCCCAATTGTTAAGTTACAAATCAGCAGGCACTGCCCGTTACCTAGCAACCCCAGTAAAGCCTAGCCCGTTACCTAGCAACCCAAGCTGAGCTCCAGCACGTTTGGCCAGCTGGTTTTACCGATGTACAACGACTGCTGGGAAAGACAAGTGTTTAGTTGTTGACTTAACACCCAGAAAACTCTTGCTGCATTCTTGCTGGTTGTGCAGGAGGCTCCACTTCTGCTTTTCAAAGCTGTACGGTTGTATCAATGCGGATCTGTTGGTCTCAATGTTCATCTGAGAGTGTAAAAGGGGAGTAGGTGGCGTGGACAGCAGCAGCTTATTTGGATTTAAAGCGACAGGAGACTCTAAAACAACTCAAAATAGGCAGAACTGATCACACTAGAATATAATTATCTAAGAATAATTTTGTGCAAAAAATTTAATGAACAAGTTTTGCATGTAGCCCACTGACCTATCATAAACTGTTCAAGAAAGCATAATAGATCACGTTTAAATAATAATAATAAAAAAAAGTTTCAGTTTCAAGTACCAATTGTGCTTGTTTTTTTGTTTCTAATGAGGCTGTGCACATTGAGATAATCTACTGTTGATTACTTAGTGGTGCATAATTATCTGAGCAGTCCTCTGGACTCTGACAGAGCGCAAATGTTTAGCCACCTGTTAGCAGCCTGCAGGCCTCGGGGACGGGGGTGCTAAGCAACAAGAAGGACAGAACAACAGCATCTGGACGAGAGGGATGGGGAAACCCTCTGCCAGCAAAAGAGCCGTTATTTACAACAAGCCGACCCAACAGACCTCAGAGTCTGATCCAACGCCGTGCCGCAGAGGACACAAATCACCTCCCATACATAACCCTGGCCCTGACAACCCATTTCATCTCAGGCGCTAATGAATTCATCATCGGGAAGGATCTGCCTTTGGTGCCCGTATCCCCAGCAGAGAAGGAGTGATGGATCAGATAAGTTATCATCCTCATCTTCAACATCGCCGTGGCTGCCACTCTACAAAACCTTACCAAGTATTTCTGGTCTAGTTTGTAGTGCAAATATCTTAAATAAGACAAAACTAGCTTACAAGTAACTTTTCAGCAAATTGTAGGAGCTTGTTTGAAGTCAATAATTCCTCAATATTGCTGACGAAGTGCTTATTCAATTGGCAGATTATTTCGCTTTTAACATGCGATAAATGTTTTATTATAAGTGAAATACTCTGTCAGTGGATCTAGTGCTTTTCCATCAATATTAAAGGTTCAGTATTACATATTTCACAGTCACATAGTGCTATTTTACAGCACCAATAAGTAACAATATTGCCTTCAGTTGTTGTAAAAATGCTAAACATTACAACTTAAAAGGAAATCTGACTTTGTAATTTAACACCCTGTCTCTTTAAAAACTCCTGCTCTTTCTGAAGCTCCGCCTTCAGGAAGTCACCACAACATACATGGCTTCTCTTTAACCCTATAGCAACGTTTATACCAGCGATGCTCTGAGTAGTAGCTGCTATAATGAGCCCAGCAGACGCTCAGCTCCACCAGGTGTTTGCTAATTGCTACTGGCTAGTCTGAAGGAGCTCAGTGGGGGAGGAGCTTCATCCTCGAAGGCGGGGCCAGGTCCAACCAGGTGTTTTGAATGGTTGAATAATGGTTGCCATGGAGATCAAATGATTTCTCAAACATCCATGAGAATCAAAGCAACACTCCAAGAAGGAATCACATTACAACATGACATAAAGCTCAAAAACATCCATTTTAAATTATACTGACGCTTTAAGGAGTTATTTGCTGAAAACAAGCTCCTATATGTTGCTGAAAAGTTACTTGTAAGTTAGTTGTGTCATACTTCAAGCAGACTAAAATGTTCTAGAAAGTAGACGAGAAATACTTGGTTAAATTTTGTGTTTTTGCAGTGCAGCACTACCTCCCCTCCACTGAGCCCAAAGTTTCGCAGCAACAGTTTGTGACTCTCGGGCGACCTTGACGATGTCGCTACAAGGTGAACGCTTCGCAAATGTGCTGTTACTCCTTTGTTTTATTTGTATTACATGTCCACCCACTAGGGGCACTGTTATGCCAGGAGCATATGTAATGGGTTTGTGTTCTTCTTCGTTGCTCTCTGCATGTCTGTGCGGAGGATGCACATGGCGGAATAAAGCTGAGTAAAGAAACTAGTTGTTTCTATGATTTAACATTGGTAGCAGAGGATGGTTAGTAACTACAGAGTTCCGCCAACGTTTGAGGAAGGAAAGCCTTATGAAAGCTGGAAGAATGAAGTCAACATTTGGACGAGAGTTACAGATTTGGAGTCGAAAAAGCAAGCGCTGGCTGTCGCCCTGGCCCTGTCTGGAAGAGCGCGGGACACGGCGATGGAAATTCCGGTAGATGATCTAAATAAAGACACTGGAATGACAACGTTGTTCGCTAAACTAGATGACTTGTTCTTAAAAGAGGAAAAGGACAGGATCTATGAAGCATACTCAAATTTTGATCGGATTATAAAAGAAGTTAACATGTCGATGGCGGACTATATTATTGATTTCGAGCAGCGTTACTCACGGATGAAGAAATACAACATGGAGCTGCCTGACCCAGTTTTGGCTTTTAAGCTTTTAGACACCGCGTGTTTGGATATAACGGACAGACAGTTGGCTTTAACGGCATGCCCAGATGTAACATTTGCTTCAATGAAGTCCGCTTTGAAGAGAATATTTGGGGGGAAAAAGGTGCGGCAGCAGAAGGCATTAGCCAGGAGTCCGTGTTTGCAACAGAGCAATGGCGGCAAAAAGGAAAGTTCTGGCGGCAGAGTCCCCATAAGAAAACTTCACAGCTCAACACTCCGCAGCCCGGTACAAACCCGCTGGATAAGTACGGACGACGGTCAAAATGTGCAGTGTGCCAAAGTACTTTTCACTGGGTTAAAAACTGTCCGCATAAAGCTGATAGTGTTAAAATGGCTGATGATACAAAAGACGTGGAAGAGTGCAATTTAACTCTGTACACCAAAGAATCAGCAACAGATGCAGAAATATTCATGACAGAATGTCTTGGCTCAGCAATAATAGACACTGCTTGCACTAGGACAGTTTGTGGACAAGAGTGGCTGGACAACTATAGTACTGTATTACAAAAGAAAAGTATGAAGTCTATGAAAGAGACAGAAACACAAAGTCACAGGCCCTTCAAGTTTGGAGATGGAAAAATCGTCTACTCCATAAAAAAGGTAAAGATACCTGCTAAAATTGGCAACACAAAGTGTAATATAGAAACTGAAGTAGTACCTGTTAACATCCCGCTGCTACTGAGTAAGACCTCATTGAAAAGGGCAGGGACTGTTTTGGACATGGAAAGGGACAGTGTAGTGATGTTTAATCAGCCTGTCAAACTGGACTTTACTAGTTCAGGTCATTACTGTGTAAACATTGTGGACAGTGAGAATAGAAGTTTCATTCACTCTGATAAGCTATTGCAAGCTAATGAGGAAGAAATACTGACTACAACAGACAAGATGAACACAAGTGAAAAGATGAAAGTTCTGGAGAAACTTCATAAACAGTTTGGACATGCCTCTGCTGACAAAATACAGAGACTCTTGACTAATTCTGGCAACAAGGACACAGAATGTGACAGTCTGCTGAAAAACATTGTGAACCAGTGTGAAGTGTGTCAAAAATATTGTAAGACCAAACCAAAACCTGCTGTCGGCTTACCATTGGCATCTACATACAATGAAACTGTTGCTGTAGATCTGCACGAACTTGAACCTGGGGTTTGGTACCTACACATTATTGACCAGTTTACCCGTTTCAGTGCTGGTAGTGTCTTAACCACCAAGAGGTCTTCTGAGATAGTCAGACGTTTTATTCATGATTGGATCAGTGTGCATGGCCCACCACAAAAGTTGTTCAGTGACAATGGTGGTGAATTCAATAACGAGGAAGTGAGAGACATGGCCGAGAACTTTAATATTGAAGTCAAGACAACACCTGCTTACAGTCCATGGAGCAATGGACTGTTAGAGCGCCACAATCAAACTCTGACAGAGATTTTGCTAAAAGTCAAAGCAAGTACTGGATGTGACTGGAGCACTGCCATGGACTGGGCCCTGATGGCAAAGAACTCTATGCAAAGTGTCCATGGATACAGCCCACATCAGCTGGTGTTCGGGCAGAATCCTAACCTGCCTTCTGTATTAATAGACAAAGCTCCAGCTCTAGAGGGCACCACCAAGAGTGAATGGGTTGCCAAGCACATTTCAGCCTTGCATGCTGCAAGAAAAGCTTTTACAGAAGCAGAATGTTCAGAAAGGATACGGAGAGCACTAAAGAAACAGATGCGGCACATAGACGAGCGATATGAAACTGGAGACAAAGTTTTTTACAAAAGAGTGGATTGTCCAGAATGGAAAGGACCAGGAGTGGTGATTGGTCAAGATGGTGCAGTCGTTTTTGTTAGACACGGAGGCACCTGTGTCAGAGTCCATCAACTCAGATTGAGGAAAGTTACTCATGAGAATGAAGAACCTCAGATTACCTGCGTTGAGAAGAACAATCGAGGACAACACACAGTGGACATCATTGAAGAGGATGTAGAAGGAGACACTATTGCAGTAAATCCTGAGAATCATCATTTGCTTGCTCCTGAAAATACAGAGGCTGAGAGACCGCACTCTGAGAACACCATCATAAAGACAGGTCAAATTGTGACATTCAGAAATGCAGAGGGTGTACCACAAAAAGCCAAAGTGTTGGGACGTGCCGGCAAAGCAACTGGGAAATACAAGAACTGGGTTAACTTGGAGCTGCTTGAGCCAGCAGAAGTGGCTGGCAACAGTGAGTCAGCTGACCTGTCACAGTTGGAGGATCTTCACATCCAGGCAGATGCTGAGGTTACAGATATGCACGAGGATGTTTTTGTGAATAAGGACATATCGTTTGATGAAGCAAAGGAAAATGAAATAAAAAGCTGGAAACAAAATCAAGTGTTTGAGGAAATTGAAGACAAAAGACAAAAGTGTGTCTCTACTCGTTGGGTGTGCACTCTGAAAGAGACTGAAAATGGAATAATGCCAAAAGCAAGACTTGTTGCACGAGGATTTGAGGAGCTAAAGGTTTCTGACCTACAAAAGGACTCTCCAACCTGTGCCTCGGAGTCACTGAGACTCTTGGTGGCAGTTGTATGTCAAAAACAATGGGAACTTCACTCTATGGACATTAAATCTGCCTTTTTACAAGGAATGCAACTGTCCAGAGACATTTTCATCAAGCCTCCTCGAGAGGCTAATAGCACAGGTGTGCTTTGGAAACTGAAAAAATGTGTGTATGGTTTAGCTGATGCTTCACTGTATTGGTATAACAGGGTAAAAAGCATCATGATTGAAGCAGGAGGCATCATGTCTAAGGTTGATCCTGCAGTTTTCTATTGGCTGGATGAGCACAAAAATGTAACTGGTGTACTTGCTTGTCATGTTGATGATTTTATATGGGGTGGATCACACATGTTTTCAGAGTCAGTCATACCTCACCTGAGGTCAAAGTTTAATGTCGGTCGTGAAGCACACAATAGCTTTTCCTATGTGGGTGTAGATCTTGTTACTGAAGGTGAGAAAGTACAAATACACCAAGAAACATACATTCAGCACCTGCAGTCCATACACCTCTCACCCTCACGAGCAGCAGAGTCCGCTTCACCTCTCACTGAGAAGGAGACAGAGCAACTTAGATCTAAGATAGGCCAACTTCTGTGGGTGGCAAGACAGAGCAGGCCTGATGTCATGTTTGATGCTAGTAATTTAGCATCCCGTCTCAAACATGCTACAGTACAGACCATTAATGAAGCAAACAGAGTTGTGTGTAAGCTCAAGGCCAAGTCTGTTGAATTGAATTTTCAACACCTTGGGGACGACGGTAACTTAAAGATGGTTACATTCACTGATGCATCTTTTGGAAATCTTTCAGATGGAGGTACTCAAGGTGGCCACTTCATTGTTTTGATGGGTGACAACGGGCGGTTCTCTCCCATTGCATGGCAGTCAAAGAAAATTAAGAGAATTGTCAGAAGCACACTGGCAGGTGAAACACTCGCCATGTCTGAGGGGATTGATAATGCCATTTTTCTTTCCGCACTCTTTTCTGAACTCAGTGCTGGTAATACTGCTTGTACTCCACCTATAATCTGTGTGACTGATAATTTCTCTCTTGTTGATGCACTTAAGTCAACTAAGTTTGTTGCAGAGAAGAGGTTACGCCTGGAAATGAGTTCAATTAAAGAACTGATGCAAACTAAGAAGGTTCATCAAGTGGTGTGGTCTCAAACAAAAGACCAACTTGCAGACTGTTTAACAAAGAAGGGAGCATCCACAACCTCACTCCTTAGGGCTCTTTATGAAGGACTATGGATTCTTCAGTAAATTCAGTCATAAGATGTTTCACATTCTGTTACTTTGAGACTGTTCTGACAAAATCTTTAATTGCTATGCTTTCTCATAAGTTTTTTTTTAGAAAAGTGGGAGATTGTTACTCCTTTGTTTTATTTGTATTACATGTCCACCCACTAGGGGCACTGTTATGCCAGGAGCATATGTAATGGGTTTGTGTTCTTCTTCGTTGCTCTCTGCATGTCTGTGCGGAGGATGCACATGGCGGAATAAAGCTGAGTAAAGAAACTAGTTGTTTCTATGATTTAACATGTGCATCCCATGTATGACGGCGAGTGAAAGTGTGGAATACGAATGTGTCGGAGTATGAACGGATAAGTCGGAAAGAGCGAGAGCTCTCGTGGCTGCAGGAAAGCGTAAGCGTGAGTATCTCTGCGCTGGTATGAAGGAGTGTAAGCGGCACAGTCAGGGAGCTGTCAGAGGAGAGCCAGGGTGCAAGCTGATCACAGGGCTGCACTGCGTTTGATGTCTCCCAGGGACTGACAGCTTCTCTCCCCATGGGAGCCCCTTTTTCCTCACCCCTTCTTTGCTCCGTGCACCACCTCTTTCCTCTTGTATCATTCTTTTTTATCCTGCGCCCTTTCCATACACGGTATAGCTCCTCACTCTGCATCCTCATCAAGCTGATTGAGAGGAAGGAGGGCTGCGCGGAAGCACGATCTCCCGGGACTGTTCGAGGAAACACGCAGAATTTCAAAACAAGGCTTTGTTCTGCAGGAAACACCTGAGAGTATGTCTCTGTAAATACTGACATGATGAGCTGCCATTTCTCATACACTGACATTTCCGCTGACACTCCATCCAGCCTGGTGGCGGCGAGGTGACGGCAGCTAACCTTCAGCCTTGAGATGGATGAATGTGTAGATATTTGCAACCTAAACGTGCGCATATTACAGAGGACCAATTTGATAATTTGAGCTTTTTTTTCCCCTTTTTTGGAATAGAACAAAATCCCACAGGGTTTAGGGGTCAGTGGATCACTCTACTTTGCAAAAACACAAAATTTTACCAAACATTTTGGTCTAGTTTCTAATGCAAATATCTTAGTACTCTTGAAATAAGACAAAAATAACTTACAAGTAACTTTTCAGCATGATGTAGCAGTTTTCTTAAGTAAATAATTTCTTACTACTGATTGAAAAACCAACCTGGCTCCACTGGGAGATTATGCAACATACAAAGCGTTTTCCCCATATTATAAGTAAAATAATCTGTTGTCATCAATGTTAAGAAATTATTTACTTAAACCAATCTTCTATTAATTCCTGAAAAGTTACTTGTAAATCAGTTTTGTCTCATTTCAAGTGAACTAAAATATTTGCACTGAAAACTAGAATAAAACCGCCTGGTAAGATTGTGGGTTTTTGCAGTGTATCAATTATCACACCTTCTAAATTCCAACGTTTCCATCAGAAACTAATTTTCCAAGAAATTCTGGCTTCCCAAGTTGCAGCGTGGAAGTGGAAACATATCTGTGCAGTTTTAGGGGTGATAACCCAGGACTGGTAATGTTACTAAATAAAATCCCAAATGCTCAGATTATTTTACTTACTTCTGCTCCAAACTCAACTGATTATTTGATTGACAGAGAAAATAATTTGCCCACTGAGCAGCCTGAAGTACATCACGGTTTGCTGATGGCATTAAATCTGTCTGAATAATGAGGGGAAAAGAGACTCTTGGAGTCTTTATCTGGGAGGCATTTTTATTTCTGGCATAAACATTTTGCAAAGTATTTATGTCTAATTTCTGCAGCAAATATCTTAATACACTTGAAATAAGACAAAACTAACTTACAAGCAGCTTCCAGCAAGACAAAGTGCTGAAAACAAAACAATTTGACTCAAAATTCAAATTGTTCTGAGTCAATTTCTTTATGTTAATGATAAAGTACAAATTTAACAGGCAGATTATTCACTCAAAAACAAAATCTTACCATGTATGTTTGGTCTAGTTTCTAGTACAACCATCTTAGTAGACTTGGAATAAGAGACTAAACCAAAAGAAACTTTTCAGCAAGAAATACGCACTTGTTTAAAGTAAATAATTCCTTAATACTGATGATAAACTACTGGTTCCATCAGCAGATAAATTAACTTATGGGAAAAATGTTTTTTATAAGTGAAATAATCTGCCAATGTAACTAATACTTCTTCATCAATATTAAACTATTTACTTAAAACAAACTACAAAGATACTTGTAGTTTGTCTTATTTCAAGTGTGCTAAGATAGTTGCACTAGAACCTAGACTAGAAATAATCAGTAAAATTTAGTGTTTTTGCAGTGCGTCTCAGTCTCCCCTACATTTGCGTGGCACTGTAGGTGCTGTCAGTGTTCAAAGGTGTTCCTTTGGGAATTAAATGTGCACGATTACGCTCTTGGCAGCAGATCTCCTCTCGCACCTCCCTCTAAAGGTCAAAGTTCAGCGGGATTTCATCTCTAATCGAGGCTGTGTGTTAGCATGAGCCCATCCGTCATGGGAGCCGAGTGTCAGCTGGATGTCCCCGTCACTAAGCTGTCCGTTTTGTCAGACGGCCAAATTCATCATAACGCGACGTGGGGGGGACTGAACCTCACCAGCAGAAGCCAACGACTCAACAAATACATACAAATATGCAAATTAACGACAAAATAAACATCACCCAAGCAAACGAGCTATCCATCACTGACCGGTTTCTGAGCAGCTCAGCACTGGAGAGGCAGCAGTAATCAGCCACTCCGTCAGAGGAAGTGATGGAATGCCATCCCTTCATCTTCCTCCTCTCTTCTTCATCGGTCCCTGTTTGCCATTTTTCATGCATGTTTGGGTCATTTTATTCCTCTACTCAAACACTGTAAAACATTTGAGCCACATTTAGTTGTGTCTACTATCTTTTACTCTTTAAGTCAAATAAATGTATCCAGTTTTAGATTTTGAACCTAAATGTGAATTTGTGAAAGATAAACTTACAGCAGCAGTAAGTTGTGTTAACTTTTTATTCATTTAGTCAAAGAGTTGAATAAACTAGAGTTTTTAGATTAACACTTAAAAAACTGAAAGAAGAGAAAGACAGGAGTGGGAGCCATTTCCCAGAATGCTTAGCGGCATGTTTCTGTCTCCTGAGGTAGAAGTGCGTCACGTTGATCTGACTCTGGTGTTTTATTAAATGTTCATTTTAATGCAATTCTCAGTTATCAAAGCTTGAGGATAATGTCCTGATCACACTAAATGTTTCTGAGCTGAATTCATTGGGATGTTTAATAAAATTCATCATCAGATCAGAAATTTAGTTCATGCAGTTTGAAACAAGAATTTAAATTATTCTAAAGTAAAATAAGTATTTATTTTAACTTGATATTGTGAGTAAAATAATAGAGAAATGTGGCTCTTTAACCAAGTGAGGCCAGTTTTTTAGTTAAAACTCACAATTCAAGATTAATGAAGTTAAAAAGCAATACTTAAACAACTTGTCTCTTGTTGTTAAATCAACTTCATGAACCTTAATTTCTGAGTTAAAACCAAAACTATTTTCTTGTCGACTTAAATTGCATTTTCAATGCAGCAGATGGACTTTCATTTTCAACTTAAATCACCTGTAAATGTTTTACAGTGCACATACTTCGTCAATTCTGTATTGGCTTTTTTTTTCCAAAGCCCCTCTTTCCTGTGCTCCTACATCAATGTAATTATAACGTAGCTGAAGACATGTAGAATGAATACTTGTTCTGTTTTTGTGCTTAAATGGATAATGGGAAACATTTAGCCGTTAGGGGAGAAACACAAATCAGGCCAAACGTGACAATTCTTTCCATTTAGACATTTAAACATTGGTCTATGAGTTTCAATGCATCACTTCATTATTTGCCTTGTGGCAGATGAAAGCAAGCCTTTTGTTTTGATAGCTAAACTGATTATTAGGGTAAGAAAAGCCGTCACTTTCAGTCTGAAATCTTTCCAGATCTCAGTTCGAGTCCCTAAAGTCTGAGGGATTGGAAAGAAAGTCGTCTAAGTTGAAAGTTTTTTTTTTTGGGAGGAAAAACAAGAACATGGAGAGGTTCTAATTCTCAGGCTGCTGAGTCAGTTCAGATTCATATTGCTGCGCTGGCAGCAGATACAGACGTCCCCATGCACTTACATCTATAAAGTTTGCAACAAACATGTCAAAATTACCACAAACAGGTCCGTAGTGAATAACCGAAGTGACAAACTTTACCACCCACAAGCCTCAAATGAAACCACACAGCCTACTCTAGCTAAAGAGTGTGAATTATAACAATAAATTTCAAAATAAATCTCAACGCCCGGCACCAGGACACAGACAAAAACACTGCAGACGGACCCAGCCTCCAGGACCAACGGGTATTTTTATGGAAACCACAAGCAGTTTATGCCCCTGTGCTCCGAGTGGGCACCGATCCAAAAAAAGAACATTGTTTTTAGCTCCAGTTTGTCTCACTAGCCATAACAGAGCAATTATAGTATCATAAAGGTCCTGAGGTTAGCCAACCAGCGGCAAATGTGTGATCTGCTGACTGACGGCAGAGGAGGAACGAGCTGCAGCCGCAGTTCAGCCCAAAACCCACAGAAATGGCATTCCTTTGAATACCTTAGTGGCTGCCGCAGCTTTGGTCACACATCAACTGATTTAATAACGAGTGGGCGTTGAGATCTGACGACGCAGTAAAAGTCAAAACAAAACATTTTTTATTAAAGTGTTGAGACTGTTGAGGGAAAAACCTAAACCGATGCCTTCTGTCTGCATGTCATTGTCTCTTTGTGACTAAACACTGGAGGGTCTAAATTTACCAATGTGACACACCAAAGAGAAAAACAGCAAAATGCACAATCATACAAAACAAACCTAAACACAAAGAGCACAGCAGCTACACACAGAAACAGTTCAGCAAATATCCTAGTTCACTTGAAATAAGACAAATAGCTTAGAAGTAACTTGGGAGCTTCTTTCAAGTCAATAATTACTTAATATTGGTAAAGTATTTGTTTATTTATAACATGAATTTAACACTTTGATTGTGCATCAGACCGACAACAATGTCATGAACATAAAGGAGACTTTATGAATGTTTATGACTGTTTGGTCTGTTAGGATAACAAATTGTCCCAGAAGTCTTTGCGATAAACGATAATATTGTTATTTTTGATTTTTAAGTGATATAATGAAAATGGCAAGAACACATTCTTAAAGATCAATAAATTTAAAATTCTAGCAAACAGTCAACACATTTGGAACTGGAAGACATTTAAAATGTAAAAAAAATAAATAAACAAAACAAGAGAAACAACAAATAAAACGAAGTCTCTGTAAACAAAATTATACTTCAATTCACTGAGACCAAAACACCAGACTGAAGAATTTTATCATCCAGTTTTTGGTTAGAAAGAGAAAAATGATAAATCATGCCAATAGAAATTATTGCACTCGCTTTAATTTATAGGGTGATTAACTGATTTATTGGTTATTGTGACAGGCCTATGCATCAGTGCAAAAATACAAAAAAAAAAAAAAAAAAAATATGGGGATTGGTTAAGTTTGCGTGAATTTCCGCAATAAAACAGAGAGACTGATAGGGCCACAAAAACGATCTACAGTGGGCAGAATTCGGCCCTCGGGCCTTATGTCTGACACCACTCTCTGTGTCTTCATGGCAGTAAGTGATATTAGTTTCAGGTCTAGAAGCTAGTCAATCACCATTTAAAAGTTAATAGTAATTGGATTATTTACAGTGAAAGCCATGTTGGTCTCACCAGGATAAATATCTGCTACAAAGGTAACGTGGTGCAAAACACAAAAACATTCCTGGACATCCAACAAATGCTGCTTTATTTTCCCCTCTGATGATCATGAGAGGTTTAATTTTAGCCATTTTGCGAGCGCACATTAAATATTGCACTGATACACCTGCTGACCACATGTTTCCTAAACCACACAGTGGGAGTGTGTGCGTGTTTTGAGATGAAGGGAATTAGTATTTTATTTTGTTGATGTTCATGTGTTAACTGGCTCCATTCAGAAGAATTAAAGACGCAGCTTGTCTTAACTCCTCTGGCCCTGATGGGGAACAATGACCCTCCTGTTGATCTGCTCTACACTCAATCTTATTTTTAAACTCTTCTACTTCATGAGTCTCACCGTGTTTTGATCTAACAGAGTAACGTCATTAGCTTCTACGCTGCAAAAACACAACGTAGGAGATATTTCTAGTGCAAAGACAAGACTAATTTACTAATTTAGCAAGAAATAAGTTTGTTTTAGGTCAGGAGTGTCCAAACATTTTGCCACTCACTGTAAAACATTTACAGGTGGTTTAACTTGAAAATGAAAGTCCACCTGCTGCCTTGAAAATGTAATTTAAGTCGACGAGAAAATTGTTTTGGTTTTAACTCAGAAATTAAAGTTCATGAAGTTGATTTAACAACAAGAGACACGTTGTCTAAACATTGTTTTTAACTTCATTAATCCCTAAAATCTGCCCTCACCTGGTTAAGAAGCCACATTTCTCTATTATTTCACTCACAATATCAAGTTAAAATAAATATTTATTTTACTTTAGAATAATTAAAATTATGGTTTCAAACTGCATGAACTAAATTTCTGATCTGATGATGAATTTTATTAAACATCCCAATGAATTCAGCTCAGAAACATTTAGTGTGATCAGGACATTATCCTCAAGCTTTGATAACTGAGAATTGCATTAAAATGAACATTTAATAAAACACCAGAGTCAGATCAACGTGACGCACTTCCACCTCAGGAGACAGAAACATGCCGCTAAGCATTCTGGGAAATAGCTCCCACTCCTGTCTTTCTCTTCTTTCAGTTTTTTTAGCTATATAGCCTAAAAACTCAGTTTATTCAACTCTTGGAGGTTTGAATAAATGAATAATAAGTTAACACAACTTACTGCTGTATGTTTATCTTTCACAAACTCACATTTAGGTTCAAAATCTGAAGTTGGATAAATTTATTCAAAACAAACTCTTAAATCTTGCTTAAAAGTTATTTGTAAGTCAGTGAATTCAAGTGCACTAAGATATTTGCACTAGACAAAAATACTTGGTAAGATTTTGTGTTTTGCAGTGTAGAAGCTCATTGATGAGGTAAATTAAATTTGAGGAATCCTCAAATTCAAGACTTACCAAATAGTTTCCTCCAGTTTATATTGCGAAAATCTTAATCAGTTCACTTGAAATAAGACAAAACTAACCGACAAGTAACTTTTCAGGAAGATATAAAATCTTATTTCAAGTCAACAATTGGTTAATGTTGACAGAAAAAACTACTAGTTCCACTGGCAGATTATTTCACTTTTAACTGGAGAAAACATCTTGTTATAATCAAAAAACAATCTGATAATGGAGCTCCTACTTTTTCATCAGACTCACAGAATTATTTACTTAAACTCCTACATCTTGCTGAAAAGTTACTCGTGAGTTAGTTTGTCTTAAATCCAATGTACTGCAATATGTGCACTAGAAGCTAAAATATTTGGTAGGATTTTGTGTTTTTACAGTGTGGTTATCAATTTCAGTATTGTAAATAAAGCAGATTCTACATCGTCCTGTCTAAAGATCCCACTGGTAGAAAATGCAGCAAGAAAGAAACTGACTGCACGGTGTGGCACAAACTCAACCTCGAGGTTTTCCAGGCTTTCATCAAATACTAGAGCCTAACAGTTCCTTCCACAAGCAGCAACATTATGCAGCAGTATTTCTAAATTTTCTAGTCATTAGAGTGTAGCGAAGGTGACGCAATTCATGCTTGGATGCCACCCCAGAAAGCAGAACTGCCAAGAAGGCAGAGCGGACGGGCCAGGGTGAAGTCAGCGTCTGAGGAACACTGGAGGTAGTCAGGATGAGTGAGCGCACTGGGCACCAGCTCCGAGCCGGGCCTCTCTGAGGATTCCTGTTCAGCTACACCAGTAAGACCCCACCCAGTGCAGAGGGGGATCTGTCAGGACGCACTTCTTCTAAAGTAGCCTCTCACTAAACACTTCAAGCTGAGCATTTTTTCTGTGTTTTCTGAAAGGAGCGTTATTGTGTCCGTCTCCACTTTTATGTCTCTGAGCCGCCAAGAGATGGAGTCGAAACTCCAAACCCGCCGACTTATGTAAGCGTTAGCAGGCTTTGCAGCTTGAGGGTGAGACGTGGTGATGAGTGCGATTAAAAATGTCGATGGAAAATTAAAATAAATCATTGCTGTGCTGCACAAATTATTTATTATGGGTTGTTCTGAAGTGCAGAGGAAAGAACCACTTTGGTCAAAAGCAGGGAACAATCGAAAATATTGTTGTCATTATGTTTAAAACTCTAGAGTCAGCTCTGTTTTTGATGTGGCTAAAGGTGCGTTCGCACCAAACGCATTCAGGTTTACATCAAAGTCTATGTGGAGTTTAGTAATTGTAGGATTTCTCTTTTTGGCATCCATGTATGCATTCGATCCGATCCGGAGTTCACTTCAACCAAACCCAGGTTTTTAGGCAAGTTTTTGGCCAAACTACTCCTTAAATGAGACCACTGCGTTCCTAGAGAAAAACTGCATTTTACTCAGCTGCCTCTTCATATAATTAGACTGAATTTACAAAACAAATCCCATTTTTTTGTTTGTTTTTTTGCTGTGAGAAAAACAGGATAAAAAAGGGCAAAACTAAGACCAAATAAAATGATAAACCCACCGATGGGAGAAGAAGTAGATAATGGATGCAGGAAATTGTTTGCACAGAGACAATCCCTGAAAATAACATTTCACATCCACTAAATTGTCTCCTGAAAACGGTTGTTATGCTTTTCTTCTGTGGAAACCAATTGCAGACAATCCTGCCCAAAGAACATTTTCCAACAAGTCGAAGGAACCGCGTCTCCTTTTAGACTTTTCACCACCCTTACTGGTTTGTTTGTGTTCAGTTTACATTTATGTCATATTCATATTTATTTAAAAACATGAAAGAAAAAGTATATGTGGTGAAATTCTTCCATCATTCAACATTCTGGGAGCAAAATAAATACTCATTTAAAACTTCTTTCTCTATATTTTGAGTGTTTTCCTTATAGAAATATTAAAACTTCTCACTTATTTTAACTAGCCATCAAGTTGTCAGCATAACATGCTAAATTTTAAATGTACATCTGATTTATATAAGAAATGGATGCATTGTTTTGCTAATAATTGTCAACACTACAATAACTAGATAAAGTCCAAAAGTATCACATTTCACAGGTCAGTGAAACGTCTTACTTAGAAAGAAACATGGCGCGTGAGACGAACGTAGCTCAGGCATGCTAGCTTGACTTTGACAAATTTAACATGTAGCTGTGCTTCTGAATTTGGTGCGTTTTGGTTGATTTGGAAGAAATAAGGCGCCACACAAAAACAACTATCTGACAGATCACCAATAGAGCAGGAGTTTAAATTAGCTAATCAACCACCGCTTTGCTCAGACCTATTGATAAGTGCAAAAAAAACATCAAGCCTGAAAACACAAAACTGTAACGGACTAAATATCCTGTTCTTTACAACTGAATATTGTAGACAGAATAAAACCTCAAAAATTTTTCTTTGATTCATTTCAGAAATTTTGTAGAAAAAAAAAAGCTTGAAATTTTAAGATTCAAAAGTCCAAAATTTTCATGACTTTTCTAGAAAATTTCTGAGATGAATCAAAAATTTCTGACTTTTTTCTCATGTCCATCTTTGTGGTACTGTGTGGTTTTTGACACGCTTCAACATGATCTCTACTTGGTCAGCTAGTGGAGCTGCAGTCAGCCAGTTGCTATGGCAACGGGTCTGCGTGTGGTGTAAGGAGAAGAAGAATGCACGTAGTTTCGAGTCGTTCGTCGGTTTTTCTGCATTACTTTCCCCTTTGCTCTGGCGCACCGCACTAAATTAACAACAACTACATCTCCAGGTTTCATTAAGTTAACGCGGCTATAGACGGCAAGTAAAAGAATCGTCTTTTTGCCCTCCAGAAAGGCGCAGATGTAAACAATAACAACAACAATAAGCAACAAGAACCTTCTTCCATGAGCATAAACGTAACTTACCAAAGCCGAAAGCAGCGGGGGCAGGAATGGGAGCAGACTGGACTGGGGTGGATGTGTAGAGGCCAGTCACCAGCAGACCATCAAACGGGACACTGGTAGAGATGGAGACTGAAGAAACAGAAGGAAGGAAGATTTCTTTAAAAAGCTGAAGGGAAGATTGATGCCTCATCAAAGCATAAAGAGGTAAAATGTTGATCACGTGGTAGACGTCACACATATGTAAGTGAAATAATCTGCCAGTGGAACAAGTATTTTCTTTTCAATATTAAGGAATGATTGACTTAAAACCAGCTCCCATGTGTTACTGAAAAGTTTCTTGCAAGTCAAGTTTCTTATTTCAAGTGTACTTGAAATAAGTTCACTTATTTCAAGTACTTATTGAAATAAGTACTGAAAAGGATATTTTCACAGAAAACTAGACCAAAACTACTTAGTAAAATGTGTTTTTGCAGTGTAACAACTTTCACCTTTGAAGTAAATCACTGAAACGACTGAAAAACATTTTAAAATGTATTGACAAGAACCTGAACAATGAAACTAATAATTTACTGATACAAATGGTAATTCAATGACACACAAATGTAGACTCACAAATGACCCCTCTTTTAACAAGACTTGTCCCTATCGACATGCGCATTAGAGAAAACTGATGAGCTAATTGGCTGTAACCCGAACAGCTTTGCTCTCCTCGGACAGCAGAAAACCTGAAAGCGTATCAAGCTGAACGCATCTGCAGCCCCGTGGATCCTGTAGAAAGTTAACCATAGATTTGTCTGGTAAGCAAAAGCCTGGAGTGACAGGCCCACAGAGTCGGCTTTAACACTGGAAAAAGAGGGAGATCGGCTACTGGACAGCTTCCAGTCAGCAGCGCAGAGCTCAGGGGAACCGTCTGACGCTCCCCCTCCAGAAAACAGCTCTGCACACAGAGGAGCAAAACGCTTTGCTGCAGTGAAACATGGAGGACTTGATGCTTCCTGACCCTGGGATCCCCATGCTTACCGAGAAGTAATGAAGAGAACAGGAGGCGCCTCACAGTGTTAATGTGTTTTTCTTTTTGTATGAATAGAAACATAATCAGTTTTGTCCCAGGGCGTTCGTTCTTCTGGGCTTGGTGTGTTTTCATGGGCAGAGCAGATTCTGACTGGGAGACGTGTCTCCCTTTAACGTGTCCTCACACAATTCACCATGTGTGTGCACTGTAAAACATTTACAGGTGGTTTAACTTGAAAATGAAAGTCCACCTGCTACCTTGAAAATATAAGTCAACGAGAAAATTGTTTTGGCTTTTACTCAGAAATTAAAGTTCATGAAGTTGATTTAACAACAAGAGACAAGTTGTCTAAACATGTTTTTAACTTCATTAATCCCTAAAATCTGCCCTCACCTGGTTAAAGAGCCACATTTCTATATTATTTTACTCACAATATCAAGTTAAAATAAATACTGATTTTACTTTAGAATAATTTAAATTCTTGTTTGAACAGAATTTCTGATCTGATGATGAATTTTATTAAACATCCCAATGAATTCAGCTCAGAAACATTTAGTGTGATCAGGACATTATCCTCAAGCTTTGCTAACTGAGAATTGCATTAAAATGAGCATTTGCCTTAATAAAACACCAGAGTCAGATCAACGTGACGCACTTCCACCTCAGGAGACAGAAACATGCCGCTAAGCATTCTGGGAAATGGTTCCCACTCCTGTCTTTCTCTTCTTTCAGTTTTTTAAGTGCAAACCTAAAAACTCAGTTGATTCAACTCTTGGAGGTTTGACTAAATTAATAAAAAGTTAACACAACTTACTGCTGTAAGTTTATCTTTCACAATCTCACATTTAGGTTCAAAATCTAAAACTGGATAAATTTATTTGACTTAAAGAGTAAAAGATAGTAGACACAACTAAATGTGGCTCTAATGTTTTACAGTGTGTCTGAATGTGT